>NC_136925.1:87957612-89265112 GCF_949752795.1 Hyperoodon ampullatus | reverse complement strand
CGGCTTTGTCGCGAGAGGGCGTGGCTTCTTGTGAGGGCCATCCACATCCCACTTCTGCATCCTCCCAAGGGGTCAGGCAGTGACCCGCGGAGGGGCTGTCCAGACATGCAGGCGAGGCTGGGGGAAAGGTACAAAGGGCAGGAGCGAAAACATGGTGGAGACAGAGGCCGTCCTGGAAGCTTGCAGCTATGGGGGGTGGGGCTGCCGTGGCCGAGAGGAGCACTCACCTTCCGTCCTCTGTTTGTTCCATGACACCGTGTCAAAGGCCTGGCGGATTCGAGAAGGTGCTAGAAAAGGAGATCAACACACACTGCACAATAAAGGTGGAGGCTACGTCTGCCGTTCCAGCACCAGGACACATGGGAGCATCTGACCAGACGGTGTCTCAGAGCCTTCAGGCCACAGAGGTGACACACCCCATGCTGGGGGGCTCGTAACATCAGACACAGATTCTCAGGGCTCTGGAGGCAGGACGTCCACGACCAGGGCAGGTTCCATGCCTGGTGAGGCTGTCCTCCCACGGCAGACGGGGAAAGGGAGCCGTGCGGGGTCCCTGTTGTCAGGGGACCGATCCCATCAAGGGGGCCCCCCCTCGTGACCTCATCACCCCAACACCACCACACGGGGGTCACCCCTTCACAGCATGGATTTGGGGGACACAAGCGTTCAGTCTGTGGCACTGCAAGTCTCTGAAGGTGGTCAGAGGGGGCTGGTTCATCACATCCCCACCAGCTAAGAGGCTGCCTTGCACACAGTGAATCAGACTGAACTGAACCAAATTCTTATGGATTTCAAGTAAGATTTTTAGTTGTACCAAGTGAAGTCTAAAATTCACAGACGATGAAAAGGGAATTATTTCATCTAAATTTCTTGGCTGACTATATGTCAAAATAATGCAGCCTGAAGGGGCAAAGCCACGCAATGGGAATGAACTCCCAGAGCTGGTGGGTGAGGAATCAGTGCAGGTCAGCACGCCTAACGCACACTGGCCGCGCTGCGGCTTCAGGGCGTAGCCGGTTGGTCTTGGCTGAAGTCCCAGTTCTGCTTATTAACATACATGGATTTGAGCAAGTTCAATTTGAAGTCTTTCAAGCCCCAATTTTGTCTGAAAAAGAAGGAAATAACACAGCACATGCGTAGGTTATTGTGAAGCTGAGTACAGGAGGTCTGAAGGACCTGGACTCACAGCTCGCCTGGTTCCCCGGGGCGGCTACCTTATTCTGTGAGCCCTTCCTCTGGAATCGAGATTCCCAGTGCAGTTCAGCAGGGGGACATGCTCCACATTTGGAAAACTGACCTTTCCCCTCAAATCTGCCCGTGGGACATAGCTGCTTCTAGGCAGTAAATGATCTAGAGCAGGGCTGGCTGACTCCACCTGCCCTTCTGTGTAATAGAGTTTTATTGGAAAACAGTCCTCTCTGTGGCTTCACTTGCTGCCCATGCTGCCTGTACCCTGCTTCCTCCCTGCATCCTCCCTGCTTCCTCCCTGCTTCCTCCCTCCTTCCTCCCTCCTTCCTCCCTCCTTCCTCCCTGCTTCCTCCCTCCTTCCTCACTGCTTCCTCCCTCCTTTCTCTCACCTTCCAGACCGCAGCGGCAGAGCAGTGTCTGTGGCAGCTAAGCTCGAGGAGCTGGCGGCTGTGGTGAAGGCGGCGCATGTCAAGGTGGACTGTGCACACAACTTACCTCGCCCACCCCCCGAACGGCAGGTTGATTTCCAAGCCCGGAATGGTCCTGGGACCCTGACGGCAGGCTGCCTGGCTGAGGACTCCCGGTTCTGCTGACAGGACCCCCACCACCTGGGTCCCCACGGAATCCATGGGAACTTCCTCTGGTGGCAGAGAGCAGGATGCGTGCTGGTGAATGAGAGCTAAGGAGATCACGCCCTGTGATGAGCGTCCTCCTCTTCCTTTCTTCCCGAAAGGCCGCGCTGTACTGGGCCGAGTCCTTCAAATCCATCCCGAGAAGCCTCTGCTGCTCGTCCGTCCTGGCAGACCTGAAGCCTCTCCACCGCGGTTTCCCTTCCTCCAGGGTGATTCTTCCTGTACAAACTTCCCCTGCGGTCCCGACCTGGGACCCTGTCAACACGCAGAGTTGAGCAACATTTTAACTTACTTGTTTATAGGTGCCGTGTTCGATAACGATCTAGTGCACAGGCCTGGCACACCAGCCGTCCCCACGACCCCCTCGACCAGGACCCGAGGCCTTGGGGTGTCCGGCCACCACCCCTTCCGAGCTCACGACCTCGTGGTTTTCTGATGACACCTTCTCCTCGCGGGAGGTGGAGGTGGCTGGGTCTCTCCTCGTACCCGTGGAGATGTTTCACTTCAGTTCTCACGCTGCGCACACGCTTGGGGCGCCAGCTCTGTACCCTCACGTGGAGCAATGTGGAGGGAACAGCTTTTAGGAGAGAGGAGGTCAGCCTCACAGAGATGAGCTGTGTGGAGGCCGTGAGCCCTTCGACCTGTGCACGAGAAGGAGACAAAGAAGGCACTTCCCCAGGCTGACGGTGAGAAAACGTCAGGCAGACCCCAGCTGAGGAAGACTGGACAAGACACATCATTACTGCTCTTCCAAAGGGCCAGGTGGTGAGGGGAAAGGAGAGTCCAAGGGCGATCTCAGACTGGAGGAGGCGGGCGCGGCATGGGGCTGAGGGGGTGGGAACGGTGGGCCTCAGTAGGTAGTGAGTCTCCTGATCCTGGGGCCGCCCTCTGGCCCGGCAAGCTGCTCACCCCAGGGAAATGCTCTGTGAGACTCAAGTTAGTTCAAAATAAAAAGTTAGGAAAAAAAAATACCTGTCTGACATCATTCGAAATTGTTTGCCCGTCAACTGGAAACAGAAGGAAACGTACAGGACATATAACTCCCTACACCTTTTAAAGGTTAACCTCATTCATCAAAGACCAAATTTACAGAACACCAATGTGAGTGTTTCCGTCCTGGATCAGCTGTTCACAGGAAAGACGATGGAGCTTTTCAGGCAGGTACCCGAGCCTCTCCTGAGCTTCCCCTCGGGGGCACGAAGCAGCCCTATTCTCGTAAGTTTCTCAAGGTGCTGCAAGGGAGCAGACACCTGTCTTATGTGCTGTAACCCTTCAAGAAAATTCACTAAAGAATTAAAATATGACTTTAACTTCAAGTTGGTGATTTCCACGCCCATTTCCGGGGTGTGATGATCAGGTATCCACGACGCTGGAGATGAGTGATGCGCCCACCCCAGCGTGTGCCAGGGGGGAGGCGGGACGGGCCGCTGGGTGGGGGGGCGCCTTCCCCGGTCCTCATGCCCGTCACCTGTCACCCTGGAGCAGCTGTCCAGCACCGCCAGGGCCCTGTCCCCGCTGAGCCCCGTCTGGTGCCCCTGTCCCGGGCACCGCGGCCCCATGCACAGGCCCCTGACTGCTCCTCTGGGGAAGGCGCTCTTCCTCCAGCTTCTGTGACGCTCACTCTCCTGCTTTCTCCTCCCCTGAGACCTCTGGGTCCCTTTTCACTGCTGCTCTTCACCCCAGGGACCCAGCCCGGCCACCCCGCTGTGTCTTTGTCTCATCACAGGTGACCCCTGTCCACCGCTCCAGCCCTTCCCGTCTGTGTGTCAGAAGCGTTGGGACATTGCCTCGGCCTGTCTGAGTCAGCACCCACTCCCTGCCCCAGGACAGCACCCACGAGGGACCTTGGGGCGCTGCTGGTTCCTTTCTCAGCGCAGTCCCCATGACGGCCCAGGAACCACACTCCGCCTGCGCTCTCCTCGGAGATGTCTCCCGGCTCTGGGTCACGCACGTGCCTGGCCCCCCGGGACGGTTCCCTGCAGCGTCAGCTCTCAGAGGCCGGATGTGGGTGGCCTGAGGGTCCCCCCTTGGGGGCCAGCGTGGGGAGAACCCTGTGGGCTGTCCCTTCCCTGTGAGAGGCTGGCTCAGTTCACACGGGGACAGCCTGGGCTCATTTGTCACCTCCTAACAGTGACAAAGTGGCAGGAAGCAGCTCCTTGGTGGCTCTTGAGGAGAAGAAGCTGTTTCATGCAACCACGAAGGTGCCAAACTCGGGGTCGTGTTTTGGGAATGGAACATTTGAATTGGGATATTTGGCTAAGATAAGTAAGACTTTTCACAATGTCTCATTTGCTGAAAAATTAGGAGATTGGAAAACGTGGGAGGAGTAGCAGTGACAGAAATCACAGCAGCGGAATGAAACCTCCACTAGGAGCTGGAGAGAGTGCGCGTACAGGAGCAGCTCAGCGCAGAGACGCCTCCTCCCCAGGTGGGGAAGCTCCAAAGGGTTTGACCCTGAAGAGCTGAAGGTGGTGAATCGGTGTCAAGCCCAGAGGAAGGGACGAGCTGAAAGGAGGGCCGAAGGTGTGGGCGGCGTGCAATCCTGCTGGGGAGGCCTGAGGATGGAGACTTGGGCAAGCAGGTGGGCCCCCAAGCGTCTCCCCGCCCCACTCTCACGAGGCCCACGTTTCAACATCGGAGCTGTGCTCTAATCAAACATAGAAAAGGACGTGCGTGTAAAGCCCCAGGAGAGCAGGAGCCGGGCTGATGAATCCATGCTCGGGGGTCAAGATGGTAAAGAAAAGAAAAATGACTGTTTCACTCTCCACTTAAAAATCAAGAAATTAAAAAAAAATCAAGAAATAACCATTTAAAAATATAGTTTCCTTGTTAAAGAGGCCCGTTTGAGAGCCTCCAAGGGCAGAAGTTCTTGGGGACCCGGTGCGTGTGGGGGTTGTTCGTGCAGGGGGCCACCATGGCCACAGGATCATCTTCTCTTTTACTCAGTTCTAGGGCGTTTCCATGACAATCATACATTATTTGACTTAAATTGATAGCGGTTGTTTAGGAAGCATAAGAACAGCTGACAGGCATTTTAAAAAATTGTAGCAGTTCTGGAAATGAACCTCAGGATGATCATGAGGGGCATCCAAAATCCCGGTACAACAGACATGTCGGGGTGTTTAAAGATGCAGCGGGACTTCTTCCCGATCCAACAGGACAAAAGGAGAATGCAAGGACCCTTGTCACCGAGTCACCGATTACACTTTTAATTTGTTGTTAGCACAGGTCCTCACACCGTCAACATGCTGTTCTCAAAGACGAGCTTCCAGGACGGTCCGCAGGCCCTTGTGTCATTTGGGAGCAAAACGTGACCCATAGAGAAGCAGGTCTTCTGGGTTTTTTGAAGCTTGAAAAGAAGAAAATTCTAAATTTTGAATCATAGTTTGAGGATATAATACGTGAAAGTAATTCCATATTTTAATATACATCCAGTCCCTCAATACACCCAATAATTCACCTTAAATTTATTGATGAATCATGGGTTTTTCTTACATTACTAATTGAAAGCAAAGGAAATATATATCACTTGCTAAGTGAGTAACTCACAATTATTATTGAAGTTCATGTTTAAAGGAACTTTATAATACAGACTTTAACAGTGCATAAATTTAAAGAAATTATTTATTACTTAAGAGCTGTTTTTACCGCTCAAAATTGATGGAATTTTGTGATAAATCCTAGGAGGTCATATACTACTATAAAGAGTCCCTGAGTAAAAAAGAGGGGCAAGGGTGTGTTCAGGTTCCACCCTGCTCACCAAGAATCTAAAACAGCAAATGCCTTCTGCAGAGGCAGCCAGTGAAACCCCTCTGATCCAGGAAAGCATTAGCAGCTAAGATGCTTATTAGACATGTTTGTTTAAACTTGAGTCTCTGCCCACTAGGTCGAGATTGCTGAGGGCAGCCCAGGCCTCCCAGCCAGGCCGCTCTCGATGGGAGCCGCTGAGCCCCGGCGCCGGCACGCTGTTGGGTGCTGGTTATACGCTTGGGAACGTGGTCCCACACGCAACCTCAATCTTGATTCAATGGGATCACTTCCTGGGGTGTAAAGGGCTCTGAGCCACGTTGGTGCCAAGTGGGAGCAGAGAGGGAAGGGGGAGCTGGGGGCAGCAGGGGGGCTGGGCCTCCGCCATGAGTTTGCTTTGCAGTCTTGGATGCAAAGATGGGGCTCGAGCTCCTTGTCCGTAAAACGGAGGTGGGGGGCGAGGCGGGAGCTCGAGACCCTTCCAACCAGCACCCCCGTCACGCACCCCACATGCAGTGCACAGCACAGCACGGCACGTGCTTCACTCCTGGAAAGGCGCGTCCATGTGCATCAAGCCTCTGGTTTCTCGGAAGTGCTCCTCTGAGGTGTGCTTTTACTGTTATGTCCCTTTGTCATTCGTGGGACGCAATCTTCGTGGGGCAAAGCCCCCAGGAAGCTCCCCACCTTCCCCAAAGGAGGCCACGTCAATGGCGGTTTGCAAAGCTGCATTTCCTTTCCTTCAGCTGTATTTTAACATGTTGTCTTATTCTGTATTTCTGCCACCATCCTGCCCTGATTATTTCTGTACTCTCAGAGAAGACAGAAGCTTTCTCACCAGCTCTCTTCTTTTCTTTCTGAGTCTTCGCCAAAATCACCTCTAACGTCCATGTGTCTAACGTGCACCTCAAAGCTCCTCCGGCCTCTGCTCTTCACCCACCCCCGAGGCTGCTCCCAGTTAGTTGGCATTGGTTACAGCAGTACTTGGCTTCTCGGTACCAAATCGGTCTGAGGCAGCTCAGGTCGCCACGACAACAGACTACAGGCTGGGGTTTAAACAACAGAGATGCGTTTCCTCGCAGTCAGCGGCTGGGAGTTGGAGGTGGTTGGAGCGTGCTTGGGTCCTGGTGAGAGGTTTCTTCCTGGCTTGTGGACAGCCGCTTCCTTGCTGCGTCTGCACATGGCCTTTCCTGAGTGTGCACGCGAGTGAGGAGATCTCGACCCTTCTTACCAGGCATCGTCCTGTCAGATTACGTCTCACCTACGGCCTCACTTAACCTTCATCATCTCCTGTATCCTTCAGGGTTCCCCAGAGGAGCAGAACCAACAGCCTACAAGGACGCACTAGTAAGCGCGTTACGGGGAGGGGGGTCTGCTCCCACGGTTTTGGGGGCTCCTGCAGGCTGGCGGCCAGTTGTGCAATCCCTTGGGCCTGAGAACCAGAGCGCCAACATTGGAGGGAAGGGGGCCCGGGTGTCCTTCCTCCAGCTTCGTGTGGAGACCCCACAACAAGGAGAACATCGCAGCCAAGCGAGTCGCAGCAGGTTTTTGGGTTCCCGGTGCATATGAAAGTAATGTGTACACCGTGCTGGAGCTATTAAGTGTGCAGTAGCATTGTGTCTAAAACACCGTGTGCACACCTTCATTAAAAATACTTATTCTAGGGCTTCCCTGGTGGCGCAGTGGTTGAGAGTCCGCCTGCCAATGCAGGGGACACGGGTTCGTGCCCCGGTCCGGGAAGATCCCACATGCCGCCGAGTGGCTGGGCCCGTGAGCCATGGCCGCTGAGCCTGCGCATCTGGAGCCTGTGCTCCGCAACGGGAGAGGCCACAGCAGTGAGAGGCCTGCGTACCGCAAAAACCAAACCAAACCAAAACAAACTTATTCTAGAATTCAGTAACCATCAACTGAGCCTTCAGTGTTATGATTCACAGATCATCATAACACATACGACAGTAATGAAAAAGTTTAAATGTTGCATGTTACCGAAATGTGACACAGACTCCAAGTGAGCAAGTGCTGTTGGAAAAATGGCGCCGATAGACTTGCTCGGTTCAGGCTTGCCGCCGACCTTCAATCTGTAGAAACAGAATATCTGCGAGGTGCACAATGAGAGGTCTGCCTGTGGTCGGTGGGGACCCAGGCCCGCTCCTCATGACAGCCCTGCAGCTGTGGCATGAAGCACTGCGCCCATCAGTAACGGGTGGGCCTGGCTGTGTTCCAGCTTCATTTATGACTGAAATTTGAATTTCATATAATTTTCGTGTGTCACAAAATAAATTCTTCTTTCTTTTTTTTTTTTTTTTTTTTTTTTGCGGTATGCGGGCCTCTCACTGTCGTGGCCTCTCCCATTGTGGAGCACAGGCTCCGGTCACGCAGGTTCAGCGGCCATGGCTCACGGGCCCAGCCGCTCCGCGGCATGTGGGATCCTCCTGGACCGGGGCATGAACCCGCGTCCCCTGCATCGGCAGGCGGACTCAACCACTGCGCCACCAGGGAAGCCCCTAAATTCTTCTTTTGTTTCTTCCTCGTTGTTGGAAAATGTGAGAATCATTCTTTGCTCCCAGGCTCTACAAAGCCAGGCAGGAGTGGGGCTGGACTTGTCTGTGACTACTGATCTCAAAGGACCAAAGATCAGAGAACCGTGGACGGGCTCCCTCCACATGGAATCCTGGCCACACGATGTCACCCGTCCAAGGCTTCCTGCCTGTCGAGCGGGACCCGTGGGCTCTGGTGGCAGCAGGTCCTGGCTCGGGATGGCTGCAAACAGACTGGCTGGCAGCACCTGGCCCTAGTATCCCCTGCATGGTGCTCAGCCTCCTCCAGCCTCCCTCCGGCCTGGGAGATGGAGCTGCACAGACTCCACAGCTCACGGAGAAGCTGAGAGGCCCAGGGACGTGGAGAGGCCTCCGCTGGGACAAGGTGCCAGCTGGCCACCGTTGCCAAACGCAGGGCCTCTGCAGTCAGCACCCAGAGAGGGAGGTCTGAGGCCCACTGCCCAGCACTAGGAGGGCACTGCACGCTCTAGAGCTTTCTAGAAGGCACTTCCCACTCCTGCCCCGCCCCGTGATGCCATCTGCCTCGCCAGGCTGCGATCTCCTCTCCCAATTGTCCAGCATTCTCTAGTGAGGGTGTCCTGCATGGAAGCCACCAGCCAGGACCTCCAGAAGCTTTCAGAGCAGCCCACACGGATGTTCTGTGAACGTGGTTGCGGACCCTGACCCAGACCGCATGGTGAGGCGAGCCCGCGGCTGCCCTCGGTACTGGGAGTAGGTCAGGCCCACGCGGGCTGCTCCCCTGGCACAGGGACGGCCCCCGGGTGCCGAGCACAGAAGCTCTGCTCATTTGCAGTCGGAGGCTGCGGGCCTCACACCCAACGAGCCGGAGGACGAGACTCAGAGAAGGAGGCGAGCAGGGGCGCCCGTGGGGCCGGTGCAGACAGCTCAGGCTCTGGGCGAGGCCCGGGGGGGCAGGAGAGGGGGCGATCAGCTTCCAGGCTCCGGGGGGGGGGGTGTGTGGGAAGGTCCAGGGAGGCCTGTGTGGGGGAGGTGGGGCAGGAGGAAGGACCTGGTCCCCGTCAGAGTTGCCTGAAATTAACAAGCTCTCGCACTCGGTTAAATGGTCACGGGGCGACGCCATCTGCTGCTTCAGCCACGCGGACCTCAGGACAGCAGGGCCCGGAGTGCGGGCGGTGGGAGCTGTGTTCCGATCGTGCGGTCACCGTTGGGACACAGAGTACCCAGCGCCAGGCAGGGACCAGCGGGTATGGGCAGGGCTGGAGGACAGTCACTCCAGGTGCCAAGCTGCTCAGGCAAAGGGCCGGGAGGGAAATCGGGGCCAGCTTGTCCAGGTTGTGAGGGTCTCGGGGGAGGTGGGTCAGGTTGCCAGCAGGCAGAGCTGAGTGCCTGGGCGCATCTGGGAGCTGTCACTGGTGACCTGTGAAGAGGGACTGACTGGCACCCCCAGGGGTTGGGGCCTGGGGACACCTTGGTGCTGGGGGCAGGTGGGAAGAGGGAAGACAGGTGTGTCCAGGAGATAATTAGGAGGATGCAGTGAGGAGCCTCGGGGAGCACCAGCGGGGAGCCTGGGGGAGGTCAGAGCAGGTGCTGAAGTTGGAGGACGCAGGATGGGAGAGGGTGGGACCCAGGAGACGTACAGAAGTCGCCTGCTGCCCCGCTGGGGACGTGGCTTCTGCGCGGAGCCACCCCAGCCCAAGACCTGGCCCTGAGGAGACCGCTGAGAGCAGGGAGAAGCCGTCGGCTGGGGTGACAGGGTGACGGTCGGGCCTTCAGCTGTCAGAGCACGGGGCTTCCTGAAGGGAGGGAGTCAATGAGAGAGACGTTTCCTTCTTTCTCCCCTTTTCCTGGACACTCAAGGGCAGGCCTGGAAATGGGCCGAGCCTCTGCCCTGCTGGTCCTGCCTGTTTCTCCCCCCGACCCAGGTGGGCATGGGTGCCTCTCGGGCCCCAGGCCTGGTGTGCAGGACAGAGGGCAGGGCTTGGTTCCAGGTCCTCACCTGCCCCGCGGTCACTCCCGCTTCTGGTCACCTGGGTGTCGGAGGGTGTCCCTCCTCCCCCGACCACCAAGTGGGCAAGATGCTTCCTCCCTGATGGCTGCAGGCCTGTGGGCGCTGGACCCTCGCCTGTGTTCTCCAGGGCAGGGGCGGCCACTCGCTCCTCTGGGACCCCTGACCCAAAAGCCCCCCTGCGAATCTGGTCCCAGCTCTGCCATTTTCCTCCCCCCAGAAGCAGCTGCCACCAGCACAAACTGGTTCTTCTGCTTCCCCAAATGTCGGGTCTCCCGCAAGCGCTGGACACCCTGAGCCACACCCCACAGTGCAGATGAGCCCTGGACGCCCTCCTCTGTCCCCTTTGGGTCTCGGCTGCTAGGTGTGGCCCTCAGGGGACGCCCAGCTCACAGGCGGCTGCTTCCGTCCTTCCTCCAGGACACCCCGGTGACACGGGTCGGCATCGCCCTCCACGATGGTCAGCGCTCTCTGCCTTTGGACTCACCGCTTTGGGCTGAGCGCTTTTGTGCACACATGTCAGTACCACACACCCCAAAAGCACACTTCTACACACAGAGCTTCATGGAGGGTCACCCGGGGCGTCCCTGTAGCTTGGCCCACAAGGGGACCGGGGTCTCATTCCTCTCACTCTGGGTGATGCGCTTGGGGCTGCCATGGCTCAGGGCACTGTGTGGAGGTGGCACCTGCCCCTCTGGACAAGGACGCAGACCTTCAGACCTGGTGTTGGACTGCCGGGCCCGCGGTGGGGGAGGGGAAGGGCCGACATAGTTAACGGGGTAAAAGCAAAGTATGTTCAGAAGCGGAACAGTGAACAAGGAGGTGGTGGGAGCCCACGGGGCTTCGGGCACCTCACCCTCACGGGCGGGGACTGAGGCAGGGGATTGCTTTCTGTTTGGCTGAGATGTTTCGTTTGCAGAGAACAAGCAGGGCACCCAGCGCCCTCCGTGCAGAGCCTTGGGGTCCAGCCCTGCCCTTTGGAAGGGCGCCCTTGCCGCTGGGCTGCCCTCCTCCCCCCATCCACTTCCCGCAGGCCAGCTGCACCCAGGCTAGTGCCTCTCAGCTCTGTAAATATTTACTGGGCGTCCAGGATGCAGGACTGGAGGCTGTTGCCACATCAAAAAACAAGCAAGTTCCCGAAAATTAAGTGTCAGAGGAGGGCAGGGGTCTGGTGGACGAGGCCCTGCTCTGGCCCTGACTCCTGGCTGCAAGGGGCGAGGCGCCGGGGCCGCCCTGGCCGAGAGGAGTGAGGCCTCCTGGGAGGAGAGAGAGAGGCACGGGCCGGCGCTCGTGCGTCTGGGGCGGGGGTCCACCCCACCCTGGCCCTGTCGGGAGGCGTGGCTCTGGCGGCTCATTAGGCCTCCCAAGGGTTCCCTTCAGCAAAGGGGAGGTAGGAAGCCAGCCGTCCACCGACACCTGGGCCTACAACCCAGGAGCCGCCCCCAGGGAGCCTGGGATCAGACCTGAGGGGCTCCGGGAGGGGCTGCAGGCCAGTCGCTGCCCCACGGGGCACAGGCCACTCCGCTTAGGGGTTTACACGTTGCTCCAGGGGGGCCCCACCCTCAGGTGTCCGCGACGAGAGCGACGCGGCAGCGGTGGTGTGCGTGTGCGTGCGTACGCGTGCCCGTGTGAGCGCTGGGAGCCTGTGTTCATGTGCCCACGTGTGCGCGTGGACATACATACGTGTGCATCTTGCAGGGGACCGTGCTCTGGAACTCGAGAGGGGCACGTCTCCCTTGCCTGCTGTGTGATGGGCCAGGGGGGCGGTGAGCGGGGACCACGGGCCATGGTCCTTCTGGCTACTGTGGGCCACCTGCCGTCCTCAGGACAGTCTGGTCCACCCACACGGACGAAGCCGGGTCTCAAAGGCCGTCAGGGGGGCTCTCACCCACGGTCGGCACTGTCTGCGGGGAGGCCAGCCTCACCAGTCACCTCCGTGAGCCTGGGCGGTGCGCGGGCCCTGCGCCCTGTCCAGGCTGCTGCCGGGCTTCCTCGCACCCTTCCCTGAGGGCCGCCTCCCAGCCCCTCCTCCCTTCCTCTTCACCCAAACCCACCACGTAGCCCCTAAAAACACTCCTGGTCTCCACAGCCTCTGCATTTGGTGCTTTCTTGGTCCATGCAGCACAGGAAGAGTCTGTGAAGGCTGCCCACTCGAGACAGTGGGACTCAAGTGAGGACCAGCTGGAGAGACGCCCACGTCCGCCCAGCAGCTGCCCTGGAGCCTGTGTGAGAAGAGGGAGAATCTGGGGGCAGAGGAGTGGCAGGAAGCACCGCCCAGCCCTACTCACTGTGGCACAGGCGACACCCCCAGGAGGGGCTAGTCCCGGCATGGGACCCCCCTCTGCCCAGGAGGACAGGCCCGCAGCTCAGGGCAGGAAATGCCCAGGGCCAGCAAGTCCCAGAGCCAGCCTGTGGGGCAGCGCACCCCAGTTCAGGAGTGGAGTTTGGCAGAACGCAGACGTGCCGCTGGGCGACGGGGTGCCCAGCCAGGAGCGCAAGGCCAGCGCGACGCCCAGTTCCCGCGGGCGGGTCAGAGCAGCGGCAAGGTGAGCGGCCCCCAGGTGCCCCTGCCCGAGGCTGGGCTGGCCGTAGAGCCTGGACGCCCAGGTCAGCGGGCCAGCTGGGGCCGGCAGAGCCAGAGGCTGCCCACCTGCCAGAGTGAAGACCAGGTGCCTCACGTCTGGAGTCAGGAAACCTCGGTCTGTCTCTCCACATGTGGGCTGTGTGGCTTGAGCATCCGTTTCCCTGTCCGCGAGGTGGGAAGAAAAGTACCCGTCTGATCAGACACTGGTTCGTTCCAGGGTTGATGTCTCTGAGGCAAAGTGATTCTTTCACCAGGAGCTCCTGGTAAACTCTAGACTTTCGTGCTCAGTGAACCACATTAAATTGTCAATATTCAGCTGCTTTGATCTACAAAAGGACAGTCTTGTGCGATTGACCTCTGTGAGTGTTATTTTGTGAAAAACAAAGGGAAAAGAAGCACCAGCCACGTCCGTGGGGGCTCCTCCTGCAGGTGCCACCGGACGCCCCGCCGCCAGCACTGCCGGTTTCAGAGACACCTGCTCTCCATCCGCGCAGCTGCTCAGCCCCAGGGGAACCCGCAGGCGGAGGTGGACGTGGGCGGCATCACTCCGAGCGTCCGGCTCGTGGCCCCAGCGGGTCCTGCCCCGGCCGTGTCCTCCACACATGCAGGGCTCTTTGCCCGAGTTTGCACACAGCAGCCCCTGGGGAATGCCAGCACAGGGGCTAGACTCAAAGCTTCCAAACGAGCACCCTGTGCTCAACCACGTCGTTCCGCCTGCAGCCACGACCAGAGCGTGGAGCCTGTGCCTCCACCTTTTGAGAAGGTTGTGGGAAGGGAGGGAGTCCGGGCAGAGCAGGAAGGGAAGGCGGGGGGAGAGGGCAGCGCCTGCAGCCGGGCGGCGGGCTGTGTTCTCCTACTTCGGAGCCTCCCAGTCACCTGGAGGGGCTGCTTGTCCTTCAAGTCACATCCTGGCTGCCCCAGATGAACCAGAAGAGCTCCCCCGATCTCCCTCCTCAGAGATCTGTGGTGCCCGGCACGGCCCCGTCAGAGCAGACTGGCCTGCGCCCTCCCTGCTCTGGGATGTGGGCTCCGAGGGTGCAGGAGCCTCCTCTGTGTCCTCAGCAGCCAGATCTGCTCATGGAAAATGCTCTGTAAGTCTGTGTTGGACGGATTGACGGACACATGGATGGGTGGGTGGATGTACAGAAGCCTAGATGGCCCCATGGCTGGGTAGACGGATGAGTAGTGGACGTGGGGACGGATAGGCGAGGTGGATTGTTTGTGTTGGCTCAGGGATGGCACAGAGACCACTGCAGGCATATCTGCTGTCCTCTCAGGCATGTTTGAATCGGGTGATCACGAGCCCTATGCAGGCTGCCAGTGCCCCAGCCCTGTGCACGCAGAAGATGCATCATGGGATACTCAGAACTCGTCTCAGATTCTGCACCATTCGGGCCATTTCAGATTCACTAGAGACATGCGATTGGTTCCATAAGTCCTCCCACAAAGCCTGTGCAACATTCCTGTTTTGCTGACTGAACTGCAGAGAGGCTTGAATCTCTTTCCCAAATGGAGGTGCTTTGCAAACAGACAATATGCAGCCAGCTGCCCTCTCCACCCCACCAGGCTCTCAGGCCCACCTCCCCAAAACGCACATTCCCTTTGGACCCATCACGCACCCTCAGTGGGCAGAGGCCATGCCTGGGGCGGGGGGCTGGGCCTGCCACGCCTGACACTCAGCTGGGGGGCGGCAGAGCCCGGGCGCTGTGCGGGGAGCCGTGTAAACCTGCTGGACTCCGCTCCTCCCGGGCGGAGACCACCCACCCCTCCAACCCAGGGCCTCTCCAGGGGTGGGAGTGGGCTGGGGGCAGCAGTGCCCTTTAGCCTGGGCCTAAGCCAAGTGAAGACGCTCAGATTTTGACTTTCAATGTTATTTCCCAATGTGGTTTCACCAATTATCACAAAAATACAGTAACACGGTTGAGAGGTGACACTTTTCTTCTCTGGGTTTCTATAAAGGTACATACTTTTTAAAACATGTGTCTCATTATCAGACCACCCTGCCAATAAAGTAGTAGGAATTGATACATTTCTAAATCATACAATTATCTTGTGAATGTCATAATTATATATAAAAGCATTAATTTGCTAAATGCAAAAATTTTAAACGGGTCGTAACTGTTAAAAATCTGTTGAGGGGCTTCATTTCTCACTCTACAAGGAATGTCACACCCACACTTCCACCCACACAAACTGGAAATAACCCTGGTGGCTCCTGGTTTCTGGAAGACTCTCCCAGTGTCCCTCACAGCACGAGGCTTTGCTTTCATGGGCGTTTACGTTTGTGTCATTGATGAGGAAAGGAAGGAAGGAGGGAGGGAGGATCTCAAACACTGACTCCACCGTCACAGTGAGACTTCAGATCAGTAGCGGGGGTGTCAGGGACGTCTGGTTTGATCTTCCGGCGGGGTGTTTGGGGAAGGTGGTGTCCTCAGTAATTTAGGGCTCGGTCTCTGGGGTCAGACGGAGCGCCGTCCATGCCCTAGGCCACAGCATCCTCATCTGTATGCTGAGGGTCAGAACTGACGGACGTGAGCGGGACGTGCTGGGACAAGGAGAGGGCATCGGCCCAGCTCTGTCCTGGGGCCCAAACACAACTGCTGTCACCAAAGCGCAACACCGTGAAAACGCCCTGGAAATGTGGACACGGTACTGAGGAATCACAGGCGCCAGACAGACCTTCACGCACCCGCAGCGCCCGTTTGCGGGCCTTACGTCCAGGCCCCCGGTGCCTGCGTTGAGGTTGGGGGAGGCGTGTCGTGACCAGGTCTGGACTTTGACCAGAGAGCAGCGGGGGCCACGGAAGTTCAGGGAGAGGAAGTGATGTGAGGGAGGAGAACCGGGCAGAGCCGGGCAGAGCGGGAGGTGGAGAATCGGCCTGAGACCCCGGCTGCCCTGGCCGCCAGTGCCGCAGACCCACGAGCCCTGGTTTTCCCTCTTTAGCACCGAGTGCCACGTCCCCACCCAGACGACAAACAACCTCTGCAGCTGAAGACACTGCCAGACACCCACTTCCTTGAGGCCCAGGAGGAAGGTCCATGGTTCCTCATCACGTTTCTTCTCGGGGATGCTTCTCCAGGCCCACGGTGGGAAAAGGCACCAAGAGGAAGGGGCGGGGCCCAGGTCCTCACCTGCTCGGGGCTGTGGGGGGGCGTGATCCCCAGAGACTGTGCTTGAGGACGCGGTGAGGCGTGGATCGGGGTGTGTCCTCGTGGACGCGGCCGTGGGGCTGGCCGCATGCCCCATAAGCTCCCCTCTCCTTGTCCCCCTCCTCGGGCTGAACGGCATGGCACCCTCAGCCCTGGAACCCCGGAAGCGCCCCCGTCTCTCTCTTGCTGTGTCCTGCCGTGATGCCGCACGAGTGCTCACTGGGATCTGCTGGGGCCCGGGACTCATGGGTCCTGCCCCATGGGGACCACGGTCTACAGGAAGCTAAATATAAAACAAATAACATGCGTCCAAATACTTCATTGCACGTTGCCCTGAACGTTGTGAAGGTGAGGTAGTGGGCATCGTAACAGGAGGACTTGGTTTAGGCTTGGGGTGGGCACGGCCTTTCCCCGGAGCCCTGAACTGCCGGCAAGAGTCTGGTGGAGCCTGAGGGCTGAACGCCCTAGGCTGAGGGACGGTCGTGGGTCGCGTACAAGGACCCCGCAGCAGGAGCAGCTTGAGAATTAGGACTTGGGCCCAATGGGCTTCAGGTCCGGTCAGAGGCAAGCCCAGTGGGAGAGAGGCTCTTCCCGCGGCCACGGCCAGTGCCACGTCTGCCCCGAAGCCCCCGGGCACTGGTGCCACAGAGCAGCCCATCCGTCCTAAGGGTGGCCTGCGCCCCGACCCTCTCAGCTCTCCCACCTTTGCTTCAGCGTCACCGCAGCCTCAACCCCCAGCCCCGGCCCGACAGGCTGCCTTGCCATGTACTCCGACGTGGCTGTCAGAGAGGCACTTCTGACGCAAACCCAGTGTGCACTCCTCTCAGCCCAAATATCCCGCAGTGGCCCGCCATGGCCCCTGGGCCTGAAGTGAGGTCCAGTGAAGCCCCTGGTGACCAGCCTGTGCCCCTGTGCTTCTCTGCCCCTCAGCTCTCCCCACTCTCCACGTGAAGCTGCTTTCAGCCTCAGGGAATCTCTCATGGTCTTGAACTCGAGATGCTCCCTCGCCCTGGACCTCTGCGCACACTTTCTCCTGGAAGGCCCTCCCTCCTCTCTCACCCTCAGGATCCGCCTCCCCTCTGTCATGGGTGCAGGCTCCCCAGGTGGCCACTCTCTCTTTCCATCAGGCCTGGTGCCTGCAAACTCCAGACAGACACACGCAAGTCCTCTTGCCTGACCCTCCTGTCAGCCTGCGAGAGCCTGGAGGTGACGACCTGCACCTGTGTCTAGGTTACCTGCACCCAACACAGTACCTGAGCTATGGGAAGGAGCTCAAGAAAGGAAAGAATTTGGGATGAAAAAATGACTTTCTGTTCCTCTCTGATTCCTAGGGAAACCAAGAGGCATTCTTATGAGTCAGAGTCTTGGACGTCGTGATGCTGATGATTTATGTGATGCACAAAGCGCTATAATAGGAGGCAGTTCGAGGAAAACAGGGCACTGGGCCTCGAGGGAATTCCCTAAACACCCCAAATTAGTAAGTAGGAACTGGTTGCCATTTCAGGGAATGACGAGATTTCTTTTTGGCCACACTGGTCTCTGAATGTTCACATTTAGCGGTAAGCTTTGCTACAGAACAAAAGCAGAGCAAACCTCAAATTACGCCCACCTAGTGGCTTGGCTGGCTAGAAAGCTAGGCCAGGCCTCCAGCAGCATTTATGAAGGAAAGGGGCCTCTGTGTCCCTTTGTTGGTTCATCATGGTTGGTTCAACTTTTCTGGGGGACAGGATTTTTTTTTAATAACTGATCCTTACTGCGTATTTAGGGTGAGCTGTGCGCTGTTCTAAGTGCTTGCACGTGCTATCTTATTAATTCTCACCGCAAGCCTGTGGCACAAGGCATTCTGTCCTCACAACCCTACAGCTGAGCAAGCTGAAGCCAGAGAAGGTAACTAGCTGGCCCAAGGTCACACAGTTGGTAAGTACTAGAGCCAGAATTCAAACTCAGGAGGCCTTGTCCCTAGTTAGCCATGATTCCACATGGTCATGTTTTCTGTAAGTCTCTCGAACGGCTTGATTTTCAACCAAGACCTTAGTATTTAAACAGGTATTAAGTGCGGTTTTCTAGAAGTTGCCCTCCCTGGTGGGGGCTGCTTCACCTTGATTTTCTCGCAGGCCCGTCACGCTGCGTTCGCCGGGGGTTTGACGTCATCTGTTGCTGTCCGTTCAGCCTCACAGCTACGAGAAGGGGAGGTGGCAGGAGGGCCGTGACCTGCGGAGAAGGCCTTCAGGAGCCACAGCCCGCCCAGCCCCACATCTCTTACCTCCAAACACTGCTTTCCTTTCCGAATCCTTCCCGAGTCCCCGGACACCCAGACCGACAGCAATGACAACACCTCCCAAGTGCCTTGCTGACTAAGGGGCGCATTCCTCCCACGAGACCAGGTACACTTATGACCCTGACGCTCTGCACAGAAACACCTGCATTTCAGACACATCAGAAATACTACAGTACAGGAACTGAGAGAGGAAAATCCCTTCTACTCCACAGGCCCTAAGCGGGGAGGATCCATCCTTCTCTAGTTGCCGGGGAGGAGGTCTGTCCTTCCAGCCTGATGAGGCTCCGTGATGTAGGTTGTGTCAGCAGATCCCTCGTGCCATTTGCAGCCTAGGGAGGTCATGCTGTCGGATGTATCACAGTGGCCTGTGGGCCACCATCGGATGTGTTGGCCGTCCCCTGGATGTGGATGACATCCCCACCAGGGATGACACAGGCCTCCTGCTGGCTCAGCATCCTGGCCTCGTGGTCACTGTCCAGTAGCAGGGTGCCATCGTGCTCTGTTAATTCCCTCTCCTCTCCATCTTGGGCTCCAGAGCTCCCCTGTAGTGTTCACCACGTGAAAGAATAAGTGAACCCGAGTCCTCTTCCTTTTCCATGTGGAGGTGTTGCCTGGTCACTTGGATTCGGCCTCTTCTCTTCCCAGTTGGCAGGACCTATGTGTTGTTTGTCTCTCTGCCAGCAGCAAATCAAGAATGTCTTCTGGGGAGAGGCACCTGGGAGGGGGCAGTTTCCTCCATCAGGGCAGCCCGGGGCACCTCTGGCCCAGGGCCCTGTGACCTCTCTGCCCTCCAGCTGCTTTCCTGGTGTGCTGTGCGTCCAGGGGAAGGGCCCCGGTCAGCTGCCAGGCGGGCAGGCCTCGCCCTCCCGGGAAGCGCTGCCCAGCAGTGGTCTGCTGTCCTCCCAGGCAGGGAATGAAAGGGAGTCCTTTCCTTTTCCTTGGACACTCCAGCTGGCAAAGCTGCGCAGACTGAGACCCACGGCGCAGCTCAGTGCTGGGGGCACCTCTGGCCCAGGGCCTCCCTTTCTGAGCCCCTCTCAGCCCCGTGATTCTCCTCTGGGGTGGTACCACTTGTGTAATTAATAACTCATCGAGCAGGTAGTTGGTTGATTCCAGCTTCTCCTGGGCTGTGTCTGAGTGGCTCTGCGCTGTACCCCCAGGGCGGGAACGGGAGCGTCGTGGAGGGAAAGACCCTCCTCACCTCCTCCTGCCCCCACTTTTCCCTCCATCTCCCCTCCCCCTCCCACGCTTCCCCAGCCTCGTCCTAGTTAATAAAGTTGGAGGGAGGACCAGTGACTGAACAGCGCACATGGAGGTGCTGTCACTGGAAGCAGGGGCTGCACGGGGCCGGCGTCCTGGCGGGGTGGGGAGAGGTCAGAAGAGACCCTGGAGGAGACCACCCGGAGCCATCTCCACAGGGAGGAGGAGAGGCTGTGCCCGGAGAGCCGTGTCTGGCCTCCCCAGAGCCCCCAGTGACTCTCCTCGGGGCCTCCAGGCACTGTCGCGTTGGCTGAGGCCTGGCCTCTGAGAGCTCGATGACCTAAGTCCCTAAAGGGACACGAGAAGAACTGGGGACGGCAGCTCAGAGAGTCAGGCATGGCCTGCTGACCTCTGAGAGGGCATGGCTCGCGGAAAAGAGCACTGACACGGAGGTTGGCCAAAAGGTTCGTTCGGGATTTTCTGGTCCATCTTGCAGAAAACCCGAACGAACTTTTTGGCCAATCCAAACCCTTTTCCTAATCAGATATGGTCAGCTTCTCGATACGAAGGCAGTGCATACACACGGATAAAAAATTAGAAAATATAAATATGCAAAATTAGAGGAAGAAAACTCACCAAACCCTTCCAGCAACACTTAGGTTTACATCCTTCCATTGTTTTCCTGGGATGGGAGTGTGTGTGTTTAAAGCAATATAGGACCGTGCCTTCTGACCTGTGGAGTGAGATAATATTTTCACTTGGTAATAAATCACGAACGACTTGACAACTACATTTCGTTTAGAGGAAATTTAGAGTGAAGTCAAAGAGCCACACATATTTATAAAAATCTACACAAAATGGGTTAGACAAATAGTATTCATTCTCTGAACCTCCCGGGTGTTAAAAGCTTGAGTCACGTTGTGTGTGTGTGTGTCTGTGTTTGTCTATGTTTGTGTCTGTGTGTCTGTGTCTGTGTGTGTGTGTCTGTGTGTGTGTGATGGGTTAGGTATATTTACTCATTTAATAATATCCATTGAGGACTTCCCTGGTGGTGCAGGGGTTACGAATCCACCTGACAATGCAGAGGACATGGGTTCGAGTCCTGGTTCGGGAAGATCCCACATGCTGTGGAGCAACTAAGACCGTGCGCCACAACTACTGAGCTCATGTGCTGCAACCACTGAAGCCCGCATGCTTAGAGCCTCTGCTCTGCAACAAGAAAAGCCACCGCAATGAGAAGCCCGCACACCGCAATGGAGAGTAGCCCCTACTCGACGCAACTAGAGAAAGCCCGCGCACAGCAGCAAAGACCCAATGCAGCCAAAAAAATTAATTGATTAATTTTTAAAAGTGTTTTTTTAAAAAAAATAATATCCATCGAGTAATTATTAGGCATTAAGCACTGTTTTAGGAACTGAAACTACATCTCTGAGTAAGAATGACAAGGCTCTTGTTCTCATGAAATTTATACGCTGGTAGCTATGAATTTGGCCATTTTTAGATCTAAAACACAGATTACAAGGAGGAGAAATATATTTGATGCCAAAATATTTTTGCTTACAGATAATTTTTGAAATATCAATGAAAAAAATGGTACCTTCTATTGCAACTGTTTCTAACCCTTACGATGCTAAACTGTGATTTAACTGCTTTTTAAGGATTCATTCAAAAATTTCCCAAATTGCTATATTGTAATCTAAAAGAAAGTGGCACATTAATCCAATTTAAAAGAAATTTTTCTCATGGGCTTAATTCAATGTATTAACAGATTTAATTTTAAAAACCTTTATTATGTTTATTACAAGTTCAACGATCAAAGCAATACCCAAGGGGGGTATGGGGAGGTCAGTTTTACAGCCCTGAGCCCTCGTTACTGCCAACGCTCACCCAGGGGTGTCCCGGCTCGGTCGCTCTCTTCCTGCGACTCTCACCAGTTGTGACTTTCCTCCTATCGTCTTACTGACTCAGCTAATGAAACCCTCAACATTCCGAGGAGCTAAAAATATGAACAGCCACCCGGTCACGCTTCATGATGGAGGCCGGCGGTGGTCCGATTACGGAGTTGCCATGGATACCACACGAGGGTCCCCATATCTCTGTTCTGAACACCCTTGAGTCTCCTTCCAGGGGTTCCAAGCAGGCGACACTGAGAACATGGATTCCTTACCCTCTTTGTAGCCATCTCCTCAAATGAGCAAGTGGGCAGGCACGGGAGCAAGACCTTTGGGGACAAATATTCTAAGGAAAGGACTTGTCTGCTGTGTCCATGGTGTTGGGAGGAGCCCAGCTGGCCTAAAACTCTGCCGAGAACAGAATAACGTGTTAGGCTTTTGGAGCAGCTGGTTTCAGACCCACCTGCCTCACTCCTGGAAACGCCCCGCCTCAGTGGTTTCAGACCATCTCCCGAGCCCGCACGCCCCTGTGGACCTCTGTCTGCTTCTCCTGGGGTCTCCCGGAGCCCCTTCACACCCCACTCGGTTCCACAGGGTCCCCGTGCAGGGCGGTGCTTCTTTTGGCAGCTCTGCAGTTCAGTATGAATTAGCATCTTCCTATCATTATATGCACAGCACACACACACTAGGAGATGCAAAAGACTGAGGGAAAACAGGCTCCGCTCCATGCTGGAGCTTAATAAGCAGTAATCAGTGAGAAGGACACGGACGATTCTGGCTTATTATCCCCTAAGGAGCAGGGCCCCAGGCGGCGGCGTGGCGTTAGGCGTCAGCTTGCATAAAGAAATCATTTGAGAAATTTCTAGGGTAGCTGGGGGGCGGGATTATAAACAACATCTATTTTGAGCGTAAGCTCTTGCTTCTCAGTCACAAGCTGGAGCGCAGGTCTGCGGGATGCTTCCCTAAGAACAAAACAAGGCAGGGCGGGACCTTCTGAGTAGCAGGGAGGGAGCTGTATGGGCCCACGTGGTGGCCCTTTGTCATGTTAATGTCCATGCAGCTCCCCGGCTTTCACCTGAGGCAGCCGAGATGACACCCTGGAGTGTCCCAGGCGACTTGGGGTCCTGACACAGGCTGAGGCTCATTAAAGCACCTGGCACACTGACTACTTGGTTGTGACCATCTGCCTGTCACACACGTGAAAATTTGATTTCTAGGTTCAGTCGTAGGCCAGAGCCTGCAATGCTGGTGTCTTTCCTCTGGGATGCCAGTCGCCCGGCACACGGGTGCCTCCAGAACAAGCCCCTCCGGGAGGCTCCTCCAGGACCCAGCCTCGGTGTGGATAGAGCCCCATCCACCCTGTTCTTCCCCGCAGTCTCCGAACCAGGCCTGGACGCCCTCGGCCTGAGTGAATCAAGCCTGGCCAGAGGCCATTCCCCAATGCACGAGGGGTCGAGGAGTGTGTGTTGGGGGCCGGCACTTGCCCGAGGAGGGCGGGCTCAGGAGCTTGCTGTCCAGCAGGATTTTTTCAGGCCGGGCTCTGGTGAGAGCTCAGCGTCCCCTCATGCAGGGAACTTCTGAGGACACCGCTGGAGGCTCTCCCAGCTCACAAGGCGGTGCTGGGGCCGCCTGCATGACCCACCGGCTGCCGTCAGGGGTCTGGACTGGACACCGTGGCCCTGGGTCCGGTCACTCTCTGGGGCAATGGCCGAATCCATCCCCAGACATTGGCAAATACCCCCAGGGGCACCATCCCCGCGAGGACGGCTGCTCTGGTCCCTCGAGGGGACTCCTGCTCTCCTCACAGGTGCTGTTTCCTTCCAGACTCAGGGCAGGGATCTAAGCAGGACCAGCCGCATAATTTGCAAGTCCAGTGCAAAGTGACAATGCGGGCTCCTGGTTCAACGTGATGTGACGCAGAGTGTTAGACCAGATGCGGGTCCTGCGGCTTGTGGCCGCCTGCCCGTGAGGGGAGTTGGCCCTGACTTGAACGTAATGCCCTGAAAACAGCAAATCACAAACACGGTGCAGAGCTCTCTCACGGCCACAATTTAAACCAACTCTTTGGGACTCGGTGGGACACAGGCAGTGGTGTGGGCCCCGTGAGCCGTCCTGTGCCGAGCGGTCTCATCAAGGGGAGGCCCCGAGCCTCTCCCACGGGCCTGGCGTCCACAAGGATGTGAGGTGTCCCAGGGCAGCAAGGTCTGCTCACCCGGAAGCTCACACCTTTTCGCAGGGGTGAGTTCCTTGGAGGCAAGACTGGTTTGTCATCATACACACCCGGTGCCTGTCACAGGGTCTCAGTAATTTCTTTTATTGTGGTGAAAAATTCATAACATAAAACCGTCCTCACCATTTCTAAGTGTGCCGTTCAGGAATGTTAATACATCACACTGTTGTGCAGTCGTCTCTAGAACTTGCTCATCTTGCAAAACTGAAACTGTCCTCATGAAACAACAGCTGTTTCCCCCGCCCCTGGCAAGCACCATAACTCCATGCAATTGACTGATCTGGTACCGCAGACCAGTGGAATTGTACAGTATTTGTTTTTTTTGTAAATGGCTAATTTTACTTAGCATAATGTCCTCAAAGTCTATCCATGTTGTAGCATATTGCAGAATTTCCTTCCTTTTTATTTGCTTTTTCCTCTAGTCGTATTGAGATATAACTGACAACAGCACTTTGTCGGTTTGAGGTGCACAGCATAATGGTCTGACTTACATACATCGTGCAGTGATTATCACGGTGAGGTTAGTGAACACCCACCATGTCATATAGATACACAACACAAGAAAAAGAAAGAATATTTCCTTTTTGTGATGAGAACGGTTAGGATTTACTCTCTTAGCAGTTTTTTTTTTTTTTTTTTT
Source organism: Hyperoodon ampullatus (assembly GCF_949752795.1). Lineage (NCBI taxonomy): Eukaryota > Metazoa > Chordata > Mammalia > Artiodactyla > Ziphiidae > Hyperoodon > Hyperoodon ampullatus. Next base: position 89,241,051 of record NC_136925.1, on the reverse strand, counting down.
TGGCGGTACGCGGGCCTCTCACTGCCGTGGCCTCTCCCGTTGCGGAGCACAGGCTCCAGACGCGCAGGCTCAGTGACCATGGCTCATGGGCCCAGCTGCTCCATGGCACATGGGATCCTCCCGGACCGGGGCACGAACCCACGTCCCCTGCATTGGCAGGCTGACCCCCAACCACTGCGCCACCAGGGAAGCCCTCTTAGCAGTTTTTATATATAACCTATGGCCATGTTACTCATATTAATCACGTCTTACATTACAAACCTAGTACTTATTTGTCTTATAACTGGAAGTCTGTACTTTTTGATCATGTTCGTCCAACTTCCCCACCCCCAGTAACCACAACTCTGATCTCTTGTTTGTTTGTTTTTGAAATTCTTCCTTTTTAATATTCCTGAATAATACTGCATTGTATGCAGAGACCACATTTTGCTTCCCCATTCATTTGTCAACGGACACTTGGGTTGCTTCCATGTTTTAGCAATAGTGAACAACATTGCTCTGAACATGGGTGTACAGATATCTTTTTGAGACCCTGCTTTCATTTCTTCTGGGTATATAACCAGCAGTGGAACCGCTGGATCATATGAAAATTCTATATTAAAATTTTCAATTAACCACCACACTATGTTTTCCATAGCATCTGCACCATTTTACAAGGCCACCAACAGTGCACAGTTCCAATTCCTTAACATTCTCACCAACACTTGTTATTTTTTGGTTGGTTTGCTTTTTTTATAGTAACCATCTTAAGGGTGTGAGGTGATATCTCATTGTGGACCTGATTTGCATTTCCCTGACGATTAGTGATATTGAGCATCTTTTCATGTGTCTGTTGACCATTGTATGTCTTCTTTGGAGAAATGTCTATTCAGGTCCTTTAACCATTTTTAAATAAAGTTACTTTTTGTTGTTGTTGAATTGTAGGCATTCTTTATATATTCTGGATCTTAACCCTTTATTAGATATATGATTTACAAATATTTTCTCTCATTCGGCAGGTTGCCTTTCACTTTGTTGATGGTATCCTTTGATGGGAAATTTAATTTTGATGAAATCCAACTCATCTCATCTATTTTTACTTTTTGGTGTCTGTGCTTTTGGTGTCATATCCAGGAAATTCTTGCCAAATCCAGTGTCCTTTACTCCATGTTTTCCTGTAGAAATTTACAGTTTGGGATCTTATATTTATGCCTCTGATTAGTTTGAGTTAATTTTTGCATGCGGGGTAAGGTTAAGAACCGAACTTCATTCTTTTGCATGTGGATATCCAGTTTTCCCAGCACCTTTTATTGAAGAGACTATTCTTTCCCACTGAGTCATCTTGGCACACTTGTCAAGATTATTTGACCATATACATGAGGATTTAGCTCTGGGCTCTCTACTCTATTCCATTGGTCTATATGTCTATCTTGCCAAGACCACACTATTTTGATTATTATATGTTTGTAATAAGTTTTGAAATCAGGAAGTGTGAGACCTCCAACTTTGTTCTTTTTCAAGACTGTTTTGGCTATTTGAGGTTCCTTGACACTCCATGTGAATTTCAGGATAGATTTTTCCATTTCCACAAAAATACCATAGGGATTTTGATAGAGATTGCATTTAATCTGTAGATTGCTTTGGGTATTATTGATATTTTAACGATGTCAATTTTTCCGATCCATGAACACAGATGTCTTTCCATTTATTTAGGTTATCTTTACTTTCTTTCAGCAACACTTTGTAGTTTTAAGTGTATGAGTCTTTTTCCTCCTTGTCTAAATTTATTCCTAGGTATTTTATTCCTTTCTGATGATATTGTGACTGGATGTTTTTCTTTATTTCCTTTTTGGATTGCTCATTGTTAGCATAGAAATGCAAATTAATTTTGTGTTTTGATTTCATATCCTAAAACTTTTCTGAATACATTAATTGGTTCTGACAGTATTTTTTGCGGGACAGACATTCAGTAATTTTTAAGCAAACATAATACCTGCCTTGGTCTTATTGGAAATAACAGTAGGTAACATTCATCGAACACTTATCATGTGCAGGTCCCTTTACATAGTTTCTAGCCTGATATTATATATAATACCTTTCTTTCCTTTTAGAGGGGCATTATCTCTTTAAAGGCCCCAATAGCCCTGCAAGAGAGATCATTTTCTCCATTTCACAAAGGAGAAAACTGGGGCTCCCAGGTTACAGAGTGCGTAGGTACCAGACGTGGGATGTTCCCCTGACAGTCCTGCCTCAGAGCCTGTGTTCTCTGAGTTAGTTACTGAATAAATGAATCATGACAGTTATTCATTCGTGGGTTTCTTTTGTTGTTGTTATTCCTTTTGATGTATATGGAACCCCTTCAACACATCTTTAACCACTATAGCAGCTTTAATTTAAAAACTTTTAGAAAGACCTTTCAAATGATTTTGTCTGTAACCCCAAAGGGCCAGTGGATCAATTGATGTTTCATCTGTTTTTAATACAGTAACACAAATAAAACCTAATGTACTTTAGCACATCACACAAGCCTGGTTCAAAGGAAAATTACTTGCAGGCCATGGAAACCAGCGAGGAACAGCGATCCACCCAAGAGAACGCATGTTCCGTTGAGTCTCGGTGGTCCATTGGGGGCCACGAGAAGCCAATGCTGTTGCGCCGGCCCCTTGGTCGCAGGGGAGGCTTGCTCCACAGGTCAAGGAAGGTCCTTGGGAAATACGGGCGGCTGGACGAAAGGGGCTCATGAAGAAATGATTCCTTCCTTTGCAAGCTGTTGAATCTAACTCGCCAGCAGAGCCCAGGTGCCCTGCCCAGAGGCCCGTGGCTCCTGCACTAAACCCTCACAAGGCCTGCACGGAATCAACACTGGGGTCCTGCTGGCCGCTGGCGCCTCTGCCGTGGGGCAGGCAGCACCAGTTTTTGTTCTTTGTTTCCTGCCCGGCTTGGAAGGACAGAGGCTACCGTCTTGGAGGGATCGTAGCTTGTGTCTTGGGGCAGGCATCCTCCCCTTCTGTCGGCATGCTGGCCGGGCTCCCTGACCCCTGGCGCCCCGGCCGGGGTCACAGGCCTCGCTTTTTTGCAGGGGAGTGGTCAGAGTGGTCCGGGCAGTGGGGGATGTTTTGGAGGCTTAAGCCCAGTGGCAAAGCCAGCTCAGCTCCTCCCTGGGGCCCGTGGGAAGCTGAGGGCACGGGAGAGGCTGGGCTGCTGCTTTTGGTGGGCACAGGGAATAACTTGGGTCACTCACAAAGTTCCCACACCCCTGTAGTCAAAGCCGTTCTCTCCATTTAACAGCCTGTCAAGACGCCATGTTTGGCCTTAAATATGCAATTCCCCCAGAAGTGGTCCGAGCCAAGGGCGCCACCAGGTCAGACGGAGACCTGAGATGAAGGAAAGAGAGCAAAGCACAGGGCAGGGTTCCCAAGGGTGGGAGGCACGGGAGAGAGGGCAGGGCAGGGGTGGGCTCCGAGGGAGAAGGTCACCCACGCAACACCCACCGCCTAGTCCTGAGACGGCCGGGCCCCCGGCTGTGAAGGACGGATGCCTGCTCTGTTTACCTTAAGAAGAGAGGCCCTGATGGAAGGTGGAAGCCATCACCTCAGCACGGAAGGACGGACTCTGGAGCAAACCCAGATGGGAGCCTCTCGCTGCCTGGACCCCAGCGCCCGGGAGGGAACCGGCACCATGACTGCTGGCCCCCCAAACATCTCAGGACGGAGTAAGGGCCCTGCGTACAAGCACATCCGGACCCTGAGAGGAGGGAGGAAAGGCCTCGGAGGGCACCAAACTCTACAGTTTGTAAGAAAAATTGCTGCTCTCTTTCTCCACCCCGCTCACCCGGGCTAACAGGGGCCAGAGACCCACCGCCCACCAGAGGCTGCCTGCCTGGTCCCACCTGCCTGGCAGGCAAGGACCCTCTGGACCAGAGGCTGAGGCCCGGAGGAGCCTACCCCCCTCCTCCCTGGCCTCGGTTTCGCTTCCACAGAGTGAAGGAGTCAGTTCATTGGAGGGAAAAGGGGTCATTTCCCCTCCCCCGTGTGCGGCCTCTCAGAGGAAACACACCTGACCTTTGCAGAGAGGAAGCTGCAGGCAGCTCTGACACCCGGCGGGGCCCCTGGGGGGAGGCTGAGCTCCCCTCCGGGCAGGAGAGGCCGCAGAGGCTGTTGGGGGCCTCCCGGGGCGGGTTTCCTTGAAGGACGGCGGGGTCAGCCTCCCTGGGCCTGTAAGGCTCCTGAGTGCAGAGTCTGGCCTCCTCTTTCCTCTCGGGTGATAAACTGTGTGTTTAGCATTGAACGTTACTGGCCACAGCACACTCCCCTGTCCCCACACTTCCTGGACCCTGGTGATTTCCGCCAGGCTCAGTTTTCTTTCTCTTCTTCTGAGAGGAATGCAGGACCCAGCCAGTGGTCAGCGGGGGGAGGTCTTCTCTGCCCTCCGTTCTGCATGGCCGCACTTCCTGCTTCTCCTGGGGGTGTGTTACTTGCACAGACACTGACCGGTCTGCCTCCAAAGTCTCTTGGGGGCTACACCGTTTCCCCCAAATAATGTCTGCAAAATAATACCCTTTGTCTCAAAATAGCCAGGTTGCATGAATTTCAAGGCAAAATTAAAAACTCTGAAGAAGTAAGGAAACCCAGGAAATATCCTTAAAAGGAGGTGAGAGTTTTAGCAATCAGTGTGGGCCCCGGGCACTTCTTCCTCCTCAGAGTGGGGAGCAAGATGCGGGTGTGCTAGCCGAGGAGAGCGCGAAGCGGTGCCCAGCGTGCCCCGCATGCCCCTGGTCAGCCCTGGGGCCTGTGGTGTCAGCCCTTCCTGGGAGAAAACATGGCCCTTCATGAGGTCAGCAGAGTAACGGTCCCAAGGTGTCCACAGCGGAGCCTGTTGATGTGGCCCCTCGCTTGGCAAAAGGACGGTGCTGGCGAAGGACCCGGGTGGAGGTCATTCCGGATTCTCCTGGTGGCCTGATGCAATCGCAGGGTCCTGAGGCGGCAGAGGGAATCAGAAAGAGAAGCAGAGAGTGGGCAGCGCAGAAAGGATGCTTCTGGCTCTGAGGACGGAGGAAGGCGCCGAGAGCTCTGGAATGTGGGGCCCCCAGTTTGAAACTGGGCCCTGTGAGGAGGGACTGGACAGGATGGGCGCTTGGGCTTGTTCTGAGCGTGAGGAATCTGAACACCTGGCGTCTCATACCTGTGCGGGTGGCTCCTTGGAAGAAACGTGGGGACCCCACTGTCCAGCAGTTTCGGGGACGATGACCCTTCGTTTGTTCCTGATCTAAATTATGTTTCATCCACGGTCTTGCTGGCTAACGGGTGAGGGGACAGTATGGTGTACAGGCTGGGGGAGGGGTGCAGGCTGGGGGAGGGGTGAGGCTGGGGGGAGGGGTGCAGGCTGGGGGTAGGGGTGCAGGCTGGGGGAGGGGTGAGGCTGGGGGGAGGGGTGAGGCTGGGGGGGAGGGTGCAGGCTGTGGGAGGGGTGCAGGCCGGGGGGAGGGTGCAGGCTGTGGGAGGGGTGCAGGCTGGGGGGAGGGTGCAGGCTGGGGGGGAGGGGTGCAGGCTGGGGGTAGGGGTGCAGGCTGGGGGAGGGGTGAGGCTGGGGGAGGGGTGCAGGCTGGGGAGAGGGTACAGGCTGGGGGGGAGGGGTGCAGGCTGGGGGTAGGAGTGCAGGCTGGGGGAGGGGTGCAGGCTGGGGGGGAGGGTGCAGCCTGGGGGGGAGGGTGCAGCCTGGGGGAGGGTGAAGGCTGGGGGGAGGGTGCAGGCTGGGGGAGGGGTGCAGGCTGGGGGGGAGGGTGCAGGCTGGGGGGGAGGGTGCAGCCTGGGGGAGGCGGGAGGTTGGGGTCCGTGGTACAGGCTGTGGAAAGGCCGCAGTACTCCCATGAGGCTGAGTGTGGCTCAACCCACTGTGGGAGAAGCTGCCAGACCTGGGCTGCATTTTTAAAGTGGAGCCTGGGGGTTGCTGGTGGGTGGGAGGTGGTGGGTGAGAGGAGGGGAGGGGGACTGACCCAGGATTCCTGGGGCTCCGCAGGAGGGGGACAGGAGCAGCTGGAGGTGGGGGAGAAAGTCGGGCAGTGGTGGGGAGCCTGCGGTTGGAGGTCGTGGGTGATGCCACAGGGACGCAGCCTGGGACGCAGGGGCGTGGGGTGGCTGCAGTCCAAGCAGCTCCAGCGCCCGGCCAGGCTGCAGGGCTGAGGTGCCACAGGCTGGAGCACAGGCTGCCCACAAGCTCACCCTGTTCAGAGTGTCTGGTTCCTGCCGCCTCCTCCAGGGAGGTGGTCGGGTCCATCGAGTTGGGGGACTTGGGTAGCACCCAGGGCCACCGCGTGGGCAGCACAGCCAGGCCAAGGGCTTCGTAGCAGGTTTGCTTCCTGCTCAGAGGAGCTTAGGTGGGTGGACCCCAAATCCTCAAACCCTCCTTAGAGTGGCCTTCTTCTAGAAAAGGGCACAGCCAGGGGCCAGGCAGGGGCTCCAGGCTGAGGGCATTTTTCTCTGAAATAAGGTAAACCTGAGGGTGCTTTTTTCTTCTTGGAATCCAACGGGGCAGAAGTACAGAAATCCTTCTGGAAAACGCGCAGCACCTGTACCTGCAGGCTGGCGACCCCGGGCCCGAGGGGGAGGCGCCGCCCCTGCTGCGAGCAAGGAAGAGGTCAGTGTGAGCCCGAGTCTCTCGGGGGAGCGGCGGCCGCAGTCCGGTACCCGCTGGTCACACATGTCCCTGGGGAAGGTTAACAGGGGAGCCTGCATCTCCTCTAGGTTGTGCCGTCACTGAGGCTCCAGCAGAGAAGCCTGGGTCTCCCCGGTGGCCCCGCACCCAGCTCTCCGCTCCTGGGAGCTGGTCACTCGATACGTCCCGATGAGCCGATTTCACAGAGGCCAGAACTGATCGGTGAAGGGGGTAGCTTACATCCTCCCCGCCCTGATGACCCCTCGCCAGCACCCTGGACCGTGCCTGGAGCTCACCAGCCCCGTGCCTCCCTGAGCTTGAAGCCACTTCTGACAGGAGAGCATCACCCCAGGACCGAAACTCGTTGCCGCCAGGCCAGCGGGCATTTGGGGGGCGTGGGGCCTCTGGCCTCGATGGGAGGGAGGGGTGAGCAGGGAGGGGTGACCTGAGAGTACCAAGTTCCTGGGGAAACAAACCCGTGTGCCACACACTAGGGACCCCCCTCAGGACCCCAGGAGAGACTCCAGGGAAGATGCCCTGAGGCCTCTCCCTGGGGGGAGCCCCCGCTCAGCTGCTGCAGCCCCTCCAGTCCCCTGGCTGCGAGGACCCCACCCGCGGGCTGTCACAGCTGCAGGCCTTTGATCTAAATCCCACTCTGGACTCAGCCACCACTTGCAACAGCTTCCTGCCGGTTTCGTGTTCCCAGGCGGTCAGACCCTGTGTCCTCCACTCCCTCCAGGGCGCCGGGGGCCCTTGAGTGACGATAACACATGGGCCTCTGCTGGCCTTCCAGCGTCTGACCTCAGGGAATCCCTCCCTCCCTCCTTCCCTCCGGCTGGTGCTCCACGAGGTGGCCACAATTCACCAGCTGTCGTCCCCGCCCGGCCCCCACCAGCCACTCACTTTCAAAGGCCTGCGTGTCCTCCTCGTCTCCTGGGGCAGAGCCGCATGGGTGGGGCTAAGCCCTGTGCTTTGCGTCCTGATCTGCACTTAGTGATGCCTGCTGCCTGGGAAACTAGGCAGGCGTTTAGGGTGAAGGCAGGCCTTGGATACCACCTGGAAAAGGGAAGCTGCACTGTCTGAAGTGTCCACCGCCCATGTGTCTTGGAGACACAGCCCTGCCCTGGCCCCAGGATGGAGCCCAGACAGGGTCCGAACAGAAGCTTCCTTCTCTGTGTCTCGCAGGAGACACACCTGCGGCCTCCGCCCTTACCTCCTGGGGCCCTGGCCTTGGCAGGGCTGTCGGGCAGCACGGGGATGTGGGGAGCGAGCGCCCTGGGGGCGGTGATCACCGCCAGCACCTGTGTGTGTGCAGAGATTGATCCCCGACCCCAGGGCCACCACTGCTCTCGGCAAGGCCCATCCTCAGGCCGGAGCCCGGACCAACTGCTGCCAAAGTTTCCAGCTAGAGCTCCAGGCTTCTGTCTGCAGCAGCCAAGCTTTAACACGGGCCAGTGATTCAAATTAGAAATTCCACCTCACGCTAGGCCAACCCTGTCCAGGCAGGAGCGGCAGGCGGGCTTCTGGTCTGGCCAGGTCTGCGAGTTATTCCTCAGGAAACAGGCCCCAGGAACCAACACACTGGAGGAAAGCCACGAGACCCGTGTGGGCGTTGCACACGTGGGTTCCACACAGAGCGCAGTACCATGTGGGTACTGATGGGATACAAACTGAGTGTGACAGCGTGGTCTCAGGTTGTCCCGTGATGTGCATTGTGGCAGTTCTGTTACATTTAATCTGGAAGGCTGTAGAATATTCCATAATTTGCACCATAGTTCAACTTTCTCTATTCACGGATTTTTGAGTTGTTTTCATTATTCTCCTTTTACAAACAGTGCTGCAAAGAAAATTCTCACTCATGAATTGTGGACGCGAGGGGATGGGCTCCGCTGGATCAGGGGCTGCGTCCAGACCCAGCCTCCCGTGGACAGACACCCCACGTCCCGGCAGGCCCCCTCACTCCGTATGCCTGACCTGGACACTGAGAGCTGGGCCTGTCCCTGTGTTCTCTCCCTTCTCTAAGCCTTGCTGTTTCCCCAGTAAAGCCTGTATCTTTGTTACATGTTCTGTGTGACTTGCTGGACGCTGCTCTGAGGCCGTGGGTGATGCCGCGGCAGACGGGGATGGAGGCGTGAGCTCAGCACCGGTCGGCACCCAGCCGGGACCCCGCAGAGGCGTCTGAAGACCTGGGCGTGGCTGGAGCCAGGAAACGGGCCCCAGGAACCAAACACAGTGGAGGAAAGCCACGAGACCCGCATGGGCGTTCCACACATGGGTCAGCCAGTGGGGCAGCACCCAGGAAGTTCTGATGTCAGCGGGACAGTGGTGCTTGGCATCTCGGGGTCGCAGGGGAGGCCCCAGAGAGCTGGAAACATGCCCCGACCCTGGAGACCCAGCATCCACCCAGCAAGGTAAGCCAAGGTCAGGGACAAAGGGGAAGCTGCAATGCCCGCCCGGGACCCCACCCACACTTTGGTCCCATCCATCTAAGAAAGACAAGATTAACGCTTGCATCTTTACCTGTGTTCATCTGTTAAAATTTTTTAGAAACTTTGTTCAATGGCATCCTCCAAGAATAACCAATTATATATTTTTTCTTAAAGATTTTAAAGAATTCCTTTGATATTGCTTACCAAGAACGGCTCTTCTAACATATTTATAAGTTTTATAATCATCATTTGCATTGATTGTGGTGTTGTTTTTACTTGCTTTGTAAATGTTGATTTGTTCATGATACCAAATGACAACAATCAGAGACACTGATTCTATGTCCAGTGTTACTGTGAACTCATGGGTCCAGCATATTCAGTGCGTTTCATGTGCCGAGGTCACTGTCTCGCCAGTGTTAATCTTCCCGTGGTGAGAGTTTGTCGTTTATGTGTTTATCTCCGTAGGCATCTGGAATCTAGCTTTGTGTCTGGGGTGAGGAGGGATCCATCCACCCACCACCAGGCTCTGTGGAAAAAGGAGAGGAGAGGTCTGTGCAGTGAGGGGGGTCCCCCAGGAGATGCTGCGTCCGGGGCACCGTCCCTGAGCTCAGACTTAGACGGGGAAGCTCTGGGGCCAGCAGGGGACCAGCCGCGGCAGAGCAGGCGAGAGGGAGGGTCTCGATGCACCGTCACTCCAGCAAACGACGGCTGATCCCAGAGCCGCAATCCAGACGGCCACCTGCCTCTCCTGGTGCTGCAGTGAAGTCACTGGGAGCACAGATTATTTGCAATTGGAAAGCGTGTGAGTCATTGCTCTGTGGGTAGGAGAAACCAGGGTCGTGCTTGGAGTCGATGGACGGCGGGCTTGGGGGGGGCTCTGCACCTGTGCCGCCCCTTCCTGGTGAGAGGCCTCTTCCGTGCCCGGAGGCCACAGGCGAAATCTCTGGATCCTGCCCCAGCCACGCTCTGGCTTGCTAAGGACAGCTTCTGCGCAGTCTTAAATGAAAGGTTACCTGCTCTTTTTCTTTTCAATGGTGTTTCCTAAATATGCAGCTGTAGTCAAATGGATCCAGCAGCAGGTTGGTGGAAATACTATTTAGTAAGACTCTCTACTGATTCTTTGCAAATTTAAATTTCCTTTAATTAACCAAAGTACTTGATAGCTCTGAAGAAGCATTTTTAATAAGTAGGAATTAATTAATCCTTTAATAGCAGTAGGACAAATTAAGCAAGATTTTGAAAGGGAAGCTACTTCATATCTTCGACTGTAATTACTTCCTGCTGAATTTTTGAATAGTTTTTTGGACACTGTCCTCGACCTGAAAAGCACCAAAAGCAGGGTGAAATCAGACATTCCATTCACTTGCTACCATGTTATTGAGTTCCCACTTTTTTAAGAGCACTTTTGACGGGAATCTCAGCATCAGGGCCTCTTGGGGTATGCGGAGGAGCCCAGCTGTTCACGGTGGGGTTGAGGTTTCCCAGAAGGGGCCTCCTTGCTGAGGACACTGGGATCTGCCCCCATGATCCCAAGCACGTCCCTTAAAAGCCCCGGACCAGGAAGGAGCCTTTGACTGGCAGCTGGGGCCACGGGGCACCACGGTCCCCCTTGTCTGACTGCCATCCTGCCACTCACCTCACAAAACAGCAGGCACCTCTGCCGAAAGCGCGCCTGGTCTCCTGCAGCCCGGGGGTCAAGTCCAGACTCGGGGCCCCCGCAGCCTCCTGCACACTTGCAGCCCGACCACGCACAGCCCCCGCCGCGGCCCGCCCCTCTGCCCAACGCCCGCTCGGAAGCGCTGGGCCGCCCGAGTCCGACCTCTCTCCTCCCTGCGGCCTGTGATTCCTCCTGACCCCTCTCCCTTCGCCACCGGAGTCCCCACGAGGGCCTGTCCCACGGCGTGAGGTTGAAAATGTCCTTCGAGTGAGAGGAGGAGGGAGGAGGTGGTCAGAGGGCCACCAGCCGTGCGCTGACCTGCGGTTCAGACCCACCTGCTGCAGGACGCGCAGCACAACCCTCGGGGCCCACGTGGCCCAGCACCGCAGCGCCTGGAGGACACACTGTGCCCTGCGGGGGTGGGGGGAGGGGAGAGATGAGCAGGGGGTAATCTTTCCCCCCAGGCCTCAAAGGGCTCCTGCTCTCTCCGAGAGCCCAAGAGGACCTGGGGAGCCCTGTGCCCCTTCTTCACAGGTGGAGAAACCGAGGCACAGAGGGTGCACACGAACCGGCAGCTGGGCCGTGGCTGCCAGGCTCCCGTGGCTGCCGGACTCCCAGGGCTGCAGGGCTCCCGTGGCTGCCGGGCTCCCGTGGCTGCCCTTCCTGGGGACATGCCTGGGTGCCACGACACTTCGTTCCCACAAAAGGGCCCATTTGTCCCCATGGGGCCATCTCGCCTTTGTCACCGAAGCGTCTGCAAGCAGAGGGCCCATCCTCCATGCCCGTGGGTGGAGCTGTCTCCCTCCAACGCCAGTGCTTCCCCAGACCAGCTCTTTCCAGAAAGCAACAGGCAAAGACGAACTTTCACATTGACTATAAAATTCTAAGCTGGCTGCTTGAGGTGCAGAGGGCAGAGAGTGGGGCTGCCTCGGCCTCAGGCAGGAGGTGTGTGCACTGGAGCTCGGGGTCAGCGTCCCCGCCCAGCCTCACGCAGCATCTGTGGAGCTCGGGGTCCCTGCAGGCAACCCGAACAGCGGAGCAGGAGCCTGCGCCTCTGGCCGAGGGGCGTTTCCACCCATGCAGGGCCCATGCGTGGCCTGGCCAGGCTCTGGGCACCGAGGTGCTTAGCGGGAGGCCAGGAGGCCGTTTGCCACCCCCGGGACCTCCATCAGAACCTGCCGTCCCCCAGCCAGGCGGACCTGTACTCACCGGTGGGGAAACAGAGAAGCAGCACGGAAGCAGGAGCCCGTGGGCCGGGGTTTCCCCGGTGTCCAGCCCAGACCCGTGTTAAGGTGCAGTTCCACTCGACGAGGCCCACAGGGCCCCTTCTGACCTCTCGGGGGAGGGGCCTTGGCTTCCCTGGTGCAGCCCAACCATTCTCTTCCAGCTTAGAATTACTCACCACACATCCAGGCCAGTACGGGGCAGACGGTGCCCGTGGCCCAGGTCCACAGAGAGGCCCCAAAATCCTAAGAAAGGGGTTGCCTTCACCCTGCAGGGCGTGTGGACCAGCCACTCAGAGAGGGTACCTGCCAGGAAAGGGCTCAAACATACTAGTTGGAAGCTGGGTTTCACTGCCACCCAGTGTGTGTGTGTGTGCATGTGTGTGTGGATACATTCCCAGGCCCCTCGTCTGTGCACGTGTGCACGTGCGTGTGCACAGGTATAAATCCAGGGGCCGTGGGCCATGCTCCCATCCTCATCCCATTAGAGGAAAGCAGCAAGTCTGCACACCTCCGCCCTCCCGGCCCCGAGGAGAGTCTGCTGCCCCTGCTCCTCAGGAGGAAACGTTCCGGCGAATCCAGGGCGCGACGCACAGAGGTGAACAAGTACCAGCTGAGCATTGCAGCATCGTCAGGGACCAGCATCTGTGTGAGAACACGGGCTCCACAGCCACAGCCTGGAGGACCCACAGCATTCAGGTGCGCAGATGGGCATCCACACACCTCACTCACGCGGTGCGTCTGCAGGGGCCAAACAGTCCCGTCCTCTGCTCCAAATACACCCTGGGGTCGGGGTCACTCGTCCTAGAGAAGGACTGAGCGCCTGCTGGGGAAGAGCATGAAGAACACGTAAATTCACAGCACAGCCACCAGTCACACAGACCACACCCACCCCGTCTACACCGTCACGCAGGACACACTCCGTCTACACAGTCTCCCTGGAGCTGACCTACCAGTCTCCCCCAGAAGCTCTGTGGGGGATGTTTGCTGGAGGAGCGGTCAGGGGACGCTAGGGGTGGACCTGTGTGCTCGTGGCTGGAGGTGACTGGGGGCCCTGGGTGGGCGTGGACGCTGGGTTCTGCTGGCTGCCTGGGCCCCGACTTGAGCTCGTGATCCTAACTCATGCTTGTTTAGGGGACAACGGGGCTCCTTCCTGGCCTCCTGTCCCTGTCTGGCCGCCTGCTTCCTGGGCTCCCTCTGACATCGAGGATGATCACCCACCCCCCTGCACAGTTTGCCCTCAGACCCCCCAGGTCCCCCAGCGGAGGAATTAGACGCCAGACGTCCACCCGAGAGCTGGCCTGCAAAGCCTGAGGCAGCCCCGCCTGCCGACCAGGCCGGACACGTTTGCACCCTATGGGTCTCCTAGCCCCGGGACCAGATCCAGAGGAGCTTCCTTGCTGTTGACCAAGAGAAGTTACCAAATCCTTAATCATCCTCAGGAGGCATGAGTGTTTCATGTCTATTTCTTCCCCAAAGTCTATTCTCTTATTATTGTGTCAAAATTAAAAACAACTATTTCTTTCCAGAAGGCAATGACACCCAGATTCATCTCTTTTTCTTTGTAACATATCCTTTTCTTTGAAGACATAGAACATAGACACAGGTGGGGGACAGCCCTCCTGGTGGTCTCCATGCTGGGCAGCTGGCTGACCTCCTGCAGGGTAGACTGGGGCACACTCGGTCTGGCCCTGTCTTCAACATAAAGCAAGTTATGTGACAGGACAGTGAGGGGAACGGCCAGAGCCTCCCGCTCAGGGCCACGGGCTCTGGGAGCGGGGCCGGGAGGGCTGGCGGAGTGCGGGTGCAGCGCTGCCCGAGGTCTCTCGGCATCACTGCCTGCCTGGACAGGACCCCGGCCCCCACACTTGGCCTGGGTGCTCGTGTGCCAAAGTGCAGTCACCCCAGACCTTGCTGCGCACAAGGGCTGTGAGGAGGGGGTGAGAGGCGCATCTGTGCTGGCGGACGCCGCCCCCGTGGTCACGGCCCATGCAGGGACGACGACAGACAGGAGAACACCCAGTGCCTGCAGGCGGGGCCCCCCGGGGCTCTCTGTGCACTGAGGAAGCCCTACTTACTTAGCCATCAGTGAGCCAAAGGGGTTTCCTCTTCCAGGGCTGCTCTCGGGCTGGATGAGATGCACAAACCTCCAGCCCAATGGCTGGTGTTTAGCAGACGCTGTATTACGTTCATGATTAACTTACTGTCTTATCCATTGTCTGGCCATCACTATGCAGTTACTACATCCTCCTCACATTAGATGATGAAAAGTTAAACTAGATTAAATAATGACCCCTTCAAAGGCAAACAGAGCCGAAGGACATTCATGTCAGGTGGGAGCCGCTGATCACCCCCAGATCGAAGGACTGAGGACGCCCTTTCCAGCACAGAAGCCAACACTGAAGCTGGCGGGAGGGATTGGGAGCCCGCCCTGCACCACCTGATTGATGCCCATCCAGCTGACTCGGCCCAGCGTCTGGGCTTCACTGGGCTCCGAGTTCTCGTCCACTGGACAGTCACTCACGGCTGCTCCTGCACCAGACACTGCCGCTCAGGGGGCTGGCTCCTTGCTGGCTTCTCGAGAGTAGGTGGCGGCCAGTGGGCAGGGACAAGAAGGAAGGCCAAGGCTGCAGGGTTTCCAGGGAGGCATGGTGGTGAGTCATCCTGTGAGATCGGAGTTAGTCCCTGTGTTGCCTTCGGCCTCCCTAAGTTACTTCTCTTTACTTTGTTCATCAGGAAGACAACAGCTTCAGGAAGGAGAAAGGGCGAGAACAAGAGGTCACGTGAGCTGGACGCACGTCTTGAAGGAAGCCACGTCCCCGTGGCTCGGTCCTCGCAGGAAGGAGCGGCTGCCAGGCCCTCCCCGGCAGTTCAACAGCGAGAGGTCACCTACCCAGCGGGAGCTGTTACTGGGCAGCTGTTGTTTGTTTCAAAATGTGTCACCGAGAGTCAAAGACATGGGTGTCCCAGTCTCCTCCTTTGGGTCCAGGTGTCGTGACTCAGCGGAGGGTCCCAGGCCCTCAGTAAGGGGAGGGCTGCCACCTCCAGGCCCACCTGGGGCAACAATTCCCAGGAAAAAATATAGGCTATGGAACTAGATGGCTCTATTTAGCTAACACCCTTTTCATTAATTAAACCTGTATTTTTAATTTTTTTTTTTTTTTTTGCGGTACATGGGCCTCTCACTGCTGTGGCCTCTCCCGTTGCAAAGCGCAGGCTCCGGACGCGCAGGCTCAGCGGCCATGGCTCATGGGCCCAGCCGCTCCGCGGCATGTGGGATCTTCCCGGACCGGGACACGAACCCGTGTCCCCTGCATCGGCAGGTGGACTCTCAACCACTGCGCCACCAGGGAAGCCCATAAACCTGTATTTTTTAAGTGCCTGCGATGTGCTGGGAGCAGAGACTATGTCCTGGATCTGTAGGAAGAAAGTCTCCTGGGCCAGCTTTGGTCCCACCTGTCGGGTGTGAGAAATAAACTACAGGTGCTCCCGGCCTGAGACCCGGCTGGGAACTCGCTGGGACGGCTGAGACAGAGTCCAGACCTCACAGGCCATGGGCCACCCATGGGACCACAAATGGCACGAATTGAAAACAAGACGTGGATGCCCGTGCAGCTCTCGAGCCCCCAGAGGGAGCTGGGCCTGTGGTCAGAGACCTGGCCTCGGCGCCAGCTGGATGCCCACTGCCATGCGAGTGTGGACACACCGGCACCAGCCAACCGCATGTTTCATTAATAAAGTGTTGTTGGCACAGCTTCAGTCCTGCACCTGCGTGTCCCCTCTGTGGCTGCTTCAAAGATGGCAGAGTCGAGAGCTGTGACAGAGCTGGGCAGCCCGCGAGGCTGAGTGCATCCGCTGCCTGGACAGGAAGGCCGCAGGCCGGGAGGAGGGATGGGCTCACAGCAGGCACAGGCCCCGGAGCGGGCCCAGGGCTCCCGTGACCGTCACCAGCAGTGTGGATCCGACATTGCAGCAGACAGATGCGCCCGGTGTGCACCACGTCCGCGTGCTGGAAAAAAGAGAATTATCTAAGATTCCATTCATTCACCAAAAACAAACAGGAAGATGCAAAGAATCAGAATAGAGGTTGCAGGGTCAACTCACTGGCTGCTTGCCCACCCAGGACCCGGATCCGTGGCTGCAAATGCAGGGACACGGGCGCGCTGTCCATGAAGACAGAGGCTGAGCTGCCACAAACCCATGGCTTCCTGTCTGGATGGAGACAGGACAGCCAAGGAGAGGCCAGGAGCTGGGGGCCCGGGGAGTCGAGAGCAGGGCCACGGCCAGCCCACCTTGGAGGCCTGCAAAGTGGCCAGGTCCAACAGCCTGGGGGCAGCTGGGTGAAGAGGGACACATGATGGTGGCTCCATGCCCCCCCGCCCAGGGCCCAAGGGGATGAC
This sequence comes from Hyperoodon ampullatus, assembly GCF_949752795.1. Taxonomy (NCBI): domain Eukaryota; kingdom Metazoa; phylum Chordata; class Mammalia; order Artiodactyla; family Ziphiidae; genus Hyperoodon; species Hyperoodon ampullatus. The sequence continues at coordinate 89,224,712 of NC_136925.1, read as the reverse complement.
CGCCTGTCAACAGCAGGGGAGGACGCCCTCCGGGAGGACCGGAGCAAGCAGCAGACTTGGCAGAGGGTCTGAGACCCTGCCTGCATTTCTGCTCCTCCTCTGAGGAGCTGCGGTGTGCACGCAGGATGAGCGTGGCCGCCTGCCACCTGTCCCCGGGGGCAGCCCCCTCCGGAGGCCACGCCTGAGGGCTTTGCGAGCCCCGAGCCCAAGGCCTTCAGTCCCTGAGACTAAACACGACTCTGGGACGTGTGCTCACGCCGGGCTTGCTCTGAAATTAGAGGTTTCCCTCCCCTCCCCCCACCCCGTGCCCCGTCGCCTCCCCAGGGCCCTGCTTCTCGGAAAGGCCCCACCGCACACACGGTCGGTGCGCGGGTCCCTCAGGCCCTGACCTCATGGTCCCAGGGGAGCTGGGACGTTGCGTGGGGGATCCCAGGCCCCAGCCCAGGCAGAGCCCACTCCACCTCGGCTCTGCAGACACAGGGCTCCTCTCACTCTGCCCTGGACGCACGCCCCAGCCCACCCTGGAACGCGCTGACCACCCAGGCTCAGGCTTGAGGACGGCCTCAGGCTGCAGCTTAGCATCCGCTACAGCATCTGGGACTGACTCCGTGTGGGACTTGGTGGCTGCGAGCCTTCACAGGCCAGCAGCTTGGACACTCCCAGGCCCTCCAGCGTCTGCACACTCCCTGCAGCCTCCACGTGCCGCTGGGCCGGGAGCTAACACAGCGGTTCTTGCTGGGGCCCAGCTGCAACCTCCCACCAGCTTCCTGGCCAGTGGCCACCCTACCTGGGGATAAATCCCAAACTTGCTCCTAGGAGTAGAGTTCTCCGTGGGACGAGACGCATGGGCAGCAGCTTGGGGTCACTGGCCCTTCCCGGTGGCCTTTTCTCCCTGACTCTTACGGCATGTTTGTGTCAGAGACACAAAGGACACCTGTGTGCCTGACAGCAGAGTCCAGGGTCCCTCGTGGCCAGTGAGGGGTGTCCGCCTGAGCCCCTGCTTACTTCCACCCGCGGTCTCCTCACACGCACACAAGCCTTGGCCATCGCCACCTGTTCTGCTTGGCCTCAGACTTTGCAGAAGGAGGTCCCGCTCTGCAGTCTCCTGGGGCCCACTTTTCAGTCTTTGTGCTGGTGTCACATGTGCCTGTCCTGTGGGCCTCGACGTGCTGTCACCCCCAGGTCAGGGAAAAATCAGGCCGTGCCCTTGAGGACAAGATTCCCCTGTCCCCGCGGCCCTGCTTCCTCCATTCCTGGGGCTTGCGGCGTCCCCCACGAGAGGGCCCCTTCTCCCCAGAGCCCAGAACCAGCCCGGCCCGACGGCCAAGGAGAACGGCTGCTCTGAATGGAGCCCAAAGCCAGACACTGGGTGGGGAGGGGGGAGGCGGGCAGGAGTCACTGAGGACACCAACCGGGGTGGCCGGGATGAGGCCCCTAGTCCTCCCCAGAGCAGCACGGCAGGCACTCTGACCCTCTGCGGGGGGCGGGGGTGTGGGCTGGCATCACTCCGGGGCCGCTCATGAGCCTCCTGATCCAGGGGACGTGGCAGGAGCCCCAGACGCAGGGTCACAGGAGCCCCTCCGAGTCTCCGGGAGCAGCTCGGGGCGGCCATCAGTCACAAACCACAGCTGCCGGAGACAGGCAGATGGTCTCAACGGCCGAAGTCCATCAGAGAGGGAGAGACGCCTCACCCCCAGAAGAGGGCCCGTGCTGAGGGGGCCGAGGAGGCTTCGCTCCCGAGGTGAGCACACTCGGGGGCAGGTGCGGCGGACGCCAGGGAGAAGGCGGTTCCGAGACGAGCTCTCCGAGCTCCCAGGGCTTGTTCTCAGAATCGCCGCAAGGCAAACATGTCACAAGCCACAGAGCAAAGCGAGCGCAAGAGGCCCCACGAACGAGAGGCTGTCGCGGGGGTCTGAGGGCCTGAGGCCGCCGCGGGCTCCGCCAGTGAAGGAGAGGGAAGCACAGGGCCTCCAGGTGGGCGCACTCGGGGTCTGGGCGCCTGGCCTGGGCGCCCCCCCGGCAGCCAGCACCCTGCGAGGCCGCTGGAAAGCGAGCTGCCCGACCCGGCGTGAGGCCCTCAGACCGGCACGCGGCAGGTCTGCCTTGGTGTGCAGACAAGCTGTTCGCGTTCAGCCTGAGAGAAATGTTGAAAACAAGCAGCTGCAACCCAGGGGCAGGGTCGGGGCCTTGGGGAGACCCCGCTCCCCAGCAGCACATAATTAACCACCCGTCCCCCGAGGAGCCCCTGCCCAGGGTCTGTGCCTCGAAGCCAGCCTTGTCCTCATATACGCCGGGCTGGGGCCGGATACGCGAGAACCGCGGTGGCCCCTGAGGGAGCCTGTGGGCCGCCGCGGAAACAGCACATAAACCCACCAGCTCCACTAATCTGCTTCCCTGGAGACAGTGGTCCTCTCACCCAGCCCTCCAGCTCCCGGCGTCCATCGCAGACCCCTCAGACGGGGCGGTGAGGAAGGAGCCCTGTGCCCACCGCAAACCCCTCAGACGGGGCGGTGAGGAAGGAGCCCTGCGCCTACCACAGACCCCTCAGACGGGGCGGTGAGGAAGGAGCCCTGCGCCCACCGCAGACCCCTCAGACGGGGCGGTCAGGAAGGAACCCTGTGCCCACCGCAGACCCCTCAGACGGGGTGGTGAGGAAGGAGCCCTGTGCCCACCGCAGACCCCTCAGACGGGGCGGTCAGGAAGGAGCCCTGCGCCCACCGCAGACCCCTCAGACGGGGCGGTGCCTTAAGATCCTTGCAGAGGGTTGGTCTCCGTTTTCCGTAGCCCTCGCGCCTGCGCGGTCCCCTCATCACAGGTGCAGGCCTGTCCACACACCTGCCTTCCAGATGCTCAGCAGGGACGGGGTGCTGTGGGGAGTGGGATGGCACCCAGGACCTGAGGGGGCAGCTGAGGGGCCGACAGGAAAGCCGGGCTGTGCACAGGCGACAGCCCTGCAGGGGCCGCACGAGGCCCCCCCAGCTCCGTGTGCAGCTGGTCAGGGAGCCCCCGCAGCCGTCATTTCTTGGGAGTGAGGCTGGCTACCGTTTGTCATGACTGTTGGCAGGGAAATGGGGTTTATGGAGAGAATCTCCTGAAGGCTGGAAAAAGTGCACAAAGGATTACAGCCGCTGTTGGGAGGTGGCCGGGGGAGAAGCACCGACACTGAGCTGAAACGAGCCCAGCGCGGCCCCTCCCTCCCGCCGTCCACGGAAAACAGGCCAACACCGGAGCCACCCCCACGCGCGCCGGGCTCCCGTGCCGCGTCCCGCCCCTCCTCCGGCTCGTCCACAGACCTTCCCCGCGCCCTCCCCGCGCGGCCCTGCTCCAGCGTGGCCTCCCCAGGTCCTCCCCGCACCTCAGTCCCCTTAATAATTAGACGGTTTAGTTGCACGAAACGGAGACGACTTAGACACCGAAGTGAAAGGGAAATTGTTGGTGGGACACTCGCAGTCGCAGAATGGACAGGAAGCTGGGAGGAGGTGGGCCCGAGCCCCGGAGAGCTGGGTGGTCTTGTGGTGAGAACAGACTGGACGGTGGCCTTGACCCAGAGGCAGGGGGACGACGGCCCTGGGCACAGGTGACACTGTCCAATGCTGACCCTTCGAGGGGCAGGGTCGCACTCCAGAAGGAGTTGGTGGTGCTGAGGCTTCTGGGGGGAGGGCAGGCACGCAGATCCACTGTCCCTCTAAGACTCACCCAGCGAAAAGGTACATCATCCCCAAGGAAACAGTGGACGCTGTGGAGAAGAAAGGATAGCGGAAGAGTGGATGAATTTTAGTGTCCACTGCCCTCCTCTGCCCACTTCCAAGCCCTGGCTGGCCCTTCCTGGGCGTCCCCCGCTGTGTTGTAATCCTTTATTCACATGCTCACCCCTGGTGGATGCGAGCTTTCTGGGGGCTGGTCCTGCTGTGCCTGTCTCTCTGCCTTGACACCCAGGAAACTGTCAACCTTCTTTGGAGAAAAGCAGATCTATTTATATGTACAAAGCTATCAAATTTATCTCTTAAGATTTATTTAATTTATCTATACTCAGGTTCAAGTGCCCCGGACAAAAGGACAATCCATAGAACACACAGTAACACAGCCTCAGGCTGAGGAGGGGCCATCTCATCAGTTCCCTTCAGAAATTCTTTTTTTTTTTTTTAAATACAGTAAGTCCCCTACATAAAAATGTTTCATTCACAGAGCACGTTCACAAGTCCACCAAAGTTAGCCTAGGTACCCAACTAGCACAATTGGCTCTACAGTACTGTACTGTAATAGGTTTATAGTACTTTTCACACAAATAATACATAAAAAACAAACAAACACAAAAAGAGAACATTTTTAATCTTACAGTGCAGTACCTTGAAAAGTACAGCAGTGCAGTACAACAGCTGGCATACAGAGCTGGCATCGAGTGAACAGGCGAGAAGAGCTACTGACTGGAGGAGGGAGAGGAGGAGGGAGATGGTAGAGCTGAAGGATCGTCAGTCATAGGAGACGGAGGGCGAGCTGCAATGTCACTCACGCCTGACACTGATGGCACAGGTTCTGGTTCCTTGCTGGATTCAGTTCTATCTACCCTCTTGAAAAAACCATCGAGTGATGTCTGGGTAGTAGCTCTTTTTTTCTCGTCATAGATGACATGGTAGCACTGGATTGCATTCTGAATGGCTGCTGCAACCTTTGTGCACTGTTGTAGGTTCGGGTCCTGTGCCTCGGTAACTAACAGGGCCTCCTCAAATGAAGAAACTTCCCTTGCCGTTTCCTGCGTCGTGAATCTCTTCAGTTCTTCAGTTATGTCTTCCTCCTCTTGTCTCTCTTGGCGCTTCTTAGCAGTACCAGCTACATCACTGCTGCTTTTACGCTTGCTTCCGGACATCCTGGGCTTGAAATAAAGATACTGCACTACTGTACTCTATACAGTACTGTACAGTAAAGTACACAAAAGCACAACCAGTTGTAGAGGATACACGCATGTGACAACGTACGCCAGACACGTGAACTAACTTACGTGATTGGACATGCAAACGCATGTTCCCCTCTTGGAAAGTTCGCAACTTGAAGGTTCGTATGTAGGGGACTTACCGTATGGAGCGCTGCACGAACTTGCACGTCATTCTTGCCCAGGGACCATGCTAATCTTCTCTGTATCGTTCCAATTTTAGCCTATGTGCTGTCGAAGTGAGCGCCTTCGGAAATTCTTCATGCATCTGTGATTGTGAGTCAGTGATACCCACCTATGAGTTTCTCCTCACTGTGAGCCTTTTGTCACACTGGCCTCACAGGGTCCTTTGGAAATTAGCTGAGAAAATACACCCAAGTCCTGAGCAGTGCACCCAAGTGCTGCTGTCATAACCACAGTGCCTTCTGGTTTGTTTGGTTCAAGACTTTGCATAATATGATATGCGCCCTTGGAGAGGGTCAGTCGGTTCTTCTCATCCTTACAGTATTGAGCTCTATCTTGAGCTTCTGCCTGGGAAGTGTCCCGCCCACAGTCAGCTCTGGGTCCACCATGCTGCAGCCCTGTCACCTGTCACTGCTCACCCCTCACCAAGCACAAGTGCTGGGAAGGGTACTGGGTGCACAGTGGGGACAGCTCAGACCTTGGCTGCCTGTGCAGCTTCTGGTCCAATGGGAGAGGTAGACGTTAGTCAAATAAAGCAAACACATTTGTAGCAGTGTGGCTAACAGTACAGGCTTCGTACTGGGGCCTGCGTGAGGTCGAGGGCCCTTCACGGAATTGATGTTTACTGGCCCATCAGGGACGAGCGGGCCGACCAGGGTGGGGAGAAGCAGGTGTGCTGGAGAGACACAGAGCAAGGTGGGACGTGGACACTTGGCCAGCCTGGAGATGTTGACGGGCCAGCCCTGCATGGCCACTGGGATCTGGATTTTGTTCTACGTACAAAGGGCTACACAGAAGGCAGACGGCCATGCCTGTGTTACTTTTAGGAAACAGACTGTGGTTGCACGTGCACGTCGTGGGTCACAGAAGGGGAGACAGGAAGGGGGGGCTCCTTAAGGATGGTCTGGGGGAGGTCAAAGCCGCAGGAATCAGGGTGGAGGCTGCAGAGGGAGAAGGGGAGGCGTCTCGGGGCCTTTTGGATGTAGCACTGGTGGGTGGGGGAGGGGCTCAACTTGGGGCGGGTGGGCCTGACAGAGAGACCAAGGGGGGACGACCGTCCAGCAGGACTCGGGTACAGAGCGACCGCTGACCCAGATGGGGAGGAGCTCTAGGCAGAAATAGTCTTGCACGACAGCCCCGTGTGATGCCCTCCAGGTAGAGACCCACAGGATTACGGATGGCACGACACGACCGCCAGCCGTGAGCTGGGACCTGGGTCAGATCCGCCCAGCAGAGCGGAGGCCGTTTCCTGCGGCCAGCTCTCCAAGGGGCCTCTGTTCTCCAGGAAACAGGGGGCGTGTTATTCATCGGAACTTCACGAGGTGGTGGAAGTCACCCGGCTGTGCCCCCTCATGGATGGTCGCCTTCACCCGCTCCCGCTCGTAAGTGCCCATCGTGGTGCCAGGTCCGGGCAGAGAGAGATGGGCACAACACGGCTCTGTCCTCCGAAAGCCCGCCTCAGCTCCCTAAGCCGCAGCCGGGCACCCACGGCCCACCCTCGCTGTGGCGCATCTGCCTCAGGGGCGACGGTGGGCTTGGACGAGGAGTGCGCGTCACGGAAGGATGATAACACCCTGAGCCCTGAGAACGGGCCGCGTTTCCCAACTATTTGCTTCCGTTCACGGGCACACGCTCTCACATGCGTGTACGCAGACGTACCTGCGTGTCTGTGCCACTGACTGTTGACAGAGTTGGAATCCTCTTTCTTTCCTCTGGCTGGATGACCGTGAGGGTGATGTACACTCTTCTCAGAGAATTTGGAAGGTAAAAATGTGTGCGCATCTGTGCGTCTGTGTAAAATGAACCATGACCTCACCTTTCCCCCCAGGACCCACTGTCGGTGTCTTGGTTTGGGGAGAACTTGTAGAAGGGAGTTTAGAAGGGACACAGCCGTTCCTGACTCTGTCCCCACCAGACGTGAAGGGGGTCACAGAGCCTCCCGCTTTCCAAGACGCTCGGGGACCTGCCATGGGCCTCGCACACTCGGGGGACCAGCCACGACACCCGGCCCTCCGCCCGGCGGACACCGGCCCACACGTCTGTTCTCATGGGGATTGTCACCGTGTGCTGGAGACAGTTTTCTGTTCCTCGATCTTTACACAAACTTATCAGAATGAAATCAGCAGCGGCTGTAAGTAGTGAATTTAATGGCTTCCACACTATAGTCTGAGAAATTCTTTTAAATTTAAAATAGTCATCACTGCTTATTGCTTAACCAGAAAAATGTAACTGGGGATGTTTTAGGAGAAACGGCGGGCAGAGCTCAGAGAAAGAGGGCACGTTTCCTGCGCAGGCGCCTGTCCCGCGACTGTGCACACGGCCTCGTTTGATGCCGGTGGGGCTCCCATTCCTTCAAGGAGAGGCCCCCTGACCCTGAGAGGAGAGACCAGCTCGAGGCTGTGCGGCCTGTGCTGGGCAGCTGGGGTCCAGGCTCCGGCCTCCCAGCTCCTCGTCCACGAAGCTTCCCCGCAGCAATCACCAGGCTGCTGTTCTTAACTCATGCCGGGTAGCAGGGAAAATCTGAGATTCTCAAGCGCTCTTAGATGCCAACGTTTTTGAAAGGGCTTCTCATTGTGACTAAACTTTTTTTTAAGTGAAGAGTGAGTGATTTTAGATGTTTCCTGGGCGCTGGGATATTGCTCTATGTTCTTCATATTTAGGTTCACACCTTCAACTGTGCATAAATTATAGGTAAATGCCACATTTCACAAAACAGATTTCAAGGTGGGCGAGACTGCCCGCTGTCACCAGGCTCTCACATGTTTCAGTGGAACTTCCGCTTCCCAGATCTGGGCCCTTGGGGATGATTTGGGGTCCCAAGGGCCGCAGCACCCTGGAAGGGCAGAAATTAGCTGGTGTTGTAAATACATCCAACGCAGAGCAGGTAAAGAAGGGATCAATAAAGCCGCACCATCTGTCTCTAGGCGCTGGCGGCTCAGCCCAGCCAGTGTGTGAGTGGAGGGCTGCTGTGCTGTCACGCTGACGGTCGTCCCCCGGCCCCATTCAGCGGACAGGCGGAGACGCACATCTGCACAGACTGCACCCCACCTCTATCGGCCTCCCCCACTCCCGAGACCCTCGCTGAGGACAGACAAGCAGGTGTGGGCCCTGTCAGTGGCCTCTCGGGGACCACTCCCGTCTTTGTGTCGCTGTTGCTGGGACCCCGCTCCCTGTCCACGAGCTCAGGGACCCGAAAGCTCTCTGTCTGCACCTCCCCGCTCAGCCCACCTCTCTCTTCTCCCCGCTGGCTGCCTACGTGTTCAAGCCTGGGTCTCCAGCCCCTTTCTATCCTCCAAAAGGCAAAACGTTCTAGTCCCCGAAATTGCTCTGCTTTTGAGTGATTGCTTTTGCGCTTGGGCTGATTCTACAAGCAGAGTCTGCAATCCTGTTGCCAATCCCAATGTGGACAGAAAGAAGAGCCGCTCAAATGCCTGCTTCTCTACCTGAATGATGCCCGTGAACCCCAGACAGAGACATGAGTCTCCGATCTGTGGAGCCGGCCTCTCCTCCCTTCTCATCCCACTGCCCCAGCTTCCACAGTGTCACCGGGGAGTAAAAGAAGTGTAATAACTAAGTGTGGGGTTTGACCAGCTTGCTGTGCACGAATACCCATGAAGCCATCACCATAATCAAGATGACAAGCTTTTCCATCGCCCCTGGCGGCTCTTCCTGCCCCTCAAGCTCTATGGGGTGAAAAACCTGCCTCCAGGCTCACTCGCACGGCTGCCCACGCGCCCTGGTATCTTGGAGTGGACGGAAGGATGGGCTCGGGAGGACAGAGGTCCCACGTCTCAGGGTGCCGCCCGGAGCAGGGCCTTTGGCAGTCCTGCCAGGAAGCCAGGGCTGGAAGCCCTTTGCAGTGCCGCCAGGTCCCAGGAGAGCAAATCCTAAAGGATTGGCCCGTTGACCCTTGGTGGGGGTGGTGCCGGGTTCCTGGGGGACCGTCCACAGTGGGGGAGGTAACCCTCCAATGGAATGTGGGTGCCGCCAAGGGGTGGGGATGGAGGCTGGGACGACCATGCGTGCACACACTCCTGGGCCCTGCCTTTCACCCGTCAGAGCAGATTTGCCTTGAGCGGTCTCTACTTTAACCATCTGCGGGAGGAAAAATACCTGGTATTTAAGAACTAAACTGGACAATGAGACGTTTTTTGTTCAAGATTATTTTTCCAAGTGAATTTCAGAAGATGAGTGGTGAGGTCATCCTGCCTCCTGACAGGGGTCCCGGTCCCTGCGTCCCTCCCTCTGTGGTCAGTGGTACCGACAGCCCTCTGTTCCCCTCCCTCGGGATGTCAGAGCCCCAGGCAGCAGACCTGGTGAGGGGTGAGTTGGGGAGTGACAGGAAGGCTCTTCAGAGCCACACGAAAGCAGCACTTTTAACTAACATTGTGGAATTACTTAGCTTCCTAGATGAAGCCCTTTCTTTCTTAACTTAGCACGAGTTAAATGTAACTGCATGTCTGTTATGGTTAGTTATTTCTCCATGTTTCCTGCTTGGCAGTTTACTCAGTTTGCCATCGAATCTTAAATTAATTCTGATTATTTGGACAAGTGAGAACAAGTTTTCCATTACTCCTAACACCAAGCCAGCCATTTGAAGTCCACAGCACATACGTTTCTCTAAGAGCTGTTTGTCCCGGCCTTTTCAGAGCCTTATTTGGATTGGGGACTCAGGAAATCTTTGCCAACTTGACTTAAATTGAATTCCCTTCACGTGAACTCCATTAACAGCGGTGCAGGACATACTCAAGACGTGTCCACTTAAACTCTGAACCACCCTCCATTCAGCAGATGTTCTCAGAGGCCCCTGGAAGCCCCAGGGTTGGCAGCCAGCTCGCGGGGCGGACGTGAGCGGGGGCTTCTGCTCCGGGTCTGCGTTTCAGAGTCCGGCTCCCCCGCTTTGTCCATGGTCCTCCCAGAATCCGAGACAGAGCTTCTCCCTGTGGACCGTGACTCCGGCAGCCTTGGGTCTTGAACGCCCTCAGGAGCAGGGAGTTTGGTCCACAATTGGCACTGGCCAACCCGATGACGCGTGGGTCCTCTCTGTTGGATGGAGATGGCGTGGATGTCCCCCTGCTCTGGCCCTGGAGGCTTGCCTGGGACACAGGGATCTGGCCCTTGGAGGCCTGGCCCACCCGTCTGCCTGCGCGGCTGCACCAGAGGCCAGCTCTGTCCTGTCTGCCACTCTCCAGCCTGTTGCTCGGCCGTTCGCGTGCATTCAAAATTTCGCAGAAGCTCGTTTCTGCGATCAGGTGCCGCAGCTTCCCTTTCCCCTGGAGAGTCTGCTACTCTGTGCCCTCCCGGCAGCTCTGTGGCTCTCACGGCTTTGCAGCTGGAAGGACGCCCTTGGTGCTGCGCTCACCCGGGTTCTGAGCCTAGCGGATGGCAGGTGGCGCGATGTAGTGCACTTAACACTTCAGCACAGCGCAGGGCAGGCTCTGAAAGGATGAGGGTGGTGAGGGAGACCTCAGAAGTCGCGGGGGAGCTCAGGGCCAGGGCAGGACAGGGCAGGGAGGCGGGAGGGATGTGGCACTTCCGCCGAAAGCAGGCCAGGGGCTGCAGGCGAGCTCTACTGACTATTTGACACTTTCTAGAGGCCTTGTACTTAGAAGGGGACATTTCTGCCTCTGACCTGACTTACAGGACTTCAGGCTGCCGTGGTTTGCTCCGGCAGCAGTATGGAGAACAGACATGGAGAACAGACGAGGTCCCCAGGGAGGGTGTCTGAGCCCAGTGGCCTCAGCAGCCTGCCTCCTGGGAAAGGAGCTCAGCTTGTCGTGAGTGGGAAGCAAAAGCATCATCCCCCGCCGCACTCTGTCTTCCCGGCCCCCAGTGGTGAACTTACACGTCTTTGTGCAAAACTACCCACACCACGTTCTGTGGAAAAGACCTGGCCCTGCAGCCACCCTGAAAGCCACGTGCCTGTGCAGCAGCCTGTGCAGACATTTTTAACCAGCACTTCCTGATCTTACTTGCATGGAGCTCTCTTCTTTTTTTTGCAAAACACATATTAACATTTGGGGGAACACTCGTATTCTTTTAAGAAGTTGTAAAAGTTCCTGTCTATAAATATTTTTTTAATTTAACGAGTGTTATTCAACGAGTTTTTTTTTTTAACAGCTTTCCTGAGATCTGGTTTACGTGCCGTACATTCACGCATTTAAAGTGCACAGTCCGGTGGTTTTTAGTACACCTCCAGAGGTGTGCAGCCGTCACAGTCTCATCCTGAAGCGTGTTCATCACCCTCAGACAGACGCCCTGCTCTCACTCCCCGTCACTCCTCCCTCAGCCCCGCCAACCCCTCGTCCACTCTGTGTCTCCGTAGACCTGCCCCTTCTGGATGGTCCCTACGCACAGAGTCACACCATGTTCGGCTTTTGTGACTTGTTACTTTGATGCGGCTGACATCTCTGAGGTGCATCCTGCTGTCGCATGAATCAGACCTTCATTCCTTTACTGCAGAAGAGCACACCGTGGTGAGCACTACCCCATGCTGTGCCACCCTCCTCGTCCGTTGGGGGGTTATTTATGACACTTGCTCAAGCACAGGAAGGCAGCCTTTATTCAGGGCCACTGCAGGTGCAGAGACCACCTACTGTGCGGCTTCACAGTGGGGGAGGGAGATGGGGCTCAAGTCCAAATACAACAAGGAAAAGTGGGAATTTATAGCCGAGGAGCCGGTGGGAGTTTGTGCACAGAAAACCACGAGAAGGAAACATCTGTGGTGATGGGCGTTCTGGCTAAACCAACCTGATGGGATCCTGGCTGAGGGCAGGCCAGGCGCTCAGACATCACCTGCAGGTGGGGGGTGAGATCCTGATTCAATGCTGAGGGTGATCAGATCTGGTGGGGTTCTGACTGAACTGACTTATCAGGATTCTTGCTCAGTTTGGACAAGGCAGAGGTGAACGGAGAAGCCCCAAAGTCGAGGCCTGGTTGAAACCCAGCTCAGGGGACCCAGAGCAGAGTTTGGTCGGGGAGAAATCCATGTCACTGGACACATGGGTGGTGCCGATTTTTGGCTTTTGTGAATAGTGCTGCTATGAGCCTTGTTGGACACGTTTTTGGTGGAAGTACATTTCTGTTTCTCTTGGGTATTTATCTAGGTGTGGGCTTGCTGGACCATATGGTAATTCCGTGTTACTCTGTGGCACTACCAAACCCATTTTCCAAAGGTGCTGCACGATTTTACATTCCGATCGGTAATGGACGAGGGCTCTGGGCGTCCCCACATCCTTGCTGATACTTATCATCTGTCTTTTGATGACAGCTGTTCTCATGCGTGTGAGCTGGTGTCTCCTGTGGTTTTTTTTGTTTGTTTGTTTGTTTGTTTTTGCGTTACACGGGCCTCTCACTGTTGTGGCCTCTCCCATTGCGGAGCACAGGCTCCGGACGCGCAGGCTCAGTGGCCATGGCTCACGGGCCCAGCCGCACCGCGGCATGTGGGATCTTCCCAGACCGGGACACGAACCCGCATCCCCTGCATCGGCAGGCGGACTCTCAGCCACTGCGCCACCAGGGAAGCCCTCTCCCGTGGTTTTGATACATGTTTTCCTGGTGACTAATGACGTTGAACATCTTTTCATTGCTTATCGTCCATTTGTATATCTTCTTTGGAGCAATAACAATTTGAATCTTTGACCATTTTGCAATTAGGGTTTTTGTCTTTGTTAGTGAATTATGAGTTCTTTGCATATTCTAGGTATTACGTTCCTTATCAGATGTATGATTTGCAAATATTTTCTCTGTGGGCTGTCTTCTTACTTTCTTGAGAGTGTCATTTTAAACAAAAGAGTTTTTAATTTTGGTGAAGTACAGTTTACTGATTTTTTTCTTTTGTTTTCCATTCTTTTCTATATAAGAATTCATTTCTTAATCTGAAGTCATGAAGATTTACTCCTGTGTTCTCTTCTAAGGGTTTTATAGTTTTAGCTCTTACATCAGGTTGTTGATTTATTTTTTTAGTTAATTTTTGTATATGATATGAGGTAGGGGTCTAGTTCCATTCTGTTGCATGTGAATATCCAGTTGTCCCAACACCATCTGTTGGAGACTGCCCCTCCCCTCATTAAATTATCTTGGTGCCTTGGTCAAAAATCAATTGACTATGAATATGTGGGTTTATTTCTGGACTCAATTCTATTCCATTGATCTGTATGTCTGGTCTCTTGTCTTATGCCTGCACTAAATACAGACACTCACGGGGCTGTATTTCTAGGTCAGGGTGGAGGGGTGAGAAGTGATACTTTTGAGACAAAGAAGGTGCTGTGGCCATGCTGATGAGCAGTGGGGTTGGTTTTCACTTGTTAGACCTTCCCCAGTGGTCCCAGTCATCCACAGCTGTGTAACCACCTCAAAACTTGGTGGGTTAAACCAGTGATGTGGATTCTGCTTGCAAACCTGCAATTTAGGCAGGGGTCCATGGGCACAGCTCAAATACTGGGGCGGTGTCACCCTCAGGCATCCTCGGGCGTGGGTCTGGGGGCTGCGGTGGAGAAGGCGGAGCTTCGAGGCCTCTCCCTATGACTTTCCATGCGGCCTCTCAGGCACAGGGGCTTCTCACACGTCGGCCCCGGGCTCCCAAGGGGTGTGTCCCAAGAGAACTTGCTGGGAAAAAGCTACAAACAGTCTACTGCTTTAAAAAATCAGCTTTATCAACGGTAATTTATGTGTAAGGAAATTCGACAGTTTTCACTGTAACATTCAGAGTTTTGGGGAAGTGCAATTTTACAGTCATGAAATCATCACCTCAATCAATAAACAGAACATTTCTATCTCCCAGAAGTTTCCTCCTGGCCCTTCACGGTCAGTCCTCTCCCCAAATTCTGGACCTGACCACCACCTCTCTTTCTGTTACCATTCTGTTGCCTCTTCTAAAATTTTATATAAATTTTATATACATGGCATCATACTGTATGTATGTAATCATTCGTGTCTGGCTTCTTTCACTGAGAATAATGTTTTTCAGATGCACCAATTTGCTGCAAGGATCAGTAGTTCATCCCTTCACCCATTTTGTGGCAGAGCAGTATCCCATTTTAGGAAGAGACCACATTTGTTGATCCACTCAGCAGCTGACGGTCATTTGAGTCACGTCTAGTGCCTGAATATTATGAATAAAGCTGATATTAACATTTGCTTTCAAGACATTGTGTGAACTTACGTTTTCACTCCCTTATGAAAACACTTAGGAATGAGATTGCTAGTTGTGTGGTAAGTGTATGTTCAGCTTTATTAAGGAAAAAGCTGTGTGTTTTCCAAAGGGTCTGTACCATTTTGCATTTCTATCCACAGTATATGAAAATTCTAGTTACTCCACATTTTCAACAACACTTAGTATTGTCAGATTTTTATTTTTTTAATTTGCCCACTACTAGTGAGTGTGGAGTAGTATACTGTGGTTTTAATTTGAATTTTCGTAATCACTAATGATGTTAAGCATCTTTTCATATGTTTATTTTCATTGCTTTAGCTCTTTCAGTGAAGTGTTTATTAAACTATTTTGCTCATTTTTTAAAAAAAAACTAGGCTGTTTATCTTATTAGAGAGTAATGAGGCTCTTTATATATTATGGATACAATTCTTATTTTTTGAAATATGTATATTTCAAATGTTTTCTACCAACGTATAACTTGTTATTTTATTTTTTCTTAACAGTGTCTTTCAAAGAACAGTAGTTTTTAATTATGATGAAGCAAATTTATCGATTTTTTTTCTTCCTTGGATCATGCTTTTGGTGGCATATCAGAGAAATCTTTGCCTAAACCCAGGTCATAAGATACTTTACCTGTTTTCTTCTGGAAGTTTTGTAGGTTAGGCTCTTACATTGAAGTTTTTCCTACACCTTGAGTTGATTTTTGTACATGGTGTAAAGTAAAGGTTTACGTTTGTTTTCTTGCATATGGCTATCCAACTATCCCCACTGATTGTGTGGGTTCATTGTCTAACATCAGTTGACCATAAATACAAGGCTTATTTCTGGACTTTCTGTTCTGCCCAGCCAACTCACACCGATACCACACTGTCTTGATTACAGTAGCTTTATAGCAAGTTTTGAAATCAAATAGTGTAAGTTCTCCAACTTTATTCTTTTTCAAAATTGTCTTGGCTATTCTAGGTTATTTTCAGTTCCACATAAATTTTACCATCTTGTTTTTCCATGAAATCTGAAAATATTTTACTTTTATTTGGTGTGTTAGACACTTCACAGTTCATGTAACTACCTACATAGTTGGTTAAGTCTACCATCTTGCTATTTGCTTTCTACTTGTTCCGTCAGTTCTTGGTTCACTTTTCTTTCTCTGTCTTTTCTTTGAGCTTTAAAAAAAATTCCTTTTTTATCCACGCTTTGCTTAATAGCTATAGGTCTTTGTTTTACTTTTAGTGGTGGCTCTAAGGCTTACGGTGTTGATTTTAATATATCCTAGTCTACTTTCCAATAATAATAAACACTTCATGTTTGGAGCAAGAACCTTATAAGAGCACACTCCCCATTCACACCGCCTGCCCTTTGTGTTATTGTTGTCATGCATTTTATCTCCATACATTCTATAGACCCTACAATACACTGTTATCATTATTGCTTTAAACAGTCAATTATCTTTTAAATCTTATTTTTAACTTTATTTTTGTTGTTGACACTACACAGAGAACTACTACCAATTATCTTTTTAAGAGACTAAGAGAAAGATCTTTCCTGTTCACCTGCATACGTGCCAAGTTTGGCATTCTTCATTTGTGTAGATCCACATTGTCACCTGCAGCACATTCCTCTAACGGAACAATCTCCCTTAACAGTTTATGGTGCAGGTCTGTAAATTTTTTCAGTGTTTATCTAAAAAAAATTCACCTTATTTTCTGGAAAGTACTTTTTGGGGGGTAAATAATTCTAGTTTAACAGGGTCCCCCACCCCTGCCTTGTCCTTAAAGATGCATCTCCACTGTTTTCTAGCTCTTGTGGTCTTTACAAGTCTGTTGTCATTCCTGCCTCTGTTCTCTGTACACATTGTGTCTTCTCTAGCTGCTTGTAAGATTATTGCTTCACCATTGGTTTTCAGCAATTTGGTTATGAAGTGCTTTACTGTGCTTTTCATTTAGTCTGCTTTTGGGTTTGTTGAATGAATTTATCATATTGAGAAATTTGCAGCCATTTCATTCTTTCTTTTTTCTTTTTTTTTGCAGCCACTATCTCTTAAATACTTTCTGTCTCTGTCTCTATCTCTCCGTTTCTCTCTGTCTCTGTCTCTGTCTCTCTCCCTATCTATTTGTAGGTAGATACACACACACATCCCCTATTAGTTTCTCTGGAGAACCTTAATACAAGGTAGGAAGAAGTACTTTGCATTATACGTCGTTCTGTACTTTTAAAATTCCTTATAGGTTAAATTAATATTGAATTAATTTAAAATTTTAATTTTAAAATGAAAATTAAGTTATGTTGTACACCAGAAACTAATATAATATTATATATCAGTTATATCTCAAAAATGTAAATTAAATTTTTTTCAATTCTTACTTTCAAATTGAAAAAACGTTTTGAAAATTATGTAGATATCTCCCATTTTAAGTAGCAGCAGAATCCATTTGCCCTCAAGTAGATGGCTCTGAACTGGCTCATGAGATGTTCGTGATATATCTTTTGAGAAAAGCGGACGGGGGAGTGATTCCATGGTCGAAACAATGGCATAAATACTGGGCTAAAACAGTTGGATCACCAGAAAACAAAGTACCTGGCCTGCAACCAATTTCTACTGCACGTTTAATTTGTTACTGCGTGAATTTCCAAGAAAGGCTGGCGATCCGCAGTGTCCCCCGCTCTTCTGGGACACAGTCACAGTCGGTAGCCAGACTCTCCGATCTCTCACCCCACCTCGAGTGGGCACTAGAGTGCCTGGCTGCTGACGGGAGCTGAAGGAGCTCATTTCCAGAGTCATCCACGTAAAACAGTCTCTCTTCGGACCATGGTGTTACCGCTCCTGCTGTGCTGTCCACTCTCTGTTGGGTGGGGCACTGCCGACCTGCCAGAAGCCTGCGCAGATCCGTTGTGCTCCGCCAGGCGGTCTGGTAAATGGAGGCCCTGGTGCTGATGGTCTGTTTCCCAAAGCATGTTTCATTCTCTTTGAAAGGCAATAAAATCCATGCAACAAACACCCCTTTCACTTCAGCTGCTAGAAAGTCCACCAGCTTCTCTGTGCCTCCTGGAATCCCTTCTCCTCTCTGCTCCTTTGAAAGAGCTCCATTCTGTCTTTCTTCCCTGCGGGCTCCCTTCACTTCTGAAAAGAAGAAACCCTTTCAGGGAAAGGTGGGTTAGGAATCCTTCCAGTGCTGCTATTTGTGTCTTGCCTCCAATCAGGGCCCTTCCAGCAGGAGAATGGACACAGGTGGGAGCCGTGACTCACCTCCCTCCACAGGCCCTCCATCCATCCCACCAGCTGGTCACCAATCCCACAGCCCTTGGCATCCCTCCCCGTGCCGTCCAGGGACCCATGTCCCTCCTCGTGCCTTCCAGGGGCCTGCGTCCCCTCCCTGTGCCATCCTAGGGCCTGCGTCTCTCCTCGTGCTGTCCAGGGGCCTGTGTCCTTCCCCGTGCCATCTCCATGCCAAGCCCACTCCAAAGAAAACCGTGCTGGGGAAGCCTCTAGGCTGTAAACCTCCTGCCCCGCCGTCTCTGCTCGCCTTCCTCAGAGGCACAGGGTGTTGACTTTGACAAAGCCCTTCCTGTCATCATGGCCTGTGATTTGCAGACTTGCCCTGCTTTCTCCTCCCAACAACTGATCACCTTACAGGAGCCAGGCCTGCAGGGTCACGCCTGGTGGCCTCCACCTACTTCCTGTTTCCTCTGGGGTCCCAGCCCTGCCTCCCTCCCTTTTTTTTTTTTTTTTTTTTTTTTTTGCTTTCCTTTGGAAAAATAAATCAGGTAATGCGTCTGGAAAAGACATCTCCAGCTGGGTGTCTTCAGCAGACTTTCCCACGAGCCACACTGCTCCCTGTGGATGGGCCACGTGAATGCTGACCCCGAGCGTGTTACGGTGGGGAGCCCTCCAAACAGCAGCGACTAGACCCCCGTGGGAGAAAGGGCAGCCCGCAGGGGAGTGATGGTGAGCCAGCCCCCGCCCAGGCTCTGACCCCAGGTGTCCTGTGCACCACTTCAGGACCATGTCAGGTGAGTGACAGGTGACCTCCTGGGGTTCAGGCCAAAGTCAGATGCAGCCCGGCTGCCTTGCATAGTCTGGAGTGGACTGCGGGGCCTCTGTCACTCGCCCACTCTGACCCTGGTGTTAGGGGAGGATTGCATGGCCCCAGATTCAGATGTTGGAGCCCTAATAGCTCACGGTGCTTCAGCATGTGGCCTTTTTTGGAAGTAAGGTCTTGCCAATGCAATTAGTTAAGATGAGGTCAGAGTTGAGTTGGGTGGACCCTAATTTATTATGATCGTGTCCCTATAAAAAAGAGAAATTTGGACGCAGACACTCAAGCAGGGAGAGCACAGTGTGAACACTGGCGTCGTGATGCCCCCAGCCAGAGACCTTCCAGATGTCGAGGGGGGACCAGAACCTTCCCTGGAGCCTCGGGCAGCCCTGCGCCCTGACTTCCGGCCTCAGGGCCGTGAAAGGATGAAGTCCAGCTGTTGAAGTCAGTACATAGTCGTGGTACTTTGCTATAGCAGCTCGAGGAAACGACCACACTTGCAACTTACTAATTTCTCTGGGTGGAAGTGTCCTCCTTTGTAAGATGGGAATGGCCTTGGATCACTGTGGGAATTAAATGAGATAAAAGAGCAAAGTGAAGCACTTGGCGCCCTGATACCCAAGAACTGCAGTTACCGGAGGTGCACAAACGGGCGCAGAGGAGACTGCACACGCTCACGGAGCTGAGGCGGGGTTAAAGGGAGCCATGAGGAACCATCAGTTCAAGGGTCAAGAATGATTCTGAAGTATGATTCATCTCCATGTTTTCTCACAGGAAGGCATGGTAGCAGAGGGATGTGTTGACAGGTGTCTGGGTCGTTCTCTGTCGTGCGGAAGACTAAGGAATTCATAATTACTGGAAATTACAGGAGAGAAAACACATATGGAGATTCCTGAGAAATTAAAATATTGACAATTTGAAGATGGTTCATGAAGTTGCTGTAATCAAAGGCAACCGCATTGACGAGGCAGGTGGGGAGGTCAGGCCACCTTGGCCGCCTTCCTTAGGGTGGACGGTGACGTGTGTGCCTGTTTGGAGGTCAGCCCGAGGGATGCTGGTCTTGAAGCTCCAGATGAAGGTCCCGGGACAGCTTGCGCCCCGCCTGCCTCAGTTTACCCACCGGCGTGAGGAGCAGACGGGGTGGGCGGGGCCCAGCATCCCCTCCTGACGTGAGGGGCCCTGAGAGGCAGGTGAATGGCTGCTATGCGTTCAGGGGGGATGCTCCCCCAGGATGTTCCCCAAGCTGGTGAGAGCAGAGGCACAACGACACCAGTGTGGTCGAAACGCAGGCCGGAGCCCACCAAGGCCTTCACGTTTCAAGCCCAACCCGTGCGCACTTGGCTCTCAGGAGAACGGTGTCCGGGTTCAAGAGGGAACAGAGGAGGTGTGGAGATGGAGAAGCTCCCTGGCTCACCCTCCTCGGAGCCCAGGGGAAGAGCAGGCGCCTGGCGGGCGAGCTTGGCCACCATCCTCACCTGCGGTGGTTGAGTCTCAGCAAACGTGCCACAAAGGATTAAAGCCAGGCTTGGGCGCACACAGGTGATAGTTCCAATTAAGGCCAGGTTTTCAACCACAGTTCCAGGTCCCGGCATGCCAGGAGGGACAGTGTCCCTTTGGCCCAGGCTGCCTTCCCCTTGGCACAACCAAAATCTCAAGTCAGCATTTTAATACGAGCAAAGGTGAACCGAAGGCACTCTCCAGAGCCTTCCCGAGCATTAGCGGATGGTAGGGGCCGTGGGTTACCGGGCCAGCCCCGCACAGGGCAGAGCAGGGCCAGACCTCAGATGCCACTGCTTCGTGCGTGGAGCTCCAGGCTCCGCGGGGGAAGGCGTGTGGGGGCCCAGCGCCCCCGACTGCACCGTGAGACCCCTTCCTGCCATGACTCTGGGTCCCGCCCCCTCTGGCGGGTTCGCTCTTCTGTCCGCTGTCCCTGCAGGGGGCCCTGGGGCCTCTGTGAACAAAGAGGTGGTGAGGCTGGGAGCCCAGGCGGGGTTCTGCCGAAATCCAGGGCGAGGTCAAGGGAGCGAACACTTCCTATGACGTGCAGCGGGCCATCCCCCAGGGGGTTCCCCTTCCTCGCAGGCCGGGCCCCCTGCGTCTGCAGCTCCAGCTTCTACCTCTGCCTCCCGTGAACGCCCTCCGCTCGGGTCACCCGGCCGCTCCCCGTCCTTACCGTGCTTATTGTCTGCATCTGCGCATGTGCAGGTGACTGCTCCCAGGACGCTGTTCGCTCGTGCTCCGTGGGTCCAACCCCGCTGACCCCAAGAGTATCTCCCGATGCCCTGTGGGGACCAGAGCTGGCCGAGGGCAGAGCCCAGCTGCCCCGGGCCCCTGGCCTCCCAGACACCTGTGGCCCCGGGCCATATCCCCCGGTGGGCGGTGCTCACAGGACACAGCAGGGCTCCTCCTCCGGGGCCCAGCACAGCGCCTGGCAGCAGTGGGCGCTGGGCGGGCGTTTCCTGACAGCCCAGGGAGTGAAGGCCCACAAGAGGACAGAGGCCCTGCGCCTCCGTCACTGAACATGTCCTTAGTGGATGGAGCTGCCAGAGGCTGGGGCGGGGGAGGCCGGGGGGCTCCAGCAGGTGCCCCGGGACGCTCACACCCAGGTCATCTTGTGCCACTCAGGCCTCTGGGCTGGTGATTGGCAGGGTGGGGAGGGGGATCCCTCGGAACGCCCCTGCTTCCTGAGGTCGGGGCAGCAGGTTGGAAAGGAAGGGCTGCTGACGCTGAGCAGGGCCAGGGCACAGCCCCCCCACCCACCGGGACCTGGCAGCCGGTCCTCCGGGCGGCCTCCGTTTTCTGCTTTCCTGAGGCCACTTTGCTCCTGAGACCTCAGGGGAGGAGCTTGGGACGGAGAGCAAGTGAGGCCCAGAGAGGCCATGCGGGGCCTTGACTGGAGGGTGGAGGAGGGGCGGGCAGTGGGCCAGGCCCGGGCCCAGACCAGGGACACACTGTGCCCACCAGTGGGAGAGACGGGCTTGGTCAGGCCTTGCCGGGCCAGACTCGAGCTGAGGACCGTGCTCCCCGAAGCAGGCTGGACGCCGTCCTCACTGGGCAGGGGCCCCAAGGCGAGAGTCAGGCCCAGAGCAGCCTCCACGGTCTGCTCCTGGTACTGCTTTGAGACTCTAGAGCTACCGCCTGCCAGGCACACCCGCCCTGGGAGGTGCTGGAGATGCAGGCCCTGCGCGCATCCTGGCCTGGGAGGAGCAACGGACCAGGGCGATGCTGTGCTGGTCGCAAAGTTTGCTGCGGATACCGAAGGGGAAATCATGAAATGAAAATAAACGTGGCTGAAGCCCCCAGGTCCTTGACGGGCGGCCAAGAAGACAGCAGAAATCACAGCCCCGAATGACGCTCCTCCGTGCACGTGGATGCATGTGCTGGCTGCACACCAGGGGCTTCCTCAGACCTTTGCGCCTGGAACGTGGAAGGTTTTGATTTCCACGTGACCGACGCCAGAAGAAGCGCTCCTGGCCCAGAGGAGCCTCAGAAAGAGGTGCCGTGAGGCCCTGCTGGCCCTCCCCACCCCTCCGCACCACCACTGTGCACACGGTCTGTCCCTCCCTCTGGAACCCCCGCCCACTGGCCCTCTCCTTTTTGGGAACTGGGGGTGGGTGTGAAACAGTGAAGCCGCAGATCACAGATCCACGTTGGAGATGCTCCAGGCAGAGGGACAGCCCGGAGCCAATGCGGGCCCCTGGCGCTTGGCCACTGGCCACTCACACCCTCTGCAGCTCCGCCCAGCACCTCTACCACAGCTGGAAGAGCCCAGCTGACTGTCAAGGGCCCTTGTTCCGGGGGGGCACCCTGAAGAGAGCTGAGAGCCACCCGACGGCGAGGGGCTCGCACGCCCAGCCTGGCCCTCCCAGGACTGGGAAGCTGGGCTCAGCACGTGGGAGCACCGCAGCCTTCAGCTTCGAGGCCCCAGGTCCCTTCAGCCTCCAGTCCCACTGCCCCCACTCACCCAGGGCAGGTGTCCACAGCCCGGGAACCTGAGCCTCCACCTTCCTGCCTACTGGACAGGGTGCCCCCGAGCTCCACCTGGTAGGCCTCGGAGCCCCGAGCTGCAGGCCTGGACACAGGACGCCGTGGACCCTTCCTGCGTCCGGCCTGCTGCGAGCACGGCCAGCAGGTCCCACCGACCGCTCTTCCCTCCCAGGCGCCTATAACCCTGTGCAGGCACGTGAGGCCTGCAGGGGTGGGTCAAGTCCTGTCCGGTGAGGACCGAGGCAGGAGTGGCCGGGGGAGACCCTCGGGCCCCGGGGCTGCAGATGGAGCCTGCTACCATGTCCCGAGGAAGTGCAGGGGTCCTTCCCAGAGGGTGTTGCCCCAGGGCAGGGGCAGCAAGAAGGGAGCAGGGGGTGCTGGCCAGACCCCGACTCGGGACCTGGGAAAGATGTCAGCCCTGCCCCGTCCCATCTGTGTGACGTGGACCGTGGTGAAGGCGAGCCTGGCGCCGGCCCGCAGGATGGGCCTGGTCTGCCACGCAGGGTTCGAGCTCTCGCGCCTCTCCTCCCAGGCCTGCGGTTGTGGAGCCGGGTCAGGACGACACTGACACACGGGTGAGTCCAGCAGAGCGGGGCCGGCGGGCTCGCTGGAGTTAGAGGAACAGGGCCAAACTCACAGCCTCTCGGCGACTCCTGCGTGCATCGTGCGCCCGGCACTGTGGGATTTTTAACAAACAAGGAAAGGTCTGCAAGATGGGGCTGGGGAACGGCCAGTCTGAGTGACGTCCTCAGGCCGTAGGCCTCCCTGGAGGTGAGGCGGGCGTCTTTGGCCCTAGAGGTGCTGGGCCCTGGGCAGGCTGCCCCGACCCCGGAAGAGCCCTGGGGACGGGGCCTCTTGGTGGGTCTTGCTACCAGTGACGAGGGTCACCTGTGGCCGTGCCCTGTCTGTGCCTTTCGATGCCTGAGACGTGGGGGGACACAGGGGGACAGAGAAGGGTGTGCGAGCCCCGGGCCTCCCGCCAGATGCCCCTGCTGCTCCCCTCTCTGGCCACTGACTGGCGGTCAGGCCAGCGTGGTTGACCTTCCAGGGGGCAGTGATGCTCCGGTGGGGGGCTAACCCCGGCTCGGGGACCCACGCCTCGCGGTCTCCTGTGGTTTGTCCGATCTCACCCGCCAGCCGCCCCAGCGCTGCTTAAGGAGGAGATGGGCTCTGGGCGTCTGTGTCAGGGACGCTGTCCCTCTGCCGCGGATTCAGGCACACACCCCCTCCCTGCACCGCGCTCACGGTCGGTGTGACTTCCTATCCGGCCCCCGGTGACGAGGGTCCTGCTCTTCCCTCGTGGAGACCCCCAAATCCCCACACGGCCTCCTGGAGGCTGTCGGCTGCTCCAGCGCAGGCAGGAGCCTGGCGGGGCCCACTGGTTGTGCGGAGGCTCGTCACCGCCGCACTCCTCCCTCCTCTGCCTGCAGGTCAGCTTGGCAGCCGCAGGCCCGGGGGCCGCTCCAGAGGGCCGGGGAGGGGTGGAGTCGGCAGGGTGGGATGCGGCGGGGCCCAGGGGTCAGTGCCCCCAGCAGGTGCCGGGGGTGGTCCCGGCCCTCCTGAGAGAGGAGAGCACAGCTCAGGTGTGCTCGGCTCCCACAGGATGACCGGCTCCCAGGGAACAGACAGCTGCCTGACGTGTGAGGCTCAAATCAGATATTTGCAGAACATTCAGCCTCGATCAGCGCTTGTATGGAAAGCTGCTGTGCCTTACTGTGTGCAGCATCCCTCCCGGGGGTCCCGGGGGCCGGGCCTGGGGGCTGGGGGCCAGGAGGTGACCACCCGGCTGGCCGTTGCCACGGGGTGAGCAGCCCTGTCACTGGGGAAGGCCCACATCCTGTCCTCCCTTCCTGCCTGTAAACCCGTCTATGCCGTGCCATCCGGCAGGTCTGCGGCTCAGCGGGCAGTGCCACGCCCCTGCCTCACCCATCCCCGCAGGAGATGGTGGTGACCCCTGAGAGGCACAGAGGGTTCTGCCCAGAGACCCCTCCACTCTGGCATTTCGGCCATGGAGCCTCCATCCTCTGCCTTGTTTTCACAGGCCCCAATGTCCAGCCTGACCCCAGACCTCGGCCCCTGCATCTCATGCCACCAGTGCTCAGGAGGCTTTGTTTTCATCAAGGAAACAACAGGTCAGAGGAAAACCATGGTTTTGTGCCAGCACATCAATGATGTGGATTCACCACGGCCAGAGCTGAAGACCGTCCCCCTCCCTCCGACATCTTTGATGCTGAAACACTGCTGGGCGTCGTCAAGAAGAACAATCACTTCCAGATGACTTCTTCTGGGCAACCATGTAGGTTGTGCGTAAGGGCGCATATGGGTAGCTATGGATACGCTTGTGTTCATGCCCGTTGCGCTTCAGAAACAAAGAAAAAAACTGCCTTTACAATACTGTTTTCGGTGCTCAGACACAGCGGAAATTTATTGTTATGGTTATTGTGTTTTCAGCAGTTATCACCTAACGTACATCTGAATCTATTTAATAATTAATATAATGCGGTTCTCTCAGTGTGCGCTATCTGTAATGGTGATGATGATGGAGCTGTTTCTAAAGGCCACCACAGGTCAGCAGGGTGCTGTGGACAAAGGACTTCTCACTGGGGACGAAATGAGATCCCCTTCTACTCAGGTTCTGTGCCACGGAGATGGCGTGCAGCCATAAGGCAACAGCGCATTTCATACCGGGGATTAGCCATGACTGTGAATAACAGTGGCTATAAAAGCGCTTGCCAAGACAAACACTGTAGGGATTATCAGACTTTTTGTTCAGGAGCAAAGCCTGATTACCAGATGGGCTGAGGAGGAAACGGCTCTGCCCACCCGGCCCTGGTCACCGTCCACCCCACAGCGACACGTCTGGAATGGACCTCTCGTTTCTCCTGGGGCAAGGTCACCGTTTACCAGGCCGAGGATGCCCCTGGGTGGACACTCACTCCTCAGGGCCATGTGACCCTCAGGCCCCACATTCCCCAAAGAAGAGAAACGAAGGGCGCAGGGCCCTCAGGCTCGCGCTCACACGCCCCCCCACCCCCCCACCCCACCTCAAGCAGCGGTCCCGCTCTTTCCGAAGGGAGGGCCGACCAGCTGGGTTCTCTCCAGGCTGACAGAGACCAGGCGCGGGGAGCTCGGCCTCCACAACGAGGTCCATGGGCCAGGGCTCAAAGAGCAGACTTGCACCTCTCACCGTCCGGAGCCTAGGAGCCCAAGGCCAGCGTACCAGCGGGGTTGGTGCTGGCTAGGCCCCTTCCTGGCCTGCAGGCCTGTGCATTTGGGGGACAGTTCAGCCCAAAGCAGCCATGCACCAGAGACGCCCTCTGGTCTTATCTGGTTAAGACATGGGCTCTTGCGTCCTGACGTTGTGGCCCAGACAGACGGGAACTCATGTGAAGTCACCCGAGTCCAGAGGGCATCCTGCCCACCTCGCCGGGCTGTTGCCCTCCTCCTGGCTGGGGGCTGCGACCAGCTCCCAGGCCTGAAAATCAATTTACGTGCACAGTGGAAGGTTCAGGGGGGGCCTTTATTCTGGTCAGAGTGGAAGACAAAGCCCAAGAGGACCAGGGGAGGCACAGGGAGGGAGCAGGGTGGATGCGAACCCTGCGTGAACTTCCCCTGACCCTGCAGCCAACTGCCGCCCCCCTGCCCCCGCCCGATCCCGCAAACCAGGCTTAATTCCGAGGAGCACCTTTGCTCCTGGTGTCCAGTTGTGGCAGAACGAGGTGTTGCTGAGGCCGGAGGCCCCAGGAGCGCGCGGCGTCCACCCGAGAATTAGGCGCGCAGCCCCGTCGCGCACTCACTCACTCAGCACCTGCTGGGGAGCGTTCGGGCGACGTCTCATGCGGCATGGTGGCCGGATCTGCCCAGGCGTCTGGCATCTTGCGTAGGCTTCTCAGCATCCTTTTCACACCTCACTCAGGTTGCTTTCAGAATAAAGTTCCAGGAGTTGATGAGAAATTGCAGCGCAGGCAAACTCCAGACACCAAGGGGGACATCCGTGAGGACATGACTTTCCTTTTTATGCCATAAAATCTCAACCCCCCAGTTCACCATTGTTGTTAAAGCTAAGAGTTGTCACCTCTGGAGCTACTGGGTTCATTTTACCTCTGGGGCACCCTCCTCTGAGCGGGAGGGAGGCCCCGGGAGCCAGGTCCCCAGGAGACACCCTGGGAGCAAAGGCAACGCTCAGGGCGGCACAAGGGATTCAGAAAAGAAGGTGGCCCAGCATCCAGCGAGGCGGAGAAGCCGAGCAGGCGGTAACCAAGCGCGTTTTCACTGGGAAGGTTTGGAGTCAAAGGCTTGTAGAGGAGCCAGTGGCTCACAAAGGAGCGAGTTGCTGAAAGACATCTGCATCAGAACAACATTTTACAAAGAAATGCAGTTGCAGTTGCAGTACCCACGGCAGCTCCGACCTGAGAAAGCAGCAGTGTGCACCTGTGACTTTCCGTCCACCACGCAGTCCCCAGGAGCCCTTGTGGAAGGCGAAGGCCCAGGCCCAGGCTTTGATGCAGCCCCTCTTGCTGGCACCCTTTGGCGCCTCCAGGGCTCCTTAGAACAGCTGAGCCCACATCGTGGTGCGGAAGAGTCGGAATGGAAGGAGGTGTAGGGGAGGCCTAGGGGTGGACCTGGAAGCACAGACGTCCAGCTGAGAAGGGCTTCGCCGCTAGCCATGGCCCGTGACCAGAGGAGCAGCCGCTGTGCCCCTGGGAGCTGTGCGCGTCTGGTGCTGGGGAGAACGTGAGCAGCACAGCGCGGAGCTTTGGGCGACCATTACCAGGAAGGCTGTGCGCCCATCGACCCAGACAGGCGTGCGGTCCACACCCGGCAGATAATTCCATCAGCGCCGAGCAGGGCTCGGACGGTTGCAAACCCGCCAGGTCAGAGTGGGCAGTAAGAGTTTGAAGACCCTCTTCAAGCTATCTTGAGAAGGAAGCTGGGCTTGCGGGGCGCAGGGATTGGTGGTGCCCAGGCTGCAGGAAGCACGTGGCCCTGAGAGTGTCAGGAAGGGCCAGCGGTGTCCACTCAGGGCTGTCCTCCTACCAGGAGCCTGGGGCGCGCTCTGGTCCCAGGCCTCTCACCTGGATTCTGAATTCCTGTCTGACCTGAGACTTGACCGGACACTGGGCACACGTGACCTCAGGTGACCTGGGTGGCAGCTCCCCCCTGCTCCCTTTGGGGACAGTGACTTCAGGAAGGAAGACAGCCAGGTGCAGACCCCACGTCGAGTGGTAACAATCTCACTATCTGACAACTGGATGTGGCAACAGCTTGGTGATCATAAGAGTTTTGATCTTTTAATTTTCAAATGCATTTGAGCATTTATATGCATTTAAGGTAGGAAACTTGTGATTTTAAGAAAATTCTTAGGAGTTAGCTAATTAAATTTTAATCATGTTTAAATATTTAAGACCATGATTCTTCACTTGGGGGGATTTTTGCCCCAATCCCCAGGGAATGTTTGGTGGTGCCCAGGGACGTTTTTGATTGTCACAAGGAGGGGCTGCTCCTGGCATCTAGCGGGGGGACAGGACCGCCCACAGCAAAGACTCATCGGCTCAGCATGTTGACAGTGCTGCAGCTGAGAAACTAATTTAAGGGAATTCGCTTTATTAAATCAAGCCATTTATAAACATTGTTTAATGACTTAAGAAGATTTTGTTGGTTAGATTTACGAGTTTTCCTTATTAGGTGTTTGAAGTACCCAAGGAAATCAGACATGTCAAACTTACGATGATGGTCTGAAGTGTAACCTCTGAAGACATTTAGTCAATCAACTGGTATAAAATATTTATTTAAATTTAATCTAAAAAATTTATAGCTGAGTATTAAACAAAGAACCAGAGAAGAGGGGTACTTTTAATCTTAATACAAAAGTACTATATTCATAAATAAAATGAAGTGTATGAGTTATATTTACAGTGCTTTAATTTTACACCGTTGATGAGTTAGTGTTTCCTGAAATAAATAAACAGCCCCCCGTGAGAGAACAGGCAGCAGCCTGGGCAGGACACTCCTTCATGGCCGGTCTGTGCAGCTCGGACTCCAGGAAGCCCAGTGAGCCGGGGCCTCTGAAAGTCCTGGCGGCTGGCACACAGAGCAGGGGTCCAGCGACGGGATCGGCTCCTGAGCCCGGGGTGCTGCAGGAGACAGCGGCTCCGGCGGGGTGCAGGCACTGGGCAGCGATGCTTCTGCGAAAGTGGGAAGGCGCCCCGAGAACCGGGCGGGGTGAGATCTGGATCTCCCTAGTCCTGTGACCACCAGCCCCACCCAGAGACGGCGGTCCTGCTGCCTCGCATGGCCAACACCAGGCATCGTTGTCCTGATTTCAGTGCTGGGCCACCCAGGCCCACGGTCCTTATCCAAAATCATCCAGCTGTGGAAACAGCTGGCTCACGGGGGAAGATCTGGCTCCACTCCCGAATCCTGCTCCCCCCGCCAGGCTGTGTAAGAGTGGAGGGTGGGGGTCAGAGGTCAACCACGATGGCTCCCTTGGTCAGGTCAGGAAAACGTGGGCTCTTCTGTGAGCCTTAGGACAGACGCCACATGGCCACTGCTGGCCACTCATCCTCACTACTGACCACTGCAGCCTCCTGGTTCTGCGTCTGAGCCCTCAGGCCTTTCCTCCCCCTCAAGGTCACGGGCAGCCCTACAAAAACGAGCTCACCGCCTTCCACCCTGAGTCATCAATTCCCGGGCTCACTACCGCGATCAGTGGCACTTGCTGCCACGTGCCCCGTCTCAGCGGGGACCCGGGAGGGGCGGGAAGTCTGTGGGCGGCGGGGAGAGGCTCAGGGCTGAGCACGAAGAAAGAGGCGCAGAAAGAACACGGGGTGTGAGCCCTGGGACAGCACCTCACCCCCCGACGTGCAGGCTCACCAGCCACAGAGCAGAGCCGGGCCTGCCCGCTGCCCTGCTGCGCTGCCCTTTCTCCTCTGGCCTCTTCCACCACGAGACACGTGAACAAGGACTTTCAAAGGAGTGCCAGCTGTGGGGTTTTTTCCTCCTACAGGGAAGCTACCTGCAGCTCCACTCACGCCCGCAGTCCGCTGGGCTAGTCAATTGGATCCTGAGAATGAGTCATGTGTGACATTGTTTAGTAACTCTCTGGTGCGCAGGAAACATTGAGGACGGATGTGGAACAGTAAACGGAGGAAGCCCGGGATTTTCCAGTCCACGTTGTTGCTAGTAACCATCGTTAATTCATCATCAAACGGACAGAGACCAGGTAGTGATGCTGGCAATGGGCAGCACAAAGGTGCCTCTAACTAACGCACGCATTCCCAGGGGGATCTGGACACACGGCAGTGGCCTGGGACCAGGGGAATGAGCCCCAACATGTTTCAGAACACGGCCCTGATGTCTGTGGCTGCAGCCTCCAAGCCCACCCCCGCAAAGGTGGGGGCAGACGGGGCTGGTGCTGCGGCCTTGGTGTGCAAGGGTGAATGACTTTCTCCCCACAGACCCCCAGGAACCAGGGGACCCCTGCCCTCAGTGCCTGATGGCAGACGCAGCTCCTGCCCGGCCACCGGCCCCGGGGACCACCCCTCATGTGCTCCCCGCCTCACCTCTTGTCACTTCTTAAAGACGTATCTTTAAAGTGGGCATCCTTAATCCCACCCAAGATGCCTTGCCGACTTTTCTGAATGTCTGACATTTCGCTCAGCACCTGGGCACCTTGCTGCACAGATAAGGGAGGTTCAAAAGTGTTTTGGGGGGCTTCCCTGGTGGCGCAGTGGTTGAGAGTCCGCCTGCCGATGCAGGGGACACGGGTTCGTGCCCCGGTCCGGGAAGATCCCATATGCCGCGGAGCGGCTGGGCCCGTGAGCCATGGCCGCTGAGCCTGCGCGTCCGGAGCCTGTGCTCCGCAATGGGAGAGGCCACAACAGTGAGAGGCCCGCGTACCGCAAAAAAAAAAAAAAAAAAAAAAGATCTATTGAAAGATGCTCATTTGAACATCTAACTTTATAAATGCTTATTTAAGATAATCTCGTTATTTTAGTCACTTCAGCTAAACAACGGCCTGTTAGGTACCTATAACACGTCTGGAACTGAGCCTCTGTTTGGGGTTAGAGGAGGCATAAGATGAGCTGCCTTCCCTTTAGGAGCATGTGTTCTAGGGCAGAGGTGTGCGGGGGCGTGGGTGTGTGATTGTGTGTGCGTGAGTGTGAGCATGTGAGTGTGAGAGGGTGAAGGCAGGACCAGGTGGGATTGGCCCTGGGGAGTGGGTGTTGAGTGGCCGGCATAGCTGTGGCAGGTGTGGTTCTGTCGGGCTGCTGGGAGGGGTTCATGCAGGCAGACATGGGCAATAGAAGTAACTAGCAGAAAATAGTGTCTGGAGTGCAGTGACAGCAAAGGGCTGAGTGATCTGTTGTCCCCTCGTCAAATGCCAGATGACAGCTGCTGTAGGGTATGCGGAGCAGGACCAGATGTGGGGAGCCGGGCAGGGCACCAGGTCCCAGATGAGCATCTCAGAGTTCAGGCTGGACTCAGGCTTTGCCTCAAGTCTCAGGTGCTTGGCCAGACAAATGAGACCCACAGGATGGGGATATACGCATGCCCAGCTCAGACGCTGCAGGAGCACAAGGCTTATCCCCGACACCTCACACTGGGAAATTAGAAACCAGATACAGACCCCTCCCTCCATTCCGAGAGGGCGCTGCCACATGGGGGCCTGGTGTCTAGAGGGCCCAGTGGTGACTCCTGCCAGAGGGTTAGGAACGCAGAACCAGCAGCTACGACCCAGGGGCTGGAATAAGACACATCTGAGTTTGCATCCCAGCTCTGCTATGGGATGCTTTTCTCCCTTCTTTCTTGTGTGTAAAATTAAGACCTACCTCAAAGGAGCGGGAAGTTTGGTGGGTAATATGCACGACCATGTTAATGCAGAGCCAGCCTCACTCTTCGCTCTGAGGGTGGCTGTCACCAGCATGGTCCCTGCACTCCTTTTCAGAACGCTGGTGCCACCCCAGGCATTTCCACATCAGGCCAGTTCAGGCTCTGATCCTCGTTGGCGAGTGTGAGCCAGGGAGGGGCACAGCTCACGGGGGCCACTAAGAGGCAAGGGGGTGCTCCGGGGGCTCAGGCCCTGAGAATCCTTCCAACGCGGGAGAGCCGCACGGGACGCGAGGCCAGGTGGAGCGTTTGTGGGTGTTGAGGTCAGACCAGGCTGTCTTCCAATGTCAGCTCCCTCACCTCGGCAGGGTGACCCAGGCTGGCAAGGTGCCTGACTTCCTGTGATTCAGTTCTTCAGACCACACGATGTTGCAGCAGCACATTGGGAGAGACTGTATCACACAGGGCAGCTTCGCTTCAATTCCACTGCTCACCTGCTATGTGTACTTGTGCGTTGGCCTATCTGAACTCAAGTTTCACCTCTGAAATGGAAACTATAGATAAGATCTTTGCCACAGGGTTACAGGAGGATTCGAGGAGATAGTCCGTGTAATGTGTTTAATATAGAACCTAATGTAAATGCTCAAAATGTTGTTGACGGTGATGATGATGATGGTGATGGTGGTGATGGTGGTGATGATGGTGATGATGATGATGATGGTGGTGATGGTGATGATGATGGTGATGGTGATGATGGTGATGATGATGATCGTGGTGATGGTGATGATGATGGTGGTGGTGAAGACAATATACAGGTCTTTAATTGCTGTCCTGTAGCCAGCTCCTTTCATACGTGTTCTCTCCTGTTCCTCTGTGACGCCCAGCACTCCTTGCTGGTGGCCCTCTGGGACCTCACCTGTTGTGGACATGCCTCTAGTGTCCTGTGTGCCCCTCCCCCAGTAGAGTTGTGCTCACCAAGAGTCATGTGTGCTTGTTTGTCCCAAGCCAGTCTATGCCTGTGGTAATTATGTGAGTTAACTATTATGTGTCAGACACTTAGGAGGCACTAAATATTTTTTAACTTAACAAATTACACAAAACATTGCTTTACATATGAGTGTAAAAAGAAAAGAGAATTGTTTCTGTGAAAGCTAATAGGAATGACCTTTTAAAAGTGAGTGTGTAAAATAAATTGTCAAATCAGATGTGGATGAGGTGCCATAAGCCAGGGGGCTCCCAGCTCTGGTTGTTCCTAGAGGGCCCCGCATCCTCCATCTGCCTTAGTGAAAGTGAGTCCCGTCAGCCACGGCTGCGGTGGTTTGTACACAGAAGACATGTGGGGCTCCAATAACACAAGTGCTGACTCACCCTTGAAAGACTTGAAAAGCAGCATTTTGTTTTCAGAAAAATTAAGACATTATGTGATGTGTGTCAGCGTTTCCATAACCTTAAACAGACTTTTTCAACCAACAGGACAACCCCCTGTCCCATGTTGGACAAACCACCCTCCCCCATATCAACCGACTACAATCAGATCCCAGCAGAAAAGGCAGCTGCTGCAGGTGGCACAACGTGGCCAGGGGCTGCTCCTGGGATGCTGCGGGCAGGCCAGTGACACGGCCACCGGAGCAGAACCGCCACAGGGCGAGTCATTTCCTGACCCCTGACCGCGGGGCGGACGGCGTGTCCTGGGAGCACCTCCAGCCGTGTGTCGGCGGCTCTTCCTCTTTGCTGAATCTCTGGAAAGTGCCTTCTTCCTCCTTCCCAGGCACCATCCTGGGAACAGCCCGCTGGAGAGGAGCCGCCGCCTGGCCAGTGACCCCTGGTGACAGATTAAACAGACGTGGAGAAACTAGCGGGAAAGTAAACTTCCTGGGCCCGGTCTCAGCCTCCCACGCCTTCCCCTTCCTCTCTCCCAACCCCCATCCCCAGTGCCCAGCAGCATCACTGTCTGTGATGGGCATCCCCGCCCAGCAGCGCCGGGTGAGGACCCTATGGCCACTGTTTCCCAGCAAGGCCTCGGCTCCACAGCTGCCCTCAAACCTGCTTCTCCCACCCCCCAAGCGGGACACGCTCCTAGGCTGAACCCTCCCAGCCTCGGTTTCCGCGTCTACACACAGGGCTGTGGGTCCCTCCCCTGAGGCCTGCCGATCGGAGATGACACACAGGCCATGAGCTGGTGAGCGCAGATCCCTCGGGCCACAGCTCTGCAACCGTGTCCACACCATCACTGGCTTGGAAAACCACGAAGGCCGCTTTCCTCTGTGAAAACCACCACGAGCCTCTCACTTCCTATAAATTCCCTATCTTAACTCATATGCGGCCTCAGAGAGACACGGGCTCAGCATCGCTGGACCAAAGAAAAGGGCAACGGGTCTGGGATTTGAACCCAGCTCTAGCTTTAGGCATTTCCGTAACCATCACCAGCTGAAGTAAGAATTGAGGAGGGCCTGTCTTTTGCTTTTATATATTTGTTTTCAGTTGAGGCATAACTGATACACAGCATAGTTTCAAGTTCACAATGTAATGATTCGACGCTGTGTATATTGTGAAATGATCGCCGCTATCCGTCTCCTTGACGTGACCCTCTCATCTTTATGCTCGATGGATTTCCATCAAGCTGTCGCACTGGCACACGGCAGCCTGGGCATCCTCACGGGTCTAGCCCAGACCCCCGGGGACTGAGTCAGGCGGGAGCCCTAGCTCATCCGAAAAGCCACTCCACGGGTGGTAGGACGTCCGCCTATCCTGGCCACCCTGCCCCCCCGAAGTCTTTCCGGCCATGAGGGGTCGTCTGTCCCCCTTTTCTCTGATGCTGAGGGAGCGTTCCCAGGAGGGGGAGTTGTCCATGTGGCTATAAATTTGACGTTGCAGCAGAAAGTTGGAGTTGGAAGCCGTGACCCGTGAAATTAGACGCTCTCAGCTGAGAGCCCTGTTCCCTGACTCATGTGGGGCTGCTCTTCCCAGGGCCTGAGGGAACGCAGCCTGTGGACACCAGGCTTTTCCTTTTGGTCCCCTCCCCAGCCCCAGCGGTAACTGATGGAATCAGGCCCCTCGTCTTGTCTCTGAGGTGTGCAGGCCCACCGTAGGTCAGCTGCACACACACGCTCTGAACGCGTGTCCGTGAAACCCTCGAATCCGCGGGAGACAGTAGGGCTCCTGTGACAGGAGCGGGTCCTCACTCTCCAGTACGATGACCCCAAACACACATTCATTCACGACTAATTTATGCAACACCACCTCCACCCACCTGCCCTGGGGGAGGCGCACAGTTGGCGAAGCTCACATGCAGACAGCAAAGGCGTGGTCCCTGCCCGGCAGCCCTACGGATCCTGCCCAACTGCCCCTTACCTGCTGTGTGCAATTCACAGCACTGAATTGACTCTCGTTTTTTTTTTTTTAATTGCCTTTTTATTAGCAATTTGTATTTTTGCTTGTGTGATTTACCTGTACACATAATTTGCCTATTTTTCTAAAATTGAAGTATAATTGATTTACCATATTGTGTTAGTTTCAGGTGTACAGCAAAGTGATTGAGATATATATAGACACACATATATATATATGCTTTTTCAGTTTCTTTTCCATTATAGGTTATTACAAGATATGGAATACAGTTCCCCATGCTATACAGTAAATCATTGTTGCTTATCTATTTTATGTATAGTAGTGTGTATATGTTAATCCCAAATTCCTAATTTATCCCTCCCAGCCCCACCCCTTTGGTAAACATAACTTTGTTTTCTATGTCTGTGAGTCTGTTTTTCTTTTATAAGTTCATATGTATCATTATTTTTAGATTCCACATATAAGTGATACCATGTGATGTTTGTCTTTGTCTGACTTACTTCACTTAGTATGACAACCTCTAGGTCCATCCATGTTGCTGCAAATGGCATGATTCCATTCTTTTTTTATGGCTGAGTAGTATTCAGCCATATATATGTACCACCTCTTTTTTATCCATTCACCTGTTGATGGACACTTAGGCTACTTCCATGTCTTGGTTGTTGAATTGATTCAATCTATTTTATGTACAGTAGTGTGTATATGTTAATCCCAAATTAACCAGGCATGACAGACCTCAATGCAGACGTCTGTCATAAAATACTGGACAGAGCTGCCTGCCAAAAAATCATGCAAAAGTCAGCTTATTCAAAGACACGAGACAGCAAGACTTTGCAGATAACATTTGCTGCATGATTTATGTACATGAACTTCAAAGCGATTAGTGGAGTTTTCAGTGTTCATCCATATATGTGTCCTTCTCTGGACCAGGACAAAGGTTTTTGATGACAGCTACCAACTCTGATAACAAAAGCTAGAAAACTAGAGGGGAAAAAAATAGAAATTTTATTCAACCCATGCTAAGTTATTTCAAGAAGGATCTAATTTCAGGTCTGCCGACATATTCTGACATTCTTGTTGACCTTATGGCAAAATAGTTCCTTTTCTGGATCTGGGTATGAATAGAAATATCAATGATCTTTTAAAGTATTTTGTTGGCAGTGTTCTCATCCTGGCAGTTGGGGAATTCCAGCAAAAATAACAAAATATTTGCCTTGTGTTCAATGTTTAGTTACCAAAGCCAAACTCACAATTTTAAAATCCCAAGTTCATTTTCTTCTTAAACCAGGAAATGACGTAATTTAGTTTAAACCAAGAAATACTGAGTTTGTGCCCAGTCTTCTGGCACTGTTGCTGTGGCATAAAGTGGTTAAGAAATGAGGTCTTAATATGATGGGCCTAGAATTTAATAGGAGGATGGAAATAGGACACATACATTCAAAGACACCACCACACCTGGCAAGTCGTGACCGACCATGAGGAAACAGCCCTTTAGAGGCTGCACACGTTAGAGGTGGAATCAGCTGATTCTGTGCCTCTGGACCTTCCAAAGGCAGAATCAATGAGACAACAGACACCGAGGAAAATATGGAGAAGCATGCTACTGTGAGAGCACTCCAGACTGGAGTACATATTCCTTGAATATGTACGTCATACAAACACACATTCAGCAGCCCTGATGCCCCAAGCACCAAACAGCAGAAACAAAAGTGTCTTTCAGTGGTTCGCTTCTAAACCAGATCAATGTTTCTAATTGCAGAAGAGATTTACTTTCAGCACGTAGATCTACATGCACACGTGCACACACGCACACATGCCTCACTGGCGGCCACGGGCGTCCCTCCCCTGCTCCTGGTCTTCATGTGCACACATACTTTGGTGTTAACGCCAACGTGTCCTGGTGTTAACTCCATTTTCCTGCAGACCTCAGGGGCTCTGACCCTGACAGCTCGCGGTGGACATGAGGTCCCCGCGGGGCTGTGATCGCACCAGCGTCTCTGTCCCTCCAGCCGCCAGCCCGGGACAGAGGCTGGGGTTTCATGTGAGCCCACAGTGCCCAGCTCAGCGCTTGTTCCAATTAAATGTCCAGTGAATGCACATGAGCTGCTGGGCTGTCGCTCTGCCACTTGCTGGCCAAGTGACAAGGCGTTAGTGACCATCAAGAGTGAGGCTCTGGCCACAGAATCTTCCGGAATCTGCCCACAGCCTGGCCAGGTAGATCTTACCTCCCGGCCCAGAGAGGTATCCACTTGTCACATGGAGGCCACACCTGAATCGGCTTCCCTTCGTCTCCCCCAAACGACGGAGCCTCACAAAGTCGCGTCTGCCTCACAGTGATGAGAAGATAACACACGTACGCGACATTTCCTTATAAAGTGCAAATTGTAGGCAAGTGTCAGCTGCTTGGCTGTTCCCAGGCACAGAGCATCGACTCTGCGGAACAATCGCTCGCGTGTCTGTGTAAGCGTCATGCCCTTATGACACCAGCCTGCGCTGGGGCTCGGCACAGCTGGGGAACCCCAGGGTTTCTCTGTCCCGGTACGTGGTGGGGACATGGTGAGCAGTGCCATCCACCCTGCCCTGGTCCCCAAGCAGGACCACCCCTGCTGGCCTGTGCAGAGAGGTCTGAATGCAATCCATTCCTCAGGCGTGCAGGCACACACGTGCAAACACGTGCACACACATGCACACACGGCTGCATCCTCTCTTGCTCCATACTCTGCCCTGTTATCTCATCTCAGCGAGTACTCAGTGTTTTCACCAGGATTTGGAGTTTAAAATACCATGGACTGGCTTGTTAAGACTTGGAGAGCACCTTATGTTGAGAGGCCCCCTGAGGACCAGCCGTGAAACGTGGGCTATGCCACGGAGATGGCATTCCATTGCTGTTTCTGTCTAGTGAGACATAGTTTAAGTCCTGGGTTTTATGCTTTTTGTTTGTTTTCTGAAAATCTTTTCTTTCCTGTTCATTCGGAGGAGTAGAGAAAAGGGGGTGATTTTCAGGGGTTAAGAATTGGTTCCCATTATAATTTCAAGAGGTCCGCACCCTGGGCTTCAGAAGGCGACAATGAGCAGGGAGCAGCCGCCGGGTCCTGGGCGCTCTCCAGCTGCACAGGGTCTTGCTGTGATTCGCAGGCCCCCCGCGTCAGGCAACGTTATTCTCCCAGATCGCTGTCATCTCCAGCCCTCACTGTGGACCAGGCAGAGGCTTCATCTCAACCCGCAGGGACGGACCTGGCTAACTCCTCCTGGAACAAACGGTGGTTACTTTCCAAACTCAGCATAAATACTCACATGGAAGGCGAGCAAGGGACGCGCAGCCATGCCAGGATCTCAGGACAGTCTCGGCCGCCCACGTCTGCTCCGACGGCACCAGGTCAACAGGCAAGCTCTTGGTGTGGACACATATCCAACGATACTGAACCCACAGGGCCTCACTTTTGAGACAGGGCTGCTGACAGCTCATTCAGGCTGACATCTGGGAGACAAGATTTAATTGCAATTCACACTCAACCACAGAAGGAAGAAATGAAAAGACCAGGAAGGAAGGTAAGGCCTCTGACTGAATTCCAGAATATCCACTTTCCATACTGTCCGCAGTCAAAGATCGACATGAGCTGAAACCAAAGCTTTTTCGTTAATTAAATGAGAAGCGTCTATTTTTGTGGCGACAACTCCGGATATTTACTTAAAAGGGCTTATGCTGGGCTGGCTCTGCTCTTTATTAGCTGTGTGTCCTTAGATATGTCGTTTAATCTCCCTGGACCAGTTTGCTTGTGTGTGAACAGAGTGCAGACGTACCTCACCTATTTGACTAGCAGGCCGTTGAGGGCGCCAGATGGGCTCGCGCTCGGACGAGCAGCTTCCTCACGATGTGCTCATTTGGGAAACTGGTCAGTGAAGCCCTGCACACTCTTGATACAACAACATAAGCAATAAACCGTCAGGCTTAGAAATAAATATTAAGCCGTAACACCTCCTAGAGGTTGATATGCCTTATTCCGTTGAGCCCGCTGGAAATAAAAGGAATAAAACTGGCATTCTTACTTATCACCTGGGTTCAAGAATCCTCAATTTTGTTAAGTGTTCAGTGGTGGTTTTCAATACTAAGTTAATAATATACAGAAAATGGAATTAAAAAAATCTACAACACCCAGAAAGACCTAATAGAACACGGTAGCAGCTTCCCTTTTTGTACAAGAAACATTAGCGTGAGCGTGCTGAACGGCACAGTAAGTCAGTGATTGAAATGTCCCCCAGGAGCTCCTGAGGGGCAGGAACACACGCTCCACCCAGAGACCGTTTTTCTCAAGGTTCAAGAAGACGGGAAAGCCCACCATGCTCCGCCCCTTCCTCAGCCAGGTGGATGAGAGGCCAGAGGAACAGGGCGTGTCCGCACAGGAAGCGTGGACCCGGGTTTGTCCTGGCTCATGTTTGCTCTGAGATGACTCACTGAGGAACGTCCTGAAATGTTTCAGTCTCGTCCCCGCTGACAGCAAGCCATGTGGACACGCACCCCCTGCCCACAAAGCTGGGCTCTTTTTGGGCCACGGCCCCCCGTCGAGGTCCCACCACGAGGTGAGTCAGGCGCAGGCTGAGCTGGCACCTTGCCAACCACATCTCGCTGTATGTTTCTCTTTCTTCCCACAGTAAAATAGCCTTATTCCTCTTTTCCTAGTAAGTAATATTAAAAATACTTTCGTGTAAAAATTCTAACAAAACTTTAGGTATTAAAAAGAAAGGAGGACTTCCCTGGTGGCGCAGTGGTTGAGAGTCCGCCTGCCGATGCAGGGGACACGGGTTCGTGACCCGGTCCGGGAAGATCCCACATGCCGCTGAGCGGCTAGGCCCGTGAGCCATGGCCGCTGAGCCTGCGCGTCCGGAGCCTGTGCTCCGCAATGGGAGAGGCCGCAACAGCGAGAGGCCCGCGTACCGCAAAAAAAAAAAAAGAAAGGAAATCCTCAGAAACCCTTAATCCTGCAGTAACCATCATTTATGCATCTGTACACAGACACACACACTGTTATGTAAATAAGATAGTATCACATGTGAAGTTTCTATCATGTCAGAGGGGTTTTTTCCCAAAACCCTGTTTTTGGCTTCTTGTCTTTCTTCTCCAACCTTCCCACCCCCATCCAGACCATCAATATAAGCCGTGGAGGTGTGTCTTCCAGATTTTCCCCTTGTTCCAGTGAACCACACGCAATGACACGTGTTCATGTACACGTATGCAATCGCAAGTATATCATTGTTGAAAAGATTGAATAGCATGTAATTTTACCTCGTCTTTGTTTTTCTCACTTAAGAATATGTTCCAAGTCAGCTGGTACCCATCTCATCATTTTCACAACAGCTACAAAATAATCCACGACATGAATGTACCACAACCAATGAGCTTCGATTGTGTTTCCTTTGCGGGGTGAGGGCATTGCAAAGAGGGCAGTAATCACCCCTGTAGGCCTGCTTTCTGCACACGTGTTCTCCCACGTGGAACGCAGACCGTGAATTCCTGGGTGGGGGGAGATTTTCTTCTTCACTCGTTTCCCCAAAGGCTGTAACTATTCGCATTTCTACCACCTCCTCCCCAGCAGTGACTATCACTCTTTTTAATTGATGTCTGTGGATTGATAGCTCCCGGTTCCTTTAATTAGTGTTTTCTGAATCTCATTAGTGTTCTTCTAGATTTGTCTTTCCGTTAATCACTGTTCATATCCTCTGTCCATTTTTCTTTCTATGGGGTGATCTTTAGCTAATCAATTTGTTAAATCTCTCCACAGATTATACCTTATTGTAGGTTAGCCCTTTTTCTCTTGTAACTTTGCAAATATCTTCTCGTGTTTGCCGGTTGACTTCAATTAAGGTATCTTCATCTCTTCGCTGTAAGAAGTTACCATCTAATACGGAAACTCTCCCGACCCCTAGGTTGTACAGAAGGCCTTCTAAGTATTCTTCTAAAAGGTTTGTTGCATTTTTATAGTTGTCTTTACTCCATGGCATTTATTAAATTAGTCTTTCACCATTGCATTGAAAGTGTGGCTTTGCCATGCATTAAATGTCCATCTCTCTTGGAATCTGTTTCTGGGCTCTTTGCTTTGTCTCACAGGCCTGGGTGTCTGCGTGTCCTGGTGCAGCTTAGGACGTGGAGACCCCAGGGAGGCTTCCCTCCACCCCCAGGCGTCCCAGGGGTGCTCAGATTCAGTAGCCTGTTGGTGGCTCTCAGACCCACATGCCCCAGCTGGGACAGCCTAAGTCCTCCTTTGATTTTCCAAACAAAACCATGAAGTCGATTTAGATACCCCGTTTCAGAGACGACAGAACTAAGACTCTGGGAGTTAGAAGCAGCCCAGGGCTCCTGGGCACCCTTGTTTCCGACCGCACCTCCCCGCTTTGGGTTGTGTGCCTGTGTGTGTGTCACTGAGTCCTGACTCTCAGGGCCAGCTCAGGAGAAGGGTGATCTCCCGCCCAGACCCGGAGGCCCTCCCTGGTGCCCCCGCTCCCTTCCGCATGCCCTACAGCACAGGACAGTCTCCAACCTGCTCCCCACAGTGAGACCCACGGCTCTGCAGGGCTGCACTGGCAAGGGACCTGGGACAGTCACCTTGCAGCAGGCCTGGGGGGATGCAGCAGGGTCTCTCTGGGGTGGCCTGGAGACCCCAATGGAACGGGGCCCCCTTCCCGGCCCTGAGAAGTTTCTGAGGAACTGCCAGCTCCTGGCTTTGGGCTGGGAGGCCACTTGCTCTTGTCTGCAGAGTTTCCCCGAGAAAAACTCTTCACACAGACCCGCCCTGGACCCCACATGCCTCCTGCTGGCAGGTGGCCCACTGTCGCAGGGTCAGCGGACCCCCTGCACGGGTGTGGGCAAACCCGCTTCTCAGGCAGAGAACTTGCCACGAGGTGGTTTGTGAAATAAAAGGTGCCCTAAACCTGCAGGTGGGGTCCTGATGTGCTCGATGCCATGCCGGCTCTTCTCTCAAAACCTGTTACCTGGTCTTTAACTCGCTGACAAATGACACATAACCTGGCAGTGACTTCCTTTGTTAGGGATTCGCTCTCCGCCATCTGGTTTCCGATCTGCTCCCTGCACGCAGGTGGAATCATCCTAGTTTCTTCGGGATCCCACTCCAGCGCGGCCACTATTGTTTTTGAAGTTGTAGGCAAGTCACCTCTTCCGGGGTCTGTTTCTCTTTGTTAAATGAGACAAATACCAATTACTAATATCTTACTGTGCGCCGTGCTCCCAAACTGCTCACGGGAGCCCATCTGTGCCTTTCCTGATGGTAACTTAAATTCAACAATTACTCTGTGTACATTGGTTCATGTCTGTCTCTCCCATTGTACTTTAGCTCCAGGAAGGAAGGAGCTGTTTGTCTGACCCCTACCTTTCCAACACCTGGGAAAGTCCAAGCACCTGGAAAGGCCCTAGTCTCTGAATCAGCCGCTGAATTCAGGAAGGCAGGACCGCGGGCAGCCCCGGGCATGGTGAGCGCGGCGTCCTGGCAGCCCTGCCCTCTCTGTGCTTCTGCGCTTGGCTTCCAAAGGGAGTGGGCTCCATGGGATGTGGTGGGTAAAAAACCTTCTCTCGCATTAAATTGTCCCAGACCTAACTGTCCCAGGAGGGCAGCGCTGCACACCTGGGACCAAGGAGGGCCACACAGGGCGGAGGCATGGAGGCAGCGTGGGCCTCCCCACAGGTCCCGAGCTCCCTCCACAAGGCTTTGGGCTCAGGCTGTTTAGTCTTAGTAGAAAAAACATAACATCCTGTCACCAAAGAAAAAAGTCGATCAGAGGAGTTTCAGGACTTGCTCAGGGCAGAGGGACCAGAGCCACATGGGTCAAGTCTCCTGAAATCACAGGTGACAAGGGAGGCATGAGGGTGGCCACCCAAGACGCTCCCGCCTCATGTCCAAGGGTCCCTCTGGCTCACCTGAGAGTTCTCCAGGTCCCTCCCACCACCCAGAGTGTGAGCTCCCGGACGCGAGGGGCAGGTGACTTCCTGATGAGTGACCAGCACAGATGTCCCCCTGACGGGCTGCCCTGGGAGCTGAGTGACCAGCACAGACGTCCCCTGACGGGCTGCCCCGGATGCTGAGCCCGGCAGGGCTGTGACCACCACTGCAGCTGCAGACACACAGTTTCCACAGACAAAGTTTCAAGGCCTGTTTTGTTTCCCTGCACAGGAACCATCACGCAGAAGGCCTGAGTCATATGCTGATTACATCAAAGAGTGTTTGTCTTGGTTTGCAGCCTGTGTGGGTTAAAACCAAGATAAATTGCAACTTGGCTAAAGAAGCTCACAAACACGCCAGTTTCAGTCACTTCTGCTGGGGAATGTGTGGTGCGTTCAGGCCCGGCGCACCGGCCCATCCTGTCCTTATTCAGCAACTTGCTGATGGAAAAAGCAAGCTGCTGGGTGCTGGGCACTGGCCTCCACGTGTTCTCACGGTGGGAGGGTGTCCCTGGCGCCTGTGAGCTCAATGCTGCCACGGTGCCTCCTGCTTCCCTCCCACCCCCAGGAGCCAGACGCGTGGCTTGGAGGGGGGCATGTGGCAGCTCCTCGACTCCCACCCCCAGGCGGCTGTGGGACCAGCAAGTCCCCGGGAAGTTAGCCCCGAGCGTGTGAAGCCTGTGCACGGCGAGGCCTGACTCAGTGCCCGCGGTGCCCCAGCTGACATCACCTGCTCGTCCAGCTGGTGCTCGTGCTCTGGGCCTGCAGGCAGGACTCACCTCCCTGCCCTCGTGGGACTGAGGCCTCCACCCACCCTCCTGCTGTCAGTGGGGACGGACCGTGGTTCCTGGCCACGTGGCCTTGTCCACGGCTGCAGCTGCCGGCCAGGGGAGACGCGGGTCTTGGAGGGTGGAAGGGAGTGGGTCAGGCCCTCCCAATGAGTCTCCCTATTTTTAGGTCCACTAATTTGGACCCCAATCACCTGCAAATCCATTCCCAGCAGCACCTGGACGGTGTCTGAATCTCGGGCCATCAAAACTTGTCCCTCACGCGGTTTAAGAAGCACTTTCAGGGCTTCCCTGGTGGCGCAGTGGTTGAGAGTCCGCCTGCCGATGCAGGGGACACGGGTTCGTGCCCCGGTCTGGGAAGATCCCACATGCCGCAGAGCGGCTAGGCCCGTGAGCCATGGCTGCTGGGCCTGCATGTCCAGAGCCTGTGCTCCGCAACGGGAGAGGCCACAGCAGTGAGAAGCCCACGTAATGCAAAAAAAAAAAAAAAAAAAAAAAAAAGAAGCACTTTCAGAGGCTCACCTCTTCTGGG
This sequence comes from Hyperoodon ampullatus, assembly GCF_949752795.1. NCBI lineage: Eukaryota > Metazoa > Chordata > Mammalia > Artiodactyla > Ziphiidae > Hyperoodon > Hyperoodon ampullatus. The sequence continues at coordinate 89,180,985 of NC_136925.1, read as the reverse complement.
GTCTGTTTCTCTTTGTTAAATGAGACAAATACCAATCACTAATATTTTAATGTGCGCCATGGGTCCCTGGCACATTTCGGGGGTACAGTCACGGCCCCCAGGAAGCGTAGACGCAGGAAGGGAAGGGAGGCGTTAAGCTCCCACCCCCGGGGCAGGACCTGGGGGCCGGGCACGCTCCTCCCACACCCCACGGCCCGGCATCACGGCTTTTCTCCAGATGTTCGCCCCTTCATCTGTTCAACGGTCACTGCAGCAGTAACTCACAAGGGCCCCCAGGCGGGCCCTGCTCTGGGAATTACGGAGGCTGCGGGTTAGAACCACTGGGCAGACGTCCTCACGGTTGGGGGCTGCGTTCTCCAGGGGACTGGGGCCCTGGGACAAACTGGAGAAACGTGCAGCCTGAGGGGACAGGAGCCGAAGACAAGCAGGAACCGGAGGGGACGGGAAGGCGAAGGCCCTGGACGCTGAGTAGATGGGGTGCCAATCCCGCACCCTCGCCGAGCTCCCCCATCCAGAGCTCAGTGCCACGTGGGGCGGCATCCCGTGGGCTCCGGCACAGGCGCCTGGAGTCTGGGGTTGTGAGCGGTGGGCTCGTGTGCAAGGCCCGTGTGCACGAGAGGTCAGGAGGTGATCCTGCAGGAGTGAGCTTGACCGGTGGCCAGCCCCAGCTGGGGATTCTCTGAGTGAAGATCAGAGCTCTGAGAAATGGCTCCAACAAGGTGAGGAAAACAGAGGGTCCATCATATCCGGAGCCGCTGCCCACGCCCCCGTCTGCAAAGTGAGGCCCCGCTCACCTCCGTCCCAGCCCAGCGCTGCCACCTCCCCTTCCATGCAAGGGAATGACACACGCTCATCCTTAGAGGACATTTCCACGGTCATATGGGCCATCCCTCCAAGCTCTCCGCTCCTTCTACCACAGCCCCGCTGTCCTGGCTGAAAACTCTCCCTGAAGAAGCTCTTTCCATTTCTGGAGACTCTGAGAGCTAGAAAGTTCCTGTGGTTTCTGTCTGCAGGTCTTGGTTACACCTCTTGGGATGCTACAAAAGAAATGTAATTCCTCTCTCACACGGGAGCCTTTAAAATTTGAGAATCACTAGTATTGAGCGTCACAGATAAACAAACATCCATGGAGAATCTGATTTGTGCAAATGCTGGGGGATCAGAAAGAGTAAAGGCATCATCCCTCCAATTCCAAGACTCTCGGAGAAGAGCCCGTGGATTTTAGATACACTGATGGTTGATAATAATAATAAGAGTGATGATGGATAGGTAGGTAGTTGATAGATGCGTAGATAAATAGATGCATGGTAGGTAGATACACAAATAGATAAATAGTTTATAGATGATAGGTAGATAGATAGATATATAGATAGATAGATATAGATGATATATAGGTAGATATAGATGATTGATAAGTAGATATAGATGACAGGTAGATATAGATAGATAGATAGAGATGATAGGTAGATAGAGATGATAGATAGATGATAAATAGATACATTGATAGATAGGTGATAGATGTATCCACAGATGATGGATGGATAGATGATGATGGTGGATAGATAGGTACATAGGCAGATGATAGATGACAATGGATAAATGATGATAGATAAATAGAAAATTGAGAATTATGATTGATAGATGATAGATGGATATAGATAGATGATTGATAGATGATAGGTAGATAAATAGATGGATAATAGACATAGATGGGTTTTGTTTCAAAGCAACGCTGAAGGGTTAAAGGAGGTCGTGTCAGGTTTATAGGAGCCCATTTGTGCTACTGGCAGCAGTGTCGCGGGGGCTCTCCTGGGCTCCTGCCAGAGCACCAGCCCTGAGGGTGGGCTCCTGGGGGTGGGTCCCTGGCCCTGGGGGACCCCCCAAGGGCAGCAAGCCTCCCTGTAGCTGCCCACCTCTGGGTCACATGGCCTTCCGCACTGGCTCCCGGCCCTCCTAAGACTCTGGCAAGTAATTCCCCACTTAAGGAATTCTCTTCAGATATCCAGGTTTACTTTTGTTTCTCTGACTTTCACAGCAAAGGGAGAGAGTATTTGAAAAGAGGGTGTTGACAGCAAGGTCAGATGCTACTGAGGGTTGAGAAGAGCCCCTGGATTTGGCACCAGGCGGCGTCTGCGACTTTAGCCAGAGCGGTTTCAGCGGTGGCGGGAGGTATAGACGGAGGTGCTGCTGTGGGTCGGGGGGAAGAAGAGACTGGGTGGGGGACAGGCCAGCCCTTCAGACATGTTTTACGTTGTCTTCTGTGAAGTGGAGGAAGGAGGTGGGGATGTGATCAGAGGAAAGCTTTTGGCCTGTGCTGTCTTGTGTTGTTTTTAGACAGCGGCTTTGGAGCTGGAGTCCGTGGGGCGTGGGGGGAAGGGCAGGGGCCTGAGGAGGATGGAGGCGGAGACAGCTTTGCCCGGGGGCCCTGCGGCCGCCACGGGAGGTCTGCGGGGGGAGAGGGCACTGCCTGCTGCTGGCCTGTGCACCGTGTTGAGGCCACCGCGTGGACACCGAAGGGGCGCCATCCACACGTCAGGCGGAGGGACCGGGGCCGCTTGCTCCAGGTCAGCAGGCGGCCTGGGTGGAGTCCCCGTCCACCGCACGGCTCAGGCAGTGCAGCTGACCCCCGGCCTCCAGACACGAGCTCCCGGCCCAGTCAGAGCAGGACAGGCCTGGAGCTGGGCCCAAGGCAGCGTCCAGAGCCTCCTGGGCCACAGCCACCTCCGTCGGGGCTCCCAGTCAGGCTCCTGGCAGAAGTCTGGGCTCGAGCCCCTTCCCTGCAAGCACCCCCCGCCCACACAAGCTTCTCTGAGATGCAGCTGAGCAGCCCCGACAGGACGACCTCAGAGCCTCCAGACGCCCTCTGCCTTTGCCTGCACTCAAGGGCAGCCACCGCTGGGTTCCTGCAGCCCCACTCAGGACGCAGGCCCCTGGGCTGATCCCTCAACCCCTGAGAAGGGAGGCCCTGGCCTGCAGCTCGCAGCCCTGGAGCCTCACGGGCTCGGGTCCTGAGGCCAATTCCGCGCTCTGCACTGACACGGGAGGAGGGGCTCGCGGCCCGGTCGCTCTTTCCTCTGCCTGGCTGTGCTGCCCCGTGGCCTGCGCATCCCTGGAGGAGAGTGGGGGGCCTCTCCCACCTTCGCTTTAAAGCCACTGGAGCGTTTATAAGCCACACAGAATGTGTCAGGGCCTGAGAGTCCCACGCGGGCTGCTCCCGGCCGCTCAGGACCCCTGGACGGCTGTGAGCTGAAGCACAGCCCCAGGGTCTCCGGGGAGGACCCGCGGCCCAGGGTCTGGATCACGACGTGAACCCTGCCCCGCCATGGCCCTGGTGGAGCCCAGCCCTGCCGGGGGCCTGGGGTCACAGGGACCCTCAGTTCACGCGGGAGTCAGAAGTCCTCACTGGGGAAGGTCCTTCCTCAGAGTGAAGGGGCATTGGCTGGCATGCTACAGCCACTTGGGGTCCCAGCTTAACTCCTGGGACCTCACAGAATGAGTCTGGTCCCTTTCCGTACAAGCTGACCATCTTCAACTTACAAAGAGCTATTACATGCTTAGGATGGCTAGTTTACATGTCCCCTTGGCCGGGTCAAACACCCACCTAGATGATGCTGGGAAGGTATTTTTAGATGAGATTCACCTTTAGATCAGTCGACTTTGTGTAAAGCAGACGGCCCTCCATAACCAGGGTGGGTCGCATCCAAGCTGTTGAAGGTGCTGAGAGAAACGACTGAGGTTCCCGAGGATGAAGCGGTCCTGCCGCGAGGCGCCTCTGGACTCGAGCTGCGGCACGTGCTCGTCCTGGCCTCCGCCTGCTGCCCCCCCCTCCAGAGCCACCAGACCCCATGGTCCTGTGAGCCAGTCTTTATTTTGTTTTTTGTTTTTTGTTTGTTTGTTTCTTTTTTGCGGTACGCGAGCCTCTCACTTCTGTGGCCTCCCCCGCCGTGGAGCACAGACTCCGGACGCACAGGCTCAACTGCCATGGCTCATGGGCCCAGCCACTCCGCGGCATGTGGGGTCCTCCTGGACCGGGGCACGAACCCGTGTGCCCTGCATCGGCAGGCGGACTCTCAACCACTGCGCCACCAGGGAAGCCCAGCCAGTCTTTAAATAAATGTCTCCCTCTGCACATGCTCCTATGTTCACTCAGCAAATCATTGTTAATCTTTTATCCATGATTGTGTCTCAGGACCTATAACATTGCCCAGCATACAGCAGACCATCAAAACCTTGTCTGGGATGTATTTCATTAACAAAAGAGTGAATTAATGCATATGTCTTTGCCAGCACTATACGACGCATGGGAGACATTTCCCTCTACAGAGAAAACATCGTCCCATCCATGAGAAACGGAGAGCATACTCTATGTGCGGCGGCCACAGCTGAGCCCAACACCCCAGGAGTTTCCTAGCAGGGAAACCTCCTTCCCTCAGGACCCTATGCACTTGGTAATAAGGCCAGAGACTACATTGGCTTCCCCAAGTCTGGAGCCTGTTGCAGATTGAACCCACTGCTACTCCAGGGTTCACTTCCAGCCAGACTTGGGGTGGGGAGCACGGGGCGGAGGGGATTAGGATGCCCTGGAGCTGCAGGAGGGCATGTGGTGTCGGCAGCGGGTGTGCCGGCCTCGTGGATCCTACGAGCACATTCTCCCTACGGCCCTGCAAACATGGCTTTCTGTCCTGCAAAGATCTTCTCCTCTTCACCTCTCTGGGCATGATTTTCAGTCTTGACTCTCAGAGGGTTTGGGAAGAGCCGGGGTTTGGTGGGAGGTGACCCTCTGGAGTGACAGCCCCGGCAGGCGGGGCTGAGGGCCGTCTGGGGAGAGACTTCGGCTCAGATCAGTGTCTCCTTAACCCCTCCATGCACGGGAGGGCCAGGTGGAGCCCCAGACCTGGGAGAACAGGGGCAAAGCAGCCGCGGCCTGGGGCGCCCAAGAGAAAACTAAACTGACCAGGGACTGAGTCTGCACCGAGGGCCACACCCACCGGCTGGCTCGTCCCTAAAACCAACGTGTGGGCTCCCAGGGGGGCGGACACAGCCCTGGGCGTCCGCAGAGGTGCCTCCCGTCCCCCAAGCCTCCCTCATCCTCTGAGGCTTCAGCAGCCAGAAGTTATTATGGGGCAAAGAAGAAATCAAGACATTGAAGAGAAATCCTGCGTCTTTTCTACTGAGATATGAGCTCCCTACACGACGAAGAGCAGAAGTGGACACCTCCGAGGCCTCCCACAAGCCTTCGGGCAGAGCGGGCCCGGGGCCAGCGCCACCCACGGAGAGGTAGGCCCCACGGAGGCCTGAGCATCTCCCGTCTCCTGCCCAGGACCCAGGCCGCCTGTCCTCTGACCTTGCTCACTCTGCGCTCCCCTCGGAAAGGCCCCGGTCCGCCGAGCACCCAGTGCCTCTGCCCATCTTTCCAGAGAACCCAGTTCAAACCCCACCCCATCGCCAGCTACCCTGCCCCTGCCTTCCTCTGTGCCCTGCCCCTCGGAGGCCCCTGTGATCACCCCCAGGCCGTGCTGCTGTAATCGGGTCACTTCTCTGAGCCCGCAGGAAGGAGGCCCCTTAAGGACAGAGGCCGTCTTGTCCGGGGCTCTTGTCCTGTCAACACCAGGCCCAGCGCAGGTCGGGGGCCGGGGTTCCTAGTCCCTCCCCACACGGGCCAGCCCGTCCACCCGCGCTCCCATCCCACAGCCACCCTCACGGGACAAACAGAACTGTGGCTGGAGAGGGCGGGGAGACCGTGGTGCCTTTTGCTTTTGAGTTCACAAAGGTCTGGCCACTCGAGGATGAGCGTCTTTGTGGAGGTGGACACCGGGGTCACCTGGTGTCCCCAAGCATGGGCTATGGTGTCGGAGGCCCAAACGCCCAGCAGCTGGGAGGCCAGCGGGCCGAGAGGTCATCCTTTCAGATGAAAGGAAGAGGCGAGGCTGGACCCCTCCAGAGGCTCAGCCCGGGAGCCCCCTTGGCCAAGCTCCCTCAGAAGACATGGGGGATCCACGTGTGTCACCCTCACCTTTCCTGGCACAGCATCTGAGAACTCGTCCCAGCAGGAGTACAGGGCTACACCCGCTTGAAACACCAGCCCCATGCAGGGGCACCTGAGGGGACCCTGGCCGTGCTCTGCACAGGGAGGGGTCTCTGTGACCTGAGTTCCCAGACCTCGCAGCCCAGGACAGCAGGGTGGGGTCGCGGAGGGGACTTGCCACCTGTGCTCTCGCTCGGCTGCTTGGAGTAGCTGTGACGCTTTGCTGTCCCCAGGGGCCCCCCACGGGGGATGCTGCTTCCGGGAACTGCTTTTCAGAAATCCAGCCAAGCATACGCTGGGAGACCAGCCGTCCACGTTCCCAGGCCTGAGACGGTCCCCTTACCCTCAGGCTGGGTGGCTGCATGACCCCATCCCTCTCATTCACCCCTTCCGTCAGGCCGTGGCTTCTAACGGCGGCAGAGCTGAGCCACAGCTAAGGGGGGAGGAGGGCCAGGAAACCCCAAAGGACACCCCAGGAGCACTGGAGGGGAGCCCTGCGCCCAGACCCCCGGCCCTGCTGGGGGGACAGGGCGGCCTCCTCACCCCCCTTCCCTGCATGCACCTGCCTCTCGCCTCAGCAAACCCCCCCGCACTCATGCACACCCATTGCCCTACACACACACTCCCACACTTGACACAGGCGCGCCTGCCTCTCCCCTCCCCATCATCTCCCCTCCTGCATGGTGAGTGTAGGGTACATCTCCAGGGCACAGGTGCTCATCTCTTCCCCAGGCTCAGCCAATCCAGCAGAAGGAACCTCTGGCCTATGAATGGGCCTATTTGGGGTTCGGGTGAGATAAAGGGGGAACAGAGGGAAATTTCAGCTCTGAGTATCCACTGCACACTCCTTTTCTGAGCCCTGCCCTCACCTCTGAGTCTTCGGCTTCATGCCAGGCCACAAGCAGGGACCACTCATACTGTCTCCTTCCTGTGGTCCTAATAGATTAGTGATAATAATGCAACCATGTGAGATACAGCTGAGCAGCCACTGGAGACCCCAGAAGGTCAAATGCTGAATATCAGCCTGGAGGAGAAAGGGCCCCAGGGTCCCAACATTTGCCGGGGTCCAGCCAGGAGTGCCAGCTATTCAGAGTCTTCCAACAAGTGTCACTGAGGGGAGGAAAAAGCACTTCCAAGAAGGCCAGCAGGACAGGGAACGGGCCAACAGGACAAGGGACAGGCCAGCAGGACAGGGGATGGGCCAGCAAGACGGGGACAGGCCTGCAGGACAGAGGATGGGCCAGCAGGACAGGGGACGGGCCAGCAGGACAGGGGACGGGCCTGAAGGACAGGGGACGGGCCAGCAGGACAGGGGACGGGCCTGCAGGACATCTGAAGCCTGGCAGTGCTTCAAGAGGAGCTAGAAGAGAACAGGGCATCACTCAGCTCCCCCCCGGTCCCCTCTGTCCACCCACTCATCCCCCTGGAAAGGTCATGATTGGCAGGCCCAGCTGGGGAGGCTGCTGCAGCTCTGGCCCTCCATGCTGTCCTGACAGATGTTTTAATCTACTGTTTGAAGAACGACTTCTGCACAGCTCTGCTGTTCAAACATCTGTTTCTGTTTAGAATGACGGAGGGTTTCAAATGGTGCTGGCTGTGCCGCCCGGGAAGTGTTTAAACAGCGACCTCGTTGCTTACTTTGCATTACAGCCAGGGGAGGATTTACTGCGGGCAGGCTGGACGTAATTTTAAGCTCGTAAAATAGATCATTCATTTCAAAAAAAATATGCGAACAGTTTAGCTTCCTAAATACATCCTTTTTGAAAGGCATCCAGGGAGCATAAAGCTTTCAGAACTGTTCATGTTCTAACCCCTCACAGCCCTTGTAAAGGAGCCTCTCTGGCTTTACCTTGTGGCCGTTACACCCACCCTGCCCCGGCTCACCCGTCACACCCAGAGCTCGGAGGGTCCCGCAGCATGACGAGAGCACAGCACGGCTGCGTGAAGGCCGGGGGGCCCTTCTCCATCCCACAGATCTGACCGTCTTTCTTGCTGGGCTCAGACGGTTGCCCACCTAAGTCTGTTCTTATTTGTCTACATGTCCCCAGAGCTTAGCACCCATGAGAGGTGAGACAGACGTTGAAATAAGTAGGAATCTCTTTCCACATAACTTTGAATGTGGGAACACCAAGAGGTGTTTGTAGGTAATTTTTGAGAGCACCAGGCAAGGGGATCCTTTCTCTCCATCTATAAACTGGGTGTTTAACCATGTTGGAAAGACAGGAAAAGAAGATATTTGCCGAATGCCTCGATATGCTCGGTGCTTCCCCGTCACCATAAAGAAACTGAGGACCTTGATGCGACGTTGGGCCAGCGATGCATACGTCCCTCCTCGGGGCGTCCTCCCCGACGCCCTGGGCTGGGACAACAGTTCTGCGGAGGGAAACAAAAGGCCCCGGGAGCCAAGGAGCCGGCGGGGTCCCACCGCCCACAGAGATGCCTCAGAGCCCCCTCCCCACTCTCCAGGCCCCGGACCACACGGCGGAGGCTGTGGGATTCTAATTCCTGTCTGCTTGGCATCAAAGCCCACTCTATTTCTAGTAAAATCCACCAAAGCTTAGAACACATAATAAAAAATTGTATATCTGGGCAATGTCGTTCGGGGACTGTTCTGAGAAGGAACACTTTTTAATTTTAAATTAGTAGACAATGAATCTTTATCTTTTCACTGTTTTCCTACGTATATGTAAAGCTGCAGAAGCAGAGATGCAGTTTCTCTGCTGTGAATGACGGCCTTTGACGGCTGAGCTGCAGGAGGTGGGCTCGCGCCCCGAGGGGTGCCCGGCACGTGCGGCTGTGAGATGCTCACACCGACACATTCCGTCCTTCCTTTCCCTTCTCCTCTGCCGGCCCTCCTCGTCCCTCCCCCCAGGGCAGGTGGACAGCGGTGCAGTGCCTGCCTGGCCGACACTCCCGAGTGAGCTCCGCACACCGGCTGCCGAGCTGGGACGGAGCGCCCGTCCTTCCACCCCCACGCTCCCTGGAGACCGTCCACTCTGCCCAGAGCCCACCCTCTGGCCGGTGGTGACCGGCTCCGCAGAGCAAGCTCGCCTCGTCCCTGCAGGCCCTGGGGCCGCCCTGGCTGGCACCTAGGTCCAGCCGGGGATGGGGACAGTGCCCATCCGCTCCCCGAAGGGCTCAGATGAAAGTACTCAGTCTTTATAGAAAATGAGCGCAAGTGTCTGCACTGTGCCTGGGAGGACGGCGCCAGGCAACGAGGTGCCCTTCCCGAGGAGACTCGTCAGGGGAAGTGTACTGGGGGGACACAGGCTGCACCCCTGGGAAGGAACGCTGCCCCCATTAGTAAAGCAGCTCGAGTTGGGGAGGGTCCTTCCTGCTTGACAAGTGCTGAGGGCCCAGGGACTGCAGGGGTCTCCCCGTGATCTGGGCCCCGTCCCCGAAGCAGCCGTGCAGGGCAGCCAGGCCACGAGCAAGCAGCGTCTCCACAAGAAGCCCCATGGGGCCCATGTGGGTCCAGCTCTATTTGCTAGAGATGTGCAGTGCCAAGGACTCCAGTGCATTCGGTTCACTTAAGCAGAAAACGAAGCTCTTGTGACCAAGGGGTGCTGGGGGCAGCGAGGAGTGTGACTCAACACCAGCAAACGCAGACGTGTGGTCTGGACGCGGCCTGGGTGAAGCAGGACACTGATTCTGTACCTTGGCCACTAAATGGACAATTCTAGATGAGCAGCTGTGGAGTTTTATTTTTATAAAATACTTAGTACCCTATAATTAAATTTTTTGATAATTAAAGATATAGCGTTATTTACATTATTAAATATGAAATAATTGATATTAATTAACATGATTAACCAATTTGCATTTTTTCTATTTTTACTGTATAATTTTGAATATTTAGAAGAAATATATATTCTGAAGCAAAATAATTTTTAAAATATTTTGTTTCTTTATATCTAATCTTTTGATGTTTATGTATTCAGGTTTGGACCTTATAAATACAATTACATTTTTAATCCTAATTTAGATCACTGATGTCAATAGAACATAAATAACATGAAAATCTTGATTTTTAGCAACATAACTTTTGCAAACTATACAAAAATTTATGAATGTTGTATGCCTTTAGTTTGTATAATCCGGGCATTAACAGCCCATGGACAGAACATCTGAAGGTACACAATAGTCACTGAATTCAGTTGTCGTTGCTACTTTGCCAGTTTTCATTATATACGTTAAGCATAATAATTTTTTTGTGTGCATTGCTGGTTCTCCACGTGGAAAGACAGAAGCACTTTATCTGACAGCTTGTTGGCCCGGTTTATGACTTTCCAGTCCTTACACACGTGCCACTCGGCCTCCGCTCTACTCTGGGCCCACACCCAGGGCAGCCTAGACATTGGAATAAATCTACTTGAAACTTTACTTTTCCTTCCTGGTATCATTCAGTAGCTTAAGAGTCCCAAGGAGCCTCTCCCTCTCCAGCTGGAGGAGCCTGGGTCCTCCGGCCCGTGTCTGGGAAAGGCGGCCCTTGGTGGACAGGAAACTCTTTCTAAAGCTGGGAGGTGGAGGCCGGCAGCGCTCACAGAGCTCAACTCACAACGCCTCCCTCCGCTCCTTTCAAGGTTTGCGGAGGTCGGGAGTCCGGGTGGACTGAGGCCCAGTGGAGGGTGAGGCTCCCCCAGACCTGGAGGAGGAGGACCCTGAGCAGGTGGCCGGCAGCTGAGGCTCCGGTCCCCCCGCTGCGGCCCCTGGTCCCCAGACAAGCCCCTGTGCCCTCCCTGCCAGTGTGTGCATGGCAAGGGCAAGGCTTACTTGCAGTTTCACAGTTTAGTTAGATAAGCCTCATTCTGATGGAGTCTGTACATGGAAATACAGAGGCGTATGAACCTGAAGCCTGAGTCAAATGCTTTGAAAAGACCCCACAGAGAAAACGCCCCAACAGTTCACATCAACGCAGGCGTGGATGAGACACAGCTGTAGATACGTGGAGGAGAGGAACGGTCTCGAAGCTGAGTCGTCTGCGTGGTGGCAGCCTTTGCTCTGCCCGGGTCCACCTGACCACGTTCAAACGACTCCATCTCACCATAAAATGGTCGGATTAAACGGATGGTTGGACGCGGAAATGGCTCAGTGGGTGGGAGGACAGATGGTCGGATGCAGTGATGAGCTGGTAAATGTTTGACAACCTGCTCTCTGAAGAGAAGGGAGCCCTGATTTATAGCATTCGCTGGTGTCCGCGGTGTCAGGGAACCCGTCACGGCCAGCTTCACGCCCGAGCATGAAGTCTCTGGGCGAAGAGTCGGATGAGATGCACACAGTCCGCCTGGCGAGCGGGGCAGCCACTGCAGCCCCCGCCAGTCAGACAAGTGACGGCCGCAGACGTGGATGCATGTTCTTGGGGAGACCCCTTCGTGGCTGCAGGGAAGGGCCGCGGGAAGCCGCTAAGGAAACCGCTAAAGAAACGGCCCGGCCACAGCAGAGCCGCTGCCTCGCCAGCGTCCTTCCTCAGCAGGGTCGCAGCTGCCCTCCCGCCAGCGCCTCGTGTTCGGTGAGGACCCCAGGCCGTCTTGACCAGGCACTTTATCCACTCACCCTCGGTCATGCACTAAAGCCCTCCCGTCACCAGGCAGCGTTCCTCCAGAGCCTCCTGTGTCACCCCTCCCTCCGGCCTGACTTTGAAATTAACAAAGACAGCGTCAGACCCGCCGCCAGAGTCTGAGAACGTGGAGATGCCATGTAGCACAGACGAGGCCACTTTGTAAGTGGGGTTGAGACTTGGAAGCTGTTTGTTTTCTGTTTTTTTTTTTTTTTTTCTCTTGGCTTACTGGGATCTGTTCTTGATTCCCAGAGAAAAGTGGTATGAAAGTGAAACACAGACTTCAGAAATGTCCCGATCTTTTCTGGGAAAAAACCTGGGCTCTGTTTGCTTTCCTTTTATTCTTAAAGGAATTTGAAAGAGGAAGAAGGTACCGAGGGCGCAGATCCGGCCTGGCGGGAGCAGCGAAGAGGACGGTGTCTGTCTCGGCCGCTCTTCCCCCTGCGACGGTCTGGAAAGTCCGTGACAGGCGAGGGGACCTGGCCAAGGGGTGGAGGCCTGCGGGGTGCCCCGGGTCCCTTAGCAGCCCCAGCCTTTTGGTGTCAACGGCGCATACGAGGCTGAGCCACACAGGGAGGCCCTGCAGCCCGAAGTCTGCGCGTCTGAGGCCCCGAGATAAACGGAGTGGCGGGTCTGGCTTGGACTTGAGGTGGCCGAACACAAGGCGTGTTGTATACAAGAGGCTCGGTCTCACAGTCCCGGCTTCAGATTCCCCCTTGCTGTGATCAATAACGTGTCATATGTAACTAAGACAAACACTGCATAATGGCCCCGTGTTTATGAAGTCAATATATGGCTTGTAAGGAATTCCGTGGCGTTGTTTGTGTGCCGTATAAATATTTTAAGATTGTGCCAGTAACAGGAGTTTCTGTGTATATTACACAGAGTTCTCTTTTATCCGGTTTGGAGAAGTCGGTCCAAGGAGCGGATGCATATTGTCCAAACAAACATTTGTTTCCTCCTCCAGCCGGCTGGGTGGACTGCCCTCCCCCCGCTCCCCAGGGAGCCGGGCGGCCCCAGCGTCTGTTCACCGGTGGGGAGCCACTGGGCCGGGATCCTGTGGTGCGTGTGTGGTGCGTGGTGCGTGGTGCGTGGTGTGTGTGTGTGGTGTGTGTGGTGTGTGTGTGTTGTGCGTGGTGCGTGGTGCGTGTGTGGTGTGCGTGGTGCGTGTGTGGTGCGTGGTACATGCGTGGTGCGTGGTACGTGGCGCGTGGCGTGTGGTGTGTATCAGGGTGTGTGGTGTGTGGTGTGTGATGTGTGGTGTGTGTCATGGTGCGTGGTACTCTCTGCTATGAATGGAACATCTGTGGATGGAATTTCAATTAACAATGAAAAACTTTCAGCCGCCCTCGAGTCCAGCTCCCGGTGCCCGTGTGCTGATGAAGTCCTATGACCATCTCACAAGGCACCACTTCATCCGCTAAAAGGGGAACATGAGGCTGATGTCAAGCTTCCCAGATACAAGGAAGAGACGGCCCACGCGCCCGTGAGCCCATCCTGGCCCTTCCTTCTCCAGGATCGCAGTGCCAGGCGAGCCCTCACCGCGTGTTGGGCTCCTTGGGACACGCTCCTTCTGGAAGTGCCGGGAAAGGCGGGCTGCTGGCTGCAAACCCAGACCTGTCATGCTGCTCAAGGGACTGGAATCAGCTTCCAAAGGAAGCCTGGGTCTGGAGCAGGTGGAACCAGCCCAGGAGGAAAAGCAGCCCGGAGGGTCTGTGGACCCCCTCCAGGGTCCTAATCTGAGCAGCACGAGCACCAGGGGGTCCAGCAGCCGTGACGGGCTGTTCACACGCTGTGCGAGGGGCGGGGGGAGATGGGGAGGGGCGGGGTCTGGCCCTCGGGGGAGGGAGGGGTGAGGAGGCCCCAGAGGAGGAAGAGGGAGGGCGGGTGCGTGGAGGACAGGGGCGTGGAGTCCCTGGGAAGAGGCTGCAGAGGACAGAGGCCGGGAGCAGCCCCAGGCCCTGTGAGAGCGGCCCACACCCTGGGCTCTGTGGGCACAGACGGCTCCTCCTCCTCTGGACGCTGTCCTCCCCGGAGGCCCTCGGGGAGCCTCGCTGCCCTAAGACGGAACATCTCCATTTCCACGCAGCCTGAGAGGCGGCCAGTTTTCATCCTGTTAGAACAGACATGACTTAGGACTTAACCAAGAGCCCCCTGGGACCAAACAAACGACAGGACTGAGAGTCAGCGTCCGCAGTGCAAATGAGGGCGGCTGCAATCCGCACTCCTCAACCAGAGATTCGGAAAGAGCTCCCCAAAATCATGTGCCCGAGCTCCGCCCCCTGGAACGAGCCCAGAGCCCTCTGCTCACACACATTGGATCCCCCCCAAGTTTAGATGCGTTTCCTGAACTTCAGCCCCCTTTCTTCCATCCTATCCCAGACAACGCCTCTTCCTGCCCCCAGCGCACTGACTGGATGGAAATGGGCTGAAAGGAGCAGGGCCGTCTGAGGCGGCTGAACCCAGACGGCAGGTGCTGGGCCCTCACCCGTCACCCGCCTGGGCCGCCCCCCCGAGCCCCATCCCCTCTCACAGGGGAACAGAAGGCGGGGACAGGAGGCAGAGCGCACGAGTCACCCCGAAGGAGAAGCAGATGAGACACGTCAGGCCAGGGACACTCCACCCCCCACGTGGTTCACCCTCACAGGCGGGGGTCCCTCATCAGGCAGGCTTGGGGGTCCCTCGTGGGCAGGGCGCTGGCTTTCCTCTAAGACAGGGCCTGGCACCCGCTTGCACCGTGAACAGGGCAGAGCATGTGCGTGTGGCCCGTCAGCCTGGCCTCAGAGTCGGGCGGTTGTGACAGAGGCTGTAGGCCCACGAAGCCTGAAATACTGACCATCTGGACATTTGCGGGAAAGCCATGCACAGCTACTGTGTTCCTGTGGTTTAGAGAGGGGACCTCTAGTCCCTGGGACGCAGCCAGACCAGTGCCTGACCACATGGCCCCAGACCTTCTTCTTGAGCCCGTCCTGGTCCCACACCCAGCGGAGAAGGGCGTGTGCAGGCTGACAGCCCCTGGACGCAGGCCCTGGGCAGCCGCAGCTGCCTCCTGGTTGAGTGGGTTCTGTTCCGTCGGTATCGTTGGTCTGCTCGAGCTTTCTCCACGGGGCAGGAGCACCTGCACGCATTTCCTGATGCTCAGCCATCCGGGCAATTAGCTCATCCGTCGCAACTTGGGCCCCGCTCACCCTCGTGATCAGGGAGGGCGTCTGCTGCTCGGACGGTGGACGGGAGCTGGAGAAGCAGAAAGGTTCTGAGAGGTGGGGGACCCCTCTGTCCGCTTGCACACAGTAGGCACTTAATAAATGCCTGGTGCTCAAAAAATCCCCTGCTCCAGCCTCTGCGGCGGGCAGAGTGCCCTCTGGCAGGTGGCAAACCCTAGCTCGCGCCCTGAGGCTCAAACAGCCAGGAGGCACCAGGCTGGAAGGCACAGGCACAGAAGCACCTGCTCAGGTTCCGGCTTCTCAGCGGAAAACCAGGTGAGCACAGGTGTGACTAGACGCAGGCATCCGGGCCCCCTCCTGACTCAGCGAAACCACGTCCCTCCTTCCCTCCCCTGGGGCGGCCCCCACCCACTCCCAGGTGCTCCCCTGGTGCCATCACCCCACCTCCACCCAGAAAGGCCGCCCTGGACCCTGGGGTCCCTGAGGTCAGATTCCTGGAGACCCTCCATGCCAGAGAGCTTCTCTATGCCAGGCCTCCACCCACCCTCCTGCTCGCTGATTAAACCTCAAAGTCCAGGGAGCCGGAGGAAGATGGCGGAAGAGTAAGACGCGGAGATCACCTTCCTCTCCACAGATACATCAGAAATTCATCTACACGTGGAACAACTCCAACAGAACACCTACTGAACGCTGACAGAAGACCTCAGACCCCCCAAAAGGCAAGAAACTCCCCACATACCTGGGTAGGTCAAAAGAAAAAAAGAGGGCTTCCCTGGTGGCGCAGTGGTTGAGAGTCCGCCTGCCGATGCAGGGGACACGGGTTCGTGCTCCGGTCCAGGAAGATCCCACATGCCGCGGAGCGGCTGGGCCCGTGAGCAATGGCCGTTGAGCCTGCGCGTCCGGAGCCTGTGCTCCGCAATGGGAGAGGCCACAACAGTGAGAGGCCCGCATACCGCAAAAAAAAAAAAAAAAAGAAAAAGAAAAAGAAAAAAAAAAAAAAAGAAAAAAAGAATAAACAGAGACAATAGGATATGGACGGGACCTGCACCAGTGGGAGGGAGCCGTGAAGGAGGGAAGGTTTCTACACGCTACAAGCCCCTTCGAGGGCGGAGACTGCAGGTGGCGGAGGGGGAAAGCTTCGGAGTAGCGGAGGAGAGCACAGCAACAGGGGTGTGGAGGGCAAAGCAGAGAGATTTTGGCACAGAGGATCGGTGCCCTCAGGCACACACCAGCCCGAGAGGCTTGTCTGCTCGGCCGCCAGGGCGGGCGGGGCTGGGAGCTGAGGCTCGGGTATCGGCTTTCAGTCGGAGCGCAGGGAGAGGACTGGGGCTGGCGGCAGAAAGAGACCCTGAAGGGGTTAGTGCTAGCCCGGAGGGAGTCCGGGGAAAGGGTCTGGAGCTACCGGAGAGGCAAGAGACTTTTTTCCCTTTTGTTGCCTGGTGCGCGAGGAGAGGGCATTCCCCTCCCTCCCCTCTGCCTGAGTGAGCCAGAGCCCCCGAATCAGCGGCTCCTTTAAACCCGTCCTGTCTGAGCGAAGAACGGACGCCCTCCGGCGACCTACGCGCAGAGGCGGGGCCAGGTCCAAGGCTGAGACCCGGGAGCTGTGAGAGCAGAGACAGGGAAATCTCTCTGTGCAGCCTCCGAGGCAGCGGATTAAAGCTCCACGGTCCATTTGATGTGCCCTGCGTCTGTGGAGTGCATGAATGGACAGCGAATCATCCCAAATTGAGGAAGTGGACTTTGAGGACAAGGTTTAAGACTTTCCCCCCTTTTTACAACGAATTATCTCAAATTAAGGAGGTGGACTTAGCAAGATTTCAGACTTCTCGCCCTTTTCCTCTTTTTACAACGAATTATCCCAAATCGAGGAGGTGGACTTGGAGAGCAAGATTTTTGATTTTTCCCCCTGCTCTCTTTTTGTGAATGTGTATGTGTAATCTTCTGTGTAAGATTCTCTCTGTATAGCTTTGCTTCCACCATATGTCCCAGGGTTCTATCGGTCCGTGTTTTTTTTCAATAATTACTTTTTAATTTTAATAACGCTACTATATTTCATACTTTATTCTATTTTACTTTACCTGCTCTTTCTTTTTTTCCTCCCTTCCCTCCCTCCCTCTGTCCCTCCGCTCCTCCTTTCCTTCTTTCTTTTTCTTTCCTCCATCCCTCCCTCCCTCCCACCCTTCTTCTTTCCACTTTCTTTTTCTTTCCTTCCTCCCTCCCTCCCTCCCTCCTGTCTTTCTTTCTTTCTTTCCTTCCTCCCTCCCTCCCTCCCTTCTTCCATTCACTCTTCCTTTTGCTTTCATTCCTCCCTCCCTCCCTCCTTTCTTTCCTTCTTTCTTTCCATCCTTCCTCCCTCCCTCCCTCCTTTCTTTCTTTCTTCCTTCCTTCCTTCCTTTCTTCCCTTATTCCTTTCTTTCAATCTCTCTTTCTTTCTTCTACTAATTATTTCTTTCTACTTTTTCTCACTGTTATTCTGAGCCGGGTGGATGAAAGGCTCTTGGTGCTGCAGCCAGGAGTTAGTGCTGTGCCTCTGAAGTGGGAGAGCCAACTTCAGGACACGGGTCCACAAGAGACCTCCCAGCTCCACATAATATCAAGCAGCGAAAATCTCCCAGGGATCTCCATCTCAACACCAGCACCCAGCTTCAGTCAACGACCAGCAAGCTACAGTGCTGGTCACCCTATGCCAAGCAACTAGCAAGGCAGGAACACAACCCCACCCATTAGCAGAGAGGCTACCTAAAAACATAATAAGGCCACAGGCACCCCAAAACACACCACCAGACGTGGACCTGTCCACCAGAAAGACAAGATCGAGCCTCAACCACCAGAACACAGGCATTAGTCCCCCCCCACCAGGAAGCCTACACAACCTACTGAAACAACCTTAGCCACGGGGGACAGACACCAAAAACAACAGGAACTACGAATCTGCAGCCTGCAAAAAGGAGACCCCAAACACAGTAACATAAGCAAAATGAGAAAGCAGAAAAACACACAGCAGGTGAAGGAGCAAGATAAAAACCTACCAGACCTAACAAATGAAGAGGTAATAGGCAGTCTACCTGAAAAAGAATTCAGAATAATGATAGTAAAGCTGATCCAAGATTCTATTTCCCAGATCCAAAATCTTGGAAATAGAATAGACAATATGCAAGAAACAGTTAACAAGGACCTAGAAGAACTAAAGATGAATCAAGCATCGATTAAAAACACAATAAATGAAATGAAAAATACTCTAGATGGGATCAATAGCAGAATAACTGAGGCAGAAGAACGGATAAGTGAGGTGGAAGATAAAATAGTGGAAATAACTGATGCAGAGCAAAATAAAGAAAAAAGAATGAAAAGAACAGAGGACAGTCTCAGAGACCTCTGGGACAACATTAAATGCACCAACATTCGAATTATAGGGGTTCCAGAAGAAGAAGAGAAAAAGAAAGGGACTGAGAAAATATTTGAAGAGATTATAGTTGAAAACTTCCCTAATATGGGAAAGGAAATAGTTAATCAAGTCCAGGAGGCACAGAGAGTCCCATACAGAATAAATCCAAGAAGAAATACGCCAAGACACATATTAATCAAACTGTCAAAAATTAAACACAAAGAAATCATATTAAAAGCAGCAAGGGAAAAACAACAAATAACACACAAGGGAATCCCCATCAGGTTAACAGCTGATCTCTCAGCAGAAACTCTACAAGCCAGAAGGGAGTGGCAGGACATAATTAAAGTGATGAAGGAGAGAAACCTGCAACCAAGATTACTCTACCCAGCAAGGATCTCATTCAGATTTGATGGAGAAATTAAAACCTTTACAGACAAGCAAAAGCTGAGAGAGTTCAGCACCACCAAACCAGCTTTACAACAAATGCTAAAGGAACTTCTCTAGGCAAGAAACACAACAGAAGGACTATACCTACAATAACGAACCCAAAGCAATTAAGGAAATGGGAATAGGAACATACATATCAATAATTACCTTAAATGTAAATGGACTAAATGCTCCCACCAAAAGACGCAGAGTGGCTGAATGGATACAAAAACAAGACCCATATATATGCTGTCTACAAGAGACCCACTTCAGACCTAGAGACACATACAGATTGAAAGTAAGGGGATGGAAAAAGATATTCCATGCAAATGGAAATCAAAAGAAAGCTGGAGTAGCAATTCTTATATCAGACAAAATAGACTTTAAAATAAAGACTATTAGAAGAGACAAAGAAGGACACTACATAACGATAAAGGGATCGATCCAAGAAGAAGATATAACAGTTGTAAATATTTATGCACCCAACATAGGAGCACCTCAATACATAAGGCAAATACTAACAGCCATAAAAGGGGAAATCAACAGTAACACAATCATAGTAGGGGACTTTAACACCCCACTTTCACCAATGGACAGATCATCCAAAATGAAAATAAATAAGGAAACACAAGCTTTAAATGATACATTAAACAAGATGGACTTAGTTGATATTTATAGGACATTCCACCCAAAAACAACAGAATACACATTTTTCTCAAGTGCTCATGGAACATTCTCCAGGATAGATCATATCTTGGGTCACAAATCAAGCCTTGGTAAATTTAAGAAAATTGAAATTGTATCAAGTATCTTTTCCGACCACAATGCTATGAGACTAGACATCAATTACAGGAAAAGATCTGTAAAAAATACAAACACATGGAGGCTAAACAATACACTACTCAATAACGAAGTGATCACTGAAGAAAGCAAAGAGGAAATTAAAAAATACCTAGAAACAAATGACAATGGAGACACGACGACCCAAAACCTATGGGACGCAGCAAAAGCAGTTCGAAGGGGGAAGTTTATAGCAATACAATCCCACCTTAAGAAACAGGAAACATTTCGAGTAAACAACCTGACCCTGCACCTAAAGCAATTAGAGAAAGAAGAACAAAAAACCCCCAAAGTTAGCAGAAGGAAAGAAATCATAAAGATCAGATCAGAAATAAATGAAAAAGAAATGAAGGAAACAATAGCAAAGATCAACCAAACTAAAAGCTGGTTCTTTGAGAAGATAAACAAAATTGACAAACCATTAGCCAGACTCATCAAGAAAAGAAGGGAGAAGACTCAAATCAGTAGAATTAGAAATGAAAAAGGAGAAGTAACAACTGACACTGCAGAAATACAAAAGATCATGAGAGATTACTATAAGCAACTCTATGCCAATAAAATGGACAACCTGGAAGAAATGGACAAATTCTTAGAAATGCACAACCTACCAAGACTGACTCAGGAAGAAATAGAAAATATGAATAGACCAATCACAAGCACTGAAATTGAAACTGTGATTAAAAATCTTCCATCAAACAAAAGCCCAGGACCAGATGGCTTCACAGGCGAATTCTATCAAACATTTAGAGAAGAGCTAACACCCATCCTTCTCAAACTCTTCCAAACAATATCAGAGGAAGGAGCACTCCCAAACTCATTCTACGAGGCCACCATCACCTTGATACCAAAACCAGGCAAGGATGTCACAAAGAAAGAAAACTACAGGCCAATATCACTGATGAACATAGATGCAAAAATCCTCAACAAAATACTAGCAAACAGAAAGCAACAGCACATTAAAAGGATCATACACCATGATCAAGTGGGGTTTATTCCAGGAATGCAAGGATTCTTCAATATACGCAAATCAATCAATGTGATACACCATATTAACAAGTTGAAGGAGAAAAACCATATGATCATCTCAATAGATGCAGAGAAAGCTTTCGACAAAATTCAACACCCATTTATGATAAAAACCCTGCAGAAAGTAGGCATAGAGGGAACTTTCCTCAACATAATAAAGGCCATATATGACAAACCCACAGCCAACATTGTCCTCAATGGTGAAAAACTGAAACCATTTCCACTAAGATCAGGAACAAGACAAGGCTGCCCACTCTCACCACTCTTATTCAACATAGTTTTGGAAGTTTTAGCCACAGCAATCAGAGAAGAAAAGGAAATAAAAGGAATCCAAATTGGAAAAGAAGAAGTAAAGCTGTCACTGTTTGCAGATGACATGATACTATACATAGAGAATCCTAAAGATGCTACCGAAAAACTACTAGAGCTAATCAATGAATTTGGTAAAGTAGCAGGATACAAAATTAATGCACAGAAATCTCTGGCATTCCTGTACACTAATGATGAAAAATCTGAAAATGAAATCAAGAAAACACTCCCATTTACCATTGCAACAAAAAGAATAAAATATCTAGGAATAAACCTACCTAAGGAGACAAAAGACCTGTATGCAGAAAATTATAAGACACTGATGAAAGAAATTAAAGAGGATACAAATAGATGGAGAGATATACCATGCTCCTGGATTGGAAGAATCAATATTGTGAAAATGACTCTACTACCCAAAGCAATCTACAGATTCAATGCAATCCCTATCAAACTACCACTGGCATTTTTCACAGAAGTAGAACAAAAAATTTCAAAATTTGTTTGGAAAAACAAAAGACCCCGAATAGCCAAAGCAATCTTGAGAACGAAAAACGGAGCTGGAGGAATCAGGCTGCCTGACTTCAGACTATACTACAAAGCTACAGTAATTAAGACAGTGTGGTACTGGCATAAAAACAGAAAGATAGATCAGTGGATCAGGATAGAAAGCCCAGAGATAAACCCACGCACATATGGCCAACTTATCTTTGATAAAGGAGGCAGGAATGTACAGTGGAGAAAGGACAGCCTCTTCAATAAGTGGTGCTGGGAAAACTGGACAGGGACATGTAAAAGTATGAGATTAGATCATTCCCTAACACCATACACAAAAATAAGCTCAAAATGGATTAAAGACCTAAATGTAAGGCCAGAAACTATCAAACTCTTAGAGGAAAACATAGGTAGAACACTCTATGACATAAATCACAGCAAGATCCTTTTGGACCCACCTCCTAGAGAAATGGAACTAAAAACAAAGATAAACAAATGGGACCTAATGAAACTTCAAAGCTTTTGCACAGCAAAGGAAACCATAAACAAGACCAAAAGACAACCCTCAGAATGGGAGAAAATATTTGCAAATGAAGCAACTGACAAAGGATTAATCTCCAAAATTTATAAACAGCTCATGCAGCTCAATAGCAAAAAAACAAACAACCCAATCCAAAAATGGGCAGAAGACTTAAAGAGGCATTTCTCCAAAGAAGATATACAGACTGCCAACAAACACATGAAAGAATGCTCAACATCATTAATCATTAGAGAAATGCAAATCAAAACTACAATGAGATATCATCTCACACCAGTCAGAATGGCCATCATCAAGAAATCTAGAAACAATAAATGCTGGAGAGGGTGTGGAGAAAAGGGAACACTCTTGCACTGCTGGTGGGAATGTGAATTGGTACAGCCACTATGGAGAACAGTATGGAGGTTCCTTAAAAAACTAAAAATAGAACTACCATATGACCCAGCAATACCACTACTAGGCATATACCCTGAGAAAACCATAATTCAAAAAGAGGCATGTACCAAAATGTTCATTGCAGCTCTATTCACAATAGCCCGGAGCTGGAAACAACCTAAGTGTCCATCATCGGATGAATGGATAAAGAAGATGTGGCACATATATACAATGGAATATTACTCAGCCATAAAGAGAAACGAAACTGAGCTATTTGTAATGAGGTGGATAGACCTAGAGTCTGTCATACAGAGTGAAGTAAGTCAGAAAGAGAAAGACAAATACCGTATGCTAACACATATATATGGAATTAAAAAAAAAAATGTCATGAAGAACCTAGGGGTAAAACGGGAATAAAGACACAGACCTACTTGAGAATGGACTTGAGGATATGGGGAGGGGGAAGGGTAAGCTGTGACAAAGGGAAAGAGAGGCATGGACATATATACACTACCAAACGTAAGGTAGATAGATAGTGGGAAGCAGCCGCAGAGCACAGGGAGATCAGCTCGGTGCTTTGTGACCGCCTGGAGGGGTGGGATGGGGAGGGTGGGAGGGAGGGAGATGCATGAGGGAAGGGATGTGGGAACAGATGTATATGTATGACTGATTCACTTTGTTATAAAGCAGAAACTAATAAAAAAATAAAAAAATTAAAAAAAAAATAAAAGTAATGTAAACTCATTGTAAAAAAAAAAAAACAAAAAAAAAAAACCTCAAAGTCCAGCCGTCGTGAGCGACCTGGGCCCTTCCAGGGGGACGTGTCACCCTGGCAGTTTCTGCACTAGAGCTGAGTCTCCCTGGCTGTGGGAGGGTGCGGGGAAAGCAGAGCCATGGCGGCTGTGAGATCTTAACTCTACGGGTTCCCTGTGAAGCCAGGTGCCACGGAGCACTGGACACGGGGGTACCTGCCCCGCTGCTCCACGTAAGCCTGGGCGTGTGTGCCTGTGCATGCACGTGTGTCAGTGCATTGTGTGTGTGAATGCACATATGAGCGTGTGTGCATTGTGTGGTGTTTGTGCCTTGCATGTGCACAGGCGGTGCATGTATGTTTGCGTGTTGGTGCACATGTGCATGCATATGTACTGTGTCAATGTCGCCTGTACAGATGGAACTACAATGCTTCTGGAGCCAATGTAGAGAAAAGAAAGGGAGGCCAGGTGAGGGGAAGGGCTGCAGCCTGCTGGGCGGCTACTTACAGACCCAGACACCCCAGCAGCCTTTGGATCCAGCCCAGGGACGCCCTGGGCCTTGGGGGAGTGAGGGCTGTGCTGAAACATCGGAGGCCCTGGGACGGACGGGCAGGAGGACGGCCCTGCTCAGCCTGCTCACAGCACGTGGAGTGCAGGACCCCCTCCCAGCAGCCCACCTCAGGGCCTCCCGGTGCAGACATGGGAAGGGTCAACACTCGCTCACGTGTGGTGCCGAGGGCAGGGCACCGGCGGGGACAGCTGGGTGTGTCTTCAGACCACACGGCCTCTTGGCTCCGTGACCTTGGGCAATGCTGGCAGTTGGGATGTGCAGCCTTTCCGGGGTTTCTGCAAGGACGAGATGAGACGTCCAGCAAGTCGCAGTGCCCAGGTGCAGGGCCAGCAGGACCAGCCCCCCTGCCTTCTCTGCTCCTCCCGGGGCCCCGCCTCCCACCGGCCGCACAGATGCGTACTCACACCTGCACGCATCTTCACGCTCCAAAGACAGGCCACCCAGCGTCCAGTAGGAAAGCAGACCGTATGAGTCCTGCGGCCACACTGGCCTGGATCCCAAGCACCACAGCCTTTTCTCAGGTCCCTGAGCTGCAGGGGCGAAGCCAGCAGTGCAGATGTGGGCCCAGACCCAGGGCCGCTGGGCCCTTCGATGGTCCTTCCAGCATCTGGAACCATCCACTGTGTCTCCCTTCAGATCTGCCGCATTGGCTGGAGTCGAGGCTGCCCCTGCTTGAGGTTCTGAGTAACAAAATGCAAACCGGGGTGATGCAGACACGGAACTCCCTGAGGACCGTCCGCCAAGGGGAGAACGAAACGTAAGACATGTGCGTCTCAGGAAGATTCTTAAACATTTAATGTCATAGAGCCTTCTGAGATGGTGATAAAAAACTGTAGACCCCATCCTTGGAAACTTGGAATTATTCCTCTACCAAACATTAATTTCTATTTTTATATTAGACATTAATTTATATTTTAAATATTTCAATTATTATTATTAATGTAATTGTGTCTATCCTGATGCACAATATCAATGTTAATATGCAATTTTAGGCGTCAATGCAATTTAGAGGAAAAACCAAGTTCACAGATTGGATGTTTAGATCACGGGGGAGGTGAGTGGTTTTTTTTTTGACAAACTCCGGGGTTATTCTTCAAGTCATCCAGAAAAGTAGGCTCCTGAAGGATTAGACTTAGGAAAAACCTGCTCAGGGTGGAGCAGCAGAGTGAAGGATTGCGTTGGAAAAAATCTATCCAGAGCCGTTTTAACAGGTGGGTGAGTCGGTGGCGCCGGCTGTGCTCTCGCCTCCCCTTCACCCCTGCAAGAATCTCTGCACAGGAGCCCCATGGGGAGGGGGCTCGCGGGGGATCCCACAGGAGGGGATGCAGCCCCACGTCTCTTCTGAGGCATCGTTAGGCGGGTGAGAAGCTATGGGTCCCACCCTCCCAGTCTCCCCAGCTCAGCACGGCACCTGGACGGAGCATCTTATGCTCCAGGCTCCTACCCAGCAGCTCCCTCCCTCCATGGCAGGGAGGGAGATGACCCCATGATCTGGATGTGCCCCCAGGCAGATGTAGCGACAGCACAGACAGGCGCGAGGACAGCACTGCGGCCACGGCCGTTTGCCCTCGCGTCAGTCCCCGCACGTGCAGCCACCACCCCGCACTCGGGCCTCTCCCGAGCTGCACGTCCACTCAACTGTCTCCGTGCACGTCGGGGGCAAAAGGGGCACCACTCACTGCTACGTGCTCCCAGAGACAAGGGTTTGAGTTTTGTTGGGATTTACGTGGAGCTGTCCTCCTGGTGGAGGCCAAGATAACCACTTCTGAAGACGTTGCCTCTGACGGTGACAACTGCACACAGAAGTGGTCACAGGCCGGCCTCCACCCAGCCTGGCCAGTATCTAGACCACGTGGGTCTTAAATTAACACCGATTCTCCACATCACAGCCTATTCCCACAGTGAGGACAGAGAGTAGACACGCCTAGTGATCCTACAGCAATGCCACCCGATCACAAGGGGCTGTGTTCAGTGCATTTGTTCATTTGCTTCAAAGCATGTGTGAGTCTGGCCCTACTTGACGATGAGGGTGGTCCCAGAGCACAGCCCACCCGCCTACCCCGAGCAAGGCTCAGACCCCAGTGCCGCGGTGCGTGCGCTTAAACAACCCTGCACGCCTGCAATTATCTGCTTACGTACCCGGGTTTCCCTGGGGACAGCGGCTCCCTGGGGAAGCGGCCTGCCGTGCCATGTTGAGTGTCAGGACATGCCACCTGGGAGGCGACAGGAGCAGACTTCCAAGGAACCTGGGCGTGGGGACCCGGGTGAGCCCTGCCGGACGAAGAGCCGAGTGGGTCAGACAAGAGCCGTGGTGGCAGGAGGTCTGGGGAGCTCTGTGAACTGCCCCAAGACGCCCGTGAAATGTGCGTGTGCACACACGTGCCCACATACCTGCACCCATGCACACGTGTACCATGTGCCCACGCGCACACACACACGACTGGGTGTGCATGGCAGGAGCCATTTCTATAGGCATCCCCCCATGGGCACCCCTGCCCAAGGGCCTCTCGTCCTGGGGGAGAGACCCAGCGGTCAGTCCTGGAAGCAGTGCCCCTGCACCGTGTGAGCCAGGAAGCCTCCGCCCCTCCCCCAGGGGAACCAGGGTGGCAGGTGGCTCCTCTGAGGTCCAGAGGCCGGCGTCCCTGCACTCGTGACCGAGGACACAGGGCACTTCTGGGAAGTGGCCTCGTTCCTGCTACACCAGGGAGGGCGGGGCACAGAGTTTACTCCCGGTTTCTCCTCCTCAACTGCAAGACCTTCGCTAGAAGTGTCCTAGAGTCGACCTGACAGGAGAGGGATTCCAGGGGATCAGGGGCCGCACGGAGGGGCAGCCCGTGCCAGCATCGGGGACGGGGGCCCGGGGGGCTCAGGAGGGAGAGTAGAAGCTCCCGCAGGGCGAGGCGTGTGCGCAGGACGGGCCGCCAGGGCACCAGGGCGTTTGGGTGGCGCGCCTCCGAAGCTCTCGGCACCACGGGGCACCCGTGGACAAAAGACACCTCGTGGGAGATGCACAGCCCCAGGGAGGAGGAACGGCTCTTCTGCGGAGGAAATGTGAAAACACCTGTGCGAGGAGCCTGGGCCAGTTGGAAACCGGTCGCATCAGGGACCCATTAGCACTTAAGACGTGCAGAGTCATGTAGACCTTCTCCGTTCCATCCAGTAACCGTGGCAGGTTGAATAACAGCCCCTGGCCCACACAAATCCATGTTCTAATCCCCAGAACCTACGTCACCTTACATGGCAAAGAGGACTTTGCACGTGGGATCAAGGGATGGATCTGGAGACAGATTATCCTGGCTTAGCTGTTGGGCCCTTAGAGAGGGTCGCAGGAGGGGCTCGGCCAGCGAGCACCGGTGGCCCCTGGAAGCTGGGTCAGCAAGGCCATTGCCCTCACCTCCAGAAGCAGCCCGGCCACTGCCTGGACGTTAGCCCAGGGAGGCCGATTTCGGGCATCCAGGACTGTAAGAGTACATTTGTGCTGGTTTAAGCCACTACGTTGGTGATTTTCTATCACATCATCAACAAGGAACTAATACAAACACCTCAGTGCTTTATTTTAATGAACAGGAAAAAAAATTTTTTTGAAAATCTGTAATAACTTTCATAGGTTCACACTCAGCTTTAGACCTCTAACCCTACTTTTTCCATAAGATTTTATGTCTTTCAACTACAAATTTCCTATCATGAGGGTTCACAGAAACTTGACTCCTAGACTCGGAAGAATTTCTTTGTTAACCATCTTCAGTCTCTTGTCTTTTATCCAAGAGGTAAACCTGTTTTCAGGGGGTCCCACTTCTTCCTCACAAAGGGGGCTGGTGTTGGTAAAACAAAGCCTCAGCAGCATTGTTGGGCAAACAGGTGGCTTGATTTGTTTACACTCTACATGCGGCAAACTCGGGGCCCAAAAGCCCTGGAGCAGATCTGCACACGCTTCCCGTCTTGGCCCCCAGTATGAGCTCTTCTGCACGACAGAGGCAGAGGTGGGATTCAGGTCTGCTGTGTGCTTCTCCACCCTGACTTACTCAGTTACCCTGCACCCGGGGCAGGGATGGAGCTGGAATACTTACAAACGGCCCAAATGATGAGTCACCAGCTGAGCACCCCTGCTACCCTCTCCCGAGCCAACCTGCCCGCCACCTTCCAGGGGCATGTATCCTGGAGGACAGACCACACGGTCAGGCTTCCAGGTATTGGTCACTCCACTTACGACGTCTGCCGATGGCTGCAAGCCTGGCTGTGACGGAAACAGCAATGCATGCTCACTGGAGGTGGGATTGGCTTAGGCTTGCAGGGGAAGAGGGTGGGTTCAGAACCAGACACTTCAAGTTTGCAATGCCTTGTGGTATCTAAGTAGAGATATCCAGTGCTCTTAAATAATCCAGATCTCAAGAGAGATCGGGGGCAAAAATGCAGACTTTGGGCCATCAGAATATGGTTCTCCGTTACAACTACAGGAATGAGCGGGAGAAGGTGCAGTTATAAGGGAAGGTGGTCGGTGATGGAACAAGGGGGTTCCAACATTAGGGCGCATGCAGAGAAGAGCATTAGAACAACAGAGGGTGGTGTTAGGGGAAACGGAAAAGGGGAGGATCTCGGGAGAGAGAAGGGGGGTGGAGACCCAGGGGCCCCCTCTGGATTCGGCAACAAGGGTGCTTCGTAGCAGCCTGGGTCGAGCGACGGCGGTGTGCTAGCCAGACGGAGGAGGGCTCAGCGGGGAGCACAGGACGGAGGAGACTTCGGCCATCCCTATGACAAGGGGGAAAGACAGCGGGTGAAGGGGAAGGGTCACTCTTCCCGTGACTTAGAGGGAGGGGAGAAGAGACGGGTTTTAATGCCTCTGTTTGCAGATAGAGGGACACAAGCAACATGCCATTTGCAGCAACATGGGTGGACCTAGAGATTATCATACTCAGTGAAGGAAGTCTGACAGAGAAAGACAAATATCATACGATATCACTTATACGTAGAATCTAAAAAATGATATAAAAGAACTTATTTACAAAACAGAAACAGACTCACAGACACAGAAAACAAACTTACGGTTACCCAAGAGGATGGGTGGGAGGGATAAATTAGGGGCTTGGGATTAACAGATACACACTACTGTATATAAAGTAGATAATCAACAAGGACCTACTGTACAGCACAGGGAACTCTACTCAATATCTTGTAATAACCTATAATGGAAGAGAATATAAAAAAAGATTATATATTTTTACACATATGTATAACTGAATCACTTTGCTGTACACCTGAAACTAATACATTTTAAATCAACTACATTTTCAAGAAAAAAAATTTTTTTAACGTGCCCACCAAAACCTTTGCGGGGAACACAGCTGAAGCGGGCAGAGGAGAACGCTGCAGAGCTCACCAACTTCTCACTCTACTGTGAGGTCTGAGCATTTTTGAGAAAAAGGTTTGAAAAGAAATGTCGCCCTGCACCCTCGGTTTGTGGTTTTTATCCCCCAGCATCCCCAGCCCACCACTCACATGACCCCACTTCCCCAGGGGCCCAGACGCGGCCCTGAGCGTGGTCACGTGACACGACCGGGCGCGACAGGAAGGAAATCCCGGCAGGCAGACCGCCCCCCAACGCGGCGAGGCTGCAGAGCTGGGCGGGGAGCGAGGGCACGCTGCCTTAACCTGGAACCCAGACCTTCCCGATCCCGATCCTACAACTTACAGGAGCTGGGCTGCGTTTGAGTTTGCATTTGCGGAGGTTTGCAAAGGAAAAGGAGCGTAGAAGGGGTCGTGACAGTGGGGAGGAGAGGAGGAGGAGTGACACTAAGGGCAGAAAGGTCGGGATGGAGACTGTGCTCCTCGACGAGTGTGTGTACCAAGCCCAGCTGTGCCTTTTTATGCCCGAGATCAACAGGCCGCAGTGTGCATGGCCATCGCCTGGCAAGGGTAAGAGCTGCTGATGTGGAGGCCCGAGCAAGCCCGCGGGTCTGGGGGTGCGGCTGGCTGCTGGTAGATTTGTTACCCTTGACAAAGTGACATCGCAGGGCTCTCGGGGCAGGAGAGTGGGCTTTCCTCCAGTCAAAGGCCTGTGGGGCTTAGCGCGCAGCCGGGCAGCCCTGTTCTCAGACTGGCTGAAAGTGTCGGTGCTGAGAACAGCTCAACTCTCCCTGAGCTCAGACAGCAGAGGGAGATGCTGCAGGGAGATGTCCAACGGTCAGTTCTGCAAAGACCGGCGCTCAGGCCAAGCTCCTGTGTCAAAGATGGAATTCTCTGTACAACGTGAGTCAAGGCAACTTACACCCATTAACGACGACCTGCTGAGTATATGTCTCCCCGTTTAGCCTTCAATAAGACACACGAAGACGGCCTCGTCTTGCAGGAAGTAGGAAGAGAACGGACGCAGCTTCTCCTGTCTCCAGGTGGTCTGTGCTCCACGCCAGCCCGCCCTCCGTCAGCTCAGCTTCTGAGATGAGGGGCCCGTCAGGGGCAGGATGACAGGGCACAGCCCCACCGTATGCCAAGGGCAATGCCAAGGTGGTAGCCATTCAGAAGTGGAACTCATGATGCTAATCCTTTGATTTTCACCGTCCACCAGAACTTCCTTTGATTACGGAAATGTTCCGCAGTCTGCACTGTCCAATCTGGCGGCATATGGCTACTGAGACTGAGGAGATGAATTTTAAATTTTATTTCATTTTAATTAACTTTAAATGGCCACATGTGACTCATGCTACCACACGGGACAGCAGAGGCAGTCCCTGGAGCTCTCGTTTTATTTACAGACTTTCAGGTCCGAAATGTATTTGATAGAGCCTGAAGGTGACAGGGAAAAGTGCATTAACCTAGCTAGAAACTTTATCTGGAAGAGACTAACAAAGACAAAGTGCAGTGGTAAGCCCTTGTATTATTAACTTTGTATTTTAAACTGTGCTTTATTTGGGACAATACTCCTTAAAATTTCAATCTTTTGTTTGGTTGCCTCCAGAATTCTGAAAACTGAGAATTCCTAAGACGTGCCATGAAGTGCTGGCAACCAGAGGAATAAATGTCTCCTAATTACTCCTAATGAACAGCTGTTGAAAGTGAAGCCTGGTCCAGCTGTTTGTGTTCATAACAGACATTTTACAAGTGATGGGCAAAGGGTCAGGATCCAGAGGGGAAACCACACCAAGGGGGGTCTGTCCCAGACGATGGATCAAGGGCTGGAAGGGACCCAGCAAGGTCATTAGGTCGTTAGCTTCCAGCTGATCAAGACCATGTACCAGTTATCTGTTGCCGCGTAACAAATTCCCCCAAACGTAGCTGCTTATACCACAAATACTTACTATCCCACATGATTAATGGAAGTCTAGGAGTGGTTCTATCAAGCGGGTCTGGTTCTCATGAGGCTGCAGTCACCCGAAGGCTTGACAGCACCCAGGACCCAGGACCCACTTCCGAGATGGTGCACAGCCATGGCTAGTGGCAGGAGGTCACAGCCCTGACCACGTGGCCTCTCCCCATGGTGACAGGGAATCCTCACAAAGTGGCAGGAGACATCCCTGGGAGCAAGAGATGCAGGTGAGAGAAAGTGGGAGGCCAGGTCTGCCTCTGTGACACAGCTGGGAAGTCAGGCAGCATCACTTCTGCATGTTTTACTGGCCACACAGACCAACACGGTACAACACGGAGGGTGTGAGCACAGGGGACAGGGTCACTGGTGTGATCTTGATAACACTTCACCCTAACTTCTCATATCCATCCTGGTTGCTGATTTCAACTGCTCTTCGTTTTAAACTCCATCCAAGTTTAGGTAACACATCATCTCCTTTCAAAATAAGAGACGAGTTCCTGTCCATGAGAAAACCCTCGTGGCCTCCTAAACCTCCCCCTGCTCAGTCATCACCCCATATCCTCAGGAGCCACCCCTCCTGCTGTCCATCTGCCGCCCACGGGCCGTGGACGCACCCGCTCTGTGAGGAGACGGGGCGCTAGGGGTAAGGCAGTGCCAGCGACGCCGAGGAAGAAACCAAACCGCGGTGCTGTGTGCACCAAGTGTTTGCTTATTCAGCACTTATTCACCGAGCCCTACTCTGTTCTGGGTAGTATGTGGTGCCCCAGGATTCAGGACGAGTAGCAGTGCTTCAAAGAACCCAGCCTCGCCCCAGGTTTACCTGACAATGTCACAGTGTATAGATTTTCCTCCCTTAGATCTGAATCAACTCTTTAAATTTCCTATCTATGGTGTTACTTATTTTTAAAAAAGCAAGCAAAACAATACTCCAAAGCACACTGCAAAGCCAAAGGATCTGGGGGTGTTTCTCATGGATTTGGTCAAAAGCAATCTGGAATCTCTACAGACGGCCTTTATGACCCATGTTTACCATCTTTACCAAATCTCAGGCTTGAAGAGCAGGCCAGGCATGCGCCACAGGGACACTGCAGGGAGGGAGGAGGAAAAGCACGCCAGCAGTTTGCGTGGCTCCGTCTGAGTGTCTGCCCTGCGGTGCATACCACTAAACAGCTTAAAAATAACTTTATTTAAAGAACCCATATGGACTTTTGAGCCCATGACATAAACAGACCACAGGCGGATTTTCCTTCATCTCCGTTCCTCCCCACTCTCACCCATGTGCTCCAGGAATGTTTAAGTTAATCACTAACTTTCGTTGTTCACGGCAGAGCCCAGCAGAGAGTTCAGGAAAGTAGCCCCCCCACCCCCGAGCCTGCAGCTTCAAACCCAGCTGGATCTGGGAGCCAGCGCAAACCTCGCACTCCCACGTGGACTTGCCGTGCAGACGTAGGTGACGATCCCCAAAGGTCCCTCTCAGGGGCTTCCTCGCTCTGACACTGTCGCAGTGACCCAGAAGCCCAGGCGAGGCCCCCTCATTCTCACAAGTAGACACTTGTAGGGGTGCCTCTGACCATCTCTAGGCCACAGGTTTGGATCAGTTAGGAAATGAATAGATCCTTTATCACTCAGTCACTACCCCCAGAAAGCCATCTAAGAGATGCCCAGAATTGGAGGATGCTCAAAGGTGCCCAGATGAACCACACAGAACTCCCGCTACCCACGGGTACTCACTCTGGACACAGGCTTGGATGAGGTCGCCCACAAGTCAAGAAATCCCTTCAGGAGCTGGACCGGACTGTGTCTTCAGACAGCGTCTTTCAGGAGCCGGTTCGGCACACCTGCTGCCTGTCTTTCTACATAAGCCTTTACAGGGACGTCGCGGATTCTCCTACATGTCACCTTTGGCTGGCTTCTCTCCCACCAGCAGAGTTCAGTCGTTGGGACTGAGACCAAGAAGCTGCAAAGCCTCAAACATTTACTACCTGTTGTCGCAGAGAAAGTGCGCTGACCCTGCTCTGGGTCGCCACGTGACACATCATTGACTAGAGGCCGCACCAACACCACACACGGATTTATTAAGCTTCTCATTGCAGGTGCTTGGGCCGGGGGTCGACAGGTTTACAGTCACCTGCTGCCTGACAGCCGTGAGCTGCAGAGCTGCGAAGTGCAGCCAGGTCCAGGGAGGGAGGATGCCGTGGGGCGTCAGCCGGGAAAGGCCGGCCCGCAGCTCCCTGGACTGAGGGCGGTGGTGGGGACCCCGGCCCTGACTCCCTGGGGAGCTCAGCCTCCTCCTTGTCCTCATGGTCCCTGGCTTCAGATCTGACTTACACATCACTCTCCTCGGGCTTTTTCTCCTCGGGGTTTATCCTTCCTTCTCATGTGAATTATACTTGTTGAGCTCCTACTATGAGCTGAGCACACAGTAGGACAATGGAGAGCGCTCTCTGCAGCGTCGCCGGGCAGGGCATCTGCTCCACACTTCTCACCAAGCTGACCAGTCAGAGTGGTTGTCCACCCAACCCTGTGCTCTGTCAGCCGGGGAGCCGGGGGGAAGTTGTGGGTTCCTCTCGACACAAGCCTCAGAGGTTATGGGATGCCCCCAAAACCCCTCATGTCATCATAAACACCTCTGTGACCACAGTTCTTAAACGGAATTCTGCACTGGTTCTCACCCCTCTGTATGGGGCCATTCCTTCGAGCCACACAGCTTACCTCGCCTGTCCACTCAGGCAGGGCTTCCGCAGTGTCCACGACGCGTGGACACTGTGCTGGCCATCTTGGAGCACACAGACCTACTCACGGGACCTAGAGTCCTGCTGTTCAAACAGTGCCCGTGACCCAGCATCACCAGGAATTTCTGGGTAAAAGCAGAACCTGTCCCACTTCATGCACATTGAGTCCATCTTATTTTGACAAGATTCCCAGGTGGCTCGTTGCCCATTAGAGTTGAGAGATGCTGCTCTAGGGAAGAGCTCACACACATTAACACAAAGGAAAGTGTGATCGGGGCCTTGGCTGGAGATGCCACAGGGGATGGTGACGGGGACAGTCACTGAACTCTCCTTGTGCTGATGTTGTACAGATACCGTCTTACCTGACCTTTTCTAGACCTTCATCAGGAGAGGATATGACTTACGGATGAGACTGAGGCCTTGCGAGCTGGGTGTGTGTGGAGTCAGCTGGTCCGTGTGCAGAGTAGATTAGACCCAGGTTTGCCTGAACCGGAGCCCGCAAGCGTCTGCCCCACAGACGCCCTGCCCCCTTCTCAACCCCTGAGCCAGCTTACGGGTTGGGGCCGCCGCAGACCTCCCTCTAAGGCATTGGCCGAATTTTCTCCTGACCAGTTGGCCAGTCTCTACTCATTTTCTCCCAGAAATGTCCACCCAGACCCTCTGGCCCCCAAGGCCCTGGAGGTTACTTGAGCCACAGCGATGGGTGTGTTTTCACGTCCTCAGCCAAGCAACCCCAGAAAAGGTGGGATCAGGAGGGCCGAAGAGCCAGAGAAGAGGGAAGAAACGTGGAGACGTTCGAACAGCCTTCCGACTTCCACACAGAGCTACTGGGTATACTGTACATATTAGTGTGTGCTCCCTCTCTGCAAATTCACTGCATTTGTGTTTTAAGAATGTCCCACCCAGGAATGCCAGTGTATATTTTTAATAAAGAATAGAATTAGCTCAAGTCAAGCCATGCGGTCTTCTATTATTTATGTAAACACTGAATCTCAAGCGATATCTCACTTTTACTTTCATTGAACTTAAAAGTCTTATATTAACAGGAATTAACAACCGACTAGGGTTCCGAATGGGTCATCTTCTTAAACCTTAACTATGTTAACTATCCCTTCACTATCTTAATTTCAACACCGAGGAGAAAAAAAATGCAGAGGAGACGTTCAAACGGCCTTCCAACTTCAGCAGAAATTCAGACACTGACCCGTGTCCTTCTGATGACCCTGCTCGTGCCAGGCTGGGAGCTAAGGTCCCTCCGAGCTGTTGGCCAGTGCAGCTGTCTGCCTGCTCGGGCGGCAAAGCGGGGGCAGCCCCCAAATACACAAAACTGCTTGGGGGGTCAAGTGAGAGAGGGGCCTGCCCCCGGCCCGCTCAGCAGGGTCCCATTCCTGGGTGGGCAGGTGCCGCTGGAGAAGAGCCTGGTTCAGGGACAAAATGAACGTGCCACGCCCCTCGGGGGACCGCGCCACGCCCCCCGGGGACCGCACCGCGCCCCCCGGGGACCGCGCCACGCCCTGGGGAGGAGACTCTGCGCCAGGACAGCTCCTCCCCCGCAGGCCTTGCAGCCCGAGTCCTTATGACGCCGTCGCACAGACAACGCGGTGGAAGAGCGAGGACTGCGTGGCTGAAACGCCCCGGGAACCAGCGACGCGGCTCAGCCGCACGGCTGCCAGGACTCATCAATCTGCGCAAGCAGGAGTTATTGTTCATTTTGCTATCACCACACCCTAAATCTGTGGGCTCTTTAATGCGCGTGCAAATATTTTCC
The DNA here is from genome assembly GCF_949752795.1 of Hyperoodon ampullatus. Classification (NCBI taxonomy): domain Eukaryota; kingdom Metazoa; phylum Chordata; class Mammalia; order Artiodactyla; family Ziphiidae; genus Hyperoodon; species Hyperoodon ampullatus. The sequence goes on along the minus strand of NC_136925.1, from coordinate 89,145,725 downwards.
AGAAAACTAGTTTTTATTTGCTTATTAAAAATTTCCCTTTGTGCTTTGTCTCCAATAAGTTCCAAAACGTATATTTGCATAATGTGATATTTCTTGCTTTTTCTCTTTGACTTACACCCAGTCAACCCTCCACCTAGCTGGTACCACAAACACGTGATTCGAGTATTGTCTTCTCTTGCTTTTGTTGTTCTGTTTCAGCTGATTTGTTCATAGTAATAAATACAAATGTCATTTTACTCCTGCTTGATATAAACTTTAAAGGGTAAAACTTTCATTTCTCTTGATGGAAAACATCAGCCCAAAGTGGAAGCCAAAGCACAAAATGTTTCCCTTTTCACAGCAGCGGGTTTCTCTTGTGGCAGCTACAGCAGGACAGTGTGAATGAACGTGGACCCGGGCCAGGAAGGAGCCCCGGGGCCACGGCCACGGGGAGGACACAAGAGTGGGCCCAGAGCAAAGCTTCTCCGACCACAAAGTTCTCTCTAAGAGTCAGCTTCCCGGTACCTTTTAAACAACTCCGTTTGCAATAACCCAATTATACTCGATTTTAGCTATACATCGGCTAAGTAAAGTGAGGGGCATGACTGGTAACTCTTCTCATAAGAAGAACCATCGTAGTTACACATCCTCATCATCTGGTCACACCAACCCAAACCTATCCTTAACACATGAAGCCAAGATGCTGTGTACAACGGTAAGGGCATCGCTATAGACTCCTGATTGTTCGGCTAGAATTAAACCTCTCACTAATTGATGTCCACTCCCGGTCCTAGGCCACAGTTTCTGTTCTCATATTTGTTGATTGCCCACTACATGTGAGGCAATTCACGGGCTAAAAGCTAGGCTTTCTTCACAACTAGTCTTCTTCTTGGAAAAAAGTCTCAAAAGTCAGAAACTGAGTAGTCACTACTGTTAATTTATACCCATTGGATAATAGCTATAATAACTGACAATAATGTAACCATTCGAGGGAGAGGACAGTCACCCTGGGCTCACAAGGTCGCCAACAGTTTCACAAGGAGACAGACCTGGGCAGAGGGTCTGGGTGCAGCTCTGGAGGTCAGTGAGTAGAGTCCACACGTGGAAGTGGGAGTAGTAGCCACAAAGGAGCAGCCAGAAGGGTCCACGTCCCAGGGAGGTGTGTGGAGACCGGCCAGCCAAGAGCAGGGGGAAATAAAGCCCTTTCCCACAAATGCATGTCTTGTTTACCAGAGTCCAGCGTAATCACCCTTGGGTTTTAATTCAGGACAATTCAATGATCAGCTATTGAGTAATATGCCCGATTGTCTCCATTGCATTGATTAATCTCTAATGAAACAGAATAAGTAGGTGGGACGTGTCCAGGTATTCCAAGCCTGACAACTGTGGCTTCTGGCAGTAGTAGCTCAGGAAAACAGTCAAGGATATGGGGAAAAGCCTTGTCCTCAAGACAGCCAGTCCTTCCTGGGTGGGGGTGGGGGGTCTCCCTGGGCCTCCTGAGGGCAGGGCAGGGTTCTCACCAGTGATCGCCTGCTAGTCATACTTGAAGGTCCAATAAATCAGCTGATCGACTGATTCCACTCGAAACACACCACCTTGCCTAACACTCTGTAAACACCGGGGACCCCCTCAGCAGCACTCCCTGAGAAACCTCTTCCTTCCAAATTTCCGAAAGACTAAGGGATGCCTGAAGGAAAGATGGTCTCTCTAGAGACCATCCTCTGAAGACAAAGGGGCTGTGCTGGATTCAAGTCTGGATGCAGATTCTACGCTCTGTTCGCTGGGCTGGACTCCCTGACCCCACGGGCATTGCCCTCCTCTGAAGCCACCGGGCTCTGGCCCCACAAGAGGGGACTCTGCTGAGTCCAGGCTTTGCCTCCTCATGTTCTTTATTGACTGCAGAAAAGGGAACAAATTCCGTAGCTTGAGGCTGTCTGAAGGCGACAAGTGAGTGGTGGGGAAATAGCCTCACTGGGTGGGTCCTCATGCTTCCGTGCTGACGGCAGTGCAGCCGCTTCCAGAAGGCTCAGCCCTGGTGTAGTGGGAAGCAAGTCCTCATGGAAGCATCTTCTGTGAGTACAGAGTTGGCAGACTGATAAATTTAGGCTGAGCATTTAGAAGAGAGACCCTGCAGCAAACTGAAATACGGCTGGCGGGTGGAGCCCAGGTCTGGCGCCCCATACGAGCACTCCCAGGTGACACGTGTGCATTGCCTGTCATCTGACCCACGAAACATAGCACAGGTAGCCCTGGGTTGTAGCTTAGGTGACACTTCCTGTCCAGGACCAGACAAAAGAGCAGGTGTCTTGGCTTGTGAGAGAAGACGCCCCAGGTGTCCAGGAAACAGGACACTCTAGAGCGTGCAACCCCACTCCACCCCGGCTGTGTGTGTGTCACTCCCAGCACGCGTGCTTGTGCTCCTGGATGGCTCTCGGTGAGGGGTGCATCTTCGTGGAGGGGCTGGACCGCCAGGCCACTTGCTTGTGCAGCCACATTTGCCACGAGCAGGGAACATTCCTAAGCCAGTGCCCGTGGTCGGGGGGCGTCCTGGGATGGAGGCAGGTCAGCCCCACCCCAGCCCCGTGGATGACGTCCCAGACGGGCGTGTTCCCAGAGTGGAGTCAGAGTGACCAGGGAGGGAAGAATCTGGGCTCCTGCCAGAACACAGCCCGCAGACACCCACCCTGAGTGCCCTGTCTCATCCAAGAAGGAAGAAGAAGCTCGAAAGTTCAGGCAAAATTAGTGGCAGATACATTTTTTAGGAGACATATTTTCTGTAGCTCCAAAATTGTGCCCAAATCTAACGCAGATCCTTAGACCCTAAAAGAATCGAATGATTTCGAGTTGTCCCGAATATTTCCCAGTCATGGGGGAAGAAGAGCAATATTCCACCCGGAGGGAGGGTGGTCGCTGTTTGAATACCTTCCTACCAGAAACTCACACTTCAGACTCGGGGTTTCCTGTGGAAGTGGAAAAAGCTGCAAACAGTAAACTTCAGGGAACTGTCATTGCTGAAACTGTCATGCGTCAGACAGATTTCAGGGAAAGCAGATTATAGTGAAAACACATTTAAAACATGGAGATGATAAAATAGGCTGCATGCCTTCCTTGAAGAGCCAGGAAGTCACCCAAGAAATGTTGTGCATGTGATGCAGAGGGCTACTCCAGAAATGGGAGTCAGATCACGAAATGGGAATCAGATCAAGCCCCAGTTAACCATGAAAGGTTGTAAATGAACGAGCGAATCCACTTGGACGGGAGAGAGAAATGATACGTAGAACCTGGAACGAGGCGAAGAAGATGATTGGTATGTGCAGGTGACATGATTTATGTGGGAAACCTTTTGATGACAGGCGGGTGTGGGCACGGAGCGCCACGTAATTGAGGAACAGAACCGACAGGTGACGTGGGCGGCCAGCACTGAGATGTTGGAGAACCAGCCGAGGGGGCAGGCGTGGGTGGGGGGAGGAGCGTGCAGGGCCGGCAGCACCCCACCCCAGGCCTGCTGCCCAGCACACAGGGACGCTGCCCCCTATGGGGTTTCCAGCCGGGGTGGAGCCTGGACTGATTCCCAGGTTTCAAGGGTCCTTTCGGGTCCAAACGGGCCGAAGGACCAGTGAAGGGTCCCAGCTGTCCCATGGCTGCGATCGTGCTAGGAGGGGCGGGCAGCCCCTGCCCTGGGGTCAGTGGGGAGGAGGGCCACGGGGGAGCCCCGGGGAAGGAGGCGCCGCCCCTTCTTGCTCGGCGTCCCTCATGCCCCAGCAGCTCCAGACCCCTAGCGCCGTCCTGGAGCCTGGGCGTAGCTCTGTGGCACAGGCGGGGCTTGAAGGGGAGTCTGAGAAACTCCCCGGGAGGCCTTCTCCACCACCTTCTGTGCCCCACTTCCTTTTCCTGCCACTCCTCCCTTGCAAGCCTCCGGGTCCCCCATCCTGTCACGCCTGTCGCAGCCGCCCCGTCACCGAGGCAAGGCTGCTGCAACAGCCCTGTCTGGGTCCCCTTTCCACGTCAGGGGATTTAGACATGAAACTCCCCAGGTACCTATCTCAAGCCCCCCGCAGGGACCTTTCCAGGAAAAGGTGGCCCATTTGGTGAGAGGGCTCGCGGCCGCCCACGGATTCTGAGAGGGTTCCTGCCCAGGTTTCGGGAGCAGCCTGCACGCGGTGAGCCCACAGGCCCCTCTGGCAGCCCTGGCATTTAATCAACTAATTGCAGCGCGCCGACAGGAGTGCGCAGAGTCTGGTGTTCAGAGCGCGCTCTTCCCTTACAATTCATTTATCATGAGCTCCCGAGGACAGTGATGCGCCCCCCGAGGAGATGGGGCTGTAATTGGTCCTTCCATCTGCCAGTGCGGCTCTGAACCCCATTCTGCACCCACAGTCTGAGCACAGAGGAGGGCAGTAGGGGTGGAGGAGGCCAAGGGCCCAGAGCGTGTCCTGGACACAACTGACACTCAGCAGCCGTGCGCTTCGCCCAGACGCACCCAGGGAGCAGTTGTCAGGCAGATGAGCTTGGTGACGACCTGGAAGTGCTCGCGCTCTCTCTCTCTCTCGCCCAGGTTCAGTCAACATGCTCTAAAACTCTGATGGAATCCTGGTCACAAGCTGGTGAGGGGTCAGCATGGTCATGGCCCGTGGCCTGGCCTCAGAGAGGGCTGTGGGCTAATTGCCCTGGGCCATGCGTTTCTGCTCCCTGAGGGACGGGCCTGGAAGACCCCAGGGTCTGCCTGGGGAGGGGGGGTGGCACCTGTTCTCCAGAACCCCAGGACAGTGCCCCCCTGCAGTGGGGCAGAAACCTGAAGAAGCTTCAGTCTCTGGGCCCCAGCCCCAGGATTCTGACTCTGGAAGTCTGGACGGGGCTCTGAGCTTCCCGCCACACCTGAGGGACCGAAGCAGGTGGTCCAAGACTACACCTGGGACAGTTGAGGCCTGCAAGACCGCGTATTAGCATCTTGGTGCTATGACAATTAACACCACCTAGTGGCTTAAAGCAACACTAATTGCGCATCAAAGATCCACAGGTGGAAAACCCTAAATAGGTCGCACTAGGCTAGAAACACCGTGGGCAGCAGTGTTCCTTCTGGAGGCTCCAGGACAGAATCAGTTTTCTTTTTTCCTCCTTTTCCAGCTTCTGACGGCCCAGTCCGCCCCTCCTCCCCCTCCAAAGCCAGCAATGGCCAGTGAGTCCTCCCCACATCCCACCCCTCTGACCTCTTCTGCCGCCGGCCCACACATTTAAGGGCCTCGCGATTACATCGGGCCCACCGCGTAACCCAGGATCACCTCCCTATTTTAGGGTGAGCTGATCGGCAATATTCACACCATCTGCCTAGTCCCCGTTTGCCGTATAAACTAACATATTCTCAGGGTCTGGGGATTACAGCATGAACATCTTGGGGGTCATTAGTCTTTCCAAGATGAGAGAGAATTTTAAGGTGAAAACTTTTTCAGTTGCAAAGGGGAAACTCCATCAGTGGCTGGGAAGAATGACTGAATCTCCCTGCATGACCGATCCAAGAAATCTGTGCCTCATACACAGACGCTTACTGTGCTGGAAAAATTACAATCGTCCACGATGAAGGTTAATACATGACTGATAATAAATCAGGACATATGTTTATAGCTTTAAAAAAGTAAATTCTTCCCAATTTACGTGTGCTTTTAAACATTTTATGTACAATAAAATAGACCCTTTTTGGTGTAGAGTTTTATGAGTTTTACCACCTTTGCAGATTCAGGTGACCACCCACCACTACAACCTCGAGACATGTCTTCATGGAGCCCTGCAGTCATGCCCTCCCCCTGCCCCGACCCTGATATGTTCTCTGTCCTGACAATCTTGCCTCCTCTGGAAGGTCACATAGATTGAATCCGACGGTGTAAGAGGGCTCCTTTTGTTCAGTGTGATGCCTGTGAGACCCACCCATGGCACGGCTGTGTCCACAGCCACTGCTTTCCCCGCAGGGTCATACTTCTGTTGCATGGATGTACCATATGAAGGACATTGGGCTTATTTCCTGTTTTTGAAGATTATGAATAAAGCTGCTATAAACATTGGTGTACAGGTTTTTATAGTTACATGAGCTTTTCATTCTCTATAGTTTATAGTGGAACTTTGGGGTGTTATAATAAGCACCTGTTTAACTTTGTAAGAAGCTATCAAACTGTTTCCTAGGGTAGCTGTACCATTTTTCACTGTCATCAGAAACGTATGGGAATATGTGTTACTCCACATCCTCATACAAGTACTGATGTGTGTTATTCCTTTTGTCAATACCATGATGTCTTAATTAATGTAGCCTTAGATTGAGTCTTAAAAGCAGATAGTATGACACCTCCAATTTTGTTCTTTTTCAAAATTATTTTAGCTATTCTAGTTTATTTGGCTTCCATGTAAATATCAGAATGAGCTTATTTATATGTGTAAAAAAATCCTACTGAGTTTTTTTGGAATTGTGTTAAATCTATAGTTCAATTTGGAGAGTACCAACATGGTAACTAAGTTCTCCCAATCCATGAACATGATACGTCTCTGCATTTGTTTAGATAGTCTTTGATTTATTTCATTAGTGTTTTTCAGTTTCCATCAATTACTGATAAAGGAACATTACTCCAACTATAATTATTGATTCATTGCTTCTTTCAGCTCTATGATTTTATACTTCCTGTACTTTGAAATTCTTCTATTAAGTACATACTCATTTAGGATTGTTATGTCTCCTTGATGAATCGACCATTTTATCATTAGTCATCCCCTTTATCAATAATTTTCCTTCTTCTGGAGTCTACTTTGATTCAGTGTAACCACTGTAGTTACATAAAAAGATATTGATGTTTGAATGATACATCTTTTTTACCTCTCTATGTCATTATTTTTATTTTTATTTATTTTTTAAAGTAAATTTATTTATTTATTTATTTATGTTTGGCTGCATTGGGTCTTTGTTGTTGCGCATGGGCTTTCTCTAGTTGTGGCCAGTGGGGGCTACTCTTTGTTGCAGTGTGCGAGTTTCTCATTGCAGTGGCTTCTCTTGCTGCAGAGCATGGGCTCTAGGCACACGGGCTTCCGTACTTGTGGCTTGCAGGCTCTAGAGCGCAGGCTCAGTAGTTGTGGTGCACAGGCTTACTTGCTCCGCGGCATGTGGGATATTCCTGGACCAGGGATCGAACCTGTGTCCCCTGCAATGGCAGGCAGATTCTTAACCACTGCGCCAACAGGGAAGTCCCATATGTCATTATTTTTAAAGTAGGTTTCCTGTAGACAGTACAGTGGGTCTTTTTTTAAATCCAATCTAATAATCTCTGTTTTTAATTGATATGTTTAAGCCATTTATATTTAATGTAATTATTGATATGTTTGGATTTAAGTCTACTATTTTATTGTTTGTTTTTCTGTCTGTCCCTATTGTTTTCATCCCTCTGTTTCCCCTTTCCTATCTTTCTTAGAATTATTAGAATGTTTTTAATATTGCATGTTAATTTCTCTATGGGGTCTGGTCTATAGCTCTTCCTATAGCTTGTGGGTGTGTGGCTGCTGAAGTCACTACAACTTACAAGTTTAACTTTTCACAGTCTCAGAGTTAATATCTCACCACTGCATGTGGCATAAAGAAATTTTCCCTGCCCCTTTACATTGCATTACATCTACATAGATCGAAATGTTATAGACTCTGCTTTTATTCATCACACACATTTTAAAGAAATTAAGAGAAGAAAACAGCCTGTTTTATTTACCCAGATATTTACCATTTCTGTGTTCCTCCTTCATTCCTGAAGCTCCAGGTTCTCTCTGGTATCATTTCCACCAGAAGAGGTTCCTTCAGCATTTCTTCTAGCACAGGTCTGCTGGCCACAGATTGTCTTAGCTGTTCTTTTCTGAACATTGCATTCCTTCATTTCACTTCATTGTTGAAAGGTATTTTTGGCTGGATATAAAATTTTAGGCTGACAGCTCTTTTCCTTTTTGACCTCCCTTGTTTCTGGTGATGAATCCACAGTCATCTGAATTGTTATTCCCTATATGTAATATGTTGTTTTCTCTGGCTGCTTGCAAGATTTTTTCTTTGTCTTTGGGTTTTAGCTGTTTGATTCTGATGTGGCTGTATATGGATTTCTTTGACTTTATCATGTTTGGGATGGCTTTGTAAATTTCATAACCAAGTTACCCATAGCTTCTTAAATGGCTCTTAGTGATTTTTAATTGGCTAAAGGGAACTCTAGAGTCTCAGGGAGCTACTATTCTCCCCCAAAAGTAACTGATAAAAAAAAATAGACAGTATTTTACCATTCTTAAACACATGTAGGTGCATTAGGAATAAACAAGGAAGCAATAGCCAAGACATGGAAGCAACCTAAATGCCCATCGATAGATGAATAAATAAAGAAGGTTGGTACATATACACAGTGTTACTCAGCCATAAAAAAGAATGAAATAATGTCATTTGCAGCAACATGGATGGACTTAGAGATTATCATACTAAGTGAAGTAAGTCAAACAGAGAAAGACAAATAACATATGATATCATTTGTACGTGGAATCTTAAAAATGATACAAATGAACTTATTTACAAAACAGAAACAGACTCACAGACATAGAAAACAAACTTATGGTTACCAGGGGGGAAAGGTGGGAAGAGATAAATTAGGAGCTTGGGATCAACATATATACTACTATATATAGAATAGATAATCAGCAAGGACCTACTGTATAACACAGGGAACTATATTCAATATCTTGTAATAACCTATAAGGGAAAAGAATCTGAAAAGGAATATATATCACTTTGCTGTACACCAGAAACTAACATATTATAAATCAATTATACTTCAATAAAAAAAGAAAGAAAAAGAAATAAACAAGGGAGAAGAATGTTACTCTTTAGCCCTACCGAGTAGGAAAAAAATGACAATCTAAGTCTGATCCTGGGTCTTCCATCCACTTTTATGTTATGTTATTATAAGATCTTACCAAAGAACCCGAACAAACTTTTTGGCCAACTCAATATAAACTAGGGTTAATGGCAGAGCAAAAGGCTTGTGTGATCATTGAGTGCGAGGTGCCCACAGAAGGCTCACAGAATGCAGGCAGTGGGACATGTGGGTGTCCTCACCAGTCACAGTACAGTTCATTCTCGCTGAGCAGGGGTTACGTGTCAGGCACTGTACTTCACATGTGCTCCCTCATGTAACCCTAGAAGAGTCTGTGAGATAAGCATTATTAGCCCCAATTTGCAGGTGAAGAAACTGAGATATAAGTATCCTCCTATAAGAGCACACAGCAATAAACCTAGGAAGTGCCAAGTTCTTAAACTCTAACATGAGTCCTGTTACATCCTGAGGAATCTCTGTGTCAGAGTTAATAAATCATTTCACTTACCCATAGATTAACCCTGGATGCTGTACGTCCTTATTTCAGTGTGTACTTTTCTCCTTATTGGGGAAAAAAAGGAGGCATGGTTTAAACCAATCTTTCTTAAAAGACACTCTTTAGAAGAGTAGACATTGCTTATTTTTTCACATATCTAATCATGCTTATAAAACCAACGTGGAGTCAGAGCTGGTTCCCTGATTCTGTGCTCCTGTAGGAAACAGCTCCCCTATGGTTTTCTTTTTCTTTTCTTTTTTTTCTTTTTTCCCCACATTTTGTGGCATGTGGGATCTTAGTTCCCCGAGTAGGGATCAAACCCGTGCCCCCTGCAGTGGAAGTGCAGAGTCTTAACCACTGGACTGCCAGGGAAGTCCCTTCCCTCTGGTTTTCTGTCCCAAACTAATCTCTCACGAGGTCCAGGACCATCACAAAGCAGTCAACGTGCACCTAATACATCCTCGCTACTTCTTTGGAAGAAAGTCCTCACCTGTGAGAAAGACAAACCAAGGTATTTACCTGAAATGAGATGGCATTTGGGAGAGATTTAAAATACTCCAACAAAGAGAGAGAGGGAGACAGAGGGAGAAGCGAGAGAACAGGGGGCGGTGGCATTGAGGAAGCAGGACCCACCCTGAGTGATAGTCTCCCAAGGTGCGTGGGTACAGGGAGCGCCCATGCAGCTCTTTCTGCATCTGCATCGTATGTGTTTTAAAATATCAAAGTAAAGTTAAATTTTAGAAAGTAAAAAACAACACATACATGTCTATAAATGTATGTATACATAATACACATGTACATCATGTCCATGTACAGAGAGAGATGGATGTGGACGCACAGGCATTGGTCTGGAACAGGTAAGGTGTAGGCACAGCCATGGTTTCTGCTTGACTGCCCTGCTGGGACCAGGGTGCTAATGCAGAACGGCTCCACCTCTGGGTGCTTTTCTCTTCTTCATGACCAGGCAGCAGCCGGTGCTTACAGACCCCTTATTAGGATAAATTGGACCTTGGCCCACTTCCCCCTCTTCTGTGGGCTCCTTTATCTCTGCCGTTTCCTCCTGTGGTGGCTTATTTGGAGTCGGTCCCTTCTCTCTCTTTTCTGTGCACAATTTTCCTCGAAACGGCTATCTTTTAGCATCGCTTGTACTGTTAACAACTTTCTGTGTCTTTTTTCAAAACAGCAAATAGTGCTGTGCAGAGGAGCCTGTCCTGGGAGTGGACGCTGCACTGTGCTGGCTGGTGAAACCCTCTCCCACCTGTTGTAGGGTGGAGACGTCACAGCAGGGCTCTGATGTCAGGCCAGCTAGTCCATCCCTACCCAGGAGGTCTCCTCGCATCAGGCACAGTCTGAGAGGCTGGGTCCTGTAGCCTTTTCCATTGCATTGACCTCTAATTATTAAAGCAAAGACATTCAGCCTTTAGGCAAACGGGTCCAACAATGTGACCCTCCCCCAGCGGGAGAGGCAGGTGAGCATGGAGAGGGCAGGTGTGTATGGAGGGGGCAGGTGTGCAGGAAGGGGGCAGGTGTGCACAGGATGGGGCAGGTGTGCATGGAGGGGACAGGTGTGCATGGAGGGGGCAGGTGTGCACGGGACGAGGCAGGTGTGCATGGAAGGGACAGGTGTGCATGGAGGGGGCAGGTGTGCATGGAGGGGACAGGTGTGCACGGGACGAGGCAAGTGTGCATGGAAGGGACAGGTGTGCATGGAGGGGGCAGGTGTGCATGGAGAGGATAGGTGTGTCTGTGTTGCTCTCTGACTGGGCTGCTGTCTTTCCAACTCGGGACGTGTGATGTCCCAACACAACGAAGTCTTTCCAGTCAGTCCCTTCAGCGAGTCCCAGGGGTGCGGTCAGGACGCAGCCAGGAGGTTGTAGCAGCACCAGCGGTTGGAGCAGAAGAATCTCATATGAAGAGCTGTTGGTGTAAAGAACTGTTCAATAGAAGGTTGTTAGCTCCTTAGAGAGAAGAAGCCAGGAACCAAGGGAAAAGTTGAAATTGTTCCAACTTAGGCAGTGAGGAAGGGCCAGGGACTGAGGTGCGGGGGGAATGCCAGCTGCTGTCAGGGTCTCAGAGGTGGCAGCATGCGAGGTGCTGTTTCTGCAGGTGGCAGAAAACTGCAAGTGGGGTGAAGGAGCTGCTGTGGCCGCATAGCTCAAGGAGCACTGTGCAGAGCTGCAGGCTGGGTGATGCATTACCAGGGTGATGCATGCCGGGTGATGCTACTGACTGTCGCGTCTCTGGGTGAGCATCGCTGGTTGATGCAGGCAGAGACAGGAGCTGGCCCCAAGCCACAAGTCCCCTCCCTGTCTTTCCAGCCTCTTGGTTTCCCTCTGGCAGCCCTCCTCTCAGTGTCCAGCAGAGCAGCTAAAAGAACAGACGTGTGGTCTGCAGGTCAGCACCACGGAGCAGAACATGGAGGCTGGACTGGGAGCTGAGGGGTGGTAGCTTAATGACTAGTTCACTGTGTAATATCTGGGCCTGGATCGGAGCTTTTGATCAACCCCAAGTTACACAGTTGAGAGCTTGTAGCTTTGGTAATTACAGCAGATTCAGCTTGGTTCTGCCTATGTGACTATAGCTGAAACAGAGCAGTGTAATCAGGTCAGTCTCACGGTACATAACCTGGTAGCCACATGGGGCCCCAAATCACCGGGACTCACACACTCAGAGGCCCACGCTCAGGGGATCCACTCTCAGGAGGGTCCATGCTCAGGGAGCCCTCAGTCTTGGATCAATGCTCCCCTGATGCTGTTATGATTTCTGAACAGGGTCTCACTTTTTCAGTTTGCAACAGGTTCCACCAGTATGTAACTAGTCCTGAGTGTGATGAAATCTCCAGACAATTTAGTTCATTTTTTACATATATAAACATATACGTAAACATATAAACATATGATACATATTTATTGAATATAGCACACTTTGTCTATTGTGTTATTTGATGAGCAAAAAGAAATATCACATCTGGGACTAATTTATAATGGAAAGATGCTGTTTCTTAGCATTTTTTTCCTGATACCTGCTTGGGATTCTTTCCCAATTCTCTATCAGAAGCAGGCCAGTCAAGTACTCCCCAGGCACTGTGCTAAGTGTTCTGTGAAATAAGCAATACAGAGCCTTGCCTTTGAGGAGCTTACAGTCCAATGAGAAAAACTGACACGCGCAAATAGCAGTATTTATGGGGTCTTGTCCCAGGGCCATAGCAGACCCTGGAAATGTCTAGATTTCACATAGACAGTTCTGGTTTTCACCAATAGGCCTCAAGGTGCAGATAGTGTGTAAATCACCTGGGTTAAAACCTGCCCCTTGCACCTGTGTCCCGTCCTCTGGCCACCAGCATCCTTATCTCAGCACCTCCAGTGTCCATCATGTGTGCTTAAACTCCAGACAACTTGCAAGAAAACCCATGGCACATGGAAGAAAATATTAACATTTTTATCTTACATGGGATAAGATATCTCATGTAAACTTCTACATTTTTCTTTATAATGTAGATATGTTAGAACAGTTGTTTATGGATATCATTTATAAATAAATAGGCATATATTATCAGCACACGGTCAAAAATATTTAGTTAGTAAAAAAAAAAAACTCCCAACAAACAAAAGTTCACGACCAGACAGTTTTACAGTTCTACCAAACATTTAATGCCTATTCTTCTCAAACTATTCTAAAAAACTGCAGAGGAAGAAACACTTCCGAACTAATTCTATGAGACCAGCATCACCCTGATACCAAAGCCAGACAAAGACACCATAAAAAAAGAAAATTATAAGCCAATATCACTGATGAACATAGATGCAAAAATCCTTAACAACATATTAGCAAACTGAATTCAATAATACATTAAAAGGATCATACAACATGACCAATTGGGATTTATACCAGGGATGCAAGATTCATTCAATATCCACAAATCAATCAATGTGATACATCACATTAACAAGCTGAAGAATAAAAATAATGTGATTATCTCAATAGATGCAGAAAAAGCTTTTGATAAAGTTCAACATGCATTTATGATAAAAAAAAAAACTCGCAACAAAGTGGGTATAGAGGGAATATACCTTAACATAATAAAGACCATTTAGGACAAGCCCACAGCTAACATCATACTCAGTGGTGAAAAGCTGAAAACTGTCCCTCTAAGATCAGGAACAAGACAAGGATGCCCACTCTCGCCATTTTTATTCAACATAGTATTGGAAGTCCTGGTCACAGCAATCAGAGAAGAAAAGGAAATAAAATCCATCCAAATGGGAGAGGAAGAAGTAAAACTGTCATGACTTGCAGATGCCTTGATACTATATATAGAGAACCCCAAAGACTTCACCAAAAAGCTATTAGAATAAGTAAATTCAGTAAAGTTGCAGGATACAAAATTGATAAACAGAAATCTGTTGCGTTTCTATACACTGATGAACTATCAGAAACAGAAATTAAGAAAACAATCCCATTTACAGCTGCATCAAAAAGAATAAATGGTCTAAGAATAAAAATAACCAAGGAGGTAAAAGACCTGTTCTCAGAAAACTATAAGACATAGACGAAAGAACTGAAGATAACACAAATAAATGGAAAGATATTCTGTGCTCATGGATTGGACGAGTTAATATTGTTAAAATGAGCATACTTTCCAAGGCAATCTATAGATTCAGTGCAATCCAATCAAAATAACAATGGCATTTTTCACAGAACTAGAACAAATAATTCTAAAATTTGTATAGAACCACAAAAGACCCCAAAGTGCCAAAACCATTTGTGAAAGAAAAACAAAAATAGAGGAATCATGCTCCCTGATTTCAAACTATACTACAAAGCTATAGTAACCAAAACAGTAAGGTACTGGCACAAAAACAGACACATAGATCAATGGAACAGAATAGGAGCCCAGAAAGAAACCCATGCACCTACAGTCAATTAATCTGCAACAAAGGAGACAAGAATATACAGTGGGGGAAAGACAGTTTCTTCAACAAATGCTGTTGGGAAAATTGAACAGCTACATGCAAAAGAATCAAAATGGACCACCTTCTCACAAAGATAAACTCAAAATGGACTAAAGATTTAAATGTAAGACTTGAAACCAGAAAAATCCTAGAAGAACACACAGGCAGTATGCTCTTTGACATGGGTCTTAGCAATATTTTTTTGGCTATGTCTCCTCAGGCAAGGTAAAAAAAATCAAAATATTTAAAATGGGACTACATCAAACTAAAAAGCTTTTGCAGAGCAAAGGAAACTATCAACAAAACAAAAAGACAGCCTACTGAATGGGAGAAGATGTTTGCAAATGATACATCCAATAATGGGTTAATATCCAAAATATACAAGGAGCTCATATAACTCATCGAAGAAACAAAGAGTCCAATTAAAAATTGGGCAGAAGACCTGAATAGACATTTTTCCAAAGAAGACAAAGAGATGGCCCACAGGCACATGAAAAGATGCTCAACATGACTAGTCATCAGGGAAATGGGGATCAAAACCACAGTGAGATACCACCTCACACCTATCAGAAAGGTTATTGACTGAAAGACACCAAATAACAAGTGTTGTCGAGGAAGCGGAGAAAAGGGAGCCCTCATGCACTGTCGGTGGGAATGTAAACTGGCGCAGCCACTGTGGAAAACAGTATGGAGGCTCCTCAAAAAACTAAAACTAGAACCACCATATTACTCAGTAATTCCACTTCTGGGCATTTTTACAAAGAAAACAAAAACACTAATTTGAAAAGATATAAGTACCCCTATGGTCATTGCAGCATTATTTACAATAGCCAAGATACAGAAGCAGCCCAAGTGACCATCACAGATGAATGGATAAAGAAGATGTGGTACATACATGCAATGGAATATTACTCAGCCATAAAAGAAGAATGAAATCGTGTCATTTGTGAAAACATGGATAAATCTAGAGGGTATTATGCTAAGTGAAATAAGTCAGGCATTGAACGACAAACACTGTATTATCTCACTTATGTGCGGAATCTTTAAAAAAAAAAAAAGAACAAACAAAACAGAAACAGAGTCATAGTCAAAGAACAAACAGGTGGTTGCCAGGAGGGAAGGGAGTGGTAGGATGAGAGAAATAGGTGAGGGAGGAGGTTAAGAGGGACAACTTCCAGTTATAAAATAAATAAGTCCCAGGGATGAAATGTACAGTGTGGGGAATATGGTCGATAATGTTGTTATAAATTTATGTGATGACAGACGGTAACTAGACTTTGTGGTGATCATTTTGAAATGTGTAAAAATATCAAATCACTATGTTGTACACATAAAATAACATTGTAAGTCAATTATACTTCAATAAAATAATGTTTAAGTGTTTACTGTTAGGGTAAACAATCAAAAATTTGGGAGACCAAACAATACCTCCAAGTAAGTCCCAGAGGGCAGTAAACTGGGGGATTGGTCAAAGTCTCAGGGCACATCCTTGGCAAACCTCAAAGACGCATAGTTAACAAATAGGTGTGTTTCTAAAATAATCCCAGCATCTGAACAATATTCAGCACAGACACCCACAGACGCACAAATAAGCAGACACCATGCCAGCTCTTGCCGGGAATGAAGGCAGGATTTCCACATCTGGAGGACAGAATTTTCTAGGCGGAACCGCTCAGGGAACAAAGACATGGGAGTGCCTGGGGGACTGGGGGACTCTACAGGCCTTGTTGCTGCCAGGACTTAACTCTGGTCCCATGCAGCTCCCCTGGGCACCTGGGGGTGGGGGCATTATGTTTGTCTTAACACAATCACTCCACCAGCGGAGCTCTGGCACCAGGGAGGTGGCAGCTCCAGCCAAGGGGCCAACTAGCAGTTCCAGAACTAATTGCCCCGTGACTATATACACTTCTGCTCAGACACCAGCAAAGCAGGCACGTTGAAAACTCAACAACAACAAAAGATTTGCACAAACTTACCAACAATTTTGCAATCAGAAAATCTAGGGGAATTTTAAAAAATTTCATCACAAACGTTTGTTTTGTTCCAAAAAACTTTTTGCATTTGACTTACACGTGGGAGGGAGCCATACAGTCTTTTCAGTGTTAGGGCCCTACATGTTTACAGCAGGGCCTGCCCACGACGAAACCCAGCCAGGAAACAGAGGGAGGTGAGAACCTCGTAGAGCCGGTGGTCACTTCTCCGCGGCATCCAGCTGCAGCCTCTGCAGGACGCCTTGCTCCCGGCGCCCGGAACGAATGCCCCTCCGTCTCCTGGGCTGCGTGTGCTCGCCCCTCGCTGGCTTCCCCCCACCCCCTTACCCACCCCCGAGTCCCGTGGCATCACAGGCGCGCGTCCACAGCCCTGACCTCACCCCCAGGCATCCGGCTGCGTCTGTGGACAGACCGTGCAGGTGAGGGCGGCAGGGTGGTCCCCACGCCTCTTGCTGCCCTCGCTTCCTCCGTTTGCCTTACCCCACCCCAGATTCCACCACTCTTCCAGTAGCTTTAACCTCCAAATGCACTGCACGCCCTCCTCTCCCTGTGCCCCTCGACCGGATCCCGAGCCACTGCAGGTCTGGCCTCTGTTCTCAGGGGAGCGAGCTCTTCAAACGCCATCAGAGTCGGCTGTTCCTCCCCCCAGGATCCCCCTGCAGCAGGCCCTCGTCCCCCCGCCCCGGGGCTGTTACACAGCCTCCCTTCTCGCCCCCAGAAAGGCCGCTCACTCCCCTCAGGACCTCTGCACTCGCTGCCCCTCTTGTGCAGATTTTAACCCGAGGATCCTCTCCAGAGGGACACCCTCCTACATGTTACCATGTCTGGCCAGCGCCCGCCCTGTCAGATTCCCTGTCTATCCTGCTCACAGGTCTTACAGCATGCAGGGGTTCCGCCTGTCATGCATAAGTTCCGGGGAGCAGAGACTTTTGCCACCGCATTCCCAGCTTTATTCCAAGAGCCAAGACCAGTGTGTGGTTTATAGTAAATGATAAGTAAGTGGTGTTGAAGTCACAAAAAGGACAGAGGAGGGGGAAGGGCAAGTTGCAAACTTGGGACAATGACCCTTAACTGGCCTGCAGATGTGCTTTATGTGGCCTCTAATTGTTTCCTTTAAAAAATGTTCCTGTTTTAAATCGGGAGATTCTGAGGCAAAACCCAGATTTCCAGATGCTCCTGGCAGCCCTGCCCTCTGCGTGGGTGCCCTGGGTTTTCGAGTCCCTCCTGTCCTCCCCACGTCCCTCCTGCCTTTGAGACGTGGGCCTGGTTGACGTGGACGGGGCGCAGTCAGAGGCTCCTTCCCTTCCTTTAAGGGCGAAGCCTCATCAGGGAAGGGCATGCGGGCTGCTACGGCTGCGGGCAGGGGGCGACCCCAGGGCCACGGCAGGTCTGCGCGAAACTCCTCCTCAGCCAAGACCCCAGGCAGCGGTCAGGGGGCCCCCCAGCTCCTCCCGCAGGACTCGGGGCTCAGCCGGGAAGAGCCAGACTCCCCTGCAGCCCCAAGAACCGGGCCGGAGTCCCCAGACCCCGGAGTCACAACCCGGGCCTCCCCTCAGGGTCACTGGTGAGCTTTCAAACATCACTGATGTCAAAACAAAACAAGCAGCAGCAGTGTCAGGGCCTCCGGTGAGGGCAGATCAGGTCACGGTTTCTGGCTGTCGGGGTTTGTGAGACTCCCGGTGATTCTGATTCATGCCCAGGATTGAAAATCTGGGCTGCGATGTCAGGCCAGGGTGCGTGAGAAGAACCCGCCAGGCAGAGCGCGAGGAGAGGCTGGTGAGGATGGGCAGAGCCAGACCGCGCAAAGGTGAGAGTGAGGATCAGCAGCGGCTCAGGGAGGACAGGCGGCCCCTCAGCCCCGGTGGAGGCTCCTCGCCTCCTCCCTCTCCACCCCCAGTGCCCCCGAACCTTGGTCTCAGGAGGGAAGACGCGGGCCAGGGGCCACCCGCCCCGACGCACCCCCCAGCCCGGCCTCTGCCATCACCCGCCTTTAATTATGAAACACGGCGGACGAGGGGTGCTCAGCCCAAGGGCCCCCAGAGGTCCTGCGGACTCCAGCGCCAGGCTCTGGTCACCCCCAGAGGGCCCCTGGGGCACGTGTCCCATGGGAGAGCCACTCTTCTTCCCTCTCACAGCGGTCGGTGTCCCGAGTGGCCTCGGAAGGTCACTGCCGGCCGGAGTTTGCAGGACATGCTGCCCCTGGTCCCCTCCCCCCTGCTCCCGTTCCCTACCCCACTGGGTGTCTCCGTCTCTCTCCATCTCTCTCCCTGCCTCTGTCTCCCCCTTCCCCCCACCCCACTCTCCCTCCAATTCAGGGCGTCTCTCCCATTTTGAATCACATGTGGGAGCCTGGCCTGGACACAGGGAGACTTGCTGAGCTGTCCCTGGGTGAGCAGGCTTCTTCTCCTTGAATTCAGTCCAGATCAAGAAAAACAAGCTCTCCTCACTGGACACACAGGGGAGGCTCTTCCTTCTTGGGGAGCATCTTCCTTCTTGGGGATCAAGAGTTTTGGGGGTTACACGCTGGCCCTCTACCCAAACCGATCTCGCTGTGCTGACTTCTAATCGAAGAAGCATCCTTGCCTGTTACAGTTTGTAGTAAAGGGGCCCCTGATAACAAAACTCTGGCCCAGCCGGCCGGGCACCTACACCCACACCTTGAGAGAAGCACGGCCCATGCAGGAGCAGCCGCAAATCCAAGGCTCTTCCCCCAACTTGGAGCTAAAAACATCGGGGTCTTCTTTCCATTTGCAGGATGGAACCAGGGAAATTTATGTCATCATGGCAGATACATAAGACCAAGTGTCCTCCGGTGTTGGAGACCCGACAGGCTACCTGCTGTCGTGGGCGACCCAGCACCTCAGTGCCTTGTCCTGATGGGTGCGAATTGCTCCTGCCATGGCCTGGTGTGGGTGAGGCCAGGACTCTGCCCCATGAGGGTGTCCGGGGGCCCTGCACACCCCTGGCGGCGGAGGCGAGCAAGCTGGCGGTGGTGTCGTCCTCACCCACGTCCCCGGGACCCACTCGGCAACGCGGGAAGTCCAGCAGTGGACCAAGAGGAAAACCAAATGGGGTTCAGCCAACGTGGCACATGGTCTTCGCCCTCAGTGTAGGAAGGGGCGGTGGATGGAGAGTGAGTCGTCCCTGCTCTGGGCTCACTTGGCCTCTTTCTGATGTGGTGATCGTCCTACCACCGGGACCGCGGCCACCAGCTCCTGGTGGGCTGGTTGGGGGCGTGTCCCCTGCGGAGACACAAAGTGGAGATGGGAGTTTGCCCCCAAAGGGAGACCATTCGGGTGAGTTCTGGGACCGCACGGCTGGCACGGAGCCGCGGGGCGGCGGGACCCGCCTGAGCGTCTCGGGCTCCAACACGCATGCGCCTGGCTGACAGCTCAAAGCCAGGGTGCCGCTCGCAGAGCTCAGCCAGGAGCCAGGAACGCGGGGCGGCTGAGCATCGACCTCGCAGGATAAATGTTCAAGAGTTAAATGGCGACGAGACAGAAAGCACGAGACGATCCTGACCCTGGGGGCTGGCTCCTCGCCCTTTTCTCCCGTAATAATTGTGACCATTAACGAGCCAACAAGCTCCAAGTAAACACGGTTTCAGAATTTAATGGATAATTTAAGATTTAAACCTTCACTGTTGTCATTTAGGCCTCATTTAGACAAAAATAAAGGCTTATCTCAGAAGATGGAAATCTCTCAAAGAACGTGCACTCACGCGGTTCGACGCAGATGACACACAGGTGCGGGGGCCTGGAAGGAGGGGAGGGGGTGTGGTGGCCGCGGAGCACGCGCGCTGTGAGGGGGACTGACGGACGAGGAGAGCCCCTCCCTGGGTGAGAAGCGGCGGGTCCACGGTGTAATGGGCACATCACAGCAAAGATCGTGGACGAAAGACAGGACACCCCGTGTCCCTCCTCAGCAGCGGGTCCTCTGGCCCATCAAAGGTGATGACAGCCTATTTGTTCCTTGAAATTTCTGACCTGAAGACCCATAACCTCCTGAGTAGATATAAATCCCATGTCATTAACGTGCTCGACGGGGACCCGAACACCCCAAAACACGACGAGCAGCTCTGAATCCCCCCAGTAACCAGCGCACAGAGGCGACCTGCTCTGTCCGCCACGGCAGGCGGTGGGGAGGAGGCTCTCAGGGCATCAGGGCCCCCGACCCGTCTGAGGACAGTGGAAGACGGTGCAGAAGTGGTAGTAGAAGGTGAAGAGAAGCGTCCACTTTCGCTGAACAAACCTGACCTCATTTTCTTCTGCTCTTGGCAAAATAACAATGACAATAAATTGTTTAATTCCAAAAAAAAAAAAATGAGTCAATTTCCTTAGGTGTCTGCACAGGGCTGTGGTTGGTACAAAACGTAGGCTGATGGCTCCTGAGACGAGCTCGGAATCTAAGAAATTAGTAGAGTTTCTTGGAAAAAAAGTTTTCAATTTAGTGATAATCAGTAGATTCAAGGGAAAACAAGTTCTCATAATTTCATCCTAACAGCAATTATTTGGTGATTTGTAAGATACCTCTCTTTCAAAAAGATTAAAACATTTTGAGCCTATGTACGTTGTTTTCACAATAGAGAAACCAAGAGGGGCACCTTTATCCTCTTTCTGATAAACATGAACCGTGGCAACCCTGGCTCAAAACCTACCACTCCCACCAGAAATTAATACAGAAATCCCAGTAAAGACAGCCTTGGCATTTCCAGAATAACGGGGTAGCCTGATCCTGGCTGTGTGTTTGACCTGCCTTCGGGAGCAGAAATATGGCCTGGGAGGTGCCCGACATCATCTAAAATTGGTGCAGATTCAAGGAGAACCTAGATCTTTAATTTAATAATCTCCGTGTCAGCTGACCCAAGTAAACAATGTACAATTTTAATCTATGGTGAGGCAGGCCATAAAATTAGTTAATAAATTTTCACTGGAAAAACCATCCGTGACGACGGTGTCTCCAATCTCCCACTTAAGCTTTTCACCTGGCATCTGTCCCCTGACTCTCGGACCTCTGGAGTCGATAGGATCTTACTGTGTGACCTTGTCACTGAAGGTAAAGCACATCCCATGTGACTTGTGTTCTGTATAAAGGGCCTTGTGAACGGCTGCAACACCACTTTACAGCCTCCGTAGCAAGTGCAAAAGCCGCTGGGCTCTGAGTGACCAAGCGTGCTGGCAATCGCACCCCCAGACCCGGCTGGCATCCCTGACAGCCAGGTGCTTTGATGAACTCCTAACGGCTGTATTAGGTCTGAGTGATATGTGGTGCTGCATGACTCAGATTCCCCTAAGGAGGAGCCCCAGTATTCACACCCCTCCCCTGAGAGAAAGGCTGAAAAGTCCGCATGTGCCCCTCGTGCAGAATCGAGGCCACGCTCCCACCCCACGCCCTCCAGCCCGCAGGGACACGCCCTCGTCCGCCAGCCCCTCCAAACCTCCCCACGCTCCTGGCAGGCCTGGAGCTGCCTCGGTGCCTGTGAGGACGTGAGACCCCTGACGATCATTTCAAGACCCAAACCCCAAATGGAACCCACAGTGAAAAGCACAACCCCATGGTCAAGTCGGGGACGATGTGATAAAAGCCGAGGGGCAGGGTCCCCATCGTCTCCTGCTCTGTTCTGCGACTCGGGCCCAATTAGCAAAGGCTCATCCCTGGGGACAAGCCGTCTGTGAAATAAGATCAACCGAGAGATGAAAAAATCAGACCCACCCCCATCGTTTTCAGGAGTGACTGTGGGCCTCACCATCCCGCGTTGCCTGGCAACGTTCGCCTCCGGGCCGCCAGGGGCTGTGCGCGAGGCCCGAGCTCCCAGACACGGCCCGAGCACCCGCTTCCCGGGAGAGACGAGGCGGCGCTTGTGAAGATGGGCACCCGGGAACCGGGGTCGGCAGAGGCCGCGGCCTGGGCACGGTACCAGCCCGGCTGTGCCGGCAGAGCGTGGGCCGGCCCCTCCCCCCGGGCCGGCTTTGAGCAGGAAGGCCCCGCGGCCCGCACTGGGGGCGCTGTGAGTGTCCCACGAGGGTGCCCCACGGCAGAGCTGCTGCAGGAGGGGCGGCGGCCTCACCGCGCACCCACTGTGGCTCTGGGCCTCCGGCTCGCTCTTGGCCCCAGATCCCCACATGCACAGAATCCTCCCCAAGTCCCCAGAACGCGCTGAGCGCCAGCCTTTCCCACCTCCGATGCCCTCTCCTCAGCTCCAGGTTCAGAGCATCCCCTGGGGTCAGCCGTCCGGCATCCGCGACAGAGAACGGCGTTTCCGAGGGTCACCGGGAGCCACCTCCACCGGCCACCACCCCACACGCGGTCACAAATAAAATTCAGAAAAATTTCTCAAAGCTCATTTTTGTGAAGACGCTTCGCAAATCCGTGAGTGAAAAATCGAGCAGCACTCCTAGAACTGCTGAATTTCTACTTAAAACGTCGGTTTCACAAGCTGTCAGACGTCACTAGACCGATGGAACTACATATTCGGTCAGAACGTCCTGCGCCCTGTGTGGAAAATGGGAAATAAAAGCCGAATCGCCCGTGAGACGCCGCGTCCGGAGGCGCAGCCCAGGCGGCAGGAGCAGCCAAGAGCTGCAGAAGGCCTCCCACACAGCAGGAGGTGAGGCACACAGCTGGGGTGGGGGGGCGCGGGAGGCCACGCGAGAAAAGAACGCGGCAGGGGACCACCGCAAACACCACGCACGTCGCAAAATCCAAAATAGCGATGTTTCTCATCAACTGCCTGACACTCCGCTAAGTGTTACTCCTCCTACATTTTCTCGGCTTCCTGTCTTTGCCTCTTCACGTGAGAACAATTTTCACATATTTTCCATAAAGAGAAGAGATAATTCAGCCTTTCCTTTCAAATGTTGTATACAGAGTTGTTTTTGTTATGAACGGCTCAGAACAGTGTTGCAGCTTCATATCTTGTCACTGGTCTAAACTCTTAGAGGAGCACCTAGTCCTGGAAGGCCTTCCGGCCCGGGTGGCAGCGCAGAGCAGCTGGATCCCCTGATGCCTGCAGCCTGGCCGCCCCCAGAGGGGTGGCGGAGGGGCGGTGCAGGAACGTGAGCCCGCCCGACAGCCGCTGGGCCGGCAGATTTAGGGGCCGAGGAGCAGGCAGAAGGGCCTGGGAAGGTGGGTGCAGGGGTGCTTCTGGAGGGAAGTCGGGAGAAGCCACTTGTCTACACGGCACACAGAGGCCTCGGTGGGGCTAGGGGCTGGGATCCAGCAGAGGAGTCTGGACAGAGGACGGCCCCCAGGGACACTGGTGGGGAGGAGGCTGTGTGTGGGAGGAGGGAGGGAGGGGAGAGCTGGGAGGAGGGGTGACGGGCAGCCCCGGAAGCCCGGGCCCAGCCGAGCAGCGTTTCCTGGGGGGAGGGAAGGAGGGCGACCGGAAGGACAGGCAGGGCCCCGCCTCACCCCGCAGACTCTTTGCAGAGACAGCTCAGTGCCCCGAGCGCCCTTGCAGGGAAAGGCCAGCGGGCACCCACGGCCCCCTGCCAATCCCGGCCCCCATGCAGGCTCCCTGCTGGCTGCGGGGGACACTCACAGGGCCTCACCCCTGCCTGCTGGGGGCCCCGCTTCGCAGAGGGGGTTTGGGGCCCGCATGCCACGTGGAGGTGGAAGCCTGTCATGGCAGGGCTGTGTCTACAGCACGTGCAGCCGGAAAAAAGGCAGTTTCGATCTGACGAGGTTACTCTCCGGGGGACTCTGACCACGGGCGGCGGGGTGGTGGGGGCAGGGGGTCTCTGCCAGCCCCTGGAGCATGAGCCCCGCCTCCGTTTCCCAACAGGAACCCCGGAGCAGGGTGCCCGCCTCGCCTCTGAGCCCAAGAGTTCACTCATTTTGCTCTTGACAAAGCCCACTGTCCCGCTGAGTCAGCTGGCAAAGCCCCGTGACCCGCCCCCTAGCTGGTAAAGGGTCGTGTCCGGAGGCTCAAAGCCGGCCTCACCCCCGGGGCCGCGTGCCAGGGACAGCCCCAGACAATGCCACCAGCCCCTCCGTCCCCAGACCCTAACTACAGGCTCTGCTGTAAGATTAAGACACTAATCCACGTTCATCTCCGGTCCTTTGAGGCCATTTTTAAAGGTAATTCGGGGCCAGGGGAACTGAGACACAAAACCTTGGGCAGGAATGACCTCTGACCCCCTCTGGAGGCGCGCACTAAGGCGTCAACAGGTGAAGCGTTTCTATCCCATCCTGACAATGCTGATTGATAACATGGAGCTAATCTCCCGCCTTTGTTCCCAGGGGGCAAAGGTTTGCGCTGGGCCTTTGAATCCGGGCCTTTCAACTCTGCAGTGAGTAAATCATAGCAGGACCTGAGGCCCCAGGATTAATTCCCTGCAGGAAATGCTGTCCCGGTCCCTAACAACCACGGCCTCCCCTTGGCTGCACACGCCTCTCCCACACCTTGGAAACAGGGACACCCTGCGTCTCGTGGCCGCTGTACCGCGAAGGGGGGAACAGGACGACAGTTTAATGCTCTGCGGGGTTCCCGCAACTCATCTGAACAGAAGCCAGAGCCAGGAAGCCAGAGTGCACGGCGTGGCAGACAGGGCTCAGGCTCCGGACTGGGTGCCGGGCGGGCGGGTGCTCGGCCTGCCTGGAGGACGGACCTGCTCCAGAGACAAAATCGGCCACAGGTGAAATGCACTCTCCCTAGAGCCGCGCCCCTCCCTCCCCGCACGTGCCCGTGGACCCAGCATGTCATGCGCCTTCTGTCCAGGGGTGGCCTCCTGATCTGCTCCAGGCCGGCTGCCCTAGGAGAGCCCCGCGCTACAGACCAGCACCATCAACAGAGATGCTATGAGAGCCACGCCAAAACATAACAAGGAACGGAGAGATCAGTCTCCACAATATATTTCATTAAACCAATGTATTCAAAAAGACACATGCACCCCAATGGTCACAGCAGCCCTATTCACAATAGCCAAGACATGGGAGCACCCTAAGTGTCCATCCATGGATGAATGGATAAAAAGGATGTGATGTATACATAATGGAATATTATATTATGTATATATACAGAAATGTTATTCAGTCATTAAAAAAATTCTTGCAACAAGGCATGAACCTGGAGGGTATTATTCTAAGTGAAATAAGTCAGAGAAAGATACGGTATAATCTCACTTGTATGTGGAATCTGAGGAACAAACCACCAAACAAAAAATCCAAGTCCGTGGGTGTAAAGAACAGATTGGTTGTTATCAGAGGGGAAGGGGGTTGGGGGAGGGATGACTTGCGTGAAGGGGGTCCACTGTCTGGTGATGGATGGTGACCAGACTTGGGGGGGCTCACCCTGCAGTATACACAGATGTCATAGTACAATGCTGTACTTGAAACTTATATTTTAAAAAATCAATAACTAATTTCATGTTTAAATGTAGGTGGTTAAAAATGCTAAAATCCTTTTCCTGTTTGGAGGGGTAGAAATACTGAACAATTTTGGGTCTGTTAAAAATAAAAATACAGTAAGATATATGTATTAAAACCTTAGGGTAATTTTTAAAAGAGAAATTAAAAATAAAAAAGAGGTAAGAGGAGGAAGTTATTTAGATCTATTTACCAAAACCAGTAGCACTCCTATACCCAATAATTATCAATTAGAAAATATAATAGGAAAGAAGACATCGAAAACAATAGCATGAAAGCTATTTTTAAAACATTGCTACAGAAATATGTCTAAAAAGGACATCCACAGTCTTTGGTGGAGAAATATTAAAATATTGAGGAACATAAAAAGATTTGAACACATGGAAAATACACTGTGTTGAGGGATGTTAAGACCAATATTGTGAAGATGGTGACCCTCCCCCTTAAAAGCTGTGAGTTAGATGCCACTTCAATCAGAACTCCTGCTATATTTATCATGGAACTTAGTAAGCTGTTGGTAAAGTTTATTAAAGCAAAGAGCTAAGAATAGCAAAGAACATTTCAAAGGAGGAGGAGGAGACGGTGGTACCTGCCCTGCTGGGTGTCAAGACTGACTCTAAGGCTGTAACGAGGCAGTGGTGTCAAGAGAAGCAGAGGCCACGGAACAGGACAGAGAACCCAGAAACAGATACACATGTTTCGAGAATTTTGACATGTGACAGAGGTAGCAGTAAGAATGAGTAAGGAAAGAATGCACTATTAAAATGTAATAATATGACATCAAAAGCACAGGCAACAAAAGGAAAAATAGATGAATCAGACTACATCAAAATTAATAATTCTGTGCATAAAGAACAGTATCAAGAAAGCAAAAAGACAACCTACAGAATGGGAGGAAATATTTGCAAATCCTCTATCTGATAAGGGATTAATATCCAGAATATATAAAGAACGCCTACAGCTAAACAAAAAATAAATTAAAAATGGGCAAATGACTTGAACTGTCATTTCTCCAAAGATGATATGCAAATGGCCAACAAGCAAATGAAAAGATGCTCCGCATCCTTAGTCACTGGGTGAGACAAGCCAAAACCACAGCTGAGATGTCACCTCACACCTAATCGGACGGCCATAATCATTGTTGAAAAATGCAAAACAATGTATGTTGGTGAAGATGTGGAGCCTGGAGCCTCATGCACGCATGGCGGGTGAGAACGTCCAGTGGAGAACAGCTCAGTGCTATGTGGCCCAGCAATTGACTCCTGGGTATATACGTGAAAGAACTGAAAGCATGAACTCGAACAAGTATTTGCACAGTTACGTTCACAGCAGCCAAACGGTGGAAACAACACCAGTGTCCACCAGCATATGAAGGATAAAGATGATGTCACACACACACACACGCATACACACACAGAATATTATTCAGCGGTTAAAAAGGAAGGAAAAGTTGATACATGCTACATCATAGACAGACCTTAAAAACACTATGCTCAGTAAAATAAACCAGACACAGAAGGGCAACCATTGTATGATACCAGTTACAGGAGGTACCAAAATTAGCAAATTCAGAGACAGAAAGTCAGAGCGAGTTACCAGGGTGGGGTGGGGTGAGGAGTTATGGATGAGTGGGCACAGAGCTGATGTCAGGGATGAGGGAAAGCTTTAGGTAAAGAGAGTGGTGATGGTTACACAATACTGTGAATGTACTTAATGCCTCTGAATGGTACATTTATACAAATGGTTAAATGATCAATATTATGGTATGTATATTTTACAGCAAACATCCTCAGAAGTGAGCTAGAGAATTGTGATTGACTCCAAGTCTGTATTGCAGTCAGGCATTCCCTGATTTTTCAGCATTAAAAGAAAGGTTAGGCAGAATCCATGTTGCTAGACATGAGAATCTGCCCACAGAGAAGGTGTGACTCGCCCAGGGTCCTGCAGCTTGTGAGCAGCCTTGAACTCAGACTCGGTAGAAAAAGCATAGACCTGAGGCCAGACAGGCTGGGTTCCAGCACGACCTCCCCTGGCTGCAGGATCCGAGAGCCCGCACAAACTCACCTGTAAACTAAGGACAGAATCTGGGGGCAGCATCAGCGGGCCGTCAGCCCAGCCTCACACGCCCCCTCCGTGGGCAGCATCGCCCTGGGGCCGGGCTCCCCGGAGCCTCTGTCCCATGCCACTGGCACCTGGGTTGGCAGGGAGAGGACCTGCCACCTCCGGGCAGGGAGAGCAAGCCTGCCGTCCCCACCCTCCCGTCCCCACCCCGTGCTGGCCGAGCAGGGTCAGCAGCTGGCAGCCCGGCCATCCACTTCTCTGCTCCAGGCAGACGGGGAGCTGGGCCGAGACTGCCCCCCGCCCCCGCTCATCTGGCCCCTGCCCCAGAGGAGGGTGGAGCCGTGAGACGGAAGAAGCCCGGGTCACTGGATGTCCGCGGACATGGGAGCCACAGCACCTGTGGTGGGAGGGGGATGAGCCACTGGGAGTGGCCGCCCCACCCTGCGGGGACACCTACTCTGGGCAACATGGACGCCACCGTGTGCGTGCACCCCTCGAGGGGTCCGCCCGGGACCACCAGGGCTGGCGTGGGCTCAGCTCCTCCCCTGAGCTGCACCCTTCACTCCCCTGACGGTCACCTCCCGGGGCTGCCACACCGTGTCTGGCTGACGGTGGACACAGAGCCGCAGGGCCAGCATGGGAATGTCACACACGCCAATGGCGGGGCGGCCAGCGGACGGAGGGCGGCTGTGACGGGCAGTGCTCGCCTGAGAAGCACGACGGCGGGAGCGGGGCCAGGCAGCTCCAGCTCCAGGTGATGCCGGGTCAATGTTCCCTCTTGGCCACGCTGCTGACAACAGCAAACCAACCCGGGCATGACCCAGGGGACGGGTCTGCTTGGTTCCTTGGGTGAGTGGATGGAGCGTAACTGAAGGTCGTGACCTTAAGGTGACCATGGATCACGCAGAATTTAGAATTTTGCTGACAGGAATGGCAGCCTCAAAGCACATCTTAAAGCTCCTGCAGCCCAGCCCGTGTTTCTGGGGCCACCGTTCCAGTCCAGGGTCCCTGGGCGGTGGGCTCCACTCGGGCCGTTGGTCAGAGGCCGATGTCCCTCCTTCCACGCAGCTGACCAGGAAGCCAGTGTCCCAAGTGGGACAGCGGGTTGTCGCTGGGAAGCTACTCAGGAAGCACAACGGGTTTACAGCCGAGGCCTTGCGGGAGCCGCTTCCCAGCCTTTGAGAGAAAGTAAACAAATAGTCCGGGGCTTCCCTGGTGGCGCAGTGGTTGCGAGTCCGCCTGCCGATGCAGGGGACGTGGGTTCGTGCCCCGGTCTGGGAAGATCCCACATGCCGCGGAGCGGCTGGGCCCGTGAGCCATGGCCGCTGAGCCTGCGCGTCCGGAGCCTGTGCTCCGCAACGGGAGAGGCCACAGCAGTGAGAAGCCCGCGTACCGCAAAAAAAAAAAAAAAAAAAAAAAAAAAAAAAGTCCGTTTTGAGTGGCTCCGGCCAACGGCTTGAGGTCATTTGTAGGAAACGGTGAAATCAACCCAGAGTCTCCCCGATCCAGTACGATGCCCCCGACTCGGGCCGCGACAACGGCTTTTCCGTCTGAGGACTTAATGCCACGGTCAGCGGGTCAGGGCCAGTCTGCTCGCCCCACGGACGCCGGCCTGTGTGCCAATGGACGTGCAGACAACCTGCGCCCCGGGAACCTGGGCCCGTGGCGCTTCGTGGAAAGACTCTCCCGGGAGCGCACCACCGGCCCCATCCCAGGACCTGGGACCCAGCCCCTCTCTCCGTTGTCTGGGCCACCGGGCTGCTCCTTGCCTGAGGGGCCCAGCGTGGCCTCCTGTTCACACCCGTTTGCTGCCTCCCAAGCCCCTCAGGGCTTGTTTTTGTTTCTCTGTTGGTCTCACCCGGACTGAGACAAAGAGATGCTGCCGGGTAACCAGAGGTATGGCCCCAAATGCGGAGCGGGGGCCACCGGAAGAGCCCCCTGTCCATTCGGGATGCACAGGAACCACTCTCCTGGCACCGGGGCTGCTGTGAACATGAACACGGAAGTTCCGGACACCAGCTGGGCTTACGTCCCACTGTCAGAGCTGCTGCCAGCCCGGCCTGGCAGGAGCCACTGTTGCCATGAGCTGGAGGGAAAAATGGATTAAGTGCCGCCGAGCACACCAACCCCGAGTCAGATTGAGACTCAGGCATCAGCGGAGGAGCGAGGGGTGGGCGCCCGGTTTCAGGGCCGTCAGGACAGATTGTGTTTTGGCAGCTGAGGTAACGCCTGGCGGGAAGGTGGGAGACCCTCTGTGCAGCACAGCCTGATGAGGTGTGTGATTAGAAGCTGCCTGGCTGCGGCTCCAGGTGAAAGAAGGGGCCCCCGGGCAGCGGGGAGGCTGTCCACACGGCACACGCCCTGGGTCCCGCCAGCGGGGGCCGTGTGCACAGCAGGCGAGAGGGAGAAACATTAACCAAATCGCCAGTCAGATCATTTGTCTGATTGCTGCTTCGGGAATAGTTTACCTTTCAAACAGGCCCACCTGTGCTCCTCGTAACACTTTATTTGGGCTTTTGGGGGCGTGTTATCTTGTTCAAACATTCCTTTGCCGAGCTGGGCAGTGGGGCAGGGGGAGGGCCTGTCAGAGGAGGGAGACCTGCCCCTACCGTCTGGCAACCTTGTGGGGCCCGGCTGACTCGGGACAGCAGGAACCCCTGGGCGGGCATCTCTGTCGGGAGCTTGGTTTTAATTCGCCACTAATGTTTTCAAACTCCTTCCTGATACATGAACGTGTCACCACCTCATCTCAGCCTCTGCCAAACTGAATGGCAAGTGTGTGTACAGTGTGTTTTCTGTTTTCCGGGAAAGATAAATAAATAACACTTGCTTTGCATAATGGCTTGGCCCTCACCGGGGAGCTTGCTAGGAGGTACTTCTGACAAACACGGGTCTTCTCTCGGTGTAAATGCTCTAGTCGGGATTATCCCTAAAGAAATCCAGGCCAAGGAAGGATTTAACTTTTTGACTGAAATATTATATTGTGCTCCCGGAAGCTGAGTCCGCAGGATGGACTTGGATGATGGAATAAGCCTTCCTGCTTATCTGATGCCTGGTCACATACGTAAAATGTCACATCACGCCAGCCCCTCCGTCCAGGGTGCGCTGTCCACCAGCGCTGCCTGGGGGCACGTGAGCCTCGGCTATTTTGTCCTGTACGTGGACGGCAGGTCCTCCTGATGGAACAGGAGGCTTTCCAGGCACAGGAGCCCTGGGGCAGAGCTGAGCACATAGACGGCTGTGTAACGTCGGTTAGTCAGCAGATACGCAAGGGCCGTAGGCCCCCTCACAGCGGCTTCTTCGTTAAGCAACCTTTACAACGTTGAAGAAGCCGTTCTGCTCGGCCGCCCACCCCCGGATCACCCCTCCCGCAGTTTACCCACCTCCCAAGGCCCCACTGCACACGTGACCTCAGTGGGCTGAGATCCGGCTGGTTGGTGGGGCCTTTTGAGCGGGAGCCTCCCCAGTGCCTTCTCATTCGTTTCCAGTCTTTCGCTTCTGGTTAGTCTCTTGTGTGGCTTTTACCCCACGTGCAGGTGAGAGGCGGCGGCACGGACAGCACACGGGGAAACCCTTGGTTCATCTCCCAGGGCTGCTGCTGTGGGGATGAGTTCTGTTATCGTCAGCCATGCTTTGCCCCTTTTGAAAAATGGCAGCGTCAAGGCTTTAAGGCTCGTGCCATCATCAGAAAGCATTGATTGGTTTAAACAAACATGTTCCAGGAGGCTTGGATCGGACAGCACGCAGGTGCTGGGCTCCACCCGTGCTGGCAGCCGCGTGAGATCCATCACCCAGCGTTACAGCCGTCGGAGAGGCAGATGCGGTTCCTGCCCAGATGTTTAAGGAAGAGGTTCAGGAGGAAATGCCAGCAGGTTAACAGCTCTCGGCTTGATGAGGCTTTCCCAGCGCCCCCACCTCAAGGTGGTGTGTTTATTGCCAACTGCACTGCAGAAGCGACAAATAAATAACCCATAAGTCAGTGTCTGTAGTCCATTTACAGGCACCTCCACGACACACATAATATCAAAAACTGGGTCCTGCGTGTGATGCTGGCGGTTTACGCATCCAGATCCAGGGCTTGGGCTCCTTGCACCTGACCAAAGTCCCGGGGGATAAATATTTTGTAAAAAGCCTCAAGATCGCTCCCCTTTAGTGGTGAGTGCCTGATCCATCTTGGAGGTAGAAATCTTTTCTCCTCTTGGTTTCCAGTCACCACAAAATTGTAATGTGATTCTGTAAAATTGAAAGGCAACAAGCAAGCTTCGGAAATGAAGGTGTTCAGGGGATCGATGGGCTTACTGTGGCAGCTCCTCCGTATCCGGTCCCTCACTCTGCTGTTGCCATGGAGACCGGCATGCAGGCAGGTCCGTCTGATAGCAGGCATCTGTGAACTTAGATTTCCTACTTATTTGCTTTCTAACTTATTTCTTATGTTATTTTTAAAAGGCATTTTAAAAGTGTGTATCCCGTCAATTTAAATTTATTGACAATGTTTATCTAATCCCTCTAGCTTCCTACATACCTACTTCTGTGCACTCTTGCTTTGTTTAAGACGCTTGCTTTGTTTAAGACGAGCATACTGTGTGTCACTTTCTTCATTAAAATATATATATCTATTATTTTTCAAACTCAGAGAACGAATGTCAGCTTTTAAATAATGGCATGACTGCACAGTTCTGTTTTTTTGCCATAAGGCTTTGTTAAATGAATTCAAGATGGTGTTGAACTCCAGATGCTTGAGAAAATAGTACGTCCTTATGGAAAATTGGGTTTTCAATAATACATGCTATAGAGCTCAGCTAAACCTAATTACATGTCAAAATAAAATTCAAAACTTTAAAAAAGCTGGTTTCAAAAGTGGTTATAGGTTATTTGTTTTATCTCTTAACAGATCTAAAGATTTAAAAAATAATAGGATCATCAGAGAAGCTGAAAAAGTATTTGATAAAATTCAGCATTAAAAACCTCAATAAAATAGGATTAAATATTTCCTTAACATGGCAAAATACATCTATCTCAGCCCAAAGACAACACGAAGTGAAAACCTTCTACAAATAATAAGAAAATTTAGTAAGATATCAGGGTATAAAATTAAAATAGAGAAACCAATAGCTTTAAAAGATATAATGGAAGAAATTACCCCCATTTAATTATCCAAAAAACAAAGATTAAGTTTCTAGGAATAAACCTAAGAAATTAAGATCTATTTGAGAAACCTTTTTAAATACCCTAAAAAATTCATATAAGAAAACTTGAACAAATGGAGAGGTTACCACATTCCTCACCAGGAAGACTCAACATCACAGGACACAGTCTCCCCAACTTGTTTCATAAATTAATGCAACCACAACAAAAATAAGGATGGATTGAGGTTTTTCTGGATATTTGATTTTGAATTTTTTATTGTGAGAAGATGACTAGACAATTTGATTCGAAAGTTCAAATAGAAAAAGAAACAAGAATAGGTAGGAAAATCCAGTGTTAATCATTAGACCATTGCTGTGCTGGAAGTATGTGGTAAATTAGTGTGTAGTAAAGGTGACATCTCAGATGAGTAGTGAAAAAGCAACCGTGGGATAAACAGCATTAGGACAACAGAGTAGCTATCCAACAAAATAAATAAGAAAAGATAAAAGCTGCAACCATGTGTCACACTGTACATCAAAATGAGTTCCAAATGAGTCAAATATTTAAATGTTAAACATAAACTCAGAAAAGTACTAACAGAAATCATGGGCAAATTCCTTTATAACTTTGTAGTCAAGGAAAGACTCTTCTAATTAAAACTGAAAATCCAAAAGCAGTAAAAGAAGGATTTATAAATTCAACTACACAAAAATAAAAACTTCTGCGTAAAAGAAAACTACCATCAGCAAATTAAGAAATAAGGGAAGACAATGAGAAAAAATATATATGTGTGTGTATATATACATACATATATATATATATATTCACCTCCTATCACAAGCTATATCCTTAGTATATAAAGAGCCCCTAGAAATCAACAAGACAAAGATCTGCAACCCAACAGATAAATAGACAAAACCTCTAGATAGTCCAGGGGAAAAAAAATACAAACAGACGCTCAAACTTACTATAATAGAAAACCTATTATATTGGCAAAAGTCCTTTCCCGGAGCCAGCCAGAGAAGAGATCAGAGCTGTCAACTGAACCCAGTGGACTTGGGAACTTTGTGTTGGTCCCACAGAGGCTGAAGTCCCAAACCCTGCAGGGCTGACGGGCCACAGCCCACAGCCTGGCCACGCACGGGTTCCTCCATCCTCAGGTGGACCCACAGGCCTCACTCAGCATCCAGTCCAGGCCGAGCGCTTGGGTCAGACAGGAGCCCCCCGTCCGGCCACCTCGGCCACAGTGACCGTGCTGCTGCCTTTGTCCGCTGGGTCCCATTCCCGTCTCACTCGCGCTCGCCCCGCGTGGGGTCCCTCTGGCACCTGCAGCATCTTCTGCCCTTGTCCTTCACTTTGGGGTCATGCCCGGCCCACCCTCTGAGGTTGAAACGCACCCCGGCTCTGGCTGACCTCTGCCAGCCCTCTGCAGGGTGTCCCCGCCCCGCGCCCCTGCGGCTGCCCTGCCGGCTCCCCTCCAGCCAACTGAGGCCTTGTGGGCGCGGTGCTCCCGCACAGAGGGAGCAGCAGGGCCTGACCTGTTCTCCACCCACTTCAACGTCCACCTGGACCCGAGGACGCGGCGGCCCCACAGGTGCTCGCAGGGTGAGCAAGGAGTCTGGGGAGATGCTGCCTCAGCGAGCGGCCGATTGGTCCGAAAGTTGGTGTGAAAAGTGCCTCACTACCACGTCCTCAGCAATCAGACCTCCTGTCACGAATGCCCTAGAAAAGACGGGACGGTGGGGGGTAAGTTAGCCGCTTCTTCTCGACCCGACGGGCGGCGTCCTGGTAGCCACGGCAGAGCTGTCACGCGGGCGGAGGGCGTGCCTGGACCGCTGGGTTCACAGAGCACCTGCTCTGCACGAGTGACAGCTGAGAACGTGGCGACCTCTGTGGCGACGAACACCGTGGAGTCGGCAGTGCCGGCGCCGGCCTCCGGGGGGCGTCCCTCTCGGGATGGAGACGCCCTCTCGTCAGTCCCTGGGGCCTCGGCCCTCGGATGCTCGTCGGGCGCCGGCAGAAGGTGGAGGAAGCCGCGGGGACTCGGGCGAGCACAGCCGGGCAGGCAGGGCCTCGGTGGCCCCGGGAGGCGGCGGGTGGCAGCGGGGGTGGGCTCTGAGGACGTGTTACAAACACAGCGACGGGGCTGGACGGGCGGCAGCCATCTGGACACAACAGGCTTTACAGGCAGTGACACCCCAGCATTTGTCTCACCGCCGCAGCCCCACCAGGGTCGCTCTCACACCTTCTTGCGTTCCTGCCGCGCCATGATAAACAGCACGAAGCAAATGGGCCTCGACTGGTTCCCAGGCGCCCCCAGCACCAGCCCGTCCTGAATCCCCGCTCATGGAGGCGATGGCGAGGCTAAAAGGGCCACAGGGCTCCCCCGACCTGTAAGTAACCGAGGTCGACCATCCACAGAGAAAGAATGGGCGGATGGAGCCAGCTTGCTCCCGTGTCCTGAGAGGCATGGTGGCAGGTTTCCTCACCCCCGGCTCCCGGGCAGTGCTGTCCTCCGCTGACCGATGCCCTCACCTCCTCCAAGCCCTCATCCCACATTCCCACCCTCAGCGCCCCCTCCGTCCTCTCCGCTCCTGGAAGACCCATTCTCTTCCTGCTTCACCGAGGGCATTTAGCTGCTTTGTGTCCATTTCTTCAGCTTCCTTCCTCCCTGAAACCCTCTGCACCGTGTTTTCCCTCCCTCTTCTCTCGGAGGTCAGGCGGCCTCATGCAGGGCTCTGCACACCTGTCCGTCTCACCTGCTCCAGGATCTTCTCCTCCTTCAGATACTCTGAGTCCTGAGATGCACTGGTCTCCCTGGCCCGCTGGGCTCTCCAGCAGAGCCCCTGCCAGGCCCCTCCCCTTCTCTGCGAACCCCCGGGGGACACAGTCTGTGGCTCCTGCCCCCTGCCCCCTCTCTCCCACCTGACCCCGATCGCCAGAGCCGTGGGCGTCCCCCAGCCTCATCCCGAGACATTTCTGGGGTCATGTCTTCCTCTGAACCCCCAGGGCCTCCCTCCTGCTCTCGACTGGATCCTTCTTGGCCTTCCTGGTTGCGCTTTGTTCTAACCATCGTTCCTCCCAAGGGTCCGCCCTCACCTCTCTCCTCACCTGGCACACCCCCCAAGGCCAATCTGATGACTCCAACCCAGACTACGGATGGAGAGGGAAACAGCAGGACCTTATGGCACCTGGGGCCCCTGCTGACCCCAGACCCAGCGCCTCTCGGATGGCACTTCCTGCCATCCATCCCCGCCATCCACGGCGACGGCCTCTTCCCTCTGAAGCCTCTTGGGGCCCTTCAGCATCCCTGGCAGAATGTCTTGCCCACGGTGGAACGAAGTACTTATTTTCTGATTACTTATGTCTATTTATTATGTAACTTTCATCCAAGCCAGAGAAATCAGAATTATCAACTACTACAGGGAAGAAAAAGAAAGAAATGAGCTGAAATACAGGAATCTGATCCCAGCAAGAAACTGGGCCCCTCCAGAACGCTGACAACGCCAACACACGTTCACAGGAAGGGCAGGCTCGTGACATTTCCTCACTGACACTCAAAGCCGTGATACGTCTTACAAAAGGGAGGGGAGAGTCGCAGTAACTCAGGGGCGAGGATTTGTGAAATACAGTTACTCATGGGCTGCAGCTGCCAAGTTAAATTCCCACGCAGAGCTGCAGGAAGGCCCAGGAAGACTCCTGAACACCCTCAGGGGTCTCGTAGTAGAACAGAGAACACGCTTAGGCGGGATGAAAGGAGGTCAAACTCGGTGCCCCCACCCAACAGGGCTTGCCTCCGTTTGGATGAGTCCCTGGCCCAGAACGCAGGCTTGCATCAAGACCCTCCCCTCCGCGACGCTGGAAGCCCTCTCTCGGGCCCTTGCTCTCTCCCCTGTAAAGCGGGCGGGATTGCGCCTTCACAGGGCTGCTGTGGGGATTCGCTCTCGGGAGAACCCACCTGCAAAGCCTTGTAGAAACGGGGCTGTGAGGAGATGGAGAGGAGATGCCAGGTGGCACAGGCCACGCTAGCCACGCCCCCTTCGGGGAGAGGACCGGCCCCGCCCTCCTTCCCCGAGGAGATGACTTCCCGGGCCCCCTCGCTCCTGAAGGGGCTGTCCTACTGGGCGGGTGCGGGTGGAGAGGGGGCGGACGTGAACAACAAGGACCTCGAGGTACTCTGGGAACAAGGCGCCCACCCAGTACTTACACAGACGCACCTGTGCCACCGCCCGCCCCGACTGTAACCAGTGCTGCGGGGCTCAGCGCGTGACGGGCTTTTTTGAATGTACCCTAAAATACTCTTGTCTTAAAGGAATTGAATGACATGTCAAAAGAACTTCCTGCATCATCCAGGGTCTTCTTTGAAAAACTTAAGAACTGGTCTTAGATGGGCTGTAAACGGTCCCAAGTCGATTCACTCTGGTGCCACATTATCCAGGGCCCCGGGGACCCTGAGGAGTCCAGCTGTAGGTTATGTCTGCCTCGAAGACTTGGGGGCACGGGCACCAACAGAGCGACGTCGTCTTACTGGAACTGCGAAGTGTGGCTGTAGACCGGCCGCAGCCACGCCCTGCGGAGGCCTGCGTCCCCGCGGGCTCCTGTCAGCCGCCCCCAGACGCCGCAACGCCAGCTGGGAATTCGCAGTAAAGGGGAGCCGTCAGGAGGCCACTTCCACGGCACCTCCGCGCCGAACACCGTCCTCCGCAGGAAATCAACCTCAGGCTTCGAACAAAGAGCTTCTCCCCTGCGGTTCGTTCTCTGAGCTACACGGTCAATCCCGCCCGGGCTTTCCTCCCTGAGGACGGGAGCTCCTGCCTCGCCGGGCCGGAGTGAAAGCTCGTTTCCGGGGAAAGCCCCGTGGGCCCTGCCGACAAGCTGGCGGCCGCTCTTCACCCTCCCGGGCAGCCCGGGCTCTGCCCGCTGCAAGGGAGGCCGAAGGAAGGAGCAGGTGCCGCCTGCATCCATGATCCCCCAGCCCCTCCCCTCAGAGGCTTCCAGCGCATCCCGCGGCCGCCGCGGCCTTGCTTTGCTGAAGAGCGCCGCCCCGCGGCCCGATAGAGAAGCGCAACCCCGTCCGGCACGGGCCCAGCCCGTCCGGCAGCGCTAACAGAGCTCCGGAGCGGCCCTCATCTGAAGAACCCAAAGTTTACTCGCAAGAGCAGCTTCGCGA
Source organism: Hyperoodon ampullatus (assembly GCF_949752795.1). Lineage (NCBI taxonomy): Eukaryota > Metazoa > Chordata > Mammalia > Artiodactyla > Ziphiidae > Hyperoodon > Hyperoodon ampullatus. The sequence goes on along the minus strand of NC_136925.1, from coordinate 89,107,719 downwards.
CCAAACCCCTGAAGCACAGCGAGGCAGGATGCGCCGAGGGACGCGACCCAGCGACCCTCCTCCAGGTGTGCGCGCGTCTGGGCACATCCGACACCCACCTCGAGGGGCGACACCCGTGGCTCCAGTGCAGTCCTGCGGCGCCGCTCGGGCTGAGGCCGAGCTTAGCTCCGACGGTGGGGGGGGGGGGGGTGCGGCGGCGGCTGGCTCCCCGCCCCCTCCTTCACCGAAACTCCGCAGAGATCCGGAGACTGCGGTGGGGGGAGGGGACCACGGGCTTAGGCCGGGACGTTCTCCGCCCGCACGCGGCTCCGCTGCCGCAGGGCCACCGAGGCCCGGTCGGGAAGGGGCTGGGGGCTGCCCGCACATGGTCGTCACGCCAACCTAATTGGGGCGGGACGTTATCCTCCACACGGCACCCACGAGAAAACGGTGTGAGGGGCTGAGCCCGTGAATAAACGTGGTGGAGCCGGGGTCTAGCCTGTGTCCAGCGTCCGAGCCTGTGGCCTCTGACCTCTGCGGCCGCGCCCCTGAGGCCAGCACGAGCTGGCTCCCTCTCGGGCTCGCTCTTGAACGGCTTGGAGAGCTTTTGATGGAGAACAAATTTAGCTAATCTTCACTTCTTTCCTTTTCGCCAGCAATTTCCATCTGCTGAAGGTATTCGCCAGCAGAGAAAATAAAAAGCGTCCGGGGGGAGCTTGGGGCAGACTCGCTATCAGGCACCTCTGGCCGCTTCTCAGTTGCTTGGCCTTCTCAGCCGTGACGGACGGTGCCCGAGTCGTGGACCCTCAGACGCCGGCGCCTGTTACCCTGGCGACTCCCGCTGGCTAGACGGCCGGTGTGGCACAGCCCTCAGGACGCCTGTCCCTCGGAGTGAAGTTCTACATCAACTCAACAGTGAAGAGCAGCAGAGACATGTGACATTGTTTGAGGGAAACAATAAGCTTCAGTCCCCTCTGCTGCGGCTGCCACCCGGGTGGACGCAGGGAAGCATCTGATCAAGACAAGGGTTCTGCAGTAGCAGGGCAGACAGAGAAAACAGACCGGACGGAGAGGAGGAAGCCCGTGCGCAGTGCCCAGCCCAGCACCGGCCAGGAGCGGCGTGGCCTCCCCAAGGGCGGGCAGGCACCAGCCACACCGCCCTAGTGCCTGGCACCCCAGCAAGGGCAGCGCTTGTCACGGGTGTCACGTTGCCGCCGTTCACCCACAGGGAGCCGCGGGAAGGGCCTGCAAGCGCAGCGTGACACCAAAAGAATGCACGCTGCTCCCCGTGGGAGCACACGCTGGGGTCCTGGGACCACGGGGGCAGCACCCACAGAGGCCTGCGCCCAGTCTCACAGGAAGACAGCTCCCCCAACTCGAAGCCCAGACCAAGACCGGCGAGAGTCCTGGGCAGGATAGGAGATCGTCTTGAGGCAGAATGGACGGAAAACTGACTGTGAAGTGACGGCCGAATGTGACTCTGAAGTTGCCAGCACCGGCGTCTGGGGTGTGGGTGTTGAGCCTTCGCGGAGGATCTTGGTGAGCGGGCGCGGCCTGTGCGGTGCTGGGGCTGAGCAACGAACAGGCCCACAGCACAGACCCAAGGGTTCTGGGACACAACCATGATAGCAACTCTCCTAGCTGCCCTCCGGACCCGTGTACCGGCTAGAACCCCGACTCCACCGAGGCTCCTAGTTTCCTCGTGACCGAGCCGTTGCGGCATCGGGTTGGCGCCTGCTGGAGCATCTCCTTCTGAAACCGCAGACGCCCACGCAGGACCAGGCTGCGCGCGTTCCAAGGCCCAGGTCAGAGACAAAAGGCTCACATGCCCACGCCTCCTCGCCATGTGTCCACAGGCTTAAGGAGAGCTTCCTACGGCCGGCTGCCCCAAGTACGAGTTGTTTGATTTCTGCAGAATCCACTGACACCATCTAAAGGAGAAAGTTGTAGTGTTATAGCCTCAAGGGCAGCCCCCCACTGTCTCGGGAGGCAGGTCAAGCGCCGGGAAGAACCCATGGCCGTGAGGGTGGGTCTACACGGAAGAAGCAACTGGTAAGTGTGGCCAGGTGGTCAGGGGCCTGGAAGCAACGAGACCGGAAGTCGAGGGTCAGAGGTATCAGAGTGGTTCGTGGGTGTGAGGAGGGGGTGAGTGCACAGCATGCTGACGTCTGTCCCATGAGAGCGCCCACCGCTGGCATCAGGTGACACGGTGACCTGACTGTGGCCATCAGTGACCCCCACCCCCCATCACCACGGCACAGAAGCCTTATCCGCTGGGTGGCTCTCCCGGCACCACTTCCAAGACCTCAGCACGCGCTCCAGCCCCGCGAGCAGCCCATGGAAGACATGGCGGAGACGGGGACGCCTGGGGCTGCTGTCCACCCGACAGGCACCCTCCTCTCTGAGCCACCAGGACACATGGTCGATCGAGGAAGCAGGTGAGGGGGGAGCAGCCCTGTGACCCCCTCGGAGCCACGGCTTGTGGGGAGGCTAGGCCCCCAAGGCAGCCCTTACACAGAAGGACTGAGGGCCCGCCCGCAGCGCTGGCCTTGTGCCAGGGAACCAAAGGACTGAGAGGGACCAACTGTAATGGGGGTGACCGCCCCCCACGCCCCTGGGGACAGGGCTGTGGCCACAGGCGGGGACTTGGGGGCCCGTGGGAAAGGATGCCCATTTCTAGGGATAAAAATCAACAGAAAACTAGTTACCAAAACTAGGAAGATTTCTAGCGGGAAAGCCCTTTCAGGAATGAGGTTTGGGTCAACCTACCAGGTGAAGACCCACAACCAACAGATGTGGGCAGCTGAGGGCAAAGGAACGCGATGAGCTGTAGAGCAGCAGCGTTTAACACGAGCTTCCGCCAGCCTAGTGGCCGCTGGGCTCTGCAGATCCTGCACTGGCTTGGTGATAGTACAGATCAGTCCATTTTCCCTCTTGCCCGTTCCAGCGCCAACACCAGGAGGGTTAGGAGTGGGTAAGCCTTCGAGCCCACACCCAGGAGGCCGTGACCAACCACAGGAGCACCTCCTCCAGAGGTGGACACTCGACGTGGCCGTCTGGCATCCCATCAGGCAGAAGCAGGTTTCACCGTCTTTACCCACAAGTTCGCTTTACAAGGGAGTTGCAGGTACTGGGGCTGGTGAAGCGACAGATGGAACACGGATGGCTGTTGTCACACGGCCCCACCTCCCCCACGGCGGCCTCCACGCTCATCTCTGACAGCTGAGAAGCCAGAACAGGCTGTGGGAAGTCCTTCCTGGGAGGCCAGACCTACCAGCAAGGCTGGAGGAGGCCGTGCATCATGGCAGGTGGGTGCAGCCGAGCACACACAGACTGGGGTTGGGGGCAGCCCTGCAGGGGTTCCCAGAGAACCACAGCCTTGCTGCTGCCACCTAAGCGGACGAGGAGCTTCCTGCAGTGGCCACCCAGGGCCTCCTGCGAGGGCTGACCTGGCTCTTCTGGCTGCAGCCCTGGCCCTCACTCCTCCACCCTCCTGGTGCCTGCACGAAATCCACCAGACCTGGAAACCCGGGGACGTGCTGACTGTTAGGCTTACTGCCCAGCACCTTCCAGGAGCTGTTCCTCCCCAACCCTCTCCCTCGAGATCTGAATCATATCAACCTTACTCTCAGCTCCAGGGACAAGGGTGACCAGCCCAAGCCCTCCCGCTACGCCCCAGGGGCCGGTCCAGGAGTAGACGTCCACCCAGCCTGACTGGTGAGTGCAGGGCAGGGTCTTGGCCACAGCCATCGTTTCAAGATTAGGCCTGTGGCCAGTAAGATGAAGCCGCCCATTCCTGGGTGACAGCTGGGTGAGAAAAATCTCTCCTCTGGACAGTATGCATTGGGAGATGAGGCCCAAAACTGCTACGGCCATTTGGTTCCCAGGGATTCAGCCTGAGGTTCACACCAACAACTTGGGAAAAGCAAATCAGGAAACTGCAGAGCAACGGACCTTGTGCCCTGATCAAGCAGTACCTGGAATCCACCCTGCCTTTGGATTTTCAACTCACATGCTGTAAAGTCTACTCAGGTCGGGTTTTCTGATAGATCCCAAAGCATCCTGACTTATTAGACTACTTTACTCGTGGATTTCTTGGCTAAATGTATTAACATTTGTTTCTTCTCACTAAAAGTCCAAATTTTCAACAAGGCCACCTGTGTGAGATTGACAGCTTCATCCCACTTGTTCTTGTCTTGGCTGGTGTAAGCCGCCAGGTTCTCTGTGTACTGCAAGACGGACTTTAAGAACCTGTTTAAAAGAAAGAAATTAATTTCTTTATCTATGCCCTTGTAAAATGCAATAATGATTTAAATGTATCCCCTTCATTTTGAAACTACAACTAAAGTTCTGTAGTTAATTTTTGTCTGAGGATTCAAGAAAAAGAAATACATTCAAAACAGAAACAAGAGAATACAAATTGGATGAAGGAGAAGAACGCCGAACTAGAGTGTCACTGGAGGGGATGGACGCCTAGACTCCACACAGCTCACACACCCTCCATCTTTCTCTCCCAAATCCACACATGACGGATGCTCTTAGCTGATGGGACTCGGTTCCAGAAAGGACCTTAGAGGCCGTCTGGACCACACGCACGCGTAATAAACCCACAGGACACAGGACCTCGGGGGCTGTGCCTCCTGTTCCCACCCTGATGACCAGCCTCACCCGACGGAGAGAGGGGCCACCCCTTCAAAGGAGATACGTCCCACCTGGAGCAGCTATTGCTGTTGAAAGACTTTTCCTGAAAGATAATTTGTCAGAAAGTTCACAAGGGAATTACCCTGACTGATGGGAAGAAGCGCCATTTTCACATTTTCCGAGTTCTCCTCAAAGTTTCCCAAGTAGCCTAAAATTTTCTCCAACTATGAATTTTTGAAATTTTCACTTAGGGAGAAGTTAAAAGAATAATACGATGAAAATCCACAGACCCTTTGTCTAGAGGCGTAGCTTTCACTTAGGGTGATTTTGCCCCCAGAGGACTGTGGCAACATCTGAGCCGTTTTTAGTCGTCACAACTAGGGGCTACTGGCATCTAGTGGGTGGAGGGCACCACCCTACAGTACCCGGGGCGGCCCCACGGCAGAGACAGTCCACGGTTTTGAGCCGCGACCTGGCCCCAGGCATCCGCACAGCTGCCTGAGACGGTGGCAGCCTCTCCAGCTTCCTCCCAATAACACTGTCTGGTGGACATTATTCTTACACCAGAGAGAGGAATTCCAAAATCATTCACATGTAAATCACATTAAATTTTCTGAAACGTGTCAGTTTTAAAGGCTCACAAATTTGCACCGAAGTCCACAGAGAACAGTTCAGGACCAGACTATGGGGTTGAAAAAAATCACCAAGAAAATAACCAATAGGAGTGAACATGATTCAGAATTACCAAAACACAGCTTCGTCTCCTGTAAGTGAGGACACTGACCTTAGATACTGCTGATATTCCGAAGTATTTTTCCCAAGAACCGCATAAATGTTGACCAATTCCAGTGCAATCAGCAATAAAATCAGATAAAGCATAGGAGACAGAAGCTTAATACTAAAAATAAAGTAAAAGTTAATAAACATAAGTATCACCTTTATAAGGAGAAAAACATTTCACCTAACCAATCCTTCTTTCAAAAGTCCTTAAATCCAAACTTCTCAAAAGAACACTCTTGTGTGGACAGCCGTTTTTCCAGTGGCCGTGAGCCCCGGCCCCTGCAGGCTGTGCGGGATGCCCCCCAACCCTGGGCCTGGGCTCCTTGCCTGGTTCTGAGCCTGCAGGCACCCTGCCTGCTCTGAGGACCAGGCTCCACCGGCTCGGCACCCGGTCCCTCCACTCGGCTCCCGTTCCCTTTGCCCAGTGGCAGCTCCTTCGTTACAAGTCAAGATTCAGCAAAGGTCTCTCCCAACAGGAGAAACACAAATGGCCTAAACATGAGAATGGGTTCAACATCTCTGGGACCAAATTCCAGTTAAAGTCAGACTCCAGTCTTCCTGGGAGGAATTTTAAAATATATCTTGTTTTGGGGAAGGATGTGTGATGTAACAGCATTATCTCATAAACTGCTGGTGAAAGCAAAGGAATACTTACTAAAAGCTTTATAAACACAGATACCATTCAACCCAAAAATTCTAGGAATTTGTCCAAAATGGTAATTTCATGAGGATGTAGCACATTCTAAAATACACAACGCTGGCATCCCCAGGTAAATCTGCTGTCATATTTTAAATGCAAATATTCATTCGGGTCCGTAGAACCCATATCCCAAAATTATAAATGGCATTTTTAAGTGACACATATGTAACTTTTCCTGAAAATAAGTATTTCTCTGAAGTCAGGGGTAGAAGTGTACCCAGAGGTAAGAGCTGCCCAGCAGAGCTCCTCTAAATGAGACCCACGAGCCGCGCACCTGTGAACCAGGCGCAGGTAGTTCCGCCGCTGCCGGGAGCGCAGGCTCCTGTCCTCCCACTGCCGGTGCCTCAGCTCCGCGAAGGCGGCCACCTGACCACACACGCGGCAGCAGTGGGCGCCGATCTTCTGGAGCACGGCCAGCACCTCCAGGACAGCTCTGGGGCAGAACAGGGTCCGGACAGGGATGCTGCAGAGATCACGGAGCAGCTGGGGCCACCTGAAGGGCAGAGCGAGAGGCCCGAGGGCCTATGGTCGCCGGTCCTCCGCGGCCTGCACACCTGCCGCGGCCTCCAACGAGGTCTCAGTTTCCTGCTGCAATCGTTACACTGGGCGGGTGTCGATGGTGAGAATAGATCGTGTGTTGTAACGTCCGTCAGACCAATGCACGCACCATCAGGGCTTATCTAATAATTCCTCCTGGGACACAGTGGGATTCTAACAGTACCTTCAACGTGTAAGACTTCAAACACAGAAAACTGCGAAGTCGGTGACCCCAAGATACTTCACCCAGGATACCCTGAACTTACTTCTCAGGAGGAAGGTGCTCCGAGTCGTGAGGAACGTGGTGGGTCTCAGGCACATGGTGACACAGCTCAGCCACGATTTCTGTGATTAAAGAGTGGCAGGCATTTATTTCAGAATTACCTTCTGATCTGAAAAACAGAAAACATTTAAAGATACATGACAATGAGCAAGATGCCTAATTAGTGCCAGTGCAGAATAGTATTTATTTCAGTGGTTTACTGAGCAAAGCACTCAATCTGCAACTCACTTTCCCCAAAAATAAAATGAAAAAGCCACCATCAGAGGGAGAGGTAAAAAGAAACGACACAACACACTGTGGGCGATGCACCTGCTGTCAGAAGATGACCTGTGACCCTTCAGTCCTCCCTTGAGCTGACTCTGCAGTGTGTCCACGCCCACTCCTCTCCTGAGCTTCAGACCTGCTGTCACACCGTCCACTAACCATTTCTGCCAGATGCCACCGTCCTCCCCATGAGGCCTGCCTCTCACCCCTCTGCCCTTGGTCTCTGCAAATGGTTCCCCCACAACCAGGCCCTGAACCCCCAGTCTTGGCCCTCCAGTCACCAAGACCTAGCAACCCCTCCTTGGGATCTGTCTCCCGACAGGCTTGCCAGAGAAAAAAAATTGTTCAGAGGCTGACATTCTCGGACCCCCGCGAGGCCTGCGTGACTTGGGGGTCACTCACCGCTGAGCCTCCCTTTCGGATCCTTCAGGCAAAGGCAGCAGAGGCCAAACTCCAATGCTCCTCTCACAGCTCAGCACCTGACAGGACAATGTACAACTGCTTTTCAAGATTTTTAAATAATGTTCTAGAAAATATGTTTTTAAGTTGTTACAGATGTTGTCATCACTTCTAAGAAGAGACATATCTGTAAAATTGTTACAGATGCCACACTTTAAAACTAGGTGATGGGTCTGTTACTCGATCAAATCAGGTAAAGGCAGGCAGGTGAAATATGGGATTCCAAGGAAGTGTCCAGAATTCTTCTGATGCCTCCTGATGAGAGTTGGTCCGTGTCCCCGCCCCTGGTTGGGGCCAGCCGTGGCGAATGGCCATGGCCTTGAAGCAGGTCGGAGACGGGCCCCTCCCCTTGTCCCCACCTCTGCTCGGGTGCAGCTGGCCGAGCACCCAGCACAGACTTCCACTCTTCAGATGGGTTCCTGTCCGGCAGAGCCCTTCCCAATTTATGACCCACAAAAGCACAAGCAAATTAAGTGGTTGTTGTTGATGCCACCAAACGAGGTACTTTGTTATGCAGCTGATATCCCGAGCAATGGACTTAGAAAGAACAGGATGCAAGATTGGCTGCAGAATAAAAGGTGACTAAATCACATGCGGCAGGAGTACGAGGCCACGGAAAAGGTGAAGATGCACAACGCCCACTGTGGGGAAAGGAAGGGGCGTTGACCAGGGACCTGGAAGCAGCAGCCAAGGAGCAGGAAGGCTGGCTCCCTGAAGCTTCTCTTCCTTCCAGAACCTTCCCTCCTTTGTTGAAGCCTCCCTCCCTGAACGCTTCTGGGTCCTCCTTCTAACGGCTTTTGTTCTGGAAGCTCGGAATCACGATGGGCAGACAGAGTGATGCAAGTGGATAAAGGTACCAGAGCAGCCCGATGCGCCATCGCAAACAGGACCCACTGACACAGGAACTCAGGCTGATTCCTTCCCTCAAACAGCAAGGACAGGACGCCGCTGGATTCTGCTCCTGCGCATCTGCGGATAACCCGCTCCTACCTGATGCTACTCAGGACCTGTCTTCTCCAGGCTCAGCTTCTCCCCGGCGCTATTGCAAATCTCCCCAATCCATTCTGTGCTGATTTTACAGCTTCCTTTTAGAATTTCTCAGTTAGCAACTATCATGATTATTATATTCTTGGAGACGACCCCACTTTTGCCCCCTCGTACCACCTACCATATAGAAAATAAAGTCCCTGAGCTACTCGCCAAATTGTAACTTCCTGGTAGAAATGCTTAAGAAAGTTTGTTGCCTGCTTGTTTACTTTACAGGTTAACAAAGGCTGGCCTCATAAAGCTGGCATCCCTCACCACCGAAAAGCAACACCTGTGACTGGTCCCGGGTTAACAGCACTCAGCCACCCATCAAGTACCAAGAATGCCGAGGACACAAACCCCACCACAACCCTAACTGCTGGACCTTAGAAAGACACAATGGCTTGGCCAAGGCCATGCATCCAAGAGGCATGCAGGCTACAAAGCCAGGTCTGCGGACTTGCAGCCCGGCTGGACAAGGCCGGCCTGTACCTCTCAAATCTCTGCAACAACTGACCTGCACACGCCCCTCCCCACACACCTGCTTTTTAAGCTGAGAAATTGGATGGCAGCGAGCGCTGTAGGCTTCTGCAATGCTCACCAATGCTCTCACTGCTGCTTTTTCCTGCTTTAGAGAAAACAGACAATTGTTACTACAACTTCTAGTCAGGCTCCTACTTTTCTTCTATTGCATCTTAGGTCATTTAAGAGTCCCGATTTCCAATTAGCTTTCTTCACATAATTCTCTCAGCTAAAAGCAAGCAAAACTCTTCATTAAAATAGGTCTAACAAGGCTTCCCTGGTGGCGCAGTGGTTGAGAGTCCGCCTGCCGATGCAGGGGACACGGGTTCATGCCCCAGTCTGGGAAGATCCCGCATGCCGCGGAGCGGCTGGGCCCGTGAGCCATGGCTGCTGAGCCTGTGCATCCAGAGCCTGTGCTCCGCAACGGGAGAGGCCGCAATAGTGAGAGGCCCGCATACCGCAAAAAAAAAAAAAAAAAAAAAGGTCTAACATAGTAGTCAAACCATAACCAACAAAATTTTTAAATGAGGCTGATTAACAATGATAAATTACAAAGGCCACTCTGTCCACAATGCAGCAAAACAAGAAATAAATGGGGGAAAAAAGATGCCAAACAATTGGAAAATGTAAGAGATTCTCCTAAAAAACTAGGACATAAGAATTTAAACATTAAAAATCAATATAACTAAAAGAGGATTACATACTATAAACACTCAATTGCCAAACATACATTTTAAAAGAGTAAAAATAACATTATTTACAGCTGACACATCTGTATAACTGGAAAACCCAAGGTGGCGGACTATTACAAAGTCAGTGAGTTGAGAGTGGACAAATTTAATAAACAAAAGTCAAGAGCTTTCCTACGTATAAGCAGTAACTACCTAGAACTCTCAATAGCACAAAACAACTCATATAGTTAGTTGTTACTTGGAGAAGAGATGCACTCAACTTTCATTCACACAGATACCTACACGGGTGCTACACGGAGCAGAGAGAAACCAGCCCTCACTGTGTGGTGAACGTCTGGTGGGGTTGCCAGGACTCACACCTGAAGTCAGTGACGAGCCGGCAGCCAACACAGCACACACGGCTTCTCCCCTGAGACAGGAACCTCAGGAGGGCCTCAGAGCACAGTGGGGACACATGGGGGCCACACCCCTCCCAGGGAACAAAGTTGCCAAAAATAAACTGTTAATGAAATGTTAGTTACAAAACAGAGTATGTCCTGCTTTGGAACCCGCACTGCAGGCTCATGGAAAGACATGGAAGCAGAGACACCCAGCTACTGACAGCAGTCACCTCTGGGAGAAGGGATTCCTGAAAACTTTCACTTTTTGTATTAATTTTTCTATCCTGTTGGAATTTTGAAACAAATTTTACCATAATTGTTACATGTACAGTCTGAAAAAAAGATTAAAATATAACTAACAATCTAACCTAAATTACTTCTTTTAAAATATAGAATTACAGTTTATTGACAAATGCAAATATTCTACTCTCTCATTTAATAGTCCTCTGTAAATTTTTCCAATTTATTTAGTTAATCCTGCTTTATACTTTGTTCTCTGGTTTGCAATATCCCATCACTGTTAAAAACACAAGCAAGTGTATGCTTAGGAAATAGGTTGAATTACTTTAGGTGAGATCAAGTAATATTGATTTATTTGTTATAGACAATACCTGTACACATGTTCAGATGGAGGCACACTGTACTCATATAAATTAAAAGATGATTAAAATATAATTACATTTGAAAATAAACTACATTCCTTCATAACTTAATGATAGTGAATCTAATTAATTTTCTTTCCTACACATTACCTTAAACACTGATAATAGATCTTCATCAATAAATCTGAGTAAAAGTACAAAGGAAAATGCAAGCAACTGATTGGCTGCTTCTTTCGGAAATTCAGGTAAACTGATTTCCCCATGGCTTAAACGATCTCTTAGACGGGGACCTTCCTGATGGTTCAGGAAATCCCAGAGAAATTCCTATCAAAAAAAGGACACAGAAAATATTTGGTTAGTATTCTCAGCAGAAAGAAGGAAAGTCCGAAGGCCCAGAAATGGCAAGCCCAAAACATCTGAGGAGCAGCAATGTTCATTACAGAAAAGTTAGCCTGAAAAAGAAAGTCATTCAAGGGCACACAACAGAAAAGTATCAAGTTACGATAGTCCCTGGGATCTCTTGGCTTTATCACTGCACTTGACTACCTCAGGCAGGACTGCACCCCACTAGCTCAGGATTGCCCTGAGGAAACCCCGTCCTCTGTAACTGCACCCCACCACCTCAGGCAGGATTCCCCTGAGGGAGCCCTGTTGTCTGTAACTGTACATCCTGCTCCTCAGGTAGGATATCCTGGGGAGCCCTGTTTCTGTATCTGCTCCTTGGCTGATTGATAAGAACCTAAGAAGTTTGTAGAACTCACCCACCAGGTCTACAAAACTGCTTGCATGGCTCCAGTGCTTAAAAGTACCCTTTCTCATTCTCACCCTCCTGAAAAACGAGAACTGAGTTGACCACATTTGGAAGCCAACTTTCCAATCAATAAAAGAATCCACTGCTGTGCTCCTGCATGGACAACACCATTTTTCTTTCCCCTCATGGCTCTCCTTCTTACATGTCCTTTCTCACATCACTCGTTTACTTCTGAAGCCCTATGAAGACACTGCTTCTTTCTTAATGGCAAAAATCCAAGGACTCTTCCACAACGTAGAGGAAAATAAGTCAGAAAACCCAATTTGCTGACCCAGGCAAATTGCTGATGGACAAACAGAACTAGACAAACTAGTTCAATCATCCTAATTTCCTGATGGCAGAAAGGATGCCCAGAGAGCATATGGAATCTGACTAGTGTCACACAGCCGGAACTGGAACCTAGGTTGCTAACTCCCAGTTAAAAGGAGAAAATATGAAAATTCTATTTACAGTCCAAAGTAGTCACTGCAATAACTTCATAAAATACAAAACTGTGATAAATAGAAAATGGCTCTAAATAACTACCTTCTCTCATCCAACACTCTGTCTTACTAGTCGCAACTGACTTTGCTGTCATTCACGAAGCAAATGCAGTCCCTGCTACCAGCGCAATACAAAACCCACAGATTCAAATATTGCTCAGAATCAGGTCAGCTAAGTCATCAGGCCTTAGGAGAAGGACATTTAAACAAAAAGCATGAAGCACAGTACCTGAGCTGGGCTCAGAGCCAGCAAATGACAGCTGCACAGACAATGAAGTTCAGACATGGGAATGCTTCAGAAGCATTTCTTATGGGCACGTCACAAGCCAAAATTAACATCATTTTTGGGAAGTGCTAATCACATCCATAAATACAAGGATGTTAGATCGTAAATGCCTAATACTTTACCATTGCAGGCTCTCCAAGGAAAAGAGGAAGTTGATTGATTTTACCATCATTCAAGTATTTTGCCAATATCTAAAACACCAAAAAGAAGTAAGTTGATTAACTGGTACATATACAGAACTTTCAGTGTCAAAAGATATTGTACATTTGGTATGACATGCTGTGTAAGTCCAAAGCAGATTAAATGAAATAAGGACAGTCTTAAGAACGTAGCAACCACCTGTTCAGAAAAGGTTTTCTCAACCAATACAATGACTTTAAGAAGATATATATATATGTATTCTTAATTGTGTGTATGTGTTTATGTATATTTACATGTATATAGGTGTGTATATGTGTGTGTGCATTTATGTGCATATATATGTGTATTTGTGTGTTTATGTGTATTGTGTGTATACAGGTATACGTGTATATGTGTGTTTATGTGTATTTGCAAACACTGTGTATGTGTACATGTATATACGTGTGTATATATGTATATATGTATGTTATGGCCTTTCCATAACTTTAGAAACTAGGTTAATAAGACTGGGTCTCAATTAGTCTGAAAACTATATTCAACACTATCATCACCTTTTTTTTTCTTTTTTTTTTTGCTTATATGACTATCAACATTTTCCTGTAAGCACATGATTTATGGCTGATCTTTAATTTTAATTTTAATTTTAAAAGAATACAATGTTTTATTTGTTTCAAAATACCTTATAAGTTTACTTACCTCATCAAAGGTAGTATAAAGAGCTGTTGACTTCAGAAAAGGAAATAAAAGAAATAATTAAAGTAAAATACAAGCAGTGTGACACTATTCAAAGCAGGAAAAAATTCTAGCACAGGGCCACAAATATGAAACCTTCTTTTGTAAATAAATCTTTATCTAGCAACACTTTGGGAAGAATGTCATTGACAACATAAACACAATATAAAAGACATGAAAATACAGCAACCCTGGCAGTCTAGCCGTGTTAGAATATTGCTCTAACAAGTACTGTAGCTCAGATACTTTTTTTTTTTCTTTTCTGTCGAGAAATGTTTTTTTATTGTTCATGGACTACTGATCACAGACAGAAAGCATCTGGCTTATTTGCGACTTCAATCATTAGCTCTCCATTTTAGGTTAATGCCAATATTTGAGAATCAGGCCTGAGTGAAAGCAGTAATAAATACTAGATAGAAATGACAATAAAAGTCAGAAGTATCATAGTCCAGATTTCCAGAGGTCTGATCTAAATCAGCATATCTCAGTTAATGGGTCTTTATGATCTTATAGATTTGAATTTAAAGTTTGTAATTCAGTTTAAGGACTTGATAAGAAAATAGCATTTTTATTTTGCAAATTAAGGGTAAAATAGCTGTTCAATTTCTTCATACAAACTGGGCTTTTAAAGCATACATGTGGCTAGCATACTTAAATATTTTACCCTCCAAGCATTTTTTCTCTTTTTTCTTTTTTTTAACATCTTTCAGATACTTCTAACACTTATGATGCCACAACTTCACAAATCACTACTCACAAAGAGCACTTCTTCTGATGCTGGTATTTGTGTGCAAGTGAGCACAACTGAATATTTTCTCCAACAAATAGCCTTTGTTTTTCATGCTTCTTGGTATAATTAGCCCAGACTTTAAAGACACGGCTCGGGGCCAGGCTGCCTCAGCACTCTAATTCCAACTTCCACACCTTCTACAAGTGAAACCCTGAGCACCTCCATGCTCAGGTTTCTCTGCAAAACTGGAAGTGAGGAATGCCCATCTCAAAGGCTGCTTGGGGAATTCAGTAGGATTTTACACACTGTGTGTCAAAATCAGTATTTTGTGGAAGTCAGGTGCTCAAGAAATGTGTTATACTTATTAATGCTTATTAACATATTTTCATTTTAATATTATCAAAGACTCCTGAACATTTATTACTGTGCAGATGACTCTAAAGCCCATGTATTGCTGACCCTAAAATTTTTTCCAAGCTCTATTCTAAATATTCAATTGCCTACTAAATATCCCCACTACTTCCTCAAAAAAGCTGAACTTTTCATTCATCTCCATAAACGATGTGAATTAACTTCTACCTTTTTTTTTTTCTGCCACGCTGTGCAGCTTGCGGGATCTTAGTTCCCTGACCAGGGATCGAAGCCGGGCCACGGCAGAGAAATTGCGTCGTCCTAACCACTGGACTGCCAGGGAATGCCCAACTTCTACCTTATTTTATGGAGTTGGTATAAATGTCTTATCTCTCACCCCTAATACACACAAGCTTCTAAAAGTCACTAGGTCTTTGCTCGTCTTCATATCCTGCATTGATTCTGAAGAGACCTTATGCCATAACAAGTATTCAATAAATAATTACAGCATTTGCACAGCACTTTATAATTTTCACGTATGTATTGCTTTGTAAATAAATTGATGCTATGTTTATTCTGGATAAAAGCCTGGGCTAAAATTTAAGATATTCTTCGATAAACTACATCCTCTGTAGAAACGGTCACACTATTTATTTGTGCAGTGAAATGACAACTAAATAACCAAATTCATGACACCACAGAGCCGTGCAGTGACTGATCATGTTACCATGAAGTCAATTCTAAGAGCACTCGAGTGAGAGCTGTGACAACTGGGGCTCTAGTTTCTGCTGGAAGACCCAGGCTTCACTCCACAACACTGGACTGGGCAGAGCCTACATCAAAGGCACCGGGTGTGGGCACCAGCAGACATAAATATGGATGACCCACTCCAAAGGGGCCTACACCAGAGAGCTCTACAAAAATGCACATAAGGCAAAGCAGAACTGCCTCAAGATAAGACAGAAAGAGAACGCAGAGAAAAGCAGCTGTTAGATCTGAGTAGATGTGGCTCTGGGAGGTAACCACTGTGGCCGGGAGTGGTCAGGCAGGGGACAGTGGGCAAAGTGAGAGGAAAGACATGCATGTTCAGGAACTGGCGAGGATCTTAAATTATGCTGGGGAATCAGAGGGAAAACAAACTGGAGAAAGGCTGAGGCCAGACTCTGACATCCTTACAAGCCATGCAGAAGTGTGAGCCTTGCAGGCAGGGGCTGGGAGCCATGGAAGGTTTCTAAGCAGAGGAAACCATAAAAGACACAGGAATACTCGTGAGTTTAGAAAATAATTAGTGGCAGTGTGGGAATGGATTAGAGAAGGAGAATCATGAAGACTTGTGGGAGATGAGTTACCAGGTGAGCGTGATGGGGAGCCAGGTGAGGCCTCAGCACTGAAGGACCACAAGACAAATCATGGGTAGAACTGATCGGCAGGGCAAGTCCATGAGGAGAATGGAGTGCAGGCAGAGCATAAGATGGTGTTAAAGCTTGGTGCAGAGCAATTCAGAGGATAAGGATAATAAGGAATAAATACCAGAGAACAAATTTGTGGAAGAAAAAGTTTGCTTTTCTGAAATAAAGTAAATTTGAGATGCTGGGGAAAACTCATATGAAGACATTCAACAAACAGGTGTAAACCTAACTCAGGAGATCAAAGTACCATGAGTTAGAGACAATGCCTTGGAGACTGCTGGAACTTAATGCTATAAATTGCCCTCTTGGCACTGCTTTAGCTGCATCAACAACTTTTGCCATGTTGTGCTTTCATTTTTATTAGTTTCAAAGAATTTACTAATTGGTGTTGCTCCCACACAGGTAACAGCTTAAGGTATGGTATTATGTGAGGTCTCCCAAGGAATAAATATAAAGAGAGTACAGGGTTGAGAACAGAATTCTGAGGAATGCCTATATAAAGGGGCACAAAGAGGAAGCTGAACTAGTGAAAGAAACAAGAATACCAAGTATGGTAGATGCTGCTGTTTGTCCCATAATATATATTCTCCCTTTCCCCTACCTAATGGATTCTCCCATAGCTAACTAGGCCCATGGCCACCCAGAGACATCACTAAGCCTCCCTGGCAGTTTTGGCCAAAAGGAAGCAGTATCCTTCGAGAAGGGCATACTGTAGACCACCCACGGCCCACCTCATGGGGTTACAATAGTACACCAGTAAATATGGCTACAGAGAAAACGTAAGTGTCAACTCATTTTATGACACCATTAGGTTTAAAAGACTACTTGGAGGGCTTCCCTGGTGGGGTAGTGGTTGAGAGTCTGCCTGCCGATGCAGGGGACATGGGTTCGTGCCCCGGTCTGGGAAGATCCCACATGCCACAGAGCGGCTGGGCCCGTGGGCCATGGCCACTGAGCCTGCGCATCTGGAGCCTGTGCTCTGCAACGGAAGAGGCCACAACAGTGAGAGGCCCACGTACTGCAAAACAAAAAAACAAAAAAGCAAAAACAAAACAAACAAACAAAAAGACTACTTGGAAATATGACAGAACCCTCAAAGACAATCACAAATAAAATAAATATATAACATATAAAATCACAATAGGAAGCCACAAAAAATGACAGTCAAGCTTTCCAAAGAAAGTTCTTAGCTAAAGAATTCATTTAACAATAAGCAAAAATATGATATTAAAAGCTTTTAATTAGGCACAGAAAAATGTCAATACAGCAACAACAGTCACCATCAACCATTTAAAGCAGTGTACCTCAGCAGTCAGAAGTCTCTTTGGACATTTGTTAACTGTGGCAAAAACTTTCCTAAGTCCAGTCTCTAGTTGCACCAATAACAATATGGCACAGTCCGCAAACCTGTGAAATTGAAGGAAATAAGCAAAACTTCATGTTTTCAAAGTAAACACTGGCACCAACACCATAATAAGGGTGCTGTATTCCAGATACTACCAATATGTGTCCAAAGCAGGGAGGAGTGACATTACTCACTAATATGAGAAACAAAAACAGAATCAAAATCTCATTAGACTAGTGACTGTAAAACTATTTTCCAGTGTTTTAATGTATGATGAAACATTTTTAGCAGCTGCAGTAGAATAAAGTGTCATCAAAGATCTGCTAAACTTGTTTCATCACTTCTAAAAAATACTCAGAAACCAGGATTTCAGTGGGTTCTCAAGGTACCCAATCAAATGTACGTATCAGGATAAGGTAACGTGAAAGGAAGTAAAGACCACCGACCTCCTGATGCTTACACCCCTGGGCCTGCTCCCCAGGGAACACAGAGACAAACTGATATCTTCTTTCTCTCATGATTCTCTAACATTGAACACTATGTTTCAGTCACAGTAAGAACTCAAAAAAATATTAATAAATTGATTCTGAAAAATAATTATCAGGGAGTTCCCTGGTGGCCCAGTGGCTAGGATTCAGGGCTTTCACTGCTTGCTGTGGCTCGGGTTCAATCCCTGATGGGGGAACTGAGATCCCACAAGCTGCACAGTGCAGCCAAAAACATTTTTTAAAAATTTTAAATAAATATAAATTCATTAGTTAAATACAAAATAATTATCTTTATTAATTGTATAAAAACAGTACAAAACAATAATGTTTAAAACACAGTTACAAGATGCCTTTTAGTTAATTATATGAAGATATTCTATGCTCAGGTCTGCTCTTGAGTCAGTCCCGCTCCTACCTGCTCCAACTCCAATAGCGACAAAGCAGGAAGGTTAGGGTTTTAAGAAGGCCTGGCCTCCAAGCTGCCAATGACCACTTTGTAATGCCACACTTCAGGTACCTGTGAGACTTGAAGTTGATTAATGCAACTTCCCAATATGGCAACATGATTTTTAGTATGAAAGTGGATTTCTTCATCACTTCTTCTAATACTGAAAGTACCTCACAAGTAACATCTGTAAAAAGAGCAAATATTTTTAAGCACAACCACACTAATCAGCTGAAAAAAAAGGTGTAAACACACTTAGGGAGTGATGCCACTGAGCCGACCTCTTCAGGAAGATAAACCGTGGGCCCCAGGCAGCGTGCCACCTAAGCGTGAGACCACCTGAACTAGCGCCAGGGTTGCAGGTGACCACAGGCACCCTTGGAAAAAGGGAACGTGGGCAACTACATCTCTTTAGTGATTTAAGCTACAACAACTTTGAGTAGAGGAGTTCAGGGTCAACAAGCTGACCACACTGACCAAGAAAATTAAATATATCTTCAGAAGATACAGGAACCAAGTGTGAACCCAAAGGTAAACTATGGACTTAAGGTGATTATGACTTGTCAATGTAGGTTTATTCTTGGTAAAAAATGTACCCTCTGGTGGGAGATGTTGATAATGGGGGAGGCTGTGCGGGGGCGGGGGGGAGGGGCGTGGACGGGAAATCTCCGCACCTCCCTCTTGATGTTGCTGTAAACTTAGAACTGCTCTACAAAAATAAAGTCTTAAAGAGTATATACATTGGGCTTCCCTGGTGGTGCAGTGGTTGAGAGTCCACCTGCCGATGCAGGGGATGCAGGTTTGTGCCCCGGTCTGGGAAGATCCCACATGCCGCGGAGCGGCTGGGCCCGTGAGCCATGGCCGCTGAGCCTGTGCGTCCGGAGCCTGTGCTCCGCAACGGGAGAGGCCACAGCAGTGAGAGGCCCGCGTACCGCAAAAAAAAAAAAAAAAAAAAAAAAAAAGAGTATATACATTATTGGCAGTCACCTAACTACCAGAAGGATCCATGATACAAAAAGGCTAAGACTGCCAGGACCAAGATGATCTGTACTGTTCCCTCCAGGATTAACATCAGCAAATACAGACACAACACTTCAGCCAAAGTGGAAAAGAATGAGCCTGGAACAAGCACATGGTTTAATTGCTCTTTCAAAGTCCTGTGTCCCCCAACCCCACTAATTTGGTAAATGGCTTTCTCACGAAAAGAAAACAAAAGATGATATAGGAGAACATTTATACTACTGGTACTTTTGGCATAATGATTATGAGTACAAAAGCACGAGAGCTAAGAGGAGAAGGGAAAGTGCGTTGCAAACTGGTCCAAAGGCATTTGTAGCCAACATGTGTGCACAATGAACTAGCTTTATCATTAGCGTTGAGTCACGCAGCCGTGGCCCTCAGACAGCCCTGGGGCGCTGTGGGAAGAGGTAGGGGGTGATGGGGCCCAATTTAAGAGGTTCTTCATGAAGGCATTTCATAGAGCCTTCATGAAGGCTTTCAAAGGCATCTTGCCCTTGGAGAATAACTATTCCACCTACAGAGTTCAAGTCTCAATGCTATTTAATAACTCTATAAATATCTTTACAGAGATATATTCAGGAAAAATGTGGCATGTGGAACTTACCAGGGAAAACGATCAAATCCTCTAAGCTTGTAAGAATTATGAAAGGTCGATGTGCCAATGTGCGCTTAGTTTGCTGAAGGTAACCCTTTAGTAGTTGACCCAATCCTGCTGTCAACAATATCATCATTGAACAGTATCTAGTGGAAAATACCACAGAGATCCATTAGAAAAATGAACTCAGCACACATATAAAAAGCTCTACTTTCAAAAAAAAAGTTTAAAATTAAGAAAATAAAACAGCATTAAATTGCAGAAAACTCCACGGGCTGTGGGGATGGAGCTGTGCAGTGGTTGGGAGGACCAGTGACATCTCAGAAACCTGTGAGCTTGAACCTCGGGTCTCCCACGCACCAGGGCGCTGTGCCCGTCACCACCTGAGCTTCTGGGGCACGAGTCAGTGAAATCATAACCCTATCATCACGCCAGTCATTCTGCCACTAACATTCAGTTTTAGCTTCAAAATCCTGTCCCCAAACTCTCCTTCTTCTCAAAATACATCTTTCCTTGATGTGAAATTCAAAATAAAACAAACTCTTAAGTATATCAAAAAAGAGAGAGAATCCCTCCCACAGCACCTTACTTTGGAGGAATCTCTTGAGGCGCCGCGAAGCCGTGCCACAGAACATTGCGGAGGTTGAGTCCGCACGGAGAGCCCACGAAGACCTTGAGCACGTCCATCTAGGTGGTGAGGAGGCAGATCACCGGGTCACTGAGCAAATCAATACAACACTGGGATCATGTGAGCTCTGTTCTCGGAAGTAATGGAACCAACGGTATATAGTAACGAGAACAATAATACCAGACCAACACTTGCTGAGCGTTCAACATGTCAGACACATTTTGTGTTTATTTGTGACTCACTCACCCTCAGGACAACCGCTGAGGAAAGCACTATTATTCCCACTATGCAGAAGAGAAAAATATAAGCAAGGAGAGGTGAGACCAAGGTTTCAGAGGCCACAAAACCACAAAGGGGGATGAGATCCCACCCAGGCTACACTGCTTTCATACCATACATCAACATGGCCAGTATCTAGATAAAACAAAACAGAAAGTGATAAACAGAAACTCCACAGTAAGCAGCGTGTGCTCATGACAAAATACACAGGGCAGAACAGCCAGACCACAGAGGCTCCAGCCTCTTCTCTGACTTGAAGCTCACCGTTCACCTGCTCTGTCCCTCCATCTACAAAGCAAAGACTCTCCCAATACAAGGACCCTGCTTATCAAACTGCAATAATTATGCCTTTCCATGGGCTACCTCTGGGCCTGGAGCACCACACCTTAGAGGAGATTCAGAAAAACGGAAGCCATTCAGAGACTAAAAGAACTCAACCCCATGTCATATGAAAGAAGAGCTGAGCCTCAAGGAGACTCAGGAGGGGACTGAAGCTGTCTTCATACAACTTAAAGACTCACTGGGAAGAGGAAACAGATGCATTCTGGATTTCCCTCAAAGGGCAGGAAGTTATAAAGAGGGGTTTCAACTCAATGTCAAAAAGCTTGACAGCCAGTCCTTCGATGCTATTCTGGGAAGTCTTGGCTCTCACACTATTTTTAAATACTTTACTATTAACTTAATTAAATGTTAATGACTATAATATTAATAATTTAATATTGTTTTAAATTTAGTATTATTTAAAATTAATTGTTCATACCATCTGGACAATCAGAAATATATATGCTAACCAACTAGAAAAATTATCTGGGAACTAAAAGGGCTGCGGGTAGGCAAAAGGCTCACTGCACAACACAGGCAGAAAACAAAGAGCAGAAGAAAACGACGGAACTTAAGAATTCAGCGTGACACCAAGCAGTCTGTACTTCCCTCCACACCCTCCACCAAAGAAAACAATCCTTAAGCTGACAAGGGGTAAGGAACCACCGTAAGAGTGGGAAAGCTCTACTGACAACGGATTTCTTAATGTCTTGTTTGTAGTGTCCTCCCGGCTTGGCACTACCCTGGCTTCCTCCTTCACCTCAGCCTGGCCTTATTCAGTTGCCTGAAGGTTATTCACTGGTCTTAAACGAACTTGATCATGTGGCCTCTAGAAGGTTTGAAAACGTACATAGCTCTGCATGTTTTTTAATTGGCATCTAAATTTTTTTTCCACTGTAAGTTTGAACAGCTGCAAAAGGTATAATTTCTCGGATGTTAAAAATATTGATTTTTTAATAATAAAACTATAATATCAATCTTTAAAGGGTTAAAATTTTATTCTAGAAGTTAGTATTACAATCTATAACTTGCAGAATTAGTACTATAATTAATATGTAATCAGTGGATCAAAAGACTTCAAATTGCTCATCTGCCTGGCCCCCCAGAGGTTATTTTATCAGAGGCTATCCCACCAGAGGTCATCACATCAAAGGTTACTACTACACCTGAGGCTCTTACATCTGAGGGCCACACACCAGCAGTCATCACACCAGAGGCTATTATCAAACCACATGAACACTCAGGACAAGAGGGAGGTGTGTCTTTTGGCTGGAAAGGGGATGTGGGAAAGGAAAATACGCTTGAATCACTGAAATTAATTTTTTCCAAACAGAGCATCAATTTTTGAGGAACAGAAGTACAGCTAACATCGACTGTTTTGTGCTGTGTCTACTCCATCAGGTTTAGGTGAACAAGCTTACCACAGACTGCCCAAAGACTTGAGCGAGCTCCTCAGATGCAATCAGATCTCTTAAAAGAAAGGGGCATTCCTTCCCAATCAGTAAATACACCTAAAATTCAAACAAATATTGTGTAACAATCGTATTATAAGTCAGATGATGTTAACAAGAAAACCGCCCATAAAGCAAGTGTCTGTACAAATGAGAGGACAAAAGTAGCGAAGACACTGATGTTTTTGATCTCATAATCGTTCAAAAAGAAAAATATTTTAAAAATCTGTGCTAAGTGATTGTATAGGAAAACAATACTTAAAATCAAGAAATCTGAGCTAAACTGCAAAACAGGTTAATGTTCTTTCTGATACTTTACTGGACCAACAACGAAAGAGTCCTCACACTTACGTCAGCCAGGGCTCGCTCCAGACATGATGTCAGCTTCATTAAGCTAAGAGAAATAGCAAGAGATTGAAGACTTCCCAAGGCATCAAACATTTCACGAAATAACTGTTTAGAATAAGACATATGTTAGAATTCGTGTTCAATAAGTATTATTTCTCAAAGGCACAGTTCTATTAATGAAGTTATAGATGATTTCAATTGGCATATTTTAATGACTTTTTTGGTATAGGTAAACATTTTCTTTTTTTTTTTTTTATTAGTTTCTGCTTTATAACAAAGTGAATCAGTCATACATATACATCTGTTCCCACATCCCCTCCCTCATGCATCTCCCTCCCTCCCACCCTCCCCATCCCACCCCTCCAGGCGGTCACAAAGCACCGAGCTGATCTCCCTGTGCTCTGCGGCTGCTTCCCACTATCTATCTACCTTACGTTTGGTAGTGTATATATGTCCATGCCTCTCTTTCCCTTTGTCACAGCTTCCCCTTCCCCTTCCCCATATCCTCAAGTCCATTCTCAAGTAGGTCTGTGTCTTTATTCCCGTTTTACCCCTAGGTTCTTCATGACTTTTTTTTTTTTTTAATTCCATATATATGTGTTAGCATACGGTATTTGTCTTTCTCTTTCTGACTTACTTCACTCTGTATGACAGACTCTAGGTCTATCCACCTCATTACAAATAGCTCAGTTTCGTTTCTTTTTATGGCTGAGTAATATTCCATTGTATATATGTGCCACATCTTCTTTATCCATTCATCCGGTGATGGACACTTAGGTTGTTTCCAGCTCTGGGCTATTGTGAATAGAGCTGCAATGAACATTTTGGTACATGTCTCTTTTTGAATTATGGTTTTCTCAGGGTATATGCCTAGTAGTGGGATTGCTGGGTCATATGGTAGTTCTATTTTTAGTTTTTTAAGGAACCTCCATACTGTTCTCCATAGTGGCTGTACCAATTCACATTCCCACCAGCAGTGCAAGAGTGTTCCCTTTTCTCCACACCCTCTCCAGCATTTATTGTTTCTAGATTTCTTGATGATGGCCATTCTGACTGGTGTGAGATGATATCTCATTGTAGTTTTGATTTGCATTTCTCTAATGATTAAGGATGTTGAGCATTCTTTCATGTGTTTGTTGGCAGTCTGTATATCTTCTTGGGAGAAATGCCTATTTAAGTCTTCTGCCCATTTTTGGATTGGGTTGTTTGTTTTTTTGCTATTGAGCTGCATGAGCTGTTTATAAATTTTGGAGATTAATCCTTTGTCAGTTGCTTCATTTGCAAATATTTTCTCCCATTCTGAGGGTTGTCTTTTGGTCTTGTTTATGGTTTCCTTTGCTGTGCAAAAGCTTTGAAGTTTCATTAGGTCCCATTTGTTTATCTTTGTTTTTATTTCCATTTCTCTAGGAGGTGGGTCCAAAAGGATCTTGCTGTGATTTATGTCATAGAGTGTTCTACCTATGTTTTCCTCTAAGAGTTTGATAGTTTCTGGCCTTACATTTAGGTCTTTAATCCATTTTGAGCTTATTTTTGTGTATGGTGTTAGGGAATGATCTAATCTCATACTTTTACATGTCCCTGTCCAGTTTTCCAACATTTTCTATATAAATATAACAATATCCGAAGAATCAAGAGAGATGTTTAACTCCTTAGATGTTCAATATCTAAGGAGTTTTTGGAAAGTTCTTTATTTATTTAAATGTTTATTAAAAGCAATAACTCTGGCATAATTGTAAACTGAAAGGTCAAATATTTTGACCTAAATCTTATTTCCCATTTTGATTAGTTCTTAAAAATAGATAAACATAAGGCAGCTCACCCTGCCACTTGAGGGAGCTACTACACAGGGAAAAGGGAACACCCTTCCACCCTATATTAGGAAATCCAAAGTATTTTAGAATTAGACTCTTTTATAGTTACTGCTCTACTGTAATCATTTAATGTTCCAAGTGAAATGGTTGGTTTGAACCAACCACCAAACCAACCATCAAGCCATCCAAAACAAGGTTTGGGCCCCAAGCTATTCCTCCTCCCTTCTATTCACCCTCAACAAGCCAAGCATCCCCACCTCCGGTCTCCCAGTCCCACCGTCTCAAGAACACCTTATTACCGGTCTGTAAGGTCTTTCTTTTTTTCTGGAGCTGTCCATTTTTCTCTGTCCCAGGACCAGCACCCATGCACCAAACTAGGTCCCTAAACCCCAATCCTGACACTGCATCCAAAAACCTCCTTTGGTCAAAGGATGTCTCAGCTCAGGCTTTGCGGGCTTTGCAAACAGCTCCAACTTTGCCTTGCAACACTCAAGCCTTCTTACAGCTGAGGACCCAGAGGATGGAGGAGACCCCTTTAAAATCAGCAAGTAATAAGGGCTTCTAAGTGGAATGTGCCGTCTTTTATTTCTAAAGGTTGTTCAAAAGCCGAACCTCTGGAACACCTGTCCACTGGAGCCCAGGTGAATATCGCGTTTCAAACTGCCCCTTGGTCAGAGACGACAAATGTAAGTGGACAGCCTGGCACACAGGGCCCAGCAGCCTCACGCTTCCCCTGTAATCCAGACCCTGGGCTTCAAGGATAAGAAAGCAAGTTAGTACCACAGCTCCACATCGTGTGATGCAAATGCCTAAATCATCAAAGAAAAAGGGCTTTAATTATGAAATTTCCATAAAGTTGGCAACCAGTTTATAATTGAACTTACAATAAAGATACTCATGTTGTTGAAAATAAGTTACATAGTGTTTATCTGCTTATAAAAGAAAAACTCTCATTAGCGAGTTTGAAAAATAAAGAAAGGTTCAAAGAAGAGAACAAATATTTTTTCATTTTTTCAATCTCTTTATCTGTTTGTACAAAATCAGCTTCATGTTGTTATATATAATATTTTAACCTGACTTTTTAATGTAACATTATTAGACTATGAGATTTCCAATGACATTATTAATAATAATAATTATTAATTATTTTGGAACCTATTTAGAATATGAATTTTTGGTTTTGTTTTTTTGATAAGTTTTGGTTGAACATTCACATGGTTCACGACCAAAAAATATAAAAGGGTGAAAGTCTCCCTCCTGCCGCCAGTTCTCCTTCCTATAGCAGCTACTGTTATAAATTCCTTGGGTGTATCTAGAAATATTTATACATACACAAGCAAATAATACAACTATGTGCTCCTCCTATTTTTTCACTCAGCCATACAGCTCAGAGAGATTTCTGGATCAGAAAGATGGGCCTCCTCACTCTTTTTCACCACTGCATAATATTCCCTTGCATGCATTTTTTTCATAGTTTATTTAATCAATCCACTACCGCTTGACATTTGGCTATTTCCAATGTTTTTTCTTTCTTTCTTTTTTTTTCTATTACAAAATGCTGCAGTAACTTGGCACAAACACACGTTCATACCTGTGACTGGGTCTGTCTTGTACGTTCCTGGATGGAATTACTGGGCCACAGCACATTCGCTTATAATTTTTACAATTATTATTATTTTTCCCATCCCACATCCCTACTTCAAAAGACATACAAGAATGTCTGGAAGACATTTAAACTAATTGTATGTAACACTGGTCATTCTATACCCTTAATTCATATGACTTCTATCTTCTTCCCTCTTCCACCCGGATCATGGGCCGTAAGCTGAGAGCCCCTCAGCCCTCACTGCCTCCCAACCCCTTCCTTCTCACACCTGGTTTTCAGAGCCCAGCTTTCCCTTAACTCTCCTATGCTTCTCTGCCTCACTCCCTCTTTCCACACCAATTCCTTTTGTCTTTCAAATTAAGAAATTCCATTTCTCTTTCAAATGAGCAGAGAGGGAAATTTTACAGGTCAAGACATTTTAAATGCAACAGTATTGACGGGCGTTTGGGCTTCAGAGAAAGTACAAACCTGATTCTGTATAAACCACACAGTCTGTAATTGTTGTCCAGCATACTTCACCATTTTGAGTTACAATACTACTGATATCGCAATTTTCTCTGGCTTCAAACCCGAGTTTACAAATCATATCATACACTGAAGGAGAAAGACACGTGGTAATAGGATCCTCTATCTGAAATATAAAACACACTGTTTAACATGAAGTAAAAATTAATTTTAGTATATATTTAAGTTACATGAAAATTCTATTCTGTCTATTCTGAGTATATTCTATTCTGAGTATAGAATATACTCAGGTATAGTTACTGTGTTAACACATTTTCCGAATTTCATGAGAACTATATGATTAAAACATTGTGATTAAATGTTAACTAAAGATTACTTATGCAAATGTTTCCAAGTAAATGCTTAAAGATTTTTAATTACTTTATTAATCATAGTATTTAAGAATTTACAGAAGCTCAGTATATTTTATGGATAGTGCCTTATTCCTTTCAGCATTCTTTTGCTATCCTAAAGTTATCAAAATAAGCATTTTTTAATGAGGGGTGGGAAAACAGAAAATCAAGCATAATGAGTTAAAAGAGAAGCAAAAAGCATAACTCTGACTCCCTATATGGTGTAAAAAGCAGCAAACCACACTGCTTTTCCATGAAGGATTAAATAAAACCAAATTTTCATAATTTTCTCGACATTACACGAAGCTCATCTTATAAACCTGCAAAGAGATCACATTCTAGGTCTAAAACTGACCTGGGGTCTTTATGTGATGTATCAAGTTCAGGGATCTCTGTGTTCTAATATCAATAAGTCCTGGTAGCTCCCTGATTTGGAAGCCAGTCAGCTTAAGTTCCTCCATCCTGGTCAGCATCACCCTGTTATCCTGTCCACTATTCCTGTCCCCAAAGGCTTCACTTCCCCTTCTCAGGCCTGGTTGTTAACCAATCCTTTCAGGCCCTAACAGGTGAGGTGCTGCCCGAGAGACTCGTGTGGAATGTTCAGTGGTCCTCTGGGACACCTGCTCAGCCAGTCGGTGCACAACCCTAGGAGCACTGCTGGACGGCAGGGGGGAGGGGACTTGCTCCCGCTGCCTGCAGCCTGGGGCTTCCTGTGCGCTTCCTATTCTTTTGAGCACTGCCCTGCAGCAGCAGCAGAACTCAGTCTGCAGTCTTCCCGACACCTGTAGGCCCAGCTTTACCACCGAATGCCCACCACAGACACAACACCATGCGTCAGTGCCTTCCCTTCAGAACTCTGCTTCCCAGACTTGCCAGGCCCTTACACATAGATGGACAGCACAGTTTCCTCCTTAGACCCCTGAGTTTCAGCCATGCAGGTGCCCTCCTCTAAGTTTCTAAGCTTTAAACTTCCGACCACTTCCCTTAGCTCCCTCAGT
The DNA here is from genome assembly GCF_949752795.1 of Hyperoodon ampullatus. Taxonomy (NCBI): domain Eukaryota; kingdom Metazoa; phylum Chordata; class Mammalia; order Artiodactyla; family Ziphiidae; genus Hyperoodon; species Hyperoodon ampullatus. The sequence goes on along the minus strand of NC_136925.1, from coordinate 89,079,720 downwards.
CCTAGGGGGAGTGACTGCTTCCCGCAGCTGCCGTGTCCACGATACTACTTGCAGAGATCTCTTTTTATCCTTTCAGATAACTAGTTAACAATTTTTACCTAGTTAACTCTTTATACCAAATTATCTTAGTGCAAAATCTAGTGTGGTTTGTCTCTGGACTAACACAGAAATATAACTCTAAAAGGTCACATTCACATCAAAAGGGACTCCTTGCATTTTTAAAAAGGATTCGAACTCTAAAGGAATGAGCTGTAGTTCTGGAGTGACAGGCGACAGGCAGAAGTGATAATTCTGCACAAAAGTCCATCTACTCCACTAGCAGAGTGGGCCCTGGATTTGGCACCTGAAGTTGTAAAAAGGGTCTCTTTTGGTTGTAGACACTGGATCAACACAGTTGTCCCTCAGACTCAACCAAACAGTAAGATCTTAGAGCACAGAGACCACGTCTTATACAACGTTGTATCCCCAGGACACAGCATAGACCCTGGCACACAATAAATGAAACATAAGAGTTACATGAAGGATTGGCTCCTCCTACCCTGAGCTGCAATACACCCCTCCAAGTCTCCAAGACCTTCAGATCTGAGGAATGGCTATATTCTACCCCTACCAACACACATACAATTCTACAAGTTGGCTTCTAGGTTAACTTTTAAGTCCATACTGTTAGACAATAAAATCCAACCTCAAATCAACAAACATTAGATGCTGCAATGCTCTGATTGTCACTCATGACAATAAATACATCATCCTGTGTATTACACTCAGGAACATGCCTGTCCCCCCCTAGAAGCCAGAAACCCTGCATGTTTGTGTGCATGTGTGTGCACCTCCCACGTCATTTTTTGATACTTCAGTGTCTTGTCCAGAGCAGCATGGGGTAGTGCAAACGGCCTGTGCTTGAGAGCTAGAATGATCTGAGTTTGAATCCTTTCTCAGCCTCTTTACCTCTTGCCTTGAAAACGTTACTTAACATACCTGAGGCTTTTAACTGTAAAGCGGTGCAAAATATTATCACCTTCTCTGGTTGCCGTAATTAGAGATAATACTTGAAAAGCACCTAGCACATAGTACTCAGAAAGTAGCAGCTAGTGCTAAAACTGCTGACAGATGACTGACATTGAACTCCCTGAGACAGGAATGTAAGTAAAATCCTTATTTTGAGGCAACCCCACACTGAATCCGATCTACGGTCAGTTAATGAGACCCTTGTGATTTAGTTTTACGTTATCAAAATGGCCTAAAAATGTCCAATGTAATTCTGACTTGCAAATGTGAGCCAGAGGCGAGTATCTACACATACTTCCCACACTGCTCAGGGTACCACCTAGTGAAAACTTCCCTTAGGGGCGAAAGCCAGTCAGAACAAAAACTATAACCAACGCCGCGTTGTGCGTGCACGCCCCCGGCCCCGGTGAACAGCTCCGGGCCGTGGCTGTCGCGGCCACAGAGCCTCCACACGCGCGCAGAGCGTCCCCTCGGCCCCCACACCACGTCCTCGCGGACTGCAGCCGGGACCTCGGGCCCCAGGAACGACGTGGAGTCGGGCGGCGACAAGAAGCAGGAGGGCGGGGCGGGACGGGTCCAGCAGGCGCCCACCCAGCGCAGGCACGGCCGCCCTCCTCCGCCGCGGCACCGGCTGCGGCCCGGACGGCGCTTCCCGCGCCGCACTCCAAGGGGCGCGCTCAGGAGAACCGGCGACCGCAACTCTACCTCCATGACTTTCGGCGCCCGTCCGCGGCGCCGAGGGATGACGCAAGCCACGCCACACACGTCACGTCACGGCCCTCCCTGCGGCGCACTTCCGGCTTCCGCGGCGCAGGCGCGAGCGAGAACCTCTCGCGGGAATCGTCCGCGAGAGCCTGGGCGATGGAGAAGTGGGGCCAGGCTGGGAAGCCGTCCTCGGCCGTGGTGCCTCAGCAGCCGCCGGTGACGCCTCGGAAAGAGAGGAGGCCTAGCATGTTCGAGAAGGAGGCAGTGAGTGAGGAGACTCGGGACGAGGGCCAACCCCTAGGCTGCAGAGCTCCGGCTTTTGTGGTGTAGACCCTAGACCACCGCGCTAACTGACTGAAAAAGCTTCTTCAGTTCTCTTCAGATTTGTTCAGCTCAGGTTTCCTAAGAGGCGCTTTCCCCAGAAATACGTAATTTTAGTGTGTGTAGTGCCACCACACAAACCGCACCTTTACTAGCCAGAAGTAGGTGTATGTGTGCTGTGCTTCAAAATAATAACAATAATATTTGGATTGGCTATACCAAGCAGAACAATGGGATGTTTTGAGTTTTTGTAAACAGCAGCCTCAGTATTTGAAGAACATACGAGAAAGTTAAATTGAAAATAATTCTGTTCATTAACTTACTGTCTGAAATTAATGCAAAATGACATTCAATTTTATTGGTGGTATAACACCATGATTTCTTTATGAGCATAGTGTGAAAACCATTACAGTACAAAACTGTAATGATAGAGCTGGGACTTCTGGTCCACTTGCCTATAATTGTTTCTTTTCATACCTACTTCGTGGGACCCATAATCAACAGGATGAAGGAGAGATAATAGGCAAAACACTAATTTTTGAAGATCCTTATTTCAAATAACAGAATCCTTCCCACCCCACCCCCCCAAAAAGTCATGGCAGCATTTCAGGTTCTAATGACTGCTCTTTGGTGTCTACATTTTACAGAGGAAAGAGAAACAAAAGGAGGAAAAATAAATAGGGCAAGTTTGCAGAACCAAGAAAAAGCACAGCAAGGCTAGAAACCTTAATATATTGGATTTTAAATTCATGCTCCCAGAAACTTTGTTGTATTGCCTCGTAATAAGTCTGAGAAACAGGTCGCCTGCAGTAATGAAAAATATTTGTATTTTGAGGTGCCTTTTACAAACTTACTGTCTACTGAAGGTCTGAAGTCTTGAAAAGTGAGGAAGTCTGAACCCAAAAGGAGGGGACGACAGATAGGTTCACTTGGTATATAGGCCAGAATCTGGGGAAAGGGGGACATGGACCAAGGCAGTTCTTGCTTATTTGCTATGAATGTGATTAACCATAGCTGTCTTTAAAATCTGGGCTTCTACAGGTAAGAAATTTGAATTGGGAAGAGACTGAGAAAAGATTTCACAAATGCTCACTAAATGTGCCTGAGGGCAGTGAGTCACTAATTAGTCATTCCTAACTTTCAGGTAGCTGATTATTCTCATGATCCTGAGCATAAGAAAGATTAGGACACACAATTTAATGGTTATACATGTCTTTTGATTTTCTCTTTCCTGCATCCATTTATTTTCTTCTACTAGTAGCAACTCAGTTTTCCTTTGGAGAATTAACTAATTCCCTATTGGATAGAGTTTTGGTGGGACTGTCAGTCACCTTCCTTAACTTTGTGGTGAGGATGAGACCAAAACTAGGCTGATTAGATGAACTCTTCCTGTAATAATTAAAGAAAATGGTTGAGATTAATTTAAATTGAAGGCGGCATACTGAACTGCCTCAAGTGTCAGACTCTTTAGGCTTCTCTTCCATTCTGTGAGCTACTCCATATCTTTCCAATTAGTTATATATATGGTTAACAAGATTCCGTGCTTATTGCTTGCAACCAAAGATTCCAAAACCTTAAACAAATTACCGAAAATTGAAAACTTGGTTAGTCTCACTTGTCTATGTACATTTGGAAATCTTTAATACTAGCAAACAGGTTTTAGAAATACATTAATGTAATGGAATCTCATGACCATGCTCTTTTTTTTTCTAGGATTGTAGGCTCAACATAAGGAAATGCCATATCAATAGGTTAAATAATTAAACTCAGATTGTTTTAGTAGATACCAAAAAGTTCTTCATATTTAAAACTTATTTCTAATTTTTGGAAGTGACTACAAAGATTATTCCTTAATTAAGAGATAAAATACCCTTAATAAAGAGAATACTAAATCAAAAGCCAATATATATATGGAAGAAATGGCAGAGATGTGAGTTTTCAGCATATTAGAATCTATGATTGTTATTTTTAAACCACAAATGCATGCCCTATGCCCAAGGAATTCATTGCAGTTGAGAGCCACTGTTAATGATATAATATAGTTGTATCCCTTGGGTGTATTGTGAAAGGAAAAGAAGATGGCAGTACCCTGGAGAAGCATTCTATTAATCAAAAAGAACAAAATAAAGATTTCACTTTTAAGAGGTTTGGGGAGCTATAATGCTCTTCCACAACTAAAACATAAAGCGGTCTGACAGATGATTAAAACAGCAGGTTTATTTCTGATTAAGGACTTCTACTAGAAGCCAACATGGAGTAACTCCTACCAGAAACTACAGAAAATTACACAAAATGTATGAAGTATTTATCTCCACTGGCTGGATGTAAGGCAAGACAGGATTGTGATCTTTGAAAGATGAGAAACAAGAAAGGTCAGCCCCAAGATTTCCCCTAATGTACTGCCTGGTGAGGGCTTCCAGCCCATACCTTATGAAGATGTCTCCCTTAGTTGAGAATGATTTGGGAGTCAGGGTATGTCAGGGTGATATAAGAGCAGAGTATTAGAGAGGAGAGAGCTGTACAAACAGTTCCCAGGATCTGCAGAGGATTTTCCTCAAGTCTTCAGCTTAGTACATCAGTGCATCTGGTGAGGAAGTCAGGTGTGGCTAGAGAAAGAACCACCCAAAAGAAACAGAACAAAATCCTTGAACTTGCACAAAATAGACTTTTTTTTCCCACCAGTAAGAGTGGAAAACCATGTAAATCATAGGACATTGGTTAGAGTGCTAAGAAGTGTATTGTCTCAGTATTGGGGGAAAAAAACCCTAGACTTAGAGTTTTCTCTAGTTCGGCCTATCAAAGCTTAAAGACACGCCTCGAGAGGATTACAATGTTTCCAAGTTACTGCATTCTAGAAGAAAGCTCAAGAATGCATGTGGGAATACAAAAATATACAGCAAAAACAGAAGGTAAAATTCACAATATCTGGTGTTTAATTAGCATACCTTCAAAGAAGCAGAATAGTACAACTCAAAATGGAGAGAAGAAACAAAACACCCAGAAATGATAAAAAGATACAAATAGTATTAAAGGACACTAAAGCGGTTATTATAAAACAGTTATTGTATTACATTTTCATCACATTAAAGCAATTATAAAATACTGATATTATAAAAGAGTTAATATTATGTTCTGTTCAAGAATGAGGAGAGGGACTTCCCTGGTGGTCCAGTGGTTAAGACTCCATGCTCCCAATGTAGGGGGCCTGGGTTCGATCCCTGATCGGGGAACTAGATCCCACATGCCACAACTAAGGATCCTGCATGCTGCAGCTAAGGATTCTGCATGCCTCATTGAAGATCCTGCATGTGGCAACAAAGATCTCGCCTGCGGCAGCAAAGATCCTGCCTGCTACAACTAAGACTTGGGCACAACCAAATAAATAAATAAATATTTTTAAAAAAATCAGAAATGATTAAGCGTGGTAAATCCAAATCAAACCTCTAAGATGAAAAATATAATGTTGGAAATGTAAAATAAACTGAGTGGAATTAACAGCAGATTTGACACTGCAGAGCAGGCTTAGTCAATTTAGAGACAGCAATAGAAAATCTGAAATGAGCTATGGGAAAATTTCAGGCAAAATTTTATTATCTTTGGAGTCCCCAAGTGAGGAGAGGAGACAAACTGATCAAGACTTGAGAGAAAAATAAATAAAATCAGAAATTAAAGAGAAGAAATTAAAATTGATACCACAGAAATACAAAAGATCATAAGAGATCACTATGCCAACTAGTTGGACAACCTAGAAGAAATGGATAAACTCCTAGAAACATACAACCTTCCAAGACTGAGTCATGAAGAAAGAAAAAAATCTGAATTGACTGATTATTAGTGAGGAGATTGAATCAGTAATCAAAAACCTACCTAAAACAAAAGTCCAGGATCAGATGGCCTCACTGGTGGATTCTACCAAATATTAAAATAAGAATTAATACCAATCCTTCTCAAACTCTTCCAAAAAAATAGAAGAGGAAGGAACACTTCCAAACTCATTTTCAAGGCCAGCATTACCCTAATACCAAAACCAGCCAAGGACACCACAAGAAAAGAAAATTATAGGCCAGTATTCCTGATGAACATAGATGGAAAAATCCTCAACAAAATATTAGCAAACTGAATTCAATAGCACATTAAAGAGATAATGCACCATGATCAATGGGAGTTTATACCAGGGATGCAAGGGTGGTTCAACATCTGCAAATCAATCAGTGTGATACACCACATTAACAAAATGAAGGATAAAAATCTCATGATCAAAAAAAAATCTCATGATCAAATAGATGCAGAAAAAGCTTTGACAAAAATTAACACCCATTTATGGTTTTTTAAAAAAACTCTCAACAAAGAGGTTATAGAGGGAGTGTACCTCAACATAATAAAGGCTGTATATCAAAAACCTACAGCTAGGGCTTCCCTGGTGGCGCAGTGGTTGAGAGTCCGCCTGCCGATGCAGGGGACATGCGTTCGTGCCCCGGTCTGGGGAGATCCCACATGCCGCGGAGCGGCTAGGCCCGTGAGCCATGGCCACTGGGCCTGCGCATCCGGAGCCTGTGCTCCGCGAGGGGAGAGGCCACAACAGTGAGAGGCCCATGTACCGCAAAAAAAAAAAAAAAAAAAAAAAAAAAAAAAAACCTACAGCTAACATCATACTCAATAGTGAAAAACTAAGCTTTTCCTGTAAGATCAGGAAAAAGACAAGGATGCCCACTTTTGCTCTTTTTATTCACATAGTCCTGGAATTTCTAGACAGAACAATTAGGTACGAAAAAGAAATTAAAGGCATTCAAATTGGAAAGGAAGAAGCAAAATTGTTGCTTTTTGTATATGACATGATATTATATATAGAAGATCCTAAAGACTCTACCAAAAAAAACCCCATTAGAATTGAAAAACAAATCCAGTATAGTGGCAGGATACAAAATCAATATAAGAAATTCTGTTGGGTTTCTATGTACTAATAATGAACTATCAGAAAGAGAAATTAAGAAAACAATCTCATTTACGATTGCATCAAAAGGAATAAAATACTTAGAAATAAATTTAACCAAGGAGGTGAAAGACCTGTCCACTGAAAACTGTAAGACATTGATGTAAAAAAATTGATGACATAATAGAAATATATTTCATGCTCATGGATTGGAAAAATTAATATTGTTAAAATTTCCATAGTATCAAAAGAACCTACAGATTTAATATAATACAATCCCTATCAAAATTCCAATCCCCATTCCAATTCCAAAAAAAAATCTGATGAAAAAAGTGGGCAGAAGATCTGAATAGATATTTTTCCAAAGAAGACATACAGACGGCCAACAGGTACATGAAAAGATGCTCAGTGTTACTAATCATCAGGAAAGTTTCATATCAAAACTCACAACTGTTAGAATGGCTATTATCAAAAAGACGAGATAAGTGTTGGTGAGGATGTAGAGAAGAGAACATTTGTGCACTGTTGGTGGGAATGTAAATTCATATAGCCACTATGGAAAACAGTAGAGAGGTTCCTCAAAAAGTTAAAAATAGGACTACCATGTGATCCAGTAATTCCACTTCTGGGTATTTATCTGAGGAAAACAAAAACACTAATACAAAAAGATATATGCACCCCCATGTTCATTGCAGCGTGATTTTCAATAGCCAAGATATGGAAATGACCTGAATGTCCAATGATGAATGAATGAATAAAGAAGATATGGTGTATATATACAAAAAAGAGTGAAATCTTGCCATTTGCAAAAACATGGCTGTGTCTCAAGTGCATTATGTTAAATGAAATGTCAGAGAAAGACAAATGCCATATGATCTCTTATATGTGGAAGTTCACAGATGCACAGAACAGATTGGTGGTTGCCGGAGGTTGGGGTGTGGGGAAAGGGCTGGAGAGTGGGCAGAATGGGTGAAGGGGGTTAAAAGGTACAAACTTCAGTAAAATAATTATAATAATATGCTCAAGTGTGTTTTATTCCAGGAATGCAAGGTTGGTTTAACATTCAAAAATCAATGTAACTCACCATATTAACAAACCATTAGGGATGAAAAATAGGATGGAAATTGGTAACATTTCTACCTAAATTAAAGCAGCTCACCCAGTCATGGGTCTAGCTGGATGATAACATAAATCTAAGATGATATCCTGTCTCTGTAAAGCATATTCAGTGGTGGAACAGAAAATATGTACTTCTTATAATTAGATGTCCAGAGGAGAGGTGGGAGATTCTGCACTAAACATGCTTTTCCTCTTCCTAACTTGCTTATCACATAAACTCCCTCAGAGAGGAACAAATCAGAGGGCAAAGAAGGGGAAGCATTGCTCCAATAACAGTTTCTGCCACATAGAAACATCAATGGTAGAGAATAAATATTTTCCCATAGCATTCCTGGGAATATGATGTTTAATGTATACATTTTAAACTACTGGTCTATGAAGTAAGGTGTGAAAAATGAAGAGTGATAGAAATATGTAGAACTGTAGGAAAATTAAGATGTAATAAACATTAAAATTAATAAAATTTTAGTAGGGAACAATGGTATTTTTATGTTATACAACTCCTAAAGACATAAAATGTGTTTTTAAATCACCTTAACTGGGACATTGAAAGAATATCAAAGGAATTAATGCTTCAGAATAAATTGAAAGAAATCTTTGTAACATAAAAAATTAATTGTAAATAAAAGTTCTTCTGTAAATGCAGAAGCAAACCATGTTCCTGGTTTGAAAAGCTATTGTACAGTTATGAAGTTATTTATCATTAACATTATTTGTAAACAAGTATTTTAAACTATAAATTATTACCTCAGGCCCTGATCTCCCTATAATCTATTCACCATACAGCAGCCACAATAATCTTTTAAAACTGTAAATAAGAAACTATCACTTGCCTGTCTAAATCCTTCCAATGGTTCCTCATCATTCTGAGAATAAATTTCAAATTCCTTTTCAAATTCTACTTAGTCCTACATGATACCTTTTTGTTTTTAATGTATTTTATTTATATGTATTTGGCTGCGTTGGGTCTTCGTTGCTACGCGTGGGCTTTCTCTAGATGTGGCGAACGGGCTACTCTTCATTGTGGTGTGCGTGCTTCTCACTGTGGTGGCTTCTCTTGTTGCGGAGCACGGGCTCTAGGTGCGCGGGCTCAGTAGTTGTGGCGCATGAGCTTAGTTGCTCCGTGGCAAGTGGGATCTTCCCAGACCAGGACTCGAACCCATCTCCCCTGTATTGGCAGGTGGATTCTTAACCACTGCGCCACCAGAGAAGCCCCATGATACCTTTTTAACCTTATTCTGTTACTACTATTTTCCTCACTCTAAATGATCCAGACACACCAAAGACACGTCTATTCTCAAAACATGTTCTTTGTCCTTCCTATTTCCTGTTCCTTTTAGACTTCAGCCCAAACCGGACTGAAGGGACTTCTCCAATTATTCAGTCCAAATTAGGCCCTCATGATGAGTTTCTATCAAGTCATGTGATTTTATTTGTATAGCAATTACCACTATTTAAATTGGCTTATTCATTTCCCTATATATGTTTTTATTGTCTATCAGTCCTCCTCCCCACTAGAAGGATAACTCCATGAGTGCAGAGTCCTTGATTATGAGTTAATACAAGTAAAACAATTAATTCCTGGTTATTATAATGAAGTTCAGCACTGTAACTTCAGAACCTAGAGTACTTAACCATAGTAGCCATTAAATAAGTAGTTCTTTAAGACAGGTTGAATGTCATACAATAAATATTGAATGTAAAAAGCACAGAAAGATGTATATACCAAATCAGTACACATTTGTTATCTTTTCAATTTAAGACTTGCAAATGTGTTATGTAAATAATTATTATTTATTCAAAGATAAACTAATTAAAATTATAAGACAATAAAGGATAATATTTTCATAATGTCAGGGCAGGGAACATGAAAGGTTTTCCTTACATACCAGTCTTCTAGCCACTCAGTTGCCCTCTCAGGGGCCACTCTTGTTTCTAGTTCTTTTGCATCTTCCATGGATGTTCTAAATATATGCATTCAAATTTGTGTTTGTGTGTATTTGTGTTTATAGATAAATAGATGATAGCTATATTCTTTTTTCTTCTTTTACCAAATTGATAGCCAGGAGTGAATCTAGGATTTAGCAACCACATAATCATAGAAGTCTTATAATGGATTTCCAAGCTTTGTGTCAGTCCTGTCCCATTGCACCAGGGTTCTTAAAACCGAAATTTCATTTTACAATTAAAAAAGTAATCTCTCTCTTTCTGTCTCTCTCTCCCTCCTTTCAGTATGCACAGATATTAAGAGAAAGACTGAGAGAATCAGTTCATGATGTTCAGTACGTAGAGCCACCATTTGATGACTCAATTGCTGACACAGGTAAAGAATGGAAGGGTGCCCTGGCAAAACTGAAGTTTGCTAATTCATACAGAATGGAGCCATTGAAGAAATTCCAGGCTTATTCAGTAGAAACGAAAATCCAGCAGATATTAAAGGTAGGTTGATAGATATATATGATAGCAATATCTTAGCTTTGGGGGTTTGATAAACTATATTAAGATTTATGGCAGTATAGTTACCCTGATTGGTTTTTTTGTAGCTTTTATCTCTGAAAATATGAAAGTACTTTGGAGTCATACTCAGTAATCTTCATGTTGATGCTATGATTAAAGCTAGACCAAAAGGAATATTCTTTTGCTATTTCATTTAACTCTTAATTATCCATAAATTATTTATCCTTCAGGTTCCATGTGTCTCCCATGTTTGGAGGAATGAATAAAAAAACCCCAAATTGAATATGTGTGAAAAATTGATTCATGACGACACTAAAACATCTTAAGAACAGGCAATCCCCAATTTATGCATGGGTTTTCTTCATTAAACCAGCTGGAATCTAAAGTTCATTTAAGACAGTCTGAAACTCAGACACATGTTTTCAGGCTAGTCCAACAAAGCTTCTTCAATTTTACAAAATTAATACTGTAATACTAATACCAACATTAATTATACTAGTGTTGATATCTGAAGACTACATGGTTCAGATGGGAAGAATTCCCTTCACCATCTTTCCTAATAAAGGGCCAAATTAAAAACTTTTTAATTATAGAATGTTTGTTTAAGGGACCACTTTTTCTGAATCCCCTTTTCACCTTTGGGCACCCAGGATTTTTCTGATGACCAGATTCCCTTTGTGGGACTCTACCCAGCCTAATCTCCCTCCCCCACCTCTAATTTACAAGGTGCACTCCTTTAGTAATAACTGATGTAAGCTAGCTATTGGGAAGAAAGCATATGTTTAGTTTATTCTGTATAAATGATTAATGTCCCTTTAATTGTATCAAAGTTAATTCTTAAATGAATTAACCTTTATTAATACAGAAGAATATTTACGAAACCCACCCTCCAACCTCCCTCCACCACCATAGACATAGATACATTTCTAAGCTGAATTAATAATTATCAGATAATATTTGGTAAAGATATTATGGCTCATAACTTCAGGAAATAAATTCAATACAATAAAATAATTATTAATTCTCTGATCTAAACACTAATAGCAAGCATTTGTGATTGAGTATACATTTTGGTGTGTCTCTCACTCAGCCCTACCACATAGACTGAGTTCAAGTTTATTGAATATAGTAGAATTTCAAATTGTATTTGCATGTGATAGCTTATAGAATTGCATTGAGCATGATGGGGCCTGGAACAGCTTATTGGAAATATAGGTGGAAGGCTAGGGGTCATAGAGAGGCCGGGGATTTTCCTTTGCATTTAGGGATCATTGAACACAGTTCTAGACACAGAAACAGTATATACTGATGGAGCTTATAGGTATCTTCCTATAGCACGTGCTCTTTATTTATTAAAAATGAACACTTATGTAGATAAAGCCTGGGATCTCTTAGGCAGATTCAGAAGGGAGAATGGATGTTGCTAAGTGTCCAAAAGATTGAGCCAATTGCCTGAAGGAACTAAATTCTTCTAGACCCAGTTTAGATCCAGAAGCATTCTAGAAGGGAACCAAAACCAAAAAATGGGTAATTTATTTGGTTTTACTTGCCTATAAAATTACCAGGTAGGCATCCATTTGTTGTCATTAGAACTCAGAACATTGGTTAATTTATCATTGGTCTGAGTCAGTTAATCAATGCCAGGTGCCACCTGCTCACCAGCTGGTTCAGGTCTGCTTATGGTTTGTTGGAAAATGTAGTCCTTCATGGCCCACATCTGTCTCCCTGCCTGCCCCCAGCTATATATTAATTTAGTAACAAACATGAGAAATCTTTGATTTCCTTGATATTCTCCTGGAGGCCACAGAAAAAAAGCAGTAGAATGAGAAGCCATAGAAACAGGATTAGAAAGAAGTGGCCTTTAATTTGTGGAGACAGGAAGACAGGAATAGGGACTTCCCTGGTTGTCAGTGGTTAAGACTCTGCCCTTCCAATGCAGGGGGTGTGGGTTCGATCCCTGGTCGGGGAACTAAGATCCCACGTGCCACGTGGCCAAAAAAAGAGACAGGAATAACATAATGCAGGCTCTGCTCCTGAATTTTAGCAAATATATAAATTTGAAAAGCATTTAAGATTCTCTACCTAAGAATTCCCAGAAGCTTTGTTTTAAAATTCCTCTTGTGTCTCCCTAATAACTGCTTGGCACAGTAATCTAGTAAAGGAAAACTTAAGCTTAAGGGTTGCTAATGAAGGGCAATTGAACATAATTTAAAAACCAAACTAGGGCCTCCCTGGTGGTGCAGTGGTTAAGAATCCACCTGCCAATTCAGGAGACATGGGTTCGAATCCTGGTCTGGGAAGATTCCACATGCCGTGGAGCAACTAAGCCCATGCGCCACAACTACTGAGCCTGTGCTCTAGAGCCCGTGAGCCATAATTACTGAGCCCGTGCGCCACAACTACTGAAGCCCGCCTGCCTAGAGCCCATGCTCTGCAACAAGAGAAGCCACTGCAATGAGAGGCCCGAGCACCACAACGAAGGGTAGCCCCTGCTCCCTGCAACTAGAGCAAGCCCGCGCACAGCAACAAAGACCCAATGCCGCCAAATATTAAAAAATAAATAAATAAATACAACTAAATTTTCTTCAAAATTATTATTGAAATAAATTGGTAAACATATCAACCATTTGATATTATTTGGTTAGAAACATGTATATTTTTCAAAAAGTTACATGTATTAATCAGACATATTTTCTACTTCAATTTTTGTTTAGAAAATATTTGGTTTGAAAATTAAAATATTTTTCTTAATTTTTTTAAAGGAAAATCTTAAAGATGTCAAATATGATGACAAAGTCTTCTCTCATTTGTCGCTTGAATTAGCAGATCGCATATTGTTAGCAGTCAAAGAATTTGGGTTCCACCGTTATAAGTTCATTATAAAAGTATTATTCATTCAAAAGACGGGTCAGGCAATCAATGTAAGTACCTCACTGATAAGCATCTACCAAGTTCAGCTATGAGGTCTCCCCTCTAAGTGACTTGATATTTATTGCAATGTCTCAAAGGCACTTCCAGATCCTGAGGTGCATCTTGACTGAAAGGATAATTATGTGAACTATATTTTCTTTCACTATGAATTATTTGAAAAATACTAAGCTAGAAATGGTAATTTTCTGTTAATAATTTATTAAATTGTATGGGTATTCTGTTCCTTGATCATAACAGTTTTGACAATTTAATGTCATTTAATAATTGATTAACCAGTAAATTTATTTAGGGCACTAAATAATGGGTATAGGTACTGAGGAAAATACAGAAAATTATATGACATGGACCATGATTGCCAAGGAGTTTTTACTCCAGTCAAGAAAATAAAGCAACACAATTTAGAGTGTAAGAAAATAAAATGATGTGGAGAATGTAATAGCCTAGGTTTTAGCGTCCAGTTGGCCTGGATATGAATCCTGGCAGCAACACACACTGCCTCTGGCCTGGACATAGTTTTTTCTTCTGTAAAATGGGGATGATAAAACCTACTTGCTAGAGTTAATGTGAAGATTTAATAAGATTATCCGTATTAAAATCCTTAACAGAGTGCCCAGCCCAGAGTCCTCAATAAACAGGCTTATTTTTTTTATTCAATAAATATTTATTGAGCAATTCCTGCATGAGAAAGGCTTATTACTATTACTTACAAGTAAGAGTGCCATACCCCGAGAGCTGTGTGCGTTTCTAATGAGTAGAGCGCGAGTGTGTGGGGTGGGACAGTCTGAGGGGCTCCATGAGGAAGCCCAGCGGGAGGACTTGGCTGGGCGGAAGGCTGCCGCCCACACGGCAGTCAGCAAGGCTCTGGGGAGGACAGAATTACACCACAGCCCACGTGCACACGCGGGGACCTAGACGCTTCTAGATGGTGACGAGTGCTCCACGGACGGAGTGACTACTTGGGATGTCTGGAGACGGGGAAGGGCCTCTGATGTCTGAATGACAAGAAGAAACCAGCCATGCCAAAGATCAGGGAGAATGTCCAAGCAGAGAAAACATGGAGCGCAGAGACGCTAAGGCGGGCGAACTCACTGTGCTCGACTAATAACCAGAGAGGCTGTGGTGTATTTAGGTAGCCCCACCCCAGAATTTAGCAGCCTAAGACACCAGCCATTTGTTTGCTCATCATTCTGTGGGTCAGCTTAGCCTGGATTAGCTGTTTGGATTTTCTGCTGGTCTCACGGATGCACTTGCAGCCATCCAGTGACTCAGCTGGACCTAGAGGTCCACGACGGCCTCACAGGTGTGACAGTTGGTGCTGGCTGTTGGCTGGGGCACCTGGGTCCCCCTGCACAGGAGCCATCATCCTCCAGTGGACTGAATGGGCTTCCTTACATGTGGGGCTCCTCAGAGCATTCCAGGAGGTGAGAGGAGAAGACCTCTTAAGGCCTTTCTTGGAAGTTGCACAGTGTTACATTCTTTTGCTCAGAGCAAGTCCCAAGGCCAATTCATATTCACAGGGTGGAAAAATAGACAGCCTCTTGATGGGAGATGCCACAGAGGATTTTTAACCATTTTAGAGCCACCACAGAAAAAGATTATGTGTGGCTTTGCAGGTGAAGCAAGGAATTAGGGTTTCTCTTTTAACAGCCTGCTCACAGAGTCAATACCATTTTTTAATTTCAAGACAAACTTTTGGTCGAAAATCTTTTAAGGGTGGGAAGGATAATTCCTTATTATGGACTATAACACCGCAGAATAGTACTGCATGCAGAACTACTAGACCCAGATTACAGAGTGCCTCCTGTTCCTGCCCCCGGACACTCTCTGCTAAGGGAGGCTCATTCTGTGTTAGATAACTTAGCAGCTCCAGTAAAAGAAAAGATGGACCCAAGAAGCATCACTGTCAAGTCTTCTCAGCAAAGGGAAAATTGGACAAATTACTTGTAAAATATAACTTTCTGAGATAGTGATGCATCTTCTAAAAAGTATCAAACTTGTATAGATTTAAAAATTACTACTTAACATGTTCGATCTAAAGTGGGTCTTCTAAACATTTCTCTCATAGATTGCCAGCAGATGGATCTGGGATGTTGCGTGGGACAGCTGGGTTGCTGCGAAACATGAAACTGAAACTTACGTGGCATTGGCCTTAGTATTTGCTCTTTACTGTGAATAGCTTGTTACATGTACTAAAGAGTGTTCACTTCTCAACTTTTCAAAAATACATGAAATTTATAGATTTGTGAACCTCATAGTAGTTTTGATTAGCTATTTTTTTATATCTCCAACTGAAGCTTCTTAATTGTATTCTTTTAACAACAAAGTTAAAGCTGGATTTTTACCTTTATACTTACTAGTTATCATATTTATTAACATTGTATTACCCCAAAGTATAAGAGGTATATGTATATGCCTTTTTCATATATATATATATATACGAATACATGAATGCTTATGATGGATTATAATATGGGGGAATTATTTATTATCCTAGTTAGATTTAAGAAAATTAGAATTTGCTACAGGATATTATGCAACCTTGTAAAATGTTAAATTAAGTAAATGTTAAGATAGATTTTTGGAAAACTTCCAAAGGCAGATATTTTGAATGGTATCTTAATATACTACATGCATTCTTTTGAAAGAAGTCACCAAGTTTGAAAGAAAGATGTTGATATATTTAATACTTCCCTAACTAACACCGCTCCCTCCAATCAAAACACTTCCAAGTGTGCAGTCTTTCTATTTGCTAGTCCATTAGTTAAGCTCTTTTTAGCTGCAAGAACCGAAAAACCTAACATAATTATTTTTTAAAAAGAGGAAAATTGTATTTCTCAGGCATTTGATCAAGGATCCGGGTTCTTTCTGTCTTCCTGCTCTCCCCTCAGATTCTATATACATGAGTTTAACTTGGTAGAATTTAACCACGTTCTCATGGCTTTATCATCATGATTCACTCCCTGAGCTGGGTTGAAGCTCACCTTCCCTGAAGCACACGGCCATGTGGAGAATGGACACCACTGTCAATCGGGGCTTCTCCTGCAAGGGGGCAGGGGGTGGGCTTGGTGGAGCCAAGCAGTAATGTCTGTGATAATTCATACTATTTTCAAGTTATAGTCAGAACTTGAAGACACATGCCAAACTTAATGGACAGTAAAAATACTGATTAGTTGAATAATCTATAAACAGGAAAACAGAAAGACAGAAGAGAGTTTTCTTTTCACTTGTGTGTTTTAATGCGTTGGATAATCCAGGACTGGCAGTTCCATACTACACAGCATAGACATGATAGTTGTAGCCCAAAGAATCTTTAAAGCAGGATTTATTGTTTGCTAACTTTGGTCACAGGAAAATCAGTAATAACAAACCTAAGAAGGGCTTCTGATTCCCTGCTTCTTAAAGCTTTATAGCAGTTAGTGACCATCGTTTACATGGCTCACAGAACTCCTCTGTCATCCCTCCCTCTCCTCCAGATGCATTCTGAGTTTCTTTCCTTAACAAGGACCTGACTTTTCCCTGAGGAAGAGTCCCACTGCAGCCCTCTCAAGTAAAAGCTGGTTTTTCTCTCATCCCTCATCGCTAATGCCTCAGAGCCAGGAGGTAGGTAGGCAACCCCACTGACTGTAAAAAGCTCTGGCTCCTGGAAATTTATGCTATCTGGATATACAGTTCTTTACTTCTGTGTGTCATTGTTGCCTCCTAGTCCCCTGGCCTGTTCCTTCTCATTTCTTGAAAACCTGAGCTACTGGATTGCAAGCTTCATCTCCAGTCAACTCCTGCTGTCATTCTTTGTGACTTCAATATCCACGTAGATAATCATCCAATAAGGCAGCTCTCGCTTTGCACAAGTTGTAGTTACTACAGTTTAGTTGAATCACACCAGTCCCCCAACAACATGGTTCACATTTCAGTGACCACAGTATATTAACCGTGAGTAACTTCATAAAGTACAAACTCCTCAGCCAGCTCTTCAGTCCTCAAGTCACTATGTAAATAGCAGGTGGGCGTCATGAGCCTTCTGTCAAAGTCCGTCAGTCACTGGTCACTGCACTTGTGGTATTCAGCTCTTCAAGGTCACAAGACAGCAAAGCATGTAGTTGTGTTGCCTCCTTGTCTCCCAGTGACAAAACCACATGATGTTTTACAAAAATGGACCACCAAAAGAGGAAATGGGGCAAAAAAAGGTGAAAGTGCATCAAAGAAGTAAGAAGTGATGATGCTAGAAATGAAATTGGTTAGGAAATTTGAACATGACAACAGCAAAACCAAGATAAGATGAGACCTAAGCCCACATGGAAGTACTGCAGGAATCATGGGGAGAAAGTCCAATAAGTAAGAAAAATAAGGTGAGGTTGCATCAACATCTTTTAGCTTAAATTGTCTAGGAATAGAAAGCCACTTGTGGTTGTGAAAGACTTTCTTCTACTTTGGATAGAAAACTGTACGGTATCTGCTGTTCCACACCCGCAGATTTAACCAATGGCAGATGGTATAGTAGTGTAGATATATTTAGTGAAAACAATCTGTATAAGTGGACCTGCACAGTTCAAGTATCAACTGTAATAATAATTTTTTAAAAATCTCAATCAGTTTGGCTAACATTCAGGCCAAAGCGTTGAAGTTAGTTACTCTGTTGAAAGAAAACTGTAATTACAAAGAGACACAAAAACAACCTTTTTCTGCGAGTAAAGCCTGGTTCCATCATTTTAGGCATCGACATGAACTGATTCATGTCGACCTATCTGGTGAATCTGCTGTGAAATATGCACCCAGATTTCACAGGTTAGTTACAGACAGTGGTTGTGAGAAAAGGACGGAGATGTCCAGAGGAAAGGAGGCTAATGAGACTTCATGTTAAAGAGACCCTTGGAGGTCACTTACAACATCGAAAATGCAAAAGATAAAATGCTGGAAGCCGTCCAAACTTTGAAAGAAGTATGACAATTTATCAGGGCATAAGAAAGATAAGTTACAGGATGAGAAAAAGGCAAGCACAATTTAAATTACTCTTGGTAAAGTTTTTAAAAGAAAATACTAATTCTCAATGTTTGTCGTGTTTCAAATTACAGTGTGCTAAATATAAGTTTTACATTGAAAAAAATTGTGTATATGTGTATAATTGTCAGTAAGGGAGTTTTCAGTTTTTTAACGAAAGTTTTTTAAAGTTGTAGAAGAACTCTACTTTTTCTCTTTGATTAATAAGATTACTTTGTACAGCTTCCATGGTTGTTTTTATGGCCCTGGGCTATCATGCAACTAGGACTGTCTGTGCTCTAGGTTCCCAGTTCCTTGACCAACTCACATTCAAGGACCTTTTCATCTAGCACACGTTGGGCATCTGCTCCTTGGTTCATCCTGTAGACCTTGTTAGCCTCAAGATCAGTATGACCTCTGAAATCTCAGTTTCGAGCAGGTTACTCTCATGCAGTGGTTTCCTGTCCTTCTAGCTCACCACCTGGCACACCCTGAAGACAGTCACTTTTCAGTCTTGTTGAGCCCTCCCGCTCACTGACCTCACTCTTTCACAGCTCTTTGTTTTCTGCCTCAGATCTTATGGCCCATCTTCATAACTGCTGTACAGTCACTCCCTGACAAACACACTCCAAATTCCTTTGCCCCTCTTCTTCCTTTGGGAACACCCCTTCCCGAACAATCCGGAATCCCCTTGTCTGCTTTGTCCAAGCCAGAGTTCAAATACCTGAACTTGACTGACTGGTTTCACTTTAAATTCACGACCACAAACCTCCAGTGGGCAAACACTTGGCATCCTAGAAGCTTTGTTTTCCTATCCCCACACCTCCTCTCTCCCCCAGTTCCCTATATTCCTCTCCTCTGCTCACCTTCAGCTTATGATCTCACCTCATACCTGATCAAGGAAAGAAGAAGTATCAGAGGAAAAATCCCTCAAGTTCCCACCACCAGATCTCCAAAGCTACTCATATCTGCAGCCACAGTCTGGTTTCCGTCTGGTTACAATAAACATCCTCCTATCAAAGGCTTATCTCAACATCTGTGCTGCCTTCCACCCTTCTCATGGCAGGCACTTTCCAGCACCTATCTCCTCTCTCTCCGTGCATCATGATTTTCCCATTCTACTGAGTCATCTTGTCAGCATGCAAACATGCTCTAGTGTCTTCTGTCATAAAAACGACAGCAACCCACCTCTCCACCCACCCTCTTTCTCTATTACACTTCTCTCTGTGCAGCACTCTGGTTCCAATTCCTAGCCTCCCATTCCTTCCCTAATCGACTTCAATTTAGCTTCTGAAATCGCCACACCATTGAAACAGCTTGGGACAATAAAGATTGGTAGTTACTACCAAATTTCTAAATACAATGGACATTTTCCTGTCCTTATCTTACTCAACTTCTCAATTGACATGTAGATCAGTCCCCTGTTTGAGACACTCTACCCTCTCAGCTCACAATACTTGATAAGTTTTCTTCCTTCTCTATTTCCAGCAGTATCTCTGGAATTCTTAACCTTGGGCCTTTTTCTTACCTATATCTACATATGCTAAGTGGTCTCATACAGTTTTATGGCTTTTTTTTCTTCACCACTCTATTGCCAGTGCTTTACTCAGGGCCTAATTTAATACATAGTAAGGTAGTATTTGATGAATAAATGAATAAATGATCCCTTGTATTTCTATCACCTAACATAGTTCTTAGTTGGTTTCCATAAAATATTTGTGAAATAACTGAATGGACATTATTATTCTAATCCTGCAAATGAGGAAATGGAGGGTCAGAAAGATTAAATAATTTATCCATGATCACACAGCTAATAAGTGGCACAGCTGGTATTCATTTGGTCTTAATTCCAAATCTTTGTTCTCGCCATTACATCAAACTGCCTCCCTGTATATTTCACTCCTAACTCCAAGAATCTACCTTCATTTACCCTATTCTCAAGCCACAATGGAATGACCTTTGCACTTGAATATGCCTCTTATTTTCCCACCTCTCAGTCTTTTTCAGGCTTGAACCCATATTTCCACTTCTAATTGTACATTTACAGGAAGTTGTCCTACCAGTCTCTTAAGATACTTTTCAAATTCTATGTCAACCTTAAAATCTTAATTTTTCTGGTTGCAAGTAAATTTTCTCCCACCTGTGAACGAAAAATGTCGCCTGCCGTATTAGTAAACAAAGGATGTTGCAGCCATCAAGCCATCACGTTATGGCCACCCGACAGTTGGCCCTGGGGGAACTCAGGATGGAGGCAGGATGCCCCACCATCCTGCAGTCAGGTGCTGAAGTACCCGACCACCCTGGCAGTGCACCCTGAAGAAACTCAGGATGAGGAAACACAGGATACTGGCCCCCAGTAGCTGAGGTGCACATCAAAGGAATGCTTTCAGTGAGCCCAAACTCTTGCATCTTCCCATACATAGAAATGTACTAAATTCCTTAACTTGAGATGTCTGATTTTCTTTAAATAGTAGTAATCTTTTGATCTTCCCACTACCAGGTCTTTGTTGCAAAAACACCTGTATATCCTGGCTCCCCCATTGCCTCTTCGCAGCCGTCCCTCAGAGTGATCTGAGAGTCCTGTCTCCTGGGCTTGAAGTCCTCAGAATGTCCACCGAATAAAACGTAACTCTCAACTTCTAGGTTGTGCTTTTTTTTTTCAGTCAACACACTTCAATTGCCTTTAAGTGCAACTGTATATTTGTATCATATTCTTTCAGTGTTGAAACTGCCTATGTGCAGGGATTGTAATCCGCACAGTGCCACCTTAATATTATGCCTTACCTTTCACGTTGAAAGGCTGAATCAATGTTTATTGACTTGGAATGAAGAGTTTTAACTTTGTATTTGATCTAAAGACAGAATACCCAAGGGACAAGAGTAGAACCAAGTAACTGAATATACAAATATATATTTAACATTAAACTCTATCCAGAGAATCTAACTGAGGGTCTGGATCAGTTGAGGGAATTTGGGGGAAAGATGTTGGTTCTTCTTGGCTCATTCAGACAATTAGGCCATTTTCTTCAGTGGGCTTTTGACAGGGAAATGGGGAGCTGCTGTGACTGAGGTGGTGAGATAAAGCAAAGTCTAGATTAGCAGCAGCTTGTGAGTCTTGAGTTGTTGGTATGCCATCTCTGATCTGATGCAAGTGGAGAAGCCAGGAAAGGGTGGGCTGGGAGAGTCAAAGGAGGTCCTTTGTGTCAACATGATGGGCTAGAAACAATCCCTTTGTCTTATCTTTCCAAACTTGTCTGCTGAGTGTAAGCGAAAATAATGAAGGAAAGGGAAGCCATCTTGCATTCTAAATCCAAGAATCTTCTCTGTTGCCATAAAACAAGTCATCTACACTCTCAGATACAAAGCGTCTGCTGAGAGGTCAACTTTAACACATTTCTGGCACCACTGTCATCTTTTTTTTTTTTTTTTTTTACATCTTTATTGGAGTCTAATTGCTTTACAATGGTGTGTTAGTTTCTGCTTTATAACAAAGTGAATCAGTTATACATATACATATGTCCCCATATCTCTTCCCTCTTGCATCTCCCTCCCTCCCACCCTCCCTATCCCACCCCTCTAGGTGGTCACAGAGCACCGAGCTGATCTCCCTGTGCTATGCGGCTGCTTCCCACTAGCTATCTATTTTACGTTTGGTAGTGTATATATGTCCATGCCACTCTCTCACTTTGTCACAGCTTACCCTTCCCCCTCTCCATATCCTCAAGTCCATTCTCTAGTAGGTCTGTGTCTTTATTCCTGCCTTACCCCTAGGTTCTTCATGACATTTTTTTTTCTTAAATTCCATATATATGTGTTAGCATACAGTATTTGTCTTTCTCTTTCTGACTTACTTCACTCTGTATGACAGACTCTAGGTCCATCCACCTCCTTACAAATAGCTCAATTTCGTTTCTTTTTGTGGCTGAGTAATATTCCATTGTATATATGTGCCACATCTTCTTTATCCATTCATCCTATGATGGACACTTAGGTTGTTTCCATCTCCTGGCTATTGTAAATAGAGCTGCAATGAACATTTTGGTACATGACTCTTTGAATTATGGTTTTCTCAGGGTATATGCCCAGTAGTGGGATTGCTGGGTCATATACCATTGTCATCTTATCACAGCTGTCTCTCGTGTTCTTTTAAGCTTCAGTTACTTTGTTTTTTTCTTTTAATTTTTGGTGAAGTCCAAAAGTGACCAGGTGAAGCCTAAGAACTAGGATTAATAATAAATTCAGTTCAAATAAAACAGGTCTCTTGGTGACTTTTATGGGCCTACCATTGTACGTACTTTACAACAACCCTGAAGATTCAATAAATGATCGACTAAGGCTATGCAGCCAGAAAAAGTGGAGCCAGAATCCAGCGGAGGTCCGTATACTCCCCAAATGTTCGGCTGTGGAAGCGCTGTCCTCCCTCTCCGCATGCTCGCTCTCCTGTCTTGGGTGGGAGCTGCTGCAGCAGCTACATCCCAACGAAGTCGAACGTGAACTTGTAAGTTTTATGATTTCCGCACGCACTGAGGTGAATGTGGATAAAGTTTTCAAATTAAAGCAAACTGAGAATGTCTTTGGAAAGTACACATTCCATGGCAGGTGGTTCAGGAGCCCCAGACAGCTCGAGGCCGCGAGCAGAGAACAAAGGCGGACGACGGGCAGCGACTGGGAACCGGGAACACCGGGAGATGAGGCAGGGCCCCCACAGCCCACCGCGACGAGGCTCCCGGGAGGGGGGTTGGGGAGGGGACCCCCGGGAGGGAGGGGACGCCCGGAAGGGAGAGGACCCCCAGGAGGGAGAGGATGGGGGTGAAGACTCCGGAAGGAGGAGGAGGGGGCGGGGCGGCGAGGACCCCGGGAGGGAGGGGAGGGGAGAGGCGGGAGAGGGACCCCTGTAGAGAGAGGAAGGGGGCGGGGACCCTCAGGAAGGAGGGGGAGGGGCGGGGGAGGGGCGGGGGAGGGGCGGGGAGCCTGGGAAGGAGGGGGTGGGGACAGGGGCGCGGACACCTGGAAGGAGGGGCGGGGAGGGACCCTCGGGATGGAGGGGGAGGGGGAGGGGCGGGGAGCCCCGGGCGGGGCGAGGTGGGAGGAGAGGGCTGACGTGTGAGGGGCTGGGCCGGGGGCGGCGGGGAGGGGGCGGCGGCGAGCGCGCCCAGGGCGGCGGGCCGGGGCGGGGCTGGGGGCTGAGGGGAGCGGCGGGAGGTGGGGCCGCGGAGCGCGTTGGGCTGCGGCGGCCGGTAGGCGGGGTAGCGGCGGGCTAGGGCTGCGCGGGGCCGAGGGCAGCGGCTGGGGGGCGGCGGCGGCGGCGGCAGCGGGCGCGGCGGGAGGCGGCGGCGGCCGAGGGAGCAGAGGGCCCCGCGGGCGCGCACGGCGGCGGGCTCGGCGGGCGGCGTCCTCGGCGGCGGCGGCGGGCGGCGCGCTGGCGGCGGCCATGGCGGTGGCGGCGGCGCTGGCGGGCCGCGGGGCGCGTGGAGGCAGGGGCCGGCCCCCGGGCGGCGGGCGGGCGGAGGGGGCGGGGCCCGGGCGGCGGGCGGCCCGCGCTGCGGCGGCGGCAGCGGCGGCGGCGGCGGCGGCCGGGACGAGGCGGCGGCGGCGGCGGAGGCGGCGGCGCGGGGCGCTCGGGCTGATGGCGGCGGCGGGCGGCCCCGGGACTGCGCTGTCCCCGCGGCCGTGCGACAGCGACCCGGCCACCCCCGGAGCGCAGTCCCCGAAGGTGAGGAGCGGTGGACCGGCGGCGGCGCCTCGGGGCCGGGCCCGGGGCTGGGGGCCTGGGGGCGGCCCCTGGCCGGGGGCGGGGGTGGCGGCCGTGAGGAGGCCGTGAGGGGGCGGCGGGGACCCGGCGTCGGGCTGGCCCGTCCGGCCCACAGAGCCCTGGCACAGTCGCGGAGCCCCGCGCGGGTCCGGGGGCGAGTCGGCCTCGGTCCGAAGTCTTTTTGGCGGTTTCCTCGCCGAAGGAGCTTCTGAGCACGTCCCCCGGGGGACGTTCTGCTCCGCGTAGAAATAAAACTTTCCTCAGAAACGGAGAGAGTTTTCTTCACGTTAGTCTGGGATACTATATGTTTTTAAAAGCGCCTTCATTTGAGGAGTATGTTTCTGAAATATTTGAGCTCTTCCTAAAAAATAGAAATGTGTACAAGTGGAAAAACAAGCCAGCCAGTTAATGAACTTGGTTTGAGAACAAATAACCGTTCTCTTATTTTCAGGCCGACTTTTTTTTGTTTTCAAGTTTTGTAGTTTGCACTGTTTTAAGGAAGTAAAACGGACTTAGTGTTTTAAAGTCAGAGATGAGTGGAGAAGAATCGAGATGAGCGGTAGGATGTCGTGCATTAAAACATTTTGTTTTCAAAGTTAGTTTAGTAGTTTGTGACAGAAGGTTGGAATGGAGCGATGATTCGTACAACCTCAGTATTTCAGTTGTAACTGAAAAGTTGGAATTGCAATGTGATGGGGACCGGAACCCCGAGGACCCGTGTCTTCGTTGATCCGGGGTGAGCGTTGACATAGGGACGGTTCTTCGGTCCCCTGGCGAGGCTGCCCCTGCCAGGAGCCCCTCCTGTGCGGTCCTCTGTGCACGAGGGCCCTCAGGTGCCCCTACCGGTGACGGCGGCCAGGCGGTGGGTCTCCGCACAGCTGTGCTCGCAGAACCTGAGGCTGGGCCTGCGTGCGACGGTGGGCCGGGGCCCCCAAGTCCAGGCCCAGCTGGAGGAGCGTGTCTGAATCAAGTGTGGGACCCCCAGAAACGGGTTTAATCCCAAGATGGGAGCCGCCTGTGACTCTGAAATGCAGGTAGCTGATATCGGAGATTTCGGCAGCCTTAAAGCTTAGGACTTCTGGGTCAATATCGAGGTTGCAAGCAAAGTTCTTTCAACTTAATTGCATTCCATCATAATATTAGGATGTATATTGCTGTTTGACCTCTCCGATGTTCACCTTATGTAATAGCACATTTGCCTAGAATTTGTAATAGTAAGTTCAAACACTACTTGTGAAATTGTGGTTTCAGCTTTTCTGAGGACTTCGCATTTTTAACTTTTTGTCTCTTTTTGAGTGTCTAAATTTTTTAGCCAAGGGAAATGTGCTTAAATGGATATTAAAATCCTTAAAGTGCTCAGAAGCAAGTAAAATATAAATGATATTCGAATGCTTATTGAATATGAAATGTGTCAATTGGGAGGCTTACTGTTATGTGTAAGTTTTTGGAGAATGGATTTAGACTGTTCTTCGTCTCCTACCTGGTTGTTTTTCTTAATAGGAGTATACAGAGCTCTTCAATTGAATGCTTATTTTGTAAGAACTGAAAAGGAGAATATTCCCCGTTTTTTGCTATTTGGTAAAGAATCTGAGTAAATTCCTAACAGGTGGAGCCTTTTAACACTTTGTAATCATATCATCATAATCATATTAACTAACTTTTACTGGGCACTTAATTGTTCGCTAGGCCTTGCTCTAAGGGCTTCCCATGTATTAACTTATTTAATCCCTACATTAGCCAAGTATTGGAGGCAGTATTAGGGTCCCAGTTTTAGAGATAAGGAGCTGATCACAGAGGATAACTACTCAGCCCGTGAGGGGCAGTGCCCAGTAAGATGCCAGGCAGTCCAGCTTTGGCATGCTTGACCAACATACTTACTACCTCTGTATTCTTAGAACCGTGGTATTTAACAAAATTGTATTGTCTTAGGAAGCTACATTACCTTGATTTTTTTTTAATCTATTTTTTTAAGCCTTAACTAATACGCGATTAAATTAATTTCCTGGCACTTGATAACATCATTCATTGCCTTAATGAAACGGTCTAACTTAACAGCCTTTCGTATTGTCACTTAATGGAAGATGTCGCTTAAAATTTTTTTTAAGCCTCTCCTTTTTGGGAGGTAGTGTGTGGTTTTATATAGATTGATGACTCTTATTAGGGTATATTTTTACTAAATTTTTGCAATGTAAGAAAAAAAAATAACAGGATTGATCATCTGTTTTTAGTCCTTTTGTGTCCTCTTTTCACAGGGATATAAGTACCTAAAATAGCCAATTAGAATAGTCCAATAAACCAGCTATAAGTTGAGTTAAACACTAAATGATCCGTACATTTTTATCCTAGCTAGGATAGGAGGATTTGCTTTAATTTCGGAGTATTGCAGCAATTTTTTGTGTTTCTCTAAAGCAGGAGGCATTTTAACCTCTTGGTAAGAAAGCAAAAGTAGATTTAGACTTACAAGTTTATTGAAAATTTTCTTACTTTGATTTGTATTGAAGATTAATTTTTAGTTTTTCCCAGGTCTTGCCCATTCCAAGTTCTTGTCCCTCGTTAATTATAGTAGGAAGTTAACATTTGTATAATCCTTAGAAAGCCTTTAAGTTGAGCCTTTTAGCAAGTCTGGGAGGATACGTAATTAATCTTTCCTTATTTATTATTCTTTGTCTTGTTATTTTTTGAATCTTTTAAATGTTTAGGATGATAATGAAGATAATTCAAATGATGGGACCCAACCGTCCAAAAGGAGGCGAATGGGCTCAGGAGATAGCTCTAGGAGCTGTGACACTTCCAGTCAGGATCTTGGGTACTGTCATTTTATTGCTTAATAATGTTTTTTGTAGTACGAGTCTTTTCTCTGCATTAGCTCCCTGCTCCCCATCCCCCAGCCCTGGCAAAGGCAATTATTAAAGATTGTAGAATGTTTTTATTGTGTTTTACAACGTGACAGCAAAGTTGCTTTTTGCTACTTAGTGCAATTCAAAAAAAAATTTTTTTATTGTGGTAAAATACACTTAAATTCACCATTTTAACTTTTTTTAAGTGTATAATTCAGTGGCATAAATTACATTCACAGTGTTGTGTAACCATCACCAACATCCATTTCCAAAACTTTTACATAATAAAATTCCCATTTCCCGTATCCCCAGCCCCTGGTGGCCACCATTCTACTTTCTGTCATTATGAATTTGCCTATTCTAGGTACCTCATGTAAATGGAATCATACAGTGTTTGTTTTTTTGTGTCTGGATTAATTTGGTTAGCATAATTTCTTCAGGGTTCATTCATGTTGTAGCTTGTGCTAGAATTTCCTTCCTCTTTAAGGCTGAATTATACTCCATTGTTATAATTATACTCTATGTTATGTTTATCTCTTTATCTGTTGATGGACACTTAGGTTGTTTCTACATTTTGGCTGGTATGGATAATGCTGCCTTGAACATTGGTGTATAAATATATTTGTTCAGACTTCTTTGGGTATATACCTAGGAATGGAACAGGTGGGTCACGTGGCAATTCTATGTCTAACTTTTTGAGGAGTTGCCAGACTGTTTTCCACAGTGGATGCACCATTTTATATTCCCACCAGCAATGTACAAAGTTTCTGACTTCTTCACATCCTTACCAGCTTGTTATATTTCCTTTTTTTTTTTTTTTTTTGATAACAGCCATTCTAAAAGGTGTGAAGTGGAATCTTGCTGTGATTTTGATTTGAATTTCCATAATGACTAGTCAAATTGAGCGTCTTTTCATGTGCTTATTGGCCATTTGTATATCTTTGGAGAAATGTCTATTCAAGTTTTCTGCCCATTTTTAAATTGTTTTTTTGTTGTTGTTGTTTAGACATTCTTATCAGACGTATGATTCGCAGATATTTTCTCCCATTCTGTGGGTTGACTTTTCACTCTGTTGATAGTGTCTTGATACACAAAATCTTTAATTTTGCTCAAGTCCAAATTATTTACTCTTTCTTTTGTTGCTCATGCTATGAATCCACTGCTCAGATTTAGCAGTGGATTCATATCTAGAATCCACTGCTAAATCTGAGATCATGAAGATTTACCCCCTATGTTTTCTTCTAAGAGTTTCCTAGTTTTAGTCCTTACATTTAGGTCATCGATCCATTTTTAAATTAATTTTTCTGTGTGATATGAAGTAAAGGTTCAATTTCATACTTTTGCATTTGGTTGTCCAAATTCCCAGCACCACTTTTGAGAAAACTGTTCTTTTGCCTGTTACTTTTAATTGGATAGATGCATAAAATGGTATATATTCTGCTTGTATTATCCACTGATGAAATTTAGAGGTTGAATTGGTCCAGGTCCAGACATCTGTCGTCTTTACTCTTCAGGATTGGGGATTGATCTGCAGTGCACTGGGTATGTGGAGTCTATGTGCTTCATAGTTCAGTTTATTGAGAAATGGGTTTTTAGAGTTCTGCTTTCTCTGCTGTTTGTGACTCACTGAACAGAAGATGGGAAACAGAAGTTGATTACTTTATACTTTGGGTGCATGAAGTAGTGGCTATGGGTGCTAAGCCCGTGAGAAAGAATTCAGAACTGGTATCACTACCCTGATTTGCAAAAGCTAAAAGACGTTGCCTTTGTTCCTGACAGTTGTGAGACTTTGTTCTTTGTGATATGTGAAAAATGTTATTTCCAGTGTACTTTTAAAAAAATAATTCATTTATTTTTGGCTGCGTTGGGTATTCGTTGCTGTGTGTGGGCTTTCTCTAGTTGCAGTGAGTGGGGGCTACTCTTTGTTGCGGTGCGCGGGCTTCTCATTGTGGTGGCTTCTCTTGTTGCAGAGCATGGGCTCTAGGCACGCAGGCTTCAGTAGTTGCAGCATGTGGGCTCAGTAGTTATGGCTCGTGGGCTCTAGAGCGCAGGCTCAGTAGTTGTGGCTCATGGGCTTAGTTGTTCCACGGCATGTGGGAAGAGATCTTCCCAGGCCAGGGGTCAAACCTGTGTCCCCTGCATTGGCAGGCAGATTCTTATCCACTGCGCCACCAGGGAAGTCCTCCAGTGTACTTTTTTGCTTTGGTATTCCAGATGGTTGTTTCTTTTATCTCTACCTCTTTTGTAATTTCATTGATGCACATGAAAGCATAAGAACTTCTTTGTATTACGAAATCGTAGAAGACTGAGAATTTAAATAATTAAAATAGTTTTTCCAAATCCTTAAAATATATTCTCAAAAATGTTTAAAAATGAATATCCTTTAAAACAAAAATGAGTAAAATTTTATAAAAGCTACATTTAAGGCATAATATATATTTCTGTGCTTAGCTTTAGCTACTATCCAGCAGAAAATTTGATAGAGTACAAATGGCCACCTGATGAAACAGGAGAATACTATATGCTTCAAGAACAAGTCAGTGAATATTTGGGTGTGACCTCCTTTAAACGGAAATATCCAGGTATTAAGTCTTAGTTTATATAACAGATTAAATCTAACTTTTAACTAATAGTAATTATTTTTGATAGGTTGTCAAGTTCTGAATATTTGAGTACGGATTATTTATAACGTGTTTTATATTCTTCTGCTTGCTGATTTTTATTTGCACCTTTCATTCATTCAGCATCTCTCTCTTATGTCTTGTAAACTGATTTATAAGCTAAATGAGGAAGATGAATTTCCTGGAAAAACTTTAGGGAGAAATCATTTTGTAGCCACATGAATGAACTAAGGGTTTTGTTTCTTGACTGTTGCCTCTGGGCCTTGGGGACGGAGATAGCTACATCAGCTATATCTGAACTTGGAGAGGCTGTGTTTCATCAGTTTAATACAGTTATTTGTCTTACCTTCTGGCTTTGGATTACTCTGTTTTCAGTTTTATTTTAACTTTCATTTTTTTAATTTGTAAGCTTTTTTGTGTAGTCTTTTAATAATATTTGGAATATGTAACAGGGAATACTTTTTTAAATCCATGAAGATTTTAACTTTAAACATCTTTATAAAGTTTTTTAAGCTTTTAAAAGTTTTACAAATGCAAAAGACTATTTTTGATAGTCTTTTATTCTTTTTTTTTTTTTGGAGATTTAGAGCGACGAGATTTGTCTCATAAGGAGAAACTGTACCTGAGAGAGCTAAATGTC
Organism: Hyperoodon ampullatus; assembly: GCF_949752795.1. NCBI lineage: Eukaryota > Metazoa > Chordata > Mammalia > Artiodactyla > Ziphiidae > Hyperoodon > Hyperoodon ampullatus. The sequence goes on along the minus strand of NC_136925.1, from coordinate 89,049,425 downwards.
ATTACAGAAACACAGTGCACTCTAGGTAATGAACATTAATGAGGCGATACCGGATGAGTATTTATTTTCTTTCCCAAAATATTTTACAAAATTAATAAATAGATTGAATTATTTAAATGCTAAACTGTTAACTTCATTTTTGATTATTGTTAAAATACAAAAGAGAATGATGTTTTATAACTATCATTTTCTAGTAACTTTAACAGAAGTGTCAAAGTGTGTGTATGTTTTGTGTGCAAAATTTGTATAGTACTTTTTAAAAGTATTGGTCCTTGTCTCTTAAAAGGCAAATTTTGCTCAATTTTTAGTTATGTGTAGTTATCTCCCTGCTTTATTTGTAATTTTCCCTTCATAAATATATTAAGGCAACTTTTTAATATAAAACCATGGGAGTTCATCTCAGCAGTTGGTATAATCTGATACCACGAGTTTCAAAAATTGCCTGTGTGACTTATGTGCTGATGCTTTTGGTGAAATTTGAATTGACTCTATAATATTTCTAGTATATCAAATTTGAAGACTAAGAACTGAAATATATTGAAAAAGCCTTTTTTCTCATCTAGTATCCCATGTTGATTGACAGTGGTTAGTGTGCATCATTATTTAGCAATTGTTACTAGTAAAGGGATATATGTTTATATATAGTACGTAGAATCTTAAAAAAGTTTTGGTTGAAAAATTGATTTATTTGCCTTTGCAACTTTGGTAATCTATTTCTTTTTAATTGTTTGACTTTGTATTATGAATATTATTTTTTATTACTTGTGAATGTATTAAACTATTTTGTTTGACTATTGGAAAACTTCTTAAATGTAGAGTAGTTTGAAGGAAAAGCAAATTTTGAAAAGTGGTATGTTCACTTAGCCTTGAAAAAGCTTCTTTACCTTTTCTTTGGTCTGAAATAGGCTTAACAGCATTGCGCAGTGATGAAGTAATTGATTTAATGATAAAAGAATATCCAGCCAAACATGCTGAATATTCTGTCATTCTTCAAGAAAAAGAACGCCAACGAATTACAGATCACTATAAAGAATATTCTGTAAGTATCTAGGAAACCACCATCTTGGTTTGGGGGAATGACGTTTTATAAAGTTAAATGTGACTTCCAACTGTAATATTTTTATTTCAGCAAATGCAACAACAGAATACTCAGAAAGTTGAAGCCAGCAAAGTGCCTGAGTACATTAAGAAAGCTGCCAAAAAAGCAGCTGAATTTAACAGCAACTTAAACCGGGAACGTATGGAAGAAAGAAGAGCTTATTTTGACTTACAGACACATGTAGGATCTCTTACATTTATTGATCCCTGAACCTCGCTAATTGCTTGTTACCGTAGGCTACTGAACACCTTTACTGTAATGTTTTGTACCAGCAGTATGTCCTTTTCTTCCCCAGAACCGAAGCTGGCATTTTTAATGTGCCTGATACTGTTTGCTTCACTTCTCTGCGTGTGTGTGATATGTCTCTTGCTTTTTGGTTGGCATGCTACTGAAGGAGTCTAGTAGCTGCATAGCATCCTTGTGTGTCCCAGGGATAGGTACAAGAGATTTCCATAGTAGTTCACGTACTTCTCACCCTTACCACATGAGGTTAAAACTTAACTATTTCCGTTTCATAGATGAGGACGTTGAGCTCCAGAGGTTTTATAAGTAGCCCTTAAGTGGTGAGCAGACACACTGCCTTTCCTCAGAAATGATGGCCACGGTAAACAGCCAGACAAACTCACTAGAACTAGGAATACCAACCCCCTTAGGTCATAGCTCCTAATGTCTCTTATATTTTTAGCTTTTGGGGGGAGAAACATGGTAGAAAGCAAGAGGGGGCTGTTTTCCTAAAGCCTTGATTCTTGGCATGGAGTCGGGTGTGTCTTTCTCTTTGTGTTAAACCAGGTTATCCAGGTGCCTCAAGGGAAGTACAAAGTGTTGCCGACAGAGAGAACCAAGGTCAGTTCTTACCCGGTGGCCCTCATCCCTGGACAGTTCCAGGAATATTACAAAAGGTACTTAGTGTTTTTTTTTTTTTTTTTTTTTTACCATTAATACCAGTGTTGGTGAGGGACTTCAAAGCCTTGTGTTTGTCTTCTAGGAGTTTTTAGCTCTATAAGCATCACCATAAGATGTATAAGATTTGTGTCAGTCTTTTCTGTCTTCTCTGGTTCTGTGGTGAAGAATGCTCTTTACAGAACTTGAACATCTGCTGACAAAGCCTGGGGTGCCATCTCACTGCCCACCTGTTTGTGTTTCTGTGGACAGGTGCTAGGGGTTCTCCAGACCTCCATCCTTAAAGTATGGTCCATGGCCCAGCATCGCTGGTGTCACGTGGAAGCTTGTTGGAAATGCAGACTCTCAAGCACGCCCCCAGACCTTCTGCCTGGGCATCTGCATTTTCACCGATGCAGAGGGCATGAAGGAAGGCACAGAGTGGCTGTGGGGAGGCATGGCCACCTGGGAGCTCCTGCTACCCTGGCCTGGCCACTGCTTCCGTTCCTGTAGCAAGAACGCTGCTTGTCTCTCCTTTCTAACCTGGATGTAACTGAAAACAGGGCCCACAACATCACTTGTGTCAAAATCTCAGCTTTTACTTCATAAAAGACCTTACGCTTTCTAGGATAGAAAATATTCTTTAGACAGTAGTGTTTAAAATAGACTACACGGGCTTCCGTGGTGGCGCAGTGCTTAAGAATCCACCTGCCAATGTAGGGGACACGGGTTTGAGCCCTGGTCCGGGGAGATCCCACATGCCATGGAGCAGCTAAGCCCATGCGCCACAACTACTGAGCCTGCACTCTAGAGCCCAAGAGCCACAACTACTGAGCCCGCATGCTACAACTACTGAAGCCCACATGCCTAGAGCCCATGCTCTACGACAAGAGAAGCCACAGCAATGAGAAGCCCGCGCACCTCAACGAAGAGTAGACCCCACTCGCCACAGCTAGAGGTAGCCCATGTGCAGCAATGAAGACCCAACACTGCCTAAATAAATAAATAAATAAAATTAAAAAAAATAAAATAGACTATACAATCACACTATTTGAAAGTCAAACTTAAATCATGGGTCAGCAAATTTTCATTTTCTCACTTTGGGCAAAGCACATTATTGAGTGATAGGCCTGTGTCCCAACCCCTTTGGTGTGACGTCTTAGGTGAGCGGGATGCTGATCTAGTGTCCTCTCCCTACTGAGGTTCCGAGATCATAGCCGCCTGGTGTGATCCTGTGGGGGCGGCTTGGACGTCGTCAGCGGGCCGTGTGCTGACTGACCTGGGGAAGGGGTTGCCGATCCCTAGTTTCAGATAAAAGAGATGATTACATTTGTTAGAATACATGCTTCACAAATTGGTCCAAAATAATTGTTACTGGAAATTTTGTTTCTTAAATAGTATCTTGCACCGTGCACCGCTGTGACTTACCTGTGTTAATTTATTTGATGCTCACGTTGACTCTGTGAGGTGGACTTGTTACCATACCTGCTTTACAGGTGAAGCAGCAGCCGTGCGCAGGCAGTGAGGACTCAGGACAGTGGGAGGGTGGAGGTGCTCAGGCAGGATTCTGGATTGCCACAGCTTCGTCCTTGTCTGCTGACATTTTTTGCGGGGGGAGGATGTTGAGGGTAAAGGAGAGAGACATAATCTTTTGATAACAAGAATCAAATACATATTTTATACTCCTAGACTGGTGAAAAAATGTTTAGGCTTTTTTTTTATTCCTTGTCCCTATTTGAGTACCAAAATGAAAAAATTATTTATTGCCTCTAATCATTTTCAAAAGTATTTGTGGTTAATATTAAGGCTATTATCGTAGTTCAAAATTAGTCCATATATATTTAACAATAAAGGAAAACTGGGGACTTCCCTGGCAGTCCAGTGGTTAAGACTCCGAGCTCCCACTGCAGGGGGCACGGGCACGGGATGGAACCAGTTCCATCCCTGGTTGGGGAACTAAGATCCCGCAAGCTGTGCGGCACAGCCAAAAAAAAAAAAAAAGGAAAACTGAAAATCCTCTCTCTGAACTATAGGTACTCGCCAGATGAACTGCGGTATTTGCCATTAAACACAGCGCTTTATGAGCCCCCCCTGGATCCTGAGCTCCCTGCTCTCGATAGCGATGGTGATTCAGATGATGCCGAAGATGGTCGAGGTGATGAGAAACGGAAAAATAAAGGCACTTCGGTGAGAACGTTTATCTTCAGTAGGAGGTGTCTCCTTTTCCTTTGAATTTTTGCTGATGGCTTTCCTGGAGTGTTAAATTGAACTTGTATCACTACCCTCTTTTTGAAAAAGGACAGTTGCATATAAGTTCCAGAAAGCTTCCATCAGGAAAAGTTATTGATTGTGTGTGTTGATACGGACTGTCTGTGTGTGGCCTTTGGTAAGTTTTATCCTTAAAGTTGCCCCTTTGTGGTTTTCACAAGCAGGTTAGGCAGGGTGCTAGACATTGGTTTGCAATCTTATGCTTAACCATCTTGGGTTAGGGGGAGCACATTAACTTGTGTTCCTGTTCCTTAATTAATAGTCTTCGGCCTCTTCTAGGATAATGTTAAGGTTACCAACATGTTGTGCTGTTAGTTAGGTTTTCCTGCATGACATCTTTTTTTTTGTAGAAAATGCAATTGCAGGACAGTGGGGAAGTTGTTGTGCTCTGTGGAACTGAAGGAGAACAAAGACGACAGTAGTCAGGGGTTTGGTTTTGATTTAGCATATGGCATATTAAGCAGCTGGCCGTTTTATATCTTTCTAGCTGACCTGAACGTGGGGTTGTCTTAGCATTAATGGGCACTACACTTTGTCACTAACAGCTTCTAAAACATATTTAGTGATGCATGTCGCATTAAAGTAAGATGCTCTTCAGATACTAAAGTGATGACACTGCTTTTCTTCCGTCACGTTGGTAAAGGGGTGCTGTGTTGTGACGAGGGTGTGATCAAGTCGACTTCCTCCTACACTGCTAGTGGGAGTGTCGGTTAATACAGCTTTCTGGGAAAGCGTTTTCACAGTCTGTACCAAGATTTTTAACTTCCATGGAATTTGACTTGGCAAATACACTAATACAGTTTATCCGAAGAACCTGACCAGATGGTAACAAAATTTAATTAGGAAAAAATGTCCACTGGAGTGTTATTTTCTATAGCAGAAATTAGAAATATCATGTCCACAGTGGGTTATATATTATATTTACATGGTAGAAATGCAGTTCAAAGAATATTTAATGATTTGAAGAAATGCACATAACACTTAAAAATATTAAAACGCAGATGCACACACACAGTGTAATTCAGCTTCGTGTTTGTGTTTTAAAAAATGAGGGCACACATGTAGGTAGGATGTGTGTGTGTTAGTGTGTGAAACTGGGTATCTGTACAAACACGTAACTAGAAAAGAGATACATCACGTTCCCAGGCGTTGTCTCAGGATGTTAACCAGGGTGGTTATGGATAACCTGATCTTTTCTTTTATAATTTTCATAATTTATATGAGCATAACATTTTTATTCTAATTAGAAAAATTTAAATTAAAAAATGAAGAATTAAGTGATTATTGAACTCCTAAACTTTGAACATGTACAATATGTCTGATACTGTTGTAAATACTTGACGATATTGGCCCTCTGCCTAGTTTAACATTAGGAAGTTACAGGTGTGGGCTTAAAGGACTTCTTTAATAACCTTTATTACTCAGTAAAAATACCCACACTTAGTTAAAGTAGTTTCTTTTTTAAAGAATATTTTTGTGTGCAACAAATATGCTCCCTTGTGACATGGTAAAATGGTGTTGAAGCTGTGTCGTGTAATGATGGCTGAAGTAGATAATTCTGTTACTGTTGACTTAGGTCAGAAAACAAAGTCAATTAAGGTACTTGCTGATGTAAATGGAACTAGCTATAATGTATTTATAAGATGGATAAATGATTCTTACCATGACTTCTTTTAGTCTCACACTGGAAAATGTTTTCTTAGATTAGAATTATCTTTTTACTTTTGAATTAATGGAACTTTAAAACTTTTCTTGGATATATTCTGTAGTTTTCGAATCTGCGTGAGTTCCAAGGAACCTCTGTTTGTGCCTTTGACTTGCAGGACAGCTCCTCTGGCAACGTGTCTGAGGGGGAAGGCCTTCCTGAAGGCCAGGAGGAGCCTCTGCAGGGAAGACAGAGGTCCAGGGACAAGGCTGCTCCTCCACGAAAAGATGCTTCCAAACGTTCTGTACTGCCCAAGTCAGTTCCCGGGTACAAGGTAGAAGAAAAAAGCCCTTGACTCAGCTTCCTTCCTGACCAGCCTCTCTCCCTGAAGTATTTTAACTTTGAATTTCAAAGTTGTGGAGCTCCTGCCTGCTGCACTTCACTAGCTGTTCTTCTGTGGTGTGTGCCCTCTGTGAGCCTCCTTCCTTTTTGCTTTATTTTCCTGGTGGCTTTTCTATCACTTTGGCTATGGTTTAGCTTCTGTTTTCTGTATATGTACAATTGATAAGAGAATCTTTTTTTGTTCTTTTAAATAATAACCAGGCAAGTATGGGTTTTTAAGGAGTGATCTAATAGGCAGAACTTTTTACTTGTTTCCTCAGAGTAAAAAGCATCATGGTCTGACGCTGAAAGCGCCCTGGTACTGGTGAAGCTGGGCCCGCTGAGCCATGCAGTGGGGAGGGAGCCCCTTAGGCCAGGCTGCATTTCTGCAGTGCCTTTCACTATGAGCCATCTGGGTTCAGTCTAGGAACTCTTCGGTCCACTCACTGGCCAGGTTGATTTAACCCTCTGGTGGAGAACAGTAAAACTGGTCTACATTGTGGTGGCTTTCAGCCTAACCTTGGCAGGTAGCCTGTGCAGTTCTGTGACAAGGATTTACACATTATCTGGCAGGTGATTTGGCTTAGATGCACTTGTTAACGTTTTGATCCGGTTACTCTCAGAGTCAAGTAGCATGCTGTCAGCAATAGGGTTATTTGTATCATTTCCTCCTGCCGTCGGCCCCTTCCCCTTCAGAGGGTTGGGTGAGAGATAAGTAGACTTATTCATATATGGGCATTTAAGAGTATCATAAAAGGAGTAGAATTAGCTGCAAGTTTTATGTTTTGAATGGTAACAGTAAAATATACAGTTTTCAGTCTGGTAGGTATCAGTATGCTTGTATGTGGTTATGAAGGTGTTTTGAAGGAGCATTTTAGAGTAAGTTGATCAAAAAGTTTTGCTGAGCGGAGTTGCTGAACACTTGTGTATGTCAGGTCAGGGTTGTGGTGTATAATCCAGAAGCACAGGTTCAAGTGGGCGCTGGCCAGTGTCCCTTCAGCCTAAGCAGAGCCCTTCTAACAGTCCATTGCCTTTCTTTTCCTAAAGTAAAAAAGCAACTTAACAAATTAGCATATTCCATATTTAATTAGAAAATGCCTTTACATCATCAGCTTTCAAGTATCTATTTTTTCAGCCCAGCTTCATTCAGCAAGGACGGCTGCACTAGGCTGCAGCCATGTGATTTTTGTCCTTGTTTTACATACATAGCTTATCCAATTTTTTTAAACTAAAGATTTAAATTAATGCTTAATAATTGAAAGCAAATGAACTCCAGAGATTAAGTTTTGGAGAGTTAGCCTGCTGTGTGTAGTAAACAGTGAGCTTCTGGTCCGAGAAGAGCTGGGAATGGGGGTTGCAGCTCAGAGCACACTGTCAGTGCTACATAGACCTCTCAGAAAGTAAGCCTGGATTAATCATGGGTTAAAAAAGAAAGAATACTGAAACAGATGTTTAGAGGCTGAAAATGAAGAACTATTCAATGCTATCATTGATTTAAGGTAGAAGAAATAAATTGATTAACCTAAATTGGTAGTACTCAAGGGAGTCTGATATGCAGAATGCACATTTTATAATCTGTGAACATTTTTAGTACCTAAAAATGTTTCAGTTATTTCAAAGTTTGGAACAACCAGTATCTAGACAATACATTAATGTGAACATGTTTATTAAAAGTTAACCTCTCTATGAAAAGTATTAATAAGCCAAGATGTGCCTAAATATTAGGGTACTTTAAGCTGAAGGTCATATATATAAATATGTTTTAAAATATGGGAGTTAAGAAAAATTATAATGTATTTGATGTCTTGCTTAATAAGATTCACTAGTGCTTGCCCTTAATTTTGTAGGACAGTATTGTTTAGGTTACATTAACCTGAAACTAAAGCATAATTATTAGGATTCAGGCCTATGTTAAAAGTATATAATTAAAATCTATGCTATATTAGTGCTAACATGAAAGTCTCACTATCTTTGGTTGTTTTTCAAGCAGGAAAATAAGTGTATTGTGAGCCTTTTATTTGAGATGCTGAGAACTCTTAGGGAGATTACTTTAATTTTCTTGTCAGTAGTGAAATTTTGATGTTTGCTGTTACGAAGTAGGACTGTCTCCATCAGACACGTATGGAGGGTTCCGTTCATTAACCTTCAGAGAGTTCCATACACTGTTCCCTTCCTCCATCACCACTGCAAAGCCCGAGAGACGAGCTTCCCAACCAGCGATTGGTACCCGACGTGTACAGTCCTGGATGTGAGCAGTGTGGCTTCTGAGAGAGCTCAAGAGTGCTTGAGTGAACAAAGTATCTTTTTCTGTCGAGCTGTGGCATCATCATAGAAAATGCTGCCAAGCTCTGTGTCTCTCTGTCTCTCTCCCTCCCTCTCCACCCGTCTCTCCCTCTTTTCATCAAGATGAAGACTATTGGGTAAGAAAAATTTTAAGTGGTTTAACAAAACATTATGATTTTAAGCTTAGAAGTAAACCTAGAATTTTCTTGGCATCCCTTTTATCATAGGTGTTCAATGTATATTTTAATGATTGTAGAACTTGAACTGCTCTAGAATGTGAATGACTTAGCTTTGTGTTTTATTCCTTTTGATTTTTTGTAAAGGATCTCCTATGAGGAGTTCTTGATTTAGATTTTAATATTGTGTGGTTACTTCCTTGACTTTACTGAAAAATATTAAAGTACTTAGTATGCCAGTATCTAACTTGAACTATAAGTATTAAATAAGTGTATCTTTTACAGTTAGTGCAGGTACCATAACCAAAAGATATTTCTTTCTTCGGTGGATTGAGAGGTAGCTTTCTGCTGTATATTATGGCAGTTACAGATTTGATCATAACTGAACCAGAATTTGGATCATAGAAGTGCACTTCCTAGCTATTTTTTATTTAGGTATAAGAAAACACAATGAGAACCTTTTATGCTTAGAATGTAGCAGTAACAACAGAGGGTAACTACACTGCAAGACTTAAGAGGTTTGAGCATGTGACACTATCCTTTTGTTGGGGAGCAGGGTATAAAGATATACAGGAGATGTAGAATAGTCAACAGTAAAGTTTTATATGTATGTTTTAACTTCCATGATATTTATTATTTTGTAGAGACATTTGTGATTGTTTAGTTATTGTTTTTATTATATTTATGTATAAGGTTGACTTTTTTTAAATAAATAAGCCAAAAATTATTTTTGAATGCCTCTGTCATCTTTTGTAGAGAAAGATAATTTAAAAAATAAAAAAACCCTAAAGAATTAAGAACAAATTAGGCTGTGCAGGTTTTGAAGGTGGCAGTGAGACATTTCAAAGCTGGTATAATACAGTATGCAAAGTTGGATTTTGTTTAGGCTCCTCTTTTGTTCAGTAACTTAGGAAAGGGAAACATAAGATGCATTTGGCTGGGCTGTACTAAACAGAAATACAATATTTCTATTTAAAATGCTTTTTCTCCCAGTTTTTATATAAATGGACGAATGAGTGAGTGGATGAGTGAGTGAACATGCCCCCGGCCCCCGTTTCCTGCCTGGCCCCGGCTTGCCCTCCTTTCCTACTGCTGCCCCGTGTTCATGTGGGGCCAGTGAACATCATGTTACTACGGTCAAGGCGGTGATGTTCCAGTGTCCCCTTTCCCCTCCCAATTTCAGGTGTAGTGAACCTTCTTCTTTGTTCTTTTCCATGTGTTGCCAAGTGTTTTCTTAAAGCCCAGATGCCTTCATTGGATAGTGCCTGTTTTTAATCTGAAAAATGAATGGTACTAAAAACATAGGGTGTCTGCATATTTTTAAGTGATAATTTCATATTTTGCCTGAGAACTACTTTTCTCTTTCATGTTTTATATGTCATAGTGAATGCTTTTTCTCTTAAATATAGGCTCTTTTATTAATGTATTAGATATGCAAAGGGAATAATCACACAACTCGGACTCCCACAAACCTTTTTTGCACATGACAATGTATGCTGAGACATCTTGCAATTAAAAATGTTAAAACACTGATTTTGTAACTTAAGATTTTATAAATCTAGTTTTGCAACTTTGGAGAATATCAGGTTTTAAACAAAATGAGCATATAAGCTGCTCACAATGGAGTCTTCTCTTTGGGAACAAGCCTAAAACTTCCGTGTAATGGTCACTCAGTACTTGGGTTTTTCTCTTTCAGTTAATAGTGCAGTTTGACAATGTATTAGGCTTCCCTTCCAGTTCATTATACAGATCTTACTGGGCATGTAGGGAGTGTAGAATGCTATATCTAATCCTAACATGAGATCATGCCATTGACAAAATTTAAAAATGAAATCTAAGGCTTTAGTCGGTAGGCTGTTGTATGTTGAAGGCAGATTCATGTCAGGTTATGCCCTTCAAAAAGGTCCTCATGAGCAAGTTAACCCGAAGTAAAGATAAGGCAATACAGTGATAATTCCTTTTGAACCCATCAGTAAGTTCTTCTGGCATGAATTTATAGCCCTCTTCTACCCTTCCAGCCAAAGGTCATTCCAAATGCTCTGTGTGGAATTTGTCTGAAGGGTAAGGAGTCCAACAAGAAAGGGAAGGCTGAATCACTTATACACTGCTCCCAGTGTGATAACAGTGGTAAGTATTGACATGTCTTCACATTTTAACCACCCTATTTGTTGCTTTGAAAACTAGGATTCTTAGTTGTCAGCTAGAGACTTGAACCAAAGAATCATCAAATATATATAAAGTCCGTCTATTTTTTTTGACTTTGTGTTTTCATCCCTCTTTGGCAGTTAAACATTGTAGCCATTCTTGAGACGTCCAAGCCAACTAGCATTTTATTTTGCCACATTAAGTTAAAAATTCATGTGTGAAATACAACTAATACTGGTTTTGGTTTAGGCCATCCTTCTTGCCTGGATATGACCATGGAGCTTGTTTCTATGATTAAGACCTACCCATGGCAGTGTATGGAGTGTAAGACTTGCATTATATGTGGACAACCCCACCATGAAGAAGAAATGATGTTCTGTGATGTGTGTGACAGAGGTTATCATACTTTTTGTGTGGGCCTTGGTGCTATTCCATCAGGTAAAGATTAAAAAAGAAGGAATGTTATCTTTGAGTGAAGGGACTCTTCCAGCATTTTGTTTGTTTTTTTGAGGCTGCATAAACACCATAATCACATGAAGGGCCTGGAGATCCTTCTATTCACAAGAAGTGACCAAAGCTGTGATCATGTCCACCTGTTTTTCATCCTTAGACAAGCTGACTAAAGGACAAGTGAGATATCAGACTGCCTATACGTTTTGGAAGTAGAGCTCAGTGTATACAGATTGAGCCAGTGTTCTACTGAAATAGCTAAAGGAGTAGCATCAATTTGTTTCAAAGCCTTGATTTTATAAGTCATTTAGAAGCTTAACAGAATGACTGCTATGCCTTTATACATATTAAACCAGATTTTTGTAAATTGAGGCAGCATAACAATTCCAGGTAACTTCAGAATGAACACAAAATCAAAGAATAAATCATAGTAATCGGACTAAAACATTACACACATAATTGTGTAGCTTTAGAACTTATTTGCATGGTTGACACTGTCTCATACTTTATAAAGTATATTCCTAGGTTTCCTGGGACTTGTTGAGATGCAAGCAACTTAATTATTCAGAGTTGTTTAGTGATTGAGATCAAGTATGTTGTAGAGCTCATCATAATGCTGTCAGATACTTGACACACTTTACAGGGCTGTGTGAGCGCAGCACACCAGCACTTGAGAGGATGCCAGGAGCGCACAGCTGCCGCTGAGCAGCACAGAAGGCTGGAAATAAGCGAAAGTCAGTAACAGGTTTTCTATTGGGATTTGTATGCTTGAACTCTTAGATTATGGTAGTGTTTGAATTTCAGAAAGGATTTTAACTGTTTAAAGGTCTCTACCATTATTTAGTTCCTCCCATGACCCCTTTCCTCCCCCTGTGCATTTCACAGGACATTGATGACACTGATTACCTTAAGAGAAGTTTGCATTTTTCTCCTTAAATTAAGGAACTCATTAGTGTCCGTCCCACCAGAAGTCCAGTGAGGATTATCAATAGCCATTGCTAAGGAAGGAGAGCTAACTGGGTTTAAAATTCAGTCCTAAACAGTTAAATCTCATCCTGTATTAACTAACAATGTTTCTCCTAGGTCGCTGGATTTGTGACTGTTGTCAGCAAGCCCCTCCAACACCCAGGAAAGTGGGCAGAAGGGGGAAAAACAGCAAAGAGGGATAGTTTGTGACCCCAACACTGTAATGTGCATTTCAATGAAGTATTTGGTGCCAATTTACCACATTCTCATTTTTATGCCAATAAAAGATTTTTGAAACTAACTATGTGCTTAAAATCTGCAAGTTCATTCATTTTGTTATAAGCTACTCTTACCCTTGAAACCAATTTCAGGTAGAAGAATAGTTCCATCTTCCAAAAGGTCTTTATTTCTTGGTACTCTGTCTGTTTCCAGAAATTCAGTGGTAATATCATGCAGCTTAATTTGAAATACTTTATTACTCCGTTAGCCTAAAAGTTACTATTATTTTCATGAAACTTCCCTAATCTGTATCCTTTCTGGTCTACCATGGGTAGCATAGCAAAGTTATTTAATAACGGAAGACTTTTAATAGGAGCCCAAGATGATAAAATTACAAATGACCTGATGAGATTTGGTGCAGCTGGGTTTAGAACTGTCTTTAACTGGGACCTGTCTACCAGGAAATCCCGTTTGGACAGGAGGTGCTGTCCCTGCTTGGGGTGCAGGCATGGGACTTTAGTCCATGCTCAGGCAAGTGTGGAGAAATCATTACATTTCAGACTTGCTTTTAGTAACTCTTCAAAGCTGACACTTTGTAACTTCATTAAGTCACTGCAATCATCTGTTTAGTTACCTGACAAACTAATCAAAATGGGGTTTAAACATTTTATTATGCACATTCCTTTTACAGGAATTTTGATGTTTAGAAAGAAAATAAATATCGTGCTTGATGCTTTTCATACTTCTGGGGTGACTGAGGTAACAAAACTGTATGGCTTTATTTTTCCATCTCCCATCTAGGAAAGGTAACCAGAATTCCAACCAGGTACAAGTAGCTAGGTTCACAGCGAACTGCACTCAGCTTCACAGATTAAGGGCATTATACTCAACAGTGTGTTAAAAGAATCAAAAAAGAATTTCAAGTACCAGTTTCAAAATACTAATTAATATCGTCCAAAGAACAGATTCCTCTTCTTGAGATGCATCTTCTGGAGCATAAGCCTGCTTCCGACTCGTATCTGTACCGTCTGAATAAACAGTCTCACCAAACGGGTGCTGTTCGATCGTTGTATCATAATACACTTTCATTTCAAATTCACTCTCGTGGTGAGATGGATGTCCATAAATCCCTATTCCCACGGGGCGCTGGAAGTGCGCTGGTATGAAAACCACGTCCTGGCCACAAGTGACAGACTGTAACTCGTAGTCATCAAAGCTCGGGTGGAGGGTGGTATCGGATACATACAGGTCCGCATCACCTTTCAAGCTCTGCATCTTAAGAACTATTTTTCCCTCATGATTTAACCTCAAATAGCTGTAATTCCCAGCTCCTATCTGACCCTGAACAACGTGCAGAAGGACCCATTCTTCTGGAACTTCCTCCTCGTCAGAGGCGTTCAACGAGGAGACAGCCTGAGATGCCAGAAGCAGCAGCAGAGCGCTCTTCCACGGAGCTGCCATGACTGGGGCGCCTAGTGTGGTGCCTTCCTCATCTGTGAGTTGTCCTGCGGACACACGACAGCGGGAGGACACGCTGAGCGCGTCCGGAGCCGCAAACTGCGGGCGGGCCCCGGCCACCTCAGCGGCCCGCCCCGCGCTGCCCCCGCCCCGCCCCCGGCCCGGGGAGGGGACCCGCGGGGAGGAGGACGCGCGCGAAGGCGGGACGGGAGGGGCAGAAAAGGGGAGTGGGCCGGGGGCCCACCGGGCGCGGGGTCGGGCGGAAGGCGGCTCGGGGCCCAGGGCTCCGCCGGGGTGGGCGTGGGCGGCAGGTCCGGTATCTGCCCCTGCACTCACCACCGCTCCCCGCAGGCGCCGCGCCCGGAGCATGAGGGCCGGGCGGCCGAGCCGGAGGAACCGGAACTGAGGCGCGCCCGGAAATAAGGCGTCCGGAGGTGGCACGGCGCCCGGAAGTGAGGAAAGCCGGCAGTTGACCGGCGCCCGGAAGTGAGGCAAAGCCCGGAAATGAGGTAGTGCGTAGGCTCCGGGTTCTCGCGAGAATGGCGAGGTGGTGAGGGCGCCGAGCTGCGTGGGCTCGTAACCAGGGCGACGGGGGCGGGTCGCTGGCCCTACGCCGCAGGGTGCTCACCTGGATTGCGCGTCCACTTGGCGAGTTCAGCGTCAGGTCCCAGAGGGTCCCCAGGTGAGAAGCAGGTGTGCCCGAGGGAACGTTGTCCGGGCACCTGTTACCTGTTCTCTGTTTCTCTTAACTGTGTTACTTCTCGAAATGCTCCTAAGAGAGGCTTCAGACTGAAGTTGTAGTTATATTCAGGATTTATTTTGTTAATTTGGAATATGGTGTTAATGGAGGCCTGTTGGCCATTGGAAAAGATTCTCCCAAGAAAGATTATGTGCATTTTAGTATCACACTTTCGTGTTGATTCCAATTCCTGTGTTTCATTTTAGAACTTAATGAATCACTTTTGTGGAAACAGGTGGAGTGTAAATATTAAAAACAGGCAGTGACCCTTGTGCTCCTTTCTACAGGACCTGAACTCTGCTAAGTAGCTACAAGATGTGGGTTGGTCATGTTGCTAAGGAGATTGTCATGTGTCGGGTTAAAGAATGTGTCTGTTGCCGCATTGAATAGTTACATTTGCTGTCACCTTTGGGCATGTAAAAGAGACATGACAGACTTAAGGCTGATTATTTTGGGGGGGTTGATTTGCCTGAAGTTAGGAGAAGTTGTATCCAGGTGGGTAGTTACTGGTTGGGGTTGATGATGAGATGGCACTAGTGGACCTCAACACTTCCTCCTGCAAGAAGTATCTGGTTACCTGTGACACCCACTGAACCGGGGCTGTTCCAAGTTTAACATTTTCCTGTCAAGAAAGCATATCAGACTGGAATACAAGAGAGTGTGTAGGTTATAGAGATACATCTGGATCTGTTTTAAATCATTGGAAAAGATTGACTTTAAAACTTTAGCATCATTACTGCTATTGGTAGTCAATGATTTGTGCTTGCCTAACAAGTCATGGTGGTGTGGACTGAAAAAAATGCACAGCCTAAAAGCTGAGAGTTATGTTTTATTCGGTGGACATTCTGAGGACTTCAAGCTCAGGAGACAGGACTCTCAGATAGCTCTGAGGGACTGCTGCGAAGAGGCAAGGGGGAAGCCAGGATATGTAGGAATTTTTGTAACAAAGACCAGGTAGTCGGAACATCAAAAGATTACTGTTAGTTAAAGAAAACCAGATATCTCAAGTTAAGGAACTTAGTGCTTTTCTATGTATGGGAAGATGCAAGAGTCTGGGCTCACTGAAATCATTCTTTGATATGCACTTCAGCTACTGGGGGCCAGTATCCTGTGTTTTCTCATCCTGAGTCCCCTCAGGGTGCACCGTTGGGATGCTGTAATGTGATGGTTTGATGGCTGCAACATCCTGTGTTTACTGATATGGCAGGCAACATTCTTCATTCACATGGCATAGAAGTACAAAATTTGTGTTTCAAGAGCCACAGGTTTGTAAAAATCAGGCTTTCCTCAGCCTGACCAACAGAAAGAGTATATCAAATTTTTTTAAAATTAAAACAGCTAAATATAAAGAGTAGTAATACCTTTTAAAGTGTTTAATAACTTAGGAAAGGACTTAAAGTCACGGGAATGCCTGAGTATAATTTGGTAGTGTTCCCATACCTCTGTGATCAGCCATTGCTCCATTTTTATACTAGTTCTGTCCTCAGAGGAGCTAGAATTAGAACCTGTCTCTGGTTCTAGCGAATGTGGAGAACTTTATATTTTCTTTTGCTACAAAGTAAGCCATTAAGGGTACTTTAATTATGGTGCCTGTGGGCACTCAACCTGCTGCCTGACTACCACACTGTGTTTTCCTAACTCAAGAATAAATTGGCACATCTCTGGCTGGCTTAGCTGCTAAAAGAGAAAGATTATGATCTTTTTTACTCAAAAGGGAGTAGTTTTCTCTTTCTAAAAAATATACCTATACACATTTATACAAAGGAAAATAAAAACAGAAGATGTGCAAGGTTTTAACAGTGGTGCCCCTTGTTTTTTTTTTCTAGTCTGGATTTTCTAATTTTGTGCAATTTACATGCTCTGCTGTATCAGTGAAAGGGTCTTGAATATACAGCCTCTAGCTGTCTGGGGTTTACTGACTTAACTTTAAAACAATAGTCTCTCTAGCAGCCGCTGTCTCCAGATTTTCCTAAGGTGCTTCTGTAGCCTGAGATACACAAGAACCTTATTAGAAACTAACTGTAGTGTGTCCTCTCAGACTTGTTCCTGTGATGCGCATGTTGGACTCTTACATTGATTTTCCCCGGGGAAGACACAGCAAGGAGGGGAGGTAGGGAGGGAAAGGCCAACTCTATTATTTTTGGATTGTTTAAATACTTTGCATTGTATTGCTTTTGTACATGAAAAAGGTTAAAGGATTTCTGTCAGTGTGGGTAGACTAGTGCAGAAGCAAAGGACCCTGACAGATAATAGCATGCTTCCTGCCCACAGGGTCCTTGTGGCTGTTCAGGCCGGATGCCACTCCTCAGCATCTCTCCACCTGGTGGTTCCCTCCTTATTAGGCCCTCCAAGGCCTCTCCATCTAGCCAGGGGGTGGGGGGAGGGAAGAGAGTCAGGTGGGAGGGTTTTCTGGGCTGGGCTTGTAAGTGGCCTGCATTGCTTATCCCACATACTCCCTGATCCTGCTGCCCTGGCCAGAACTCAACCACGTGGTGGCACTTAGCTCCAAGGAAGCTGGATCTTGTAGTTTCCAGAAGGGAAGGAATGGCTTGGGGAACAGGGGCAGCCTCCGTTATCTGACTAAAGCCAGAAGTCCGCTTTGGCTCTGAGCCCACAAGGAGAACCCACCTCCTCGGGGCACAACCTGGGCAGGGCATTCAGCAGTACACAGAGGACTCCCAGCATGCACTGCTCTCCCCGTCAGGCCCGGACGTGGTTCCTCATGGTCCAGTGACCCATGAACTGCTCCCCCTCCAGAGACTCTCCCCTTCCTAAGGGAGACAGGTCCATAGCAGTGCTGAAATCAGGTGGAGTGGGTGTTGGAGGAGTTTCCCAAGTGGACCCTGACTCTACTGCCTGGGGACCGGACGGTTGTTTTCTGAAGCCTTTGGTCCTCCTCTCAGACCTTCCCCTCCATGGCCTCGTGTAAAGTGGTCTGTGAGAAGGGGGCTGCCATGGTCCCCCTCCTGCAGCTGTGAAGGTGGGGGCCCAGAGATGCTCAGGCCTAAGCAGTCAGCCGTCGTGCCTGCTGTGCCCTTTCTCTGGCCTCCTGGCTCTCCCAGGAGCATGTGGGCTCCTGGCTGTGTTCATCCTGTCAGCTCCACCTGCCAGCCGGCAGCTCTACCTCAGTCCCACCGGGTGTGCTGTTCAAGCCTGACTTTTTCTTTTCTCTGTGTGTACTTGCTCTCTTGTCTCTCTTGAAACTGAATGGCTGAGACCTGGAGGTTATGTAGAACTAAAGGCTTGAGTGAGAAGGTAACCATCCTTGACCTGACCTTTCCAGGAAGGCTGAGTCTAGATGGTCCCTGGTCTCTTTCGAGCTTTGAGGGGCAACCCATTCCAGTTTGCCTCCCTGAAGCCCCCAGGCTTCTGGATACTTTCTGTTTCCACTCGTTTCAGCTTGCTTGAGCCAACTTTAAGTGTGGGCTACCAATGCTGGTTCTTTCCCATCATTTCCTTGAGGGCTACAGGATCAGAGAGAGGGGTCTGCCTTCCAGGTCATTACAAAGTGGAGTTTAACCAGATGCTCTGTCACCATGGACCATCTGCATACTGGGTTCTGTGTGCGTCTGGGCAGGCTTTTGCAAATAATCTCACGTTTCAGTGCCTGACACAGTAGAAGTTCGTTTCCTGCTTTTCAGCACTCCAACCCAGTGCTGCTGGTCAGGTGAACACTACTGGGTAGCAGCTCAGGTGACCAGGTGCTTTCCACTAAGCGCCCTCTCTCTTGGTGTTCTGGTGGACGGAGGCTCGTGCCGGTGGGGCTGAGCCTGTGCGTAGGGCTGCAGCTTCTCCCTGCATTCAGCTGGGTTGTGCGACTTCCAGAGAGGCCGGGAAATGTGGTTTGGCTGTAGGGAGAAAGTGGAAGGGTTTTTTGGTGAAAAACTAGCAGGAGAAGATGGCGTACTAGGAGGCCGTGAAATTCACATCTCTGCACAGCTGGGGCACCAACCAGGCACTGGTGGGGGACCACGGACCCAAAGGGGATGGGAGGAACCCCGATCAACTGGTTGTTTCAATTATAGTTTTATTTTTCCTAATATATTTTTTATCTTTCGAATTTTATTTTGTTTTATATTCTTTGATATTGTACTGCTTCTTTCCTTCTTTCTTTCTTCCTTTCTCCCTTTCTTCCTTTCTTCCTTCCTTTCTTTTCTTTCTTTTTCTTTCTTTCTCTCTCTCTCTCTCCCTCCCACCCTCCCTCTCTCTCTCAAAAGAAAGCTGGAGTAGCAATATTCATATCAGATAAAATAGACTTTAAAATAACGTTCCAAGAGACAAGGAAGGACACTACATAATGATCAAGGGATAAATCCAAGAAGAAGATATAACAATTATAAATATTTATGCATCCAACATAGGAGCAACTCAATACATAAGGTAACTACTAACAGCTATAAAAGAGGAAATTGACAGTAACAAAATAATAGTGAGGGACTTTAACACCTCACTTACACCAATGGACAGATCATCCAAACAGAAAATTAATACGGAAACACAAGCTTTAAATGACACAATAGACCAAATAGATTTAATTGATATTTATAGGACATTCCATCCAAAAACAGCAGATTACACTTTCTTCTCAAGTGTGCATGGAACATTCTCCAGGATAGATCACATCTTGGGTCACAAATCAAGCCTCAGTAAATTTAAGAAAATTGAAATCATACCAAGCATCTTTTCTGACCACAACACTATGAGATTAGAAATCAATTACAAGGGGAAAAAAACACAAACACATGGAGGCTAAGCAATACATTACTAAATAACCAAGAGATCACTGAACAACTCAAAGAGGAAATCAAAAAATACGTAGAGACAAATGACAATGAAAACATGACGATCCAAAACCTATGGGATGCAGCAAAAGCAGTTCTAAGAGGGAAGTTTAGAGCAATACAAGCCTACCTCAAAAAACAAGAAAAATCTCAAATAAACAATCTAACCTTACAGGTAAAGGAACTAGACAAAGAAGAACAAACAAAACCCAAAGTTAGTAGAAGGAAAGAAATCATAAAGATCAGAGCAGAAATAAATGAAAAAGAAATAAAAAAAAAACAATAGCAAAGATCAATAAAACTAAAAGCTGGTTCTTTGAGAAGATAAACAAAATTGATAAACCATTAGCCAGACTCATCGAGAAAAAGAGGGAGAGGACTCAAATCAATAAAATCAGAAATGAAAAAGGAGAAGTTACAACAGACACCACAGAAATACAAAGCATCCTAAGAGACTACTACAAGCAACTCTATGCCAATAAAATGGACAACCTGGAAAAAATGGACAAATTCTTAGAAAGGTATAACCTTCCAAGACTGAACCAGGAAGAAATGAGGGGCCCCAGTGGTGAGAGGCCCGCATACTGCAAAAAAACAAAAAAAAACCCCTTATGATCATTTCAATAGATGCAGAAAAAGCTTTTGACAAAATTCAACACCCATTTATGATAAAAACTCTTCAGAAAGTGGGCATAGAGGGAAACTATCTCAACATAATAAAGGCCACATATGACAAACCCACAGCAAACATCATTCTCAGTGGTGAAAAACTGAAAGCGTTTCCTCTAAGATCAGGAACAAGACAAGGATGTCCACTCTCACCACTATTATTCAACATAGTTTTGGAAGTCCTAGCCACGGCAATCAGAGAAGAAAAAGAAAGAAAAGGAATACAAATTGGAAAAGAAGAAGTAAAACTGTCACTGTTTGCAGATGACACGATACTGAGAATCCTAAACATGCCACCAGAAAACTACTAGAGCTAATCAATGAATCTGGTAAAGTTTCAGGATACAAAATTAATGCACAGAAATCTCTTGCATTCCTATACACTAATGATGAAAAATCTGAAAGAGAAATTAAGGAAACACTCCCATTTACCATTACAACAAAGAGAATAAAATACCTAGGAATAAACCTACCTAGGGAGAAAAAAGACCTGTATGCAGAAAACCATAAGACACTGATGAAAGAAATTAAAGATGATACCAAGAGATGGAGAGATATACCATGTTCTAGGATTGGAAGAATCAATATTGTGAAAATGACTATACTACCCAAAGCAAGCTACAGATTCAATGCAATCCCTATCAAATTACCAATGACAATTTTTACAGAACTAGAACAAAAAATCTTAAAATTTGTATGGAAACACAAAAGACACCAAATAGCCAAAGCAGTCTTGAAGGAAAAAAACAGAGCTGGAGGAATCAGACTCCCTGACTTCAGTCTATACTACAAAGCTACAGTAATCAAAACAATACGGTACTGGCACAGAAACAGAAATATAGATCAATGGAACAGGATAGAAAGCCCAGAGGTAAACCCACGCACCTATGGTCAACTAATCTATGACAAAGGAGGCAAGGATATACAATGGAGAAAGACAGTCTCTTCAATAAGTGGTGCTGGGAAAACTGGACAGCTACATGTAAAAGAATGATATTAGAAGACTCCCTAACACCATACACAAAAATAAACTCAAAATGGATTAGAGACCTAAATGTAAGACTGGACACTATAAAACTCGGAGAGGAAAACATAGGAAGAACACTCTTTGACATAAATCATAGCAAGATCTTTTTTGATCCACCTCCTAGAGTAATGGAAATAAAAACAATAATAAACAAACGGGACCTAATGAAACTTAAAAGCTTTTGCAAAGCAAAGGAAACCACAAATGACACAAAATGACAACCCTCAGAATGGGAGAAAATATCGCAAATGAATCAATGGACAAAGGATTAATCTCCAAAATATATAAACAGCTCATGCAACTCAATAGTAAAAAAACAAACAACCCAATCCAAAAGTGGGCAGAAGACCTAAATAGACATTTCTCCAAAGAAGACACACAGATGGCCAAGAGGCACATGAGAAGCTCCTCAATGTCACTAATTATTAGAGAAATGCAAATCAAAACTACAATGAGGTATCACCTCACACCATTTAGAATGGGCATCATCAGAAAATCTACAAACAACAAATGCTGGAGAGGTGTGGAGAAAAGGGAACCCTCTTGCACTGTTGGTGGGAATGTAAATTGATACAGCCACTATGGAGAACAGTATGGAGGTTCCTTAAAAAACTAAAAATAGAATTACCATATGATCCAGCAATCCCACTACTGGGCATATACCCAGAGGAAACCATAATTCAAAAAGACACATGCACCCCAATGTTTATTGCAGCATTATTTATAATAGCCAGGACATGGAAGCAACCTAAGTGTCCATCGACAGACGAATGGATAAAGAAGATATGGCACATATATATAATGGAATATTACTCAGCCATAAAAAGGAATGAAATTGGGTCATTTGTAGAGATATGGATGGATCTAGAGACTGTCATACAGAGTGAAGTAAGCAGAAAGAGATAAACAAATATCATACATTAACGCATATATGTGGAACCTAGAACAATGGTACAGATGAACCGGTTTGCTGGGCAGAAATAGAGACACAGATGTAGAGAACAAACGTATGGACACCAAGGGGGAAAGTGGTGGTGGGGGGGTGGGATGAACTGGGCGATTGGGATTGACGTGTATACACTAATATGTACAAAATGGATAACTAATGAAAACCTGCTGTATAAAAAAATAAATAAATTTCAAAAATTCAAAAATAAAATAAAATAAGTATTGAAAAAATCTGAAACAATAAAGACAAATAATCAACATCCTGTCAATTGAAGAAAAACGTGCAACCTAGAAGTTGAGAGTTAAGTTTTATTTGGGGAACTTACTGAGGACTATAGCCTGGGAGGCAGCCTCTCACATGGGTCTGAGGACCTGCTCCAAAGTGGTCAGGGAAGAGCCAGGATATACAGGAGTTTTTGCTGAAAAACAAAACAAAACAAACGAACAAGAAACCTGTAGTCGAACAACGAAAGATTACTGCTAGTCACAAGGAACAGATATCTCAAGTTAATACTTTTCGTGCTTTTATATATATAGGAAGATGCAAGAGTCTAGGCTTGTTGAAATCATTCCTTAGGTATGCACCTTACCTACCTAGGCCCAGTACCCTGGTTTTCCCCATCCTGAGTCCCCTCAGTGTGCACCGTGGCAGATGGCTTGATGGCAGACAACGTTCATTGTTTACTGGGATGGCAGGTGACATTCTTTATCCACTATCCTTAAAAATTAGAGAGCTATTATAAATAAGTGAGAAAAAGCTTAAAACCCATTATCCTGCAGCCAGGAAAACATCCCTTTTGAGACTAAAATCTGTATGATTTCTTTCCTTCTGCTAACTTTGAGTTTTGTTTGTTCTTCTTTCTCTAGTTCCTTTAGGTGTAAGGTTAGATTGTTTATTTGAGATTTTTCTTGTTTCTTGAGGTAGGACTGTATTGCTATAAACTTCCCTCTTAGAACTGCTTTTGCTGCATCAAATAGGTTTTGGGTTGTCGTGTTTTCATTGTCATTTGTTTCCAGGTATTTTTTGATTTCTTCTTTGATTTCTTCAGTGGTCTCTTGGTTATTTAGTAGCCTCCATGTGTTTGTATTTTTCACAATTTTTTTCCTGTAATTGATATCTAGTCTTATAGTGTTGTAGTCAGAAAAGACACTTGATATGATTTCAATTTTCTTAACTTACCAAGGCTTGATTTGTGACCCAAGATATAATCTATCTTGGAGAATATTCCATGAGCACTTGAGAAGAAAGTGTATTCTGTTGTTTTTTGGATGGAATGTCCTATAAATATCAATTAAGTCCATCTTATTTCATGTGTCATTTAAAGCTTGTGTTTCCTTATTAATTTTCAATTTGGATAATCTGTCCATTGGTGAAAGTGGGGTGTTAAAGTCCCCTACTATTATTGTGTTACTGTCGATTTCCTCTTTTATGGCTGTTAGCAGTTGCCTTATGTACTGAGTTGCTCCTATGCTCGGTGCATAAATATTTATAATTGTTATATCTTCTTGGATTGATCCCTTGATCATCATAGCGTGACCTTCTTTGTCTCCTGTAATAGTTTTTATTTTAAAATCTATTTTGTCTGATATGAGAATTGCTACTCCAGCTTTCTTTTGATTTCCATTTGCATGGAATATCTTTTTCCATCCCCTCACTTTCAGTCTGTATGTGTCCCTAGGTCTGAAGTGGGTCTCTTGTAGACAGCATATGTACGGGTCTTGTTTTTGTATCCATTCAGCCAGTCTGTGTCTTTTGGTTGGAGCACATTCTTTTTTGCTGGTCTCTTTGGTTTGCCATTATGCTTATGAGATTTATCCAC
Organism: Hyperoodon ampullatus; assembly: GCF_949752795.1. Lineage (NCBI taxonomy): Eukaryota > Metazoa > Chordata > Mammalia > Artiodactyla > Ziphiidae > Hyperoodon > Hyperoodon ampullatus. Next base: position 89,025,472 of record NC_136925.1, on the reverse strand, counting down.
ATTGCTTGGTTTCATTGCTGTGCAGTATTGCGTTGTATGGCTAGACCACACTTTATCCATTCTACTATTATTGGAGGTTTGGTTGGTTTCCATATTTTGATTGCTACATTCTTTTATATGTCTTGTGATGCACATATATATACAATTGCTGAGTCTTAAGGAATGCATATATTTAGTCTAAAAGTTTAAGCTAAGATTTCCAAAGTGGTTGTACCAACCTGTCCTTCTTCACATGGTGGGTGAGACTTCCAGCTGATCCACATCCTCACCTACACTTGGTCCTTTTAATGTTGTCCCTTCTGTTGGGTGTAGTGGTACTTAATTATTATTTGCAATTCCCTGATGATTAATGAGGTTTAACTCCTTTGTGCACATTTATTGGCCATTTGGACATTCTCTTTTGTGATATATGTGTTCAATCTCTTGCCATTTTTCTACTGAATTATCTTTTTCCTATTGATTTGAAGGGGTTCTTTATGTATTCTAAATATAAACTTTATATTAGTGTGCATTTTCTAGAGTTTTATGTAAGTGGAATCAGGCAGTTTTTACTCATTTTGTCTGGCTTCTTTCACTTAGAATAATTATGTTGAGATTTATCTACATTGTTGCATGTATCAACAGTTTGTTCCTTTTTTATTATTGAGTAGTATTCCATTGTATGGATATACTGTAATTTGTTTATCCATTCTCCTGTTGGTGGACGTTTAGGTTATTTTCACTTTTGACTATTATAAAGAAAGTTGCTATGAATATTTGTGTGTCTTTTGTTTTAGTAATGTCAGTTAGATCGAGTTGGTTGATAGTGTTTTTCTAGTCTTCTGTTTATGACCACCTGCTCTGTCAGTTATTGAGAAAAGCATATTGAAATCTATGACTCTAAATGTGAATTTGTCTATTTCTCTTCTATCAGTTTTGCTCCATGTATTTTGAAGCTCTGTTATTAAGCATGTAAATGTTCAGTATCTTTATGTCTTCTTGGTGAAGTGACTCCATTAACATTATGAAGTGACATGCTTTATCCCTGGTAATATTTCTTACTCTGGAATTTTGGCTACACATTTCCTTTTGGATTCTACTTTTTACTTGCTTTTTGTATTTTGAGGCCATTATTTTTAAAGAGCAGTTTTAGGTTTACAGCAAAATTGAGGGGAAAGTACAGAGAGTTCCTATGTACCTGTGATATGCACCCACACATGCATATTTTCCCCCGTGCTCAGCATCCTCCAGATGGTACGTCTGTTATAGTCGATGAACCTACATGGACATTGTTTTCACCCAAAGTCCATAGTTTGCCTTAGAGTTCACCCTCTGTGTTGTACATTTCGTGGGTTTGGACGAGTGTATGATGATATGTACCCACCACTCTAGTACCATACAGAGTGTTTTCACTGCCTGAAATTCCTCTGTGCTCTGCTTAGTCATACCTCCCTACCCCCATCTTCTGGCAACCACTGATCTTTTGCTGTCTCCAGAGTTCTGCCTTTTCCAGAATGTTGTACGTTGGAATCACACAGATTGGCTTCTTTCTCTAGTAATATGTATTTAAGGTTGCTCCATGTCTTTCCATGACTTGATAGCTCATTTCTTTTTAGTGCTGAATCATATTCTATTGTCTGGATGGACCAGAGTTTATTTATTCATTCACCTACTAAAGGACATCTTAGTTGCTTTCAAGTTTTGGCAATTGTGAATAAAGCTGCTATAAACATAAATTTCTGTGCAGATTTTTGTGTGGACATAAATTTTCAACTCCTTTGGTAAATACCAAGGAGCAGGATTGCTGAGTTGTATGATGAGAGTATGCTTCATTTTGTAAGAAACTCTAATAAGGTGGCCACACCACTCTGCACTCCCTCCAGCAAAGGATGAGAGTTCCTGTTGCTCCACATCCTCGCCAGCATTTGGTGTTGTCAGTGTTCTGAATTTTAGCCATTCTAACAAGTGTATAGTAGTATCTTACTGCTGTTTTAATTTGACTTTCCCTGATGACATATACTTTTCATATGTTTACTTGCTATCTGTATATCTTCTTTAGTGGGGTGTCTGTTAAGGTCTTTGGCCCATTTGTAAATTGGGTTGTTTATTTTCTTGTTGTGTCTTAAGAGGTCTTTGTATATTTTGCATAACAGTCCTTTATTATATATGTCTTTTGCAAATATTTTCTCCCAGTCTGTGGTTTGTCTTTTTATTCTCTTGATAGTGTCTTTCACAGAGCAGAAATTTTTAATGCTAACGAAGTCCAGCTTATTAATTTTTACTTTCATGACTCATGTCTTTGGTGTCTTATCTAAAAAGTTGTTGCCAAACGCAAGTCGTCTAAATTTTCTCCTATGTTACCTTCGAGAAGTGTATAGTGTTCTCCACTGTGTTGCCTTTGTTCCTTTGTTAAAAGTCGGTTGACTCTTTCTGGCTCTCTGCTGTCTCCCAGTGATCTGTTTGTCTTTTCTTTTGCCAACATCACTCAGTCTCAATTGGTGGAGCTTTGGAGTAGCTTTGAACTCAGGTAGATCAGTCCTCCAGCTGTGTTATTTTACAGTATTATGTGGCTGTTCTCGGTCTTTTGCCTCTCCATGTAAACTTCAGAGTAAGTTTGCTGATTTCATTCGGATTGCATTGAATCTGTAGATTAAGTTGGGAAGAACTGACATCTTGACAATGTTGAGTCTTCATATCCACAAACATGGAGTATCTCTCCATTCATTTAGTTCTTTTTTGATTTCTTTCAACGGAGCTTTATAATTTTACTCATGGTGATCTTATGCATATTTTGTTAGATTTGTACCTATTTCATATTACATTACATTTTTGCTAATGTAAATGTTATTGTATTTTTAATTTCAAAGTCCACTTGTTTAATGCTAGTATATAGGAAAGCAACAGAATTGTATATATTAACTTTGTGTCCTGCAAACTTGCTATAAATTGCTTAGTTTCAGGAGTTTTTTGTTCATTCTTTTGGATTTTCTACATAGACAATCATGGAAACATCTGTGAACAAAGACAGTTTTACTTCTTCCTTCTCAGACACTATTCCTTTTCTTTTCTTGTATTAGTGCATTAGCTAAGACTTCCAGTATGATGGTGAAAGGAGTGGTGAGGGGGACATCCTTGCCTTGTTTCTGATCTTAGTGGGAAAACTTCTAGTTTCTCACCTTTAAATATGATAACTTTTGATATTTTGTAGCTATTCTTTATTATGCTGAGATACTAGTATACTGAGAGTTTTTTTTTATCATGAATTGTTGTTGGATTTTTAAAATGCTTTTTCTACCTTTATTGATGTTTTTGTATGATTTTTCTTCTTTAGCCTGTTGGTATGGTGGATTAGTTGATTTTTGAATGTTGAACCAGCCTTGCATACATGGAATAAATCCCATTTGGTCATGGTTTATAATTCATTTTATACATTGTTTAGTTTGATTTGCTAATATTTTAAATATTTTGTTGAGGATTTTTGCATCTCTGTTCTTGAGAGGTATTGATCTGTAATTTTCTTTTCTTGTCATGTCTTTGTCCGGTTTTGGTATTCAGGTAATACTGGCTTCACAGAATGAATAAGGAGGTATTCCCTCTGTTTCTTCTGAAGTGTTTCCTCTTATTTTTCTTCTATTTTCTGAAAGACGTTTTGGAGAATTGGTCTGATTTCTTTCTTAAATGTTTAGTAGAATTTACCAGTGAGCCCATGTTGGCCTGGTGCTTTCTGTTTCAGAAGGTTATCAATTATTGATTCATTTTCTTTAACAGATATAGGCCTAGTTAGACTACCTACTTCTCTTTCTGCAATGTCTAATCTGCTTTTAATCCCACTCAGTGTGTTTTTCGTCTTTCATTTTAGTTTCCGTCTCTTGAAGTTAGAATTGGGTCTTTTTAAAATATATTCTAAGCCTCTGTTTAACCTTTTGAACATATGAAATGAAGTTATAATGACTGTTTAAATGTCCTTATCTAGTAGTTTTGACACCTGGATCAGTTCTGGTTTGGTTTCAAGGTCTAAACGACTTGTGGGTATTTTCCATCATTTCTTATTTCTCTTGTTTTTTGACCAAATGGTCTTGTCTCCTTGAGTACCTGATTGTTTTTGATTGATTGCTGGACATAATATATGAAAAAAAATACAGCTAGTTTGAGGCTCTGTCACTTAGCTTCTTCCAGAAAGAATTTATGTTTGCTTCTGGTAGTTGGCAAGTCGTGGGCACTAGCAACCCCAGATGACCCTGATCCAGTCAGGGATTGAGGGGACTCAAAGGTGGGTCCAGGTCTTCCCTGGTGGTGCAATGGTTAAGAATCTGCCTGCCAATACAAGGGACACGGGTTCGAGCCCTGGCCCGGGAAGATCCCACATGCCGTGGAGCAACTAAGCCCCTGTGCCACAACTACTGAGCCTGAGCTCTAGAGCCCGCAAGCCACAACTACCGAGCCCACGTGCCACAACTACTGAAGCCTGCACACCTAGAGCCTGTGCTCCGCAACAAGAGAAGCCACTGCAATGAGAAGCCCGCGCACCACAATAAAGAGTAGCCCCCGCTCACCGCAACTAGAGATAGCCTGTGCATAGCAATGAAGACCCAACACAGCCAAAAATAAATAAATTAATTAATTAGAAAAAAAAGAAATTATGTTCAACTTAAAAAAAAAAAAAAAAAGGTGGGTCCAGTGCTTGTGAGGGCTCTTATATTTCCAGTTCATCTTCCCTCCTTGGTCTGGTCCTTTGGGTTCCTGCTCTAAGCCTAGAAAGTTTGGCAACATACCCCTCCCTCCCACCTGAGTAGGTTGTATTCTTTTTTTAAAGCAGCAATTTATTAAAATCCACTCATAGTGTTTTGTTTTGTTTTTTAAAATTATTTGTTGTTTATCTGAAATTCAGTTTTAACTGAGTGTCCTGTATTTTTATTTTTAAAGTCTTTATCGAATTTGTTACAGTATTTCTTCTGTTGTTTTATGTTTTGGGTTTTTGGCCATGAGGCATGTGGGATCTTAGCTCCATGACCAGGGATTGACCCCGCACCCCCTGCACTGGAAGGCGAAGTCTTAACCACGGGACCGCCAGGGAAGTCCCCACCTGTAGTGTTTTAAAGAAAACAGTATATAGAGTCTCCACCTTAAGGGTATTGAGTCTGTTCTCAGAAGTACTTTGTAACGGGATGGAATTCTTTGCTCTTCTCCCAGTAAGGTCCTTTGGTTTATGTCCTGAAACGATGCATCTATTTACACCGTTTTGTGCCTCCAGCCCAGTAAATATCTCACTTCTCAGATGCTCCACTGGAATTGTCAGGAGCTGCCTTTTGTAGCTCGGATCTTTCCCCTCGCTTTTCTTCTTCTCTGATCATAATAATGCATTGCCTTCGTTACTCTCTGATGTCTTAAAATATTTTTTTTGCAAAATTTGCCTGGTTTTTCTTGTCCTTCTCATCAGGAGGTTGGTGCAGATGAGTTAGCTGTGGCCGGAGGTGGGGCTCTCCTAGGCCTCACGTTTGAAGCAGAGCCTTCACAGCAGACTGCCTGCTGTCCACTTGAGGTTGGCTTGGGAGCACCTCAACTTGCCTTGGGCTAAGTGCCCCACGTCCATGCAGATTCCACCCTATCCTCCTCTTGTGTTTCCTCTCTTTCTTAATGCCATTATTCACCTAAGATTTCAGCCTATGAAGCTGACTGTCTTGGCTTTTGTCCTTTCTTCCATCCCTTTGGTCCATTGGTCATCCCTCCCATTTCCACCTCTGCCTCCTTAGCTCAAGCCTATGCTGTATCTCCTTTGGAATATTTTGGTTTCCACTGTATCCTCCACTCTGGTCTCTCTTCTATACTTGCAGAAATTTATGTTCGTGAAAAACAAATCTGGTCATTGCATCCCTCTGCTTGTACACTGCTGGCCTCTAACTCCCCAGAGCTCCATCTAGGCTGCGTATGTAGTTGTCAGGGCATTTGCACCCTGACCCAAACTTCCTCTCGCTTCGTCTTCTTTTTTTTTTTTTTTGCTATACGCGGGCCTCTCACTGCTGTGGCCTCTCCCGTTGCGGAGCCCAGGCTCCGGACGCGCAGGCTCAGCGGCCATGGCTCACGGGCCCAGCCGCTCCGCGGCATGTGGGATCTTCCCGGACCGGGGCACGAACCCGTGTCCCCTGCATCGGCAGGCGGACTCTCAACCACCGCACCATCAGGGGAGCCCTCGCTTCGTCTTCTTAGTTTACTTGGACCAGCAGTTTCTTGAACACACTTTGCTTCCCCAGCGACCCAAATGCTCTCCTCCTCTTGTCAAATCCTTGTTATTTTCCTTATCCTTCAATATTTAGCTGTTACTCTTCTGGCATGGAGTGGGGATGCAATATGCATTGTTTAATTAATAAATAGAGAAGAAACAGAGGGAGGATGTAATCACTTGTGTGCCATTTGTGATCCTGAAAAACAGTGAAATGGTTTACATGAGAGAGTAATTTAACAGTGCATGAACAGCAGTTTTAATAGATGAAGTTGAAATGACTGTATGAAATAAATATGTTTGAAAAACTCAATGCATTTAGTTCCTTAGGATTGAGGTTATGTTATGTTCTTCTGTTTTTTAAATGTTTTCTATAATCTATGCTTTTTCTGTTAATTTCTTCAGCTGCTAATCCTAAGAGGACACCATCAGCCAATCACCGCCGTGGCATTTGGAAACAGAGTGAGTCCGCTTCTCATCTGTTCTGCATCACAAGATTATGTCATAATGTGGAACCTGGATGAATGCAGACAGAAAGTGCTTCAAGGAAAAGGAAAATTTTAAACACATTTAAAAAGTGCACAAAGGGAATGACTCGTTCTTAAATAAATACAAGAGGGTTTGGGATCATTTTTGATTCCTTTAACCTTGAAACCAGGTGTCTAAGCTAGAGGTTCTGTGTAGGAAGCAGACCAGGCCATTCGAATCTATTGACCTTGGCTGTATGTGGAGCTGACATCATAGGCTCGTTAGTTTTCATCTCAAGATTGTCTTATTTTGAAATCTGTGATTTTTATGGAACTCTGAAAGCAGGTAGACAAGTTGAAATATTCTTTCCTTACAGAGACAGTGGTGAATCTATAGCTTAGAGTGGGAGACAGACCAGGAACGTGTAAACAAGCATACAGTTGTGGGTAGTGTGGTAGAGAAAGGAAGCGCAATGCTGGCAGGGAATGCGGGCAGGATGCGCACAGTGCCGTGGACTCTGCAGAGGCAGCGCTTGGGCTGGAGGAGGAGGAGAGTCAGGGCAGGAGCCACTGTTTGAAGAGCTGAGAACCAGCCTGTAGGCTGGAGCTTAGTGATGTTAGGAGAATTTTATCAGATGAAGTCAAAAAGTTAGGTGGGTCACAGAACTAGAACAAATAATTTACAATCTGTATGGAAACACAAGAGATGCTGAATAGCCAAAACAATCTTGAGAAAGAAGAATGGAGCTGGAGGAATCAGGCTCCCTGGCTTTGGACTATACTACAAAGCTACAGTCATCAAAACAGTGTGGCACTGGCACAAAAACAGACACAGAGATCAGTGGAACAGTATAGGAGCCCAGAAATAAACCCACACACTATGATCAATTAATCTATGACAAATGAGGCAGGAATATACAGTGGGGAAAAAGACAGTCTCTTCAATAAGTGGTGCTGGGAAAACTGGACAGATACATGAAAAAGAATTCTCTAACACCATAAACTCAAAATGGATTAAAGGACTAAATGTAAGATCAGAAACCATAAAATTCCTAGAAGAAAACAAAGGCAGAACATTCTTTAACATAAATCATAGAAATATTTTTTGGATCTGTGTCCTAAGGCAAAACAAAACAAAATAAAAATAAACAAATGAGACCTAATTAAACTTAAAAGCTTTTGCAAAGCAAAGGAAACCATCAACAAAACAGAGACAACCTACGGAGTGAGAGAAAATATTTGTAAATGATGTGACTGATAAGGGATTAATATCCAAAATATATAAACAACTCGTACAACTCAACATCAGAAAAACAAACAACCCGATTAAAAAATTTATATTTTTCCAAAGAAGACATACTGATGGACAACAGGTACATGAAAAGATGCTCAATATCACTAATTATTAGAGAAATGAAAATCAAAATCACGAGATATCGTCTGACACCTGTCAGAAGAGCCATCATCAAAAAGAGCACAAATAACAAATGTTGGTGAGGACGTAGGGAAAATGAAATCCTTTTACTCTGTTGGTAGGAATGTAAATTGGTGGAGCCACTGTGGAAGACAGTATGGCGGTTCCTCAAAAAAAAAAAAATGGAGCTACCATATGACCTGGCAATTCTGCTCCTGAGTGTATATCCAAAAACATCAAAAACACTAATTTGAAAAGACAAATGCACCCCAATATTCACAGCAGGATTATTTACAATAGCCAAGATATGGAAGCAACCCGAATGTCTACCGATAGATGAATGGATAAAGAAGATGAGGTACATATATACAATGGAACATTACTCAGCCATAAAAAGAATGAAATTTTGCCATTTGCAGCAACATGGATGGATTTGGAGGGCATTATGATCAGTGAAATGTGTTAGAGAAAAACAAATACTGTGTGATCTCACTTATATATGGAATCTAAAAAATAAAAGAAATGAATATATATAACAAAACAGAAACAGACTCACAGATGTAGAGAACAAACTAGTGGTTATCAGTGGGGAGAGAGAAGTCTTGTTGAGACTTGTTTTGTAGCCCAGCATGTGATTTATCTTGGAGAATGTTCCACGTGCACTTGAAAAGAATGTGTATTCTGCTGTTTTTGGATGGAATGTTGTAGATATCTATTAAGTCCAACTGCTCTACTGTGTCATTTAAGACTAATGTTGCCTTATTGATTTTCTGTCTGGATGATTTGTCCACTGATGTCAGTGGGGTGTTAAAGTCCCCTACCATTATTGTATTGTTGTCAATTTCTCCCTTTATGTCTGTTAATATTTGCTTTATATATTTACGTGCTCCTGTATTGGGTTCATGTATGTTAATGAGTATAATATCCTCTTGTATTGCTCCCTTTATCGTTATATAATGCCATTCTTTGTTTTTTTATAGCCTTTGTTTTAAAGTCTGTTTTGTCTGATACGATTACTGCTACTCCTGTGTTCTTGTAGTTTCCTTTGCATGAAATAGCTTTTTCCATTCTCTCATTTTCAGTCTGTATATGTCTTTAGCTCTGAAGTAAGTCTCTTGTAGGCAGCATATAGGTGGTATTTCATGGTTTTGAATAAGAGTTTATATATATATAAATTCATGTATACATATATATAAATTTTATGGAATAAAGTTATACATGTAAATAGGGAAATATTCACCTTGTTTCTAGTTTATTTTTTATTTCTAATGCGACTTTGGACTATCTCAATTATTTTCTCTTATCTTCCTTAAAGTAAGGAGTACCCTTTGGAGAGTCCTCTGTCAAGCAGGCTCAGCAAGCAGTTTGCCATGGCCCATGACCAAGCTGCCATGCTCTGTGTTCAGTATTCAGGTATGCTAGTCCAGCCGGAGCCGTGCTTCTCTGCATTTGTAAGAGTCTCTTATTCTGCCCACTGTTCCATTTTAAACAGATTTTTAAAATCTTGGTTACTTGAAGTTATATGACACTGTTTGAGTCAATATTAAAAACAAAACTCACTTCCCCTGGAATGTTATTAGAATTAGCCCAGAGCGTCTGTGTGTGCCCTGCAGTTCCTGCAACACGAGCACTGGGTCCAGGTCTGCACTCTGTGTGTGTGGCCATCTCCTCCATAAGCTCCAAGGGAGCCTGGCAGGAGGGTTGCACATAGAGGCTTAGTCATAGACAAAGAGAAGCTGCAAAATAGCCACCAGCTGTCCCCTGGAGGCCTGGTCTTCTGGTTCCTCAGTGGGTTGAGCCCTCCTCCCCCGGCACTCAGGGCCGGGCACTCTTGGCCTCGTGGCAGCACCGGGACGTCAAGCGCATCAGAATGCCTTTAATTCCTTTCTGGGACCTCAGGAGTTTTCTCGGTGAAGTTTGGAAGAAGTCGGGAGGCTGTTTCCATCCAGGCAGCTTCACTCTGAGCTCTTCTTTTCAGAAGTGAACATCATTTCTGCTCCCTAGATTTGCTCACAGGTGAGAACGTGCCTTTGCTCCCAGCCCAGGGTCTGCTGTGCACCAGCACCGCCTCACCCTAACCTCCGTGAGTGCTTGACCAGCCAGCCATCTGTGCAGAGCAGACCCCAAAAGCTTACGGTTATTTATAGCTGTGATGGCTTCCTTCTGTTTTTCATATAATTCTAGCCAAAGAGTTTTTTTGAATAATTTTAGGAAATTAGATATGTAGTGTTATCAGTAAACTGAATTTTTTTTTTTTTTTTTTTACTGTTGGAAAGAAATATTTTATTCAGGCTTATTAGCAAGTAAGACTTCACATTCATGGAACCTGTAAAAATTATATATAAATAGATATTTTTATACAACTAAAATAGAAATGAGCTGTTGGCAAGTACTTAAAAGTGATTCTGTTTTAGCACCATTTTATCATAGGAAATCTGAGAGATTTTTTTTTTAAAACGATGAAGTACTAAATGGCTTTAGCTGAAAATAATAGCACGCATCTTGATCATTAATAATTATCATATAAACATGAATATAATCATGGAATATCAAAAGATATTAAAGGGTACATGCAAAAGAATATTAAAAATACATCTTTTCATAGACACTGGGCTTTTTCATTCTAGTTTTAAATGATATTAGATAGAATACATGGGAATCAGCCCCCAGACTTCAAGTTATTCACTATAATTGTGGGCAAGATACATAAATCCTCAAGACAATGCATTTAAGCATTCTTTACCTCAAATCATACTTGCATAGCCCATTAGTATGTAATTGTCAAGAAATGTGAAGATTTGAGATTTTATCCTATAGCAAGGTAACAAGTTATCTTGCAAGGGTTTCATGAATGCTTGGAGAACGTATAAGACTCCTGAGTCAGAAACAAAGGACTATATTGCGTACAGCCCTGCAGGCGGCATTAACATCAGCATATTTGTGTCAGTTTCCTTTGCTCCCCAATTCCACAAAGACAAAGAAGATGGGCCCAGATGGATGTCTTCACATATGATGGGCTGTTAAACTGAATATTTTTGTGATACTCAACATGCTTGCTTACGGAGTGTTTGATTAAAAAGTGGGCCCTCAAGTTGGAATGTTGGGGGGTCTATAACTCATTTCTCCCTTGTTTTAGGGAACTGTTCAAATGGAATGGCTTAGCCGAGTATGCCTCTTAAAGAGCTGTTGAGTGGGTGGCCTGGGCTCAGACCTGCGTCCTGGGCGTGACCCTTGGCTCCCAGCCCTCAGGCTCCTCGCTGTAGAAGAAGTCGGGCCACGAAGTGAGGCACCCGGTGGGCCCTTGGTGCCCAGTGCTGGGGAAACACCGTTGTTACCTGTTTCAGGTTTCCTCACTACCTGAGAAAACGAGCATCAGGTTAACTGGAGATGCTACATTTTATCTGCTGCAAGTGTGACTCCTCTGAGTTATGATTTATAAGGAGTTGCTCTCACGTTTTTAAGCAGGAGATGGACAGCAGCTGGCCTGTGACTTAGCCAGCCACTTGTCCCTGGTCTTCAATGACGATCAGGGACACCTGCTGTCTTTTCAGGTAAAATGTAGAATTGTAGTTCATGTGGATTTATGAGTGGGTCTTGTTACCAAACTAGGTTCGTCTGCCAGACACTGAGATGCCATGGGGTTATTCATGACAAGACGGGAGAGCACATCCCAGATTTGCTCCTCAGGGGTGGGGACTGAAGCCCCAGTAACCAAGGGACCCGGACATCAGAGGCGTTATCTATAGAGCTGGCTAGGGAGTCAAAGATAAGGCGAGCTTGGTCGGGACACGTTACCAGTGAGGGTCCTGACCAGCTCTTCCCTCACCTGCTTTCTGTAGGACGAGCTCAGGGGTTTCGCTGGTCACCCATTTCTGTTAACCCTGTGGGCATGGTTTCAGGACAGGCTTTTTAATCCTATGGGGCATGGTTTCGGCCTCATTATGGTCCTGTTATTAATTGCTAAGTGCAACTCTTGTTCCCTTCAAGACGAGGACAGACTAGAACCATGGCTTGACTTGGGGAATGAAATGATGAGCTGTAACAAACCAGATTCCACTGAGCTCCGCTAGACCAAGAAGGGTGAGTGTAATTTGTGAGACCAGAACTGCGGGCATGTTTGTGGCAGGGGCCCCGAGGTTTTGCGGGAGTGAAGTCGTCCTACAGATAGGACAGAAACATGGTTTGGAAGTTAGTAGCATTTGTAAATAAACATTTTTATGAACGGAACAAGGCAAGGAACTTTTTTAAGCAAGTAGGTTTGAGATGAGGGCAATGATGTTAAAATTACTGCCGCTTTGGCTTTGTAACTGGGACCTGTAGGTTCCTGGTCCTAAACCTTGAGATCTCGCCCCTCTTCGTGAGACTCCTGATGCTGCTTGCTGCAAAACTTAACACTTGGTAGGTATTTTAACAACAACCGAAAAAACAAAAAATCTGTCACTAATCCGTGTGTTTCTGTGAACTATAGAGGAGGAACCAGGGGTCACTGGCCCCAGCCGGTAGGGAGGCCACACCCGGCAGTGGATGAGAGCACGCCCTGGCCTCTCTCCAGGTTCCCGGCCCCGGCTCTTCCCAGAGTCTGCAGCTGGCTCTGGACAAAGTGAAGGAGCGGCCCTTCCCAAGGGCAGACCAGGGCCTGGGGGGCGTGCTTCTTGCAGCGTCGCTTTTCCTCACCCACCCAGCCTCTAGCCCATGTAATTCCAGGACGGCCCGTGGCTCCGCCGGGCTCAGTGCCTGTGTCGGGAGTGCGCTCTTAAGGCCCCTGGTGCACGTACACCGGGCAACCCCCATGATGGGTGTCCACGGTGATTGCGTTGGTTGTGGACGTCTCTCTGTGGATTTTATTGTTAGCAAAAGGGCTTCTGCTGAATTAAGAAAATGCAGTGGATAGTCCAGCTTGCATTTTAAAAATGTGCTCTATTTCCATTTTGGGGAAAAGAGTCATCATTACCCACCTTTCCTGTTATCAGCACAGCATTTTACCCCAGGCGGGTAGTTGGTTAATGGGCATACAGTTCAGCTTTGAAAATAGGATTGGTCTCTCAGCGTTTACCTGGAAGGCAGGAAAATGGGTTTTTGTTTCCATCATCGTCTAAGGGAAATAAGAGAAGTGTATTCTGGATATTTTGATTGTGGTCAGTATTAGGTACTAAATTAAAATTCCCTCCTGGAGGACCTGACCTCTGAGAGCACAAGCAGGTGGTGTGTCCCGTGTGAAAACAATGGATCACAATGATATTTAATTTACTAAGGGGATCTGTGTTTATGCTTTAGGCTTTAGAACGTTTCCCACCACACGCTGCTGTCCGGCCTGGAGACGTGGGGAGCCCGGCCCCATGCCTCCTCTTAGCCTGCGCCTGGCACCGGGCAGACTTGGGGACAGGCTGGGTGGGTCTGAATGCGTCCCTGGGGGGCCCAACCCCTCTCATGTCGGGCTGAGGGCAAGGGGTGTAAAGCCAGATCCTGGGGTCAGTCACTTCGGAAGATTAAAGTAATTAAAATTTCATTAAGTATTATGGAATTGTATGAAAACGAATTCTTACAAAAGGATGCAACTGAGCTGAGAACTCTTGCTTCTGGGTCTTGAGTCCTTCGTCTGTCTGGGCGCTGCTGAGTTGGCCCCCTTCCCGCTGCCCGTCCTGTTGGTGGGGACCTCGCGCCCCGTCCCTGTCCGCGCACCGTCCGTCCTGCCCCTCGCTCGGGCGGGAGCCTCCTCCCTGGGGCACAGAGGACTGCGGGCCTGGGTTTTGTGTCCTGCTCGCTCTGTTTCTAGAGCGCGTCCCCGCCCACACCTGGCACATTGGTCTTCTTCGGAGGCGAGAGAAGACGTGTGTGCCACGTGGACACAGAGGAAAGCGCGTCCTGGCTGGGGTCCCTGGGGTCCCGGTGCTCACCCCGAGGCCACGCGTCTGCACAGGCCTCCGGCTCCGCGCTTCGTGTGCCCAGGCGGAGCTTGGAGGAGAAGGTCCCGTTGGGGTCCCGTTGTTGTCACTGGGAGTTGGGGGGTCTGTCCTGAGGCGCCGGGGAGGCTCCTTACGGCGTCTGCGCCGCGGCGCCCCTGCCTGCTTGGGTACCGCAGCCGCGCCGTCGGGAGCCGGGGAGGGATGCCCGTCAGTGGTGGGAGGGCTGGGAGGACGAGAGGAGGGTGTCCCGCTCCGCCGTGGATGACGGGGGGCCCCGCTGAATACACCACGCGTGGCCCCGCGGCCTCTTGCCGCCTGGGGAGGTGGGTGGTGCGAGGGCCCTCGTTTGACGTGCGAGGAAAGGCCGCTCAGCGCGACAGGGGCGCGCCTGGAGGTCCGAGGGACGGTGTCGGGCCCTCCGCGCTCACGCGGGGCCCGCAGCGCCGTCTCTGCGCGGGGCGCGCGGGGGCGCGGCGTCCTGAGGAAGCGCCGAGGTGCCGCCCCTTCTCCGGCCTTGGTGCTTCGGCGAAGCTCCCGGGAACTTACACCAGAGGGCAGCAAAGCCATTTCGGATATTTCTCTGCTCGGTAAATTTTAGCTCTCAGTTTTGTGGAGGTCATGTCACAGAGCTGCAATGTGCACTTGTACATCTTTCCCGGTGTTTCCAGTTCTTCCTGTTAGTTTTCTGACAGGTGTGATGTGGTGATGTTGCAAGTCACGGTCTAATCTCTAAATTACCATCTGTAATTCACACGCCGAGCCCACGTGAGCACAGGCAGCTGGTGGTGAGCTCCTTGCGACGGCAAGGATGTCTCCTAGCCCTGCGATTTCAGTCACGAAGTGTCAGACTCGGGAGATCTGAGGCCTTGGATCGCCCAGGATCACAGCGCCCAGGACGTGGGGCTGGAGCCCTTCCCAGCGCGTGGCAGCGGCTCAGAAGCGCAGCTTTGCTGCAGCACAGGGAGCATCGCTGGTTTTCTGGTTCGAGTGTCTCCCCGTCGCCCGCCCGCCCGCCCGCGCACCCACCGGAGCCTAGTGGGCAGCCCAGCCCTGCCCCCTTTCCGTTTCACCCCGCTTCTCGCAGGGCCGCAGTTTTCATCTCCCAGACTCCAGAAACCCGCCTCCAAGAAGCCTCTCGCCGCATGGGCTCCTCAGCGTGGCAGGCGGTGGCAGCGTCTGGGGGTGACTTTAAGGGTGCCCCTCCCCCCCGCCACTGCGAAGGCCTTTCGAGGTGGTCACTAGGGCGGGGCAGGACGGGGCCCAGACAGAAACCACAGCGCTTCCCGCCGCTTCATCAGGACGGAGCTGACGGGCCCGGCAGCCCAGCGCTGGGGCCGACGGGGCGCGGGACCCCTCGTCTGGACGGCCGTTGCACTGGCCAGGTGCATGACCTGGGCAGTACTGCCTTTCCCTTAACTGAGCAGACGCTTATTTTCCTGTAAAAGGAGGGAATGGATGCAGTAAGTGATAACCGGTCCGCTATCTGCAAGTTTAATTATTCTGATGCTGTTATTGCTGGTCAAGCCGATGGGTTACGTCACAGTTCAACACCTTCTTCAGAAGCCATATTTAGCCTTTAAATGAAGTAAAATCCACCTCCTTGGGCGTTGGTTCCCCTGGGTCGCTTGGCTCGGAAATGCCTCTGGCTTCCAGCGTTACTTTTTTCCTGGACGAGGTGCGGTTCTGGTGTTTTGGATGAAGGTACTAGGTCCTTCCTTCCTGCTTTTTCCCCCTCAGGTCACGACAGAGCAGTGAGCGCTGTCTGCTTCCTGGGACGGACGCTGAAGGTGTGGTTGGTCCGCAGGACAGAGCTGGCACTGTGTCTGGTAATGGTGACCCCAGGGAGACTGTCGGGCAGTCCACTGTCCAAGCAGAGCTCCTCCATGGTCCCCGTCTCCTACCCTAACCAGGAGGCCGGGCAGCTGGGCAGCACAGTGACACTGATCGATGGTTCAGGACTTTCTTCTGTGTGTGCGTGTGTGTGTGTGTGTGCGTACACATACGTGACATGCATGCGCGCACAGCACACAGGTACATACATGTGTGCACATACACATGTACACACAGTTAAATAAGCCTTTCATTTGTGTGGCCTAAAAATGACAGTGATTAATACTAAAATACTGGAATAATTTAAATATAAATTCAATGTGATTTTATTGTACAGGTGAAAATATGCCCAAGGGATACTATGTGGAGGAAGTACCTTCTGGGGAAAAAACGCCTTGTTTCAGTGAACTTATAGGAGGTCATTTGGAAATAGAATGGGAACGGGGGACAGGAAGACGACAGGAAAAGAGGTGATGACAGGAGACGTGGCTTCGATTCATCAGATTATGTGCTGGCAAAAAGCATATTTTCAAGAAAGCTGTTAGCATTTATTTTCTATGAGTCTTGTAAAAAGGGACTGAATCCTGGGGAAACTAATCAGGAAGGGAAAGTTGGTTAATCCCAGGCCTCTGCAGGGTGAGGCGCTCGGCAGCGGTGAAGAGAGAGGGAATTTGTTTTAGGCCCTTAGTCCTGTCAACTTTTACCCTGTGACATGGGCTGTGCAATGAGGCAGCAGACACCTCAGAACTATGTTTTAAAACAGATTTAGAATTTTGGCTTAAATATGTTTACTGACCAGTTGTTTTAGAGTTTTTAAACAGCCAGAATTCAAAACACTCATTACAGTAAAATTTAATCATGTAACATCTTTTAGAAAGTCAGGAAGAAGAACCAAAAACTAAGCTGGGTCTAACAAAGTACATTCTATACATTTAGAATAAAGAGATGTTTGGTTTTAAGATGAAAGGATTTCATATTTAGAGCAGTAGAGTTTTTATTGACATTTATTTTGTTAGTAATGATTACTGATTTTCAATGCAGGACAAAGACACATTTCCTAAGCCTGTACAGTCTGTGCAGTTTTATTACATAGATGCGTTTATTTTGTCGTCCTCAGCCTTGAGTTTCAGCTGCTCGAGCATCACATCAACACCAGCAAAGGCGCCATATGAAGGCAGTCATCTCCTCTCTGGCCTGTCCGCTCTGGACTCGGGGCGCCGCATTTCCACAAGGAGTTATGTGTAAACAAAGCGTTTACATTGACAAATGCCATCCAAAATGTGATAATAGCCTCCTGTTACCAGAAACCCCCCTTCTCCACACGTGGAGCTTCCCTGTAGGGCCATCCCTCAGCTTGGGGTGATCTTGCCAGTGGCCGGGGCTCAGGAAAGGGGGTCATCACCCTGGTTCAGCAACATATTTAACTCATTTCGTATGTAGAACCATTACTGTTTATAATAAGTTGAAATTACGGAATATTTCATATATATCCACAGATGTACGTTTGTGTGGGCTACTTAACACCTGCCTGGCCACACCTGACTTTGGCAGATATTAATGCTTTACTGTCTTTGTTTTCAAAACTTTTTGAGGAAACGAAACCTTGCAGAGAAAAGTGGAGGCCTCCCCTCCGAGCCCCGTTCCCCCGCTTTCCTCTTCCTGAGACCAGCGTCCCTGCTCTGTATTTGCTGTGCATCCAGGTGTCCTTGTGGTTTGATGGAGGGGTCACGTGTGACGCGCCTTTCGTGCTTATGGCCGCGCTTATTCCTTTAGTGTTAGTAAAATATGATTATTAAGTGGCATGAAAACTTTTTTTTTTATTTTCAAGTTTTTTAAAGGTAGAATCTTGTAGTGAAAGGGAAACAAAATGATGGATCATATTTCATTCTCTTCCAGGTATAAACAGAGGAGCAGGTACACACCTGTTTTCAGGCTCCCCATGACAGATGCAGCAGACGATTACTAGCTTATCAGCAGTGAGTGATCTTTATTCCTGTGTCCTTCCTCCTGCCGTCCTCCCATCACATCCTTACCATTGCCCTTCCAGCAAAAGCATGTGCTGAAGGTCCAAGCTCCAGGCTTGGGCTGAGCGCCGGGAACTCGGGGAGCACATAGTCCTTCGTGTAATGGCTTCATCTCAGTAGTGAAAAGAGCCTCAAAGGAAAAATAAAACTGGAGGCAATAGAGCATATGACATATAGCAGGGTGATATAACCTGATGCTTCCGGTCTATTAAATAACATAGTAATTTAGTACATTTAAAAAGTAAACTGCTACACTTAGTATGTGCATCCTGTGATGAATTGAACAGTTTACCCCATCTCATGTGGAAGATGGCAAAAATTATAGCAGTTGCTGTTGAATAGGCAATTGATTCCAAAACTTTAAGTTTTGAGCTTTTGTGGCTAACATCATCATTTTAAATTAAAGAGCACTGATTTTAATTTATTTAGAAGCAAAGCTCTGAGCTTCAGATACTCGTTTTATAAACTTTTAATTTATTCAAAGGTCTAAGTCAAATTCTTTTGGAAAGTGTTATACTTGAAATTTCAGAAGGACTGATACAAGGTGTTACAGGTTCTAGTATATTTTGGTGAGAAATGTGACATTTTTATGCTAGGACCTTTTGCTAAAAGAAAACCCCAAACCAACCAAACAAAAAACACCTAGCAGAAATGTGTCACTCTGATTATTCTGGCCTTGAGTGAGGATTTCTGCATATTTTGGTGTTAGCATTGGGTTTATTATTGAATCTAGTACTCTTTCTGCTCTATACTTTTCTGCCACATACACTTTTCAAAAAAATTTATTTTATTTTATTTATTTCTTTTTGGCTGCGTTGGGTCTTCGTTGCTGTGTGCGGGCTTTCTCTAGTTGCGGCGAGCAGGAGCTACTCTTCGTTGCCGTGTGTGGGCCTCTCACTGCAGTGGCTTCTCTTGTTTTGGAGTGTGGGCTCTAGGCACACAGGCTCAGTAGTTGTGGCTCGCGGGCTCTAGAGCGCAGGCTCAGTAGTTGTGGCCCAAGGGCTTCATTGCTCTGCGCCATGTGGGATCGTCCCGGACCCGGGCTCGAACCCATGTCCCCTGCATTGGCAGGCGGGTTCTTAACCACTGCGCCATCAGGGAAGCCCTCCCACATATACTTTTTAAGACAGTGCTCTGGGCTAAACACTGAAGGTTGGGTCGTTGGTACATTGTCCCTCCTATGCCACATTGATGAAGTTTACCCACCACGTGCTGTGTCGAGGGCTTGTCCTTCACGTGTGCAGCCTGTGCCTGGGGTCTCTCCCCCCCATGGCCTCGCTGTCTAACCTCTGGCTCAGACCTGTCTTCCAGCTCAGTACCTACGTGCCGGACGGCCGTTCCACCTCTGATATGGGGTGTCTGACATCTGCAGCCTCACTTACCTCTAAGTAGGCTCTTAGTTTCCCACCTGGAAATCCATACTGCCCGGGTCTCCCCACTGTTTGAGCAGTGCGCCCACTGGCTCCAGCCAGTTGCCTGGGATCAGCTAGGGGAGGGGCTGTGGTCAGGCCTCTGCTGTGGGGCCTCAGAATCGTACCTAATCATCCATCTGTGCGTCTCTGGTTGGAAGGAGTTCCCAACCGAGTCACAGGCCTCATGGTTGCTGCTGGGTGGAGCAGGACCCTGGAGGTTTTGACCTCAGTGCGGCTGCAGTGCCGCCATCACGGCGGGAGCCCATTCTCGCCCCGTCCACCAAATTTGTCAAAGTAAAGCGAGTGAGTTTTTGACAGTGCACAGCCTTTGTCAACTTTGTTTAAAGTGTTTAGCAGATGCAAAGGTACGATGCAATCGGTTTTTTTGCCAGGTTCAACGGTAGTTTTTACTGGGCATGAAATTCTTCTAAGCCTTGATGTTTGACATTAGAAGACATTTTAATTCTGTATCGAATGTTAATGTTTACACTTTTGTCTTTGATTAGTTTATGGGCCCAGTTTTTGATTTTACTGGTAATCCATTTTCACTTAAAATGTGGTGGAGCATTTGGGTGTTTCAAGCGCTAGGTGGACTGGGTGACAGTCATGGAGATTCTGCAGGAATGCGAAACAGCCTTTGGGAATCTGCAGGTTCTCTGTAGGATGTAGCTAGTCTGTCTCTACAGAGGATGTGTTTAAAAATGCTCACAGCTGAGGGTTGAAAATCGGGGAATTGAGGAGGTGGCCCCTTCAATGAATTCATTGCCTCACAGTTTAGTTCAGAAGACACTTTGTTACCCAAAAGAGCAACTAAGAGCCTTGTGAACAAAACTTCTGTTTGTAGGACTACAGCTACAATTTTGATTTTTCATATATTTGGAATGGCTTTCTAAATTAAGAGTTTAATGTATAATGCCTTCTGAAATCTGCATTATGATTCAAGGGTATCCTCTTTATTTCAGTGAAGGCTTACCATATTGCTTAAAAGGACTCTCTTATCCACAGTTTCAACATGTTATTCCAGGTTTACTTTAAGTTTCTGTGTAATAGGGCAGGCACAGTCTGATAATCTGTGAGCCTTTGTAACTGGTGTGCATGAGGACAGAACACAGACTGGACCGCGGGGCTGAACTCGCTCGAATGGACTTTGTTCCAGCGTCCTTCTCAGTGAGTGGGAGCTGGATGTGCTGGACCCAGAGTCAGGCTGTGTCGGGGTGCAGCGGGGGACCCCCGATTTGGGGGGCAGGCCTGGGGCTCCACGTCCGTGTCCTGGGAGCTCAGTCTGGATGGCTCCTGCGCGTGGCCCAGAGGCAGAGCTTCGGGACGTGGGCCGGGCAAGCGGCCGGGGAGGCCGCCTGGGACGAGGGGCCCCCTCTCCTGGGGCCAAGTGCCCTCTCCTCACTGTGGGCACCTGCTCTTGGATGAGAGCCCTGAAGGCCCAGATAGGATCCTAGCTTGACGTTGCCCCGCATTTTACCCTTGGAGGCTAATTGATGAGGACGTTTTCAATTATGGTAGGAGGAGGTTTTCCCGGTTTGTATAATGCTATCCGCTTGCTGAGAGTTGTTGAAGTAAAGCTTATTTTTCTGCATCTTCCTTCCTTTGAACAGGATCTTACTGCATAAAGAACAGAACAGAAATATTTTAAACCCTGTGCAGTAGGTCCCCCGATGAATGAAGGCATCCCTCTGAAGAATTTTGTGACTTCATGAGGCTACTAAAATAGCAGACTTCAGAACTGGAGTGCGTGTTAGTGGCCGTGTGTGGTGACACCCCTGTTCTCCTGGCGTGTCTTCTGGGAGGGCTGTGATGGGAAGGGTGTGTCTTTTATGGCGGGAATGGGGTTTGTGTTTGGGAACCATGATTTTATGCTGCTCATTTCAGAGTAAGATCTGCCAAGATCAGCTTTCAGATTGATTATTAGACCTTATGTATTTCTGGGCTTTTAAATGAGTTTGATAATTGAGTCATGTATTTAAAATGATTGTTAGCCTAATACCCACCTAATTTCTTAGTTGTTGTGTTTTTTAAAAAAATTAAAGTGCAACTCAGTGAGCTATTGGCAGGCTGTTCTTGGCGCAGAATCTTAAAGGGCAGAGGCATTCACCTCCAGACGTGGGTCCTTGTGCCCCCGGGATGGCTGTCCATCCCTGGAATCTGCTGACCTGAGTCACAACTGACTGTTACCAACAGAAAGCAAAGGATACAGTCCCTTACAGGAAATGAGATGTACGTGCTGAGGGCAATGGGTTTCTTGAAAAGACCATCTGCACACAGACTCTAGGGGTTACAGTTTGACGAATAGCATTTAGAATGTTTAATGTACTATTCTCAAAATGCAGTACATAAAATTTATCTTAAAGATACATATTTCTAACATCCAAGTGTCTCTCTTGAAATGTTACATAGGTTGTATATTTGGTCAGTTTTTGCAGAGTTTCTTAGAGTCTTTATTTAATATAATGCAGTAAGAATTGACTAAATTTACCAAATATTGCCATTCTTCAGTTAAAATGCTTCATTCATGAAGATAAATACGAATCTCACGTGTGATGTTCCTTTAATGCTGTTATGTGTTACATTTAAAACATACTTCTTTCCATGCTTTCGGACACTTGCTGTCTCTAAATTATTATGAGTTACAGTATTAGAAAAAGATTTCTTTGCTCATTTAACTTTTGAATTTATTGTATGTGACTCTTATTAAAGGTGGTCATTTCAAAGCTATCATCATCATCATTGTCATCATCACCGTCATCATTTTTTGCGTGTGGAAAATGGCTTGTCAGCATTTCCATCATAAATTTTTTTTTTGCATGTTCTAATCTTTATTTCTTTCTGGAGTTTATCACAGAGTCATAAAGACTTGATTGAAACTTGGCATATTAGAGCTTAGTGTGAGATTTTTTTTCAATTTGGTTCCCAAATTTGTTTCAGCTGTTTAAGTTAAAAATGAAAAATATAATTTTGGAGTTTTAGATGCTCTTTTACTTATAACATAAAAATAAAGCCCTGGCTTTAAAATAATTGTAAAGACAATTCTTTTAAACTTAGGTAACCAGTTTTTCTCATATTTTCAGAGAAGTTATTTCATTTTGAAAAGTAATGTGATGCTGTTTTGTCTGACATCTTCCTCTCTGTTTCCATTTCATAAAAGAAGATATTTTAACCTTTTGCATAGAATACTTTTCTCTGTTATAAGGATTAAATAAGATAATGCATGTGAATTTCTTAGCATATGCTAAAGTCATTAAATGAAAGCCATTTTTAAAATACAAATTTATGAAGGCTGGTGGACATTGCCTTAGAAAACTTTTAATCTTCATGTGCAACTAATTTCACACAATTTGTTTGTTCCCATGAGTTTAGGGAGAAATGCACAGAATTTTGCTTCCTGTAGTAGAAGGTCAGAAGCTGAATTAGAAATGATTTCTGCTTTCACAGAAATTGCCGCCTAGAAGGTGGTAGATGTGGGCGTGAATAACATTTATACAAAGCTGACTCTTTAAGCACCGTAAAGTGAGAGGAAGGGGCGCCGCAGAGCAATGAGCACTGGGACATTTATTCTGTCTGGAAGATGAGAGAAGGCTGCATTTGGCTGGAATCCCACGTCCTTCCTATTGTTAGACAGAACTTGATTTTACGGGGACTTTGAAGGTACATAAAATAGAGAAGCAGGTTGACTTAACTCCTTCAACTTCCCATGTATTGGAGGGTCTGGACTGGTCCCCGGGTCTCCCCAGGCCTCTGTCTGTTCTCAGAATGACTCGTATTTAAAATCCCGGAAGAGGGTTGACGTGTGTTACCGCGGTGAGTGCAGACCCTCAGAAGGGAGGTACAGGGGTGTGTGGCCCAGCCCTCTGTCAGCCTTCCTGTCCCAGCTGCCATCTCCTGCCACTTTAAGCAGCCCGTCTGCACCGGGCTCTTCCCCAACCACCCTGCTGCTAAAACACACACCACCATTTCAATGTCTGGCTTTAAATTCCTCGAGGTCCCAGCTGCTTCTGAGTTGGAATCAACTTTGCAGGCAGACTCTTGCCACTGCTCTTGTCTCATCCCTGCCTGGTCTCCTCAGATGTGGGTGTGGACCCTCTGGTCTCGGGCCGGGCATCCAAGGGGGGCCCGAATGGCTGGGCCCAGGCCGTTCTCTTGCACCATGGGTGCTGCTGTGAGATGCACCAAGCCCTGGAGAGTTTTAGATGCCCCAGGGGCACTGACCAGGCCAGAAGAAGGGCAACCCCCAGGCATTTCCCTGTCCTCTCTTGGGTGCAGATGGTGATAAACAGTGCTCACCGAGGGTTCCCGTGCGCCACATGTTCCGGCCTGGTGTCCTCACAGGAATCCTAGTTCACAGACGAGGCGGCTGAGACCCTGGCATCGGCAAGTCCTGAGACCTGTGGGCCGTGAGTGTGACCTCAGGCACCGGCTGGCCGCAGAGCTCAGGCTCTAAACCCTGGCGGAAGGCCACTGGGTGAGGGTCCCCACGCCGGCTTCTTCCCGTCCAGCCTCGGGGAGCTGTTTCTAGAACACAGATGAGCTCACATCCTCCACGTCTACAGCACTCCCCCGGGAGGTCTTGGCGGATGGCCAGACTGCACCTCCCACCACCTGCCTCCGTGGCCTGGACCAGCGGCAAACTCCTGCTTCTGTGTCAAGACTGGCCCCATCGCCGTCCCACGAGGCCGCCTGGCCTGTCTGGTTGGAATCGGGGCCTTCCTTTGCCCAGCGGCCGTGCCTCCTTAAAGCTCTCCGTGCTGGGGGACGGTGTGTGATGCACCCTCCCCGTGAGATCCTGAGACTCCGACCTCCTTGAGGACAGAGCCGTACCTGGCTGGCATACAGTTGGCGCTCAAAAATGCCTTGCATAGTCAGAGCCCAGAGGGCTGCCGCGGGTAGTTTAAGGGGCCCATCTGCATGGTGCGGAGGCGCGTTTCTGTTTGCCCACGGGGCACTGGGAGGGTCTGTCCTGCCTCAGGTTCTCCACGGCCCTGACCTAAAGGCGGCCTGTGAGTCTGTTTCTGCTGGAACCTCAGCAGGGGTCAGTCAGAGTCCCTTTAACACCCTGTGAATGTTTTATGTTTTGGCATTTTGGCATTTTAAGTACATTTTTTGCTCTTCTAAATTGCCTTTTTTCCCAAACACTGTTCGTTCACATTAAACTCCTTGGTCCATGGCTCGGTATTTAACCAGGCTGGGACGCCACCTCCTCCTTAGCTCCCAGCTGAGCCATCGGGGGCCTCGCCTCAGGCAGGAGGGACCCCGTGGCCTGGGCCGTGGGTGTGGTTTTGGTGAGCTTCTCTCTTAGATGAAGGCGGCTGGGTGTCCTACGCGGGAAGCTGAGCTCCTGTGTCTCGCCTCACTCAGCCGGGGCCCGCTCGGCATGGATCTGGTGTCACTTCCACCGGAGGGGTCGCCACGACGCGCACCTCCCGTCCCTGGGCGGCAGGCGGGCGCGGGTTCCCAGCGCTCAGCGTGCCTGCCCCGCACGTGCCGGTGGCGCTCTTCCCGGCCCTAGCGTAGCAGAGCTCTCCTTGCGCCCGGGTCAGGCCATGCGCTGTTTTCTCCAGTGGGGGCTCAGGCGCAGCTCGATTCCGAGCAGAGCCCGCCGGGTCGCCTCGGGAGAAGGACAGGAACAGCCGGCGGACCCGCAGAGACCAGGGCCGGGCGCCGGGAGCCTCTCCCTGCACGACTTACCCTGCAGCGCCCTTTCGAGGAGATGCACCTTAAGAAGTGACACTTCTTTTAAAGGCTCCCTGTTTTTATAGCTCTAACAAAAATAATGAGTAACAGTGGATTTTACATGAAACTTTGAGGAGATTAAGTTTTGTCAAAATCTGATTTTCCAAGTGCTTCTCTTTTCTCTCTGTAAAAAATTCAGTCGAAATAACCCAGGGTGGTTTACTCTGTCAGTGTTTATTTCAACAACTCCTGCCTTAAAGCCAGTGTGTGGGTACATATGTGTATATCCGTGTAACATGCATGTACACACGCATGTGCACACGTGCAGGCTTCATGCGTACATATGCACATGCACCTTTGTGTATATGTAAATGTGTGTATATACATATGCGTATGCCTGCACATGTGTGTGTGCACATGTGCACATGTATAGTAATCTACCTATGAATGAATCCCTTTAGTTGTATCGTACCTATTGGCAACCACTGGTATCTGGCACTGTTCCAAGTACAGGGACACGTGAGTGAATGACACAGCAAGGTCCTGACACTTGAGAATTTTGTAGTCTTACAAAGAAAGAATCAAGTGGGTTCAATGCAGGTCAGACACCCTGAGCCTGAGCCCCTTGGGGGACCCTCCCTGATAGGTAACCTGAGCCACAGGTGTGTGACGTGGGGAAGGGAGCCAGGTTGATGGAGGAGCAGCTCTTGGGAAGCGGGGTCATGGAGGAGCGGGGTTGGACTGGGGGCGCTGACCCGGGCAGGTGTCAGTCCCTTGGGCTCATGGGCCTTGGTCATATGGGGTTTTGTTCTGGGTGGGGGGCCATCAGGAGGGGTTGGGGAGGAGGCCAGTGGCCTCACTGTGCCTGGGTGCACGCGTGTGGGTGCTGCGCATCCCCTTGTCTATGCGGACGTTGGAAATGGCTCAGTCGTGCCGCCAGCGGCCCAGCTCAGCCTCTGGGTGCGGCTCTGCCTGTTGGGGGCCGGGGCCGGGGTCGGGAACGGGCTGCAGGAGGGTGAAGGGGCTTTGCACTTAGCTCCTTCCTCATGCTCCCAAGAGCAGGCACTTGGTGACCCTGGCGGCAGCCCCAGCCAGGCTCCTGCTCAGGGACCCAGCACCAGCCTCCGAGGTTCCCCTCTGTCGGGGGTGTTCCCAGGTCCCCCATGCTGGGTGGGTCCTGCAGTTGCAGTCTGAGGGTCCCTCGTTCCATCGGGAGAGAACAAAGCAGCTCCGGGAGACCATCCTCCAGATTCCACATGCTCTACCCAGCGTCTGCCGTGGCCCCTGTCCTCCTGGTCCCTGGCTCTGTGGCCATGTCTGGACCAGAGAGCCATGGGGTGATGCAGGGAGGGCATGGGGGCAGTCCAGGAAGGAGGTGGGCCGTGACTATACCCGTCTTCACACAGTGCTGTGAGGCCCCCTCACAGTGGCACCTCTCTGAGCCAGTGCCCCTACAGGGGGGTGACCCTACAGGGGTCCTGGGAAGTTTCCTTCCAGATGCTCCCTGCTGGGCTGTGAGTGACCGTCTGGGATGCCAGCGCGGGGAGAATTCCTCTCTCTGAAAACCTCGTGTCTTTTTGTTAGGAGTTTCAGTGCATTTGCTTTAGGAAATGGCTGAGGATGTCCTCTGTGCTGGGCAGCTGCTCACGCAGGGACTGGACAGGGGCCCGAGTCACCGCAGGCCCCCGGGTCTTTCAGTGCTGAGTGTGGTATTCCAGGACTCACCGTGGCGTGCTCTTGGATGAGAGGTGTTAGGTGGGGAAAAACAGTGCTGAGGGGTTTTGATGGGAAAATAACTGGTTTTACTTCTTGAAAATAAACATCTGAATGGTATACGATGGAATGAATGGACAGGAGTTTAAGGTTACGGAGGTTTACACCATGTTTTAATAGCTTGTTTTCTTAAACTTCTCTTAAATTTCTGTTCAGTTACTCAGTGTACATCAAAG
This sequence comes from Hyperoodon ampullatus, assembly GCF_949752795.1. NCBI lineage: Eukaryota > Metazoa > Chordata > Mammalia > Artiodactyla > Ziphiidae > Hyperoodon > Hyperoodon ampullatus. The sequence continues at coordinate 88,998,598 of NC_136925.1, read as the reverse complement.
GGCTCCAACTAACCACAGCCCCGTAAGACCTGTCATCCTGCAAGTCCAAATTCAGGGGAAGCACAAATCACAATTGGCCCAAAGGTCCTGTTTCCAGTAAAATAGAAAATAGGTCGTTTCTAATTTCTTCTAAGCTTATTGACAAGTGTAGCCACATTTATCATGCGTCAGTGATGCTCTTTTGCAAGCATCCTGCTACATTGTAATGATCTCTTCTGAGAATTACCCCTATAGCTGTCTCCTTGTGTTGGATAAGCAGAATTTAACTCATTTTATCATGCAGTTCACAAAAAAGTGAGGGCCATATTTTCATATTTTTGAATTATGTTTTATATCATTAAATGGCTTATTTTTAGAATGGGCTTCCCCAGTGGCGCAGTGGTTGGGGGTCCGCCTGCCGATGCAGGGGACGTGGCTTTGTGCCCCAGTCTGGGAGGATCCCACATGCCGCAGAGCGGCTGGGCCTGTGAGCCATGGCCACTGAGCCTGCGCGTCCGGAGCCTGTGCTCCGCAATGGGAGAGGCCACAACAGTGAGAGGCCCGCGTACTGCAAAAAAAAAAAAAAAGGCTTAGTTTTAGAATGAAAGTACGTAAATCTTTCTTATGATTTATTGATATCTTTAAGAATTGTAGCAGATTTTTTTCCTTATATATTTAAAAGATCTGATTGGCTATTACTCTTTTTTTTCTGTCTGAATGAGACAGAATTGCATTTTTTATGATGTAAATATGTAATACAAGACAGCTAATTTGAATTGAAAAGCTAAAAAATATGTAAAGGTTTAAATAGTGTTTTTTTAAAACATCTTTATCGGAGTATAATTGCTTTACAATGGTGTGTTAGTTTCTGCTTTATAACAAAGTGAATCAGTTATATATATATACATATGTCCCCATATCTCTTCCCTCTTGCGTCTCCCTCCCACCCTCCCTATCCCACCCCTTTAGGTGGTCACAAAGCACCGAGCTGATCTCCTTGTGCTATGCGGCTGCTTCCCACTAGCTGTCTATTTTGCATTTGGTAGTGTATATATGTCCATGCCACTCTCTCACTACATCCCAGCTTACCCTTCCCCCTCCCCGTGTCCTCAAGTCTGTTCTCTACATCAAGGTCTTTATTCCTGTCCTGCCCCTAAGTTCTTCAGAACCATTTTTTTTTTTTTTTAGATTCCATATATATGTGTTAGCATACGGTATTTGTTTTTCTCTTTCTGACCTACTTCACTCTATGACTCTAGACTCTAGGTCCATCCACCTAATGAGCATATATTTAAAACTGTTCACAGGGTATTGTGGAAGCTTATGATAGAAAATAGAAAGGATGAAGTAAATTCGTGAAGATGATAAACTTTCTAAAAGGGAAAAGAGAAAAGCATATTTCATGAAGTTACTTCCGTGGCTTAGGCGGCATTTTTGTCGACCAGCTGCTGCTCTGATGCCTGATCAGCTGGCGAACATACTTCAGCTTTGCACAATTCCTTGTGGGTCATCCGAGTCTGCAATACGGAACAGCTTTGCGTTCTGTCTTCTAGGCGTACATGTACAAAACCAGCTCCAACACTTTCTGTTGCAGACAGGCAGGACGCATGAACACGGTCGCTGCCCAGGTATGGTCTCCTCTGTTTCATACAAGTCTCACATCATAGCTTTTCTATCTGTCAGCCTGTATTTTGGTGAAGTTTTGTAATATTAAAGATTACATGCCAGCTTTCATCAAGTGCAGGGAGATGAACTTAGGAAGTAGACCTTTATTGGGGAGAAAGAGAAATCGAGGGTGTTTTCTTTTATGGTGAAAGTGTTTGTCATTTGGTGCCGATGGACATTTGCTCTAACTGAAATATAAAAAAATAATGAGATATCCATGGACAGGAACATTGAAGGAAGAAAGCAAGTACACGACAAGTAAGGAAATCATTTTGAAATTCTTGTAAAGGGATTTAGATGGAGAAGGAGGACCACAAAATTTAAAGAATCTTAATTAGGAGAAAGGGTTAAGAGAAAGTAACATCAACTGCAAATCAACCCAGAAAAGTGAATGATCTTGTATAAAAATGCAGAGGAGATTTTTTGGTAAAAGATGTAAGCAATGTTAAATATTAATGAAACTTGAGTATTTGGGAATATTGATTTTATTTTGTCCCTTTAAGTCTGAAGCTTTGATTCCGAGAGTGCAACTGCTGTGTGACTGCGCACGTGAGTGTGTGTGTACTGTGTGGGGCTGTACCATCGATGCTGTGTTCCGTACCTACTTCCTTTCCCTGACACTGGATTGCTGCAGTCCAGGGCCTGTTATGGTGCCTGGCAACATAGTTTACCTTCCATTTGTATTGAATGTTGGAAAATTGAATAAATGAAGCTTGTGTCCTTGACTACAGAGCAGTCTTCTTTGTACCCCATCCATCATTGACCCTAATTTAGCCTTTGCATCCTCTGCTGATGTGTACTTAGGTTTAAATTTTTCTATCCTCTTATAAACAATACTGGGATGTACACTTGATTATGCTTCATTCATTCCCAAAATGAGGTTGTGCTACATATACTGTAGTGTACCAGCTTTTCTTAATTCATAGTATGCATTGCAATTACCTATTCTAAATTTTTAGGTGGTTTTTGACATTGTTGGATTCCTTTTTGAAGCCTTTCAGTGGCACAGCCAGTAATACTGAGGAGTGGTCATGAGTGACAGAGCCAGAAGATAAGAGCTAGGCTAGGAGGCAAGTAAGGTGTGTGGCAGGGGGCTGGGTGTGGTGATTGACAGGTGGAATACTGAAAATTCAATGTTGGCCTCAAAATACCCTTTAGCGTAACTGATCAGAGGAACTTTTTTGAATACTTGAAAATTTTCAATTAGAAAACATTGTGTAGGTCTCTATTGCCATCGAGGTTATTTTCATGAATAAAAGAAGCAAATGTGACCTACGTATATGGGAAAGAATGGGAGGAAGGAGGACCGGTGCTTCTCAGGGACGCTGGCTCCCGACGAGGCGCCACCCAAGAGCCGGCAGCTGGAGAAGCCGATGTTCTCATTCAGCATCTCAGGAAACCACGAGGCCACACAGAACCTGAAGGAAGGTTTTCAAACATTCATACTCTCTACCACACTTGTTTTTGTAGAACTGCTATTAACTTGGAGGAATGATGATAAAATAATGCAGTGCTAAACGTCTTTGTAATAGAAATTGCTAACAAAAAGCCTCATTGTTCCAATGTCCTGTGTTTTGTCTGAGCACGACGATCAGAAAGATCTCTGTGGAATAGCAACACTTCTTCAGTAATGGACTCAAGGTGTGTTTAACGGGCTTTGTCTCTTAGTACCGTATTTATCTGATTGAAGATACATGCTATCCGTTCACTAACATTTTTCCGAGATCAGGGTGAACCTTAGAATCCTCATGCTTCCTTTTCAGTATGGATTATTCTTCTGTTTTATTGAATCTCTGGTGCACCTCACACTGATGTTTAAAATTGTGTCCATAGAATGAAATACTGGACTCAAGCTTTGGTTGTAAAACATATACTAAATGGTCCATCAAACAATAATTTGAAACTTCTGCTTGTAGAAAAAGACCGCTCTGAGTTCTAATCCAGGCCTATTAACATTTAAAATGCACGTTTAGGCATAGAGGGTGGCTTGGTCCGTTTCCTGACCAACAGAGAGGGTCCTGGAAGGTTCACCTTCCACGGCTGGGGCGTCTGAGTCTTGGGTGGTGATACTTACCTCCTAGTAGGGGCAGGAGGGTAAAAACATGCAAGGGCTGGCTTTGTGGTAGGCACCTGATAAATGTTCCCCTCTCCGCAAGAGACAAAGCAAGTAATACCATAGGTGTACTACCACAGGGAAAAGTTACACGTGACAGATGAGTGGGATAGGTATGTGGCTCTAATTCCTCTGAATCTTGCAGATTTAATGCTACAGCTAAAATGGCTGCCCTCCCCCCTCCATCCCCTTCCTCATTTTCTTTATTATTATTTTTCATCTCATGAATTTCAGGTGACTTCTCTGGATTTGAATACATGCGTGTAGTTCTAAGCCATAATCCTCCAAGCCCCTTCTTGCTGGTCGTGTGGTCAGCGCTGGCCGCTCCCTGGTGGCTGGTGATGCCCAGCCCTGCCCAAGGTGGTTCTTGCTGGACTGTGGAGAGAGGAACCCGCCAGCCCCGCACGCCTGCTGGGGTGCTCTAAATTCCAGCCCTCATGAGAATCAGCTGTGTCCATGAGAGTCGGCAAAGGGGGCATTAGCTCCTGCATCTCAGTCAGGAGGGTGACGTGGAGCTCCCGGGACTTATTCAGGAGCTGATTCAAAGTGGCTGGCATGGTGCTGACTTTATTCCAGGGACATAACATAACTTTGATGAAATCAGGAGACAGATCCCATGACTAGTTTTTTCTTTTTTAATAAATTTTAATTGAGAGAGATATTATCCCCTTTCAAAAATTAAAGATTTGAGCCCCTCAGAATAAGTCACAAGATATGGTTCAAAAGTAGTGTTTTTCATCATTGACACTGCTCAATTGTCAAAGGAAGACTTGTGAGTCTTTTGGAAGAAGATTATACTTGTACTAATGGAATTATTATTAGCAATGCATGCGGCTAAGAGACGGGCTCTGAAAATGAAGGGGGAATCCTACCAGTTCAGGAGGAGCGGGGCCTCCGCAGGGCGGCTGGGACCTGAGAGGCTGTTAGGATGCTGCTACGGTCCTGCCGGGAAATGCAGCTGTGCCACGTGGGCCGGTCCAGTGTGGCTCCGGAGGGTGGTTGTCAGCTTTGGGCTTATTGGACATGCGGAGAGCATTGGTGTATATGTCTTAAGATATATCCGTTTAGAGGGCTTCCCTGGTGGTGCAGTGGTTAAGAGTCTGCCTGCCAATGCAGGGGACACGGGTTCGGGCCCCAGTCCGGGAGGATCCCACATGCCGCGGAGAGGCTGGGCCCGTGAGCCATGGCCACTGAGCCTGCACATCTGGAGCCTGTGCTCCACAATGGGAGAGGCCGCAACAGTGAGAAAAAAAAAAAAGATATATCCGTTTAGATACTTCACTGTTGAGGTGGGAATAAGTTCATAGTTAATCTATCCTTGCTGAGGTGATAGCCAAGCAAGGCTGTGATTTCTGGCAAAAAAGATGCATGGTATTGAAACCAGAGATCAAAATAAGACAGAGGAGCATGATGTAGAGGGACGGGTGCCCTGGATGAGAGTGTGGGCTGGGGTAGGGCTGCTGACCCATGAGAAGTGCAGGAGAGAAGGTCAGGGAACTTGTAGGGGAGCCACGGAGGAAAGCCGCTCCACACGGCTTTCCTCCAAGGACAGAAGTGCATGAAATTTGTTGGCAGGTATAACAAAGAGTCACAAATATACCTTTGCCTTATGCCATCAAATTTATCTTACATTAATATCACAATCACCAATTTCATCTGATGTCAATGATAAAATAATGAAATGGTGGCATTAATGAAAGATAATATAAAAGCCCTTTCTTACTGACAGTGGATATTTAGGGTATTTAGTAGGTATTCATTTTCAGTTTTCCATTTCTGTATCATGTGAGGTTTATTATGGAAAATTCTGCTTTGGTCTTTCCAGCGTTACTGGGTTGCATTTAACAATGTCACTAATGTTACCCTAGAACACAGAGGAGAAACATGGGAGACCTCAAATAGTTTATGCAAAGAGACAAGATATAGGTGGAGTCCAGAGCGCAGCGTGGTTTAGTACCTGGTGGGGGAAGAGCTAGGAGTAGTTACGGGACATGCGCCCGATGCTGGGATGGCTGTCCTTCCCCTGCAGCCCGGCAGTACCCGGGGAAAGAGAGGGGAAAGTAAAGAAATGGGAATTTTAAAAATTATTTCGCTTTAAGAAAGTGATACTTCACTATCTTCTTATAGTGGACATTTAAGTTGTTTTTGGTGTTGTAAGTAATATTCTGATGTACACATTTGAGTAGACAGGGGTTTCTGTATCTAGATTTATCTTCTCAAGATTATTAGGAGTAGTAGTGCTGAGTAAAATAGCGAAACTTTGAAAGGATTCTGATAAATATAGACAAATATTTCTCGAAGAGATTTTGTTTCCTTACCAGCTTCGATTATTATTACCTTCATTATCTTGTTAAATTCATTATCAAGAAATAGTATCTCATTATTTTGATTTACCTTTCTTTGACTGTTAGGGAGAATATGCATTATCTCATATGCTGTTGAGTATTTGTTTTCTTTTTTTCTTTTTTTTTTTTTGCGGTACGCGGGCCTCTCACTGTTGTGGCCTCTCCCGTTGCTCCAGACGCGCAGGCTCAGCAGCCATGGCTCACGGGCCCAGCCGCTCCGCGGCATGTGTGATTTTCCCGGACCAGGGCACGAACCCGTGTCCCCTGCATCGGCAGGCGGACTCTCAACCACTGCGCCACCAGGGAAGCCCGAAAGTGTAATATCTTAATTTGAAATGAATCTTGACAATTTTAAGACAATTTAAATTATATTAAATCATTGCCTAAGGGATTTTAATCTGTTCATGAGTAGATTCAACATAAACTGAAGGCCACTATGCATGTGCTTGTTAAAATCTGCTAGATTTATAAATATAATAAATATTAAGTTAAACACTTAGGGAAACTAGGTTTTAAAATGTAAACCTTTAATAGATTGGATGATAATTTAAGAAAATGAAAATGAACACAAATCATTTTCTTCTGTATGAAACCCTCTTGGCACGTCAAAAACTCAGGTTGCCATGGCGTCCCAGCACCACCCGGGTTTGCATTGCTGGTCTTTCTGGCATTAATCTTTCCTCTGTGGGATTGAGATTCACTGCATGCCGTGTGGGTGCACGAGGGCCACACGGAGTGCACGGAGTCTTCTGCCCCTGGGGTGGGTGCTGGGAAGGTGTGCCACTGTGCCCGAACCACAGCCCCAGAGCCGCCAGGGACATCCCTCTGCCGTTACACCCAAGATGCACTGCCACATCCCACACAGAAGCGCTTACATACATGGGACCTGACATGAAAGAACTCTATGTTTTCTCTCAGTTCCACTTCTTTTTTTTTTTCGGCTGCACCACACAGCATGCGGGACCTTAGTTCCCCGACCAGGGATCGAGCCCATTCCCTCAGCAGTGGCAGCGCAGAGTCTTAACTACTGGACCGCCAGGGAAGCCCCTCCTCTTCTTAATAAGACTCGAAATCTTAGATGAAACAACAAAGAATACATAGGAAAGAAAACCCTTCAGGCCCCGTCAGCTATTGCGAAGATGCATTAATTCATAAGGAATTGTGAAATCATTCATCTCTTTTTGCTTCTACTCAGGAATATGCATTATTGAAAAGTAACCATCTTGATCTTATTTTCCTGGGAGAGAAAATGATCAAGTCCTCTGTTCTCTTCCTCAGCATCATGAGAATGGGTTTCCCACGGCCGTGTCCGTGACATCATTTATTTCCCAACTTCATGTCTTTACTGATTTCAGCGGGTATAGGTGCATGTGCATTTTCAGTCTGCGCATGGCTGTCTTGTTCTATGCACCCCTCCCCCATAATTTGTATGTTGACGTCTCCTGGAATAGACTGGCCCACTGCTTTATCGTCTCTTTTTCAAGTTGCCCAGTTTATTGTTGGAGTTGCAGCCTCAAACTGACATAGAAAAAGAGGTGCTGATCCGGAGAAGGTCCTAAGAGTGTCCTGACATTGCTGAGCCAGGGCCAGCCAGGCAGCTCATGGGCAGGGGCTTCTTAAGGACTCGTCCTGCCCAGGGCAACTGCATTGTTTCAGAGGGTGGCACATGTGGAGGCCAAAATGTGTTTCTCAGTCCATCTCCTTTAGTCTTGTGGTTATAGGAAAATACTTTCCAGAATTTTGCAATCGAATGTTTGTGGCTGGTGCTTGTTTGTGATGTTATAATTTTCATCTTTTATTTATTTATTTTTTGGTTGGAGACTGTTAGGGAGGCGCCATTTGGGATTCTGAGACTGGTTCCATTTTATTTTATTTTTTAAAATATTTATTTATTTTATTTTTGGCTGTGTTGGGTCTTTGTTGCTGTGCGTGGGCTTTCTCTAGTTGCGGCGAGCGGGGGCTACTCTTCATTGCAGTGCGCAGGCTTCTCATTGCGGAGGCTTCTCTTGTTGCAGAGCACGGGCTCTAGGCATGCGGGCTTCAGTAGTTGTGGCTCGTGGGCTCAGTAGTTGTGGCTCTCAGGCTCAGTAGTTGTGGCGCACGGGCTTAGTTGCTCTGCGGCATGTGGGATCTTCCCGGACCAGGGCTTGAACCCATGTCCCCTGCATTAACAGGTGGATTCTTAACCACTGCACCACCAGGGAAGGCCTGAGCCTGGTTCCATTTTAACCTAGAAGTCGCCATAGAAATAAAACTATTTAGGAAGAACTTAAGGACATCTCCTGTGATAATTAGTTTTATGTGTCGACACCTGGTGAGGGATGCCAGACAGCTGGTAAAGCGTCATTTCTGGGTGTGTCTGGGAGGGTGTCTCCAGGAGAGATGAGCACTTGAGCTGGTGAACCGAGTAAAGACAGCCCTTCCCACTGTGGGGCGGGGCCTTACCCAAACCGCTGAGGGCCTGGAAAGAACAAACAAGGTGCAGGAAGGATGACTCCCCCTCCCCCCTGGGCTGGGCGTCCACCTTCTCCTGCCTCAGACCTCAGCTCTCCTGGTCCTCAGGCCTCCACCCTGGACTGAGTGACACCACCAGCTCCCCTGGGTCTCCAGCCTGCAGACAGTGGATCCTAGGACTTCTCAGCCGCCATAACCACGTGAGCCAGTTCTAGAATAAATCTCCTCTCCTCGTATGTAATGAGTCTATATCTGTCCTGTTGGTTCTGTTTCTCCGGAGAACCTAACACATCTCCTTATTCGGAATTTCCTTATTCCTATTTCGTTACTCCTAAAGTTTAAATGCTTTTGGTACCAAAATAGAAACGTGCCCTGTCCCCTCCCATACAAACAATCTTGTCAGGGTGCCTTACGCTGTAGCCCCTTGTGCCTGGGTTTCTTGTTTTCATAGGAAAATGCATTCAATCGGTTTCTCAGGGGACAATCCTGAAATGTGCATGGCAGTCCACTCACGCCAGGGCTCATCGCATCCCTGGTCCTTTGCCATTGATGCCAGGAATCCCCAGCCCCCCGAGGAGCAGTGCCACAGCCCGACGTGCCCTGATTCACTTCCAGACGCCCCGGGTGACTGCCGGGTCAGAGCAGGCCCACACGGAGTCCCAGCCCCAGCCGTGCCCTGTCCCCCCCAGTTCTCGCTTTGTCTGAGGGGCTGCTCCGCCCGGGCCACTGTGTGCCTTTTAAACAATTTTTCAATAAAACCAAGCAAGCATATTAAATATTCTTTTGTTATTGGAATCGAGTCCTCAGTTTGAATTCCCACACTTTGGGTTAACGCACACGTTTATGGTCAAGCACAAACCATGGCTTTGTGAGTTCATTCTGAGTTCTCCAAACTGAAATCTGATGTCTTTTTTTAGAAAACATTTCTCCAGTTTCATTTTGCTTCTTAGATACCACTCTCTAAAGGGGAAGAGGTGCTAGGATGAGGACCAGATGGTAAACCTAATAATAGTGATATTTATCAACTGATTTTTAAAGAATTTTATTGGAGTATAGTTGATATACAATGTTGTGTTAGTTTCAGGTGTGCAGGAAAGTGATTCAGTTACACATATCCACATATCCACTCTTTTTTCTAAGATTCTTTTCTCATAAAGGTTATCATAGAATATTAAGTAGAGTTCCCTGTGCTATACAGTAGGTCCTTGTAGGTTATGTATCTTACATAAAGTAAGTGTGTGTATGTTACCCCCAAGCTCCTGATGTATCCCTCCCCCCTCAACTGCTTTTTAACTGCCAGGCTCTGAGCTGGGAATTTGGTTAGTGCCGGTTGATCTAATAGTGTCGGCAAAAGTTAGTGGAGCAGCACTGCTGTTTCTGTTTCTTCTATTCGAGGAACTTGGGCTCAGAGATGTTCCGTGATTTGTGTAATAATCACAGTAAAATAGAGACATTTTATGTAAACGTGGTTAGGCTGTGGGTCGGAGCCGTGGCCTCCTCAGGGTGTGCTCCCTCGCTCAGCCCTGCGCATCTGCCTCATCACCTGCGTTGTGGGGGGAAGGGCTCCCATGCAGAGCTCTGTCCCCAGGACGTGATGCACGCGTGGTGGGCGCACAGGGCCTCCCTTCCCGGTGGTTCAGTGAAAATTTACGAGTGGTCATCCTCAAAATAGTTCTGTATTTTCCTTTGAATGTAGCATGTTTTGAGGGCCAGGAACACCATAAGAAGGGGGTCTGGGTCCAGGAGGAGAGACACCTGCTCTCTGTGACTTTGGCAGGTGCCAGGGTCACCAGCCCACGGGTGACTTGATTCCTGCCCTCCTCAGGGGCCCCGTGCCGGAGAAGAGGGCTGCTGTCTCTTGGAATTAACCCCAAGATTTTTAGAAATCAAAAGTAGGACTTTATTAAGTGGTGCTATTTTCTGTTCCTTACAAAATGCTTTTCTTTGTTACCTAGTTGATCAAAGGGTTCCTTTTAATGTGTAATCATTCACAGACCAAAACACTGGGCTGTTGAAGAAAACTTGATAATAAAGGTAAAAAATGAACTTATAATATCGGCTAATGACAAACTGGTGCTTGGTTTACAAAACTCATTTTTTTTTAGCACTCAGCTTTTTAGGAACAGGTCGATTATAGGAGGTAGGAGGCCCCTCTGTGCAGACCCAGACCTGCCAGTGTCCGTGGGATCAGTCAGAACCCACTGCTAAAGGAAGGAAGGAAGTCATTGCATATATCATAGATGTTTAATATCTGGGGAAGGTATTTTTGGTAGATGGGACTTAATGATCCCCTTACAATATGAAACAAGTAATAGATCAGGGCGGGCAGTGTTCTGTCTAATTTGGAATAGGGTATCAGTTGCCTGAGGTGTTTCTACTTTTGAATATTGTGGAGAACGAGTATTGAAATTCAGTCTTCTGATGCTTGATTCAGGATAAAGTTTCATTTTGGTTTAAAATATTACCAAAGAAAGTTAGGCTCTACATTTAGGAATTGGCCTTAAAGTCTAGGCAAAAACACATGAAACTGAATTAACATTTCGTTGGGAAGGGAACACTGCATTTCTCTGCCAGTTCTTAGCTGCCAGCAGTCAAAGTATGTCAGGACAAATACAGTGCCTTTCAAGCAACATGAGGGTCCATCTCCCAGACCTGCAGTCTTCTAAAACCTCAGAGGTCACATGAAGCCCGGTAAGGCTGAATGACCTTGGCTGTAATTTCTCTAACTGGAGCAGCTCTCCTGGATTGTGCCTTCGGTCAAGAGAGCATCTGAGACAATGGCTTACCTTCTGGTTTTTTTTGTGCTTAGATTTCAACAGACGGCCATGCATTCACGTGTCTGACTTTTGTCAGGAAGTTCTCAAACGTGCCCATTTTGGGAAGTGGTAGGCGGGAGCGGGGACTCTGTGTGTGACACGAGTGGACCTGAGCCCCTGCGTGGGCACCAACAGTGTGTGTGTCCTTCAGCCCGTCTGCATCTCGGCGTCTGCAGCCTCAGCTGCGAGCAGTGGCCTTGGCACTGACTTAAGTGACACTGGGTTGATCTGTTCATTTACCGGGAGTATTTCAAGAGCTCACAGGATTGGTGGCAGCACCAGAGCCAGGCTAGGAAACAGGCAGAAGCCAGGGTGTCCACGGGGCTGGGAAGCAGAGGCCAGAGGAACTTTCCAGAAGCTGGGAGAGTCTGGTCAGGGCCACGCCCAGGACAGGTGGGTTCCAGCCGAGCCCTCCGTGCTGGAGTCAGACAGGGGCGCAGGTGTGTAGCCGTCTGGCCGCATCTGATGCCGCTCCCCGTCTACACTGGGCAGTGTGGCCAGAGCCCGGCGGAGGGGCCGCCACCTGTATTTAGGTGTCGGGTGCCTGCAGTGGAGCCCGCAGGCTTCCCAGGACGAGGAAGAGTGGATCACCCACAAAGTGTCCGGTGCAGTGATGAAAGGAAAGGCCTCCTGGGAGTGAAAGCACAGCCCTTATGAGGGACGCTGACCTCTGGTCATGGAGGTTAAATGTCATGTAGGTCCAGTTTTGGTACTGGCCTGGCTCTTCTGAGGAAAGAGCTCGAGAAATGCTGATTATCCCCTTTAAACCTTCCTCCTACCCTCCTGTCCCCCAGAATCACAAAGTTAAGGCAACCTGTGAACTTGGAAAATAGATTTCCTTATCCTCATGGTTTGCATTTTAAATTTTAGATTTTAATTAACCTTAGTCCTTAAAAATTATGTTGACAGGAAAAAGGCTTCTGCTACCACGTCTAACTACTTGAACCATTTCTCCTATCTTTTTGTCTCTTGTGAAAAAACAGATCCTTACAGACTCCTTTCATTCTTGATGACAACAGTTAGAAAAAATGCTGCTTGACATTTTCAGTAGATAGCAGCCTGTGGTTAGTTAGAGATGTACTGATGTCAGCAGATGCACACTTTTGAAACTGAAGCCTGTTTAGTCTGATTTGGTGCAGCTGAAACTTTGAAGTGCCGGCATCACTTTTCATCAGAAATAGTTGCTCCTGTCAGACCTGTGACCATGCAGCTGCTTGCTGTCACCTTCTGACTTTGTCTTTCTTTAAAATTGACTCCTTTTCCTCTTTGAGTCAGTGACTCTCCTCCCTGGATGCTCTTAGAATTGAAGGAGGTTCCCAGCAGACCTCCCCTAAGGAGGAGATTAATCCTCCAACCAAGGAAATTAAGCCAAAGTCTTGGCCGTGTCATGGGGGTCCTGAGGGTGCTGCTTGCTGGGGTGCTGGGGGTAGGGTGGCCCCGGGTGAGCCCCGTCTTCTTGGTGCAGGTTTTCTCCGGGTGGCTGTACGTTCTATTCTTTCTCACTTTGTGTGCTGCTTCTGAGTGCTGTGTCATTTCCCTCACCTTAGACTCCTGTCTCTGAGCCTCTTATCCCCTTTAGACCCAGATTCCATTTGCTGCTGGGCCTTCCCGCCGGAAGCCCTCAGTGTTCCCAGCTCCACGTTCTGACTCCAGACCAAGTGTTTTGTCCCAGGCCCTGGCCCCCGGGTGGGTCCTTCCTTGTTTGACTGTCTGACCGCTGCCCACCCGGGAGCCGTGTCCTTGATCTCCATCCCCACCTCGTTCACTTGCCATCAGACATAATCCAATCGACTATCAATGTACCTGTGATTTCTCCTCCACTCATCCTCTCTGCTCCCCACTTCACTTCTGGCAGGTTGTACAGACACTTCTTACCCACCTTCCCCATGCCTGGACTTCCATTCCGCAGCAGATCCCATCGCACGCCTCCTGCCCCCCATCCCTCACCCCTCCCCTTTAATCATGGCCATGCTTCCCGTGGACTGTGAGACCCCGTGTGCCATGATGTGTGAGGGCGAGACCAGACTCCTGATTCCTGCTGGCTGGGCCTGCCATCTGCCTACTGCCCTGGATTCAGTCCTCTTTATGATCAGAAGGGTCCTGGCATAGGTATTCTGCCCCATAAATTCCCCTCCTTGCACTGCCTTTTAGCAGCATCCCCCCCAGTTTTGATATGTTATCTTTTCATGTTCATTTAGTCCAGAAGACCTCCTAATTTCCCTTTTGGTTTCTTCATTGGTTTATGGATTATCTAAAAGTGTGCTATTCTGTTTCCACATATTTGGGTGCCTTCCCAAGATCTTTCTTTTACTGATTTCTGATTTAACTCCATTTGGTACATTTTTTGCATGATCGGAATTTATTGAACTTTGATTCACGTTCTGTGTTCACTTGAAAAGAATGTGTATTCTGCTGTTGGTGGTGGAGTCTTCTATAAATATCAGTTAAGACAAGTGGGCTAACAGTGTTCTTTGAATCTTCTGTATCCAGAATAATTGTCTGTGTGTTCTATCAACACTGAGAGTGGTACTGAAAACTCTGACTATAATCCTGGGTAAAAGACCCTCCACTAAGGACCCTCCACTAAGAGGATCTCTTTTCCTTGTAATTCTGTCAGTTTTTGCTTCATGTATTTTGAAGCTCCTGTATTAGGTTTAGGATTGTTATGTCATTTTGATGATTGGATCCCTTTACTGTTATGAAATGGTGTTCTTTCTTTATTTGTTTTGAAATATACTAGATATTGATATGGCCACTCCAGCTTTCTTTGGATAACCATTAGGCTAGTATATCTTAAAAAATTTTTTTTCTTCGACCTGCTTGGGTCTTTATATTGGAAGTGTATTTCTTACAGGTGGTATTCAGTTTGTCTTACTCTTTTATCCAATCTGATGATCTCTGGCTTTTAATTGGTATCTTTAGACCATTTACACCTAATGTGGTTATTGATATGATTGTGTTTAAGACGCTCACTTTGCCTATTTGTTTTCCATTTGTCCATCTGTCTTTCAGTTTTTTTCTTGCCTTCTTTTGGCTCAATTGGATATTTTTTGTGTTTCTATTTTATAACTTTTTTTCTGGATTCTAGGTGTAACACCTTATTTTATTAATTTTACAGTGTATACTTTAACGTATGCCGGCCCACCTTCAAGTGATATTACCCCACTTTGTCTACAGTAAGAACCTTACAGGTAAGTAGAAGTTCACCTCCATTTCTCCTCTCCAGGTCTTTAAGCTATGATTATGGGGTATTTTACTTTTCCATATGCTATAAGTTCACATTATGTTATTATTAATTTTGTTCAAGCATTATCTCTTAAAAAGATTTAAACAATAACAGTAAAATCTTATATATTTGCCATGCAATTCCTCACCAAACCTCTTGAGTCTTGATTTTCTTACCTCTAAAACTGGGTTGTTGAATTATATGATCTCTGTTGTCCTAGAATAGCTTTCTTCTCCACTAAGAGGATTGCTGTAGTGTTGAATTCTGTGTGCAGGTGCACATGTGGGTGTGGTATTTTTTTGTATCTATGTATATATATTCTTTATTCCCCATACCTTATATATACATGTATAATTATATACAATATACAGTAAACAAATCTTAATGATTATTGTATGTACTGGATAGGCCACTGAGGATTATAGGGGTAAGGTGACCAAGGTCTGATATCCAGTGAGTGACAGAGCCAGTATTAAGCCCATCTTTGTCTGGATTCAAACCCATGAGGCATCAACTCTCAGTTCTGATTTTGCCTCTGATGCCACTTGTGTTTTCCTGTCAAGTTGCTCTCAGCCTCCCTGTGCACTGGGCTAAAATGGATGTCATTTAGAGTTTCTCTTCTTGGCCACATGCCCAAGCCTAATTTCTTATTTGTAGCCAAAGACAAAATGGTTTGAGTTCAATTTAAACATTTCCTTTTATTTATTAGATAGGTTCTGTGTAATATCACTATTATAAGTGCTTTATTTATTTAATCACCATGTCCTAGAGAGGTGGGTACTTAATTATCCTCATCTTACAGGTAGGGAAACGAAGGCATGAGGAAGTTAACATACTTGAACAGTTCTTACTGTTGGCAAGTGGATATGCTGAGATTTGCTTCCCATTGAACTGGCTTCAGGTCCCACCTTCTGAAGCATGGTGCCTGCCTGCACACCCAATGAGCTGTGTAAGAACAGGAGAGAGAAATCCTAGGCGCTCCCAGTGAGGACCGGAAGGCTCCTAGGAGAAATGAGGCTTGAAAGGCACAGGATTTTAAGAGGCAGGAACAAGAGGGGAGACCACCTCTTACACATGGGGACACGGGGACCAGCAGTGTGTTCTCCATCTTAGATCATCTGACTAGAGATGAATTCTAAATCAAGATTTCAAAAAAGTTCCTTGTTTCCATTCTATGAGAGGCAATATATATTCCGGTAATATGGCATTAATGCTTTTTTTAGCCATCAAATGCTTTCAAACATGTGTTTTAATATACAGTGTTCTAGTTCTGAAGAGTATTTTATTCCCAGACACTTCCTGACTTTCCCATCATGCCCACATCATAAAAGTTAATTTCACTTCTAAAGATTCTACAGTATCTCCCTTTTGGAAAATGTTCTGCAGATTCTAGCAAAGTCAACAGCCAAACCATAAATTTAAATGTAGTATAGACTTGAGGAGTAGGAAGCCTGCTACTGTCACATTGCTTATTTTATTTATTTTATTTTTTTAAATTTATTATTTATTTATTTATTTTATTCATTTTTGGCTGCATCAGGTCTTTGTTGTGGCATGTGGGGTCTTCATTGAAGAATGTGGGATCTTTTGTTGTGGTGCACTGGCTCTTTCTTGCGGCACGCAGGCTTCTCTCTAGTTGTGGCGTGTGGGTTTTCTCTTCTCTAGTTGTGGTGTGCAGGCTCCAGGATGCGTGGGCTCTGTAGTTGTGGTGCGTGGGTTCCAGAGCTTGTGGGCTTTGTAGTTTGTGGCACACAGGCTCTAGTTGAGGCGCGCGAGCTCAGTAGTTGTGGAGCGTGGGCTTAGTTGCTCGCAGCATGTGGGATCTTGGTTCCCTGACCAGGGATCGAACCCACGTCCCCTGCATTGGAAGGCGGATTCTTTACCACTGGACCACTGGGGAAGTCCCTGCATTGTTTATTTTAATATTCAAGCAATTTTCTATGATGGCCAAAAAAATGTACCACAAATTGATCTTTCACTGTAACATAGGCATAATCTGTCAGGATGATTATTTAAGATGAAACAAATAAGGTATTGACTTCAAGATTTCTGGTTGCTGACGGAATTTCTTCAACAGAAGAGGAAGGAAACTGAACGCTAAAACTAGTAGGGAATTATTGTTTGTGCTGGAAACCACCCGAGTCGACGAGGCTGTAACAGCCACATGGACAGGGTGTCGTGTTGCACAGTGCTAGACAGAGGATTTTCAGCTTGAACCGTTAGTAGCAGAATTTATTCCAGGAGTCAAATGCGAGCGACTTACCTCTCGCCAATAGTAGTCAACTGAAGTCTGTTTTCTGCTATAAACTTATGGCTCATGTGCTCTGGAGAAGTACTGGATCTATTTTAACTGAGCAACAAGTACTTGGGTTGGAAAATCATGGTATATAAGATGTACTTGCATAAAAGTCTCCTAGAGTGTTTCTAAAAAAAGTAGGGATATTTGTGTCCTATCCCAGATGTGCTATTTCCATAGATCCATGCAAGAGGCTGGACATTTGAATTTTTCTCCAGAACATCAGCATTTTTTTGCAGCTGAGCATCAGATCCTACTCTGAGAGCTTCTTTATTAAGTTACCTAGATGGTGGTGCAAGGCTGTCCACCAGATGCATTGTCTTCCTGATCGACCGCCAGTACTCAGCTGTCCAAACTCTGGCTTTCAACCCCTGACTTCTACCCATTTTTCTAGGAAGACCCACATCCATCATTCGATAGCAAGAATCCACGTGGATCTGAGCCCAGGGCTGTTCTTGAGCTCAGTGGTCTGGGTTTGCCAGGCTCCATCTCCAGCCTGGCCAATGACAACATGGGCGTAATTACCTGCATGAAACCCATGCTGCCCGAGGCCAGTAGGTTACATGTTGGACTGACCTGTTAAAACAACAAAGAGAAAGTTCTAAATTCAGATATGATCCAAAATCACTAATTAATATACTTTAAACACAGATTACTTCAGTGAGGAAAGCATTTTATATCCAGAAGCCATCATTAGTTTGTAGGAAATGGAAAAGTCAAGAGGAACGTTGGATTTAGATCAATTTCTGATGAAACGCAGGTCACACTTGCTTATTTGAACCCAGAAAATATTAAATCACATGGGGAAATACGATGACATGATTTACTCAATACTCACGGTTTTTAGAAATCATAAAATACTATGTATTTGAAAGGGCTTTATAGACATTAAAGTTTCTGTGAACACTGAACATATGTCTGTGCATTTTTACACTATAGTCAATGTATTTAAGTCTAAAGTATTGCACAGTGTAGAAAATTGAAATGAGGTCAGTCATTTTTGCTTCTAACCCTCCTTTCTGACCATTTTTTTACATATGTGGAGGGGAAAGCAAGATGTTTTTCTACATTTTGATTTTTTAATCAAAATGAAATAAATACTTTAAAAATAAGAGATAAAAAGGAAAGATTGAAGGTAAAAGAGGACGAAGGTTTGAACGTTTATCCACAGCAGAGTTAAAATAAGCGTGTGTGGTGAATCACGCAGGATGACGCCTCTCTTTCTGTAAGAGGTGTGATTATCCCCCAGAGCTTGGGGCACAGCTCATTGGGGCGGGTGCAGATCCACACACCTGTGTGACACTCACCCTCCAGATACACACCACCCTGCACCCCAGGATCTTCCACACTCTTCCTGCCCACCCTCCTGTCCACACTGCGGGGTGAAAGGTGCTCGAACATCATCTCAGAGGCTGGTTTGTCTTCTCGGATCTTCACGTGGATGGAGACCTTGGCTCTGCTCAGCGATTTTGAGATGTGTGCAGGTTGACATCTGCGCCATGGTTCCTAACTTCATGGTGGAGAAGGGTTCCAGTGCACGCGTGCAGCAGGGGCTAACCGTTTCTCAGTTGGGGAACTTCTGATGTTTCCAGTTTTTGGTGATTGTGGATATGATTATGAAAATTCTTATAACAAATTCTTGTGTGGCATGTAGTGTGTAACCTCGGGTGATGGGGTGTGCAGGCTTCAATTTAAAGTAACTGCCCGTTAGCGTCCAAAGTGGCCACGCGTTTACAGCCCCACCAGCACTGCAGGAGGACCCCAGGAGTTCCACAGTCTCAGCTGCATTTGGCTTTGTTATTGTTTTTAATTTTAGCTATCATGGTATTTTTATTGTGGTTTTAATTCACATTTTAAAAATAATGAGTGATACTGAACACTTTATTATATGTTTATAGGCCTATTATTATTATTATTGATGAGTTGTAGAATTTTAAAAAAGTGTATCCTGGGTACCATCACATGTCATATGTACGTATAGTGACTATTTCCCCCTAATCTATTGTTTGTCTATTTATAATGTATCCTCTAATGAACATAAGTTTTACATTTTTATGAATTCCAACTTCTAGTTTATGCTTAGTGTTTTCTGTAGCCTAAGACAGCTTTGCCAGCCCAAAGGCAGTGAAGATATTCTCATTTTCTTCTAGAAGGTTTACAGTTTTTACTTATACTCAGGTCTGCGACCCACTGAGTTAGCTTCCATTGCTGCCCGGCAGTGCTGGCAAAGACAGCACACATTTATCATCTCGCATTCTCTGTGCTCCAGCAGTCTGGGCACAGCCAGCTGGTTCTCCCCTCAGGGTCTCTCAAGGCCAGGGCCGTGTTCTCATCTGAGGCTTCAGGCCCCCTCGGGTCGTTGGAAAGTTTTAGACCTTTGTAGTCGAAGGACCGATAGCCTCAACCTCTGGCAGCTACAGTCCAGTTGGAAGCCACCCTCCGCTCCTAGAGCCCTGCAGTGCCCCCGGCAAGGCCACCTGCTTTCTCAGTCAGCAAGGAGAGACTCCAGCATGAAGCTACATCCCATCCCATCTGCTCTGGTGTGCAGGCTGGGAGCAAGGCACAGGCCACCTACACTCAAGGGGGAAGCGTGTCACAGGGTGAGAGCGCCGGGAGGCCATGTCACCCTCACACCGTCTTGGGTGAGCTTGCGGGCGTGGGGAAGGGGAAGGACAGAGTCACTCTGTTCTGGACGAGGGTCGTTTGATCTAAACAGTCCTTAGGAACGTTTTCATCTTCTGTTGGATTTCGTTAGTGTCTTTGTTGAACATCGATTAACTCTATAAGTGTGGGTGGAATAACTTGCTTAATACCTGATCTTTTTATAATTTGGGAAGATATTTAAGTTTAGTAACTTGGTTCTACTCCCAATGGTATGGTTGTCGTTGTAATTGTCTAGCAGAGAAAATTGTTGCCTCTTCTGATAATGGCTCTATGTACTTTTGCCATAATCATCTTTGCTCTTAGTATTTTTGCTGCAAATATTTTCGCTGCGTAACTGACTGGCTGTAAGGCAATTTTGCCATAAAAGATAAAATAACCAAAAATTAAAAGAGGTACATTTAAAAGGACATAATAAGAAATGAATAACAAAATTAAAAAGACTTTATTGTGAAATACAAAATATTTGAATAATATAAAATGTGTGTAGATTCATGGCGATACTGTGCTAATAACCGATTTTATTTTGTGGGTTGTACCCAAGCACCTGCCTTCCAGGTCTTTTCTTAATAGTATTTTATACTTTTTATTGTTTGATTCATCTTCTCATTCAGCATTGCACTAATATTTCTTTCTTCGTTAAGAGAGGTATCAGTTTCCAAATACTGGGATGGTGTTTGTAACTGAGCTCTGCATCGTGTCCTGAGGGCCTCTACCCTGCTGTGTCCTCTGGGTACACTGTCACCTGTCACATGTCTGTGTGACAACTCTGGACCTTCAAATCACCAAAGAATTTGCAAACTGATGTGCTATCATTTTCTGGTAGAGTATGCAATACGGCTTTACACTGTCTCATTTCACTCTTCCAGTAAGTTTTATCCCCATATTTTCTATCAAGTTGATATGCATAATTGTTATCATCCACTGTTTTAAGGCTGCCACATACACTTGTCACTGTGTAGACTGTGAGGGCTTCGACTTA
The DNA here is from genome assembly GCF_949752795.1 of Hyperoodon ampullatus. NCBI lineage: Eukaryota > Metazoa > Chordata > Mammalia > Artiodactyla > Ziphiidae > Hyperoodon > Hyperoodon ampullatus. Next base: position 88,978,061 of record NC_136925.1, on the reverse strand, counting down.
CATCATATGAGAACGGGAGCACTGCATGGATGGAGAAACGAAACCAAACCATCAAACAAACTGTCAGCCAGTTCTTTTTTTTTTTTTTTGTGGTACGCGGGCCTCTCACTGTCGTGGCCTCTCCCGTTGTGGAGCACAGGCTCCGGACACGCAGGCTCAGCAGCCATGGCTCACGGGCCCAGCCGCTCCGCGGCATGTGGGATCTTCCTGGACCGGGGCACAAACCTGTGTCCCCTGCATCAGCAGGTGGACTCTCAACCACTGCGCCACCAGGGAAGCCCTCAGCCAGCTCTTTAATCTTTCACTGCAGAATTGCCTTGTGCCCAGTTAGTCACGTGGTGAAAACGCTGTGGCCAAGTTGCTTATGGGGAAAATTCTGGACGTGCCTAATAACACTTCTAAAATGTTTTACAGCTTTGTGATTCCATTATAAAACTGAGCGCTCAATGTCATTCTGGAAAATAACTCAATATAGCATTGTAATTGACCTCATGGTAATTACATGTAATGTGACCTCATGTAATGTGATCTCATGGTCACAGTTTTGCTTAATTACTGTATAATTTTCCCTCTAGGGTTTTAGTGAAAAAATGTAAATGAAAATTAAAGTCCTCCAGGATTTCATCCAAACTCCCTGGCTTGGTCAACGGGGTCTTAGCCAGCCCACTGCCCAGCTTTGTCACCCCACACTGTGTACTGCGGGTCCCGTGCTGGCCCGGGGACCACTCCTGTCCTCGTCCTGCCCCTCAGGGCAGATGCCCGCCCACCCCGGAGGCCTCCTCTAAATGCTGTCTTCTGTGACATTTCCCCTGAAATAAAGTCGGCCTCCTATCTTGGCACTTCAATAACAGGTTTTAGATACAGATGTAAAGAGCACGTAGGGTGTTCCATTCTTAAATTATCAACTTATGTGTCACCTTCTCCACTAGAATTTGAGTTCCTCAGGAGGATAGGTTTTCATCTTCATTTTTATCTTTATTCCTGAGACTCAGGCCCATCACCAGCAGAGCAGCGGCTTGCTGACTCTGGGAGAAGTGCATCAGCCGTGTGTTATGTGTTACGATAGCATCGTTACTTCTAACAACTTTGCTCACTTCCGTATTGTCTCGGAATTACACTGCTTTTCCTCTGCAGGTATTTCCCTCATGTGGAGGCAACGATGCGCATCTACAACACAGAATTCCAGGAAACTAAGCTATGCAGCCATTCTACTTTGAAAGCATTTAAAGTGGTGAATCAGGTGTTAGAAAAAGAGTGAGTTTTATGTGTAAAATGTAGGCTGTAACGTAACCGGAGGGTCTCTCACTGTACTAGTGTGGAAAGGGCAGCCACGTCCACCGCTGACTAAATCGGAGGCTGGTGGCACCGCAGCCCTGGGAGTGAGATGCTAGGGTCTGGATGGCAAAGGGGCTGCACAAGGGACATCTATTTTGTGGCTTTAAAAGTTTGAGATCTGGGATCCTAAGATGTTTATATTTTCTAAGGATTCACTGCTTCAGTATTTTTATTTGGGCACACCCGTGCTATTTCAGTATTTAAAACTGCATTTCCCCAGTAATGACATATAAAAATATGAGAGTCATAAAGCAGGGCCACTCATCATGGCGCCTCAGTGATTTTCTGCAAACAGCCGCGGGGCACGTGCAGCTCTTCTTCACGCCGTCTTGATCAGAGGAGCTTCCGGCGTTAATTGCACTCCCCTTCCTCCTTCCTGCACAGGCCCATCAAGTTCCCGTCAGGAGGCTGTGTGCATCTGTGCCCGTCTGCCAAGCCACTAAGTTCTTCCAGATCCTGAGGCTGAGGGAGCCTGTGGGCCGGGCTGTGTAAACCAGCCCACAGTTCTAGGCTTAGAAATGCGGGTCAGTATCAAATTTCCACGATTGCCTTAACTGGGAAGGAAAGTCCCGTGCGGTTCTTACTTTGCTGGTTCAGATAATTATGACTTGTTTGTCAGTCTTTTTGCTCACGTTAGATTTTAACAGAACTGGAACACTGCGCTGTAGAGCTGACAGTGACTGAGAGATTATAAAGAACCATCTCTTCATTTTCCATTTTTGATAGCCACCCCGCCCCGCATTTAGAAGAGTCAGGGCCATAGAGCTAAGGTGTGGCAAAGCGCAGCAGGAAATCCAGGCTGTGGCCCTCCCTCCCCTCACTCCCTTCCGTACCCCAACTCAGCCCTGACACGTTAGCAGACACCCTGTGGCTTGTGCTCCATGTTCATGGAAATAGATTTCACTTTTCTTTTCACTTTTCTAGGACTTGAGCAATCATCCTTATGCTTCCATAGCAAGTTATCATGTTCACATAAAATAAATATCTTTTTAGCCTTCAAAGTCATCCTAAAAAGGTGTCATCATTTCTTATAGAAAAATAAATAATTACAGCGAGGTTGACATGGACCCAGGGTCACACAGTGGCTGGGAGACAGTTTTGAAGCAGAAATCCCATATCCAGAAACAGAGACTTCCCACGATAGCATAGTTGATCTGCTTTTTTCTGCCTTTCCATCTTATTACATTTATCCTTTTGTGACAATTCATTCCTAATGTTTTCGGATAATAGCATTTCATTAAAACAGCAAGTGCTTTCTACTGACTGTAAGCTTCATGACCACCAGTAAAGGTGCGGGGCTGCTTCTGTGACTCTTCCCCAGCTGTTCTGAGGTGTAATTGACACATAACACTGTGCAAGTTTAGCGCGCTGATGTGACATATGTTCCAAAATGATTACTGCTGTAGTATGAGCTATGCCTGCATCATGTCACATGTTTGCCATCTTTTTAAGGTGAGAATATTTAAGGTCTACAATGAATTCCTAATTTCTATTCTCAGGTACATTATAAAGATTCAAGAAAAGTTTGTCAGAGACTATTGTAATATTGCTCTTACTTTCTAAAAAAAAAGGCACCAGCACTTCCTTCTGACATTTGTATGAGAAAGGGAAGAAGGGCTTGGTCTGCAGGGAGACGGAGGCGGGAAGGGGCGAGGCTGGAGGCCCTCGGGACGGGTGTTGACTGGGCCGCCTGCCGCAGGCCAGGAGCTGAGCCCATGGAGCCGGCCCGACGGAGAACGGCCGTCCTGCGCACGCAGAGCAGCTGCGTCTGGACGCGGCCGTGGGCAGTTGTCACGTGGACTCCACTCGCCTCCCCGTCCGGGGTCATGAGCCCCGCCGACTCCACCCAAGGGACACACACAGCACCACGAGCGCCTGGGCATCGGCTGCCTGGAACCCACGGCTCCCGTGCATGACAACCCTAGGCGTCAGGGAAGGGGACCGTTTTAGCCTCACTGGAGAGACAGAGGTCTTTTAAAATAGTTAAAAACTCCAAATACGCAGAGAAATGCAGATTAATTATTTTTATATGCAGATTAATTATTTTTACATACGTGGTGATAAAAATTCAACTAACAATATTTAGACGTTAAGCAGTAGAGAAAGTGATGTGTGACTGTATAAAGTCAGTGAGGTTCCAGGGCAGCCGTTGACTCACCAGAGCGGGTCACCCTGTGTGACCTTGAGGGAGTCACATGACCTCTTTTACTGCTTCTTTCCTCAACAGCACACTGTTGAAGTGAATTTGTTCTACAGATATTAATGAAACACCTACTGTGGGGCGTAGGACTGTTCGGAATAGACGTCACCCGTCCACACAATCCAGGTGCACAGGTACAGTGACTCCCACAAGTCCTGGGTGGATTTTGCGGGTGTGAGTGGGGCAGACGGAGGCTCACGATGACCGGAAGGATAAGCCAGAGACGGAGTTGCTGAAGGTGACGATGAGGAGAGGCTAACCTCCGTGTTAGGGGAGCGGTTGGCAGAGCGAACCACGCCCTGTGGGCGCAGAGCAGCCGTGGTGCAGAGCGGCAGAGTTGGCAGTCCTGCCTCAGTGCTCTCTCTCCTTCCCGGGCTTTACAGAAGCCTCGTGCCGTGGTAAGAGACCCGCGCAGGCTGCTGAGTCAAGATAAAGATGTGGGAGGCAGTGGACACTGGAGACGGAGGGGGAGTGGACGGTCAATCAGGAGAGAGAATGAGGGGACACAGGCCGGCCAGTGCAGGGGAGCAGGTGCAGGAGGTGGGGGGGACACATCCTATGAAACATGAAGCAACTGATTTGAGAAAACGCTCCTATTGTCCACTTTTCAAGATTTAGTGGAACTTGGTGAAATCCCCGAAGAGAAGGGGGTCAATGTGAGTTTGGATGTGTTTTCCAGCTTTTCAGGAGAGCTGAGGAGACATGGGTGCCTTCTGCCCTATGCTCAACACCCCTGAAGTTTTCTCATGTGAAAAGGGACACAGCCTCAAAGTTCTGAGTGGGAGTGGAGGCACGTGGAGTCCTGAGGCCTGAAGTTGCTTCATGTTTCATAGGATGTGTCTGAACTACAAGGGAAAGGGACAGTCTGCTCGTGTGGGCGTGTAGTGAGCTAGGTTGTCAGGGAGGGCGATTCCTCCTACTTTGTGCTCTGTCAAGAGCGTCTTAGTTACTCTAGGGCATGAGCCCTTCCACATAAATTTTAGAATAAGCTTGTGTTTGAATAAAAAAGTCCTAGTTGGGGTTTTGATGGGAGTTGCATTAAAACTATAGATCAATTTGGGGAGAATTGACATTTTTACTTCACTGAGTCTTCCAACCCATGAACATGGTTTGTCTTTCTGTTTATTTTGATATTTGATTGCTTTTGTCAGTATCATTTTCACCTTACATATACTGTATATGTTTTTAAAAGTTGTGTCTAATATATCATTTTCTTATTTATTTGTGTAATTATTTATTTATTTATTTTTGGCTGCATTGGGTCTTCGTTGCTGCATGCGCGCTTTTCTCTAGTTGTGATGAGCGGGGGCTACTCTTCATTGCAGTGCACGATCTTCTCATTGCGGTGGCTTCTGTTGTTGCGGAGCACGAGCTCTAGGCACATGGGCTTCAGTAGTTGTGGCACGTGGGCTCTAGAGTGCAGGATCAGTAGTTGTGGCATGCAGGCTCAGTAGTTGTGGCGCACAGGCTTAGTTGCTCCACGGCATGTGGGATTTTCCAGACCAGGGCTTGAACCCGTGTCCCCTGCATTGGCAGGCGGATTCTAAACCACTGCGCTACCAGGGAAGTCCTATAATTTTCTTTAGAGTAGTTGTAAGTGATACTGTGTTTTTAACAATGGTTTCCATAAGGTCATTGTTAGTATATAGAAATGAGATTGAGTTTTGTCGTGATAGTGTATCTCGTGACTTTGATGAATTTACTTATTAGTTCTAGGAGTTTGTTGTTGTTGTTGTTGTTGTGTGTGTGTGTGTGTGTGTGTGTGTGTGTTTGGTAGATTCCTTGGGATTTTCTAGGTAGACAGTCATGTCATCTGCACATAGGGACAGTTTGTCCCTCCAACGTGTGTACTTTACGTCTTATTCTTGCCCCGCTGTAACCGCTGGAGCTTCTGGTGGGAGCAGGCTTTCTGTCATTGTTCCCAGAGTTGGGGGAAAGCATTCAACTTTCATCAGTACGTAGGATGTTTGCTGTAAGCATTTTCTTCATGGTCTTTATCAAGTTGAGGTAATTTTCCTATTTTCCTAAATTGGTGAGAGCTTTTTATCATAAAAGTGTGTTGGGTTTTGTCAAATGCTTTTTCTGTATCAGTTGGTATCATCTAATTTTTCTTTAGCTTGTTGATATGGTTGATTGTGATATTTTGATTTTGTATAATGTAATGTGTCAATATTTGAAGATCTGCATAGCTCAGTGAACTGATGTTTCCACATGATTAATGCATGGTGTTACAAAACCATGCATTGGTAAAGATCCATTCGTTCAAAGTGGAAGATAGGCCAATAGATTTTAATTCTTAAGGTTACGAAAAGTTTGTGGATATGGTTTCAGATTCTACAATTCACATAGCCTTTAAGAAACATGCACTCGTCATATTTTGGAGTAGCGTCAAAGAAGATTATTCACGATTATCTGAAAGAGCTATTAAAAATACTTCTTCCTTTCCCAACACATATCTTCAACCAAAACAACATATTGCAGCAATTTGAATGCAAAAGCAAGTATGAGGATCAGCTGTCTTATTTTAGGTTAGACATTAAGGAGATTTGAAAAATATAAAACCATGCCACTCATTTCACTAAATTTATTTTTGTTTTAGAATATATAGTTATTTTTCCAAAATAGATTTTTTATCTTGAAACATAATGGATTTATTATTGTTAACTTAAATGAATTCAAAAGTAAATGAAAAATTCTTAGTTTTAATTTACAATTTTCTAAATATTGGTAGATGTAAACTACATAAACAAAAGCTCTTTGAGGTCCTCAATAATTTTTAAGAGTTTGAAGGGGTATTGAGACCAAAAAGTTTAGGAACTATTGCCCTATGATAGGATTACTCTGGCTTTAAATAATTTCTTGGATTCATTTTAGTAAGATATTTTTCTAAAACCTGGTCCATTTGCTAAGATTTAAAATTTATTGGCATGAAATTATTTATCGTATCCTGTATCATTTTTATTATTTGATTTTTATTGTAATTTTAAAATGTTGATACTGCTTGCAACTTATAGAAAAATTGTAAGAATAATACATGGACATACTATATAGTTTTTACCCAGATTAAAGAATAATTTTATTTTTGTTTTATACTCTTTTAAATTGATTTATTGTTTATTCATATCCCTTCTTTCTTACTCTTTCTACATGTAGCTATTTGCACTTGAAATAAGGCTAGTTCAAATTGAGATGATTTGTAAGTCTAAACTACACAACAGATTTTGAAAACTTGGTACAAAAAATATAAACTTTCTCATTAAAAAGTTTTATATTGATCATGTGCTGAAATAATATTTTTGTATACTGGGTTAAAGCAAATATCAAAATTAAATCATTTATTTTGATTTTTAAAATGTGGCCACCAGAAAATATAGAGTTATACATATGGCTTGCATAATATTTCGATTGAATTACATCCATATAAATTTATTTTTCAAAACCATTGAGAGTAAGTTGGAGACATAATAGCCTTTGTGCCAAAACTCATTATCATGCCTTTCCTAAGAACAATGACATCCTCTTACATAAATACACACAGTTACCAAAGCCAGGAAATGTGACCTTAATACATTGTGTACCATCATCTATTTGTCTAATCCACAGTTCATTTCCAATTAACATTTAAACATTTTTAATAACTATCTTCCCATTCCAAGATGAGGCATTTCACGTAAGGATCATGTCTTCTAGTCTCCTCTAACTTGGAAGAGACTTTCTTTGTCTTGACCTTGACTTTTTGAAGAGTACAGGTCAATTCTTTTGCAAAATTTCTTGCTTATGATTAGATGCTTTCAGGAATGATGTGTTCTTATTGTAGCAACACGATATTGGTTTGTTTTGATGATTTTGTTTATGTTCATAACTTGGTTAATATTCTTTGCATCAGGTTTCTCTATTATAAAGTCAATATTTTTCCTTTTATAATTAAACATTTTTGGGGTGGATACCTTGTAATTATATAAATATTCATTTGTCATCAAATTTTTACCTACTAATTTTAACATCCATTGATGAACTTTGCCATTTAGGAGCATAGATTTTTACTTCCTTTCTTTAAACTCATTTGTTTTTTAATAAATTATGAGAAATATGAAATGGTACAGATTAAAAGTGTTATCCTCAGGATTTCTGCAAATGTCTAAAAATTATACCCCTTTTCTACGTAAAGTTTTGAGCCAGTAGCAGTGAAGCTATTTAACAGCTTGTTTATCTTCATGAATCATAAAATTGTCCCTTTCATCTATTATTTTGTTTCCTGTTTATTTGGAAGAGGAGAAAGCCTAGAAATGGTCAATCATTAAGAAAAAAATCAATCTTTGTTAACTGGCCTTTAAGATTTATTATTAGTTATTGCATTCAGATTTTTTAAAGTCTCAAGATATTTGTCTGATTTGTGTCCTGGCAGACCCACCTGTCAGGTAAGTGTCAACACAAATAAACACCTTTTCTTTTCCTGTTGCTGGGTCGGCTCATGGCTGCATTCACGGGGCACTTTTGCTGAAGACTTTCCAGTCATCTCCTGGTTAGATGAAGCTTATCTTTGACTACATTCCTCAAAAGGGCTCATGGTGACAGAACACTCCAGTTCTTGCATGTTTAACCCTGTTTTCTGTGCCTGGTACACAGGTTCTCTTATTGAACTTTTGCAAATGGTGCTCCATTGTTTTGTACGTGGTTGTTTTTAGAAGCTAGATGTCGGTCTGATTCCTCGAGGCCTTGAGGGTGTTGCCCTTCAGCTTTGAAGCCTGAGGTTTTACTGGCCCACATCTCAGGGGCCCTTGTTCCCATCAGTTCCCTGTCAGGCCAGCTCTCTCCACGTGTGGGTGGAGGGACTCCTTTCCTTCCCTGGAAAGTCTCCCTAGATGACAGTTTTACATGTTTACCCCATCCCATTCCTCGGGTTCTGGTTTCTAGGGATGTCTTTCATCTGCCTTCCATTCCACTTTATTCCATTTTCATTCTTAACCCTTTTACTTCTTTACACCATTTTCATTTTTTTGGTTGTTTTCTTGCCTTTCTTCAATGCCCTTAAACTACATTTTTAAAAAACATCTTTATTGGAGTATAATTGCTTTACAATGTTGTGTTAGTTTCTGCTGTATAACAAAGTGAATCAGCTATACATATACATATACATCCCCATATCCTCTCCCTCTTGAGCCTCCCTCCCACCCTCCCTATCCCACCCCTCTAGATGGACACAAAGCACCGAGCTGATCTCCCTGTGCTATGCAGCTGCTTCCCACTAGCTATCTATTTTACATCTGGCAGTGTATATATGTAAATGCTACTCTCTCACTTCATCCCAGCTTACCCTTCCGCCTCCCCATGTCCTCAAGTTCATTCTCTAAGTCTACGTCTTTATTCCTGTCCTGTCCCTAGGTTCTTCAGAACCATTTTTTTGTTTTTTTTAGATTACATATATATGTGTTAACGTACGGTATTTGTTTTTCTCTTTCTGATTTTACTCTGTATGACAGACTCTAGGTCCATCCACTTCACTACAAATAACTGAATTTTGTTTCTTTTTATGGCTGAGTAATATTCCATTGTATATATGTGCCACATCTTCTTTATCCATTCATCTGTCAATGGACACTTCAGTTGCTTCCATGTCCTGGCTATTGTAAATAGTGCTGCAGTGAACATTGTGGTACCTGACTCTTTCTGAATTATGGTTTTCTCTGGGTATATGCCCAGTAGTGGGATTGCTGGGTCGTATGGCAGTTCTATTTTTTAGTTTTTTAAGGAACCTCCATACTGTTCTCTATAGTGGCTGTATCAATTTACATTCCCACCCATTGCAAGAGGGTTCCCTTTTCTCCACACCCTCTCCAGTATTTATTATTTGTAGACTTTTTGATGATGGCCATTCTGACTGGTGTGAGGTGATACCTCAGTGTAGTTTTGATTTGCATTTCTCTAATGATTAGTGATGATGGGCACCCTTTCATGTGTTTGTTGGCAATCCATATATCTTCTTTGCAGAAATGTCTATTTAGGTCATCTGCCCATTTTTGGATTGGGTTGTTTGTTTTTTTAATATTGAGCTGCATGAGCTGTTTATATATTTTGGAGATTAATCCTTTGTCCGTTGATTCGTTTGCAAATATTTTCTCCCATTCTGAGGGTTGTCTTTTCGTCTTGTTTATGGTTTCCTTTGCTGTGCAAAAGCTTTCAAATTTCATTAGATCCCATTTGTTTATTTTTGTTTTTATTTCCATTTCTCTAGGAGGTGGGTCAAAAAGGATCTTTCTGTGATTTATGTCATAGAGTGTTCTGCCTATGTTTTCCTCTAAGAGCTTTATAGTGTCTGGCCTTACATTTAGGTCTTTAATCCATTTTGAGTTTATTTTTGTGTATGGTGTTAGGGATTGTTTTAATTTCATTCTTTTACATGTAGCTGTCCAGTTTTCCCAGCACCACTTATTGAAGAGGCTGTCTTTTCTCCGTTGTATATTCTTGCCTCCTTTATCAAAGATAAGGTAACCATATGTGCGTAGGTTTATCTCTGGGCTTTCTATCCTGTTCCACTGATCTATATTTCTGGTTTTGTGCCAGTACCATTCTGTGTTGATTACTGTAGCTTTGTAGTATAGTGTGAAGTCTGGAAGCCTGATTCCTCCAGCTCTGTTTTTCTTGCTCGAGATTGCCTTTGCTATTTGGGGTCTTTTGTGTTTCCATACAAATTGTGCAATTTTTTGTTCTAGTTCTGTGAAAAATGCCATTGGTAGTTTGATACAGATTGCATTGAATCAGTAGATTGCTTTGGATAGTATAGTCATTTTCACAATGTTGATTCTTCCAATCCAAGAACATGGTATATCTCTCCATCTGTTTGTATCATCTTTAATTTCTTTCATCAGTGTCTTATAGTTTTCTGCATACAGGTCTTTCATCTCCTTAGGTAGGTTTATTCCTAGATATTTTATTCTTTTTGTTGCAATGGTAAATGGGAGTGTTTCATTAATTTCTCTTTCAGATTTTTCATCATTAGTGTATAGGAATGCAAGAGATTTCTGTGCATTAATTTTGTATCCTGCTACTTTACCAAATTCATTGATTAGCTCTAGTAGTTTTCTGGTAGCATCTTTAGGATTCTCTATGTATAGTATCATGTCATCTGCAAACAGTGACAGTTTTACTTCTTCTTTTCCGATTTGGATTCCTTTTATTTCTTTTTCTTCTCTGATTGCTGTGGCTAAAACTTCCAGAACTATGTTGAATAATAGTGGTGAGAGTGGTCAACCTTGTCTTGCTCCTGATGTTAGTGGAAATGGTTTCAGTGTTTCACCATTAAGAATGATGTTGGTTGTGGGTTTGTCATATATGGCCTTTATTATGTTGAGGTAAGTTCACTCTATGTTAATTGCATTTTTATTTGAGTCTGTTCTTCCTTGTTCACCTTGTAATTTACCCTACTTTCTGAGGGAGACTCATGTAGACAGCAAGCAATCAACTGAATTGCAGGCTAGATACAGTCATTTTCAGTAACACATAGGTATGAAGTTCACTCCAAGACACTCTTTCTGAGGAAAGAAATTTACTTGAGCAAATACTCCAATAAATTGAGGGTTGGGAAAAAAGGGAAGCCTTGAGATCCAGAACATAATTAATCCAACCCAAGATGTAATGAAGGGAATCCCCAGACTTCAGCTGTGCATCAGGTTTAGGAAACACTAGATCCAGATTCCTGCATGTGGATGGAGGGTTCTGGGGAAATCTCCAGGTAGAAAGGGGCTCCAGGCAGTAAACATTGATATTGAAAAATAGAACATCTTCGAGATATGATGAAATTTTTTTAATTAATAAAAAATAAAAAGAAAATTAGAGAGTTTAAGAAAATGAAACAAAGCATTTATGGTCCTGGTATGAAAGAAATTAAAATGAGTTTAAGCATCATGATTGTTAGCAATTTATGAAATGTGAGAGTGTGTATTTGATTAAGCTTGATTCTAGGAATATTTTGCTTCTGATGCCTAAATAGTTGTCCTGTGGGGTCTTGGAGAAGGAGTGTTACTTGCCTGAATGATTAATGATATTTACACAAGTATCACAAGGTAAGTGCTGGTTATGGTTTTGAATTTTTCCTCATCATCCATAGACTAAGGATAGAAAATTTGGTTATAGTTATAGAAACCACATAACTGTTGACACCTTGACCATTTAAAATTTGGTTAAGAGATGTGAGAGGTGAAAGTGGGAGGCTTGGTTGTGAGGGTGGGGTGGCCCGTATCCTCGCTGTACACAGGTGTACACGCTGTGGACCACACAAAATGAATCACAGTATAATTGTGAAGCCCTGTGACCGACAGGTCTGCAGAGAGTTCTGTGTTACATTCTGTTCTTTTGCAGTAGAGAGCCAGGAGGCACAGTTGGTTATAAACACGGAATCAGCCTTGCTGTTGAGAGACGCTGTCTTTGGGGTGGGCTTGTGAGTGGGGAGAGCTGAGATGAACACGTATTGATTTTGAGCACAAAGTCTGAACCGCATACATCATCACCATGAACATCCCATTAATGTGATGATGTTTTTGTGCTAAAGGGATGCTGGCGAATGTTTAACATGATTCTGAGAGCAAGAAAGAAGTTCAGTATTTGGGGCACTTTGACTAATATGAAACACTGACAGAAAGAACTGACTACAATACTTTTATTTTGAATTATTACTTCCTGTCAATATGAAGTGGAATATTATTGTTGGGTCAGTTGCTGTCCTTGGTCCAGTTAACTGTGGACAAATGACATGGCAGTTCTGGGTATTACCCCGTGGGTAGGGGCAAGCTCCAATGCTAGAAATTATATAGTGTAAAGAGTAGTTTTGTACTTTTTAATTTGTGTATGAGATTATATCACAGAAATGTTATTCACTATGTGTATTGCAGAAGAAAACAGATTGAGAACTATTGCTGTATATATTTAGGATTTATTCAATATGGGGACAATGTATGTGAATAAACCAGTGAAAAGAGAGGCCTTAATTGAAATTGCAAGGTCTTAGAAGGAAGCTAAGAATACCTGGGCTTGGGAAAAAAGGAGGAGGAATAGGAAGAGAACAATTTGTAAGGAAAATCTCTCCTTTTGGTTTTAGGAATGATTTAAAGGATCAGAGTTTCAGCTTGTAGAAGACAGGAGAGCTGTCCTTAAGTCTGTAGAGTTATCATATAGGAAGAGTCCACTTGTTTCTTGGCTTCCATGTTGCTGAACTAGGTCCCAGGGTTGGAAGTTTCTGAAAGATTTATTTTTATCTCAGTGTAACAAAGAGCTTCCAAACTACCAAAGAAATTGATCATTTCCACTAATTAAAGTGGCTTAAAAAGAGTGCATTCTGTTCAAAAGAACTTTCCTCCTACTTTAGGCAGACAGGAATCACAGGTTACAGTGGCCGTGGGTGGGGTGAGTGGTTCCACCAGTAACTCACAAGTTGCTTTACAACCCCATGACCATAGGAGTCCTGTCCCCCGACTGTTTAATTTCTAATATCTTATTATGAAAAAGTTTAAGCATATATTCAGTACATAATAGATCTCCATGTACCCATCACCTAACTTCAACAGTTATCAACTCAATTCTTGTTTCAGCTCCCCACCCCCAACACATGCTCTATTTATTTTTAGGAAATCTCTGGTATGGTATACTTTTAGCTGTAAATATTTCAGTATATAGTAATATCCTCAAAAGATAAGGACTCTTGGCCATATATATTGAACCATACTTTATTGAGGTGTAATTTACACACCCCTGGCCATAGTCTTGATACGTAAGACAAATCCCTCCATTTCTTGCCATGTTTCTCTTCTACCACCTTAGTCCAACCACCATTATCTCTCTCCTGGACCACTTTCGCATGACCGCCTCTTGTCCACCCAGCAACCAGACCATCTTTCTGAAACATCAATCAGACTGTGTCATTCTTCTCCTACTCCCTGTGGTGCCCATCCGGCTGCCTAGAATAAGATAAGAGCTTCCCACTGTGGCCTCTCAGACCTGCCCGGGCCCCGCCTCCACCCACTCTCCTCCTGGTCCAGTAAGCTCCACCCGTGTAGGCGTAGTTTAACATTTCCCAATCATTTCTGTTTCACACCAAGCCATCTACTTTAGGACTTCTGCCCTTGCTCTTCTTCCCGACTAGAATGATTTTCCAGAAATTTTCTCATGAACGGCTTTCTGTCTTTCAGATCTCAGTTCCTTAATCATGTCTTCAGAGAGACCTCTGACCACCTGATCTGAACAGTCTTCTCTCTTGTTCTCTGTCCTATCGCCCCGTTTCAGTCTCCATAGCACACAGTTCTCTAAAAGTAGCCTGTCTGTGCACATGTCCACCCTCTTACTGGCTTCTTCTCTGCACAGAATATGAGCCACATGAGAAGGGGGTTGCATGCCTGTCTTGTTTAATATCAGGGAGAAAGGTGTTAGGGCAGCCAGATTGTTTCCCTCTAGGTTACTGGGAACACACAGGGGCCACTCAGGAGAAAGAAGGCAGGTAAGCTGGACTGTCTCTGTCACCAAGGCAATAACCCACCTCCTGGTACATAGACTCATGGTATTTGCTGGGAAGAGAGTCTTAATCTATGTGATGCTTTTAGCAGGATGTCTCTGGGTTAGGATTGCATGTAGTAAGTAAATCTATAATCTATGGATCTGTGAGCCATGGCTCCCTCAGAAACGTCTACAAGCTGCAAAAGTACCTGAGGTATGAAATGGAGATATTCCATAGCCTGAAGGTTCCCCGCTGTGTGAACTGACCCTGTGGTTGGCCCAGAGGCCCGGGAGGGGAGGAGGCTCAGAACTTGAGTCTGCTGTTTCATGCCTCTTGATGGCTTCATCCTTGAAATTGCTAGTGAAACCTGATCCAGGGTAAGATCTCTGATTCCTGTGAGTCCAGTTTGAATATCTGATCAATTTGTTGGCTCCACTGTCTGATGACCAGAGCCTACAGCACTGCTTGGCTTGAAGAGCAAAATAAATCCTTGCTTGCGAATGAGCACAATCAAATATCTTGGGGATGGTCGACTGGAATTAAAAGAGCCATCTTTTTTGTAGCAGTTTTCTTCATTTTAAAGCAATCCATGTTACATGTTTTATTAGCTCCATACTTTAAATGGGATACTCAGATATAAAGAAATATATCCAGATTAATAGTGACAGTGGCTAGAATCAAGGTTCATAAAAATAACTGACGTACTTTGGAAAATGCTCCCTTGCAAGCATGTGATGACTATGTGTGGGTGTCACAGTGACCGTGTGGGACTAATGAGGACTACGCAGGGCCTGGCTGTGCTGACGTCCCACAGAACACACGGTAGGTGTGGTCCTGCTGTAAGGCTTATCATTACATTTTTAAAAGCTGCTCCACAAGGGAATCTTAAAAGAAAAAAGTCCTCAAGCTAGAAACCACAGAAGCTTTCGCTCTCATTTGAACTATCAGCACAGAACTTCATTTTTGCTCTTTTGAGTCTGTTTTTGTTACTGGCACAGAAGGATACTTTAATATTTTCCAGAGATGAAGACTTGCAGGCACACTGGCAGCTTCTGGATTTGCTTCTGTAAAGTGATCCCTCAGTCTTGTGTGTGGTTGTTGGTCCTGATTCCTTAATATGGAAGTATTTGGGAAAGGTATTGGGTTAAATGGAGGCAAAAATCTGAAATAACGTTACTATTTTCTGCTGGAAGCAACTCTTCCAACGTGGATGTATTGGGAATGAAAACTAAACAATAATTGCTTTTATTTATCATTAACAATTCATACAAATCTGTATAGAAAACTGCATTCTCTGAACTTCATCTTTGGCCTTCCTCATTGCCCTTCCCTAACTTGCCAAGTTTTGTATTATCCTGACTTCAAAAAAGATGGAAATTTCCCAAGTATGGGTGGTCTTGTTTCAGGCAGATAGCACATTGTTAAATTATTACACCACATTTTAACCAGAGCACAGTTGTTTTAAGCTATATTAAGTACATCTGGGTAACAGTTAGTAAGTTTCATTTCCAAGGATAAGGTGAACTACTGGAAAATATCTTATTGCTTTTAAATTTTGCCTTTGCTTTCCATGATTTTTGTCAGATTATAAAAGAAAGAAAGAAAAAAGAACTTCTGATGGATGAGTCTGTTTTTTCCCCTGTTGCTGAATTTAAGAATTTGATATAGTTCATGGTCTCCTTTATAAATATAAATAGTTCATGAGGTCTCCTCTCATACCTTTTAATTGTCAAACCCAAGAAAATCAGATAATAGATCTTTGAGCTTTAAAGAAAATGATGAAAAGGGAATATGGGCACTAAGTAGTGCTACCTTATGCCTGGCATGTCAGGAGACCTATGCTCAGACTTTTGTTCTGAACAGAGTTTATTTGCTGCTCCTCAAGTTCTCTATGATTGATGGCAATGTATTAACTCACAATCCTTCCAGGTATGGGCATTACATTTATAGCCTAAAGAAAATAAGTGACTTATTGAAAATTATGGAGCTAGTTCATAGCAGAGCATGTGTTATAAGAGGTCTCCAGAATCCTAGGTGGGTGTTTTCCCACTATACTATGGTAGCCTTTCAGTACAATTTAGAATTTTACTTGTGAATGGTTAGCTATCTTAAGTTTTAGATAAGTCATCTTATAAAATTATACTTTAAATAGTTCACAGAATTAAAAAGATATTCATAGATACCTTTTAGATTAAAATATTCTTATAGATGAGTAGAAAATACAAATGATTTCAAGTTTTACCTGGATGAGAAATTTGTATATCCAGACATTAGAGTATATGAAGTTACCAAGGAGGGAATTTAAGATAAGAGCTAAAGGTGACCAAGAAAAAAGAAAGAAGACTCAAATTACTGAAATCAGAAATGGAAGTGGAGACATCACTGACTATCTTACAAGTGAGCTACTGTATGACAGTAATGTATGTAGCTTGGGTGAAATGGAAACAGTCCTAGAAAGATACAAATTAGTGAAATTGACTCAAGAATAAATAGAAAATTCTAGTAGATTTCTAACAAGAGACTAAATTGTAATAATAATTTAAAAACTTCCCACAAAGAAAATCCAGGACAAGATGGCTTCATTGGTAACTCCTACCAAACAAGAAGAATTAATACCACTTCTTCACAAAATCTTCCAAGAAATTAGAGGGAACACATCACAACTCATTCAGTGAGGTCAGTATTACTCTGATTAAAAAAAAATCAAAAGAACTGAAAATTAAGACCAATATCTGTTATGAATATAGACACAAAAATACTCAACAAATTACTAGCAAATCAAATCCAGCAAAATATAAAAAAGATTATACACCATTACCAAGTGAGATTTATCCCAGGAATGCAAGGTTGGCTTAACAAAAAAGTAAATTAATGTAATAAGTTACATCAATAAATAAAATAAAACATATGATCATCTCAATAGGCACAGAAAAATCATTTGACAAAATTTAACACCCGTTTATGAATATTCAAACAATGACAACAATAGAAGAACTTCTTCAAAATGATAAAGTCTATCTATGAAAAACTCACAACTAACATCATTGTTAATTTTGAAAGACTGGATACTTTCCCCCAAAGATGAGGAAAAATACAAGGATGTCCACTCCTACCACTTCTATTTGTGATTGTCCTGGAGGTTCTAGTTGGAGCACTTAGGCAGGAAACACACATACACACTTACATCTTGAGAATCATTACCAGCTGGTGATCCATTACCAGTTACTTATGGGATTGTTATCCCTCTCAAGTGTCTTGGGATAAAAACAAATGACAGTCATTGTAATAGATGAGACCCAAGGTCTCTTCTGCCCATGTGGCTCTATGAACACAGAGCTCCTTTCCTTTGGGGTGCCCAGAAGTGGAATCTCAGTGACATGCCATTTTGCCTCTGACTTTTCTGACTTTGAACACGGGATGTACGATCTGTTGAAACAGGAGTCTGAGACCTTACTGCATGGCTGCTGTCTTTAGGAAACCCTTAGACTCCACTTGGGCAGAACTCTCTTAGGACCTTTCTCAGGATATAGGAGGATTCGCCACTAATTCCTATTTAGTCACAGTTGTCACTCCCATAGAAACACATTTTCAGTCATTCCCAGTCACTCCTGGGCATGGGATATAAAACCCGTTGTGTATCTACTACTTGTTCCTCTAACCTCATGTCCTACTGTCCTCCAAAACTCTTTGCCCAACCTGCTAAATTCCACGCCCTTTCCATAGACTGTGTTCTCTCACACAGCTGTGCCTTCCCTTGTGCTAGCTCTTCTTTCTGGAAAAGTTCTCTCCACTTGTTCCCTCCCTAATTCTTATTTGTCCTTCGAGGCCCTACCTACCCTACCCAGGGTGCTCTCCCCTGGGGCTTTGTCTTCTTCTGCGTGAGGATTACCTCCCAGATCCTTTACAAACCTGTTAACTTACTTTTCTGTTTCCGTTCTACACTTTCATCTCCTACAAACTCTGCATCTCCAGAGTCTAGCATATTATTTAGCATAAACCACAGATGCTCAAAAGTATGTGCTGAATTGATATCGATAGTTAGATGGCCTCATGGTGACACAGATCCAGTGATAACTCCCCTTCAAGGTGTACCTTCATCCTAGGCATCTATTTTTTCTGAAGTTACCTTGTCCTGGGGACCTGGTTGAGACATTGTCAGAAGTAGGAGCCTAAGCTTCTTATTTTAGTTAAGCTGTGAAAAGAACCTACTCTACCTGTCGACCTTGACAGATACACCTTTATCACATCAAAAATTGAAAACACTTGAAGCTCTGAGTTTTATATGGCTAAAGTTAACAAAATTTCAAAAATAATTGAATATAATTACTGTGCAAGTTTGGGTGTTCTGCTGAAGGATTGGCAATGGAGTTAAATCCTTACTTAAAGAAAATAAGAATAAAAATAGGAAAATACACCAGGCTTGGTGACAAGCACTGCTTCCACCCGCTGCTCACTTCCAGACTGAAGTCTCCTGCAGGCACCTGCATCGAATCCGTGAACCTGGGTCAGGGCTACACGTCTGTGCAGGGCGCTAGGAAACCGCCTCCTGGCCTCTGCCTGGAGATCAAGAGGTGGCCGATTCCTTAACATGGGGAGAGTCTTCAGAAGGTGCTCAGTGGTGAGCAAACATGACAAATATCATTTATGGAAGACAGACAAGAGTCTTTGCTAAGTGAGTGGATGTGCGTGTGATGCCACGATAGTGGGATTACACAGAGGAGGCTGAACAGTTTCCTTTGTGCTTCTCTTACAGCTTGGTAGTGATGTGGGGAGGTTATTCTGTTTATATCTGTTAGAAGGGAGAATGTTTGAAGATGCTTGTTGTAAAATCAAGGATTTTTAAATGTAGGTGTTAATATGTACTTGTTTCCCCACTAAGAGTTAATATTGCAGTAGTCTTTGTTGGTCCAAGGAGGGACACAGCAAGGATGAGCTTCAGCAGGAAAACATACAAAGGCTGAAGGTCATTGTTACTTGCAGAAAACATCATTGCTTCCTCACTCTTTCACATAAATATGTAAATATGAGCGTGTGAAAACTGACCTAAGGAAACTGGCAGCAATCACTTATATTAAAATATTAAAGTCAAGAGAATATAATTTTATGTATCAAATGTAACACATTCAAACATTCATACATTCAGTCAATCAGAATTATTTAGTGCCATGAAAAACAGTAACAGACAGGCTGGCGAGATCCTTGTTTTCATGAAACTTAATCTAGTGAAGAACACAGACAGTAAATGTGAAAAAACCAAAATAATGCTGGGCAGTGTTAGGGTCTCTGACAAAAGCAGTGGGATTTGGTGTGGAGGGGCTCTCACGAGTGGGGACTATGAAATCAAAGCACAAATAAACTCTCTAAAATGCAAAAGATGTTGCTGTTATTTCAGAAATCGTGTGTGTGTGTGTGTGTGTGTGTGTGTGTGTTAGTGTGTGTGTGTTATGTTTTAGGTAGCTTTGTAACACTTCCCAGAAAAATAATTCTCTAATCATAGACTTTAGACCTGTGTCTCAGTACAATGTTAAAATTCAACCTTTTGGTAAGCGATGTATTATTTTTATCTGATCCACAGAATAGAAAGGTAGAAGGCATTGTAAGTGGGGTAGGGGGGAGACGTGGCCCCTGGACCTCTGACCCCCTTCAGGACAGAGCTGTTCTTTACCAGCAGCGAACACCAGGTTCACACACCCTGGAACCAAGTCCCTAAGGCGAGAGCCCAAAACCTGTGTTGGGTTTTTACACAGTTGAGGCCATTTCCTCCCCCTGTAAAAGCCAAATGAGTACATGTGTTGTGAGGCAGACGTGGGGTCCGACGTGTGTGCGTAACTCACAGAGAATGGACGCGTCTGTGCATTAGGGTCCAGAGAACCAGAACTTTGTGACAGGAGGGCTGTGACTTTGTGACTTGAGGCCGCGGAGGCGAGGTCCCCCCTGCAGCTTGGGGACCGTCGGTGTGCTGGGCCCCGCGTCTCCAGTGACATATCTGTAGCTGTTTGTACTTGCAGCTTTTGAGCCCTGGCCACGGAAGATGGTTCCCATTATATTTAATGGCTGTTGATCTAATATCTGGCAAGTACAGAGCTCTGTTCCTGACGGTCTGGCGGGGCCTCGCCTCTGCGCTCCCCACCGCTGCGGCCTCCAGCCCCGAGCAGCTGCGGTCACATTACAAGAATGTGACAGTTGGACTGTAGTTTCAGTCCTGCTCAGTTTCTTTGTAAATGATTTATAAGCCCAACTTGAAAAAAATCTATCTTTAAATAAGTTGCAGCATTGGAGTTATGTTCAACACATAGGATTCCTATTACACATAATTCTATTATTACTAGTTATGGCACAGTCCTAACAAAGTCTGTGAATTATAAAAATATGGCAAAAATTTTTCTGCATTTAAGGATAAATGGTGTTCAAGAGAACAGAATACCAAAGGAAAAGGTACAATAACAAAAGTTTCCACATATAAAGCCCACAGACTTTACTGCAAGTGTGCTGGTGGTAATCTCCCTGAATTTTTAAGATGGTGGCCCATTTAAACGGGCTTTGTCCAAAGCTCACTGCTTTCATTTACTTACTGAAGGACAAGCCAGAGTTGAATTAAAAAGTGGATCATAGCCCCAGTCACTGAGCCGCCACCGAGGACTCAGCAGCCTCCCCCTCGAGCCCCCTCGCTTTCCGACGCTCAGTCACCCCCGCCCGCCTTCTCCAGCCGCCGCCTTCCGCAGACCGTTTCCACCGAGGAAAAGGAATCCTATCGTATATCCGCTATCCAGAACCTCCACTCTTTCGACCCCTTTGCTGATGCAAGTAAGGGTGATGATCTGCTTCCTGCTGGCACTGAGGATTATATCCATATAAGAATCCAACAGAGAAACGGCAGGAAGACCCTTACTACTGTCCAAGGGATCGCTGATGATTACGATAAAAAGAAACTAGTGAAGGCGTTTAAGAAGAAATTTGCCTGCAATGGTACTGTAATTGGGCATCCAGAATATGGAGAAGTAATTCAGCTACAGGGTGACCAGCGCAAGAACATATGCCAGTTCCTCGTAGAGACTGGACTGGCTAAGGACGATCACCTGAAGGTTCATGGGTTTTAAGTGCTTCTGGCACACTGAAGCTGAAGTGAGGATTTCCTTGCAATGAGTAGAATTTTCCTTTTGTCCCTTGTCACAAGTTTAAAAACCTCGCAGCTTGTGTAATGTAACCATTTGGGGTCTGCTTTTAACTTGGACTAGTGTGACTCCTTCATGCAATAAACTGAAAAGAGCCTTGCTGTCTAGTCTTGAAGTCCTTCATTTAAACAGAGGTCAAGCAGTAGGCACCTGGCAGTGTCCAGCCTGAAACAAAGCAATAACAGTGATGTTTCAGCCAAGTCCAGAGCCCTAAGATCACAGACGGCTATGTCTGGCCAGAAGCTCCTCAGCAATCCCTCTACAGACTTCCCTGCCCTAAGAGAATGTCGCCACCTGAACAGCCCTGGGTGAAGCTGAGAGTGGAGGATGGGGTGAGGCAGCAACAGCAGCTGTACTGTTAGAGGGAGTCTTTGATCATCAGGGGAAAGGTCCCCTGGTATCTCCAACGTGACCAGGTGGGCAGAGCTTAGAGCAGCCACCTTCATTCTATTGAGGTGATAGGACATCTGGCTTGCCACCAAGGTCTTTTTGACCAGACATATCCTAGCTGATTGATGTCCAAACTAGAATGTGAGGCCAACCTTCTATCAGAGTTAAACTTTTGACAAGGGAACAAATTTCAAACCGATGTATCAGTCATGTAGCTGTAGAGCTTGCAACTTACTAGCAACAGCTGCCCAATGCCATGTGAAGTAACAAAATGGTTTTTGGTTTTTTGGGTTTTTTTCTTCCCCTTCAGTTTTAATGTTATGTAATGTATTTAAACCCTTATTTAAATAAAACTTGTTTTCAGAAAGAAAAAAAAAAGTGGATCATTGCTCTGATATAATGAGTGTGGTTTGTCCATGATTAATAAAAGCCTCTATTCTTAGTATAACTTGTAGAATATGAAGTCATTTTATGGGACATTTAAGATACAGATACACAAAAATATGTTGGTGGAATATTTTTTTTTTTACTTCAGAGATGATATTATTTCTAAATACGTGTCCACTTTTAAAGGAACAGTATATATTATTTTGGAAAATAGAAAATATACGTGAACAAAACAAAGCGAACAAACAAAAGGGAAAAACAAAAGCTCTTAGTTATTAGGTGCTCACACTCGGAAGTAAGCGCTGTTGACATGTTAATGTTAAAACTTTGAGATTTTTTCCTGAATGTGTGTATATAACACATGCACATGCATATGTACATAGGAATATGAGATCCTATTGCAGATACTGGCTTTTAGTCTAATTTTTCAAGTAATCAGCTTTGATGTTTGCGTCTAGTTCTCATACATGGGTGCCCCATGGTTCACGTAGTCAATCTTCTGGTGCTGCATTCAGACTGCTTCTCATTGTTTTGCTGGGATGTACAATGCTATCATGAACACCTAGTAGATGCATTTTTATACTTGTGTGATTATTTCCCTACAATAATTTTCAGAAGTGTAATTGCTGAGTCAGTTCCCTCACTTTTTTTTTTTTTTTTTTTTTGCGGTACGTGGGCCTCTCACTGTTGGGGCCTCTCACTGTTGTGGCCTCTCCCGTTGCGGAGCACAGGCTCCAGACGCGCAGGCTCAGAGGCCATGGCTCACGGGCCCAGCCGCTCCGCGGCATGTGGGATCCTCCCGGACCGGAGCACGAACCCATGTCCCCTGCATCGGCAGGCGGACTCTCAACCACTGCGCCACCAGGGAAGCCCAGTTCCCTTACTTTTTTAACAGCTTTCGATAAATATTGCCAAATTTTCTCCAAAAAGGTAGGGCCAACTTATATATCTGCTAGTAGAGTGTGAAGAAACTGTCTACATCAAAAAATAAAAATTATTATTTTAAAAATATTTGTTAGCCCAGATCACAGGCCTATACCCAAACTGTAAGTAAGGGCCTAGGAGAGAGAGTAACTTACAGTTTCCGTTCTTGTGAATGGAGTTCCTCATTTGTGTCTCTACAACTCACAAAGGGGCTTCTCCAAAGCAGAAAGAGTCTCAGTTATTAGACAGCAAGAAAGGGAACTGTGCTTAGTATCTTGGGCATGTATTTCATTTTTCTGTGAATTATTTGTTCACCCTTTAAATTATGTTTTCATTAAAATACTTTTTTTGGGGCTTCCCTGGTGGCACAGTGGTTAAGAATCCGCCTGCTGATTCAGGGGACACGGGTCCGAGCCCTGGTCTGGGAAGATACCACATGCCATGGAGCAACTAAGCCCGTGCGCCACAACTACTGAGCCTGTGCTCTAGGGCTCGTGTGCCACAACTACAGAGCCTGTGTGCCACAACTACTGAAGCCTGCACACCTAGAGCCCATGCTCTGTAACAAGAGAAGCCACTGCAATGAGAAGCCTGTGCACTGCAACAAAGAGTATCCCCTGTTGGCTGCAACTAGAGAACGCCTGCGTGCAGCAACAAAGACCCAACACAGCCAAAAATTTTTTAAAAAATACCTTTTTTTCTCTTTAACTATTAACTTCTTTCCATATGTGAGCAATATTTTTTCTCAATATGATATTTAAAAAAATTCCAAGATCTGTTTTTTTTATTAGACTTAGGAGAACTGCCCCCAAGATTACATATTCATTGATATTTCCCTAATTTTGTTTCATATTTACATACTTTGTTCTTATATATTTTTAATTTTATTTAAAATATAATCCTTGTGGATTATATTTGTATGTATGGTATGAGGTAAGGCCATTACCCATTTATTTTTCTTCTAAAGGATTATCTAGGTACCCCAATTACTGATCATTTATTTCTTACTGATTTAAAATTCCAAATCCTTCATATAATGTTCTTGGGTCTGTTTCTTAACATTATTTTCCATTCCAACATAGTCCACTGATTTTGATTATGCAGCTTTATAATAACTATTCCTCAGTATCCTTTTAAAAACATTTTACTTAGTTGTTCTTTAAAAATAATTTTATTATGTAAAGTTCCAAATATATCCAAAAGTAGGGAGAATGCTGTAATGAACCCACTCTTACCATGGCCAGCTACAAGTTTATCAACACTTAACCAGTCTATTGATATTATTTATTCCAACCCCTAACCTCAAGATCATTTTGAAGCAAACCCCAGATGTTATTTCATCTGTAAATATTTTAGTATGTATTTTTATTAGATATTTTTATTGAGGTACAATTTACATGACTTAAAATTCATCATTTTCAACTGTGCAATTCAGCTGGTTTGAGCATTTTTGTATATTGTACAACTATCGCCACCCATCTGTTCCAAAACATTTTTATCATCCCCCAAAGAGGCCCCATACCTATTATAATCAGTGTCAATTCCGGCACCCCCAACCCCCTGGCAGCCACTAATCTACTTCTGGCTCTTTGGCTTTGCCTTTTCTGAATATTTCATATAAATGGAATCTTACAGTATATGTCCTTTGTGTCTGGTCCTCTTCATTTAGCATGATGTTTTCAAGATTGTATCAGTGTTTCATTCCTTTTTATGGCTGAAAAATATTCCAGTATGCATATGCCACATTTTGCTTATGTATTCATCTATTGATGGATTTTTGTGTTGTTTCTACTTTTTGACTATAACAATGCTGCTGTGAGGAGTCATATACAAGTTTTTCTCTAAACATATCTTTTCATTTCTGTTGTGTGTATATGTAGGAGTGAAACTTCTCAGTCATATAGTAATTCTATTTTTAGAAAGTTTGAGGAACTGCCAAACTTTTATACAGTGGCTGCATTATTTTAAATTCCTATAGCAATGTGAAAGCCTCCTGATTTTTCCACATCTTTGCCAACACTTATTATTTTCTATTTGCTTTTTTTAATAGATATTCTAGTGGGTGTGAATGACATCTCATAGTTTTTATTTGCATTTTCCTAGAGATTAATGATGTTGAACACCTTCTCATGTGCTGGTTGGCCATCTGTTTATCTCTGTGTCTTTTCTGGAGAAATTCCTTCCTTTGGAGATATTCTATTCCAATTCTTTGGAGAAATTTTATTTAAGTCCTTTGTCCATTTTTAAACTGGGTTATTTGACATATATTGTTTAGTTTTAATATTTCCTTATATATCCTGGATATTGGACCTTTATCAGATAGTTAACTGGCAACTATTTCCTCCCATTCTGTGGGTTGTCTTTTTACTTTCTTTATAAAATCCTTTAATACACAATAATCTTTCATGTTAATGAATTTCAATTTGTCATTTTTTCTTTGGGTGCCTTTGGTTTAGGTGTCATATCAAAGGATCATTTGCCAAAGCCAAAGTTATAAAAATGTACCCCTGTGTTTTCTTCTAAGAGTTTTGTAGTATTAGTGCTGACATTTAGGTCTTTGATTCATTTTGAATTAATTTTTCCCTATGGTGTGAGGTAGGGGTCCAAATCCATTTTCTGGCTCAGGGATATGCAGTTATCCCATACTGTTTGTTGAAGGGATGATTCTTTTCCTCCATTGAATGGCCTTGGAAACCTTGTCAAAAATCAATTGACCATTGATTATGAGTGTATTTTGGGGCTCTCAGTTCTATTCCATTGTTTTAAATATCTATCCCTATCCCACTACCACACTGTCTTGGTTACTGTAGCTTTGTAGTAAGTTTTGAAATTGAGAAGTGTGAGTCTTCCAACTTTGTCCTTTTTCAGGATTATTTTGGCTATTCAGGTCCCTTGCATTTCATATGAGTTTTAGGATCAGGTTGTACTTTTGTGCATAAAAAGAAAATGGAATTTTGATAAGGATTGCATTGAATCTCTAATTCAATTTTGGGGGTATTTGTATTGTAACAATATTGTTTTCCATACCATGAATACAGGATGTCTATTTATTTATTTATTTACTTACTTACTTACTTACTTATTTATTTACTTATGGATCGTATGGTAGTTTTATTTTTAATTGTTTGAGGAACCTCCATAGTAGCTGTACCAATTTAGAATATCACCAACAGTGCAGGAGGTTTCTCTTTTCTCCACATCTTCACCAACACTTGTTATTTGTTGTTTTTTTGATAATAGCCATTCTGAAAGGTGTGAGGTGGTATCTCATTGATGTTTTGATTTGTATTTGGCTGAGGATTTGTGATACTAAGCATCTTTTCATGTGTCTGTTGGCCATCAGTGTGTCTTCTTTGGAAAGTGTCTATTCAGGTCCTCTGCCCATTTTTTAACTGGATTGTTTTCTCTTTTGATGTTGAGTTGTATGTGTTCTTTGTACATTTTAGATATTAACCCATTATTGGAAATATCTTTTGCAAATATCTTCTCCCATTCAGTAGGCGACTTTTTCATTTTGTTGATAGTTTCCTTTGCTGTGCAAAAGCTTTTTAGTTTGATACAGTCCCATTTGTTTATTTTTGCTTTTGTTTCCCTTGCCTGAAGAGACATATCCAAAAAAATATTGCTAAGACTTATTTAAAAGAGAGAACTGCCTATGTTTTCTTCTGGGAGTTTTATGGTTTTAGGCCTTATATTTAAGTCTTTAATCCATTTTGAGTTTATTTTTGTATATGGTGTGAGAAAGTAGTACAGTTTTATTCTCTTGCGATTTATTTAGATCTTATTTAATACAACAGTGTTCCATAGTTTTCACTGTAAAAGTCATGCACATCTTTTGTTAAATTAATTCTAATGAATAAGCTAATTGTTAAACTAATTAATAAAACTAGTATTTTATTCTTTTTGATGCTATTTTAAATTGAATTGTTTTCTTAATTTAATTTCAGAATATTCACTACTAGTATATAGAAATGCAACTAATTTTTGTATATCCATCTAGTATGCTGCAACCTGGCTGACCTAGTTTATTAGCTATAATAGATATTTTTAATGGATTTTTGAACTTTCAATATATAAGCTCATGCCATGTGCAAATAGAGATAGCTTTGTGTCTTCTTTTCCATCGTAGATGGCTTTTATTTCTTTTTCTTATCTAACTGTTCTGGCTGTAACCTCCAGTACAATGTTGTATAGAAATTATGAGATTAGACATCCTTGTCATGTTCCAGATCTTAGGCAGAATTGTTCAGTCTCTCACCATTAAGTATGATGTTAGGGGCTTCCCTGGTGGCACAGTGGTTAAGAATCTGCCTGCCAGTGCAGGGGACACGGGTTCGAGCCCTGGTCAAGGAAGATCCCACATGCTGCAGAGCAACTAAGCCCATGCACCACAATTACTGAGCCTGTGCTCTAGAGCCCGCGAGCCACAGCTACTGAAGCTCGCATGTCTAGAGCCTTTGCTCTGCAACAAGAGAAGCCACTGCAATGAGAAGCCCATGGACTGCAACAAAGAGTAGCCCCCACTCACCACAACTAGAGAAGGCCCATGTGCAGCAACAAAGACCCAATGCAGCCCAAAATAAATAAATAAATAAATTTATTTTTTTTAAAAAGTATGATGTTAGCTGTGAATTTTTCATAAATGGCCTCTATCAGGTAGAGGAAAGTTTCCTCTATTTCTAGTCTGTTGAACATTTTTATCATGAAAGGGTGTTGCATTTTTTTCAATTTTTTTCTGCATCTATTGAGATGATCATATGTTTATTCTATTGATATGATGTATTACATGAATTGATTTTTCTATGTTCTACTAACGGGGATAAATCTCACTTGATTATAATGTATAACCCTTTTTATATGTTGTTGCATTCAGTTCTCCTGTATTTTGTTGAGGATTTTTGCTTCTATATTTATAAGGGATATTGCTCTGTAATTCCCTTTCCTCATGATGTCATTGTCTGGCTTTTGTATCAGAGAAATACTGGCCTCATAGAATGAGTTATAAAACATTCGCTTCTCTTCTGTTTTTCTGGAAAATTTGATAATGATTGGTATTAATTCTTCTTTATATTTTTAGCAGAATTCACCAATAACTATATGGAGTGCTCAGTGTTTTTTTGTTGGAAGTTGTAATTATCATCATTATCATCATCACTCAGTCTTCTTAGTTAATAGGTCTATTACTTCTTGAGTCAGTTTTGGTAGTTTGTGCATTTATAGGAATTGTTCCATTTCATCCAGGCTATCTGATTGGCATACAAATGTTCATGGTATTCCCTTACAGCCTTTTTCATTTCTGTAAGGTCAGCATAATGTCTCCTCTTTCATTCCTTAGTTTGTGTCTTCTCTCTCTCTTTTATACATTGCTTGCCCATAAACATAGATTTATATTTATTATTTGTAATTATTGCTTTATGTATCTGTCTTTTATATCAGATTAAACATGCAAGGAGTTACAAACAAACATACATTTATTCTTTTATATTCACCTATTTAGTCTCCTTTACTGGTGCTCTTTATTTCTTCATGTGGACTCGAGTTATTATCTCGTGTCTTTCTATTCAGCCTGAAGGGCTCCCTTTAGCATTTGTTGTAGGGTATGTCTGCTCATGACAGACCCTTTTAATTTTTATCTGCAGGTTTCTTAATTTCTCCTTTTTTTTTGGCCACACAGAGCGGCATGCAGGATCTTAGTTCCCTGACCAGGGGTTGAACCTGTGCCCCCTTGCATTGGAAGCACGGAGTTTTAACCACTGGGCTGCCAGGGAAGTCCCCTCTCCTTCATTTTAAAGGGTAGTTTTTCTGGATATAGAGTGGTTGAAATGTTTTTTTTTCTTTCAACACTTTCAATATGGCACCCCACTGCCTTTTGGAATCCATGGTTTCAGACGTTAATCTCACTTGTGATAATTTGTACATGATGGATTGCTTCTGTCTTGCTGCTTTCAAGATCATCTCTTTGTTTTTGTCTTCGGATAATTTCATTATGATGTATTTAGGTGTACATCTATAAATTTATTCTACTTGGAGTTTGTTGAGCTTCTTGAATGTATAGAATAATGGTTTTCATCAAATTTGGGAATTTTTCAGCCAATATTTTTTGAAATATTATTTCTGATTCTTTCTCTCTCTCCTTGCCTTCTGGGACTCCCGGTATGTGTAATGCTGGTACGTCTGATGGTGTTCCACAGGTTTCTGAGGCTTTTCTCCTTTTTCTTCATTCTTTTTCTTCCCAGTCCTCAGATGGGTACTCTATTGACCTAGCTCAAAGTTCATTGATTCTTCTGCCAACTGGAGTTGCTGTTGAATCCCTCTGTGAGTTTTTCATATCAGTTATTGTACTTTTTAACGTCAGAATTTCTATTTCGTTCCTCTTTATAATTTCTCACTCTTTACTGATAATTTCTATTTGGTGAGACATCATTCTCAAACTTTCCTTTAGTTTTTAGGCATAGCTTCCTTTTGCTCCTTGAACATATTTAAAGTCTTGGCCTAGACAGTTCCACGTGTGTGCTTCCTCAGAGACAGTTTCTATTGTTTGCCTCCTTTTTTGTGTATGGGTCACACTTTCTTATTTCCTTGCATGATTCATACTTTTCTTTTTTTTGTTGAAAACGGGTTATATGAACATTATAAGGTGATCCCTCTAGAAACCAGATTCTCTCCCCTTCCCAGGATAATTTTTTATTGCTGCTTACAGCAGGCATTTTTATTTGTATTTTACTGACTTTCTGGATGAGTTCTGTGAATTCTGTATGTATTATTTGTCATTTATAGCCATTGAAGTCTCCATACAGTTAACTTAGCTGTCAGCTAATGACTGGACAGAGATTTCCTTAAATGTCTGGAACCAAATTATTTCCCAGTCTTGGAACAGGAGCTGTGTGTGTGTGTGTGTGTGTGTGTGTGTGTGTGTGTGTTTGGACACACCTTCAGTACTCAGCCAAGAAGTATACAACTCTGTCTTAGCTTCACTCCTTCACTGAGCCTCAAGATCAGAACAGAGGTGAGAACTTAGGTCCTTTTTGGATCTTTCCTGAGCCTGTGCGCAGCATAGGCGTGCACAAGGACCTCTCAATTCCCAGGACTGTGGCAATTCCCTTCTCTAGCCTTTCCTTCCAAGGTTTTTGGTTTGTGAGTTTTTTGCCCCAAATGTTATCTATCATCCAGGCAGCAGCAAGGAAAGCATTAGCCTGTAACAGTTTTAGACAAATGCTTTAGCACGGGCCGGTTCTGCATCAGGTAAAACAAAGACAAGCCTTTTGAGCCAGTCTTCCAGGGAGACATCAGATAGGTCAAAATAAATGATTAAAATTCTTGTAAATGAGGTCTGTTCTGCTCCATCCAGTATAG
Source organism: Hyperoodon ampullatus (assembly GCF_949752795.1). Classification (NCBI taxonomy): domain Eukaryota; kingdom Metazoa; phylum Chordata; class Mammalia; order Artiodactyla; family Ziphiidae; genus Hyperoodon; species Hyperoodon ampullatus. Next base: position 88,947,820 of record NC_136925.1, on the reverse strand, counting down.
GAGATGCAGTGAATTATTTTCACGGCTACCACTGAGCAAGGGAGTTGGCAATGGGAATGGGGTGACTCAGACACCAAAAATCTTGTGGTTCTCACTGAGATTCAGCTGTTTTGTTGAGTAAATTCTCTTATGGTTCCTGTAACCCTTTGATTAATTTTCCGACTTCTGAAAAAAAGCGAATTCTGACAGTTCAAGCCAATTTTTCATTGCTTTTATGGAGGGGCAGAAGTTGGAGTTTCTTATTTTTCTGCTGCTTTCCTCTTACTCTTGTGATTTATGTCTTCAGCTGAATGTCAGAGTTATTTATTCATATTGAGGTTTTGACTTGGATTACATTCAATTCATAGATCAATTTTCAGTGAATTGAGATCTTTATAATTTTGAAGATTTCATTCAAGAACATGATATGCTTTTCTGCTTATGTGTCTCTTTGTAAGTTATTTAAAAATATATAGTTCTTTTACAAATTTTAAGTTATCCCTTCTTTACTTTTGTTTTATTTATTTAAAATATTTATAATAAATAAGTATATAATAAATATGTATGTATATTTATATTTATTTTATAATAATGAAATAGTCCATAAAGTCTATTTTTCTATTATATTTCCTAAGAATATATTGTTGGTATGAGAAAAAGCTGTCAATTTGCAGATAATTCTTTCATTCAATATTTTTATTCACATGGCATCCTTCAGTTTTTTTTAAGTAAACATGCAAAGAGTGATAATTTTGACAGCTAATTTCCAAATTTATGCTCCTTATTTTATTCTATTCCAATATTTTATTAGATAACATTCCCAAGTACTATTATATGAGTGTGGTGGTAGCAAGCATTCTTGTTTGATTCTGACATGTTTCAGATGTAGCTTTTAAAATTATAAAACAATAAATTTCTAATGATAGAGAAGGTTCAATAACCATAGATATGATATATATGAGTTTAGCAGAAATATCTGCAGAGTTCAAAAATTAAGCGTGCTTCTTATTGTTGGCTTGAATTTTCTCCCACTGTTTATAAGTAGAATCTTGTTTCACTATTATTCTTTCCCCCTTTTCTTTTTTATTGTGAAATATAATATATTGAAGACATGTATATAAAACAAATGTGTACACGCCAGTGATTTATCATTGAGCATTGTTCCAATAGGTACAGAAACTATTTCCATTTCCATATTTCCAATGGATATTGGATATTTCCATTTCCAATGGATATTTCCTATATCCATTTCTCCAAAAATATATTTGGTATTCTAGCTTTTGTGATCATCACCTCCTTGGCTTTATTTTTAATTTTAAAAACATACAGCCTTAAAGCATATATATATTCTTGTTTTTGAACTTTTTATACATGATACACAGTATATTTTCCTTTGTTTTTATACTTACAAATAATGCTGTCTTGCACATTCTCACACATGTCTCTGTTGTTTATGTAACTAGGGCAGGAATTGATGGGTCATAGACTTGTGTATTTTCAACTATAGTAAATAAAGCCAGTTTTCCAAAAATGTTGTGCCGATTTAAAGACCCGTCATCCCTGAATGAGATTTTTCAGTAGCTCCATATACTCACCAACACTTAGTGTTGGTTTTTTTTAAATTAATTAATTTATTTGTTTTTATTTTTGGCTGTGTTGGGTCTTCGTTGCTGTGCGTGGGGCTTCTCTAGTTGTGGCAAGTGGGGGTTACTCTTCATTGTGGTGGGCAGGCTTCTCATTGCGGTGGCTTCTCTTGCTGTGGAGCATGGGCTCTAGGCACACAGGCTCAGTAGTTGTGGCACGTGGGCTCAGTTGTTGTGGCTGGCGGGCTCTAGAGCACAGGCTCAGTAGTTGTGGCTCTCAGGCTTAGTTGCTCCGCAGCATGTGGGATCCTCCTGGACCAGGGCTCGAACCCATGTCCACTGCATTGGCAGGTGGACTCTCAACCACTGTGCCACCAGGGAAGCCCCTCAACGTTAAATTTTAACACATGCTATTTCTCCATCTATTGAAATGATAATGTGTTTTCTTTTTTTTTTTTTAAACTAACCTTTATTCTTAGAGTAAATCCAACTTGGTCTTAATGGATTACACTTTTAATATACTGAGGGATTTATTTGGATAATAATTTATTTTGCATTTAAAAAATTTATGTTCACAATTGAGTGGGGTATATATATAATTTTTTTCTTATAAGACTTTTGTTAGTTTTTCATTGTGTGTTGATTTTATTGTTTTCTCTCTTAATTCAACCTGAAGTAAAGTGAGTCTTATCTAGATCTGGAATTTGTAAACAATCAGACTGTGTGGACTGCCAATTGACCGTCACATCTTCATTAGTTATCTGTCAAGTAGCTCTGAGATAATAGCTAGAAGCTACTGGGAAATGCACTGTCCAGTGGGGGCTCTGCTGGACAAAAAGGTTTCCCATTTCTTACCTGTACTCTAGGGCACCTTAATTCTCAGAGTGGTGAGAACAGAGAAAATGTCCAACTTTTTTATTGTTGCATCTGTATCTTTTAGTACAGGACCTGGCAAATAGTAGACCCTTGATATATAGTAAGTAGGTCTACAAATGAATGACTGACTACAATTTCTAGCACATTTACTGTTAGAGATATTCCTTTAGAACCTCATTTATAAGTGATGTACTGCTCAAAATGTCCTATTCTAGTCCTAGACTCTCCTACTTAGGCCTAGTTACTTTCTGGAAGTTGTTGTCTCTGAATATATGTGAATATGTCAAAGTGGACAAATTCTTATCAGGGACTGAACAGTGGGGTTCTGAACATAGAATTTTAAAACATGGCTACGAGTTATTTGATGCTTCTTTCATGAAGAGGTGAGTGCCTGTCCCTTCCTTATGAATCTGGGTGTTCTTGTGACTGTTTTGGCCAAAGAAGCATGACCACAGGACCCATATGCTTTCTAAGGCCCAGCATGGAAGCCCATCCAGCTTCTCCTCTGCCTGCTAGAATGTTTGCTCTTGGACGCTGAGCCCCGCCGTGGAAGCCTCACCAGGCTAAGTGTACCACCCTGCAGAGGCTGTGTCGGTGCCCTTCAGCAGCACAGCTGAGCCCAGCAGGTGACAGCCACCAGTGCAACGTGGAGCAGAGGGGTCCCCCACCTGGACTTGCCCGGCTTCTGACCCACAAAACCAGGAAATATAAGAAAATGGGTATTATTTTAAATGGCTAAGCTTTGGGGTAGCTTGTAATGCAACAACTGGAACATTTTTGGATATTTTTTCACATATTCTTTATTTCATGAAGATATATTTTCTTAGTCTATTTCCATTTCCTTTTGAGTTGGTGGTGATTTTGTCCATATTTTGGCATTCCCATTTCTTAGTTTTTTACACTGTCTCTTTTCTCTCTCTTAATAGACGTTGTTTTAAGATGAAGAGACTATGATGGGCCTACTAGGCAGGCACTGATTTTTCCATATTTTCTCTTGAAACAGTGAACATGACTTTCTGTTAATATAAAATCAAAGGTGATTCAAGCCATTATATCTAATATTTAAAAAAGCAAAAATAGACAGGTGGTTCTATTGCATCCAGTGTTGCAATGCTCATGTTTGCAGGCTTTAAACAAGTTTTAAATAACATAATTAAAATCTGCTTGTGTGTAGTCTGGAAAGCCAGTGTGATTTCTTGACAGTCTCTTGCTAGCTGGTATTACACATTTCTTTGCCTTACTAATTCTATTTTCCTCTAGAATAAAGCAGCTAAATGGAATAACACAATTTGCAGTTCCTTTTAGGATCCGTGATTATACTTCTCTTGTTAACTCATTCGATTTTAAAATTTAATTTAACTTTTTGGTCATCTAAGAGGTCACATTATGAGTGGGTTTTGAAATGTTTGACTTTTTAACTCTGCCTTTCCTACATTAAAATAATCTAAACAATTGATTGACTTTGTGAACTAGAACACAAAGCTAATGCCTTAGGTAAAACCTCTCCTAGACCCTATGGGAAAGAGCAACAAAAAGGACTCACCATCGGCTTGACCTTTGAATTGAATTGTTAGTTTCAGGAAGACAGTATAATTTGTTTATAGTGAAAGCTTGCTGGTAGTTTTTTTGTTATTTTGTTTTTCTTTTTTTTAAGCCAGAAAATTGGGTGTGAACTGCTAATGACTAAAACTTGATGTTTGTTTTTTTCCTTCCATCAGGGCAAACAAGCAGCCAGGAGGAGTAGAATTACTATTGGATAATTTCATAATTTTTAAAGACTGAAGCAACAGAATGACTTGCTTTGTTAATTTAACAATAATATATTACAAGAGAAATGGCTTGCTTAAGGTTGTCTCAAAACTTACCATTGGAAGCTTGAACAGTTGATACTAGAGAATCCACTTACGGTTCCATTTCTGTTATCAGTTTACCTTAAAGAAAAGTTCCCTGAGTGAGACCTGGGGATAATAACATTCTGCTGAGCTGCTGATTCCAGGGTGAAGAACTCTAAAAACTACAACAGTTAAACGTTATTTAGGAATTTACTTCAGTTGCATTTAAAGTTGAAATAGCATTTTGTTGTCTAAAGGCAAAGTATTGGATTACCAAAGTGTAGTTTGACGAAACAATGAGCTATTGCCATTGCAAGGGCAATTTTTAAATGTATATTGTCAGTCCTGCTTCTCTATGTAAAAGGAAATAGCATAATATTTTGTAAATGCTCAGTAAAGCTATTTTTGCCATAATTTGGACTGAAGCCCTTTGAAATAAATAATGTAAACTGCCACCTGTAGACATATGGCTGTGGTGAAGACCCTGACCAGGCCCTGCTTTTCCCAGCCCTGGCGTTTTATAACGGCTCCACCTCCCTTTCAGAACAGCAGTAAACTAATGGCCATGGTTTGCTGTGTTTAAGACTACAAAACAGGAAGTTATCCATCTATCCATCCACACATTTTTCTGTGAATGACAATTTAAAACCATGTAAGATGATGACAGATATAGGTATTAGCTAAAAGTACTAAGTATAATTTGGGGACTAAGGTGATATCTAGAGCAAAGGTTAGAAGACTTTTTTTTTGGTGAAGGACCAGATAGAAAATATTTTAGGTGTGGGCCAGGAGGAAAATTGAGGATATTACGTATGAACTTATATAATAAGAAAGGAAAGGAAACAAATCTCAACAATGTTTTCACTAGCGACTTTCAAAATATAATTATAAAATTGAGTGCAATTTTTGTTGTAATACAGATCTGCAGATGAGAAGAATGAAATAATATTTTTTGGGAGGGGTAATATTTTATTTAATTGGGGCTCAAAGTTAACATTCCTTATATCAAAATTAATTGCAAATGTTCATCTGTAATGAAATTCTACATATTTCATCGTTGAAAATTTCTTTTCACACAGATAGGTATTACCAAACACTGATATCAACCCACAAGTATTTGATATTAATTGAGCATATTCATTCCTTGGCAAGTAGTCATAGAATTCCATTAGATTTTACTCTTGATATTTGTCTGTTAATATTTCATTAAGTTGCAGATTAATCACCTTCAGTTGAAGGTTAGGTAGGAGCTCTTAACATGCAGCTAAATGGATTTTGAAATGTGGAAATTTCTTTTGCCCTGCTGGAACTCTTACAATAGCTGAGCTTGGGAAATATGTCTGCTTCAAATGTATATGGGAATGGAGATCTCACTTCTTGTTTTGACTTCTGACAGCATGGGAAATGTACAAACCCTCTGTTACTTTCAATTCAAACATTAGTTGTCATCAAAATGACTTTAGTGCAGTATAACTTTTGCACGCAGGTATTGTTTTGCCTTGTAATTTTAGGTTGAACTTACTAAGACACAGTATCAAGCTAATTCCACAGTTCTTCAGTGTTTGATAAAAATGGTGGAAGGCAGTTCTCATTTAGAAAACTTTGTCTCCGCCTTGAACTCAACAGCTGCTACAGAGCTTTACTGGTGCTGAGTTGCTGGGCTGCTGTGTGGTGAGTAATTCAGTGCTCAGCTTGTATATCTGACAGACTTCACAGCCCTGGGGAAGATTAGGTAACCAGAGCATTAAAGCTCACCATTGTCACTGCAGGTTCAGTGAGATAGGATAGATCAAAATACCTTCTGCAGAGTAAGTAATAAATAACCCTAAGCTTCACACACATTACATTCTCAAAAGTGTTGTCAAGCTTTTCACTCCACAGGTTTTACCACCAGTAGTTATAACACATCTTAGTGGATTCCACTTCAGGTTGTACCAAATCCATGTTTTTCTCAACTTCTTTTTTTTTTTTTTTTTTTTTATTAGTTTCTGCTTTATAACAAAGTGAATCAGTCATACATATACATCTGTTCCCACATCCCCTCCCTCATGCATCTCCCTCCCTCCCACCCTCCCCATCCCACCCCTCCAGGCGGTCACAAAGCACCGAGCTGATCTCCCTGTGCTCTGCGGCTGCTTCCCACTATCTATCTACCTTACGTTTGGTAGTGTATATATGTCCATGCCTCTCTTTCCCTTTGTCACAGCTTACCCTTCCCCTTCCCCATATCCTCAAGTCCATTCTCAAGTAGGTCTGTGTCTTTATTCCCGTTTTACCCCTAGGTTCTTCATGACATTTTTTTTTTTTTAAATCCCATATATATGTGTTAGCATACGGTATTTGTCTTTCTCTTTCTGACTTACTTCACTCTGTATGACAGACTCTAGGTCTATCCACCTCATTACAAATAGCTCAGTTTCGTTTCTTTTTATGGCTGAGTAATATTCCATTGTATATATGTGCCACATCTTCTTTATCCATTCATCCGATGATGGACACTTAGGTTGTTTCCAGCTCCGGGCTATTGTGAATAGAGCTGCAATGAACATTTTGGTACATGTCTCTTTTTGAATTATGGTTTTCTCAGGGTATATGCCTAGTAGTGGGATTGCTGGGTCATATGGTAGTTCTATTTTTAGTTTTTTAAGGAACCTCCATACTGTTCTCCATAGTGGCTGTACCAATTCACATTCCCACCAGCAGTGAAAGAGTGTTCCCTTTTCTCCACACCCTCTCCAGCATTTATTGTTTCTAGATTTCTTGATGATGGCCATTCTGACTGGTGTGAGATGATATCTCATTGTAGTTTTGATTTGCATTTCTCTAATGATTAATGATGTTGAGCATTCTTTCATGTGTTTGTTGGCAGTCTGTATATCTTCTTTGGAGAAATGCCTATTTAAGTCTTCTGCCCATTTTTGGATTGGGTTGTTTGTTTTTTTGCTATTGAGCTGCATGAGCTGTTTATAAATTTTGGAGATTAATCCTTTGTCAGTTGCTTCATTTGCAAATATTTTCTCCCATTCTGAGGGTTGTCTTTTGGTCTTGTTTATGGTTTCCTTTGCTGTGCAAAAGCTTTGAAGTTTCATTAGGTCCCATTTGTTTATCTTTGTTTTTAGTTCCATTTCTCTAGGAGGTGGGTCCAAAAGGATCTTGCTGTGATTTATGTCATAGAGTGTTCTACCTATGTTTTCCTCTAAGAGTTTGATAGTTTCTGGCCTTACATTTAGGTCTTTAATCCATTTTGAGCTTATTTTTGTGTATGGTGTTAGGGAATGATCTAATCTCATACTTTTACATGTCCCTGTCCAGTTTTCCCAGCACCACTTATTGAAGAGGCTGTCCTTTCTCCACTGTACATTCCTGCCTCCTTTATCAAAGATAAGTTGGCCATATGTGCGTGGGTTTATCTCTGGGCTTTCTATCCTGATCCACTGATCTATCTTTCTGTTTTTATGCCAGTACCACACTGTCTTAATTACTGTAGCTTTGTAGTATAGTCTGAAGTCAGGCAGCCTGATTCCTCCAGCTCCGTTTTTTCGTTCTCAAGATTGCTTTGGCTATTCGGGGTCTTTTGTTTTTGCAAACAAATTTTGAAATTTTTTGTTCTAGTTCTGTGAAAAATGCCAGTGGTAGTTTGATAGGGATTGCATTGAATCTGTAGATTGCTTTGGGTAGTAGAGTCATTTTCACAATATTGATTCTTCCAATCCAGGAGCATGGTATATCTCTCCATCTATTTATATCATCTTTAATTTCTTTCATCAGTGTCTTATAATTTTCTGCATACAGGTCTTTTGTCTCCTTAGGTAGGTTTATTCCTAGATATTTTATTCTTTTTGTTGCAATGGTAAATGGGAGTGTTTTCTTGATTTCATTTTCAGATTTTTCATCATTAGTGTACAGGAATGCCAGAGATTTCTGTGCATTAATTTTGTATCCTGCTACTTTACCAAATTCATTGATTAGCTCTAGTAGTTTTTCGGTAGCATCTTTAGGATTCTCTATGTATAGTATCATGTCATCTGCAAACAGTGACAGCTTTACTTCTTCTTTTCCAATTTGGATTCCTTTTATTTCCTTTTCTTCTCTGATTGCTGTGGCTAAAACTTCCAAAACTATGTTGAATAAGAGTGGTGAGAGTGGGCAGCCTTGTCTTGTTCCTGATCTTAGTGGAAATGGTTTCAGTTTTTCACCGTTGAGGACAATGTTGGCTGTGGGTTTGTCATATATGGCCTTTATTATGTTGAGGAAAGTTCCCTCTATGCCTACTTTCTGCAGGGTTTTTATCATAAATGGGTGTTGAATTTTGTCGAAAGCTTTCTCTGCATCTATTGAGATGATCATATGGTTTTTCTCCTTCAACTTGTTAATATGGTGTATCACATTGATTGATTTGCGTATATTGAAGAATCCTTGCATTCCTGGAATAAACCCCACTTGATCATGGTGTATGATCCTTTTAATGTGCTGTTGGATTCTGTTTGCTAGTATTTTGTTGAGGATTTTTGCATCTATGTTCATCAGTGATATTGGCCTGTAGTTTTCTTTCTTTGTGACATCCTTGCCTGGTTTTGGTATCAAGGTGATGGTGGCCTCGTAGAATGAGTTTGGGAGTGCTCCTTCCTCTGATATTGTTTGGAAGAGTTTGAGAAGGATGGGTGTTAGCTCTTCTCTAAATGTTTGATAGAATTCGCCTGTGAAGCCATCTGGTCCTGGGCTTTTGTTTGATGGAAGATTTTTAATCACAGTTTCAATTTCAGTGCTTGTGATTGGTCTATTCATATTTTCTATTTCTTCCTGAGTCAGTCTTGGTAGGTTGTGCATTTCTAAGAATTTGTCCATTTCTTCCAGGTTGTCCATTTTATTGGCATAGAGTTGCTTATAGTAATCTCTCATGATCTTTTGTATTTCTGCAGTGTCAGTTGTTACTTCTCCTTTTTCATTTCTAATTCTACTGATTTGAGTCTTCTCCCTTCTTTTCTTGATGAGTCTGGCTAATGGTTTGTCAATTTTGTTTATCTTCTCAAAGAACCAGCTTTTAGTTTGGTTGATCTTTGCTATCGTTTCCTTCATTTCTTTTTCATTTATTTCTGATCTGATCTTTATGATTTCTTTCCTTCTGCTAACTTTGGGGGTTTTTTGTTCTTCTTTCTCTAATTGCTTTAGGTGCAGGGTCAGGTTGTTTACTCGAAATGTTTCCTGTTTCTTAAGGTGGGATTGTATTGCTATAAACTTCCCCCTTAGAACTGCTTTTGCTGCGTCCCATAGGTTTTGGGTCGTCGTGTCTCCATTGTCATTTGTTTCTAAGTATTTCTTAATTTCCTCTTTGATTTCTTCAGTGATCACTTCATTATTGAGCAGTGTATTGTTTAGCCTCCATGTGTTTGTATTTTTTACAGATCTTTTCCTGTAATTGATGTCTAGTCTCATAGCATTGTGGTCGGAAAAGATACTTGATACAATTTCAATTTTCTTAAATTTACCAAGGCTTGATTTGTGACCCAAGATATGATCTATCCTGGAGAATGTTCCATGAGCACTTGAGAAAAATGTGTATTCTGTTGTTTTTGGGTGGAATGTCCTATAAATATCAATTAAGTCCATCTTGTTTAATGTATCATTTAAAGCTTGTGTTTCCTTATTTATTTTCATTTTGGATGATCTGTCCATTGGTGAAAGTGGGGTGTTAAAGTCCCCTACTATGATTGTGTTACTGTCGATTTCCCCTTCTATGGCTGTTAGTATTTGCCTTATGTATTGAGGTGCTCCTATGTTGGGTGCATAAATATTTACAATTGTTATATCTTCTTCTTGGATCGATCCCTTTATCGTTATGTAGTGTCCTTCTTTGTCTCTTCTAATAGTCTTTATTTTAAAGTCTATTTTGTCTGATATAAGAATTGCTACTCCAGCTTTCTTTTGATTTCCATTTGCATGGAATATCTTTTTCCATCCCCTTACTTTCAATCTGTATGTGTCTCTAGGTCTGAAGTGGGTCTCTTGTAGACAGCATATATATGGGTCTTGTTTTTGTATCCATTCAGCCACTCTGTGTCTTTTGGTGGGAGCATTTAGTCCATTTACATTTAAGGTAATTATTGATATGTATGTTCCTATTCCCATTTCCTTAATGGCTTTGGGTTCGTTATTGTAGGTATAGTCCTTCTGTTGTGTTTCTTGCCTAGAGAAGTTCCTTTAGCATTTGTTGTAAAGCTGGTTTGGTGGTGCTGAACTCTCTCAGCTTTTGCTTGTCTGTAAACGTTTTAATTTCTCCATCAAATCTGAATGAGATCCTTGCTGGGTAGAGTAATCTTGGTTGCAGGTTTCTCTCCTTCATCACTTTAATTATGTCCTGCCACTCCCTTCTGGCTTGTAGAGTTTCTGCTGAGAGATCAGCTGTTAACCTGATGGGGATTCCCTTGTGTGTTATTTGTTGTTTTTCCCTTGCTGCTTTTAATATGATTTCTTTGTGTTTAATTTTTGACAGTTTGATTAATATGTGTCTTGGCGTATTTCTTCTTGGATTTATTCTGTATGGGACTCTCTGTGCCTCCTGGACTTGATTAACTATTTCCTTTCCCATATTAGGGAAGTTTTCAACTATAATCTCTTCAAATATTTTCTCAGTCCCTTTCTTTTTCTCTTCTTCTTCTGGAACCCCTATAATTCGAATGTTGGTGCGTTTAATGTTGTCCCAGAGGTCTCTGAGACTGTCCTCTGTTCTTTTCATTCTTTTTTCTTTATTTTTCTCTGCATCAGTTATTTCCACTATTTTATCTTCCACCTCACTTATCCGTTCTTCTGCCTCAGTTATTCTGCTATTGATCCCATCTAGAGTATTTTTCATTTCATTTATTGTGTTTTTAATCGATGCTTGATTCATCTTTAGTTCTTCTAGGTCCTTGTTAACTGTTTCTTGCATATTGTCTATTCTATTTCCAAGATTTTGGATCTGGGAAATAGAATCTTGGATCAGCTTTACTATCATTATTCTGAATTCTTTTTCAGGTAGACTGCCTATTACCTCTTCATTTGTTAGGTCTGGTAGGTTTTTATCTTGCTCCTTCACCTGCTGTGTGTTTTTCTGCTTTCTCATTTTGCTTATGGTACTGTGTTTGGGGTCTCCTTTTTGCAGGCTGCAGATTCGTAGTTCCCGTTGTTTTTGGTGTCTGTCCCCCGTGGCTAAGGTTGTTTCAGTAGGTTGTGTAGGCTTCCTGGTGGGGGGGACTAATGCCTGTGTTCTGGTGGTTGAAGCTCGATCTTGTCTTTCTGGTGGACAGGTCCACGTCTGGTGGTGTGTTTTGGGGTGCCTGTGGCCTTATTATGTTTTTAGGTATCCTCTCTGCTAATGGGTGGGGTTGTGTTCCTGCCTTGCTAGTTGCTTGGCATAGGGTGACCAGCACTGTAGCTTGCTGGTCGTTGACTGAAGCTGGGTGCTGGTGTTGAGATGGAGATCCCTGGGAGATTTTTGCTGCTTGATATTATGTGGAGCTGGGAGGTCTCTTGTGGACCCGTGTCCTGAAGTTGGCTCTCCCACTTCAGAGGCACAGCACTAACTCCTGGCTGCAGCACCAAGAGCCTTTCATCCACCCGGCTCAGAATAACAGTGAGAAAAAGTAGAAAGAAATAATTAGTAGAAGAAAGAAAGAGAGATTGAAAGAAAGGAAGAAGGGAAGGAAGGAAGGAAGGAAGGAAGAAAGAAAGAAAGGAGGGAGGGAGGAAGGATGGAGAGAAAGGAAAGAAAGGAGGGAGGGAGGGAGGAATGAAAGCAAAAGGAAGAGTGAATGGAAGAAGAGTGGGAGGGAGGGAAGAAGGAAAGAAAGAAAGAAAGACAGGAGGGAGGGAGGGAGGGAGGAAGGAAAGAAAAAGAAAGTGGAAAGAAGAAGGGTGGGAGGGAGGGAGGGATGGAGGAAAGAAAAAGAAAGAAGGAAAGGAGGAGCGGAGGGAGGGAGGGTGGAAGGGAAGGGAGGAAAAAAAGAAAGAGCAGGTAAAGTAAAATAGAATAAAGTATGAAATATAGTAGCGTTATTAAAATTAAAAAGTAATTATTGAAAAAAAACACGGACCAAAAGAACCCTGGGACATATGGTGGAAGCAAAGCTATACAGAGAGAATCTTACACAGAAGATTACACATACACATTCACAAAAAGAGAGCAGGGGGAAAAATCAAAAATCTTGCTCTCCAAGTCCACCTCCTCGATTTGGGATAATTCGTTGTAAAAAGAGGAAAAGGGCGAAAAGTCTGAAATCTTGCTAAGTCCACCTCCTTAATTTGAGATAATTCGTTGTAAAAAGAGGAAAAAAAAAGGGGGGGAAAGTCTTAAATCTTGTCCTCAAGGTCCACTTCCTCAATTTGGGATGATTCGCTGTCCATTCATGCACTCCACAGACGCAGGGCACATCAAATGGACCGTGGAGCTTTAATCCGCTGCCTCGGAGGCTGCACAGAGAGATTTCCCTGTCTCTGCTCTCACAGCTCCCGGGTCTCAGCCTTGGACCCGGCCCCGCCTCTGCGCGTAGGTCGCCGGAGGGCGTCCGTTCTTCGCTCAGACAGGACGGGTTTAAAGGAGCCGCTGATTCGGGGGCTCTGGCTCACTCAGGCAGAGGGGAGGGAGGGGAATGCCCTCTCCTCGTGCACCAGGCAACAAAAGGGAAAAAAGTCTCTTGCCTCTCCGGTAGCTCCAGACCCTTTCCCCGGACTCCCTCCGGGCTAGCACTAACCCCTTCAGGGTCTCTTCCTGCCGCCAGCCCCAGACCTCTCCCTGCGCTCCGACTGAAAGCCGATACCCGAGCCTCAGCTCCCAGCCCCGCCCGCCCTGGCGGCCGAGCAGACAAGTCTCTCGGGCTGGTGTGTGCCTGAGGGCACCGATCCTCTGTGCCAAAATCTCTCTGCTTTGCCCTCCACACCCCTGTTGCTGTGCTCTCCTCCGCTACTCCGAAGCTTTCCCCCTCCGCCACCTGCAGTCTCCGCCCTCGAAGGGGCTTGTAGCGTGTAGAAACCTTCCCTCCTTCACGGCTCCCTCCCACTGGTGCAGGTCCCGTCCATATCCTATTGTCTCTGTTTATTCTTTTTTTCTTTTGACCTACCCAGGTATGTGGGGAGTTTCTTGCCTTTTGGGGGGTCTGAGGTCTTCTGTCAGCGTTCAGTAGGTGTTCTGTTGGAGTTGTTCCACGTGTAGATGAATTTCTGATGTATCTGTGGGGAGGAAGGTGATCTCCGCGTCTTACTCTTCCGCCATCTTCCTCCGGCTCCTCAACTTCTTTTGAATTATTCTCATCTGCAGTTGATCCAGGCTGACTATTGACTGAGACTAATTCTTCAGTCACTTTGAATTACTGACTTCTTAAATTAACAACAACATTTGAGAAAATATTATCAGTAACATTTGTTGACTCATCAGGAGTTGAGGAAGAGCTCTTGAGATAATTTTCCTTGTTGTTAGTGAACTATTGATGTTACCACAATGTCCTCAATTCTTCAACATCCTTGAGTCGAAAGCGTAACCATCTTCCATGAGCTTGTTTGCTGGGGCCCATTTCCATGGCTGCTGCAATCAACCGTGATCTACTTAACTCACAATTGGTTAATTGTTCTGCTTTGTTGAGATATTCTGCTTTAAACTTTCTTCCTTTTCTGAGCATGCCATCTGTGAGTTCTGATGAGCCTCAGTCTGGCCCGTGGGTGGATGAGGCATCCTTTGGGCTCAGCTTGAGTGTCATGGCAAAACAAGCACGATGTTGTAATGGTTCTGTAACACAACTATCCACACCCCCCCCGCACCCCCATCTGGCTCACTGAGTCCACTTTTCTTTTCTTGTTTGGACAAGGAAATAGAACGTCATGGTATGGAGGGTGCGGGTGGCTTGAAACGCTGCCAATTGATATTGCACCGCATGGCGTGTGGCGCAACAAGCACAACGTGAGCCAAGGGACCCACATCAGGTGGCCACCACAGCCACCCCCTTTGCATCATGGCAGCAAGTATCCACTGACAACACGGGAGCACGTGGATGTGACTTTCTTTGTGGACATTGGAATTTGAACTTCACGCCGTTTTCGTGGATTACAAAATATTCCCTAATTTTTTTCAACTACTTGGCAACGTACAAGGGGCTCTTGACTCACTGGCCTGTACAAAAGCAGGAGGGGAGCGGGGCTGGTTCCTGAGCCCAGTTTGTGGCCTCACGGAGGAAAGTCGCAGAGAAGTCAGGTGCAGTTTGCAGTTAGCAAATGGGGAGGAGAGGACTCCATCCCCGGTAAAGGATCCAGGAGCTTGACCGGCGTCACACACGCTCTGGTTATGCACCCATGTCCGCCTTAACTCAGCTAAAGGTCAGAATTGTAGGAAGTGTGAAGGGTGGAGCTTGCGTGGGGCACCTCCGCTCTCCATCGCTCGCCCACTTGCGGGCCCACCGTGAGCCTGCAGACTGTGGACGTTCCTGCTGCAACCTGAGCATCTCACGGACACTCTGCCTCTACCTTTCTCCCCTTCCACCTCCTCTCAATAGGTCAGGGCAGAAAAAGGGCAAAAAAGAAGGAAAACACGCTGCTTTGGGATTACACATCTAATTTTGTGCATGCCTTATTCTTAACCAAGTCTGTTAAGGAAGAAGGTCAGAAACCCAAGGTAGAATTTGGAAAATCAAATCTTAACTGGAGAGAACAGTGTTTTTTAGAATTCAAAATATTTTAATTTTTTAAAAAAATCATAAACAATTAAAAAAGTTATGTTTACTTTGATGTTATTTACATCATTAGAAATGTAAGCAGTGTTGTTTGAACTAAATTCTAATCCATGCAGAGATGCAATAAATGCAGAGTTAATATGCTGCATAGTAAGATATTTTTAAAGTCCATGGACCTCAGTAAGTGATAAAGATGCATTTTCAGGATATTAAGTTAATGCATGGAGTCTGAATCAAATCAGAAGAGCAGTGTGGAAGCAGTCCAGTCAGTGCCCCATGCATATTCCAGGCTAGAAAGGGCACACCTGGTCTACAGTATCCACTCCACTTCTGTACAGTCTAGCAACGCAAGGTACCAGAAGACTCAGTGTAAGAGAGGCGTACATTTTGAAGATGATAACTGTAGGTATTTTTACCTACTCTACCTATATTTGCCTGTACCACTGCATTCCTATCCTGTGAATGTGCTTCTGTAAACTCACTGGGCCCTGCTTCCTCTTTTAAGTCTTGGAATCACTGCATTTGCCCTCATTCAAGCAGGCTTGCTCTTCATTTGGTACAATGTTCTGATTTCTTTGCGCTTCCAGACAGCAATTACGAGAAGAGGCAGGGTTTAGAGATTATAATTCAGACATTTGGAAAAGTTCTTACTATTGTCTGTTCAGATAGGCACCAACAAGACCCTTGAATTTTCTTCTTTGATCACTTACTTCGAGTCCTGTCAGCATGTGAATGGGATAGAATTTGCAGTTGCTCAGTGTTTGTTATGAAGCGCAGAGGACTGTGATGGCACACGGATTATTACGTGCATTCTGATGATTGTCTCCCTGGAAATTACAGACGTCGTGGTGTATGCCAGTTTTCTTCCATCAAAGGGAAATGTGACTAAAGTGGAAAAATTAGTGCTTGGACGTCCTCCAGGTGTACCTTCTAAAGTTGCAGCATTTCAATTTTTAGCTCAGATGAAATACTGCACATTTGCAGAGAAACTGCAATTCCACTGAAGACAGGAAGATGTTCTAAAAGTGAAGATTACACCATAGGGTTAATTTCTGGAAGCTCTGTCTATCAGTTTAACAGCTTGCAAGGTGTTAGTAGCATTTGTATCCTCCATATAAACGTAGCACCTAAGGCGGTGTCTGGATGGCAGTGCCTCAGAGCACAGCAGTTTTTCAAGTGTGGTCCCTAGACCAGCAGATTCAGCATCATTCAGAAACTTGTTAGATGCAGACTCTTCCCACCACCCCGCCCCCTGCCCAGTCCTACTGAATCAAAACATCCGGGGGTAAGGCCCAGTGATCCATAGGTAATCAGCTCCCCAGCTGATTCTGCTCACACAACGTCTGAGGGCCACTGGTGCGATGGTTAAGGGGACTGGGTCTGTCAGCACTTCTCAGATTTCAGTGCCTTCAGAGAACCTGAGATCCTTGAAGACCCAGATCTAGTTCAGTAGATCTGGGTGGGACAGGACCCTGCCTTTCTAACAAGCTCACTAGCGATGTTCACTGCTGCTGGTCCAGGGAGATGCCTGGGCCGGGGAGTGCCAGCCGTCTACTTGGGGCTGAGTATCAGCTCTGCCCTGCGACCCATCACTTAGATGGTCCGAGTCCTGTGGTGGGGTCAGTGTGTACATACGTCTGAAGGAAGGGCTCTTGCTGCTGCTGCCCCAGTGGGCTGAGGTTGGTGGCTTGGTCCACGTGGCCGTGGGCACACCAGGGAAATCACTCAACGTTAACTTTCTCTCTCCATCCAGAGAGACACCCTGAATGGAGCTAGATATTGACAATTAGCAAGTGATTTTTAACTGACTGGAAGTTATCACTGTCTTAAGAAGACTCTACAATAACTTGACTAGCAAGTTAAGGCTGATACATTTTTATATAATCAGTATTCGTTGCCATAGGAAAATTTGCTCAACTGTAGCCTGGTCATTGTCACATGGAACCCCATGTGCCACTTATTATGAGGAATGACAGCCAAGTAATACTGTCTTTGTTGATAGATCTCATCTGAGGATCTCTGGCAAATTACACGAAAAGTAGAAGATAAAGTTTTCATTTCTTTTGTAGAAACCCTAAGCCTAAAATAATTGGTTTTTATAAAAGCTTTGAGAGGATGTTAAGAGTGGGTAACAAGATACCTTCATCTAAGACAGAAGCCTGCTAGCTTCCCAATATTATTATGAATATATTCTAATATACATCAAAGTTGAAAGAGTTTGGCAGTAAGCAGTTGAATTCCCATTATTTCGATTCTGGGATTAATATTTTACCACATTTGCTTTATCATGTAACTATCCATCTATCTTTCTCTTTATCCACGCAATAATCCATCTGATTTTTGATGCATTTCAAAATAAATTTGACACATCAGTACACTTCCTGCCAATACCTCAGGATCTATAATTTTAACTGGTTACTACCATTTTAAACTAGAATTTTGTCCCACTTATTGGCAAACCTTCCTTTTAAAGACATAGGAGCCAAGCATGCTACACCAAGGACATAATAAAAAATAGACGGGCTTTTAAATGTATGGCTTTTGGGCTGAAATCTTGTGTAAGTGTCAAGCTAGATTGATATGGGTTTAAAATAATGAGAAAAAGATTATTAATGATTAGAGTTTAATTGACCATTGGTTCTTCTGCTCTATGTAGCTGTGGAAATACTGGGCAGACCCAGGAAATGACAGAAAAAATTAAAAATGTCAGCGGGCTACAGGCACTGAAAAGTCCCCAAGACATGTAGCTAACACGTTAAAGTTTGCATTTTTTCACCCCAAACTCTCTCATCTTCCTTCCAAAAGAAGGAGCATGTAAACGAGCTGATGGATGACAGGCTGTATGTCTGGGGATGGCTCTTCGAAGCTGGAGAGAGAATCGTATTCCCTGAATGCCTGCCCTCATATTTCTTCCCAGAAATGTTTACACAGCATACGGACGAGGGACCGGTCACCCATCATTAGCTTGGTGAGGACCATCCTCCTGACCTAAGTATGAATACATTTGTAATGTCTTCAGCTTTGGACCCGTTAGTACCTACCCTCGATCTGAGTTTTTTCAGGAGGTTACATTGTGGCAATTGGCTGTACGCCCTTCAGAGTTTTCTTGGTGGTGGTTGTACGTGTGACCCCCCTCAGTGACCCACCGCATTCATTAACCTTGGGAACACCTTCACTCCTACACTTGAACTTGAGCTGTCATCTAAAGGCTTGAGAAGTTTTCCCAGCTGGACATCCCAATATTTTCAGCCCAACTCCTCCACTCATGATGTGGCCAGAGAAGTCTTGCTTGCGGGCACAGCCAGAGAAGCACTTGGCAGGTGTCTTTGACCCGTGTGTCCTGATAAAGCTCAGGACAGGACAGGACAACAATCTGATCTTCCCTTTGGCCAGGTGCACATTTCACAGGACAGGCTACTGGGATTTCAGGGGCCCTACCAAAAGTTTTCTTTGACCTACAGAAGACTCAGCTAACCTCCTGAATCCCAGTTCTTAGTTGCTATCCAAGAATGGACAGAATATGGGTCCTGAAGACATCCCTGTCCAAACCCCCAGGGCCTGTGAGTATGTTACTGCGCGTGGCAAAGGGGGATTACGACAGGTGGAATGAGGGGCGCTAATCAACCGAACCTGAAGTTGAGGTTTCCCTGGATCATCCAGGTGGGCCCAGTGTAGACACAGCATCCTTAAGGGGAAGGTGGACTCAGGGAAGAGGTGGAGCAAGGCCTGTGTCAGCCCAGAGCAAGAGGGCGCCCGGCTGGCACCTCGATCTTAGCCCCGTGGGGCCCGTTCTGGACGTCTGGCCTGCAGAGCTGTATGGTGACAGGCTGATGCTGTCTGAGGCACAAAGTTTGTGCTCGTTTATTTTCGGCAGCAATGGAAGCGGTGTTGAGCAGTCCTCACCAGGTGAGGCCTGAGATGTGGGTTGCCCACATTCCAGGGACTGTGTCGAGCCTCAGTTTTGGTGGCAGAACTTTCCAGGGATAAATGCCACAGGACACGGCGGCCCAGGCTCCAGTCCCACTGTCTCCTGTCTCATGCAGTCGGGGTCCTCAGAGGGATCCTGCCTGCGGCGAGGTGGGGGGTCTCACCTGGCCTGCTCTCCTGTGCACGTGTACACACCCCCTTCTCCCTCCCTGTCCGCTGAGCCACTCACTCATTCGCCCCATCGTTAATGCCCTCCAGGCACAGGACTGTGGCTCCAGCCTGCGAGACGGCTGCAGGTTTGCTGGCCCCATGGCCCGGCGAGCACACGGGCGGCTGGTCGTCAGCCTGGAGTGGTTTTTGGTCCTGTCCTTGGGTTTTGTGTTGGGGAAGCGTCCGGCTGCAGTCTTCAGTAACCAGGTCCCCACCCCCAGCACGGGGACGGGATCACTCCAGGGACACAGCGCTTGACTTGCCTCCCCGCCAGCCTGCGGGGAGCGGCTGCCAGTGGTTCCCAGCAGACAGGGCAGCACCAGGCTTCCTGGGTTACTGATCAGCTGACTTCTAGACACCACTTTCACCTCATCACATGCGTCCTCAATAATTATGGAACAGGATGTGGCAAGATAAAAGGTCAGTTCACACCCCGCTAGTCCAGAGTCACCTAACGAGAATATTCGCATGTCTTAGTGCCCGAGAACAGTCCGTTTGTTCATACGCCTTCATGCACTGTGGCTCCTGCTTGTCAGAAAGTTCATCGCGTTTTCTTCTGTTGGCTGCGTTAATTGTTGTTCAATATCTTGAAGCATACCTTTTTTTCTGAGGGCTGTGTTTGTGGCCTAAAGAGTTTTATTCATCTTGGCACAAGAGCTGGCATGTGGAGGGAGACTGAATACCCTCTGCTGCACGGCTCGGGGGGAGGAGGTGTTCCTCAGCTATTGCTAAAAAAAAGAGATAAACAAAGCGGCATAAGCAAACCCCCCGCCAGAGCTCAGTGGCCTGAAGCGACCCCTGGTTCTCCCGCTGTGTGGTTGCCTGCTGGCTCCACACCACTGGGACGCCGGGCGCCTTCCTGTTAGACCTGCAGGTAGCATGGGTGGATCTGACCTGCCGGATGGCAAAAGATGCAGGGAGGTGCAGGAATCTCGGGAAACCATGGCAGGGATTCCAGCTCCTGCAGCCTCGCAGCAGGCAGCATTGTGCACTTGCCAAACGCCACCACCTGCTTCCCGAACCTTGGGAGCCCCATGGCCTCTCACCCTGCCGTCCCCACCCCACACCAGTGGGTTCTAGACAGGAACCTTGTTCTAGAAACCCTAGGAGCTAGAGCGCCCCAGACACCCAGCATCCCTGCCGCAAGGTGTGCACAGAGGGCGGCAGGGTCCGCGTGAGCTCCTGCTCAACACTTATCGCCAGGCGCCACCTGGTCCTGGGCCCTGTGGCTGGTGCCACCGCCTGGAGCAGCTGGGGGCTCCTTCTGATGCAGCCCTGAAGGGCTCATCGCTTCCCCTTGTGCCTCATTCCCCCTCTCACAGATGGGGGTGCAGCACGTCCTCCTCCCGGAAGGGAGAGCCGTCCCCCAGAGCGTGGGCACTGAGAAACATGGGGGCCCCTGGATGTTCGGGGTTTTCTTCCCCCCTCTGGCTCACACTTCTCACCTCCAGAGGATGCAGGACTTCCGGCTCCAGATCCTATTTGCCTGACACCCTCAAGGCCAGGGACCAGGGGAGGCAGTCAGGTTTCCTGCTGAGTGAAAGACGTCCCAGCTCAGATGCTGAAGGGACACGGCTGTCCCTGGGACTTGAGGATAAGTGGCTCCTGGTAAAAACACACACAGCGCATCTGCCAAGGTTGACAGCCTGCGGCCAGGGGCTTGCTGGCTTGGCGGGCAAGCGCGGAACTCCCCTGGAACAGCAAGTTTGCATGTGGTCCCCATCTTGTTAAGCATATAAAATACACCTTTGTTTTCCAAGAGGCATGTATTGCATGCAGGCCAAATCAGGATCATAGGAACTAAAAACTCTTCATTTTCCAAGCGGTTGAGAGCGGCGCTAATATCTTCCATCCCCCCGGGAATACGCTATTGCTTTTGGCTTTGATCTTCTGCTGAGTACGAGTCCAGTTCCTTCCCTCCAATGGCCGGTCCCGCAGAGAGGGAGCTGGGGGCACTGCCAGCGGCTGTGCAGGTTGGTGCATGTGTGCATCTGGGAGCCCGGGAGTCACAGGCCAGCAGGTCCACTGTGAGACGGACTTTAGGCTGAGGCCACTTATTACCGAGCCCCCTTTCCAGCCTCCTCTGGGCGTGTGCACAGGACCGAGTGGGTCCAGCTGTGTGTGTTACTGGGACCCCTCGTGGTCAGTGGGCTGTCCCGGCCTCGCCGCGGTCAGACCCTGGGAGACCCCTCTCCCCAGGGTCAAGGCGGCCACGTGGCCTCTGCAGACCCTGCTCCCGGCATCTCCCATGAAATGAGGGCCCTGTTTGCCAGCCAACCAGGCACGTGCTTTTTCAGAGATGTCATTCTCCCTCGCGGATGGGTTCCCCATTTTGTGGAGAGGGAAGGTTTTCTGGGCTGCTTTAGGTGGGGAGGGACGGTGACGTATGTGGCACTGGTTACACAGGACTCCACACCCCAAAATCACAGAGTCTGGGCTTCTCTCTGGATGCTGCTCCTCCAGCCCCGCCGGGCACAGGTCTGACTCAGCTGCTCAGAGCTGCTGAGGTGCTGCTGGAAACCGCCCGATGTACACATGGCCCCCCTCCGTGTGGCCTGAATACTCTGAGCCTTAGTATTGGGGAGGGTAATCCTTCCCACTTTATTTCCCTTTTTCAGCGTTAACTATTCTAGGCCTTGTGCCTTTCCGTATAACATTTAGAAGAAGCTTGTCTATATATATATATATATATATATATATATATATAAAAAAGCTGGATGTTTGAGAACAATTGTATTAAACCCATAGACCAACTTGGGGAAAATTGACATCTTGACTGAATCATGCAGCTCATGAACTTACATATACCAACTTATCAAGCCTTCATTGCCGAGATTCTGACTTTCTTCTTTAAAACTTCAATAACAAATCATATCAACTGTTTTGATGTCAATTCTGTCATGATTCTGATAAATTTATTTCCTCATAGTTAATATATGAGCTGGTTGTTTTCCATTTTAATCCTCTTTTATTTTTAGCAGTCTCAAATGATTTTTGAAGTAAGAAACTTTAAATTATAAATCGGCAGTATATCTAATAAACGCTTTTCTCATAGCTTACCTATATATGTTTATATTTAACTTCTAATGTTCTTATGTACCTATAACTTACAGGATTCAATTTTTATATCCCATTACCCATTTAAAAATTTTACTTACAATTATGATTTTTGGGTGTACATTTTATTTAACGTTTGTACAATTTCTGCATCAGCATTATGTTGTGCAGTGTGAGTACTTCAAGGGGTAATTATGTCTTGTGAGTCACCCACCGTGTAACTGGCACATTTTAATAAATGCCTCTGTGCTTGTTTTAGCAAATGTATTGATCACCTGCAGCACCATTCCTGGTAAACCTTTCTGCCCAGAGGGGAAGTGCTGTAACTATTCACATTCGGAATCCCCATTTAACAGTTTTCTTCCCCGTTTACTAGAGGAAACTCCTGTGTTACAGGAAGTACATTTCTGATGATTCCTGTGCATGTTCTCAGTCTGGCTAATTCTCCGTGCTGGAATTTAATCCTCACCAACTCAAACCTGCCTTCCTTCATCTTACTGAGGGTCTCACACCTTTCCACACCTGCCTATTCAATTCCATGACAACATTGTGGGAAAGGCATTATTATCACCACTTCTTGTGAGGGAAACTTGGGATTCTTGAAGCTATCTTGCCCAAGATACCACATGGAACCGTAACTCAAATACAGTTTTCTTTTTTTAATATATATATTCCGAGTACAATATGGCAAGTGCCTGGTTGTTGTAAGTCTGGCTTATAGACTTAGTGCTCATCCTCTCTAAGCATAGTTAGAAGTGCAGCGTGATAATAACATTTACCAAATCATTTTTGGATTTGGATTAGCTGACTAAAAAGGAAAAGGAAAACCTACATCCTTGGGCTCCATTCCCATGTGCATAAGCAAGTGAAACAAGCTGGTTCGTTTTGTATCGCTCTGTAACTAGCAGCTGAAAGAAACAGAATCCTAGGAGGTAAGGACCTCACGCTTGCGTCTTGCTGAGCGTGTGTGTTTGTCTGGTGAGGGGAGATGCATCCTGGTTATCCGTTGGGCAGAAGATTGAGTGATCTTTCCCTATTTTAACAATGTTGCTAGATGTGATCATCATGTCTCAAAAGCCTTTGCAAAACTCACAAATACCTGTACGTATTATTTTAAAAGCCACATTAAACACATGGCATATGATTTAACAGCACATATATGCATGAATGTTGCTCTTATAAAGTTTCTTCTCTGCATGCAGAAAAAAGAGGTTTTTTTTTTTTTAGCATATTGCTAGTTGTGTAGTATCTTTAAGATATTTTAAATAATGTTCACCTTTATATCCAGTTTCCTGTTATTGCGCAAGTAACCACAGACAGGAGGCAAAGAACTTATAGGTTTTTGACCTAGGAACTGCTGAGTGGTGGTTACACTTGCGGGTTTGGAGAAAAGCACTTTGGGTGGGAGAGGAAGTGCCCTGAGTTCAGGACTTTCGTGAGACAGTGATGGCGCTGCCTCCAAGGCCATGGGACAGATGCTTCTGAGCTGACTTTTGGCATTTGCTGCTGTTGGCAAATCCTGTGCGTTGTTTCCTGGTCGTTTGCTCCTCTCCATCCTCCATTCTGAGTGCTGGCTGCTGGAAAGGGTGTGGGCATCATTAGTCATTTCAGGGGAACAGCCTTTGGCCTTGCTGATACTCGCTAGGATTTCTCTACTTTTTCTTTAAATTTTGCTCTTGCCTTTTTTCTCTCCTATGTTTAGTACCATTCATTTGTACGTTTCTAGCTTGTTCAGTTGAATATTTCACTTATTTTCAGACTATTTTCTCTCTTAATGTTCACATTTAAACCTATAAATTTCTCTCAAAGTACCAGTTTAGTTTCAGTTTCCGCATGAAGTACTTCTGTCTTCATTTAGTGTTAACTATTTTAAAATTTCTGTAACAGTTTCCTTTGTAGTCAGTGAATTACTTAGGAATGCTTTGTTTTTTGTTTGGTTTTTTTTTTTTTTCACATTTCTGACCTAGTCCCTGGGATAGTGACCTGATTCCTGATTAATTTTCATAAAATTTCCATGTGTTTCTGAAAAAAATGCATATATTATATGTCTGTTGTTACAGGATTCTACTTAATATCCATTATGTCATATTTTTTGGATCAAACTTGATGCTGTTTTTCAGATCTTCTAAAACCTTATAATTGATTATATTTGCCCTGTGACCTGTGGGTTTGTAATGAGGATGAATTAAAACCTGCCTCTGCATTTGTGCTTCTTCAGTGTTTCCTCGTAACCCTTCCAGCTTCTGCATTAGGTGTCCTGACACTCTGTGTGTAGTTTGTGATCATTGATCTTCCCAGGGATTTTGCTTTGTATTATTATTTTTCATTCATTTTATTTCCCACTTATGTTTTTGGAGTTAAATTAATTTTCTTTTATCTTATATTAACAGCACTAAACCAACTTTATATTGGTTAATATTTATGTGGCATAATTCTCTCATCTGTTTACTTTCAATCTTTCTAGTTGAATTTCTTAATTTTATAGTTGCTGCCTTTTAACTGGAGAATTTACCCATTCATGATATTTTGGACTACTGATATATAACATTTAGACTTACTTTTACAAATGAGTTTTGCTGTGTTTCATCCTGTGCTTTGATTCTTTTGTTTCCCTTTCTGCCTCTGAGAGGTTGATTTTTAAATATTTTTCCCAGTGTTGGTTGGAAGCTGAAGAGTGTAGTTCTGTTTTGTCTTAACTATTACCCTTTAAAAAATATTTATTTATCTATTTATTTATTTTTTGGCTGTGTCGGGTCTTAGTTGCAACACGCAGGCTCTTCGTTGTGGTGTGCGGGCTTCTCTGTAGTTGTGGTGCACAGGCTCCAGAGTGTGTGGGCTCTGTAGTTGTGACACGTGGGTTTAGTTGTCCCGAGGCATGTGGATCTTAGTTCCCTGACCAAGGATCGAACTGGCATCCCCTACATTGCAAGACAGATTCTTATCCACTGGACCTCCAGGGAAATCCCCGTTTTTAACTATTGCCCTTAATACTGTAATGTATATACTTAACTCTACATTTTACTGAAAGAATTTAAGGTTACTCTGTATCTCTCTTTCCACCTGGACAAGAAAAAAGATCTCAAGAGGCTGATGTGGTGTAATAAGCGGTATTACTATCTAGAGTTTTGATCAATTTCTGTGTCTGTTATTTTTTGTCTTGTTTCTTCCTCTAGGTTACCTTCTCTTACTGAAAGACATCTTTTCATAATATCTTTTTTTCAGTGAGGTATTGAAAGTAAGTGATAATATCTCTTGGTCTTTGTATACCTGAAAATGTCCTCATTTTGCTGTCACATTTTGCTAAAATGATCGTTTAGCTTGGTATACATCTCTAGATTGACATAGTATTAACATATTAATAATATTATTATTATTAACACTTTGAAAATATTATTTTATTGCTTCCTGATATCTGATGCTGCTGATAAGGAATTTGCCATCCTTTACCTCTTCAAATATTGTTTCTCCAAAACTGCCTTTATTATTGTGTTCTGGATTCTTTTATATATATTTTTGAAACCCTTAAAGTGTCACCCATGGCTCTTAGCTGATCTTTTATATTTTAAAATAAATTTTTCTCTCTAAGCTGAATTTTGGGTGATTCCTCAATATTATATTCCAACCAACTTCTTTCAAATGTGTTTTATCCTTGCAGGAAGTGTTCTGCCACTTTTTAATATCCATTTTTAAATTTCCAGTATGTTCTTTTACATATCCACCTTCTTATACTTTACTGCAATTTGTAAAATAATTTCTTTTTTAAAATTTGGCTATTGTTCATTCATCTCTTTGGGGATTCTAAGCATACTTAGTTTAAATTACTCTTCAGACTATGTTTTTTATTTCAAATTGACCTGGAATGCAGTTATCTTCCAGCTGTTATTTGGTTATCTGTCTTAGCATTCAATTTAAATGTGTTTTTATGATTTTAATTTACAGATTTATTTTTGGTCGAGAAGCATGCTTGGTCTTTCCCTTTCTCTTTCTCCACTCCTCTCTCCCTGAATTTGGTTTTTGCAATTGCTTCTTTCCAAGTTTGTTGGGACACAAGTGCAGAACCGTGACAGGAAGACCCCGGTTCTGGTCATCTGGCAGCTCATGTCAGGATCTTCTCCCTTGATGAGTCTGGGTCTCCGTTAGGCATGTGTTTAGCTCAAACTGCAGTGCCACGTCCTAGTGTAAACATCAGCCTCCCTTCAGGAACCTGGGAGTCCCCACCATTCCTGGGCTCCAGTCTTTTTGTGGAGACTCACTCCCTGCCCGAAGCCGGGAGCCCAAGGCATAAGCTTGTGTTTCTGTTTCATTTCTGCTCATGGAAAAACTGCCTTGTTTTGAGCCTAGCTATGCCAGTTTATTTTTCTCTTGTTATATTTTATATATGGTTTTCTATATGTTTGAAATAAAGGTGATGTTTCAAAGCTTGAATTAAAAACTTAATCTTACCTAGAAGTTTCGTTTAGATATTGAATAATATAACTGTAAGAGAGGTTAGGAATTTGGGATTTCACACTTCAGATATAGTTTGCAAACTTAAAAAACAATTCCTAAGTAATCTCACCCTCACCCTACCCCCAAAATAGGCAATCTCCAGATTCATTGCCATAAATTTGACTTCACTTAGTCTATGAAAACCTATGAAAATTTTGGGCATTATCGTTGAGGAAATGGCCACTTTCTCCCTTGGTCAGTTCTTTCTCAGGTGATGGCTGCAAACTGACATCATCCATTTCCCAGGAACCTGAAATTCCCATACACTGTTCAGTAACTTTTTTCTCCTTCAGAAAAAATTCTTGGGTTCTGTAACAGTGAGAAGAGTCTCTACTTGATAAAATATGTGCGTGATTATCTCAGTCCAATTCTTTTTATGCAGCAGTACATTGTGTGTGTGTGTGTGTGTGTAGTCAGTGATATATGGATAGTTTAAAAGAGCCCATAAAGTTGATTATCCACTTGGAAGTTCAGCTCCTGAACTTGGGCCCTGTCATCAACACAGGTGAAGTTTTAGGCAGGTCATGGTTACAGTGCTTCACTCTGGAGATTTCCAGACCATGAAGAGAGTCGCTTGTTCTTTAGAGATATCGGATAAGTGGAGATACCGCACGTTCTTCTAGTTATTTGAAGCACAGATTCTGCCCTTCTGAGCTGGAGTCTGGAATGCCAAGTGGGCTGTGTCTGCGGAGTGTGAGGTGTGGGGAGAGCAGCCCTTGGGATGGTGTCCGGTCCAGCATCTCACTTCAATCTGCACGGAAGCTGCAGAACTGGCAGAGTCCCACGCCGGCCCGTGAGTGGACTCTGGCAGGTTTGTGGATCCTTTCCTTTCAAGCGGGAAGCACTTCAAACCCATTCCCAGCCCTGAGGAGGCAGCACTGGGAGTCAGAAAAGCTCCCTGCCCCCGGACCGCCCCACCCAGACCGCTTCCTGCACCCAGACCCCCTCCACACCCAGATCCCCCACACAAACCCAGATCCCCCCCAACACCCAGATCCCCCCAACACGCACAGCCAGATCTCCATGCTGACCCTAAGCAGCAGGGATTCATTCCCTGGGCCTCACCCTGCAGACTCCCAAAGCCTCTTGGAGACAAGCAGACCTGTTAAGTAGCCCTCCCCTCCCCAGGGCCTGTCTGCTCCCGGGTGGAAAGCAGCCAGTCCCTGGCCTTACCTGCCCTGCAGGAGTCCAGGGCACACGGGTCAAACTACCTCTAATAACGACGCAGGGAGTTTTTGTGTCAGGAAGGACACAGTTGCTCGAAGCCTCTGTGTGGAGGAAATGTCCCGTGGCATCTCTGGTGGCTGGGTGACCCTGCCCCCTGCTCATCCTGAAGCATCTGTGCAGAGGAAATGTCCCATGGAGTCCCCGATGGCTGAGTGACCCTGCCCCCCGCTCATCCTGAAAATGCTGCAGATGGGCTGTTCCACAGTGAACGCCTCCCTGGGTTAGTGGCTCAGTGCTGAGTCGTCTGGGGAAGTCTAGCCAGGGCAGACCCCTGTGTCCCCATCCAAATCCCACCCAGGCCCAGAGCCACCTCCTGCAGAGCACAGGGCAGAGACCCGAGCTGGGCCAGGGCTGGTGGAGCTGATTTACAGGAACGGCTCATGGGCAAAGCCAGAAGGACAACCACAAAATATTTCCACATGTCAGACTTCAGCAAACTTAAACGACGTGGAAATATTTACCCTGGATTAGAGACTTCGAGAAGTACTTAAATTATAGAATTTAAGTCTTTGGAGAGCTCAGCCTTGGCCCATGGTGGGACCGTCTGGAGAGATTTCAGAAACCATGGTGCCTAGACCCATCCCGGAAGCTCTGAGTTAATTGACCAGGAGTGGGATCTGAGTAATAGCCAAGGACCCTCCACGAGGCCTGGATAATCAGACAACGGGCTGAGACGGGCATGATCTGACCGGTGGCACCATGCCCTGTGGGAGAGACAGGTTACATACCGCGGAGGTGGCCGATGCTACAGCATGGGACTTTCTTTTCTGAAATCTGTAAAAGAAAACAGGTGACCATCCAGGCTGCAACGGGGGAACAGTGGTGTGGTGCCTTCTCCAGCTTTTCTCTGCCGTGATGTCCTGTGAAACTAACACTCTCAAATATAAGCTAGTTTTAGACTTTTAATCAAAACTAAATCCTTGCACTTAACTGCCTCTGTCAAGGCAAAGCACCTGTGTGGAGATACTGTTAAAGGTTTCTGCTGTGGAGGTGTTACATATGTTAGTTTGCACCTATATTAGTACTTATCATATGTGTACCTCAATCCTCAATCTGGAACACAGTTACAGTACTGACCCAACTTGACAGATGATAAAACTGAGGTACAGAGAGGCTGGATAATTTACTGGAGGTTCCATAACTGGTAACTGGTCCACTTGCCTGTGAGTCTGCACTATTTCTGCATCAATCACAGCGAAATCCTTGCTTTTTTTTTTTTTAACAAGATATTTAATATAGTTCCCTGTGCTATACAGTAGGTCCTTGTTGTTTATTTTATGTATAGTAGTGTGTATCTGTTAATCCCAAATTTCTAATTTATCTACCCCCCCCCCATTCCCCTTTGGTAACCATAAGTTTGTTCTCTGTATCTGTGTCTGTTTCTGTTTTGTAAGTTCATTTATATCTTTTTTTTTTTAGATTCCACATATAAGTGAAATCATATGATATTTGTCTTTTTCTGTCTGACTTACTTCACTTAGTATGATCATCTCTAGGTCATCCATGTTGCTGCAAATGGCATGATTTCATTCTTTTGTATGGCTGAGTAGTATTCCATTGTACATTCGTACCACATCTTCTTTATCCATTCATCTGTCGATGGACGTTTAGCTTGCTTTATCCTTGGTCTTCTTACGATTTTATTCCATGCTATCCTCTAAAGTTTTGTGCCAGGTTAAAAAAGGGGAAAGAGAGTTGGAGAGCTCTCCTTTTGTTTTCGTTCTGGCTACCAAACAAAATATAGAAATATAATAGGATAAGGGGGTTTTAATAGTGGATTAAAAAAGATCAAAACCAACACATCATACTGTCCCATAAAGAGAGGTAATTCAAACTGGCTATGTACAAACCATTCTCATACTGCTATTTCTCCTTTTCTACTCACTGTCATGTTTGAAGTAACTGGATAAGAACAGCATTGAATATAATCTTAAAATTCTGCTTTAGAGAACATTTGAAAGTCTGTTTTCATTTTAAGTTTCTTCTTTTGATGGATAAGGCTGAACAGTAAGTTCTTCATGGAGATTTCAGACTGCCCCCTCATCTACCACACGGTCTCCCAAAGCATGTGAGCAAGCAACTTCTTACCAGGCCCAAGACAAACAACAGCTGTGCCAGAGAGTCTGGTAGCTGATTCATCTTGGCACAGATAGGCCTTGTGTTTTAATTAGGCAGGAAACCAAGTCTGACAATTAAACAGTGACATGCCTTTCTCCCTTCACGCCAGTGACGTGTAGGGGTTTTCTCTCCCTTTGCGTCCGTGCTGTTAGCGGTGGCGTTAATGCTCAGGGACGCCACCACGTCACAGGACATGTGGAAGGTGGATTTCCCATCTGGCATTCCTGTGATATCCTCGTCACCTCCGGCTGGGAGGGGGAGATGGGTTTTCCGGGGAGCATGGAGTCATGGGTCTCTGGGTGTTAAAGTGTTCAGCTATTTGGACGATTTTCAAATCAAAGAGTTTTAAGCAAATAAGACTAAACATGCTTCTTTTACAGCATTTTTCACTAATTGCCCTTAACACTCCAATCTACTAAGCAGGATTGAAATAGAGATTTACTCATACTCACTGCTCAGAGTAAATGCGATGATGTTTCTTGTTTTTTTGTTTTGTTTCTTTGCTTTTGTTTGTTTGTTTTGCAAGGATGCTCTGAGTTTGGGGATTTATTTACATTTAGGAAAGACATCTAGTGAAAGTATGGTTTGTAGATAACCCCACAGGCCAAATTAGAAAAAAATTATATCTTATGCTGGATTCATGCAGGAAAAATAGTACATTGGAAATGTTTGGATTTTATTCTCATGATGGTTATGGCTTACGTTTGGTTACTTCTTGTTATTCACTTTCTCCTAGTTCCTTGTTGACCTAGGACCTCGCTCATGGGGTTTACCACCCTTCACAAGCAAGTCGGTCCTATTTTCTGGGGGTGGCAGCTCTCACAGCAGGCAAAGGCCAGAAGGCCCTGTCCAGCTCCTGATGGGTCAGCCAAGGACTGAGTGTTGATGTCCAGCCAAGCCAGGCTTTCCCTGCTGTCTTCAAGCTGGTGCCCCTTCTCTCTCTGAAATGCTTTCCTTCAGTTTACACATGGAGCTCACTTATACATCATGGCATCTTCTCACATTCTAATCAAAATGCAGGAGATATTCCTGGCTGTCACAGAGGAGGGTGATATTTAGATGATAAAATAATAGTCTTTACTATATGCCAAGTACTGTTCTAAGACTTTATTTATATTAACTTAGTTCTCAGATCCCCTGAAGTAGATGCTGTTCTCATCCCCGTTTTATAGATAAAGAAGTTGAGGCAGAAGAGGTTAGGTAACTTTGTCCCAATTTTATGGATGAAAACATTGAGGCAGATGATCTTGTGTAACTTCACTGAGAGGACACGGCTGCTAAAGAGCAACTCGAGGTTCGAACCCCACAGCCTGACCCGACCTGTGCCCGGCACCTGTGCTCTGCCACCTACTACCTACAGTGGGCCGTACATTTTTGTATGGGGAACAAGGAAAGTACGAAGGTTCTAGAGAAACTTGAGTTTAGAGAAAAGCAGCTATTTTCAAACCTGTTTAGACAATACAATATAGTAGGCAGAGCTGTATGATTTGCCCCTCTTGTTGCAAACTTGGAAGACGGCTCTGACTGAATGAAGAAACGGGCCTCAGAGCTTGTGGAAACACTGACACAAAGGACACATTTAAACACTTGTCTCCCTAATGGAGGAAATCGAGGCGGATGGAGGCTGTGCGATGTTTCACGATTACGAGGAAAGCAACGAACAGAAACATTTAGCGCTTGAGCAACCTGTGCTGTTAGAAACAGATGTACAAGTTAGATGTGTACCAAGTGTGAGCACCAAGTCTGGACTTAGAACCTACAGTGCTTGCCTATTTTTGGTGTATTCTTCTGTTACTGTTAGAATAAAACCCATCTGGTTATTAGTTATTTTTTCAGGGTTGCTCCATTGTATGCACATAAGGTGTGTGATATTGAAAAGAGGTCTTTTTTTATGCTTTGGGCATTAAAACACCTAGAGAATATCTCCCTCCCCCAGGTCCCCCCACGATCTCGGTCGAGACCGTCCCACTCTCCCAGGTCCCACCACAATGGGGTTGGAGAACAGTCCTCTCACCCAAGGTCTCCTGAGCCCCTTGGCAGTCAATTCCCTCCTCCCACTCTGGCCACATTTGACCTCTGTCCCTACGTGTCTTTTCAGGAAGCCATGTAAATTGAATAATACAACGTGTATTTAGTGTATGGAGTCTCCCATTTAGCATAATGCTTTTTGAGGCTTTTTCATATTGTTGCACCTACCAGGAATTTGCTCCATTGTATGGTTATCACACTTTGGGTATACATTCACCAGTTGTGGATGTTTTGGTTGCCTGACTTTTGGCCTGTTGTGAATTTAGCTACAGAAACATTCATGAACAGCTCTTTGTGCCAACATATGTTTTCATTTTCCTTGGATACATACTTACATCTGGGATTTCTGGGTCATATATTAAATATATGTTTTACTTTATGAGAAACTTCCAAACCATTTTCCACATGACCATGCTATTCTATGTTCCCAGCAGCTGTGAATGTATGAGAATTCCACTTGCTTCACAATGAGGGTAGGGTATTTTTTATTCTAGCACCAGCTGAATATAAAGCAAAAAGTGATTATGGGCCCATTTCAGTTATGGATAGACCTATATGAATCCTTAATAAACCATGGCCCACTGAACTCAATTGTGCACTTAAAAATACATCTTGATTGATATTTATCCCCAAATGCAAGATTGTTTCAACATCAGAAGATCTAATGACTTAACTCACTACTTGGATAAGAGAAAATATTTTATATTATCTCAGTAGACACAGAAGAAGCATTTACATCCAGTACTGTTTAAGATTAAAAGGAACTCTAACAATGTAGGAATGGAAAGGAGAGTTTTAATCTGGTATAGGTTATACGCCAAATTTTAGAGCAAATACATTACATAATGGACAAATTTTACAAGCACTCTCCTTACAATCAGGCACATGACAAGGGTAACTATTCTGACAGCTCCTTTTCACATAATACTGGGAATCTTGGCCTATAGAACAAGGAAAGGCAAATAAATGAGAGTGAAAGGGCTTGAAAGAGGAAAGACAAAGCTCTCATTATTTGCAGATGATTTGAGTTATTTAACTGGAGAAACTAATAGAATCATTAAGCTATTAGAACTAATATGATTCAGCAAGGTTGTTCCATGTAATAACTAGTTTACAATGATCAAAACACCAATAGTAAGTAAAAAACTTAAAAATAAGATTTCCTATGTAATAGTGAATAACTCTTGAAACTGTCTAGGAGCTGAACTACCAAAAACAAATAAAAAATGACCATGGAGCAAATTTTAAAACTCTAATAAACTACATAGAAGATCTAAATAGTATTCCCCATCCTTCCATAATTTAAATTACAGCCTAATATTATAAGGATGCCAGTTCTTCACTATTTTATAAATTTATTGCAATCTCAATCAAAATTCCAGTAGCACTCAATAAGCTTGTTCCAAAAAACATATATTGGAGAAAAAAGACCCATAAAAAGCTCAGTCAACTTCATATTTTCCCTATTAGATAATGAGAAATACTTCAAAACCACAGTAATGAAAACAATATGTTATTGGTTCAATAACTGAAATAAAGCCAGAGGAATATAATAGAGGATTCAGAGATATTTGTGGATTTAATATTTATTAAATATGGCACCACAAAACAATAGGGAAAAGAGAGATTATTTGGTACAATGTTTAGGAAAAATTAGCTCTCTATTTTGAGAAGAAATAAAACTGTATTTCTATGGAAAAATGCATACATCTGATAACTTTAATATCTAAGTTTGAAAGGTAAAACTGTAAGTAAGTAGAATAAATTATAGGAAAGTAACTTTGTGACCTATGCTTGGGAAAGACTTTTTAAACAAAACTTGGAAAGTATAAAATACCAGACAAAAAACTTTGGTGAATTTATTTTCATCAGAGTTAAAGATCTATTTTCAGTGACGAACACCATGACAAAGTTAATGGCCAATAGCTGACAGTAGTACTTACAAATGAGTAATATATGAAAAAGTGGACCTTGATTCTTGCTGCATCTAAAAGTCACCTGGGGCCTGTGTTTTGGTGTTCCTGTTTTTGCCTCACCCCACTCTAAATGAACCCTAGTCTCTAGGAGTGGACATGGGCACTGGTATTTACCTAGAGCCTACCCCCATGTGATAAAGATTCATAATGAAGCCCACCAATTGAGAAAGATTATTGTGTGTACCATCCTGGAGACTTAGTATAAAGTATGGGTTTATTATTATTTAACTTTTCTATATCTCATTTTTTTCCACCAATGACAATTAAATTTTCCCCTACTTCTGGTTATTTCTAGTTAATATCCCCTCGAATAGTCCCTCTTCTACATTTTCTTGGATTTCTCTTCTTCTGGAATTCCTATTAAATGAATATTAGACTTAGTCTGTCATCTAAACTCTCTTTCACATTTTTCATCCTTTCAACTCTATGAGCTACATTCTGGATGATTTCTTCATATCTGTTTTCCAGTTCACTAATTCTATCTTCAGCTGTTTCTAATCAGCTCTTCAGCTCTTAACCCATCAATTGACTGTTTATGTTCAGTAACTACTCTTATTTCTAGTTTCACTTTGGTTCTTTTCAACCTTTCCATTCTTTATTA
This sequence comes from Hyperoodon ampullatus, assembly GCF_949752795.1. Lineage (NCBI taxonomy): Eukaryota > Metazoa > Chordata > Mammalia > Artiodactyla > Ziphiidae > Hyperoodon > Hyperoodon ampullatus. The sequence continues at coordinate 88,913,227 of NC_136925.1, read as the reverse complement.
TGGTGCCTTATACTCTTATTACGTTTCTAGTCATTTTAAACAATTGATTTAAAGACTGTATATGATATGGCTCTATTGTCTAAAGTTTTTGTACTCCATTTCTGCTGATAATTGTGTCCACCAACTCTACTTCATGGGGAAATATTCAAAGATGACCATGATCAGAGTTTATCGTGAGGGTCCTGCATGGCTTTAGTTGAAGGAATGATTGAGGAGGGTCTTGGTTTGCTCTGTGAGGTGCTCTGGGAGTCTTCCTGGCCAAGACCACATTTTTTTTTGTTTTTGTGAGCTCCTTGGCTTGGATATCCTTGTTTCATGTAGCATAAGTTAAAACTGCAAGAGCAGCCCTGTGCTTATGGATTTTGGAGGCATTTTCCTCACCTCGAGCTAAGATAACCTTGTCTTCCTGGGCATCCGGGTGGTCTTTCTAGTCCACACTTCACTCAGCTTTAGACACATGAACTTTCCAGCTTTGTGTGGGTTCCTCAGTCCCAGCTCCCTTCCTGAGATCCCAAGTCCTTGCCTTCTGTGTCCATATGGCCAGTAAAGCCTGTGTCCCTCCCCTTCTTAAAACAGAAGCCAGTGACTTCTTGAGGCTGACAGAGTGTGCCTCGTAAGCTTACCACACTGTCTATTTTTTATTTTTGCCCTTATTTTCTTGCCTGCTCAACTATATACATTCATGCATCCTGGGCAAACCCTGGAATTGTTGTAATCTTCACACTAACTGCCCTAGAGTTTGCTAGTGGAATCAATATCCCTGCTTCAGTTGGGTATCCTAATCTTATTTCAGGAATGGTGTCAACCCTGTCCCTCATAGCTTGTCTTTTAGTCTCCCCACTGTTCTGGGAACTTTCTACCCATATGGTTATCATAGGTGCATCAAGTCGCTGAACACACAATCCCACTCTGGTCAAATTTTGAAACTGAAGCTGAGAAGAAGCAGTGGCAGAGCTGAAACCTAGTAGGTTAAGTGATGTAGATTTTTGTTGTGTTTGTTTTGTTTTCTTCTGGCCATGTGGACCAGAGAATTAGAAAGACATGGTTTCCAAAGAGAAAGAAGAATAAGGAATTCATGTATCAATGATCAGACACAGGTGATGAGGACAGAGTCCTGCTGACAGTTAAGTCTATGGCTTTGGCTTTTCCTGACTCCAAAATCCATTTTGTTCTTTGCTTCTTTTGATATTCCCATAACACATAATAAAATGCCTTCTGTTAAGCTAGTCCAAGTTGGGTTTCTGTCCCTTGCAACCAAAGGAGTCATTCATGTCCCCCTCTGAGTTCTTACAGTGACTTTCCAGTCCTCCCTGCAGATGAATTGGGAGAGTTTTCCTTTTCTTGATTCTGGGCTTCACTTTGATACCTGGCTCCAAAGGGACTCAGGTCATGCCTATATGTCTTTAAAAAAGCGTCTTCTAGAGCTAAGTCATTCGCTGTCTTCCTACAGCTCCGTTTTCCATGATGCTCCCGGCATCTGCCCTGCTGCCTCCTTTTCTCTCTTCAGCCACCAAGTGACACCTGCTCCACAGGGACCAATGCAGTCACCAGGGGTCATACAGTGTATATTCCAAGTATATCAAGGGAGACCTGACATTCTGAGGTTAATTCCTGGCCAAATTCGAACAAAATCCATGTGAATAAGATCTACTGCATTTACCCACTGGATTTTGTTGCCTCTTTTCTTAATGATTCAGGAGTGTGGAAATAGAAGTGCTACTGCTATCTGAAAATTGTTTATGTTGTTTCAAGATCTGTTCTAAGAAAGGGTCATTAATGTTCTAAGATATTGTTAGTATGAGATTTGTAGCGGTGTTTTGCAGACTGAGCTATTTTTATTTTATCCTGGTTGTGTGTGGTTTATCATCATTGTCTCTGATATAATCCAATTCAAGAGAAATTTTAAAATAAATGTGACACATGCCCATGAGTATAAAATTATTTTGGATCTTGTGAATGAGTGCAGTTCTGCCCCAATGTGAAATCTCTCTTTTAGCCTTTTCTTTGAAATAAGAACTAAGTTCTCCTTCTAGAACAGTACACATCCTTGGGCCCAAATCTGCACTGTCAGCATCAATTTATCATATCAGGTTATTACAATCACCAGGCCTTGATCTTCCAGCATCCAGACTGTGAGAAATCAATGTTGGTTGTTCATACACTGCCCGGCATTTGGTGCTTTGTTTAAGGCCTGAACTGGCTAAGACATGGTGTTTATAAGTGTCTGGAGGACGCACAGTGAGCTAGAGGAGTGGGTCGAGCCCCTGCTGGTGGCCCATCCGTGCAGAGCCCTCCTGTTGTTTCCTGGCACCAGCCCACTCAGGGCCCCTGGGTTGGGCCATATCACCATCTCCAAAGCACCTCTGGGCCCAGAGCCAGGGCGTGCAGGTTTCTGTGCAGTTCCTGCACCCCATGTGACTGTGGGAACTCTGAAGGTGCATCTGCCCCCACCACAGCAGACACAGTGTTTATTACACAGGTGTAGACACGAGAAACACTGGACCCAAGACCAAAGTCAACCTGACCTTGAGACGGCTAACGGATTTTGTTTAAATTCTTGACCATAATACTGAAGGGAGTAATGAAGTGACTTAGGAAGATGTATTGGTGGACGTTTGTGAGAGGGGCTAGAAGGAGGTGGGTGGATGAGGACAAAAGCTGAGGCGCAGGTCACATGATTCCAGTGTGAGGGACCAGGACCCAGCCTAGCACAGCGGCTGCATTTGAAGGTGGGAGCGGGTGACGACGACAGGTATTAGAAGGAGAGGCAGCGAAGGTAAGATGCTCAGTATGTCGTTTGAATAGAGTGAAGGTTCAAAGGTTCATCCAGATTTTATATCATTTGACAGATGGGCATCACAGTAGGACGAGTGTGAGTTAATTGGATTTGAAGTTATACTGTGACATCCAACTGGCCATAGATAAATATTTTATTTTATTTTATTTTATTTTATTTTTTATTTTTTTTGTGGTACGTGGGCCTCTCACTGTTGTGACCTCTCCCGTTGCGGAGCACAGGCTCCGGATGCGTAGGCTCAGCGGCCATGGCTCATGGGCCCAGCCGCTCCACGGCATGTGGGATCTTCCCGGACCGGGGCATGACCCCGTGTCCCCTACATCGGCAGGCGGACTCCCAACCACTGCTACTCTAGGAGCCACCAGGGAAGCCCCTAGAGTAACATTTTAGATAGAGAATTTCAGTGCAGATCAGAGGTCACTGTGAGGCACCTAAAAATACCAGAGTGGCAGACTTTTGTGTCATGCATGTGGAAATGACCATTGACTGGACAAGGCTAAGGTCACTGATGTTAGAATAGTTCTCTGTCGAGGCACTTGGCAAAGGGCACACCCACCCTGGCAGGTTCAGAGCATGTTTGTCAGGCCACTCTGGCCCCTGCTACGGAGATCTCTTTCCGCTGACAGAGTATTCAAACTATGGACTTTCAGTGCTTCCTTAGCCTTTAGAATGAAAAATCACTTCATCTATTTGTTTTTTAATCAAGTTGATGAAAACAGTCCCCACCCTGTTGTATTTAAAAAAAAATCCACTACTCTTTGGGGAAAAGAGATAGCTGGGGGTCTCTGAGATAAGCCTGCCCAATGCTGGTGTGATTAGAACATTTAAGCCAACCTGGGACCTTGTGAAGGTGACTGTGAACTCAGCGTAGCCCCTCAGGGCCCAGAGTCAAGGGTGGAATTTGGAGCAAGGAACGAGATCTGAGTTCTCAGACCTGGCAGTAACTCATGACTAGGACTCTGCTCAGGCAGATGTTTCTGCAACTGTCCTAGTAAAGGACACAGCCACTCTCCTGTCGTGACCGGCGGGTCCAGCCCCCAGTGGCGTCCTTAGTGAAGCCCAGGACCCTGGCGCTGGCTCTGCAGGGACCCAGCCCCACACGGTGTGGGTCCCAGTCCCTCTCAAGGTTCTGGCCAGGTCAGCACAGGCTGGGGTCCCGGGTCAGGGAGGGTGGGAGAGTTCACTTTGGGGCAGTGGGAACACAGCTGTGGTGGTCCTAACCCCAGGCCTTCTGGTTGATGTGCCCTAGTTTTACTGAGTGAACTGGCCTTTGCCCAGGGCCTCCATCTCACACACCTTAGCTTCTGGGCCTCCCTCCCGCCGCTGTGGATGACCGTCCAGTGGGGACAGGGTCCAGTCGCCCCAACATGAGTTCCTCAGAGATGTATCTGCCTCCAGAGCTCCCACAACCAAGTCTTTCTCAGATCCCAGAAGTCAGGATGCTTCTATAGCAATTCCAGGTACAAATGACCAACAACACAGGAGGCCGTCCACATGGAAATGCCCTGTGAAGATCTAGTGTTACCTGCCCCACCTGGAGCCCTCTGAGCACCCCGACTACCCCTACACCCCCTGCTCCCCAGAGACATGACTGCCCCAGCTCCTCAGAAACGTCTGGGGCTGAATTCCTGAACTCCTCACTGCGATTCCAAACACTGACCATAGGTATCCACACTTCTTCTTGCAGAACGAGAAGCAAAATTTTAGAATAGCTAATTTTAATTTTTCTAACATTTACAGTTATCCAGACATTTTAATACATTTATAGTAACCAAACTGTTCTTCTTTGTTAAAGTAAATTTCACTTAAAACTAGTTTAAAATAGGGGGCTTCCCAGGTGGCGCAGTGGTTGAGAGTCCACCTGCCGATGCAGGGGACATGGGTTTGTGCCCCAGTCTGGGAGGATCCCACGTGCCACGGAGCGGCGGAGCGCGTGAGCCATGGCCCCTGAGCCTGTGCGTACGGAGCCTGTGCTCCGCAACGGGAGAGGCCACACAGTGAGAGGCCTACGTACTGCAAAAAAACCCACAAAAAACAAACTAGTTTAAAATAGGTAAATGGAGCATTCTATCAGCAAGTGAGCCCATAGAACCTTATTTAATAGTCTTAAGTTCAGTTACATCATTAAAATTTAGAAATTGTTGTAATATTATTCTTAATTCTGGTAAAATATACATAAAATAGAAAACACCATCTTTAAGTATACAGTTCAGTGGTATTAACTACAGTCTCATTGCTGTGCAAGCATCACCAACATCCCTCTCCAGAACCTTTTCCTCTTGCAAAACTGATATCCTGTCACCATTAAATCCTAGCTTCCCCTCCCCTCCTCCAGCCCTGGCACCCGCCATTCCTCTTCCTACCATTCTGCATCATGTGACTCCTCTAGGGACCTCATATGAGTGGAAGCACACAGTATCTGTCCTTTTGTGGCTGGCTTTCTACTGAGCATCATGTGCTCAAGGTCCATCGGTGTTGTAACAGGTGTGAGAATTTTCTACCTTTTTAAGTCTGAACACTATTCCGTTGCACTGATGGACACGTGGATTGCTTCCACAGTTTAGCTATTGTGAATCACACTGCAATGAACACAGGTTTCCAAGTATCTGTTCAAGACCTTGCTTCCAATTCTTTTGGAAAAATACCTGGAAGTGGAATTGCTGGATCATGTGTTAATTCTATGTTTAATTTTTTGAGGAACCTCAAAACATCTGTACCATTTTACATTCCCACCAACTGTGCACCAGATTCTGTTGTTTTTAACATGCCAGTTTTGTGTATGACTTTCATACTAAATGTTAGTTTATGTTATACATTGCTTTCATTTTTATATAAATGTTCTCCAGAGTAAGTCCTGAGTCCCATTACATCAAATGTGACTTTAAGAAAATAATTAATTTAACATTATTTAATGTCAATAATAATAGCTAAATAATGTCTTAAAGAAAAACCTCTAATGTGTGAGATTTATCAAGGGAAGATGCAGGACAAAGTAAATTTGGAAAAGCTACTGCTGAGATGACAGTCACATCAACTGAGGGGTGTGGACAGTGGGGCTCCGGGGCTGCTAACTCAGGCTAGGGTTGGACTGTTCTGGACTCAGAAGGCCTCCCCGGCTGGTTTCGATGCACAGCAGTACTTCTGCACACACCAGCAAGGGGCAGGGTGTTGCTATCATTGGGTGCTGCCTAAATCTCTCATTGAAATATAATGTTTATATTTTATCAGCATCATAAAACAATTATACATTTTCAAGCAATGAGCAAGTGTACCATATGTAAAAGTGATTGGTTCTTCTACCTTCCTCAGAAAGCAGTATTAAAAATAATGTATTTATATCAAACTTTTAATTTTAACTAGATCTCATTTCATTATCCCATTTTTATAATAACCATTGGAGTTTGATAGGTATTATTTTCATTTTCCAAATACTTGACAAAGGCTGTGTCACAGTGAGGGGAGTGATGAAATTTCATCTTGGAAAACCCATTTAAATGCATTCTTTTCACATACCAAATCCATAGGTTTAATCAGGCTGAGAGGAACTGGCTTTTGTCAGGTATATGTGAAGAACATTGCTGTACCGGGCTTCCTAAGATACTTTCACCAGGATAAAGACTGCTGGGATGGCACAGGTGGTGTGTCTGCTGGTGGAACCAGCATTGGAGATGGGAGGAGTGATGCTTGTGACATGGAGGGTAGAAACCAGGGGGTGGAGGGCATCCTTGCTGAGAGAAAAAGACCCCACAGGAGGCTTCTGAGGAGGCCGGACTGGGGAGGTGACCTCCTGAGGGCCGTGGGAAGACATCTCATACATGACAACCAGTGGTTTCAAAAGCATCTGGTGCATTGTGGAAGGAGGTTAGCCAGACCATCGTCTTGACCCCATTAGGATTTTGCCAGGCAGGCATCCCCCATCTTATGGGTAGGTAGACTGAGGCAGCCTCCTGTGAAGGCCTTGTTCCAGGTGGGCTGCCTGGAGGAGGCGGGATGGTGAGGAAGCCTGATGGCAAGCGCTTGGCAGGGGAAGCGGCACTGCTCTCCAGGGAGCCTGGCCTGGGATGGAAAAGTAGGAAGAGACATTCCCCATCATTAGATGGCTGCTGTGCAGCCCTGACAGTTGGCTTTTCTTTGTGATTCAAGAGCCTGACTGAAGCCCCCACCTCAAAGAGGGCATCTGCTCCCCTGAAGGAGGTCTCCAGCAAACACCGTGGCCACACTAGTGAGAGCCAGGCCGCTTTCTCTCAGAGGCTCCTCTGGAGGATCCTGGTTGGTTTTGATAACTGATCATATGGGCCACTTGTTTTTTCCTCTTCTCATGCTTTACATTCCTGTCCTATGTTTTATCAATAAATTCACCAATAAAGAGTGAGGCCTTGAAACCCTGGGCCCCCACCCTCAACCCCAAGAAAAGCAGAACCCAGACCCATGCATTCTCTCTCTCTCTCTCTCTCTCTCTCTACCTGTGACCTCACTGTGTGGCCCCAGGTGTCCTGGGGTGTCTTGCAATCATAATAAGAACCACAAGGGCCAGTGCAACCACAACATTGATTATTGATAGGCTGAGATCAACACAATAAATTGGTATCGTTGGCAGGGTTGTGTGATTGCACTTAGAATTAACCAAGGGTGACGTTCTTTACCTGCAGCTTGCTTAACAACCATCTGACTCAGGTGACTAACACCATCTGGGGAAGGAACACTGCTTGGCGGGGGTGCAAGCTGCTATGTGCTTCTGCTTATTATCGCCTCTGTCGCGTGTTCCCTGTGGTGTTGACCCAAAGATCACGGCTGCCATAACAATCCAACACTCTCCCCAGAGCAGTGTGATCAAGGCCATCTGTCTAATGACTAACTATAATGGCCTTAATTGACTATTAATGTGGGGAGGATTCTCCATGCCTTGAGGCCAAGGAGAACTAAAGAGGTAGATTGGATGGCAAGGCTATTGTCATGGTCCAAGGAGAGGCTCTGGGCTAAAGGACATGAGGACAGGATTCCGTAGGTGAGGAGGACAAGAGGCCTCTTCCTTCAACCTCTGAGTCGGTGAGTTGTGCCCGGACTATGTGTCCTAACCCAGAAGAGTGAAGTAACCTTGCACCCAAAAACCAATGGCACCACCCCTGACCCAGTGGGATATTATGGATCCAGTCCCTGGTGTGATGTTGCTAAAAAAATAATGGACAAATATAAATGTCCGGAACACCTGGTGCCAGCACTTCCTATGAACCCTGAGGAGGTGCATCAGCTCCTTGACAAATGCAAAACACCATGGAAGGCTCCTGGGTGTTGCTCTGTGCCATGCACACCAATGTGCCAAGATTCTGGATTAGGTCCCAGAGGCCTGACAGACTTTCCCAAAGACTCTCTGCACTGTCCTACGGAGGCAGACCCCAATCCTGGAGAGGTGTCTTGGGACACCCTGCAGAGGAAAGAGGCCACCTATGAAGAGGGCTCACAGTGACATCATCCCGAATGTTCCAGTGGCAACACAGAAGATTCAGGTAACAGGACAAAATCAAGCAGGAACTGAGATAAGAAATTACACCTTAATTAAAATGAAAACTTTTATTGAAGATTTTATGCAGCAGAAAGGAGAGAGGAATGAATTGGCTATTGTGGGATTTTTTGTTTGTTTGGAATGAGCTCTCAATTATTATTCACAGCTGCCAAAGTGCACAAACTCGCTGCTATCTCTAAACATCTTAAACTCTATAACATTCTTAAAGTTTCTGTAATTAGGAGAAGTAGCCTGTAAAAGTAAATCTCTGGACTCTAGGTCAAATGGGCCCTCCTCAGGGTTGGAAATAAAGAGGGGGTCATTTCGGTCACTACTGTCATGGAAATGATAAACCTATTGGGCTTCTAAGGGTTAAGAATTCTAAGTAATATATGTTATTAAAAAGTCTAGAAATAAGGAAAGGTCTATATGCAAGGAAAATAGATGTGTTTTTGGGTACGAAACATATGAGGTATGGAGTTTTTTTTTTTTTTTAAGGAAAAAGAAAATAAATTTGTCCTAAAGTAAAACTGGTTATTTCAGAATGGGAAATAGGAAAATAAAGGACAAAATGGGGTATATAGTTGGGAAGAGGGAGAGAGAAAGAATTTTATCTTGTGTAGTGAAGTTGGGTAAACTTGGATCATTATTATAAGGTGTGTGTGTGTGTGTGTGTGTGTTTTAACCTAAGCTTTAATAGCAATAGTATGCTTATATAATTTTCTTTCATCAGCTGAAAGGACAAAGTTTTCTTGGAGTATTGGTATGCTTCTGATAGACTACAAAATGCTTTTCTTTACCATAAATACTCTGGCTAGAAAGCAAAGATTTTGTGTTTTATCAGAAGAAATCATGCTAAAACTTCTTTATGGATATTCTTGTATGGATATATGTTATTAATATGTGTTCCAGAAATTATATGAAATTCCTAGAAATCTTATATGTATGTTATCATTTTTAATTCTTATTATCATCTTAAAATGTTGTATGTCACAGAAATAACCAAATGTCCTTGTCAACTGCATTATAATGAATTCTCATTATATATTTAATCATAGTCATTTTTAAGTCTTGTCATTTACAGTTATTGTTTTACTCTGATGCTTTTTACAAATGTGTTTCATATTCAGAGATTTTCATGGAGAGGTCTCTGACAAGTATTCTGGAATATAGGTTTCTGGTAATGTTCAGATCATACCACTGACCTGGGTAGGAATTTACATGACACTATAGAGAAACTGATGGCTTTATGAAACTGCCAACAAAAGATCAAGATCAACAAGAATTAATTACATGGGAGTGAATGAACTGATGAGGATAATTATAATTTTGTGACTTTTTTGGAAACGTTGGTTCTTTAACCTTTTGTTTTTTCCAGATTTAGGGAATCCTATTCTCTTAAGCCATCTATGATTTACAACAATTTGGTAAAGTATATCTCTGTGAACAAAGGTGAAACATTTATCTTCTTCTCCCTACATGATCCCTCCAGAATTAGAAAAATCTCAGTGAGTATTCTTATTTTCATGGCAATATAGTTATTTGCATAAGTTCAATAAGATTCTATTCTCCTTGTAACAGGACACAATTGGAAACATTATTTAATTCCCAAGACTTTGACTGGAAGGTATTATTTGAGAATGTGCATAGACTCAGATATGACCAGACAGTTTGGAAAACCAACCTAGTATCCTGCTTACAGGGTTCCTGGCAGCCTTTTCAGGTGAGTAAGGGAGGTCACTTCCTGGAAGGTTCAGGAACCTCAGGATATCTTGGGGACCTTGAGAAGAGAGGAATTAACTCAAATCTACAGGTGTTGCAGGCAAAGCCTAATGGCAAGTCCTCGGCTTGGCTTCCTAGCCTCCTGAGGCTTTTAAAAGCTCAATCTGAGATTCCTTATGAAAAGTTCCTGCAAAGCAGACTTAAAAAGAGCCAATATAGTCAGTTGGAATTCTTGCTGCACTTATGTAAATAATCAGGCCAGTTTATTGAAACTAGACTTAATTTGTAATAAATTAGTCTTACTATGTTGTCTTTGATAGCAAGGGGATGATTGTAGACAGAAAAAAATGTTTCAGTAGAAACTATAATATACAGTTGTGGATATTAGATTCTGGTTCTGTTAATTGTATTTGAGGTTTTGTTTTTGACCTGTAAAGTAGACTAGATCCTAAATTCTCCCTGTTTCCTCTAATCTCAGGCCTTAGCTCTCCAAACTGATGTTTCCAGTTTTTCTCCCACCCTCTGACTTGGAATAATTGTGAACTAAAACTGCCTTTTTCCTGAAGCCATGCAAGCTAAAGTTGGACAATTTGATATAACTTAGAGAAATCACAGCAGTTCATGTCGCCACAGCAGCTTCCTGCTTGTTGCTGTGTGGTCACTCAGAAAGAGCGCCAGAGACATTCAAACTGCAAGTAGGGAAAAGATGTCAGGCTGCCATTGCTTGCCCTCACTCCATCTGAAGATGCTTCGAACCCAACATCTAGAAATCTTACCTGGCTGCCTTCAGAACTCAGAAACTGGGATTATAGTCTGCTCCAATCACTAACCATTGTTTTTCCTTTGTTTCCATAGAAACACCTCTTATTAAAAACCTGATGCAAGTATGTGTACCATGTAGGCCTAACTTGGGGAACCCACCTGCATTGCCACTTCCTGAAATGAGACACAGCCTCTAATTGAACTGACCTACTCTCGGGCCTAAGAGAGGGTTCAATGAGATAAAGACAATCCAGCAACTCAGGACAGGTTCAAAGCTTCTTATTACACCAGGTGACCAAGACAACAAAGTAGTTCACAATGTCACCCAAATCTTTGACCAGATTCCTCGGGCCCCCAAGATCACTGACTTAGTTTTATTGCAGGATACTTCAAATTTGGGACAGTAGATACAGACTACTGTCTGTGTATTTATTATAGGGTTTCTGACTAGAATCCTATTTAGATATGTGCTTTCTGAGTTACAATGCACCCTACCCCTGACTTAGCACATCAGCTACCAAGGCAGTTACGTTCTCACCATCCTCACCTTTGACTCTGATGGCTTGGCATCACAGGGTGGGTGGTACGGTGAGCCCTAACAGGTGGGGTTTTTCCTTTTTGTAATGCAAATGCCTAACTTAAGCTTTGATTGCCCAGGCTCCCACTTCAAAGAGGGCATCAGCTTCAAGGAAGGCTATCTGGGAAAAGCACATTACTAGCCACACCAGATACAGAGCCAGGCCACCTTCCCCACTGAGGTGGCTTTGTTTGGAAGATCTTATTTGATTTCAGTGACTGACCATTGGGGCACTTGTTTTATTTTCTCTTCCTGCACTTTAAATTCCCGCTTTCATATTTTAAATTCACCAGTAAAGAGTGAGCCTAGGAAAACCCCAGGACCCCACGCCAAACCCCAGTAAAAGTAGGACCCCAGGCCCGTGCTCACAGTATCCTTCTCTCCCTCCCTCTCTCCACCTCTCCGTCTCTCTCCACCTCTCCGTCTCTCTCCCTCTGGCCTCGCAGTGTGGCACCAGGTGTGCTGTGTAATTTCCAGGTCCTGTAAGTAAGAAAATTTTACTTTTTCAAGTTTCCCAATAGTTAGTGCTGAGGGGCGTCTTGCAATCATAATGAGAACCACAAGGGCCGGTTCAGCCACAGTGTTGGTTATTGACAGGCTGGGACCAGCACACAACAGCTATTAAGATTCCTTTTTGGTATTTGAGTGATAAAATGACTAATGTTATGCGGCATATGTCATGGGTTTGCACAACGTTTGGCACACCGTGTTTTTTAAACAACAAAGCAAGAATGCGATCGTGGTCCACCCCAGCCTCGCTGCAGAGGGGGTGGTCTAAACAAATTCTGGAATAAACAGTTTCTGCTCTTTTTGACATTCTGTTTAAGGGCATTCTTTTCAGATGTGGGAGTGCATTCTGTTTCATTAGCAGAACTGACTTCGTATTTCAGACTTTGGGAGGAAGGTGCCTGGGTGTTTTCATAGTAAAGGTTACTATTATTAGTTTTGCAAATGGTTGACTGATAAACAGAGAAAAGGATGAAAGTTGTGGGATATGCTAACACCTACAGGTGCATCAGTCAGGAAGGAAGGGTTGAAGTGGGGAGCGGACAACTCAACATTTGAAAAGATAGCTTTTTCACGTGTCTAGCAGCAACCGTCATGCTGATACTATTAGACTGAACCATATTAAATTACCAATATTTGACTGTTTTTAACCTACAAAATGGCAGCTTCATATGGCTCAACCAAATATGTTTTTCAAAAGAGGGAGCAGTAACATACAGATATAGATCCAGATCCATATACAAAACCTGCATTTCTGCCACTTTTTCTTTCCTCTCTGACTTCTTTCTTTCCACTTTCTGATAAAAAATTTATTTAGTGCCAGCTTTGTTTCATGCTTTAATTTTAGGAATAATTTATTTGATTTGTTTCTTCTGTATGTTCCCAACTTAATTTTAATTTTACTGCTATTGACAGCTTCATGGTACTCTCTGAGCACACTGCCACTGCCAACACAAGAGCTGGCTCATGAAGGTACAGGGTATTGGGAGAGCTAGTGAAGATTCTGGTTTTAGTCTGGAACACTTCTCCAGTGATGGGGCTCCTGCTTTGCCATTTAGGTTTTGAGTCACTTGCGGTGTGAGACCTCAAGATACGAAACTATGTATGTCACGTTTACTGACCCCACACTCTGTTAAATCTGCTCTCTCCTGTGCAGCCCTTTATTTGAGTTTTTCAACAGAGGACTAAAAAAATGAATGGAAGCAATTTAATTCTTATGTTTCCCTGGCAAAGATAAGAAGATAAAGATCCCAGGAGAAGAACTGAACGGAAACAAAGCTATCAATATTGAAGAGAAATGTACCGTTTGACTCGGAACAAGTGTGCTTGTCTGTAATTTTGAAATTAATGGCAAGAAAAGTGAGGTTGTGTGGAAAAGAAGGGCACTTACATGAAGGCTTCAAGGAAAAGTGGGGACAGACGAGGAGGGACCGTGGGGCAGCTGGTGATGGAGCAGAGACATGTATCCAGGCGCGGGTGTTGGGTGCTCAGATGTGACCCTGGGGCAGCTCGCCCGGGGAGGGGAGACCATCCTACACCTTCTCTGCCTCCTCTTTTTTTTTGCCAGCGCGTGACTTGGACGTTGATTTTCTGAAGTTGCATCAATAGCAGATTTATATTCTCCATATAAATATTTTCACCCCCCGAGTCTTAGAAAATGGGGCGTTCTAACTCTCCACGTGCAGGGTCCAGGGCACGTGGACACAACCTCCTGGCATTTCTGTCCTGGCAGCATGGCTCCACTTGGCAGCATCTGGAGGCAGGTGTTTCATTGCACCATTGTCACTAGATTACTTCTCTCATCATCAGAGTGACCAGCTCTTCTCTACTGCTGCTAACATTTTAAGGAAGTACGTTGGTCAGGGGTGCCCACGCTGACCAGCCACATGACCTGGGTGCCTTCAGGCTGTGGGCCACTGTGGGCAAGACTGGGCTTGCAACCCTGGGGCCATTAACGGCTGTCACATGTCATTTGAATTGCAGTAGCAGCTGTTTATAGAGAGAAGCTCCAAGTTGAATCACTATGTACTAAATTTGTAGTTACCCATCTGGATAACAAAACAAGCTATTGGCAGGAAGAAAAGGAAAATTACAAAAATTTAAGAGGGCAAAGTACGCATGCCGCGTATACTTTTCGCTCTGAAATGCAAGATTCAGTAACGATGATTTCCACGTTCGGAGCTTGGCCTCCGGTGGGTTTAGCATCTCCCTCCTCTGATGTGGTTCTTGTTGGTAGCACTCTGCTCCCCAGTCCCCGACTTCTCAGTGTTTCTCTCCGGGTGGCTCTGTCAAGTTCCCATCACGCTGTAGCGTCTTCCTGGAAATGTCTCCTTTTTGACCAAGACTCTCCAGCTGCTGCTGCCCTTTGTCTGCTCTCCTGCCGCAGCCTTTTCTTTATACAAGGATCTTCCGACGTCCAAAAGTCTCCTATCATCCAGAAAGGACCCTGCTTTTGTAATTTACAAATATTTACTAGCCACCAAGAAAACGCTAAACTTTCCACTAAAGAACTGAAATTTTGCTTTTGGACCTGGAGAGCCACACACACGATGGTGTGACAGAAGTACCCGGGCACGTCCAGTCACATTCCGTCCTCAGTGAATAAGCCCTGGGTGACTGAACTACATCACAGATGGATGAGAAAATATGAAAACAGAAAAACCTTCCTAAGTGAAACCATACTGATTTACCTTCTGTGAAATAAATAAAGTAGGATGTTTCTTTCAAAGATATGGAATGAATCCATGCAGTTTGCTCTAGCTGTTTTAAAGGAAACTATATTTTAAAAATTTTGCGGGGGGGATAACTAAGTTGACCATTTTTCTTTCTGAATGGATAACAAATACTTTGCTCTTCAAAAGAGGAAAATTAATTAGGAAAATCAATAAGCAAGCCATAGAATGGGAGAGAATATTTACAGTACATATATCAGACAAAAAGCTTGTGTCTCAATAATATAAAGAACTACTATAATTTATCATAAAAGACAACCAAAAATGGGCAGAATAGTTGAAAAGGCACCTCACAAAAGAAGATACATGAATGACAATATGAAAGGGAAAATTGCTCAATTTCATTAATCATTAGGGAAATGCAAATTAAAACCACAATGAGATACTTCTATACACATTAGAATGTCAATAACTTAAAAAGATTGACAATACAAGTGTTGTCAAGGATTTGATCATAACTCTCAAATATGGCCAATAGAGTGTAAAATGGAATAGTCTGGGAAAATGTTAGGCACTTTTTCAAAAAGTTAAATATGCATCTTCCCTGTGTCCCAGAAATTCCACTCTCAGATATTCATCTAAGAGAAAGAACATACAGGACCACAAAATGCCTCATGTGAGCATGTTCATTGAAGCTTTGTTCGTAGTATCAAGGACAAGAACAAGCCCTGAGGTCCATCACCAGGAAAGTGGAGGCACTGTGGTGTGTGTATACAGGGGATACTTCTCACCGATACAGGTGTACACTTCTGATACGCGTAGTAACATTAATGGATCTCACCTATTATGCTGAGTGAAAGAAGCCAGACGGAAAAGAGTTCACAGTCTATGACTCAAATTACATGAAGTTCCAGAAGAATTCAAACAAAACTATGACAAGAGAAGTCAGACTGCATCCGGGGCCTGTCTGGGTCGGGACAGAGGCAACTTCTGGGGTCGTGGACACCTTCTGTCACCCATGTGGGTTCCTTGAGTGAATGCATTTGTCAAAAGAGAACATGATGCTATATGTAATGACGTCTCAATAAAATGTTTCCTAAAAGAAAAACAGACACAGACGTGCGTGCATATTTCCAGTAATGGTTGGGGAATGTGACCAAACAACAATTTTAGTGGTAAAACTGGATCTAACTTCTGCAATATTTCATCCATTTGCTTATTTAACAGCTCTCGTCCTGCACCCACTGTGCTCCAGACCCTGTTCCGGGACTTGGGAGACCACAGTGCAGTGGGGACATACAGTTCTGGAGCTGGCAGCCAGCCTGAGGACGGGCTTCCTTCAGGGGGCTGGGTTCCCCGCCTCCATCTCAGTGGGAGACTTTGATGGCATCTGGGCTGCTTACCTGGGACAGCTGGGCTCATTCCTGCAGAGCAACGACCATGACTCTGTCCTAGGGGTCTTCATGATGATGTTTTAACTGCCCTGCAGCCTACCATTCAAAAAGCAGAGCTCTAAGTCCATCAGGTGTAAGTGCAAAAAATAGATTTTGATGAGTGAGTATTCCAGAAAAGAGGTAAGAGAAGTAAATATAATAAGTAAAAATTATGCAAAGGGGAAATTCAAAATGTTGAGTAATTTTCTACCCCAAATATTCCGACACCATTTTAAGCTTCTTAACTCTGGTGCTAGTATGGCCTTCCTCTTTCTGTTGCTCAAATATCACTGCAGTTGGTTGTGTGCACATGGGCCTTCCTGCTACATCTCCTGTCCTTTAGTTTAGTTTGTTTACAATATTGTTCTGGACGGACACGTGTGTGCACCTCTTTCTCCTCCATCCCAGGAACGCCTTTTGAGGTTGGAAGGCCCACATTTCTGTTCATGTTCTCTGAGCCCTTGCTCTCTTGTCTTTACATGAAAACTTGCTTGCGTCCCTGTCCTGTCCTTTCTAACGTCTTCAGTCCTTGATGCTAAAGGGCCAACCGAACAACATTCAGGCAAAAGTCAGTGGGGCTGGGTCCCAGGAGCACACCGCTCACACAGACCCTTCAGGACCACAGGCCTGCATGGCGTTGCTGGCACGGGGGTCAGCATGGCCCAAAGGCCTTTTGTTTCCACGTTGCCTAAGTGTTCATCTTCTCCCCACATGTGACGATGTGTCTGCTGTGCTGTATCAGAGAAAATCACCACTTAATGCATATTTTGCTTTTGCCTCAACAGATTCAAATGTTATGAGGTTTTTCAGGAATTCCTTTGAGTTTGTACCAAATCTTTGTATCTCTTTTCCTTCATATTAGACAAACATGTTTGACATGAACTATTTCAAGGACTGAAAATAGAGGAGATGTCTGAATGGATGGCTTTTACTTCATGGAGAGTTACTAAATCTCAGCAAATAATAATCTGTGCAGGATGCAATGAAGCTGAATAGTTAATCTGCATAGAATCAAGTATGTGATATGGAGCCCACGTTCCATGTGGCAGAGTCCCAGTTCCAGACACTCACCGCATAGACTGCCAAGAAACCAGGACTTGGGCAACTATGTCAGCCTTTGAAACAATATGAGCTGTAGGCAAATTATTGACTAATCATAGAACAGGTGGCTCATTTAAAAATTCTTATTATTTCAAGAGAGTGATAATTTTTGTATTGACTGTGAATCTTAAGGGCATAGAAAGGTGGAAGAAATATTGGAAAGGGAGTTAGTGCTGGCACAAGAGTTTGCTGTGATAACACTGCAGAACGATCCTCATACCTGCTGGCTCCATGCTCCTGGGCAGGTGAGAGTCAGGCGGAGGTCCCGTCACCTGGGACGCACAGCCACCTGGAATGGCTCTTCCTGGGTCAGAGGGCAAAAGTGCAAGGTGCCCAGCAAACTCTGCCCTTTGTGGCCTTGGCCAACATCACATCTCTCCATATTCCAAGGTATATCACAGGACCATGGCCAATTCACCTCTCCCTGTGGAGGCTCAGTGAAACTCCAGGACTGGGGGCTGGAGGCACAGTTCTCACAGCACAGGAGGTGCCACCCAACACAAGCTAGAGCTGTCTGAGGCCTACGCTCAGCTGGATGTGAAGGCGTGTGGTTTAGATGAGACAATATTTGTGCACAAACTGCTTTTTTTTGTGATCCTCACGTGTGTCCGTATGACAGTAAAGAGCCACGGCAACAATGTGGCCCCAGCAAAGCGACCCTGTTCCCTTCCCAAATGGTGGTGATACGGAAAAGGAGAAATATTTATCCAACTACTGCTGCTGATATTAGAGGAAGGAATGATTCCGTTGATTGCCTGATGACCCTCAATCTGCTCAGTTATGGATCCCCAGCTGTCCTTGCTGTACCTGGAGTTGAGCTCAGTTCCATACTGAGGTTTCTCTCCCCTACTGCAGTAGCTCAGATAAAATCTGTCTTGTCATTTTAACAAATGTGCAGCACATTATATATATATATATATATATATATATATATATATATATATATATATATATATATATATATGTATATATGTATATATACACACACACACATATATATGTATATGTGTGTGTATATATATATACGTATGTATATATATATATATATATATATATATATGGCATCCAACTGATGTGTTGAAAGATCACATATGTCCTGGTGGTGTAGAAATTGATTCTTATTTTCATTTCCTTAATGCCTGCTAGATATTCCCATCTGTCAACCCCACAAGCAATTCAAGCTGACATCCTAATCTGGACTCATTATCTGTCATCTCCAGCCAGCCTCTGTCTGGGTTCCATTCTGTCAGTAGCCCCATCACCATCCATTCAGCAAGCTAGAGACCTCAGAACCCCCTTGGGCACCTCTGTGCTGGGCGTCACCTCCACCCCGCCCACTTCTCAGTAAACAAACTTATTTTAAGAGATTAGTTACAAGATTATCAAAATGAATTTAAGAAGCTAGAAACGAGCTCATCCATTGAGTGGCCACAGCAAAACACCTCCCACAATTGCAGAAGTTACCATGTTTGGGTCCAGCAAGGCAAAGAGAATAGAAGAGATGCCTCTTTTGTGCTATTGAGAGGCATATATCTGATGACACAGAGACAAGGCCAATCCAGAAGGTTGTTAAGTCAAAAAGCTCTTACTGCAGATGGATGATTCTGTGTATAGACATTAGTAATTGTTAATAACCCCTGTAGAATCCCTGAAGAGAAATTCTTGGAAGAAAATAATTTGTCCTGAAGGCGGTACCATAACAAGCATCTGGATGAATATCAAAAGCAGTGTTTGAAACAAATGAGGTCGATGGAAACCCCACCTGTGTCTGTCTGTCCACCATTCCTGTGGGTGCAGTAAGAGGAGATGGAAGGCTCTGAACCAAGAGTTCATTCTGGAAACCCGAGGTTCAAGGAGTGCACAGTTTTAATCACATAAAGAGAGAAGCTCTTTATGTTAAAAATATTCCTGTAGCTCTAATTTCCACACTATAAGTGTTATCTAAATGATGAATTAGTAAAATCCAAGCCATTGCTGTCCATCCAGTTTTATCTTTATGAGAGGAAATGTAATCTGAAGACCACTCTGGAATTTCTAAGCTGCCTGACTTCTTAAGGAAGTTTAACCAAATGTTTTTAAGAAAAAGAACGAATTAGGAAAAAAAAAAACCATGACATTTTGTGAGAGATTCTTACTTTGAAGATTTGTTTATGATAGTAGTGTCTTACAAAAATTGTTTACTTAATTGACGTATGTGAGGTCCAAAGTGTAAACAATTGAAATATATTAACATGTAGTGAAAAAGTTCACAAATGTAAAGCAAAAGTCCAGCTTTGGAAAAATAATGTTAAAGATGGCTTTGCAGTCATGTGTGGTTGGTGTTATAACTTGAAGCCAAAAGACCAAAATTAGTAGAGAAACATCATCTATATATTCTGGGGAAGAGTTTCATTATTTTGAAATAGTTGAATTTAAAAGTTCTGCTGAATTAGAAATCCTTTTGCATCATCAAAACAAATCTCAACTACGTCTGTCAATGAGAGAAAAGCAAGTTAGATTCATAAATGATCACACATTTGAAGTCTATTTTAATGAGATCAGTTTTTCCAATTTTGTTTAATGGCAAGACAGGACATTCAGTCAATTAGAGGACGAAGTGATAACTTGTCTGCTCATGAGTACAAAGACTTGTTTTTTAACCAATGGTGATTATCAGAATGATTTGGTAAAAATTCTGAGTCAGATTCCTGTAGCCAATTTGTTTACAAAGCCTGATATAAAAGAGTGATATTTGCAAGCACATGCTAAAGTTTTCATTTAAAGTTTGAAAATATTGTTGTTGGAAGTGTTCAAACTCAGCATTTAAGAATCTCTCTAATGTTTGATGTTTAACTTTTCCCTCAAGGTCATATAGTATAAAGAAAGGAGGAGTGAGTTTTTGCTTGCCTCGCCCATGTAGATGCTCCTGCATCCCCCGGCTCACCCTGAGCGCCAGCCAGCCAGGCGTTTCTGTGTTGTGGCTGTGTGGAAACTTGGGAGGCCCAGGGCACTCACAAAAGCAGACCTGCCTTGTGGCCTCCCTGCCGCCTTCGCAGCACATCCGTCCCTCCTGGCCGGGATCGCAACCACCATCCTTGAATAGTCGCCCCTGCTCCCATAGTGCTCCCTGCACGTGAGAGCCCCCAGCTTCAGAGCTCAGCCCAAGTGTATGCTCCGCTTGCTCTCCCCATCTTGGGACCCCAGCGGCCCCCCTCAGCTCTGTCCTCCCACAGCCTGCAAGCTCCCTGAAGCAAAGGCTGGATGTCACGACTCTGCATCTCCAGCTCCTACGCAGGGCGGCCGCCTGCGGTTCGGTTCTGTTTGCTGAGCAGAGGGGGCCGGAACCCGGTGCTCCACACAGCCCCACCACACATGTGGGAGAGGCCAGCTCTCTGGTCTTCAGGCTCCATGTTTGTTCTCTAAGTGACAGAGCCTGTTTTTAAATAAAGCACACCTCGCTGGGAGGCCCCATATATGAAAACAGATTTGGGGGGCAGTTCAGGTAGCAGAGGGAGTGGGGACCCCAACACTGCCACATTCCCCCTCCCACCTGACCCAACATGCGAGGACTTGGGGGCTCATGAGTTCAGGGAAATTAAGCTTCCCATTTGCCCAGCCCAGGTCGGGGGTTCAGCCATCACCTGCTACCGCTGGACTGTGCGGGACCCGGGGGCCATGAGCGTCCACAGCCCCACCTCCGGCTGCCAGAAACATTAGAAAACTTGAGAACTAGGCCCCAAAGCTATAGTCTGCATGTGACTCCTACTTTTCTGATGGTGATGTGGTATTTTTTAATCATCCCAGCTCCAGCTCATCATGGTAGGCTTGGGTTGTCTGTATTTGAAGATGCTAATGAGTACAAGCCCACGCCTCCCTGTGCACCCAGCCCTCTCCTAGGCCCTGACTTAATCCTTGCCTGAGCCTACGGGGGGAGCAGAGAACTAGGGGAGCCCTGGGGGGGTAACAGCCTCTGCTGGATGCAAGGGGCCTCTGGCTCTTGTTGGTCACTGACTCTCCCAGAGGAGAGAGGAGCGGAAGGCAAGGTGAGGCAGGATGGGCCTGTGCTGCTTGCTGGGGGCCCAGCTCCAAGACCAAGAGCAGTGTTGGAGTCTCACCTGGAGAGCGTCCACCCGCCATGGCCGTCCGCAGCCATGCAGATCCTTTTCCTAGACTTCACCTCCCACAAGGTCTGGTTGCCTCAAAGCTTCAAAGTCTAAACCACCACAAACCAAGGGCCTGCCCTCCCCCAAGGACAAGCTGCTCCACTGGGAGGGCACTGACCTCGGACCTGGGATTCCGAGATGCGGCTGGAACATGGGCAGCCCTGCAGGCTCGGGCAGCATTACTGCACTGGGCGGCCAACGTGATGCCCAGAAATGCTTCTCCAGGTTCACAGGAAGCCCATTCACATCTGGGGGCCCCTGATGCCGTCCACCAGCGACGCCTGTGCTGTGAATGCCCTGAGCCACAAACATGGGCTCGTGGAGGACAGCAGGTTATGAAATCTCACTGCAGAGCGTTCGTCCAGAGGAACCCATCCTTAGATGACCTGTGAACTGGGCAGTGATGGGTGGGCAGAGAACACTTAACAGACACGTGTAGATATGGTTTTCTATTCCAGTGATGATGGCAGTTACTTGAGTCTAAATTATGTCTCAGGAGAGCATATTCTGAGGACACAAAAAGGCATCCTGTGAAACCTATGACTACAGACCTGACTGACACTGTTGAGGGGTGGCAAAGGCTCAGGTGAAATATTGTGTCTTTGTTTTGTTTTAGCAGAAACGTCCCAACCATGTGTGGAAAAACACATAAATGGAAGGCCTACTTGGTGGTTTGTGTGTGCAGCCAACTCCTTCAAAGACATTCTGCTTCCAAGTTGGTGTTTGAATGTGCGTTTCAGGGGGGCCACCTAGGATGTGACAACAACAGCCTCTCCCTGACCCAGAAACACCATCCCAGCTGATCATGGAGCCCACAGTTCTACCAGTAAGTCTCATTTCTATTTCTCTGAGTGATTTTATAATAATTATTGTAGACAGGGACAGCTTCATGGCAGAAGTCAGCTGGGAGGCTAGTTTGAAAGTTATCAGTCAAGTGTCTCTCGTGCTGTGTGGAGCTATTTCCTAGCCCCGTTCCTGTGGTGGCTGCACGCATCTGTAGGCACTGTCCTCCAGGCATCCGTTCTTTCCGTGGATCTTTAGTAAACCCCTATCAGGCCCCAGAGGATGGGGATGCAGGAAGGAACACGAAAGCCATAGAACCACTCTTGCAGGGCTGTATTCTTCCAGTTGTCGCGTCTCCAAAACGCTGGTCCACATTTGACTCCCTCTTCCTCTCACACCACACATCAGATTATCCAGAGATCCTGCTGGCATGGCAGGTGTCCTGGGCTCGGCTGCGCTTGACTCCTCCAGTGCCGTGAGCCATCCAAATGCCGACACTCTGGCTGGGACGTCACGTTACTTAGTCTCCTCTGAGGCCTCTCTGGTGGCTCCTGCCCCACAGCAGATGGGCTGATGCTCACCATCCCTCCTGTCCCCCTGGGCACACGCTCCTCTCTGAGCCCAAGTTCTCCTGCAGGTGGGAGTGGCCCACAGCTGTGTTTGGACCGGAATGGGGTGGGGTGACTGCACTCCTAGGCTGAATTCTACAGCTCCAGGGGCACAACTCCTGTCCTGCCCTTCTGCAGCTCAGGTCAGGGGACCCAGGTGACACAAGGGACCTTGGTCCTGAGACATGGCTTGGAGGAATGCCACTAGTCTGGAAAACTGGTTTTGACCCACAAGTACACAGTTGGCCCTACGTTGTCGCTCACCTCCTGTACCAGCTCGAATAGTTTGCCAAAGCATTTCTGGAAGCTTGTCTCCTTATCTCTCAGACCAGCAGAGCAGACTTCCTCCAGCCTCCCTGTCTCCCTGCACCCCACAGCCAGGCACAAGCCCACTTCGCTACCTATGGGAGGACTGAGCAGAACAGAGACATTATGAATGTTTTCAGTACATGCGTTCACTCCCCCCAGGGCTTCATCTGACGCCAGCTCATGCTGTGGACTGGGAAGGACTGAGCATCAGCCATACAGCTCAGATTTCCTGACGTGCGTCTGTGGCACAAAAGCCATAGGAGGTGCTTTGGGAAAGAGATCCTGTGATCATATGTGTGTGGGAAATGCTGCCCATTTCTTTCTTAGAGCTTCAAGACCGTGGTGGTGATGCACAGGAAGTGTCCAGAACTGTTACGGTTCCACAATCTAGACGTTTCTCTAAACCTTCTGAAATGGCTGAACTTTCTTTTCTTGGCTTGTTTTGTTTGGTTCTTCACTTCTAAGGCCAAGCAGGGGAAAGTGCAAAAGACATCAGAGGAGAGAGAACACAGAGCAAGAGACAGGACTGCTGGTCCTGCAATCCCCTAGAGAAAATCCATGCTGGAAAGGGGTGGAGCTTCTACTCTAAATATTTAGTAAAAAAATAAATAAATAAATAAAAATTGCTATGCTTTCTGAGCCACTTTATATTTTTTCCCCTAAGACTTCACAGAGACCATGATTCAGTCTTCTATTTTGTATCTGCAGAGATTTAAACCAGGGAGTAGACCTTAGGTATTTCAGAAAACGTCTAATAAGCTTGTGTCCAGCCGCGCTGGTCTCCGCTCCCTGGCCGGAGGCCCCGGGAGCACCAACCTGCGTCCTCCGTGGGTGCTGCCTCTCACCCTCCACTCCCCCGCCAGACGTCCAGTGACTGCGGTTAGGGACACACACTCCTCCAGCTGAGGGAGAGCCACGCTTCTCCCGGTCACGGCGCAGCCGCCTTCCTCGGAGCCAGGCCCCTTGTAGATTCACCACAGCGTGGAGGCTTGGGACGAGGGACCACTGTCACTGCCCACAGACTGCAGCCCCCGTCCTCTGTTCCAGGCCCGGGCCGTGGTCAGCAAGCTGGAACCCCCCTTTGCCTCCACTGGCATCGGGCAAATGCCTTCAAACCCGGAAGACAGTGGCTCAGCGCAGCTCCTTGTTTGAAGACTAGAGCTTGGTGGCTTCTAAGGAAGAGTCCAGACTCTTGCAGGACAACAGCCATGTACCGTCCCCGGCACCACGTAGACAGCCAGAGCGCCCAGGCCGGGTGACTTGGTCTCCGGTGCCCCGCCCACACTGGATGCCCGCCTGGTCAGGCACACGGCGCACAGCCGTCCTCTCGCTGGGCCGGTGTCACCGCACCTCAGTGTCCGCGGATGGCTTGCCTGGGCCACGCACAGCGCAGGGCAGAGGACACGGGACAGACGCTGCCCATACAGTGTCCGCAGGTCACTGGGCAAATCCTGCCGAGGGCCACTCTGCTGGGTGGGCCAGGCGGCTGTGAGCACTGCCGGTGCCAACCAGGCATGACGGATGAGCCACAGCCGCCGGAGCAGTGCAGGCGGCCACCTGCTCTGCCCGGGGAAGCAACACCCACGCCGTGCGAAAGCGGCTGAGAGACCAGAAACGGGATCGGAAAGGGCGCAAGGGGGGCTAGTCCCGCGAGACGCGATAGAGGCGGAGTCGGGTGGGGCGGGGGTAGGTAGGTGGGGCCGCCCGCCCACCCGCCAGGGGCAGAGGCCGCGCCGAAGCTCCGCTTGGACGCAGTCAGGGCCTGGTGCGCACGCGCCGGGTGCTGCTGCTGCAGGAGTGGAGACCTTGTCCGTCCTTCATCCAGCCTGGAAGAGGGTGAGGCGCGGCAGGCACTTCCTGTCGGGGGTGGTGCTCTGTGGGGAGTTTGGCTGTGCTCCGGGGACGCCCGGGAGGCAGTGCTTCAGGCAGAGGGTGGCGGGCCCGGAGGTCTGGGAAGGGGGCTGCTGAGGAGGGAACTGAAGTGAGGGGCTCGGAGGCGGGGCCCCTGGGGAGGACGGCCTGGTCGGCTCTGTCACTGTCACCTGGGGGTGTACGAGGGGCGTGCCGGGACCCCCGGGGCAGAGGGCCCCCCAGTGGCCGCCCGGCTGCTTCCTCCACGTCCTGCTGCCTTGGGTTGAGCGCCCGCTCTTCCCACCCAGGATTCTCCGGCCCTGGGTTCGTGGCTGTCTGAAATCCACCTCCGGTTGAAGAGGGTTGGGAATGAGAGTGACGAGACCTGGAGTCTGTGGACGGAGCCCCTCGGTGGCCCAGAGGGACCCAGAGGCACGGCTCCAGGGTTTGGGCTGAGTGTCCCGTCAGCGTCCTCGTCGTCCAGTCTGTGCAACTCCCGGGACTGAGGCTGGCGTGGGCCGTGCCTGGCGGCCAGCCCTCTGTGTGCCTTCTCATTTCCTCCTGTTGTTTGTTGACACTTGGACCTTCATCTGGTAACGAAAAACCATGAGGCTTGGCGTCTCACCCGGGTGGTCCGTGATCCAGAAGTGAACCAATAAATCCCACACTGGGAAGCTCAGTAGGCAGAGTGTCAGGCAGCTTTGGGACGGGCAGTCGGCGTGGCCAGGGGCGCGTCGGCTCCGCCTCAGCAGCTGTTTGCACAGCCCCCTCTGGGTCATGCGTTCCAGAGGAACCTTGTGCTAAAAACTGACTCGCGTTCCAGCTCTGTTGCGGAAGCCTCCAGGGGCATCTCGCGTGTAATTCAGTTGGTACACTCAGGGCCAAGCCAGCTTCCTTAATTTTCCTTTTGATAACTCAGGCCTCAATTTTATAGCTCAAATGAACATAATTAATAAGACAGATCTTAATTAGCACTTAATTAGTTAACAAAGGGCTTGTCAAATTCTGAAGCTGAAATTTGCTCAAAAATATAATGATTATACAGTGTGGTTATGCAATAAAAGTAAGTTGTTTTAGCCCAAACTGACTATAGCTATTGTGGCTTTTTAAAGGAGGGGAGAGTTTTTCTATCCCTTTGGAGGAATCGCTGGTGAAGGGGAAGCCTGGCATCCTTATTCCTCTAATATTGGGTTGCCCAAAAAAGTTCGTCTGGGTTTTTCTGTAAGATGGTATGGAAAAACCTGAACGACCTTTTTAGCTAACCCAATAGTTCCATCCGCTAGTGTGTGCGGTTGGACCGGGGGTGCACAAGCATGTGCCTCTGGTTTATGAGAGGAGCCCATCAGCCTTTCCTTATGAGACACAGCTTCCAGCACGACTGACGGGTCCCCAGAGGGAGCAGGGAGACCAGGCTCTTTGGGGCAGGGAGGCTGAGGTGTGTGGGATGGACAGCATTCCACGGCCCAGACTCTCAGAAGTCGGTCCCCACACCCAAATGTCCCTTGTGAGTGACCTGTGAGTGTGAAACTCAGAGAAGAGGGACATGGCCCTGCCTGGGTTGATGAGGTCATCTTCCTGCAGGTGAAGGTGGAACAGAGAGAGCCCCTCAGAGCTTGGCCTTGTCACCCCACAATGCGCATGGATGGTGGCAGGGAGACACACAGGAGCCATTTGGGGGACAGTGCACCACCAGGGCGCCAGGTGAAGACATGACTCATGACAGTGTGACGTGTAGGGCAGTGTCAAGTAACACGGAAAAAAAGCCTGGAGCAAGCTCCCGTCCTCCTGCTCTGCTTCCAGAGCAGGATGCTGAGTGCCAGCATCTCCTTGTTCTGGTGGAAATGGCAACGCGAGAACAGGAAATGAGACGGGAGCGCATCCCAGCACATTCACACAGCACACCCATCACGCGTGCAGCCGCAGTGTCTCGAGAAGGAGGATTCCAGACACGTCGTACTCGGGGTGTGCAGGTCAGAGCAAGCCTGTCCTTCCTCTTTCTTTTGCCCCAACTCGACTCGAGTCCGCACTCAGCCCCTTGGAAGATTGTCCCCTTACCCCATGGATTGCTTTCAACAATTTACACCCTCAGCAAGTGTTTTTTGAATGATGGGCATTCAGTTGGATTCAACATTAGTAAATGCTCTGTGTCAAGCCCTGCTGTGTGATGATGTCACCCTGTAGCTTTTTGACCCAAATCTCCTTCCTGGGAGTCACCCCTCACATACTGATGTGTTGTCACTGGTTTTCCTGCTTCATCTGCCCGTGGGTCATTGGTGGGTTGGCAAACACTGGCCCTTTCAGTGTCTCCCTCTCTCAGCCCCTCCAGCTACGCAGCATCAACAATACCCCTTTCATCCCAGAAGGCCCTCTCTGCACCAAACACGCAGGAGGCCCAGACGTGACATCATTCTGTACCTGTCAGAGGACATCCACGTACGCAGAGGAATATTCCTTTTCTTCAGACAGAGAAGTGGGCAGGGTGAACCCTCCAATGTGGCATGATACAGCTGTAAGGGGTCATGGGAACGGGGAAGGAACGTGTGTATCTCACAACCTGCTTTTTGCCACTCACAAGCTTTGAGACGTTCCATGACGTAATACCCCTTCCTTTAACTGCAGCTGTGCACATTCCTGTGCTGTGGGAACAGAGTCAAGACGTTTTGAGACACTGAAAGGCATTCTCTGTCTCTCGAGGTGAAAGGCAAGTAGGGAAGTACATGGAGACTTCTGGTGTCCTAGGAAATGGAGCTGGGAGCCTTTCAGACTTGTTTAGCAGAACAGAATGGATTTTGAGGTCAAGAAAATGATCTTGTATTTTGCTAGAAAAATCTCAATTACATGTGAGGGACCACCTTTTTCTTGCTCTAATGGGTTTTTTTCAAGATGAAGTTAGTGATGAAACTGGCTAATTTGCATATTTGCAGGGAATAAAAATTGAGTCAAGAATTTTTCATTGGGTGGTTCACTTTAGCAACTTAAAAAATAACTTCACTTAAAAGGAATCCAATGTTTCTTTCTTGTGATTATAGAAAGCTGTATTAGTTAAAAGGTTCTACCATTCTCTATCGTATCTGGGTTTTTTGCATGAATTGACTCTTTTTTTTTTTACATCTTCATTGGAGTATAATTGCTTTACAATGGTGTGTTAGTTTCTGCTTTATAACAAAGTGAATCAGTTATACATATACATATGTCCCCATATCTCTTCCCTCTTGCGTCTCCCTCCCTCCCACCCTCCCTATCCCACCCCTCTAGATGGTCACAAAGCACCAAACTCATCTCTCTTTGCTACGCGGCTGCTTCCCACTATCTATCTGTTTTACATGTGGTAGTGTATATATGTCCGTGCCACTCTCTCACTTCATCCCAGCTTACCCTTCCTGCTCCCCGTGTCCTCAAGTCCATTCTCTACATCAGTGTCTTTATTCCTGTCCTGCCCCTAAGTTCTTCAGAACTTCTGTTTCTTTAGATTCCATGTATACATATATATGTGTTAGCATATGGTATTTGTTTTTCTCTTTCTGACTTACTTCACTCTCTATGACAGACTCCAGGTCCATCCACCAAAACATCTAGTTTATCTGTTGTTGAAGCTCAAAGGCCCTTTTGCTTTAATTTGGGTAAAGCCTGTCTGTAGAAGCAGGTTCCCAAGGTTGCATCCCTGTCCATCCCCTGACTTCTGTCAGTCCTGCTCTTCTTCCCTTGGTGACCCTGAGTTACGTTTCCCACAATAACTATCAATTCCAGGCATTCACCCAGTCTTCCTTTCCCAGGTTTCATAAGGCAGGCTCTCTGAGTTTATGAGAACTTTGAGCCCATCCATATCAAGTCACATGCTGTCTCCCTCCCAAGCACTGTAGTCTAGAACCTGTCACTCTCATTCTGCCTTGTTCTTGCCTCCCAGCTGAGTGTTTTCCTGTCTGCTGCCCTGCCTGGTTTCAGGTGGACCAAAGGCAACGACCTGTATTTGGGTGTGATCTTTCTCCCTCTCAGTGCTTTGTGAGGGAGGAGGAGCAGGCACCATTCATTCATTGGCTCACCATCCACAAGTATTGCCTGAGTGCCTCCTGTGTGCTCTGTTCTAAGTGCTGCGAGTTCAGCAGTGAACAGAACTCATGGAGAGAGAACATTAGACAAGACAAGTACATGTGAAGTCTCTGGAGAAAAGACAGGAGAAGAGGTCTACTCAGGGTTACTAGGCAGGCTTCACAGACAGGGACATCTGAAGAACTGAGGGTGGGCCGTTGGGATGTCTGGGGGGAGAGA
This sequence comes from Hyperoodon ampullatus, assembly GCF_949752795.1. Taxonomy (NCBI): domain Eukaryota; kingdom Metazoa; phylum Chordata; class Mammalia; order Artiodactyla; family Ziphiidae; genus Hyperoodon; species Hyperoodon ampullatus. The sequence goes on along the minus strand of NC_136925.1, from coordinate 88,884,197 downwards.
AGAGGAATTGGATGCAGAGGTCCTGAGGTAGGACCTTGCTCAGTATGGTCAGTGAGCAGCAGGAAGGCCCCGGGGCTGGAGCAGAGAGAGGGAGAGGGGTGACGATGACCTCAAAGAAGACCTTTCGGCAAGGGAGTGGCACAGACTTGTGGTGAGGCCTCTGAGAGGACATTGGGTGACATGGGCGACCCTTGAGGGTTTAGAGCAGAGAAGTGATTCAATTTGACTTAGTTTTCTAAAACCTGACCCTGGTGCTAAGGGCTTAGACAACCAGGAGGTCAGAGGGCACAGTCTCCTCACTTCTGCAACTTCAGGGACCTGCAAACCTCCATCAGGTTTGACAGTGAGTCCCAGAAGGACTCACTGAGAATTTTACACTCACAGTTGTGGTTTAATTCAAGGAAAAGGCACAGACTAAAGTCAGTCGAGGGTAGATGTGTGTAGCACAGGATCCAGGAGATGCACCACAAGTGGGGCCTCTGACGGCCCTCTCCCTGTCGAGTCAGGACTCTGCCGGTATGTGTATGATGGCCAGTCAACCAGAAGTCACCCCAGCCTCGGTGTGCGGAATTGTTTCTGGGGCTCTATTACGTAGGCATGAGTAACTGTCCTCGTGGCTTATCTGTCCATAAGTTCCCTGCCCCTGAAGGCCCCAGGGCCCACACCCTACATCACATTGTTGCTGCCTGACCAGCCCAAGGCTCCAGACAAACACAGATCCCTCCCAGGAGCTGAGAACTGAGACCAGACCTCTTTGGGGACAAAGTTAAGATTCTTTACTGTTCATCTGTCTACTGTGTTAATTAGTGACCACTGAGTCTCAGGGAGTGCTGTCAGCTTTGACCCAAATATATCTTCTCAGCCAGAGCAAGAACTGTAAACATAATTAATATTTCAACCTCTTGAAGAAAAATGGATTCTTCTACGTCAGTAATATGACTGTATACTCTGATTGGAGAAACACTAAGCAAAGCGTTGAAGGTTTAGGCAGTTCCTAAAGAATTCATGTTAACTCAGGCTTTGGCAGTATTCTCATTTAGGATTGATGCCCCATCACTTCTTTGGTTCAGGGGGAGATACAGAGGACCGTTTGTGTGGTTGATCACTCAGTGAGTGGACACCCACCTGCACTCACCACATTGTGTGTCTTCCAAACACTTGGGTTATAAATAGCAGACATTTGCAAACTACTGAAGTTGCTGGGGCACCGAAGCCTCCAAAAGACCTTCAAACATTGCTGACGTCCAGGAGCTCACAGGCCAGGGAGGACGTCTAAGAGCAGAGCTGGAAGGAGCGTTTTCCATTGTTGTTGAGCACCAGCTGTGAATGATGGGTGTTTCTGGAGAAGACTCCTGTCCCAGGACACAGAGGGTAATTATGAGGGAGGGAAGCACACGGGGGCCCTGTGTACTAGGGAGAGTCACTGGGGGGACCCCCATCAAGAAGAGGTTAAGCATGCACGTACTGAAAACTCAGAATTGGCCCCAGGCCGCAGCGTACACTGAGTGGGGACCTCAGATGGTGAAAAGGGGACTCTTGCCTGGTAGGGTCCAGAGGATAAGAGTTTGCTGGGTTCATCCTAAAATGAGAGCTAAAACAAAAGTCATAGTTACTATAAAAGTTGTGGTGGCTTCTGCTGAGGTAGTTCACAGAATCGGTTTTCCTGAGACAAACACATGGATGATTTGGAACAGTGCGTTAAGACCAATCTTCCTTTCCCTTAGAAGCTAAACAGTAAGAACTTCCCTCCTCTCTTCCTTTTCCCTCCCATGGTTGCTCTTTCTTGCCCAATTTTCTAGTTTATTGTATTTCAAACTGAATCTTCAAAAACTGTTGAACAATAAAACGACCAGCAAAGCCGGCTGAGGTTGTCCTCTCTCCTCCTGCAGGTGGGACGGTTGACTCAGCCGCTCCCAGGTGTCCTCCGGACAAGCTGCTGTTGATGAAAGCAGAGTGCTATCCATGTGCAGTGCTGGAGAGGATGAAATAGTCATGGTGGGGATTCCACACCAGATGGAAGCATTGGGAATGATCCCTCACTTTCCTGGGAAAGCAAACCCACAATCTCTAAATCCCATAACCTGAGCACAAATGGCCCTTGGCTCACGGACTCCAGCCGGGCCTTCCCACCTCCCCTGTGTGGGGACAGATGCTCAGGAGCAGCGTCCGGCCGTGACTCGTGTGACGGTAGCGCTCAGTAATGCCTCGGAACGCTGCAGCCTTTGGGACCGCACTCAAATCCCTGTTAGGGATCTTTAGAGCAAAACCATATTGCTAGAAGGGATTCCTCTGTGGGCCATGAATTATGAGGCTTGTCGTATGAAACAGTCCTCTGGGGCACCGACTTGGTTGGTTCTAATTTGTCCTATACTTTTACAGCTGGTTTGTTTCCTGGACTTCCAAGATTTACAAATTGCAAGTATGCTTGTGAAGTGGTGGAATCTACTTGCACATTTGTTTCTAACTACTGATTGTCGGGGGATAGTAGAATTCAAATATTTGCATAAACTTTAGAAACCAAGGGTCAGTTCGGTGAACATTTCTAGGCGTTATTCCCATAAGACTTGAAAGTTGACCATATCCGTGGTTTTCTTCCCTGATTTCTTGTTATCACATTCCTATGTACATCTGAGGATAAAATAGTTTCCAATAACTTTCTCAGTACCTACTAATTATGTCTGATGTTAGCAGTTCGGTTGACTTGTTCAGTTTTAAATTATTTTGTATTTTCTAAACAGCTAAACAGTTTTTTTTTCTCTTGTAAACTATTTATAGGTACTTTTACATGTGCCATATTTATGCCATATTTTATTCCAGCATCCTGGACCCCAGGCCTGTTCTTTGCTAAAACAACACAAGGTTTAATCCTACTAATCCATGGCATCATGACAACAAAAATGCCATATATGTACTTTTATTTTCCTCAAGCATTCTAGATATTTTACAGATGGTGGCAAAGGAGTGTATTAGCTCTTTGGAAGCAGAGTTTAGAGTCAGTGTGATTTTATTAGCGTTAGCAGTGGAGGAAACAAGGAAATCATTCCCTAAACACAATGTCAGTCACCATTTCTCATGCAAAAATCATTTAGGTTGTTCTTTTATCAAAGTTGCATCTGTATCGAATAATTTATTTATACTTGTTCATACAATTTTTATAATCTTTTCCAGGGAAGAGGAAACTTGGGGCTTGAGTTATATCTATAATATTTTATTTTTCAATAATAAAAACCCAAAGCAATATTATAAAATGACATTCAGTGGAGGTGGGTGGAATGGTGGGTACATAGGTTTTTGTTATATTTATTCTTATTACATTTATGTTTATTAGATTATTTCCAGGATGGCTTCTGGCTTATGCATGTTTGTGGAGGCAGAAATTTTCTATACTTTCTAATCTGTTCATAATCAACTATAAATATAATCTTGGCTATACTCTGAGCAGTTAGCATGTTTTTGGATACAGAAAACCCAACTGAAAATGACTTAAAGAAAATATCAAAGTCACTATTTCACATGACAAGAAGCCCAGTGATAGAGTGGCTTTAAATTGAGTTAACAGAGCTGCCAACCACCTAATTAATGCCCACGGTCTTGCCAGCTTTCTGCTCTGCCGTTACCAGCCTGCCTTCTTGTCCTTCATCTCCCATGGCCGCAAATTGCAGTTTCTGGCATCACATGCAGCCATGAGAACAGGAAGGTGTGAGAGCACGCAGCATGGGGGCTTTGCAGCCACAAGAAGATACAGGCCTGAGAACACTGAGCGGAGGAGAAAAAAGTGTTTCTTTCTGTTTGTGTTTCTCCCCTGAAGCCCCCCAGCGGGACTTCTCCCTCATGACTCATTGGCTGAACTTGGGCCACAGGCTCCTGCCCACAACAGCGATTGCAAGGGGAGAGAGATTCTGGCTGGCAGAGCCTCACCGTGTGCCCCTGAGGCTGGGGCGTGAGGCTGCCACCTCTGCAGTGTGGGCAGAAGGGAGAAGGGGAGACATAAACCTGATGATCTCTCTGTGGTCCAGAAGCACCAGGGGTGGGGAGGGTCTTGGTGGGCTGCCAGCAGCACTTCCCACCTTTGCTGTGCTGGCTCCGCACAGGACAGAAGGCAGGCGGCTGCGGGCCTCCAGAGTTAAGACCTCTGGCCACCCTTCCTCCCAATGACTCAAGGCACACACGGCCCTACATGAACATGGAGCCCATATGTAAGCGTGTCCTCTGGGGGACTTAGAACATTCAAACTCATGAAATCAGAAATGAAAGGCACAAGGCTTATAATTCCATTTATTTACTTTCCATGGGCTTTTGTAACTGTTTAATAGTCATCCTGTGTATTTTAAAATATTAAGTTTGTTGCTTTTTGGCTCTTAGTACTTTCATTCTAGGTCAAGGGATATTCCAGGCAGGTGCTTGTTGCATTTGTAATTAGGTTGGGGTGTGTGGGTACCAGATGTTGGGAAAGTGAAATTTTTCTGTGTGCACAGCAGACCCAATACGCTGGAAGCACCTCCTCTGCCCCAGGTTGGGAAGACGTTGACTCTCCTGGCTCCGCTGCCCACTGCACACCCCAAGTTGAGAGCATCCTGTGCTGACGGGGTGCCATGCTCCTCATGGCGTCTGAACTGCCATTTACAGTCACCCAACACTTAAAGACGATCTCTTACATACGGTTGTCACACACCCTCCTAAGTGAGCTGGGTAGGTTCTATTCCACTCATTGCATAGATGAGAGAGTCTCCAGAGAAGGGGAGAGAGTCACCCAAAGCTGCAGAGCTAGGATGTGGTCTAGGGAGGAATTTTACACAGAATTTCTCTTTGTGCCTTGATGCTTCAACTCCAAACACTTAGGTACCTGATTCTCATTTTGCATTATTTGAAAGAAGAGAGGAAGGGGAGGTTTCAACAAGAATGGTGAAAGGGGTTACTTGCTAAATTAAGCAATGACCTGGGTGCAATTAGGAAAGAGAACGGGCTGAGGTGCTTTTAGTTTGCACCAGCTCATTGTCTGCCCTGTGGGGTGAATGTAACCCTTACGATCTTAAACTTTGGGACCAGATGGACTTGTGTTGAATGTCTGCTTCTGTCGTTTGCCTGATGTGCAACCTTGAAAATGTTCTTAAGAACGTTTCAAAGTTTATGACTAGCGCTGATTTCTTCATTTACTAAGTGGGAGCAGTGAGGCTTATCTGGTAGATTGTAAGGATTAAATAAACAGGTAATGATCTAGCATAGCACCTAAAACACAGGAAACAGCCAAAGATGGTGGTAGGTAATTACTCCTACTAAAGGAGGGACTAGACAGTAAATGCGGAACTACCTAGTTACGCTGCTTCCAAATCTGCACGAAGGTCAATGGCAAAACCAAAAGCACTTTATGAAGAACTGTCACTACTTACGGTTCCTTCACTTTGTGACACTCTCAGGGCCAAGTCCAGTGTTTTGTGGGTCTGTCCTGCTGCCTTTCCTCAAACACTCTCATGAGTAGAGAAAACTGTCGGTCCTTTCACTGTGTCTAAATGTTTGTGTGTGTGCACCTTGGGCCAAGCATGCCTTGTCCCCAAGCCTCCTTAACATAAAGGTAGAGTTATTTCTCTTAACATATCGACAGAGCGCTAGATGGCAAAGTGACTGGAATGGAAGAGGGGCACCCAAGGTTAGTCTTTGTTGACATGTGGATTAGGCATCGGCTGTGGATTCCTTAGGGAGGAATCCTAGGCACACATTTTTCTTTTTTTTTAAAACATCTTTATTGGAGTATAATTGCTTTACAATGTTGTGTTACTTTCTGCTGTATCACAAAGTGAATCAGCTATACGTATACATATATCCCCATATCTCCTCCCTCTTGCATCTCCCTCCCTCCCACCCTTGCTATCCCACCCCTCTAAGTGGTCACAAAGCACTGAGCTGATCTCCCTGTGCTATGCAGCTGCTTCCCACTAGCAATCTGTTTTACATTTGGTAGTGTATATATGTCAATACCACTCTCTCACTTCATCCCAGCTTACCCTTCCCCCTCCCCATGTCCTCAAGTCCATTCTCTACATCAATGTCTTTATTCCTGTCTTGCCCCTAAGTTCTTCAGAACCATTTTTTTTTTTTGATTCCATATACATGTGTTAGCATACGTTATTTCTTTTTCTCTTTCTCACTTACTTCACTCTGTATTACAGACTCTAGGTCCATCCACCTCACTACAAATAACTCAATTTCGTTTCCTTTTATGGCTAAGTAATATTCCATTGTATATATGTGCCATATCTTCCTTATCCATTCATCTGTCGATGGACACTTAAGTTGCTTCCATGTCCTGGCTATTGTAAATAGTGCTGCAGTGAACATTTTGGTACCTGTCTCTTTTTGAATTATCGTTTTCTCAGGGTATATGCCCAGTAGTGGGATTGCTGGGTCTTATGGTAGTTCTATTTTTAGTTTTTTAAGGAACCTCCATACTGTTTTCCATAGTGGCTGTATCAATTTACATTACCACACATTTATTAACAGTGCCGGCAGGGGTTCACTGAGATGTAAATCAGCAGGCAGATGCCTGTGCCTGACATGGGCACCACCCTGGGGACCGTGGGTTCCCTGGGAGAAAGAAGCTTTAGAAGTAACAGGTAAGATCACATATATTCGGGACAAAGGGCATCCTGATGTCTGTAAGTGGCCTGATTAATTTTTATAACATTATACTTTCTGGCACAAAACTAAGAGAGAAAAGAAGATTCTAAAATTGGTGCCAACAAACCACTAATTCAAGTTACTCAGTGGTGTATTCCTGCCTACAGGGTTTGTTTATTTTGGGCTCTGTGGACTTTATTTACTTCCAACTCAATGCATCCTGTTACTTTCTCTTTCCTGAATAGAAAATCTCTTTCCCTGAGTTTCTAAACTTTGTTATTTTAATAATATATACACAGAAAGAAATACCAAAGTTGAATTTGTAATTTTTCCTCTATATCAGAAATACTGAATATTTAAGAACATAGATTTTCAGTCAGATTTTTCTGTATCTATTTTTATTATTTCATAATTTCCAGAGGGCATTTTATAATCTTGAGACATAAACTCAATTTCAAATATTTATCTTCCAAGGGCTCCCACAATCTTATTAGTAGTCATTAGGCAGTGATGGTTGCCCAAGTGAATTATAGGATTATTTTTTCTATTTCTGTTAAAATGCCATTGGGATTGTGATAGGGATTTCATTGAATTTGTCGATCATTTTCAGTTGTATGGACATTTTAAAATACGAATTCTTCCAATCCATGTAAATGGGATGTATTTCCATTTATTTTTGTCTGCTTTAATTTCTTCCATCAATGTTTTATAATTTTCAGTGTGTAAGTCTTTCGTCTCCTTGCTTCAGTTGATTTCGAGTATTCTTTTTGAAGCTATTATTAATGGAATTGTTTTCTTAATTTCCTCTTTATCTAGTTCATTGTTGGTGTATAGAAATGCAACTGATTTTTGCATGTTAATTTTGTATCCTGCAACTATGTAGAATTAATTTATTAGTTATAACAGTTTGTGTGTGTGTGTGTAGTATTTGTAGTTTTCTACATATAAGAGATGTCATATACAAATGCAGATGATTTTACTTCTTCCTTTCTGATTTGGATGCCTTTTATTTCTTTTTCTTACCTAATTGCTCTGGCCAGGACTTCCAGTAGTGTTTAATATAAGTGGTGAGGGTGGGCATCCTTGCCTTGATCTTAAGGGAAAAGCTTTCAGTTTTTTTACCACTGAGTATGATGTTAGCTGTGGGATTTTCACATATGTCCTTTATTATATTAAGGTAAGTTTCTTCCATATTTAATTTGCTGAGAGTTGATAATCATGAAAGCGTTTTGAATTTTTTAAAATGCTTTTTCTACATCTATTGAGATGATCATGTGATTTTTATTCTGTTAATGTGGTGTATCATGTTTATTGATTTGTGGATGTTGAACCATCCTTGCATCCCAGGAATAAGTTTCACTTGATCCTTGTAATCTGCTGTTGGATTTGGTTTGCTAACATTTTGTTGAGGATTTTTGCACTGATGTTCGTCATGGATGTTGGCCTGTAGCTTTCTTTTCTTGTGGTGTCATTGTCTGGCTTTGGTATCAGTGTGATGCTGGTCTTATACAATTAGTTTGTAAGTGTGCCTTCTGTTTTTTGAGAAAGTCTAAGGATTGCTATTAATTTTTCTTTAAAGGCCTTTAGAGTTCATCTGTGAAGACATCTAGTTCTGAGTTTCTCTTGTTTGGAGGTTTTTGATTGCTGATTCAATCTTCTTATTTGTTATCAGTCTTTTTAGGATTTCTATTTTTAAAAAATATTTATTTTTATGGCTGTGTCAGGTCTTAGTTGTAGCACGTGGGATCTTCGTTGAGGCATGCAGGATCTTTCATTGTGGTGCATGGGCTCTTTGGTGTGGTGTGCGGGCCTCTCTAGTTGTGGAGCACAGGTTTTCTCTTCTCTAGTTGTGGCGCATGGGCGCCAGAGCGGGTGGGCTCTGTAGTTTGTGGCATGTGAGCTCTCTAGTTGAGGCATGTGAGCTCAGTAGTTGTGGCATGAAGGCTTTGTTGCTCAGCAGCATGTGGGATCTTAACTCCCCAACCAGGAATCGAACCTGTGTCCCTTGCATTGGAAGGTGGATTCTTTACCACTGGACCACCAGGGAAGTCCCTTTCTGTTTCTCTTTGATTCAGCTTTGGTGGCTGTATGTTTATATAAATTTATCTATTTCTTCTAAGTTGTCTAATTCATTGGCATATAATTGTTCATAATAGTCCCTTATGATCTTTTTTATTTCTGTGGCATCAGTTGTAATGTCTCCTCTTCCATTTTTGGATTTTATTATTTGAGTTTTCTCTCTTTTATCCTTGGTTAGCCTCACTAAGAGTTGGCTGATTTTATTTAGTTTTTCAAAAGACAACTCATTTCATCAATTTCTTCTATTGTTTTTCTACTCTCTATTTTATTTATTTCTGCTGTAGTCATTATATTTCCTTCCTCCTACTAGCTTTGGGCTTTGTTCTTCTATTTCTAGTTCTTTGATGTGTAAAGTGAGGTTATTTATTTGAGATCTTTCTTTTTAAATGTAGTCATCTATCTTACACACTTCCTGTTGGTACTGCTTTTGCTGTATCCCATAAGTTGTGGTATGTTGTGTGTTTATTTTTGTTTGTTTCAAGATATTTTCTAATTTTCCCTTTTTATTCTTTGATTCAGTAGTTTTTCAATAATGTGTTATTTAATTTCCATGTATTTGTGAGTTTCCCCATTTTCTTTAGTTTTATTCCTGTGTTTGAAAAAGATACTTGGAATGGTTTAATCTTTGTAGATTTGTTAAGATTTGTTTAGTGATCTAGCTTGTGATCTATCCTAGAGAAAGTTCCATGTGCATTTGAGAAGAATGTGTATTCTTCTGCTGTTGGGTGAAAAGTTGTCTATGTCTGTTAGGTCAATTTGGTCTATAGCTTTTTATTTCTGCTGTTTCGGTGGGAGTAGGACTGATGAAGAGTCAGTACAACTTCCTGGTTGTTTCAACCCATATTGTATGAATTTTAGGTGTACAATGGAACACTTTCTTTTAGAAAGCCATTAAATCTCAGAGTATTTCCTATCATGAGCAAAATGAGCTGAAATACTTTATGCAGAAGATTTCCCTGGTGGTATGAGACAGTTCAAGTACTGATACCCTAATTCCATAAATTATATTTTATTTTCCAGATATAGTTCATAAGATAAAACTAAAGAGGAAAAACCCACTCAATTTATATAGAAAGGTTAAGGTTAAGAGAAGGTTGTAGATAAAGCTAAGAAAATAAATAAATTAACACCAAGAATGTATTTTACATCTTTGTTAATAATTAATAGACTATATTTACTGATATGTGAATCTGCTCTTCCTCATATACCACTGATAAACAGCTTGAGTTACAATACTATCTAAAATTTCTGAGTAATATGTATTTAATTAAAGAATAGTAAAATCAAATTTTAGAAATTTAGGAGATTTATTTATTTTGGTATCCTTTAAGCAGAGCTCTGTGGGTTAGAAAAAAAGATCAATGAGTGGTCTTGGGTTTTAATATTGACTGTGGTGCAAACTAGACTCTTTGAGCTTAATGACCTCCTCTACGACACCAGAATCCTTTCTTTTCTTTCTTTGCATTGTTGTTGTATAACTGTGAATAGATCATTATATGAAAGTGCTTTGTAAACCGTGATATGCTATATATTCAAATAAACAAGTCAGGTTTGGAAATCACTGAATATCATCAAAAGCTAAAGCCCTTTAAAAATATAGAACTCAAATGGGTAATATCATTTGGCCCATTTTTAATTAATGATTTAATCTTTTGCAGTACCATTTGTATGTTTTGTAAAGCTAAAATTTATATCAGCCTAGTACACACTCGGAGAATTCAAAATCCCTAAAAGAAAAGGAAGGTTTCTTATGATTGGGAACAGAGCTAGCAGTGTTTCTTCCCCTTTTCTGGAAACATAATTGCAGCGTTGCTTTCTAGAAGCTTGGCCAGTGTATCTGCTCAGTGTCAGAATCTCTTAGGCACACGGCACTCCCATGCGAGCTGGTGAGGGGCCATGCAAAGAGCCATCGCAGGTGCCTGCATTCCTTGTCTGGAATCCGCTCCACACCCTCATCCCACCTCACTCATCAGTTCATCGGATCCTTGCCCATTTAGCTTCATCACCATGGCTCCTGCTCTCCATCAGGCCCCTGAATGGACAACACAGTGTGTTTCTGCCCCACTCTGACTTTGTTCTCCTTCAGAACATTGACATCTGACCTTTGCCAAAAGTCTCTATGCCTGGCTTTTCTGGATAAGCATTAGTTGGTCCTATGTCTTGTCCTGCATGCACCTCTAGGACATTGCCCCACAGGGGCTGCCAGTTGCTCAGCTGTTTAACAGGAGAGTTGGTGCAGGTAGGATTTTACACTTTGCCATTTAAATTTAGGTCAATGTATTAATATAACGTTCTTTGCTGGACTCACCATAAAAGTAGTACTAGATTATCATCTAGTCTTTGGCGATTCCAGGTCTGACAGTGAGTGAAATAAGTGGAACCTTTAGTTATGGCTCAGGGAATCCCATTATAAGTGATTATTTCTTGTGAGCACTCCTCACAGCTAACCCTCTTGTGGATGATTCCTTTCCTCTGCATGTGATGAAGAGTAACTGAGTAATTACAAATGAAAGAGACTTTAGGCCAGTCCCATAGAAGCCCTCATGAACTAGTTGGGGGTTAAGGACAGTCACCAAATGTGCAGATAACCAGGGTTCTGTGTATTCCCTGAAGATGCACCAAGAGACAAAGCATTCCAGGCTGCACACTCTCACCTCTTCTGGGTCTTCTAGTGAAATTATCATTTAATAATAAATGATTATTATTTATTTAATAATAAAGCTCTGAAAAATCTTCCCAGAAATGAATTAATACATTTTTGTTGTTGTTGTTGAACCAGCATTTCCTATAAACATTTGGCCATTGGACCAATTATTTTTGGGTAATGTGTTAATGTTACCCAGAATTAGTCTCCATGGAACACATTTTGACAGTCACTACCCTAACCTAGTAACTTGCTTGTGAACCAAACCCTAAGCCTTTGACAACTTAGTCTGTTCTTGTTTATCTCAGAAGCTGGCTGAACCAAGAGTAGCATGTCTCCATGAACCCCACTGTTTCCAGCTGTGCCATCGCCACTGGAATCGACTAAGATTAAAAGGTCAGAAAACAAGTTTGTACATTTACACTCACGGCTGACCCCCCCACCATTCCGAGTGACCTCCCCATGACCTTGGATGAGCTGCAGCTTGGGGAGTATTTGCCAGCATGAGGTCCCCCTAGTTCTTGAACCCCATCAATGATGGCAAAGGTGGCCCTTCATCTGGAGGAAGGGCTTGGAGCCAGTGCACTGGGGCGACTGAGTGGTGTGTCTGCATCCAGGCTTCTGGGGGCTCAGAAATGAGCCCATTTTCCTACATCACCCCTGGCAGTATGTTCCTCTTCCACCTGGGTGGTTCTGTTTGGTCCAAGGATCATAATCACATGTCTGTTTCTCTATAATCCACATCCTGAGGCTTGGTGGCAGTCATATCCAGGTACCATAGTCATTTATTATATGTTTTCATGATTAACCTGTGGGTTTTTTGACCAAGGGATATTTTTCTAGCATATTTTCTATTACCTGCCCATTTTAAATCCACAAATTTATGGTTTTTCACAAATGTTTAATCGAGTGTAGCCATTTGTTTCCCTCAAATCATTTGAGGGGGTCTTGACAAGATGATCTCCAGACTTAGCATCTCCAGACTTACTGAAAGTGTCCCCTCAACACCACCGCCACCAACAAAAGCAAAAATAACAAAAGGTTGTTTAGGGTCATCTTGCATTGTCCTGCTCAACATTAGGACCCAGCCACTCCTTAAGAGGCCCTATTGGATAATTTAAGAATAATGTGAGACACCAAATCTGCATACTAGGAGCACATGGTATATAAGGGGAGTGAAAAGAGCAAGAGAGAAGTTAATAGTCACTTGCTTAACAGAGCAGAAAACCTTCCTTCTTAAGAAAGTTCATACTTTCGGTCAACATTTCTTATTTTGCTTCTGTCTTTACCAAGATACTTTTACTTTTTTTAAAATTAAGGTATAGTTGATTTACAATGTTGTGTTATACAGCAAAGTGACTGAGTTATACATAACTATAATTCTTTTTTAAAAAATCTTTTTATTATGGTTATCACAGAATATTGAATATAGTTCCCCATGCTATACACTAGGACCTTGTTTATCCATTCCATATATAGTAGTTTGCATCTGTTAACCCCAAACTCCCACTCCATCCTTCTCCTACCCCACTTTTACCTTGTTCTAATGACAGTTTGTTAATCCAATTTCCCCTCTCTATTATTCTTGAGTTGCCACTTTTTCTTTACTAACTTTGATGTACCATGATTTATAATGTCACTAAAACATTTAATTTAGTTACAAGTTTTCCCAATATCTAGAATCCTACATTTTTTTCCTTATCAGACTTTAGCTCAAACATCCTGGAATTGGCTACAAAGTCTGCAAGTTGGGTCAGTAGTGCATCAGCTGTCTGAGAAGAGAAAGCAATGCCAACCTCCTTCCATGAGAACATGAAGGAACAGTCATGCATAGGAACCTCTGTGTCAGGTAGAATCTCAGGTGATTAATAGACAACAGGTACTTGCAAACACAAACAAAAAGATATTTTTATAATGCGTTGACTTCTGCTCTTTATGATTTCCTTTATCTTTTCCTCAGTTTCATTTGGTGTTCCTTTTCTAGTTCTTGGCATGGAGGCTTAGACAATTATTTCTCAGCTTTCCCCCCTAGTGTATGTATTGTAGATATAAATTTCTCTCCTACCACTCTTTAGCTGCAACAAATGAGTTTGACTATGTTTTCAATAGCCTTATTTAGGTAAAATTGATATACAATAAACTGCACTAAGTATATTTATTGATATACAGTAAACATACAATAAATATTGTATATTGTATATCAATAAATACACTTAGTGAAGTAAGGATAGAAGAATAGAAATACTGTAGGAACTTCCTAAAGAATATCTTTTTAAAAATCTACACCAAATCTGGTACTTAGAGGTGAATTATAGAAAGCCCGTTTCCTCCTCTGAGATAATGACAAGCCTTTCCCACTGTCCCTGAACAAAATGTCAACTCTTTGCAAAAGCCAGAGTCCCTTGGACCCAGTTAATTCACGTCAAAATACTAACATATTTTATTTATTTATTTGAAGTATAGTTGATTTACAATATTAGTTTTAGATGTACAATATAATGATTCAATATTGTACTCCATTTAAAGTTATTATAAAATAATGGTTCTATTCTCTGTGCTATACAAAATATCCTTGTTGCTTATCTATTTTATACATAGTAGTTTTTGTACATCTTTTTTTTTTTTTTTTTTTTTTTTCTGGGTACAGCATCATTTTTTTTTTATTAGTTTCTGCTTTATAACAAAGTGAATCAGTCATACATATACATCTGTTCCCACATCCCCTCCCTCATGCATCTCCCTCCCTCCCACCCTCCCCATCCCACCCCTCCAGGCGGTCACAAAGCACCGAGCTGATCTCCCTGTGCTCTGCGGCTGCTTCCCACTATCTATCTACCTTACGTTTGGTAGTGTATATATGTCCATGCCTCTCTTTCCCTTTGTCACAGCTTACCCTTCCCCTTCCCCATATCCTCAAGTCCATTCTCAAGTAGGTCTGTGTCTTTATTCCCGTTTTACCCCTAGGTTCTTCATGACATTTTTTTTTTTTTTAAATCCCATATATATGTGTTAGCATACGGTATTTGTCTTTCTCTTTCTGACTTACTTCACTCTGTATGACAGACTCTAGGTCTATCCACCTCATTACAAATAGCTCAGTTTCGTTTCTTTTTATGGCTGAGTAATATTCCATTGTATATATGTGCCACATCTTCTTTATCCATTCATCCGATGATGGACACTTAGGTTGTTTCCAGCTCCGGGCTATTGTGAATAGAGCTGCAATGAACATTTTGGTACATGTCTCTTTTTGAATTATGGTTTTCTCAGGGTATATGCCTAGTAGTGGGATTGCTGGGTCATATGGTAGTTCTATTTTTAGTTTTTTAAGGAACCTCCATACTGTTCTCCATAGTGGCTGTACCAATTCACATTCCCACCAGCAGTGCAAGAGTGTTCCCTTTTCTCCACACCCTCTCCAGCATTTATTGTTTCTAGATTTCTTGATGATGGCCATTCTGACTGGTGTGAGATGATATCTCATTGTAGTTTTGATTTGCATTTCTCTAATGATTAATGATGTTGAGCATTCTTTCATGTGTTTGTTGGCAGTCTGTATATCTTCTTTGGAGAAATGCCTATTTAAGTCTTCTGCCCATTTTTGGATTGGGTTGTTTGTTTTTTTGCTATTGAGCTGCATGAGCTGTTTATAAATTTTGGAGATTAATCCTTTGTCAGTTGCTTCATTTGCAAATATTTTCTCCCATTCTGAGGGTTGTCTTTTGGTCTTGTTTATGGTTTCCTTTGCTGTGCAAAAGCTTTGAAGTTTCATTAGGTCCCATTTGTTTATCTTTGTTTTTAGTTCCATTTCTCTAGGAGGTGGGTCCAAAAGGATCTTGCTGTGATTTATGTCATAGAGTGTTCTACCTATGTTTTCCTCTAAGAGTTTGATAGTTTCTGGCCTTACATTTAGGTCTTTAATCCATTTTGAGCTTATTTTTGTGTATGGTGTTAGGGAGTGATCTAATCTCATACTTTTACATGTCCCTGTCCAGTTTTCCCAGCACCACTTATTGAAGAGGCTGTCCTTTCTCCACTGTACATTCCTGCCTCCTTTATCAAAGATAAGTTGGCCATATGTGCGTGGGTTTATCTCTGGGCTTTCTATCCTGATCCACTGATCTATCTTTCTGTTTTTATGCCAGTACCACACTGTCTTAATTACTGTAGCTTTGTAGTATAGTCTGAAGTCAGGCAGCCTGATTCCTCCAGCTCCGTTTTTCGTTCTCAAGATTGCTTTGGCTATTCGGGGTCTTTTGTTTTTCCAAACAAATTTTGAAATTTTTTGTTCTACTTCTGTGAAAAATGCCAGTGGTAGTTTGATAGGGATTGCATTGAATCTGTAGATTGCTTTGGGTAGTAGAGTCATTTTCACAATATTGATTCTTCCAATCCAGGAGCATGGTATATCTCTCCATCTATTTATATCATCTTTAATTTCTTTCATCAGTGTCTTATAATTTTCTGCATACAGGTCTTTTGTCTCCTTAGGTAGGTTTATTCCTAGATATTTTATTCTTTTTGTTGCAATGGTAAATGGGAGTGTTTTCTTGATTTCATTTTCAGATTTTTCATCATTAGTGTACAGGAATGCCAGAGATTTCTGTGCATTAATTTTGTATCCTGCTACTTTACCAAATTCATTGATTAGCTCTAGTAGTTTTTCGGTAGCATCTTTAGGATTCTCTATGTATAGTATCATGTCATCTGCAAACAGTGACAGCTTTACTTCTTCTTTTCCAATTTGGATTCCTTTTATTTCCTTTTCTTCTCTGATTGCTGTGGCTAAAACTTCCAAAACTATGTTGAATAAGAGTGGTGAGAGTGGGCAGCCTTGTCTTGTTCCTGATCTTAGTGGAAATGGTTTCAGTTTTTCACCATTGAGGACAATGTTGGCTGTGGGTTTGTCATATATGGCCTTTATTATGTTGAGGAAAGTTCCCTCTATGCCTACTTTCTGCAGGGTTTTTATCATAAATGGGTGTTGAATTTTGTCGAAAGCTTTCTCTGCATCTATTGAGATGATCATATGGTTTTTCTCCTTCAACTTGTTAATATGGTGTATCACATTGATTGATTTGCGTATATTGAAGAATCCTTGCATTCCTGGAATAAACCCCACTTGATCATGGTGTATGATCCTTTTAATGTGCTGTTGGATTCTGTTTGCTAGTATTTTGTTGAGGATTTTTGCATCTATGTTCATCAGTGATATTGGCCTGTAGTTTTCTTTCTTTGTGACATCCTTGCCTGGTTTTGGTATCAAGGTGATGGTGGCCTCGTAGAATGAGTTTGGGAGTGTTCCTTCCTCTGATATTGTTTGGAAGAGTTTGAGAAGGATGGGTGTTAGCTCTTCTCTAAATGTTTGATAGAATTCGCCTGTGAAGCCATCTGGTCCTGGGCTTTTGTTTGATGGAAGATTTTTAATCACAGTTTCAATTTCAGTGCTTGTGATTGGTCTATTCATATTTTCTATTTCTTCCTGAGTCAGTCTTGGTAGGTTGTGCATTTCTAAGAATTTGTCCATTTCTTCCAGGTTGTCCATTTTATTGGCATAGAGTTGCTTATAGTAATCTCTCATGATCTTTTGTATTTCTGCAGTGTCAGTTGTTACTTCTCCTTTTTCATTTCTAATTCTACTGATTTGAGTCTTCTCCCTTCTTTTCTTGATGAGTCTGGCTAATGGTTTGTCAATTTTGTTTATCTTCTCAAAGAACCAGCTTTTAGTTTGGTTGATCTTTGCTATCGTTTCCTTCATTTCTTTTTCATTTATTTCTGATCTGATCTTTATGATTTCTTTCCTTCTGCTAACTTTGGGGGTTTTTTGTTCTTCTTTCTCTAATTGCTTTAGGTGCAGGGTCAGGTTGTTTACTCGAAATGTTTCCTGTTTCTTAAGGTGGGATTGTATTGCTATAAACTTCCCCCTTAGAACTGCTTTTGCTGCGTCCCATAGGTTTTGGGTCGTCGTGTCTCCATTGTCATTTGTTTCTAAGTATTTCTTAATTTCCTCTTTGATTTCTTCAGTGATCACTTCATTATTGAGTAGTGTATTGTTTAGCCTCCATGTGTTTGTATGTTTTACAGATCTTTTCCTGTAATTGATGTCTAGTCTCATAGCATTGTGGTCAGAAAAGATACTTGATACAATTTCAATTTTCTTAAATTTACCAAGGCTTGATTTGTGACCCAAGATATGATCTATCCTGGAGAATGTTCCATGAGCACTTGAGAAAAATGTGTATTCTGTTGTTTTTGGGTGGAATGTCCTATAAATATCAATTAAGTCCATCTTGTTTAATGTATCATTTAAAGCTTGTGTTTCCTTATTTATTTTCATTTTGGATGATCTGTCCATTGGTGAAAGTGGGGTGTTAAAGTCCCCTACTATGATTGTGTTACTGTCGATTTCCCCTTCTATGGCTGTTAGTATTTGCCTTATGTATTGAGGTGCTCCTATGTTGGGTGCATAAATATTTACAATTGTTATATCTTCTTCTTGGATCGATCCCTTTATCATTATGTAGTGTCCTTCTTTGTCTCTTCTAATAGTCTTTATTTTAAAGTCTATTTTGTCTGATATAAGAATTGCTACTCCAGCTTTCTTTTGATTTCCATTTGCATGGAATATCTTTTTCCATCCCCTTACTTTCAATCTGTATGTGTCTCTAGGTCTGAAGTGGGTCTCTTGTAGACAGCATATATATGGGTCTTGTTTTTGTATCCATTCAGCCACTCTGTGTCTTTTGGTGGGAGCATTTAGTCCATTTACATTTAAGGTAATTATTGATATGTATGTTCCTATTCCCATTTCCTTAATGGCTTTGGGTTCGTTATTGTAGGTATAGTCCTTCTGTTGTGTTTCTTGCCTAGAGAAGTTCCTTTAGCATTTGTTGTAAAGCTGGTTTGGTGGTGCTGAACTCTCTCAGCTTTTGCTTGTCTGTAAACGTTTTAATTTCTCCATCAAATCTGAATGAGATCCTTGCTGGGTAGAGTAATCTTGGTTGCAGGTTTCTCTCCTTCATCACTTTAATTATGTCCTGCCACTCCCTTCTGGCTTGTAGAGTTTCTGCTGAGAGATCAGCTGTTAACCTGATGGGGATTCCCTTGTGTGTTATTTGTTGTTTTTCCCTTGCTGCTTTTAATATGATTTCTTTGTGTTTAATTTTTGACAGTTTGATTAATATGTGTCTTGGCGTATTTCTTCTTGGATTTATTCTGTATGGGACTCTCTGTGCCTCCTGGACTTGATTAACTATTTCCTTTCCCATATTAGGGAAGTTTTCAACTATAATCTCTTCAAATATTTTCTCAGTCCCTTTCTTTTTCTCTTCTTCTTCTGGAACCCCTATAATTCGAATGTTGGTGCGTTTAATGTTGTCCCAGAGGTCTCTGAGACTGTCCTCTGTTCTTTTCATTCTTTTTTCTTTATTTTTCTCTGCATCAGTTATTTCCACTATTTTATCTTCCACCTCACTTATCCGTTCTTCTGCCTCAGTTATTCTGCTATTGATCCCATCTAGAGTATTTTTCATTTCATTTATTGTGTTTTTAATCGATGCTTGATTCATCTTTAGTTCTTCTAGGTCCTTGTTAACTGTTTCTTGCATATTGTCTATTCTATTTCCAAGATTTTGGATCTGGGAAATAGAATCTTGGATCAGCTTTACTATCATTATTCTGAATTCTTTTTCAGGTAGACTGCCTATTACCTCTTCATTTGTTAGGTCTGGTAGGTTTTTATCTTGCTCCTTCACCTGCTGTGTGTTTTTCTGCTTTCTCATTTTGCTTATGTTACTGTGTTTGGGGTCTCCTTTTTGCAGGCTGCAGATTCGTAGTTCCCGTTGTTTTTGGTGTCTGTCCCCCGTGGCTAAGGTTGTTTCAGTAGGTTGTGTAGGCTTCCTGGTGGGGGGGACTAATGCCTGTGTTCTGGTGGTTGAAGCTCGATCTTGTCTTTCTGGTGGACAGGTCCACGTCTGGTGGTGTGTTTTGGGGTGCCTGTGGCCTTATTATGTTTTTAGGTATCCTCTCTGCTAATGGGTGGGGTTGTGTTCCTGCCTTGCTAGTTGCTTGGCATAGGGTGACCAGCACTGTAGCTTGCTGGTCGTTGACTGAAGCTGGGTGCTGGTGTTGAGATGGAGATCCCTGGGAGATTTTTGCTGCTTGATATTATGTGGAGCTGGGAGGTCTCTTGTGGACCCGTGTCCTGAAGTTGGCTCTCCCACTTCAGAGGCACAGCACTAACTCCTGGCTGCAGCACCAAGAGCCTTTCATCCACCCGGCTCAGAATAACAGTGAGAAAAAGTAGAAAGAAATAATTAGTAGAAGAAAGAAAGAGAGATTGAAAGAAAGGAAGAAGGGAAGTAAGGAAGGAAGGAAGGAAGAAAGAAAGAAAGGAGGGAGGGAGGAAGGATGGAAAGAAAGGAAAGAAAGGAGGGAGGGAGGGAGGAATGAAAGCAAAAGGAAGAGTGAATGGAAGAAGAGAGGGAGGGAGGGAGGAAGGAAAGAAAGAAAGAAAGACAGAAGGGAGGGAGGGAGGGAGGAAGGAAAGAAAAAGAAAGTGGAAAGAAGAAGGGTGGGAGGGAGGGAGGGATGGAGGAAAGAAAAAGAAAGAAGGAAAGGAGGAGCGGAGGGAGGGAGGGAGGAAGGGAAGGGAGGAAAAAAAGAAAGAGCAGGTAAAGTAAAATAGAATAAAGTATGAAATATAGTAGCGTTATTAAAATTAAAAAGTAATTATTGAAAAAAAACACGGACCGAAAGAACCCTGGGACATATGGTGGAAGCAAAGCTATACAGAGAGAATCTTACACAGAAGATTACACATACACATTCACAAAAAGAGAGCAGGGGGAAAAATCAAAAATCTTGCTCTCCAAGTCCACCTCCTCGATTTGGGATAATTCGTTGTAAAAAGAGGAAAAGGGCGAAAAGTCTGAAATCTTGCTAAGTCCACCTCCTTAATTTGAGATAATTCGTTGTAAAAAGAGGAAAAAAAAGGGGGGAAAGTCTTAAATCTTGTCCTCAAGGTCCACTTCCTCAATTTGGGATGATTCGCTGTCCATTCATGCACTCCACAGACGCAGGGCACATCAAATGGACCGTGGAGCTTTAATCCGCTGCCTCGGAGGCTGCACAGAGAGATTTCCCTGTCTCTGCTCTCACAGCTCCCGGGTCTCAGCCTTGGACCTGGCCCCGCCTCTGCGCGTAGGTCGCCGGAGGGCGTCCGTTCTTCGCTCAGACAGGACGGGTTTAAAGGAGCCGCTGATTCGGGGGCTCTGGCTCACTCAGGCAGAGGGGAGGGAGGGGAATGCCCTCTCCTCGCGCACCAGGCAACAAAAGGGAAAAAAGTCTCTTGCCTCTCCGGTAGCTCCAGACCCTTTCCCCGGACTCCCTCCGGGCTAGCACTAACCCCTTCAGGGTCTCTTCCTGCCGCCAGCCCCAGACCTCTCCCTGCGCTCCGACTGAAAGCCGATACCCGAGCCTCAGCTCCCAGCCCCGCCCGCCCTGGCGGCCGAGCAGACAAGTCTCTCGGGCTGGTGTGTGCCTGAGGGCACCGAACCTCTGTGCCAAAATCTCTCTGCTTTGCCCTCCACACCCCTGTTGCTGTACTCTCCTCCGCTACTCCGAAGCTTTCCCCCTCCGCCACCTGCAGTCTCCGCCCTCGAAGGGGCTTGTAGTGTGTAGAAACCTTCCCTCCTTCACGGCTCCCTCCCACTGGTGCAGGTCCCGTCCATATCCTATTGTCTCTGTTTATTCTTTTTTTCTTTTGACCTACCCAGGTATGTGGGGAGTTTCTTGCCTTTTGGGGGGTCTGAGGTCCTGTGTCAGCGCTCAGCAGGTGCTCTGCTGGAGCCGTTCCACGCGTAGATGAACTTCTGATGTATCTGCGGGGAGGAAGGCGATCTCCGCGTCTTACTCTTCCGCCATCTTCCTCCGTTTTTGTACCTCTTAATCCCATATCCCTAGCTTGCCTCTCCTCTTTTCCCCCCCTGCACTGGTAACCACTAGTTTGTTCTCTATATCTGTGTGTCTGTTTTGTTATATTCATTTGTTTCATTTTTGAGATTTCACATATAGGTGATATCATACAGTGTTTGTCTTTCTCTGTCTGACATTTCGTCTAGCACAGTACCCTCCAGGTCCAACCATGTGGTTGCAAATGGCATTATTTCATTCTTTTTTATGGCTGAGTGGTATTCCATTGTATATATGTACCACATCTTCTTTATTCATCTGTTGATGGACACTTAGGTTGCTTCCATATCTTAGCTATTGTAAATAATGCTGGTATGAATATCAGGGTGCACATATCTTTTCTAATTAGTGTTTCATTTTCTTTGGATATATACCCAGGAGTGGAATTGCTCAGTCATATGATAGTTCTATTTTTAGTTTTTTGAGGAACCTGCCTACTGTTTTTCATAGTGGCTGCACCAATTTACATTCTCACCAACAGCATACAAGGGTTCCCTTTTCTCCACATCCTTACCAACATTTATTATTTGTGGTCTTTTGATGACAGCCATTCTGACAGGTGTGAGGTTATATCTTATTGTGTTTTTTATTTGTATTTTCCTGATGAATAGAGATGTTGAGAATCTTTTCATGTGCCTGTTGGCCACCTGTATGTCTTCTTTGGAAAAATGTCTATTCAAGCTTCTGCTCATTTTTTAATCAGGTTGTTTACTTTTTTGATATTGAGTTGTATGAACCATTTATATATTTTGGATATTAACCTCTTATCTTTCATATTACTTGCAAGTATTTTCACCCACTTGGTATGTTGTCTTTTCATTTTGTCAGTGGTTTCCTTTGCTGTGCAAATTTTTTAAAGTTTAATTAGGTCTCATTTGTTTATTTTTGATCCTGTTTCCTTTGCCTTAGGAGAGATCCAAAAAGAAACATTACTACAATTTATGTCAAAAAGCATTCTACCTTGTTTTCTTCTAAGGCATTTTAAGGTTTTCAGTCTTACATTTAGGTCTTTAATCCATTTTGAGTTTATTTTTGTTTATGGTGTTAGAAAGTGTTCTAATTTCATTCTTTTACATGTAGCTATCCAGCTTTCCCAGCACCACTTTTTGGAGAGATTGTCTTTTCCCCATTGTATGTTCTTGCCTCCTTTGTCATAGATTGATTCCAAAGACTGACTTTATGGGCCAAGTGATCTTCAGTGTTGTGTGCTCACCTTTCCTAGCAAATTCTTCATGTGTTCACTTACATTGGATGTATGGACTTAGACCTAAGTTCCCCTTAGCAGAATATATAAAAATAAATATTACTTGAACAAAATGTCATAAGACTGGGTGGCTGGAAATATAAATTTTCAAGTTCTTTACTACTCATTATTTAACCTTGCTCAAAAGTTTCCTAGAATATAAATTTCAGTTTTGAAGCCTGTCTTTTGCAAAATCATATTTAGTACAATTTTCCTCCCCACCTACCTTGATCCACCACTTTCTACATCAGTTTGCTGTCATCTGGCAAAGCAGTTGTAAAGAACCATTTCTCAAATCAAACCTTTTGAAACAGTATTCCCTCCTCAAAGTAAAATAATATTAATAAAAACTGTATCAAAACCTTAATTAATATACCATTATCTTTAATTTCTATTTTCTTTGTTGCAAACTGTCAAGTCAGATGGGCTAAGCAAACATGTGAGTGACCTCTGGAAAAATAAAATTATACTTTTAATGGCCAAAAGGTAAATTAAACAAAACTTAGCATGATGAAGTAAAGAATTTAAGGGCAGTTTTAGTAATCCTGCCAAGTTTTGGTTCAGTTGGAAAGCAATTGGAAATGATGAAAATTGCATTCAGACCCTCGGTTTTAATAGGTCATTAGTCAGGATCATCTAATCCACCATTTTTAAACAATTCTTACTGGTGTTATTGAACTACTTGAGATAAAAAGGAAAAATATTCACAGAGCTTTGGCTGTAAGAGTTTTTGATTTTTTTTCTTGGTGCTGGTAAAGAAGTCTACAGAAGCAAGCCCTGTGTCTGAGAGCCCCAAAGTGGCAATTATCATGCTTGGTTTCAGTTCCTGAATGACTTTCCATCCTCCTCCTGTTTCTCAGTAGGGAGAAACATTAATTTACATTTTTTCTACTTCTTATTTCTACTAAAAGACAACATTTTGGGGAAGATAATGGAATTCAGAGAAATAGGTGTCACTATAATAAAGATGGGGAGATATTTTCCTCAAAATATTAACAAAGAAATACATACACATTTCTGTTTTTATGTGGTCAAATTGCAAACCTTAAACCCCCTAAGCTCACAGTGACTTAAGAGGTTACCACATTCAGAAAAATAAATGAACACCAAACATGATAGCAGTGTCTTTCATTCTCTCTAGTTTGATAGTCCAAGGAAGCAAAATATTTTCCACTTTATAAAATCTTTAAAACCGCCAGGGGAGACATGCTGGCCTTCTCAGTGTTGGAGCAGAGAAAGCTTCAGCTAACCATATGGAAAACACATAAGGAGACCAGATTTTTCCAGTTCATAATTCAGTGAGAGTTAGGGTCTTACTTCCAACACCAGAAGTCTTAGGAGGTGACTGGTAACTTCACACACTGCCAAGTTTTTGAAATTGGATAGAGGATGAGGGTAAAGATGGCTACCTCTGTATACATAAAACTCGTTTACAGCAGTGATTATGCATTTTCCTTTTGTTTTTTCCCCCCTCTTAAAATAGCACTAACATGATATTATGTTGACTAAGAAAAATAAATGAAGCAGCTTTGCTCTGTAGGCACTACTTATTAGGTTAAGAACCTTCCAAAGAAAACAGATAGTACTCCATAATTTGAATCAGATTTTGTTAAAAAAATCTAGGTCCATCCATTCATTGAAGCATTCATGAATTTGTTAATTAAGTGAACAAATACTGATCATGTACCTGTTCCCATGTTCCTGACTGAGGCAACAACTCATAGCAAGTTAGGAGCATGCATTCTGCAGTATGACTTCCTGGGTTCAAATCTGAGTACCACCAGCTAGCAAGGGCCACGCTGGGGCCATCGCTTAGCTTCTCCAAGTATCTGCCTTCATTGGTATGGTAAGCGTATTGATGGTAGGCATGTTGTGGATTTGTTGTTACCTACACTATCAGGTGGAAGACACAAGGATAAGTGATTCTCTTCACTAACAGCTCCTCTTGTTGCTAAAATCCCTGGCTTTGTTAAAGAACGTACACAGTGAAGTCCCTAATCCAGGGGAGTTACCACTATTTCAAACATCTTTTTCTCTGTTTCATGATATAATTGTAATTTTATTGTATTTATATCAACTGTAATATCTATTTTAGCTAAATAAAAACATTAAAAAGGCTAACCTTCTTTTTTAATTCAGCAGAACATCTGAGGATACTTGCTGTGTTTGCCATCATACCTAAGTCAAATATGCCTTTATTATATTTGGGATTTTTCTACCTATGGGATTACATATGAATAAATAAAAGCAAAACTCACCCCTCGATTATGCGGATACTTTTAACCATTGCTTTCTAGAATAAACACACACATGATTTATATACGTAATTCCAATTCTGTTTATTCCTTAGAAAGGACATTTAGTTTAAAAGCACATTCAAGGTAGAAGAAGTGCAAGTGTCTTAAAGTTTGGTCTGTTTAACAAGTTTCAGTGCAAAACTTTATATCCAGCATCACAACAAATACAAGTGAAGATAGAGAAATTATCAAAATTAAAAATTTCAACCAATAGACCATCTAATACCAAAACCTTTCAGTGATAGATACTAGGAGTAAGGAAGATGGATCAAGAAGTCGACCAAGGCTTGGTCTTCTTTGTGAGAGACCGCAGTTTTATTTCTTGGCAGTAGTGTCTGAAAAATGATAGAAAGTACTTTCCTGTCTCTTCCTCCATGTGTTCACTGCCTGTGACCAACCATGAAGGCAGGTGACCAACTGCAGCCATCCTCTGGGATGGACCCTGGTGATCCCTGCCTCTGGGCAGTATTCTCCCCTGACTGTGAGTGGCGCCAGTGACTCACTTCTAAAGGGAGAACAAGGCAGAAGAGAAGACATCATGAGATATCACTTTCAATATTCAGTTTTAAAAAAACCCTGACTCCCATCCTGGGGCTTCCCTTGCTCTCTCTCACTTTTGCTCTCTCACTTTTGCTCTCTCAGTTCTTGTGCTGGGGATGCAGATTTCCACGCTGGAAACAGTCTTATGGAGAGGCCCATGTGGCTCAGCAAGCACTGAAGCCCTCATCTCCACTGTCCATGAGGAACTGGAGCCTGCCAAGGCCATGTGAGTGCGAGTGGACCCCTCCCCATCCAGCTTTCAGATGAGACCACAGCCCTGGCTGGCTGTTTGACTACAACCTCACAAAAGACCTTGAACCAGAGGCCTCCAGATAAACTCTGCACAGATTCCTGACACACAGAAACTGTGAGGTAACTATGTCTGCTGTTTAGGTCACTAAGCTTTAGGATAATTTGTTGTGTAGCAGTAGATAGTAATTCATACCCTTAATGCCTTTAAAACTGCTTGTGAGGCAGAATTCTGAAGTGCATATGACTTTCTTCTCTTCCCTTTCTTTTATAATTTTCTTAAAATGATACACTACTACAGATATTAGGAAATAAGTTGAGGTAAACTACAGGAAAACCAATGGTGACCCACTATATTCTGAGATGTAAATGTATAGGCGTGAATTGGTGGAAGGCATCTGGGTGTACATCCTGGGTAATGTTTTCAATGTACAAAGTAAGCTAAGAACTGTAAAGGATCATAAAGAATTGCAAAGACTAGTAGCTGGTTACCTTACTTTCTCTTGTTATTTTTGAAAAATGATTTTAGTCATTATATTAATGGACAGAGAGACCAAGAGAGATGTACTTATTCTTGCTGTGACAGCATGAGTTGCAAACAGTTATCTTGTTTATAAAGGTATAAAGAGGAAAAAAAAAACACCCAGTAGAATGTGGAGCCTCTTATTAAAAAGTCTAAATAAAAATAGAAAATATTTTTACAGCTAAGATATTTAAGGCATAGAGGGAAAGTATGATTTTGATGTTCTCCAAAATTCAGAAAATTATTTCAAATTATTAATAAAATATAAAACGATACATCACCTGAAAACAAAGAAACATACTGGGATGTAAATGGAGCTAAATACTAAAAGGGAGGTTTGGAATAAAACTAATATTGGCCTGATTTATAATTCAAATGGGAGGTAGTACAAGCATAATTAATAATGTCGAGAACCAGTGATGTGGGAGATGCACTGGAGCATCTCCTTCAGGCTGAACAGGAGGACAAACACCAGAGGGGACGGGAGACCCAGAGGTGAGAGATGCTGAGACCAACACGGGACATGGTGACAGAGGGAAAGCTCAGGTGCCTGTTCCTGAATGGAGAAGAAGCTTCTCCAAAGTTGATAAAAGAACACTTACAGTAAACATACATGGCAAAAGATTTTTAAAAGAAGAAAAAAAAATGTTTTCAGCATTCTGACAGAAAGCAAGCTAATTAAAAACAGATTACAAAAATCTGGCAAACCTCTCTGCAACATTAAATTCTAGGAGATAAAGGAATGACGCAGTCAGCTAACGACAGAAGCATGTTCTGACTGGGCCCGCCCACCCAGCCATTCTTCGGTGGGAAGACAGCAGAGATACTAATACATAAATCCAGTTTATCTATATTAATAAATAAACATTAATACATTAAGACAAAGCTGGTCTTATTCCAGGAAAAAAGGTATTTGTTATTTAAAAATGTATTTATAGAATTTATAACATATGATTATCTTGACAGCAACCAAAGGAACATTTAATAAAATTGAAACTCATAATTCATTAAAATTATAAAGACAGCTTTCCATCTTGATAGGGGAACATTAGTCTGAACCCCACAGATGATGCTGTAGTCGCCGTTTTGGCCCTGGAAGTGGTGAACTCGGAATAATGGCGGGACTGGTTTAGAGAAAGCGAGAGGCAAGAGAAGGAAGCAGGTGGTGTGTGTGTACAGGGAAGAAGAGAAACAGGGCTGTCAACACTGAAAACAATACTAGCTGCTTGAAAACTGAAGAGACTTGTGTGACCATAAGATGTAATAGAAGCGATTCTATTCACAGTAACAATGAAAAATTCCTAGGGGTAACTGTGCTAGGGTAAAACTCCTTTATGAAGAAAATATAAACATTTTCATCAAGAAGATCTGGATAAAAGGAGAAGACATAAAATATTTTAAAGATTTACATTTTTAAAAGGAACCTGTAACATTTTATACAGTTCAAAGAAAATCCCTAATGCAATTTTAGGAGACAGTGACAAAATTAATCTACAGCTCATTGGGAAGAATAAACATGCTAAACTTTAAAAAAGTAACCTGAAATGGAAGGGTGTGAGGGCCGTGCTACACTGTCACACACTTTAAGAAGGGCTTAGTTAAAGCTGTAAGGTCCCGCCAAAGCAACAGAGACTGAATAGAATACAAATCTAGAAAGATACTCCAGAATATGTGGGGATTTGGTGTAGAATTAAAGTGACACCTCAGCTCAGTGAATGAAGAGGTTTTATTTTCACAAATAGCACAGCAGGAAATAATGGCCAAATAGTTGGTAGTAAAATAAAACTAGAATCTGCTTTAAACCTCATAGACTAAATTCCATGGGGATCAGAAATGTAAATGTTAGCACATTAACCATGAAGTAGAGAATAAAGTACAGGTTAACGTTCATACAATCGTGGGTGGGAAAGGCTGTCCTGTGTCTGACACGGTCAGTTATGTGATCAAGGGAATGATTTAGGCTTGAATATGTACGAATCCCAAGTTTTCACGTGCAACAGTGAAACACCAAGGACAGGCTGGTAAGAGTATTTATAGGGAGAAGTTTAACAAAGAAGGCAGGAAACAACTGACATCTCGATAAAAAGATCAAACTTGACCCTGGACGAGGTCATCGCTAGAGAAGACACACGAGAGAAAGAACACGAAGGAACACGTGGCAACACGTTTAACTCGGGATGAGCAGCACGCAGCACGTGGCGGGCGCCTCTTCCTTCCCCAGTCACGAGGGCTGAGGAGGACGCAGGGACTGAACACGCCCGTGGGGCGTGGCCTGGTGCAGCGCGCTTTCAGAGTGGCGGGCCCTCAAGCTTCATAACAGCCCCTCGGCAGGCACCCGGCCTCGTGCCGTGGACAGCAGGGCCCGTGGCTGGTGGCTGGTCACAGACGTGGCCCAGGGACAGAGCGCCCTCGGCCTGAGCCCCACACATTTGATCTGAAACCTCTGGCCGAGCAGCCCCGCCTCCAGGAGGGAGAGGACACAGAATGGAACTGCATCTTGTTACCCCGCTGACCGGGAGGTGGGAGCCCGAGAGTGGGGCTGGGTGGGTGCACCTGTGGGTGAGCTCACGTGTGTCGGCCACAGAAAGATGTTGACCCTCCACTGTTGGTGAAACATCAGGGGACAGGGCAATCTCGTAGTATTCTTGGAATTGGGAAATACGCGTGTACACCAGGGCAGCAAGGGCAGGAGGGTATGCGGCAGGGTGTGGCTCCCGGCCTCATGACCCTGGGGCAGCTGTCCTGGCCGGTCGTGTGCCGGCTCCTGGATTGCATCGTCCCAGCAGCTGCTGTGTGCCTGGGGGGATGCGACCAGAGGGAGTCGCTGGGCTGACGCTGGGTTCAAGGGAGTTTTGAAGCCTTGTGTGGTGTCAGCTCCTCCAAGCTGGGTCCAGGATTCCCTTCGGGTAATGAATCTGAGTTGGAGTCACTACGAGAAGTTGGCGTGAGGTCCGGCAGGCAGAGTGCTCCGCAGCCCCGCCTCCTCCTCTCCTTCCGTCCTTCCTTCTCTCTTTCCGTCTCTCTGTCTCTCTAGCTCCCTCTGCAATGGCCAGGCACCAGGGCAGGCTGCTTCTCTGTGGCTGTCTGCCGCCTCACCTTGACCTTGATGGGGCAGAATCAGGGGTCCAGCCCCCCCTCCTCACACAGGACCTTCTCCTGGGGTGCCTGGGAGCCTGGAGCAGGCCGTGGGCAGCTCGGGGGCGGCAGAGGGGCTCCCCCGCAGGCCCCCAGCCCCTTCTGAGCCACCTGCAGAGGGTGCCGTGGAGTCGACACTCAGCTGACCTGATCAGTCTCCAGCTGCCCCTCATCTGTTTGTTCACAAATCGTCGAAGGGAAGGAATTTACTTTGGTTCTTAAGATGGCATCGTTTACATTTGGCACTTCATTATTACTTTTATGTATATTATGATGATATTTACTAGGCTTAGGCATAAGGCAAAAGTTGAACTAGAATCATTGTTTCCCATTAAATATTAAGGGTCCCTATTAAATGGAAAAATTGTACTTTTCTCCATCCCTTTCCCCCCAAAATAAGTGACTTAGAAAATCACTATCAGAGAAAAAACAAGATTTTGGCAACGTTTTGGAAAGGTATGCTTTTGGGAAAGGTAGGTTTAATAATTAACACATTTTTCATGACCAGAGAAGAAATAATGAATTCAAGCAAACTCTTAGTTCTCACTAAGTAATAATGTAAACAGAATTTCCTTTGCAGGACCGAAAGGCAGTGTGTAATGAATGCACTGGCATCACCTGATACCTTGAAAGACATTATCTACAATCAGAGAGAAAACACAGTTACAGAGAAACAGATGAATAGATTACTTGGCAAAAGAGCCTACATTGGACATGATTTGTAAACACCAGACTGTCGTTTAGCTCAGCTACAATAATTGTGTGATAGGCAGAAAGGTTTTAAAATGCATTGGAATGGTTATCTGAATGTAGAGTCTTTGAACTTTCTTGGGTTCAGGAGATATTAGGAAATATTTTGGGGACGGGGACTATCTCACGTCAGAAGACAGAACCCAGCCAGGAGATGGCAGAAAGACTGAGAAGTGGCTGTGGCTCCGAGGATCCGGTGGGTTTTTTTCTGGGCAGGTTTGTGAGCCCCAGTGACTCACCAGGTGAACCGGGATGCGGCCCTTCTGGGCGCTGACTTCGTTTGTTCAGACGGAGCGTAATTGCTGGTCTCAGAAAGCAAGGCTGTCTTGCTGAGTAAGACCCACAAGGGTGGCAATGGTGACTTTTTTTCCAACACAGAAGGGAACCAGGTTGTTGAACACGCTCAGCACACACCTAGTGAGATAACACCCACCGGCCGAGGGGCTTGCTTGAGGGAAACATAAAGCCAGCCTGTTAGGCCGGGTTGCAGAGTGTGGTTTATGCAGCTGATCTGCTGGGTCATAAAGGGGGATCTCAGAGGGTGGTGGGGCAGGGGAAGGAAGAGAGGAACCAGCCCAGGCAGAGAGGAGACATGGGGAGGAGAAGCCTTTACGACTGCAGCTGGTATGTCCTCTGAATTCGCCCCCTTAACCTCCCTGTGAAATCCTCAGTTCCTTTGTCCACCACTCCTAACGTCTTGTTAAGATCGGGAAATAACGAAGTACTAAATGTGGTCCCACCACAGGCGCACATTGAGGACATGGGAGACCCAGCTATTGACACACTGTCTTCATTGACTAGACCATGTGCTCTGTAGAGTCCTTGATCACAGCCAACGTCAGATTTAAAAGTGATCCCTTCATTGGAAGAGCTTGGTGCTTCCACGTGGAAAAGCACAGACGGTAGACCCATGCAGCCATCAAACACGCTTACAGACACTCCAGAGACAGGCTCATGGCTCAGCTAGAACAGACCAATCCACCTGGGATCAAGGACAACGGGTGATTTTATTTGTTTATTCGAACTTTGATCCAGACATTTACGAGCTTAACACCACATCTCAGAAAACACACAAGCGTGTTAGGGAAACGCCTGGGTCCTGCCAGTGAGAGTCTGCTGGGCAGTGGGTATGGGGACGCAGCCCCAGCAGGTGGCCTGGGTGGCCTGATGGAGAAGAAGCACAAAGGGGGGTCCACAGGTGCCCCATGTCCATCCACGTGGTCTGTGCTAGTCCTAGGCCCGGGAGCCTCCCCGGGGGAAACAGCAGAGGTCCAGAGAGGAGGGGCTGCTGGGCCACGGCCGTCCTCCAGGCCCCAGGCTGGGCGTGGGAAAAGGAAAGGGGCCTGCCTCCGTGCCCCGGTCCTCCTGCAGACGGGGTCTCTCCCCACCCCACACGGAAACAATGTCTTTTCAGGAGCAGACTCTATGCTGATGTAACAAGGAGCTTCCTTCCCACTGGGTCGTAACCTGCCATCACAGCTCCTGTCTGCAGGCCCAAGCTCTGCTGCTCACCTCGGGCTCCAGCTCTGGACCCGAGGCTGCTGGCTGGCCGCCCTGCCACCCAGGGGAGAAATGGCTGCCCCTTTCCGTTCTTGTCCACCTTCAGGTCGCAACCCCAGTGGGCCTGCGCTGTGGGAGCCAGAATCCAGGTTCCCGTGGGATGTGACAGACACCGTCCAGCTCTGCAAACTTGGCCTGTGGCCTGAGTGGAAGGCTGGGTTTGGCCTTCTCCCGGCCGTCGGTCACCACACAGCCTGTCCCAGTCGTTTGACATCGATTCAGCACAGGCTGGTCCCCAAAACAAACATGCGAAATAGTTTTATGAACAGATGACACAATCTTGGAGTGGCCAAACATTTGGGATAAAGATTTACATACAGGACTACTTTTAGGTGAATTGTTTCTCCTGCTCATCATACTGATTTCCTGGTGGAAAGAAAAATACTTCTAAATAGGGAAAATGTTTTAAAAAGAGCAAACCTAAATTTTCCCCTCAAGAGTAAAAAGCTGTGTACTCCTCCCTCCATGTGGCAGCCTCTACAGGAGGATTTCCTGGGCCTGTAAGCTCCATGGTTCTGGGAACTTCCCACCTCAGGCACAGGGTTGGTCCCCCTCCCCTGGGCTACAGCTGGTTGGATGAACCATGACCTTCTGACCTAAGTGGGCCCATCAGATCACACGTCCTAGAAACTGGGGGGCTGATGAGGAACCTTGGAGCGGTGGTGGCTGACAACTCCCACATGGGCAAGAGAAGCAAATGATGGAGTCTGCCTGTGCAGGGAACAGAGTGGTCTGTGCGGGGAAGGGAACTGAGTGGTCCTGTGTGGGGAACAGAGTGGTGTGTGCAGGGAACAGAGTGGTGTGTGCACATGGCCCAGCTCCACTCTTCCTTCGATGTCAGACATCACCTCATGTCCTTATAATAAAGGCCCCCTTTTTTTAGGCCAGGACAAGTGGGTTGCTGCTTCTTACAACCAATGCCCCTACCTGCTATGACCTTTACACTTTTTGGGAAATATGGGATGTTAGAAATTCACAGGCACATTCCTGTGGACTGGGTTTGGGCTCACAGTTGATAAAATCTGGACTCCCTCCAGCACTCTCCTCACAGTCCTTTCATTCTGGGGGTTGGGATGAGGTGATGCATGGCGGGAGGGTCTCCGAGCCTCATGTGGGACCCCAGGAGGGCCCAGCCTTCCGTTGCACGTGGGGGAGGGGTGGGGTAGTCATCACTGCCTCTCTGTCTTTCTCTCAAAAATTAAAAAATGTAAAGTGGGACCGTCTGTCTTTTTGCATTTTGGAAGCTCTTAGACACATGAAGGAAAGACTCCATGAGGCTTTGGTTGAGAAGAATACGCTCACCTCGTGTCCCGTGCCCCACAGCCGTGATTCACCCCAGGGACCACCCTGTTCTCAGTTGCCAGTGTGTCAGTGGCGTCCTGGCTGAAATTTCCCTCAGGGAGATTTAGGGCTGTAAGAGGCCTTGGGGACTGTATGCATTGGCCTCTGCGTTTTAGGTGAGGAAGCCAAGGCTTTGAAAGAGAAGTTAATTCCCTAAGTTACAGAACTAATTAAAAGCAGATTCTGGGGCTAAAACTCAAATTTCCTGACTTCCAGTCCAAACTCTTCATGGTCTTAACTATTTTAAATTACTTTTTAATCATATATCTTAGCCTTCACCAGAAGGCCTCTTTCCAACTCATCCTGAATCATTGCTTTGAGTTGCATGCTTAACTGAATTGTCTGTATCTTTAGGACAGCTTAGAATCAAAAGCCCTTTCTGGCAGAATAAATCCAGTTTTCAGAAGTTTCTCTCCAACTCAGCCATAGGCAATTTCTTCCTCCTAGACCGTAGGAAATAATTTTAAATTTCCTGTTCCTTTTGTGTTTTCTTTTCTCCTCTCTGATCCAAAGAAAACCATAAAAGATATTACAACTAATCATGACTAGAAGCATTTCTACATTAGCAACATGAATCTTCGGGTTTGTCTAATCCGAAGAAATTGTCTTAATATTTACCTTTTATGTATGTATTTATCTGTTGTTTGTTTGGCAAAGCCTGTGCTTGAACAACATTGATAAAGTGCTGAGTTTGGGCTTGGAGTGTTTGCCCAAATATGCCGCATGTTGCAAATGCTTTCAATACCCAAAATCTTGGGCGAGTTTCCACGAACTGCTCAGCTGCAGCCGTAGGCTAACGTGAGAACAACTAGTTGGTAGTCCATCCACACTGTGTTTCTTCCGTACTTGAGAGAAGATGTCTGCTCACCATGAGAAACCTGGACGACTCCTGAGAGCAGGTCACATGATGCTGCCTGTCGGCACTGCCTTCTGGGTGACGGGGCTCTTCCTGCCACCTCCCCTCGCCTTCCTCCCTTCCTTCCTGGAGACAGTTACCCCAGGAAACACCAAGTCATCGAGCGTGTGTGCACGTGTATGTGCATCTGTGAACATGTGCATAAGAGTGTGAGTGTGTGAGCACGTGAACGTGTGTGCACATGTGTGCACCTGTGTATGTGTGCATGTGTGAATGTGTGTGTGCCCGTGTGAGCCTGCATATGTGTTTGAGTGTTTTGGATGCTGTGGTGTGATAATTGACTTATAGATCAATAGGAAAGGATACATAATCTTACAATTGCCCTAAACAGACGTAAGAACTTAATTTATAATAATGGCAGCATCATGCTCTAGTGTGGGAAAGGGTGAATGTTGTAAAGGCTGGGGTTTGGAAAAGTCAAGTTTTGTTTGTATCAGGTTGGAATATTATCTCTATTATGTACCAAAATAATCTCCAGATGTGTTGAGTTGTATGTAAAAGTTTGAATTTGGAAGGAACTTAGCAATTTATAGCTTAGAGGTGATTAGTTGTAAATGCACATCATCTCACATCTCATTCTCTTGCAAAAATACACCAAACTAAGACAAGAGAATTCTGTTGAAAAAGCCACAAGGATGAGCTATAGAGGAGTGGAATAAAGTAGCAATAAAGTTTTGGAAGATGGAGAGAAGTTGGATTATTGCTAACTGATTTAGCAGATACAAAAGAATCCCAAGGCAGCAGTGGGAGAAGCTGAGACCAACCGGAGTTATGGGACGGAATCCTCAAAACCCTCAGGCAGGGCAGCACCAAACACCTCTGGAATCAGGGACTAAGGGTGGAGCTAGAAGCAAAGCAAGATGGGGAAGATGGTTCGAAAAGAGATTCAAAGGGTGTTCTACATCCCGCTCTCCAGTCTGTGTATTTGGGCATCTGCCCCAACCTTCCCTTGGCAGAAACCTGGGATGTTTAAGGGATTCCAGGTTCTACGGAGGGCATGATTGCTGTTCCGTAAACACAACTCAGTTCTTACTTGCATAGTGAGGGTTATGGGCAGGGATTCCTCCTCCCCCAGCCCTTCACCATTTAGCTCCCCAGGTTGGCAGCCAGTATGTACAAGCAGGAAATTGGAAGACTTCCTACCCACCAGCCTCTACAGAACTGGAATTATAGATATCAGGTGCTTCCTGACAACTGGCTCAACCAGCTAACCCACAATAAATTCAGACATAACAACTGCCAGTTGTCTCCTCTGAGCTTCCAACCAGCTTTTCCATCCCTTGGTCCTCATCATGAGCAGACAATAAGGATGGAATGGCACCGAGGGGAAGCCTTAGCATGAGAGACAAGACCTAAAAGCACAAGTAGAGAAACACAACCTGGAAGGAGCAGGAGTTATGCTGATAGAAGAAAAGGAAACTTGTCATTAACATCCTCAGAGAGAAAAGAAAACATTGAACCAAGAACAGGGTATTATAGAAAAGGAACATTCAGAAAAAAGAACAACTCAGGAAAAAAATGCTTTTTATTGCTAGCAGAAATTTAAAACTCACTAGAAGATTTGAAAGATTAAAAAAATCATAAAAGATAGAGTATATAAAAGAAAATATTAGAATATTACAAGACCAGCCCAGAAGATTCAACATCTAAACCAAAGGAGTTATAGAAAGGGAAAATAAGGAAAACAAACAAACAAAAAATAACAACAAAGTAATTTTCCAGGCCAGTGAGATGTGAGTTGCCAGATGTAAAGATTTCACCAAGGGCCCAGCACAATGGATGGAAACAGAACCACACTGATGCACGTACAGTGAAACTTCAGAACACCTGGGAACAAGAGGAAGACACTGGATCGCGAAGAAAAAACATGCAGGCACAAAGGTTTTGGGCTTCACAAAAGAAACACCTGGAAGTAAGAAGAAAATGAGGAAACGGCTTCATGATTCTGAAGGAAATTAATTTCTAACATGAAATTCCACACCCAATAAAATTATCCATCAAATGCCAGGATAGAAGAAAAACATTTTAAGACATGCAAGTCTTAAAAACTTTGTTGCCCAGGCACAATTTCTCAAGAAGCTAGTGGATATTATTCTCCAGTAAAATGACTGGATAAACAAAAAAATATGCAAGGGAAAGAAAATGGGCTACATTGCATGGGGGAGGTGTGCAGGGGATCCCAGATGACAGCTGAGCACCCACTCTGGATGCCTGCAGCCCTGATTCTACCCTTTCCACCCCTCTGACAGAGCACTGGGCTAGAACTTTGTCTGGTTTTCTTGACTGGGAGATGAGGGCTCTGCTCTTCCCCACATACCACACTCTGGATCGGCAGATGACACTTGCTCGCCCTAAAAGGTGATCTGCTTTGACCTGCAGCTTGAGGAAGGTCAGCTTGAGCAGAGGACACAGCTCGGCCCACATTCTGCCTGGTCATAAAACAGCCTAGCAAGGGTAGGCATCCTTGTCTTGTTCCAGAACTTAGCAGAAAGTCTTTCAGCTTTTCACCATTGAGTATGATGTTGTCTGTGGATGTGTTGATGTTGAGATATGTTTCCTCTGTACCCACTTTGATGAGAGTTTTAAATCACGAATGGATGTTGGATTTTTGTCAGATGCTTTTTCTGAGACTATTGAGATGATCATGTGATTTTTTAACCTTCCTTTTGTTAACGTGGTGTATCCTATTGATTGATTTGTGAATATCGAACCATCTTTGAATCCCTGAAATAAATCCCACTTGATCAGGTTGCATGATTCTTTTTATATATTGTTGAATTCAGTTTGCTAATATTTTGTTGATGATTTTTGCATCTATATTCCTCAAAGATATTGGCCTGTAATTTAATTGTTTTTGGAGTGTCTTTGTTTTGTTTTGGTATCAGGGTAATGGTGGCCTCATAGAATGAATTTGGGAGTGTTCCATCCTCTTCAATGTTTTGGAATAGTTTGAAGATAGGTATTAGCTCTTCTTTATACATTTGGTAGAGTTCCCCTGTGAAGCTGTCTGGTTCTGGACTTTTGTTTGCAGGGTTTTTTTTTCTATTATAACAAATTCATTTCACTACTAGTGATTCATCTGTTCAGATGGTCAGTTTCTTCCTGATTTAGTTTTGGAAGGTTATATGATTCTAGAAATTTGTCCATTTCTTCTAGGCTGTTCAATTTGTTGGCAGATAACTGTTTGTAGAATTCTCTTATGATTTTTCTACCTTTGTGATATTAGTTTTTATTTCACCTCTTTTATTTCTTATTTTGTTTATTTGGGTCCTCTCTTTTCTTCTTCATGAGCCTGGTGACAGGTTTATCAACTTTATTTATCTTTTCAAGAAAACAGCTCTTGGTTTCATCGACCCTTTCTATTTTTTTGTCTCTATTTTATCTATTTCCTCTCTGATCTTTATTATTTCCTTCCTTCTGCTGATTTTGGGGTTTGTTTGCTCTTCCTTTTCTTGGAAGTCCTAGCCACCACAGTAATCAGACAAGAAAAGGAAGTAGAAGGCATCCAGATTGGAAGGAAAGAAATAAAACTGTCACTATTTGCAGATGACATGATAACTATATACAGAAAACCCTAAAGTCTTCACCAGAAGACTATTAGAACTAATAAAGGAATTCAGTAAAGTTGCAGGATACAAGATTAATACATAATAATCTGTTACTTTCCTATGTACTAATAATAAACTATCAGAAAGAGAAAGGAAGGAAACAATCCTGTTTAAAATTGTATCACACAGGAGGCAACCCAAAACTGGAGCCCACTCGGCTCTTTGGTGGGGCTAATGGCAGACTCTGGGAGGGCTCACTCAAAGGAGTACTTCCCAGAACTTCTGCTGCCAGTGTCCTTGTCCTCATGGTAAGCCACAGCCACCCCCGCCTCTGCAGGAGACCCTCCAACACTAGCAGGATACCAAGGTGCCCTCAGTGTGATGTTCTACTGGATAATTCCTCAGTGATCTGGAAGTGTCAATGAAGTTTGAGGGACCAGGACGCCTAGCCATGCAGAACCTAGGATTGTGAAGATGTGAGTTCCTCCTCATTGGAAGTGATGATTATATCTTTGGACCAGTCTCTCCCATCAGGAAATTTGCACAAATCTCTTAGATAGCCTCATCCACCACAGGGCAGACAGCAGAAGCAAGAAGAACTACAATCCTGCAACCTGTGGAACAAAAACCACATTCACAGAAAGATAGACAAGATGAAAAAGCAGAGGGCTATGTATCAGATGAAGGAACAAGATAAAACCCCAGAAAAACAACTAAATGAAGTGGAGATAGGCAACCTTCCAAAAAAAGAATTCAGAATAATGATAGTGAAGATAATACAGGACCTTGGAAAAAGAATGGAGGCAAAGATCAAGAAGATACAAGAAATGTTTAACAAAGACCTAGAAGAATTAAAGAACAAACAAACAGAGATGGACAATACAATAAGTGAAATGAAAACTACTCTAGAAGGAAACAATAGTAGAATAACTGAGACAAAAGAACAGATAAGTGACCTGGAAGACAGAATGGTGGAATTCACTGCCGCAGAACAGACTAAAGAAAAAAGAATGAAAAGAAATGAAGACAGCCTAAGAGACCTCTGGGACAACATTAAACACAACAATATTCACATTATAGGGGTCCCAGAAGGAGAAGAGAGAGAGAAAGGACCAGAGAAAATATTTGAAGGGATTATAGTTGAAAACTTCCCTAATATGGGAAAGGAAATAGCCACCCAAGTCCAGGAAGCACAGCGAGTCCCATACAGGATAAACACAAGGAGAAACATGCCGAGACACATAGTAATCAAATTGGCAAAAATTAGAAACAAAGAAAAATTATTGAAAGCAGCAAGGGAAAAATGACAAATAACATACAAGGGAACTCCCCTAAGGTTAACAGCTGATTTCTCAGCAGAAAGTCTACAAGCCAGAAGGGAGTGGCATGATATACTTAAAGTGATGAAAGGGAAGAACCTACATCCAAGATTACTCTACCTGGTAAGGATCTCATTCAGATTCGATGGAGAAATCAAAAGCTTTACAGACAAGCAAAAGCTAAGAGAAGTCAGCACCACCAAACCAGCTCTACAACAAATGCTAAAGGAACTTCTCTAAGAGGGAAACACAAGAGAAGAAAAGGACCTACAAAAACGAACCCAAAACAATTAAGAAAATGGTCATAGGAACATACATATCGATAATTACCTTAAACGTGAATGGATTAAATGCTCCAATCAAAAGACAGAGGCTTGCTGAATGGATACAAAAGCAAGACCCATATATATGCTGTCTACAGGAGACCAACATCACATCACCTAGGGACACATACAGACTGAAAGTGAGGGGATGGAAAAAGATATTCCATGCAAAAGGAAATCAAAAGAAAGGTGGAGTAGCAATACTCATATCAATTAAAATAGACTTTAAAATAAAGAATGTTACAAGAGACAAGGAAGGACACTACATAGTGATCAAGGGATCAATCCAAGAAGAAGATATGACAATTAGAAATACATATGCACCCAATATAGGAACACCTCAATACATAAGGCAACTGCTAACAGCTATAAAAGAGGAAATTGACAGTAACACAATAATAGTGGGGGACTTTAACACCTCACTTACACCAATGGACAGATCATCCAAAATGAAAATAAATAAGGAAACAGAAGCTTTAAATGACACAATAGACCAGATAGATTTAATTGATATTTATAGGACATTCCATCCAAAAACAACAGATTACACTTTCTTCTCAAGTGTGCATGGAACATTCTCCAGGATCACATCTTGGGTCACAAATCAAGCCTCAGTAAATTTAAGAAAATTGAAATCATATCAAGCATCTTTTCCAACCAAAACGCTTTGAGATTAGAAATCAATTACAGGGAAAAAAACGTAAAAACCACAAACACGTGGAGGCTAAACAATATGTTACTAAATAACCAAGAGATCACTGAAGAAATCAAAGAGGAAATAAAAAAATACCTGGAGACAAATGGCAATGAAAACACGATGATCCAAAACCTACGGGATGCAGCAAAAGCAGTTCTAAGAGGGAAGTTTATAGCTATAACAGCCTACCTCAAGAGACAAGAAAAATCTCAAATAAACAATCTAACCTTACACCTAAATGAACTAGAGAAAGAAGAACAAACAAAACCCAAAGTTAGCAGAAGGAAACAAAACATAAAGATCAGAGCAGAAATAAATGAAATAGAAACAAAGAAAACAATAGCAAAGATCAATAAAACTAAAAGCTGGTTCTTTGAGAAGATAAACAAATTGATAAACCATTAGCCAGACTCATCAAGAAAAAGAGGGTGAGGACTCAAATCAATAAAATTAGAAATGAAAAAGGAAAAGTTACAACAGACACCACAGAAATACAAAGCATCCTAAGAGACTACTACAAGCAATTCTATGCCAATAAAATGGACAACCTGGAAGAAATGGACAAATTGTTATAAAGGTATAACCTTCCAAGACTGAACCAGGAAAAAATAGAAAATATGAACAGACCAATCACAAGAACTGAAATTGAAACTGTGATGAAAAATCTTCCAACAAACAAAAGTCCAGGACCAGATGGCTTCAAAGGTGAATTCTATCAAACATTTAGAGAAGGGCTAACACCCATTCTTCTCAAACTCTTCCAAAAATCTGCAGAGGAAGGAACACTCCCGAACTCATTCTATGAGGCCACCATCACCCTGATACCAAAACCAGACAAAGATACTACACAAAAAGAAAATTACAGACCAATACCACTGATAAATATAGATGCAAAAATCCTCAACAAAATACTAGCAAACAGAATCCAACAACACATTAAAAGGAACATACACCATGATCAAGTGGGATTTATCCCAGGGATGCAAGAATTCTTCAATATACACAAATCAATCAATGTGATACACCATAATAACAAATTGAAGGATAAAAA
The DNA here is from genome assembly GCF_949752795.1 of Hyperoodon ampullatus. Lineage (NCBI taxonomy): Eukaryota > Metazoa > Chordata > Mammalia > Artiodactyla > Ziphiidae > Hyperoodon > Hyperoodon ampullatus. The sequence continues at coordinate 88,843,398 of NC_136925.1, read as the reverse complement.
CCATATGATCATCTCAATAGATGCAGAAAAAGCTGTTGACAAAAAATTCAACACCCATTTATAATAAAAAACTCTCCAGAAAATGGGCATAGAGGGAACCTACCTCAACATAATAAAGCCCATATATGACAAACCCACAGCAAACATCATTCTCAATGGTGAAAAACTGAAAGCATTTTCTCTAAGATCAGGAACAAGACAAGGACATCCACTCTCACCACTATTATTCAACATAGTTTTGGAAATCCTAGCCACAGCAATCATAGAAGAAAAAGAAACAAAATGAATACAAATTGAAAAAGAAGAGGTAAAACTGTCACTGTTTGCAGATGACATGATACTATACATAGAGAATTCTAAAGATGCCACCAGAAAACTAGTAGAGCTAATCAATGAATTTGGTAAAGTTGCAGGATACAAAATTAATGCACAGAAATCTCTTGCATTCCTATATATTAATGATGAAAAATCTGAAAGAGAAATTAAGGAAACACTCCCATTTACCATTGCAACAAAAAGAATAAAATACATAGGAATAAACCTACCTAGGGAGACAAAAGACCTGTATGCAGAAAACTGTAAGACACTGCTGAAAGAAATTAAAGATGATACCAACAAATGGAGAGATATACCATGTTCTTGGATTGGAAGAATCAATATTGTGAAAACGACTATACTACCCAAAGCAATCTACAGATTCAATGCAATCCCTGTCAAATTACCAATGGCATTTTTTATGGAACTAGAACAAAAAAATCTCAAAATTTGTATGGAGACACAAAAGACCCTGAATAGCCAAAGCAGTCTTGAGGGAAAAAAACAGAGCTGGAGGACTCAGACTCCCTGACTTCACACTATACTACAAAGCCACAGTAATCAAGACAATTTGGTACTGGCACAATAACAGAAACATAGATCAATGGAACAAGATAGAAAGCCCAGAGATAAACACATGCACCTATTGTCAACTAATCTGTGACAAAGGAGGCAAGGATATACAATGGAGAAAAGACAGTCTCTTCAATAAGTGGTGCTGGGAAAACTGGACAGCTACATGTAAAAGAATGAAATTAGAACACCCCCTAATACCATACACAAAAATAAACTCAAAATGGATTAGAGACCTAAATGTAAGACCGGACACTATAACACTCTTAGAGGAAAACATAGGAAGAACACTCTTTGACATAAGTCACAGCAAGATCTTTTTTGGTCCACCTCCTAGAGTAATGGAAATGAAAACAAAAATAAACAAACAGGACCTAATGAAACTTAAAAGCTTTTGCACAGCAATGGAAACCATAAACAAGACGAAAAGACAACCTTTAGAATGGGAGAAAATATTTGCACCTGAATCAACGGACAAAGGATTAATCTCCAAAATATATAAACAGCTCATGCAGCTCAATATTAAAAAAAGCCAAACAACCCAATCCAAAAATGGGCAGAAGACCTAAATAGACATTTCTCCAAAGAAGACATACAGATGGCCAAGAAGCACATGAAAAGCTGCTCAAGATCACTAATTATTAGAGAAATGCAAATCAAAACTACAATGAGGTATCATCTCACACCAGTTAGAATGGGTATCATCAGAAAATCTACAAACAACAAATGCTCGAGAGGGTGTGGAGAAAAGGGAACCCTCTTGCACTGTTGCTGGGAATGTAAATTGAAACAGCCACTATGGAGAACAGTATGGAGTTTCCTTAAAAAACAAAAAATAGAATTACCATATGATCCAGCAATCCCACTACTGGGCATATACCCAGAGGAAACCATAATTCAAAAAGACACATGCACCCGAATGTTCATTGCAGCACTATTTACAATAGCCAGGTCATGGAAGCAACCTAAATGCCCATTGTCAGATGAATGGATAAAGAAGATGTGGTACATATACAATGGAATATTACTCAGCCATAAAAAGGAACGAAATTGGGTCATTTGTTGAGATGTGGATGTATCTAGAGACTGTCATACAGAGTGAAGTAAGTCAGAAAGAGAAAAACAAATATCGTATATTAATGCATGTATGTGGAACCTAGAAAAATGGTACAGATGAACTGGTTTGCAGGGCAGAAGTTGAGACAGATGTAGAGAACAAACGTATGGACACCAAGGGGGGAAAGCCGTGGGGGTGGAGGGTGGGGATGATGGTGTGATGGATTCGGCCATTGGGATTGACATGTATACACTGATGTGACTAATAAGAACCTGCTGTATAAAAAAATAAGTAAAATTCAAAAAAAATATTGCATCACACAGAATAAAACACCGAGGAATAACCTTAACCAATGGCATGAAATACCTATACTCTGAAAACTGTAAATCACTGATGAAGGGATTTGAAAATAACATAATGAAATGGTAAGATATCCCATGTTCTTGGATTGAAAGAAATAATATTGTTAAACTGTCCATACTACCCAAAGCAATCTACAGATTTAATGCAATCCCTATCAAAATACCCTTGGCATTTTTCACAGAACTAGAACAAATAATTCTAAAACTTACATGCAACCACAAAAGGCCCTGAATTATGAATGCAGTCTTGAAAAAACAGAGAACAAAACTGGAGGCATCATCCTCCCTGACTTCAGAGTATACTACAAAGCTACAGTAATCAAAACACTAAGGTACTGGCCCTAAAATAGACGCATAGATCAATACAGAGAGTCCAGAAGAGAGAGCCCAGAAATAAATCCATGCATTTATGGTCAGTTAATCTACAATGAAGCAGGCAAGAATATACAATGGAGGAAAGACAGTCTCTTCAATAAGTGGTTTTGGGAAAACTTGACAGCTACCTGTAAAAGAATGAAATTAGAACATTCTCTAACACCATATACAAAAGTAAACTCAAAATGGATTAAAGACCTAAATGTAAGACCTGAAACCATAAAAATCCTAGAAGAAAACATAGGCAGGACACTCACTGAATAAATTGTAGCAATATTTTTTTGGATATGTCTCCTAAGGCAAAGGAAACAAAAGCAAAAATGTACAAATGGGACCTAATTAAACTTAAGAGTTTTTGCAGAGCAAAGGGAACTATTGACAAAAAACAAAGACAACCTACTGAATGGGAGAAACTATTTGCAAATGATATGACTGATAAGAGGTTAATATCCAAAATATATAAACACCTCATGTAACTCAACATCAAAAAAAAGAAACAATATGATTTAAATTGGGCAGAAGACCTGAACAGACATTTTCCCAAAGAAGACAAACAGATGGCCAACAGGGAAATGAAAAGATGCTCAACATCACTAATCATCAGAGAAATGCAGATCAAAACCACAATGAGATACCACCTCGCACCTGTCAGAATGGCCACCAGCAAAAAGACCACAAATAACAAATGTTGGTGAGGGTGTGGAGAAAAGGGAACCCTCATAAACTGTTAGAGGGAATGTAAATTTGTGCAGCCACTGTGGAAAATCGTATGGAGTTTTCTCAAAAAACTAAAAATAGAACCACCATATTATCCAGCAATTCCACTACTGGTTATGTATCCAAAAGAAACAAAAACACTAATTCGAAAAGATATATGCACCCCAATGTTCATAGCAGCATTATTTGCAATTGCCAAGACATGGAAGCAAACTAAATGTCCATCTACAGATGAATAGATAAAGAAGATGTGGTACATATATGCCATGGAATGTTACTCAGCCATAACAGAGAACAAAATTCTTCCATTTGCAACATGGATAGACCTAGAGGATATTTTGCTTAGTGAAATAAATCTGAGAAAGACAAATACTGTATGATATCACTTATATATGGAATCTAAAAAATAAAGCAAAACATGTATATAACAGGACAGAAATAGACTCACAGATGTAGAGAACAAACTAGTGGTTACCAGTGGGGGGAGGGAGAGGGGGAGGGGCAAGCTGGGAGGATGGGATTGAGAGGTGCAAACTACGAGAGATACAATAGGTCAGCCACAAGGATATGTTGTACAGCACAGGGACACATAGCCATTAGTTAGTAATAACGTTAAGTGGAGTATAATCCATAAAAGTGTTGAATCACTGTGTCGTATGCCTGAAACTAATACAATATTGTAAATTAACTATACTTCAATTAAGAAAAGAGAAAAAAGTAAAACAGCCTAGCAAACACTGCAGAACCCAGAGGCCTTGCTTACTGTTCTCCTCATGGGGCCCTTGTGCATCTCAGGAAAGCTGAGGTCACCATAACCCAGAGACTTGATCTTTCCTGGGAGCTTTCAGTGGGGTAGCGGGGGAGGTGCCGTCACCCCTCTGCACACACCAGTGGGTACTGGCTGCTGAGTTTCCTGTGGCTAAGCTGGACACGCTCACACGTATGTGTATGTGTATAGAGGATATGCATACAGGCACACACCCACATACATTTTAGGATACCTACACAAGCACATGCATATACACACACTGTGTACGTATCCATATACATGTGTACAAATAGATGGATACAACCATCCAGCCATCCATACTTACATATGTAACTGGTAAGTTTATATGGAAGAGTTATCATTTAGACATGGACCCAGATATTGACCACACCTGGGTACAAGGTGGAAGATTTGCCTGCAGAAGGACTTTTTTCCTATCAATTTCAGTAAATTTAAATTTATAATTGATTACAAAATAATACTTGAAAATCCTCCTTTAAAAATTAGAACCTTAAATATAAGTTCCAATAACAAATTTTCCTTCACTCCCTCCCCTCAAATCTGGTGTTTTTTTCAGGTTGTTTCAAAGCATAAATAGATAGATCATGTCTCTCTTTCTCTATCTATCATCTATCTATCTATCTATCTATCTATCTATCTATCTATCTATCTGTCTATCTATCTGGGTCTTACTGTTCTTAATCCAAAATACAGCAAGTCCCCTCCATACAAACGAGTTCCATTCTGAGAGCATGTTCATAAGTCCAGTTCACTTGTAAATCCAACAAAGTTAGCCTAGGTACCCAACTAGCACAATTGTCTACATAGTACTGTAATGTAATAGGTTTACAAAACCTTTCACACAAATAAAACATAATAAAACAAACACGAAAGTAAGAAAACATTTTTAATCTTACAGTACAGTACCTTGAAAAGTACAGTAGTACAGTACACAACTGGCATCCAGGGTCTGGCATCAAGTGAACAGGCAAGAAGAGTTACTGACTGGAGGAGGGAGAGGAGGTGGGAGATGGTAGAGCTGAAGGATTGTCAGCAATAGGAGATGGAGGGCGAGCTGCAATGTCACTCATGCCTGACGTTGATGGCACAGGTTCTGGTTCCTTGCTGGAACCAGATGCATATGCGCATCTTTGAAAGTTCCCAACTTGAAGGTTCGTACGTCGGGGACTGACTGTAAAATGTGACTATGAAGTAAGACACTGACTTGTTTTACAACAAATTTCACTCAAAATCCAACATAATAATTTATTTCTCAGACAGGGATAGACTCCCACACTGAGTGCAGTGACAGCCAATTCTCACCAGAATATTCTGTGCTATAGTTAAAATTCTGTACTGTGGTTAAAACTTAACAATGGTATTATTGTTTTAATAGTTATACCTAGAATGTAGCCTTATCATCTTTCTGATCATCATAAGTATGTAATAAACTAAATACAAAAATAGAAAATCCTTGTTGACCATTGAATGTGTTATCTCTGAAGTTACTTAATTGTAAAAGAAAATGTGAAAGAAAAGGATAAAGTTTGACAAAAAGTATTGTTGGAAATTCTTAACGTCCATGGAATTTTGAGTGAGAATAGCTCTGATTAGTCTGGTTTAGATGGGTGGGCTGAGAGAATCTTTTGGATTCAGAAAACATTTCTAATTAAACACAAACCATTTGAAAAGTAATTTCAGTAGTCTTGCCAGGCATTTTTTTGCTTAGTTTTAGAAGCATAGTAATTCTAAGGAAAATTTGATCCATATGTTTGGATAACTTAAATTTGTGGCATTGGATGACTATTTTAAACATTATTTAATGTGTAAGAGGCTTTATTCCCTAAACCGAGAAGCCACACTGTTCCATCCACACATCTGCCAAATGAATCTGAATTTCCCAGATTCCGGTTTTCGTTGGCCTTAGGAGGCTTTCAACGTGGCTTCGGAGGGAGAACCACTTCCAGCCTGGTTGGCTCCTTCTGTTGCATCTACACAGCAAGCCCTGCGTGGACAGGGGTCCCTGCCCAGTGGGTTTAAGGTGAGGTGGCCATGGTGTTTCCAAGGCCATCCTCCCTCTGCTTGGCTGGAGCTCCTTTCCAGCCCCCGTGTCACCCTGCTTGTGGTCACCTTTGGTCAATAAAAGAGTTCAGATTGAAGGTCCAGGTTCAAAGCTATTCTAATATCACTCTTCTCCGGCCAGGTTCAAGGGACCCCACTGTTGGGCCAGAGCCAGCTGGCAGAGCCTGGGTGTGAGCACTTGGCTGGGAGGAGAGAGATGGCTTGGCCTCACTTAGGTGCCGGGGAGTGGCTGTAACCCTCTCCAGGACAGTCCTGCTTCTTGGGCCAGCATCCAGGCCTCTCACCAGGCACAGCCAAGGTGGCGGCTCCCTGCGGGGTGGGCCCTGCCAGCCCCTCCACCACGCAGCTCCATGGCACCAGGTCCCTCTTTGCTCTGGCTGCTCACTCACCCTCTGGTTCTCACCATCAGCAGACATCCTACATCTTTGTGCTGAGGCCTCTCACCTGGCAGTCGGCCTCTGGGTGCTGCTTGCAAAGTGTTCCAGGCTATGATCTTGCCCGTGAACAGGGGCCAACATCACCTGATTTTCCCCAGGAAAGGAGACAGTTCAGACTGCTGTCCTTCCCCTGAATCGCAGCTCAGAAGAATTGGGTGTATGAGGCCAGCCTCACCCCACATGGCACACCAAGGCTGTGACCCCACTTCTGGGCCTCAGCTCCATGCCCAGCAGCCTTGGGGGTCCATGCTTATTTCTACTGGGTCCTACCAGCCTGTCAACACAGCAGCAGTGTGAGGTCCTTCTGGACACACTTGCATTTTCATTATTGTGGTTTATCCAGTGGTCCTCATAAAAATGCTCATCTCTACTTTTTGCAACATAGGCAGCTGTTGTGTGAATACTGTTTGTGTTGTCCTTTTCCCTGAGATGAAGAAGGCATTTCTTGGTCTCACTGACAGAGGGGATGAAACACAGGCATTTTCCAGGCACCCTGTCATCACTCCCCTAAAAAAATCTAAGATTGCAGCTGGTGAAAGTGGGGAGATGGACCACAGCACAGCAAGGGAAAGTGCGCTGAAAGCTCTATTTTGTCCTGAGTGATAGTCTCTCTTGTTTTCTGTTTTCCGTGATGTCTCTTTTCCATTGTGGTCCTGAGGCGAATCTATGAAGGACAGTTGTGGTTACTTTTTGTTTTTGTTTTGTTTTGCTAGAAGCTTTCTTCTATTTTAGAAGAAAATCCAGTCCATTTTGATTCTCAAGAAAGATTTGGGAGAACATATTTTACTCATCAACAAGTAGATGGTGTTTAAATTGCAGGCTGGATGAGACCCCTGGGCAGGTTCAGAGGGACATGGGTGCAGGCAATGATGGAGCTAAAAGTCCTTGAAAAAGGAAAATTAGCCTTTAGAAAAACTGGGGAAACAAATGAACAAAACACCAACCAGATAAGTAGAAGGAAGACCAGACAGATAAGCAGAAGGAAAGTAGAAGGTGGAGCCCAAATGCCAAGGGGCAGGGGGTCCCAAAAAACAAAGAGGTCAGCAGTGGGATGCATCCCACTGACACGGGCACTGGGGATTTAGAAATACAGAGAAAAATGGATGTTGACAGGAGCTACCTCCGGGTAGTTGCAGGGAGAAGCGGGGTTGAGGCCTGAGGAGTACTCAGGGGCAAGGGGCGCAGCTGGGCGAGCAGGTGCCCACGTCTCAGACAGGAACTCGCTTGGGAGCCAGATGGCGACATGGGAGCTGGATGCTGAGAAGGGGGCTCTGATTTCCCTTGGCTCCGGAGGAGGTGAGGGAGGTTGCAGCATGCAGAGCAGAGGGGGGTGAAAACCGTAGACCTGCAGGGCAGAGAGCAGCCTGCTGCCATGAGGGTGGGGACAGGCCTGGAAGGTGCGAACGAGGTCACGGAGACTCAGTGAGCACGCTGAGGCCTGGTGCTCATGGTCTCCGCTGTGCTGTGCGTTTTCCCCAGAAGTGCCGGTTTGCTCAGATGCAGGCAAAAAAGAAAGTGAATAGTTGGGTTCACCTAGGGGTGGATTTTCTCCAAGTGGGTGAGATGAAAGGTAGGGGAAACCTTATTTAGGGCATTGGAAGGAGGGATAGGACCTCGATTTTAAGCTGGATGATAACCGGCAAGAACCCAGCACGGGTGTGATGGTGAATTTTAGGGCCCACTTGGCTGGGCCGTGGTGTCCAGCGTGTGGTCAAGCTCCCATCTAGGGGTAGCTGTGAAGGTATTGTTCTATGAGATTGGCATTTAAATCAGCCCACTTTGAGTCAAGCAGATGACCCTGCACAAGGTGGGTGGGCCTCTCCAAGAAGCTGAAGACGCTAAGCGAAAAGTCTGAGATCTGCCAAAGAAGGAGGGATCCTGCCTCCAGATGGTAAAAGGAAACCTTGCCTGAGTTTCCAGGACTCAAGACTTGAGCATCAATACCTCTCTGGCTCTCTAGTCCACAGGTCTTCCCTGTAGATTTCAGACCTGCCAGCCCTCACAGTCTTGTGAGCCAATTCCTTAAAGTAAATCTCTCTGGATAGACAGATAGATAGATAGATAGATAGATGATAGATAAATAGATGATAGATAGATAATAGATAGCTGATAGATGGATAGACAGATAAATGATGGATAGACAGGTAGATGATGGATAGACAGGTAGATGATGGATAGATAGATAATAGATAAATAGATGATAGATAGATGATAGATGGATAGACAGGTAGATGATAGGTTGATAGACAGATGATAGATGATAGATCAATCCTCTATTGGTTCTGCTTCTCTGGAGAGCCCGCACTATACAGCTTGTCCATGGTGAGCATTCTTAGGAGCCAATGAAATCGGAGCCGTCAGACAGTTCGGGAGGAAGGAAGGAAGTTGTGACCAGTTAGCCAACACTCTTCAGCTCGTGACCACACAGGTGAAACTTTGGGTGACCCCAGGGACCACGCGTGTCTGGAAGGGGAGAGGCTGAGGGCTGCTGGGGACTGGCAGGCCAGCTCGGCTGAGGGCTGCTGGGGTCTGGCAGGCCAGCTCAGCTGAGGTGACCGGGCTTGGGCTGCCTGTCCCTGTGGACACTGATTTATCCAGGAAGGTGGCAGAGGTTGTGGCTGAGAGGGAGATGGTGAGCAGACAGCAGCGACTCTGATGAGCAGGTGAGGAGAACCAGGAGGCTCAGGTGCAGCAGCCAAGGCTCCCACGGGGACCATCTTCTTGTTGGCACATAGGGAGGCCAGATGGGAAGAGGGAAGCGAGGCATCTTTGACAGAAGAGCAGCGCAGGGACTCACGATCAGGCCAGTGACGTGTGAAGGTTAGTGAAGCACAGTCAGGAAGCATGTGAATCACCTACAGACACAGACTCGGGAATGTGCCACATCATGGGATTCACTCAAGTTACTGCCGCGAGAATGAGTGACAGAGTCAGCAGAATTAAAACCAGGTTTGTTTAACGGAAAAAAGAAGAAAGTCCTAATCGTAAAAAGTGGGGACATCGGTGAGAAGTGACAGCAGGAAAGAGGGAGGTTAAGAACGTCTTACAATTATGTCTTTGTTGTAATATAACATGTTATGAAAAAAATACTCTTTTAATTTAAAAGGTGGGGATGCATTGATAGTATGCGTTTTTAATATTTAAAAAGATGTTTTAATGTCATAGCGAGACTTCCTTTTCTGAAGTGTTTTTCTAATAAATGCTATTAGTGAAAAATAAGAAAAAAGAAAAAAAGCAGTTTTGCTTCGAAGTGCCTTGCATCTCCCCAAAGACAATATTAAAATGCCCTAAGATCTCTTCATACATTTATCTTTGGTTTTTTGGTGAGGAAGGATCTGACAACAGGGACAGTTTGATTTTGATTTAATGAAAAGAGCAATCACTCGCTCTCTCTGCCCTGGAATGTGGGCTGTGATTAGAGCAGAAACTTTTTAGTAACATTAACTGTCTGTTCAGATTTTCCTCACCAGAAATCCAAGTCATTCCTTTTACAACAAAACAATCATAGTAGAATGCATTCTCCGGGATTTGGAGAGAAAAGAAAGTCCAGAGGCAGAATTTGGTATAAATCCTGAAGCTGGGCTGATCACCATGACTCGTCCACATCGGAATGTCACGGCCTGGGCTGGCCGAGCTTCCTTGGCGGGAGGCGTGGTTGTTTATGCCAGGCTGGAGAAGTCACTTGAACTCATGTCCTTCGATTGAGCATTTTTTTATAAGACCTGTGTAAATCATTTCTTAAAATTGGCATCCTGGGCATGGAGACAGTCTGTTTTCCTGGGAATTTTTATGTGCAGGGTATTTCTCTTTCTTAGATGAGAGAGAGTCTGCTTTTAATTCCCTTGGCCCCCTTCCCCTGTGCAAAATCTGTGTTCTCCTAAACACTCTGGTTTTTAAGAGTGTTTAGGAGTGCGGTTATCTTTTAGACCAATATTTCCTCCTGTGATTAATTAATTGGAAGCGTGAGAAAGTAAACAATTGAAGTGAAAAGAAGACGCCTTACTCGTTTTATCTCCCACTGCTTCCTCCCATCTTTGTCAAGTCAAATTTAACCACCTTCCTCTAGAAATTCTTCTTGTGAATATCTTCATGGTCTTCAGGAGGCAAATATTTCTTAGGAGGACACAAAAATACTAAAAATAATTAAAAATATAAAAATAATTTAAAAACTGGACATCATCAAAATTAAGGACATCTATTCATCAGGTGACAGCATTAAGAAAGTGAAAACATGGGAGCCCTTCATTTGTATCCACAGTAAAGAACCCCTACAGCTCAATGAGCAAAAAACAAGCCAATTTAAAATCTGAGAGTTGATTGCAGAGGAATTTCAAAGAAGAGGATCCCCAAAGCCTCTGAGCACGAGGAGGTGGTCAAGATCACTAGTTATTGAGAAAATGTGAATTAAGCCCACAACGAGGGAGAACTCACACTCACCAGAGTGCCTGAGACCCAGGAGACTGAAAATTCTGCTTCCTGGCAGGGATGTGGCAGCACCTCCCACTCTTCACTGTGGCAATAGAAAGTGGTTCAACCTTCACTGGGAACATTCTTCAGCCATAATTACTAAATTTACAACATGCCCATCCTGTGATCCCACAACTGCATTCCTAAGTATGACTATGAGAAATGAGTAAACGGGTCCACAAAAGACACACGAGAATGTTCATAGCAGCTTTCTTCATAACAGACTCAGACTGGTGACAACCTGATGCCTGTAACTGAGGGGATGGATGGATATGTGGTGCGTAGTCAGGCAGAGAAAAGTGCAGTGTGGTAACCACAACCAGGGGGTGATCCCCACCAGTCGATACCATGTTGTGTGGAAGAAGCAGGTTCATTCACGGACAGAGTGTGTGATCCCTCCTCTGGGAGGCCCGTGTCAGAGGCCAAGAGCCAGACGGCGCCGAGCCCCAGAGGGAAGACCCATGTGCAGTACATGAGGCCAAGTGTGACCAAGGGCACACAGGCATCCTGGGACTCAGTGGTAGTAGCTGAGTGAATAAATGAACAAAGGGTTTTTGTGTGCATACAACACGTCAGGTGGTGAAACTCTAAGCCAGCATCCCCAACATTTTTGGCACCAGGGACCAGTTTCATGGGAGACAATTTTTCCATGGACGGGGCTGTGGGGAGGCATGGCTCAGGCGGTAATGCGAGTGATGGGGAGCCGCAGATGAAGCTTAGCTCGCTCATCAGCTGCTCACCTCCTGCTGTGCAGCCCGGGGACTGGGGCCCCCTGCTCTAAGCGCTTCCTAGGGGTTGCTTCATTTAATCCACACAAAAACCATGGTTAGTCATTACACCGCTCTGTGCCTGTTTTCTCACCTGTTAGAGGGGTCATGGCGTATCTGCCATGGGGCTACTATCGTGGTCTTTTACGTTTCCTCTTTTGTCAATATCCTGCTCTTGTTTTTATTTTCCCTCCATTTTTCTATTGGAGTGTTCACTTTTTTATTTGTAAAAGCTCTTTGCATATGACGGGTGCTGGTCCTCAGTCTTGTAAGTGTTTTGTGTCCATTCTTTAACACGTGTGAGCCTGGACGATGCTTTGCAGTGTCTTTGAAACTGCTTTGGCAAAGCTCACTGGGTCTCCTAATTGCCGAATCCAGTGGATCCTTCAGACTCTAACTCACTCCCTGTAACTTTGGCCCCGTTACTTCTCCGTCTGCCTTTAAATATTTTCCTGCCTTGTCTGACAGTACAGGACTCTCGGTCCCCCTGCTGCCTTCCTGTTTCTCACTCTATTTTTCGGACTCTTTTTCCTCAAATCGAGCACCCTTTCTAGGTTTTTCAAAATTCCCAAGAATGACATTCCACGGTGCAAGGGCATGGAGGACACAAGTCACAGATCCCAGGGATGGTGGCCTGGACATCTGAGGGAGACGGGGGTAGTGTCCAGGAAAGGAGGGAGCATCAACAGCTGTCTCTAACCCACACCCTGTCGACAGCAAGGCACCCCAGGGCTGGACCTCATGGGGTGGGAGGGGAGGTTGCAGCTCTGGCTTCCCCAGAGGCCATGGTGGGCGATGAGACCAGGCTGTGCCCCTCCTGGCGGTGGGAGGGAGCCCCTGACTGTCCTTGAGCGTGGCTAGGCCTCTCAGGATTCTTCAGGGGTCTCATAGCTCATCATCTGGGGAGCTGAGGAGTAGGGTTCTTCCTTCCCTTCAGGACACAGCAGGTCCCTGAGTCCCGATTCTGGACCTTCAAACCCCATGGACCTAAGGCACTGCCATTGGCCTCCTCCTCCTGGTTGGGCTGTGCTGTGGGTGCAGGATTCCAGCTGGGCCTCCTGACTGCATCCTCTGCTCTGCCCTGGCACATTGGCGGGGGGAGTCCTCACAGACTGAGGGGCTTGGGGCCCCTCATCAGACACCTCATCCTCTGAGACCCAGCTCCAAAGGGCGTCAGGGCTCCACCCCACACCCACCTCCAGCACTTGTGTGTGGAGACCTGCAGTGTCCAGGCGCTGAGGTCCAGGGGGCACCTGGGAATCAAGGGCTCTTCAGGGCATCTGTCCCTGTGTCTGCTCCCCAAGGATGGGCACAGGCCCGTCCCCACACTTGCCTTCTCTGGGCAGCTGGGTCACAGGGCTGGTCTCGGCCACAGCCTCATCTCCCCCGGGGCTCCATCGCCTCCAGTGCAGTGACCCTGGCCCTTGCTCTGCCTGGTGTACTTGATGCATCCTGTCTGCTGGCAGACACCAACCCCTCCTCCTGTCCCGTCCGTCTCCTGCCCGAGACCTTCCCCAGGAACCCGGCTCCCTCTTTGTGCCTCCTGTTGACCCACAAGAGCTGGTTGAACCGTCTGTGTCCCTCTCTCTCTCCTGTCTCAGCAGGTGTTCTGTGTGGGTCTTCCCTGCTTTGCTACTGGCCACCCAGCCACGCAAGCAAATGGAGCGCCCGCCCTAGTCCTGAACCCAGGCCACCCACTAGAGCAGAAATAGGTAGGGGGGAGGGTCCCCAGGGAGGGGGAGGGTCCCAGAGAAGGGGAGGGTCTAAGGGAGGAGCAGGCTGGTGACTCCTCCGTGTGGGGACACCTTTTCCCCCCCAGTTTAAAGAGGTGGCTCAGAAATAGCCTTCACCACTTTAGAGGGTTGTGAGGACCTTTTCACTGTTTGTGTCTTTCGACTGGACAGAGACCAGGAAGGCAGAGGAGGAAAGCGTCTGCTGAGGCCCAGGTAAAGCTTGTAGACACGGAAAGCCCACATGTCCAGCAGGAGGCAGCAGGGCTGGTTCTCGGGCCGGGGCTCAGGGCCGGGGGCGCCGGCTGGTCCACGCCTGGGGGCTGGCACAGGCGGTGGAGCTGAGGAAGGGCACTGAGCAGCCCATGCTTCGTTCAATCAGCGTTTTCCTCCTTAGTCTTTACAGAGAGGAGTCTCCTTTTGGTCAGCGGTGGGGCCTGAGCTGAGCCTTAGGTGAGACCCTGCTCCTCCACGGCCTCCTCTTGCCCCAAAGGCACCTGGACAGACGCAGGGTCAGGCGCCAACGGCTCAGCTCCTTGGGTCCACGTGTGGGAGAGAAAGGACCACAGGTTACAGAGGGATCCCAACCCTAGGAACCCGGGCTGTGGGGGGCTGGCCCCTCCACCCCAGTGCCTGGACTTACCTGCTGTCCAGTCCGGGCCCTTGAGGTCAGAGGAGGTCCGGTTCACAGAGGTGGAAAGGTGGTCACCTCGGCCTGGGGACCCAGGACCTCTCCTCCTTCCTGACCCCAGGACAGGATGTGAATGGCTGGGCAGGGCCAACACAGAGACAGAGATGTGCATCCAGGTGAGACGGGGCGGGAGCGGGGTGTGTTAAATCACCAGTATCGGCTCCCACCCCACCAACCTGCATTCATGTGTGAGCAGGGCCCACGTGTCTGCACGGGTTAAATGATCCCTGGTTGATTCAAGGCATGGACTAAATGGAACTGGAGGCAGAGAGGGATCCTGGTAAAATTCACTTGAAAGGACAGAGGATTGTCTACAGAGAGAGCTTATGAAGGACAGGCCGCTTAGCCGCGAGTGTGGACAGTCACGGTCCCACCAGCTGCAGCCCTGAGATATCACAGCAGGTCTTTGTGAACAGTTACAGGAGACAAGGAAGGAACATTTTCATAGATGCTATCTGATTTGACTAAATTCGCATTTTTTCCTACATTGACCTTTACTTAGTAACCAAAGAATACAGTTTTCCCTCTTGTATTGCATTAATTAGCAGGGTGCTAGACAGGGACTTGATGGGTTAGGTCTCAACTTCCTCAGCAACATTAATTCAGTTTGCTGCAGATTGTTTAACTGTGGGTCTGTGAGTCCTAAATCCTGGTTTCACATGAGTTTGTCCCTGTTGACTGTGGACCATTCGCCAACGCCGGGCTGCAGGCTTAGACCCCAGCCCTCAGAGCGAGAGACTCCCAGGAGGCACTCGGCCGAAACCTGTCACAGGCTAGGTGTGCCCCAAACAATCCCCCGAGAGGAGGTGGGATGGATGTGTCTTGGGGTCAGTCCTGGGTAGGGGGTCCCACCCTCGGGGAGCAGCTTGTGGGGTGTGGAGTCACGCCTAACGCTTCACATGGTAAACGTGTGTGTGTGGGGGAGCAGAGACAGAGAGAGAAAAAGAGAGATGACAGAGAGAGAAATGGAGACAGCGACAGAGACACTGAGAGACAGGGACAGAGGGAGGGAGGGAGGGAGAGAGAAGTAGGCGATTTCCAGGAGCATCTCCCCCTCCCCATCCCTCTCCTTCTAGAAATCTTCAACCACAGAAAATCAGAAGCCAGTTCACTTGTCAGATCTCATTTCACAGGACAGCATCTAACGGGCCCCATTTTATCGTCTCCCTGTTCTGTGCGTCCGCCGTCATCAGCAGGTGTTGTTGGAACCTCCGGGTGTGTGAGGTTGGATGGGTGGTGGGTGCTCAGATTGAGGATCCTGTCCTCTGTGCTCCAGGAAGCGACCATCCACTTGGGTGGACGACTGCTGACACTAAACTGTAAGTAGAGGTTTCCCCAGGCCCAATGTCGGGGGGATGGGTGTGAGGGGCCCCGGCAGGCATCCACCCCACGGAGGGCCCGGCTGAGAGACGCCTGGTGGGGACGCGACCTCCACGAAAGCCACCTGCCGGCTCCACTGGGACAGCGACCTCCAGGGGCCAACCAGTGCCTCTCAGATGGGACGGTGGGTCCTAGTGAGTATCCCGGCCCCTGCGGTGCTCCTGGGGACGCTGCCGTTACCTTGGCTCCTGCATCCCCAGGGCTCCCGGGGTCTGATCGGCCAGCCTTCTTTTTGGATTCTGTGAACTGCCTCATAGCTTTCCAAAACATTCCATGTCTGGTTTGCCATCAGCAGAGAAAACGGGAGGGAATGAGAGCGTGGAGACAGGAGGCCAGCGGTCAGGGCCTTGGGGGTCGCGGGCTGGCGCTGCAGCCAGTGTCCTAAAACGCCCTCACGTGACGTCCGGCTGGGATGGGCCAGGGCTGCTACCCACTGCTCTTCCGCAAGCCCGCGGCCAGGCCGCCTTGCGTTTGCGGCGGAACGGTAGACGGTGTCCCAGCCGCGGGGCAGAGAAGCCCGGGCTCCGGGCTACAGGGGCTCCGGGAGGGCCTGGCGTGGCGTCCTGTCCCGGCTGCAGCATGTCATCCGGTTAGCTGATAGGGGCCGGTTGTCCCTAGAGTGTGGTCCCCGGGCTGGCGGCATCAGCATCTCCGGGGCTTGTCAGAGACACAGGCCCCGCACTGCGTTAGAAGGTGGGGGCCTTGTCTGTTGAAGGAGACCCTGGGGCCTCGCATCTGCTCAAGGCTGAGAACCACCGGGGGAGGCGACTCTCCCAGGTTTCGGGGTCGAGAGGAACCTGCAGGTCCCTTTTCTGCCGAGAAGTGACCAGAGGGGAAGAGTGTCCTCCCCTGAGACTTGAGACTTGAAGTCGTGAGCCGATAACGTAATTCCTGGTGAGTTACATGTGGTCACTCACGAAGCAGGAAGAGCCGGAACAACTCAAGCCTGAATCGCAGCATCACATGTCCTGCCGCCCTGCGTCTGGGGGAGCCTGTGAGGCGTCCCGCGAGGGCTCGGGCTCGGGCTCTGCAAACCTCAGCTCCCGCCATGCCTCCCCCGCCTCTGCATATGGGCTTACCAGTTCCCTCACACTGTGAAGTTGAGTCCTACTGTTTAGCTTCCATAGTCTATTTCTAAATAACTCGAATTTCTTGGTAACAGCAGTTTCAAATTCTGTCTAGGGAGATGTAATATCCAGAACACTTCCCTTAAGGAAGCTAAAAAGTAATTAATTAAAAAACGTAAGTGTTTTGTTAGCCTCTGTGGCATTTACCATTCTGTAAGACTGATAGTGTTTCCCACCGACATCGTAATTTATTCAGAGCAACGGTGGGATTTGGATACAGTTTGGGGAGAACAAGAAGCAGGGTCGAGCGTCACCGCTCTGCACCAGTGTTGACTAGATTTGGGTGTGTCTGGAATGTTCTGTGTTGGAGAAGTCATTGTGAGATGCCCTGCCTCCAGGGAGAGACTGAGGACAGTACTTTCTGGTGATAACAGAGTATGGAGGTGTCTGGGGTGCTTCCTGCTGAAAGATCCTGACACAGGGTAGCATCCCGCACACAGATCTGTCACGGGCTTGGGGGGTGACAGTGAAGGGGGTGGAGATGGGGTTCCCTCCACCTGTCAGGTTCAAGTCCAAGGCCATGCCTTCTCCAAGCCCTTCCCCTCTTCCTGGCATGAGCCCCTCCATCCCTCCTACCCTCGGCTTCCCTGGCTCGTTTCTGAGACCCTCATTTTAGCACCTGAGGCTGGTTTGTTTTCTAGTTCTCTGGGTGGGAAGGTGGTTGTCCCCCGGGCTGGGTTGTGGGAACCTTCAGAGCCCAGTTTTTCCCTCTGCACGTCCCTGGCTTCTAACTTCATCAAGCATATAACAAAAGCTCCCTAAATTCTACTAAAGTGATGGGATTTCTCAAAGATGAAGGTGGCTGGTGAGTAGGGGGTTGATCTTATTATAAATAATCAATGGGCATGTTTGACCTCTTGGTACCTTAGATAGATTCTAAGATGTTGCATCTAACGCTTAGCATTGTGAAATCTCAGAAAATTGTACATTGTGTCAGCATAATTTTAAGGAGCTTTTATCTTAACTGTTGAAAAGCAGGGTACTCCTCCCAAATTCAGGCCTGGTCATTCTCTGGCCCGGTGGCTGGCGCTCTGTCTGCTCTGACCCCGGCTTCCTTATTCTATCTCCACACCAGCCGTTTGCTCAAGGGACGCTAGACTATTCTCCATCTCTGGAAGCCTTTCAGAATCGTCCTCTTACCATGCCCTTGATCTTTCTGTCCTCTTTTCCGGTTTGCCCCTTGCGTTTGCTTGTTTGTTTTTCAGTTTTCAAGGCCCAGCTCAAAGCCAGTGTTTTCCTCATGGCTTTGGGCAGGAGTGAGCTCTCTTCCCTGGACCCATTCACTCGTCCTCTGTTGCTTGTGCCTGTACCCTGGCACCATTGCCACGTGCTCTGCTGGCCTGTGTCTCCCATTAGATGTTTCTCATTCTTGGAATAGAAAACCAGGCATTGGGACGGCATTCTGATGAAGAGAAGCATCAGATTCCCCATGGAGACGAAAAGGAACTGGCAGTGTTGACCTTGCTAGAACAAACAACAACAACAAAACCAGACGATGCGGAGTGAAGTTTAAAGTGGGGGAGATGGGTAAGCGACAAGTAAGAAGTCGAGAGGAAGAGGGTGTCTAGGTTTAGCTGCAGTTTCCGCAGACCATTGTGGTGTGAGGAACAGTTCCTTGTGTTTCAACAGCACCTCTGAGTTTTCAAAGTATTTCATGTTAGCTGTCAGATTTCACCCTCAAATACAAGGACAGGCACACAGAGGCCTCCCTGTGATGGATGAGGACGCCCGGGTGGAGAAGTGTGAGATGCTGTCCGTGGTCATGTGGCTGGTCGCTGACAGTCTTGGGGCAGAAGTGGACTTTGTGGTGGCCTGTCAGGGGCTGCAAACTGGGGCCCTCAAACCACAGACACTTATTCCTCAGGGTTCTGGAGGTGGAAGTCCCAGACCCGGGCGGGGGCAGGGCTGGCTTCTCTGGAGGACTCTCCTTGGCTCGCAGACGGCCACCCTCTCCGGCGTCCTCACGCAGTCTGTGTGCACAGGCTGCCCTGTGCCTCTCGGTGTCCAACTTCCTCTTCTTATAAGGACGCCAGTGGGATGGGATCAGAGCCACCCTCATGGCCTCATTTCAGCTGAATCTTTAAAGTCCGCTCTCCAAACACGGTCAACCTGGGTGCTGGGCTCGGGGTGTGGACTTGTGAGCTTGAGGGGCACACAACCTGGCACCAATCAGGCCTCCTGACCCCGTTCGGCGGGGTTCTCAGAGCTCTTCCCTGCACCAGGATGCCCCCGTGTCATCAACCTTTCTTCGACTGAGCACTTACTGTGCTTCTGTGGGACCAGGACTGTGGCCTCAACACCGAGCCGCACAGCAGCTCCCAGTCCCAGGGGTTACAGTTACAGGGAGGTCATCAGGGGCTTGTGGTTTATATGGTGACCAGGTTACACTCTGCGCCGTGGGGCCCTAGCGCTCTTCTCCCCAGTGCTGCAGCCCCAGATGGACGCCTGCTGAGTGAAGCAAGTCTCTCCCAATCTCCACTCCACCCTGTCCGTCTCTCATCCCTCTCACACACGCACACACCCCTCAGGCTCTGTGAGGTCCTGCCCGCCTGCAGTAAGCTCACCTGGGGTGGGCAGCCGCATTTCTGGAATCAAGGACCAGAAAGGGTGATGTGGCACAGCCACAGGGGCTGACCATCCCTGGAGGCGTCCTCTGTGCGTGGCCCCAGGGACGGGCTCATGTTGTAACTTCTGTGAGTCACTGCGGCCTCCCCAAGCCAGAGCACCCTTCACACCTTAGAGAACGGGGGACCTGGAGCCCGTCTGCGTTCACGTCTCTTTATTCCTCTAGCTCCGTGGGAAGGCAGCCCTCCACCAGGCTGGAGAGAGTGGGGTGTGTTTCTGCCGCTACGTGGATGAGCGCAGCTTACAATAGGGGGACCTGTCTCAGGACGCAGGCTGTGACGATGCTGGGCAATTGTGTGGCTTTTTCAGAAAAGATTTCTCCGGGCGTCTATTTCCTCAAAGCAAACCAACAAACGATCTCCATCTTTGGAGTGAGGAAACCCCATCTTCCTAACTACGGAAGTCCACGCAGGCAGATAGACGGGGTGAGGACGTCGGTGCTGTCCTGTGGGGCGTGAGAGACTGTGATGAGGAGAGACAGGGTGTGACACGGCCTGGCTACCACATGGCCCGGTGTGCTGGCACGTGCTGTGACACTTAGAGTACCTGCTACTTCAGACCACTGGATTCCACATTTGTTTCTGCCCTTCAGAAGGTTGGCTTTCCAGAAGCCATTTTTTGAATCCTCATAACTATGTGTTGGGTACAGAATGTGTGGTGCACAAGGGGAAGGCATCTGCTCCGTGGAAACTCCGTTCCGACTTGACGTGTGCCCTCTCCTACACCCCACCTGCAATTCCTCCTTGGCCCCCTTCCTAGTGATTACTAGGTTCCCTAGTAGGTAAAAATAGCAAAAAGAACTTAGCACTTTCAAAACCCTATAAGGAAACCAACCCAGAGGCGAGAGGGCAAGATGCCCAAGACACAGAGTGGGCTTTCGTGTTGCCCTCTTTGTTTGAATTCCATGTCAGAACTTTGCCCAAGCTCCATGGAAAGATTAATCATGTGGCATCCATCAAAGACAATTTTCCTACAGTAAAGGGATTTTCATTTTAAAAGGATCCATTTCCACTGAAGCTAGCATTTGCTGGCATTTAAGTTTTCCTCCTTACAGCTGTGGAACCTGGGAACATTTGGCCACATTATATTTATTTAAGCACTTTGAAATGTGCCCACATAGCCTAGATCTCCTGAAGGAAAATATCTTTTTGTGATTTTGAATCTAGGGTGATTTGGCTGTAAGATGCTCAGATTTCCACAATGGGCCTAATTGATTCCATCCTTTGTGCTGTCATAGTTCTTATTAGTTGCCAGTAACATGTAACCCTGATTACGTTTATCGTTGTGAAAGGCTGTATTTCTTACATCAGGCATCACGAAACTTAGCCTTTCTTAGCCAGTCCTAGAAAAACTGCCTTCAACTTCTACACTAATCAACCCTCTTATTTCCTTCCACTGTGTGCACAAAACTATGTATTTGTCCAAAAATTTAGTTTTTACAGACTGCAATGACTCAAAAGTTAACATTTGCTTACCCAACTGACAGCCATTTTATTTCACTTTGGGGAGTATAAGGTCAGTCTTCAGATTCCCCCTCAAAGAACTGAATAATCTGGTCTGTGGTTTACTTTTAATAAGTCAGGTCTGGGGACTCACTGCTCCTCCACGGAGGGACTGGGTAACATGCGGTAGGTATATAATACTGCCAGTTGCTCTTTCAATAATGGCAATATGAATAAATTTGCCTTATTACTTTATAACCAATTACTGAGATTTCATTTAATATTTTAAAATCCATCATTTGTAATCACGGCATTCTACATTTTCAAGTGTATTAATGATGAGAAATATTTTTTCAATAATCATCACATATATGGGAGGGGAGTCTGGGGGAGAATGGATACACGTATATGTATGGCTGAGTTGCTTTGCTGAGCACTTGAGACTATCCCAACCCTGATAATCAGCTCTACCCCAGAATAAAATGAAAAGTTAAAAAAAATTGATCATCACGTCTAACATTCTAACAACTTAGAATTTTCTTTTACTTTTGTATTTGCTGTAATTTTGCCTTGTATTTGGTTCAGGAAATCATCTGAAATGCAGGTGCTGTACTAACCTCTTCATCCCGTCGCCTGACTCTATCAGAACCAAACAATGTCCAGGTACAAGCTAGTTCTTCTGACCCCTTTTCACCCATCTCTCCCATCTGCACCACCTGCCTCTGATAACCACCAGTCTATTCTCTGCATCTGTATCTGTGAGCCTTTGTTTTTAGATTCCACATGTAAGTGAAATCCTATAGTATTTGTCTGTCTCTGTCTGACGTACTTCACTTAGTATGATCATCTCCAGGTCCATCCATGTTGTTATGAATGGCAAGTTTTCCTTCTTTTTTATGGCTGAATAATATTCCTTTGTATATATATATATATATATATATATATATATATATACATATACAAACATTTATCCATGTGTCCATCAACAGACACATAAATTGTTTCCATTACTTGGCTATTGTAAATAATGCTGCAATAAACATAGGGGTGCAAATATGTGTACAATATATGTGTTTTTGTTTTCTTTGGTTAAATACCCAGAAGTGGGATTGCTGGATCATATGGTAGTTCTATTTTTAACTGTTGAGGAACCTCCATACTCTTCTCCATAGTGGCTGCACCGATTTACATTCCCACCAACAGTGCATGAGTCTTCCCTTTTCTCCACATCCTCACCAACACTTACTGTCTATTTTCTTTTTGATAATAGCCATTCTGACAGGTGTAAGGTGATCTCTCATTGTGGTTTTGATTTAGTGATATTGATCAGTGATGTTGAGCATCTATTCATGTGCCTGTTGGCCGTCTATACATCCTCAATGGAAAAATGTCTGTTCAGCTCCTCTGCCCATTTTTTAATTGGGTTATTTGTTTTTCCTGTTGTTGAGTTATATGAGTTCTTTATAAATTTTGGTTATTAACCCCTTATAGGATCATCTCAGTAGATGCAGAGTGAGATTCTTAATGCAGCAGGCACACAGGAGCATGCAGCCACTGAAGGCTCTCTGTGCGTGATCTTATTCCTGCTGAAGAAAAATGTGACCAGAATCACAGGAACTGGATGATTACAAGTGGAAGGAAACTTACAGGCTATCATGACAACTTTTATCATTATGTAACACCCTTCTTAGTCTCTTATTATAGTCTTTATTTTAAACTATATTTTGTCTGATATAAGTATAGCTACTTATACTCTCTTTTCATTTCCATTTACATGAAACATTTTTTCTCTCCCCTTACTTTCAGTCTGTGTATGTCTTTATGTCTAAAGTGAATTTCCTATAGGCAGCATATAGATGGGTCTTGTGCTTTTATCCATTTAGCCACTCTATTTCTTTTCATTGGAAAATTTAGTCAATTTACATTTAAAGTAATTAATGATAGGTATATGCTTATTGCCATTTTTTTCATTGTTTTCTGGCAGTTTTTGTAGTTTCTTGTTTTTGTTTCTTCTATTTCTTTCTTCTTCTCTTGTTCTTTTTCTTTGTGGTTTGATGACTTCTTTAGCAGTATGCTTATATCCCTTTATCTTTTGTGTATTTACTATAGGTTCTTGTTTTTGGTTACCATGAGGCTTACATATATAACAACTTATATCTATAACAGTCTATTTTAGGTTGATAGCTACTTAAGTTTGATCACATTTTAAAGCTCAAGATATTTAGTCTCCCTTCCCCATGTTTTGTGTGTTTTTTATGTTACATTTTAATCTTTTGTATCCCTTAACTTATTGCTGTAATGATAGGTATTTTTACTGCTTTTTAATTCCAACCTTTATACTAGCTTCATGTGTTTTCTTGTTATTAGTTAGTGCCCTTTCTTTTCAGCTTAAAGAAGTCCCTTTACCATTTCTTGTAAGAATGGTTTGGTGGATATGAACTTCATAACTTTTGCTCCTTTGGAAAACTCTTTACCTTTCCTTTAATTCTGAATGATAACCTTTCTGGGAAGAGTATTCTTGGGTGGAAGTCCCCTCCACCCCCAGCAATTTGGCTATATTGTGGCACTCCATTTTGGACTGCAGAACTTCAGCTAAAAATATGCTGATAGTCTTATCGGGTTTTCCTTGTACATAACAAGTTGTTTTTCTCTTGCTGTGTTTAAGATTGTCTCACTGTCTTTAACTTGGCATTTTAATATAATTTGTCTTGGTGTGGGTCTCTTTGGGTTCATCTTATTTTTAAAAAAAAAACTTTTATTGGGGTATAGTTGAGTTACAATGTTGTGTTAGTTTCAGGTGTACAGCAAAGTGAATCAGTTATACATATACATATATCCATGCTTTTTAAAGATTCTTTTCCCATATAGGTCATTACAGGAGAGTTCCCTGTGCTATACAGTAGGTTCTTGTTAGTTATCTATTTTATACATAGTAGTGTGTACATGTCAATCCCAATCTCACACTTTATCCTTCCCCACTTCTTTCCCCCTGGTAACTATAAGTTTGTTTTCTACATCTGTGACTGTATTTCTGTTTTATTAAAAGTTCATTTGTATCATTTTTTAGGTCCCACATATAAGTGATATTTGTCTTTCTCTGTCTGACTTACTTCACTCAGTATGACAATCTCTAGGTCCATCCATGTTGCTGCAAATGTCATTGTTTTTGTTCTTTTTTATGGCTGAGTAATATTCCATTGTATATATGGACATCTTTTTTATACATATATGTTTATTTAATGAATGAATGAATTTTATTTTACAGTAGGTTCTTGTTGGTTATCTATTTTAAATATAGCAGTGTGTACCTGTCAATCTCAAACTCCCAATCTATTCCTCCCCTCCACCCTTCCCCCCTGGTAACCATAAGTTCATTCTCTAAACCTGTTAGTCTGTTTCTGTTTTGTAAATAAGTTCATTTGTATCATATTTTTAAGATTCTGCATATAAGCGATATCATATGATATTTGTCTTTCTCTGTCTGACTTACTTCACTTAGTATGGTGATCTCCAGTTTCATCCATGTTGCTGCAAATAGCATTATTTCATTCTTTTTAATGGCTGAGTAATATTCCATTATATATATGTACCACATCTTCTTTATCCATTCATCTACTGATGGACATTTAGGTTGCTTCCATGTCTTGGCTATTGTGCATAGTGCTGCATGAACACTGGGGGGGCACGTATCCTTTCAAACCATGTTTTTCTCTGGATATATGCCCAGGAGTGGGATTGCAGGATCATATGGTAACTCTATTTTCAGTTTTTTGAGGAACCTCCATACTGTTCTCCATGGTAGCTGCGCCAATTTACATTCCTACCAGCAGTGTAGGAGGGTTCCCTTTGCTCCACACCCTCTCCAGAATTTATTATTTGTAGACTTTTTCATGATGGCTATTCTGACTGGTGTGAGGTTTGGAACTCTATGGGCTTCCATAAGCTTGGTGTAGTATGAAGACTCTTGGGAAATTTATGATGGAAACAAGAAAGTAATGATCAAGGAGACTATTAACTGAATTCTAACATTGTGAGCATCTCCAGATAGTTGGAAAAAAGAGCATAGCACATTTTGACACCGTGGAGAACTGCTATGGTAGAAACTGGCAAGGTGCTTACCAAGCTATTTCCAATTTCTGAGCACACAGAAGAGCTATATTTCTCAGCCTCCCTGCAGTGAAATTGGGACGATGAGACAAATTTGTCCAATGGTATGTGGGTGGGAGCAATATTTGCCAATTCCAGGCCTGGCAATAAATGCCCCACACAACCTTTCTACTTCTCTCTGCCCCATGCACAGAAGAAAGAAAAGGATTCAGAGATGGTGGAACCATATGATAGAAGGGTCAACATTCCAGAGTCACCACTTGGTGTAGAACCCAGGTGAGTTACCAGTCACCCAATCCAGGGTCAGCAAAGTATGACCTATGAGTAAAGTTTCCCAGCCCCCACCTAGTCAACAGTGATGCAAGGGAGAAATAAACCTTTATGTTACTAAACCACTAAGATATAACATAGATAACTATAAGATATAGTCACTCCTTACACCACCTACCATTAACTACTCTGGCTTATACCACTGCTCTCAGTGCTCAGAGTTTTCTCATATATATATATATATATATATATATATATATATATATATATATATATATGAGAAACTGTATATATACAGAACTATATATATATATACAGTTGACCCTTGAACAACACAGTTTGAACTGTGCAGGTCCATTTATACATGGGTTTTTTCAATGGTAAGTATAAATCAGTGATATGTTTGGTTGGATTTGTGGATGCAGAACCATGGATACATAGGGCCGACTATACGTTATACTGTTATATGCAGATTTTAGACTGCACAGAGGCGCCCCAAGGCTCCTGTGTTGATCAAGGGTCAACTGTGTATGTGTGTGTGTGTGTGTGTGTGTATATAAATAAATAAATAAATATATGTATATATTCTCCATATATGAATGCTTATTCAAATATATCTCATTAATGTGATATAGTTGAGAGGTAAACACAGTATGTAGTAATGCAAATTCTGAGATATCAATTTTATTTTTAAAATAAGTGTAAATTTATCACTTTTGTGAAATTTGAGGTCATTTTGTCTACTCCTCTTGTTTTACAAATTAAGAGACTAGAAATGTGTATTGATGAAGCTATTAAATTATGGTAAGTTTCATCACCATTAGTGAGAGCAACCGTGGTTCAGCTTTCTGGAGAGTGCACAGAACATGCCAGCTCCTACTCTGTGACTCAGCCTTCATGACCCTGATCCACATCCCAGAGCAGGTCTACAGGGGACATGTACAAGGACATTCACAGAGGGATGTTTGTGGAAGTGACTAGAATTCATCCTTAGGGGAATGGTTTCGATGATGCTTTTAATGGATAACTACTTACAGACGTATAGAAAACATAATTGGGGTGGATTTTCAAGTAGGGGGGACATGGGAGAAGGTATCAAAGAGGATGGAAGAAAAAAAGGAAAGATATTATTTCACTAAGATCAGAGACAGTAATTCACACAGTAAAATTTCCAAATTATTTTCAAATAGAGAGTTTATTTTACTAAACATGTTGAATTAATTTAAATGTTGTTGGTCCCTATGCTACTGAAGAGTTATTAAAACACATAGAGATATTGGCTTTAACAGTATTTACTGAACATTTCCTTTGCTGTTTTAAAAATGATTATTTACTTAATAATTGCTCCCTTGATTTTTGACCCAAACTTGCTTCATTGTGTGCATATCACAGAGCCCTACATATACTAAGTGCTTAAAGATTGATCATTACTGTATTTTTCCACTATGAATGTAGGTAATGGATGATTTCATAATATACTTTTGACTTTTCTTTTAAATATAATGTTTGTATCAATTTTGTATTTTACTCTGTCTGAATTCCAGCCCTTTCTTCTCAGTTATGATTATGTTTTATTTCTAGGATCCTTTATTTATTTATTTTCCCACTTTTCTTAGTGTCAGTCCTTCCTTTGGCTCACTTTGTGAGCTTTACGAAATGACGTGGTGTCAAGAAGCAAATGCTCAACAGAGAACCCACGTGTGGTCTCTGGACAGTGTGCGTTTGAATTAAGCCCTTGAGTCTGTTACTGACAGTACAGCAAACAGCAAAATCAGTTCAGTATTTACTGCTAACATTGCATCTGACACAATCACTCTAACTCTCCAAGGTATGATGTTGTCTGTCAATTGTTGCTTTGGTAGTTTTGTGAGGATTTTATGTAGCTTTGTTAGTTCTGAAAATTTGCATTTATTCTTTTAACCACATTCTTTTTTTTTTTTTTTTTTTTTGCAGTACGCAGGCCTCTCACTGTCGTGGCCTCTCCCGTTGTGGAGCACAGGCTCCGGACGTGCAGGCTCAGTGGCCATGGCTCATGGGCCCAGCCACTCCGTGGCATGTGGGATCTTCCCAGACCGGGGCACGAACCCGTGTCCCCTGCATCAGCAGGCGGACTCTCAACCACTGCGCCACTAGGGAAGCCCCACATTCATTTTTAATGACCTAAGTTCTTGTCTCTAAACTAAGAATGTGTCAACTCTTCCTGCCGTTCTGACCTACACATCAGCACCCTAGTCTCGTAACACCCCATGCCTGAGGCTTGGGTGATCAAAAGTAGAAGATGCCATGGTGTTGAAAAGGTATTACAAGGAGGTCTTATATTTGAGACAGAGCAGTGACTCCACCATTTTTTTCTGATGTTTTTTGCCAGAACGGAATCTTTGTCTTCAATGGGTTATTGGTGAACACAGATGGTATATGGCAGGTCCCTGGTCTAAAAAATTATACTTGATGTGGATTTTAAGCCTTCCATACTGGCTTATCTTCTTATCTTGTTCATACTTTCCTGCTTAGAATGGCATGGATGGAGTGTTTGTCGTTTTGTATTTAAAATTGTTTTCCTATTTTTGTGATCCCTGGCAACATAAATCTCCAGAATTAAATCTTGGCTCTATTAGTCAGCTGTAATTAACTTACTTGCTGTCAAGACACACAATAGCTCAGAATTCCTCAATGGTTTCTGACTTTACCTTTTCTCAAGATGAGTGGTACTAGGGACCAAACGCCTCTTTCTACACAGGAGCAGAGTAAGGCTTTTCATGAGATCCACAACCCCGGGCACACGAGAGTGGAAATCACGTAGGAGAGCCTCTTCACCATGAGACCAGCTGGAGTCCTGGCTCTCGCACCAAAACTGTTGTATTTGATTACTTAAGGTAGAGGATTCAGAGAAATTGGCAGAGCAGAAAGTACCTGATAGATGAAATCTGTCACGAGGAACCCTCAATAAGCCTATCGGCAGATTTCTCATCAGAAACTTTGAGGTCAGAAGACTGGGCTGATCTGTTCAAAGTGCTAAAAGAAAAACTGTCAACCAAGAATCCTGTATCCAGCAAAACTGTCCTTCAAAAGTGAGGGAGAAATTAAGACATCCCCAGATAAACAAAAGCTAGGGAGTTTGTGACCACTATTTGCCCTGCAAGAAGAGTTCATGTGAGTCCTGCAAGATGAAATGAAAGGAAACTAGACAGTAATTCAAAATTGTGTGGAGAGGGCTTCCCTGGTGGCGCAGTGGTTGAGAGTCTGCCTGCCGATGCAGGGGACGCGGGTTTGTGCCCCGGTCCAGGAGGATCCTGCATGCCGCGGAGCGGCTGGGCCCGTGAGCCTTGGTCGCTGAGCCTGCGCGTCCTGAGCCTGTGCTCCACAGTGGGAGAGGCCACAGCAGTGACAGGCCCGCGTGTCGCAAAAAAAAAAAAATTGTGTGGAGAAATAAAGGTAAATACATGGGCAGTTATAAAAGCTTGTATTATTGTAACAACAGCTTATAACTGTACTTTTTGTTTTCTACATGGTTTAAGGGACTAATACACTTAAAGAAAAAACCAATTATCAGTATAATTGGTATCTTTTTGGTCATATATTCGAAAAATCTATTGCAAAATGTCTTAAGCAAAATAGCGACTAAATTGGTTCACATACCTAAAAACCATCAGAGCACTGTTGCCCCAGATCCAGCAGTGTGGCTGGATCAAGACATCACTGGTGCAGCAGGTGGGGAGCTGGGTGCCACCCTCCGCAGGGCTGGGGGTGGGGGATGGGCAGGAAGACCCTCCTGGTGTGCCTGCGCCCTGGGCACTGGACTACACTGCCTCTCTTAGGAGGTAGTATTTGTTCACTGATGCTTATTTCTATCAACTAGATGGGGTACTGCAGAGTTTTCGATGATATTTATTCATATGCTCGTTTTATTTTTCAACAATATTTGAGTGCCTACGATGTTTTAGGCACTGTGCCAAGTGCAGGGATACACTGGTGGGTGAAAAATGGTGTTTCTGCCTTCTTTCATGGGTTTATGAACAAACAAGGTAGTGATATTATAAAACTTTAAAGTCACTAAAAACACATTTATTAAGCCCCAGTGATCTTCCTGGGCACTTTAGGGACCCAGATATGTATTAAATTAAAAGCCCAGTTTCCACTGCTGGAAATACAGTGGCTCCTTCCACGAATATCACTAATGTTTCCCAGGAGTCTCCGATTTTGCCAAGCTTCCCGCGTGCATGGCTGCGGGGATCCCAGCTCGTCCCTGGAGGGCCAGCGGGGGGCTGTTCTGTGGGCTTCCTTCCAAATGAGATGTGAAGGGGCTCAGAGAAACTCCTTTCCTTCCTTCGCCAGAAGCTCTGACATGACAGTATCATTAGTTAGGTTACTGGGTTGGTTACTGTGCTTTAGAGCATGTTGAGTTATTTTATAAAAAATGGCTGAAAGCAGTTTTCTGTCAAGCTAGTCATATTTTTTTCTGAATATGAAGCTCTATCTGCCCTTTATCAAGTGCCTCACAGACCAGGGCAGCTCTGTGCTGGCTCCTACCCGGAGGATGCTTTTCTCTGCTGTTCCTTGCACCTCCTTTCAAAGGGTACCAACCGAGCATCTGTCCTTCTGTGTCTCTCCACCTTTCATCTCCTGAGTAACACACTGGGCCTTCTCCCCACAGCCCTCATTTCTCAACACACACCTGCAGACCCACCTCACATCAGGGTCTTGAACACCCTCTGGGTTATAATGGGGGTGTGGCCGTCCTGCCCTCAGCAGCTCAAGGTCTCATGAGGGACGAAGCAAGGAAGGGGTGAGGTCTAAACAGCCAGAAGTTCTGACCAGGAAGGACCCTAACCACTGTTGGAGTCAGCGAAGGCCTCTGGGAGGACGTTTACATCCAAGCCGAGACCTGGAGGCTGGGTGGAAGCCCAGGTCTCAGGTAGGGGCCTCAGCCCGGGGTGACCCCAGGCCTGGAGGGACAGGAAACGGCTGTTTGTTCTGAGTAGCTGTGTGTCTCGTTTATCATGCCAAAAATGGTAAAGTGATTAGAACGTACAAGAACTGGTGGGCGAATACTATTGCTGGTGGCCGTGTAAGCACAGTGAGTCCTGGCCCCGGGGGCTGGGGTGGGGTGGGGGACATGATGGTGACCGAGCTCCTGCAGGGAATCACTGTGTTACTGTAATTCAGACTCTCTCTGGCCCAGCCTTTGTCTACACTAGAGCTAGTTTCCAACCCTGGCTTTCCATGTTTGCTGTGAAGGCGACCAAGCGACTGTGGGTGGCTGCAGCCCTGGGTGTGCTGTCCGTGTCTCCCACCTCCTCCTGTCCGCAGGGTCTCCTCTGGGACCCTCCCCCTTGGCCTCTCGCCTGTAGGCTCTTCATGGGGCTGGGCCACCCCTCAGGGCTCTCTGTGGCCCTCTCCTCCCTCCTGCGCTGTGACAGCTGCATGGCCAGGGCTGGGACCCGCAGCCCGCACTCTGCCGGCTCATGTGGTCTGTGACTCCCTTCACCAGACGGCTTGGCCCCCACTCCCCAGGAGGGTTTTTCCTAAGGGCAGCTGTCATCTTGGCAGATGTTTCTGTTGGTGAAATACACCATTAAGGAGACGTCTTAGGCCTGAGTCTTACCTGCCCTGCCCCACTCCCTGGAACAGTCTCTCCCACACCATTCACCAGCGCTACTCATGTTTTTCAAATGGAGCCAGTTGTAAATGAGGTCATCACACAGCCAGCGTGGGGTGACAAAATAAACCCCAATTATTTTAAATCACATGGAATCTGAATCAGGATTCGAGGGTGGACAGTGCCTCTTAAAAATGTAAAAAGAAACATTTATGGAATGGACGCGTGAAGGGTTGTTATTTGCTTTATGAAAGGTTACTTTGCTTTTCTAAATGATTTACCATGGAATTACTCTAATGAGTAAAATCCTTCAGTGCTCTTAAAATTCTAATTAGAACTTTTAGCTTAAGATTGTATCTGGCTGTTTTCTTATAGGTTCTCTTCCAAATTTCTGTTTAAAGATTCAAGGAACAGAAAAGAAAACACCAAAAACTAAAAAATGTGCTGTAAAGCAAAATAGCCGTCAACATTTTATAAGATTCTTGGAGCAAGTTCCAGTAATAATGGGGCAGATGTGTTTGGATTCAGATTCTTAAAAATCTTAAACCTCTTCTTCACTCTCTAAAACAAAGGGCAGCACGTCCAGGAAGGGGTGGGCTGAGGTCGGATCCCCTCTGTTACCCACCTACATGTGAGGTCCACCCGCAGAGGCCAGCTCTTCTCAGAAGCAGCAGGGAGCCTGTGTCCTTCTCCCGAGATGCCAGCCCACCAGGAACCACCATCTTTCCACCCAGTGGAGGACACAGCTCAGAGGACACAGCACCTGTGGGCACTGCTGAGTCTGTATGTGGTGGGGAGATGGGGGATGAGACCAATGGGCCCCAGGAGGCCTGGAGGCTGCTGCACTTATGCATTTTAACACAATTATTATCTACAACCTCCTGTACTTGAAGCATTATTTTTTTCTGCTCTAAGTTTGAAAATTGGACGTAGGAAATGGTAAAGGCCCTACCTCAGTCTGGCAGAATACTCAACATGTGCAAGACCCTGGAAATTGGACAATTTCTCTAGCTGTTGATGCAAGAGGGAGATTATTTCAGTACCGACTTGAACAGAAAGGAGACATTCATATCCTGTTGGTGTAGACTTGAGTTTGCCAGCGTCTAACTCATTTGTATTAGAAACAATTTTATCTTGTATATTTACTAATTATACCTTAGTTTACACTTCATACAGTATTAATGTGGGCAGCCCCTTCTCTTTTTGCTTGTATCATTTGGTGCTTTTTAAAAATCTTAACCTTTATGAGTTGCTTTTCTTTAGGTACACCTCTTAGAAATGGAACATTAATTGAGCTTTGCTTTTTCAGCCAATATTAGACTGATGTTTTAATAATGACAGTATCTAAAATAATTTCTAAGAGTGTGTAAAGCTGTCTAAGTGATTATTTAAAATAATTGCTTCACTCCCCAACACTGTAAACCCACCAGGGCAAGAACCCTGTCTGTTTTATTCACAGCCGTGTCTCTGGCAACTGGAGTAGAGACTGGAGAACAGTGTTGCATGAATGATCAAGTAAATGAAGGGAGAGTTTTTGATTTAAACAATCTCTTTAAAACTGTAAATGTTCCTCCCAGTGTCTGCTGGCACCTGATGTTGCCAGGAAATGCAACCCTGTGGGGAGACTTGGAGATGCTGGTGCCTCGGAGGAGTCCTGGGGAAGGACTGGGGAAGAAGCATAGGACGTGCTAGTTGTTTTATTTCATTCATTATCAGAAGTGGGTTTACTGAGCAGCACACGATGCTGAGGCTTTAAGGCTCTTCCCTGGACCTGGTGGGTCCTCAGTGGCATGCCCATATCATCACGTGTTGTGAAATTTTCAAAAGGTATTACCTGCAATCAGCAAAGACCATGCCTCTTTCCAGCCCAACTTCCCTCACCTGTGTTTCCCACCATGGCAGGTTGCAGGGGTTGCTGCAGTGAGTCAGGCTCTGGGGAAGTGGGGACAGGGGTGCATTTGATTAGGGTTAGTGGAGTCACAGTCACTTCTGTCCCAATGCTGGGATGACTTCAAAAAATGCTCTAACCATGCACTCTGCTGATTTACTCAGTGTCATGATATAAAGACTTAGGAAGAAAAGGTAAGACTGTAATCAGCCAGAAAATGTATTTAGAGTTGTGTAGAGGTGTACTGTGCCCTTAAATTGAAAAAAAAATGCTTTTTTCCAGATTGTGTGATCCTTGTGGTAGCTGTCATATTTAAAATGTTTAATTTATGTTATTATTTTATGTGCATAATTTTCTTAAAGAGGTTCCCCAGATTATATAACTTTCAAGCCTCACAAAACCTGGGATCCCATGCTTATTAAAATCACAAAAATTAAGAGCACTTTTAACATCTCTAGATTTTCCTGCGCCAAATAGCATGGAATAGATTTCTATGGAACAAAAAATGAGGAGATTACAAGAGATGGCCCAAAACACCTTAGTTGTGAGATACTTAATACTTATTTCTCTTCCTCTGCATTCCATGGATCCAGAAGAATTATGAAAGACATATTTATGAAAGATGTGTGTGTGTGTGTGTGTGTGTGTAAAATAAAAAACAAAAACCAGAGGGGAAAAACAGAAACAGATAGTAAACGGTAGACTGAGCTAAATCTTATCAGTAATTACATTAAATGTTAATGGTTTACACACTGCAGATAAGAGGCAGAGATTGTCAGGATGGATTAAAAGCAAGTCCAAGCTATATGCTGCTTACAAGAGACAAACTTTTAATAAGAAGACAAGGAGAGCTTGAAAGGAAATGGTGGGAAAATGTAAATCATGCAAATGTTAAGAATAAGTCATTGGAGTAAAGTGTATTCATATCTGAGAAAATAAACTTCTACATGGTGAGTATTGCCAGAGATAAAGAGAGTTTGTGTTGTGGTAGAATGAGCTTCTCTTCATCAGGAAGTCAATAATTATAAAGGTGCCTGTTGAGAAATACTCCAATACATGAAGCAAAACTGACCCGGTGAAAAACTGAAATAGATGATTCCATAACCAGGGTAAGATTTTAACACTCCTTTCTTGGTAATCGGTAGAACAACTAGATTTAAAAAATGAAAAATGGGTCAGTGAGGACAAAGTGTGACCCACAGCCTGGGGTCGCCTTGAAGGAGCTCCTGACTGAAGTGTCTGGAGGTAGTGAGAGCCTGGTCCCTGGCTCAGTCCTTGTGGGAAGTGACTTCCCTCCTCCGCAGTTGTTGGTGGCCCTCTGAAGCCTCCTTCCCACCGTGAGGAGGTGTCTGGCTCCAGGGTCCTGTGGGAGCAGCGGTTACAGGAGCTGGACAGGCCACCAGGCTCGTCAGGTGGCCAGAGCCATGGCTGGCCTCGGCCCATGGACTCACCTGTGCATACTCTTGGGCCATGGAGGGCTCCTTACTTCCTTGTGAGCTCAGCAATGCCGTTAAAGAAGATAATTTTAAAATTGCATTCAACCTTTTACTTGTTTTCAGGAAGAAAGCAGTTCAGGGAACTTTGTTTGTTGTGAAGGGCGGAAGCCTTTTGAAGCATATACAGCAGGTTGGTGCGTGTTTGTACTGATCGTTACAGTGTTGCTTGTTACAACAGGAAGCGTCAAAGCTACACTAATAAAGTGGAGTAGTTCAGTTGAATGTGGTGTGTTCATATTGAATGTAGAGGGGCCGTGGGTTAACAGTCCCTGCGACCAGCAGCTTCTGCAGAGGTACCCTGCATCTCCCCTTGTTTCCAGCAACCACTTGCGTGTTTGCCTTTGCAGGAGTCACTGGGTTCCCAGGGACCAGAGCCAACATCGTCCCCCTGGAAGAATTGCCTTCCTGACTTGCCGTGGGTACAAAGCACAGCCTTCATTTTCATTGCTTTGTGCATCTTAAACCTGGTGGACGAGTGACCCAGCCACGACTCCCAAGCTGGACCCAGGTTGGCTTTGACACGGCTGCTGGAGACTCCACCCCAGGGGCTCTCCTTTCCCAGATTCTTCATTAACTTACTCCAAGCTGACTTCCTTTTCTTTCTCTTGCAGCATAAAAATGAATTGGAAAAGCAAATATCACCTCTAAGAGTCACTGATTCTACTTTAATTAAATGCACATTACCTTGGGGATTTTTTAAACGTTCCATCTCAAAACGGTAGAGACACAAGCAGCGTGGAAACCACATCTCCTTCCACTCCTCTCACCTCCTTTTGGACGTGGCAGATTGAATTTTGGCTGAGTCTGTGTCAAAATTCAGACACTTGGCCACAGTTAATCTCTCACTGCTACTGCAAAGGCAGTAATAACAACCAGCTGAGTGAAGAATGAAGCCCAGACTTGGAAAACAAGCAGAGCCACCCCTTGGTGAGGTCTTGCTACTCGGCAATACTTGTTACGGGAGCCCTGGTGGGAGGGGTGGGGTCTGGGGTCCGGGGTCCTGGCACAGCTGTGTCAGAGGCCGCCTTGCTCCCTGACTCAGACGTGCCAGATCACCCTTCCACTGGTTTGCGAAGGTATGTCTGAGATGGAGACAATAAAGGATTCAGAAGTGAAGTCTGGAGTATAGTTTGCCCTGTTATTGTCTCAAAGGACCAAAGTAGCAGAAGAACAAAGTCAGTCCAAGTTTAAAGCCA
Source organism: Hyperoodon ampullatus (assembly GCF_949752795.1). NCBI lineage: Eukaryota > Metazoa > Chordata > Mammalia > Artiodactyla > Ziphiidae > Hyperoodon > Hyperoodon ampullatus. The sequence goes on along the minus strand of NC_136925.1, from coordinate 88,807,929 downwards.
ATGTATTTCTTAATAAGAATATGAGTGGAAAACAAAACAACTTAGCCAGTATTCTCCCAACTGCCATAATCCCTCAGCTCAGGGAGAAATTCCACCCCAAAAATAACAACAAAGAAAATCCAAATGAATACGGACCAAAGCCAGCCTCCCCTACCAGGTGAGTATTTCCATGGGTGATGGGCCTTGGATGAAGTCCAGTCCTGTTGGCGGATGCATGGCGCACTGGCCCCGGCAGCCACGTGGACCTGGGTGGGGGTGTGTCAGCATCTCCCTGAGCACCTCCTGCCTCTGCTCCCCACACAGGGTGCCCGGACATGGGACAGAAGCCAGATCCTGGCTGCAGATTGACACCTAGTTTCCTCATGCAGGTGGACCTATCTCTAAACATGTGTGCACAATAAATACTACATATTCCTTCAACAAGCAAGTGAAAGGGAGAGGGAGAGAGAGGATGGCAGGATTGATCCAAGAGAACATTTCACAACGTACATGAAAAATTTTAGTGGGTTGAGTTCCATATGTAAACATTTTCCAGTCTGTGTTAGATCTTTAGAACAGCTCCCTGGGTAACATTTTTGACCCGTGATATATAGGGCGGCGTCTCCCCCCAGCCCGAGAATAAGACATGAATGAGACCCTGAGAGCTAGAATCATAATTATCTTCCCCCCCAGTGAGCTAATGTATGTAATTTCCATGTTTTAATGCGATAACAGTTGACTCTTATTTGGAGTTCTAAATAAATATATTTTGTTAATTATATACTTTTAAATTAGCATGAAAGTTTTCTCAGGACAGAGTTTTCCGTCTTCTTCCAATTTTGAGGAGGGGGAATTGAGGAGGAAGAGGGTCCTACTAGGTTTTCTTCATCCTGCTCTGGCCATGGAGCCACCCTGAGTCTCACTGACTGTTCCTTAGCCTCGGTGAAAACAGTCATGTGAATTCATAAATTTTTGAGTAGTCAGTGGTATCAGGTTTAGCTAGTCAGATGTTGTCCCTTAAAATTTTTTTTTTTTTTTCTGTATGCGGGCCTCTCACTATTGCGGCCTCTCCCGTTGCAGAGCTCAGGCTCCGGACACACAGGCTCAGCGGCCATGGCTCACGGGCCCAGCTGCTCCGCGGCATGTGGGATCTTCCCGGACCGGGGCACAAACCCGTGTCCCCTGCATCGGCAGGCAGACTGTCAACCACTGCGCCACCAGGGAAGCCCCCTTAAAATATTTTGAGAAGCGTCTGTGCCTCTTGATGCGTAAGACACAGGGCTGCTTTCCATGCATGATTTCATCCTTTCCTTGCAAACAGCTTCTAGATTAAATTCTCTTTAATCTCTGCTTTTACTATATCCTTGTTCTGAAACTTTGGATAACTAGCTGTTTATCATAGGATGAAACCAAACCTTCTTGATTTTCAGAGTCTGTAGCAGGTTCATTTCTACCCACTGCCATGTGACTCGTGGGGCCTCCCTCTAAGGGGCTTCATGGTTGGGCCACATCCTGTGACCTTCTGGAGTCCTTGCCTGCATGTGGAAGAGTGTCAGCCCCGGGGGAGGTCCGACAAGGCATGGGCTCGTAGAAGCAGAAGGACGTGCTTCTGTCCCGAGGCTGGTCCTCCAGCCGATCTTGTGGGTCCCCTGCCACTCGCCTCCCAGCTACATGACCATGTGAGCAAGAAGAAGTTGTTCCCAGTCCTCAGAGCCCAGTCATTTGTGAGCTCAGCAAAGCCAACTGTCCAGCTCGGTGGCCCTGATTCCTTTCCATGGGAACAGGCCGGAACATCATTCCAGGCTCTTTTTTCAAAATTATTTAGGTCAGAACATGATTCCAGAACTGATTTTAGTGGAAGCTGATATAAGAAAATGCTCTATGTAGTAATGAAATCTAACAACCACATCGATAATAAAATACGTGCATTTGTGTATCTTTTCATAAACGCGTCATTTCCTGAACGGTGTCTACCGCCTTCTTTCTCCCCCAAAGCTGGAATGAGTCAGGTTTGCTTCACTGTTGAATCACCAAGAAGAAGTGGGAGGAGGTGCTTGGGAGCAGGAGGCTCACATTCAACACGCATCGGCTCGTGAAGCCATACGATGAGCAGGTCTCACCCTCTGGAGTTTGCCAGGCGTCTCCTGGCCCCTCCCCACACTGTCCTCTTTGGAAGGGGGTCACTGTGCACAGCCCACACTTGGGAGCATCTTCATAAGTTACTTGGAATTCTTGTGCATGGGTTGGTCTGCTCTCCCCCCTTTGTTTATTTCATCATGTGTTTATATCAGTGTGGACTGGTGGGTATTTATTTTATGCTCTGGATTATGATCCAACACGACTTGATTTTGTTGCTCAAACTGTCCCAGCTTTGACCACTGGGGGCTCCTGTGTCCCTTTGACCTGCTCCCTCTTTACGTTCTGACATTATAAGAAGCTCCAGACTCATCCTGTACAGTTCCTGCTGCCGTCAATCTTAGCATCAGTCATTTCTCCAAGGAGCCCTGGTGGCTTTTTGTGGAGAATGGAGCTTAGACACCAAGGTCTGGGCACTGGGTGGGTGTTGTGGCTGGTGAGGTGCCACTGCCTCTAAGTCATCTTGGCTGACAGAGAGGAGACGGGTGAGTGTGTAGTGATGGTACATGCACACTAGCTCCTATGTTAGATCCATCACACATGAACCATATTTGCACTTCTTCTCTGCGTATCCATCAGCCTCTGGAGTAAGTGAGGCATGAGTTCATCCTGATGGTTGTGGGTCTGACTGCACCACCTGGGTTATTCTGGTGGCCTTTCTGTTATTTTACGTTTGAATCTTGCATCCCTGCTTTTCTTAGCAGGAAGCATATCCATGTACTTTTTTCTTCCCTAATAACTTGAGGAACATATATTTGTCTAAAAGTGCTACTTTGAAGAATGTTTTAGTTTTCTTTAAGGTATTTATATTGTGGTTTGCTGTATAATAATTTATATACTTGTTTAAATCTACCCAAATAGATATTAAACTCTTGGAGGGTAGGGATCATGTGTTTTTCATTTTTTATTCCTCCTGGCAACCGGCACAGGCACTCAATTATGTCTTGATCGAGATTCTGTCTTTGTTACCCTGTACTTGTTTCAGGAATCACAGCACATGCTGTGGGTGCTTCAGTGGAATGGTTACCTCTTCTGCATTTGGGGAAGTTGCCAGCACCTTATGGCTATCACAGTATTCGTTGTTCCCTAGTTGGAAAGATGAGCCCTGGTCACTTTTGGGGGTACTCTCTCTGCATGGGGACCTATGTGTATTGCTAGTCCTCACTGTTATTTCTTAGTGGTTATCTACTTTAATGGCAGAACTGGAATACTTAGGAAAACTAAGTACATTTATTTTTGGTAAAGATATTCAAACATTTGATGAGAATGCGATTTTTGTGTGTGTGGCAGTAACTTGCTTATTATCTTTGGAGAAGTTAATATGGGGAAAATTATATAAATACATGGAATAGGAGAAAGAACTAGTTGCCATTAGGGTGAGCTCATGTAGACTGTGGTTGGGCTGGATGACAAGTACTGGGAAAAACAAGAGGATTGACTTTGCCTTATAATCTATAGTTTCTGTCAATACAAGAATCCTGTTTAATAACAGGAAAATTTACTATGTGTCCACATAGCAAAGCACAACCTACATACACTCTCTGATTCTGTGATTATGATTTTATGTGGCTGTCCCTGACTTCCCTAAATGCCCAGAGGAAGTTTTTACTTCTTAGTTGAAGGGCAAATGCAGGGAAAAAGACATGGTTTTCCTTTGTGTCACAGTTAAAGCTTTGGCTCTTTGTCTTATAACTTAAAGGATTATAATTACGGTCTCTTATGGGATGATCCAAACTTGTCCCATGCGCATGGGTTTTAATGCTTCCTCCTAGGGAACCAAAATTGCTACATTTCTAAATTCCATCACACTTTATTTCTTAAACATTCTTATACTGCTGCAGTTTATTGAACTGCTTCTTATGTAAAATTAAGTTATTTTAAATAATGTCTACACTGAGAATACAAATGATAATGACAATAATAATGTTAATGACAACACAATGGAGGTATCTTTATTTCCATGGTGAGTTTGTGTGTGTGTGTAATTGTGGTGTGTAAGTATGGTGCCCATATATTTATCATCCGGGTTGGGGACACTTCTGAAAGTGGCTGAAGCTGCTGTTAATAATCCCACTGCCCCACAAGCGTGAACGGGGACAGGCCTGGAAAGGGAGATACGGTGGTCACCTTGTGAATAAGCCCAAATAGAAATACAATTTACCTTTGGTCTCCTTCCTTAAAAGCTATTCAGATGCCCTCACCAACTAGTTAGTTCCTCTGCTTGAAAATCTCAGCCAGCCCAGCTCTCAGACACCCGGTAACAGTTGACACAGAGGCACAGGAGTGGAGAAAGAAACAGGTGCTGAGCTGGGTCCTAAGAAAGGCCTGAGGTACTTTGTGGACTCAAGGTGTCTGGTCTGGTGAAGACCCCCAGAGCCTAGCATTCCTGTGTTACTGGGTGCTAAGATGAGGAGGCTGCTCACTCTGGTGGGGGGGTCAACTTGGTGGGGAGTATAGCTGAGGAAGAGGAAGCAACACAGAATAAAGGCAGAAACAAGGTCCTGAAGGGATTTGTGTGCCGGGGGAGGGAGTCTGGATGGGGAACAAATGAAGGGTTTTAAGAGGCTGTGAAAGACGGCAACACCAGATCTGCACCTTAGAAGGATGACCCTGGCTGTAGAGGGAGTGGGAGCCTCCAGGCCGGCAGGGGTCCTGGTCGTGCAGGCCCTGGTTTGGGGAACCTAAAATTTATGTAGTTTAAAGGGCCCTCTCAAAAAGAAATAAAGAATTAATACCATGTGTACAAAATTAGGAATAAAAGTGAGTATGTAAGTGTCAATGCAGCAGGATGCAGGTCTATTCTTGGAGGCCATTCCTGCTCTAGGACATTTGGCAATGGCTTACCACACACGGAAATACCCTGAGACGACACCATCCATCCCACCAAGCCAGAACCAGATGCTCCCCGTCCAGACCCTTCTAACTGATGCCCAAGAATGCCCAGGGTCACTCCAATGCCACCTAACACAGAGCACAGAAGACAGAGTAGTCTTAAGGATTTGCTGTGAAAATATCTTACCTTTGTAGGTGAAATGTGCACACGCACAAGCACACACACCAGGTGAGAAATCTTAAAACTTAAACTCTTTGAGCTTCATGGCAAGTCCACCTCTGCATCTGGGCAAGAGGATCAGAATCAGGCAGTGGCAATAAAGAAAATTAACGGGATATTTAGAAAGAAAGTACCTTTGGGATGTAGTTACCTACTGGGTATGGTCAGTAAGGCACATAGGATCAACCTGAGTTTCTGACTTAGGTACAGATCAAGCACTCAGAGAGTGTTTATTTTGTGGGCTGTAAGTCTTAGAAACCAGAGTGCATCTACAAAAATGTCAGTAGAAAAGAAATAATTAATAACACACCTTCCTCCTGTTTCAGGGTAATTTACTGCTATGGAAGGATGAGGGATGTATGAGCTCTTGAACACCAGGGTGTGTCTGGCTTGTGATATTTTCACCCCGTGACTGTGGCCCTGATTTTCACTCTTGCCCCATGAGTCACTGGTGCTGCACAGCTTGGGTTGAAGACATTGGCTGCTAAGTGGAGGTTGTCTTGCAGTTGGCAGATGAATTACTGTGTAGAATTTTTTCTGTCCCGTGCAGGACTTGGTGTCTGCTGGGAGTGGCTGACATCAGCTGATGGCTTTTCCCTTGGCTCACCCACGGAAAGTGACTACAGCAGAGGTGAAGTGAATTAGATTTGGACTAATCTAAACCTTGGGAAACTCTGTGGGACATGGATCCCACTTCTGACAGAGCTGGTCTGAAACAGAATTCCTTTCTGAAGGGGATACAGAGCTAGACCCCTCATGACACTGCTCCCTGACCAGTTTAGATCCTGCAAACGTCAGGCACTGAGTTCCTGCAAGTCACCCAGCTGTACTGAAACTGAGACGTTTTTCTCCCCCCCACCAAGTTCCTGGGAGGAACTTGCAACACCTGCATCAAGTTCAGGCTACGTAACCCACCCTCTTCTCTGGAATATGAGCAGAAAGGGGGAAAGGGGTGCTGTGCTCTTTTCCCATGGCTACATACTCCCAGTTCAAGGCAAAGGGGGAGCCTGGGTGAGGGGCTGACATGGGGAAGGGAAGACTCTGGGACTGTGGGTTCTGGTCAAATATCTGGGTCCTGCTCTCTGCTTCACAGTGGCTGGACCTCACATTAGCAAGACATGGTGGACAGTGATGGGCATGGTTCCTCCAGGCCACAGTTCACCTTCTTCAGGGGGTCATGAGAAACTCTAGGAGCAAAAGGGGCAAAACAAGAGAAAAACAAGTATGGACACGAAATCCCTGGGTCCAGAAGCAAACTCAAGTTTCTCCCAAAACAAACTGCTCAGAGACTGATTTTGATAGAATTGGAAGATGATCTGGTTGAAGAAAGGCAAGCAGAGACCCTGGGACATTCCTGTAAATTGTCGTGTCCTCACTATGAGCTGGTGGTAGTGCAGAAAATGGGCGGATTGAGATGGCTCCAAAGGGCAGGGGCTGGTTGAGACACCATAGAAATACTCTTTGATTCCTCCTTGATGAATTTCTAGATGGTCCCCTCCTAATTCAATATTTTACATTTGATAGCATTCTACTTACATTGCTCGATATTGAACTATTCCATGATTGGCATATCCCATTTTGGAGAAGATTCCAAATAAATTGTGAGATTGATTCCACATGATGTGTATCTTCTCAACCAACATCATGTGCTCCAGTCGAAGAAATATTCAAGTAATATTGGGAGCACATGCTTGTTTTTCTTTTATCATGATTTATGCAACACATGTTTTTAAAAAAATATTTGGAGATTTAGAGAACATTCAGTAGAATTCTATTATTCTACTGGTAAATTTAGAGTAACCCTTTTGTGTCATTGAAGAATTTTGGGTGCATACAATCCATATGTTTCTATGAGGAAAAAATCCTTTTATCTTACTCAAAGGAACTGGATATTGCAGGAATTCCTTGATTAAAGCCAATTATTTTGTTTACAACTCTTTTAGTATCATAAAATAAATTTATATTTTAAAGATTGTGCTACAAACCGTGAGTTGAGTGCAGACACGAAATTATTCCCCAGTATCATCATGGGATGCTTGTTATCCTCACTCTCACCAGATCCACCCAGGGACAGTTGGGATGAACTTGGAGTCAGGAGTCCACGTTCTGTCATGACTGAGCATGGAGACATGTTCATCCCAGTGAACAGAGAAATGCAGCCCCAGGACCATCAGGCCTCAGATACAAGGAGTGCTGGTCTACCCAAGTCAGAAAGGCAGAAGGGTGTGTTCCCATCTCACTCTATACCCAGATTATTTAGAAAAGAATTTAAATACCTTTCATTGTTCTGTTTTCACTCACCTTTTATCATCTTATTTCTGTAGGTTCTACTGAGGCCACTGCTGAAAGGGCCCGACGCCTGCCGAGGGTCATCTGCGTGGCTCTATCTTGGGTCCCCTGGAAATTGCTATCAAAGTTCTCTGCTGACTTCACTCCTGAGAGCTTTGCCCTGTCATCAACGGTGCTGGAAAAAAGGAAGAAGGAAAATACCAGGGGAGGTGACGACTGCCACCTACTGTCCCTGCTCCATTCACATGACTTCATTTCATATCGTGAGACTGTCTGTGGTCTCCAGGTACTGGCCACCGCGTTCTCAGTCTCTTGAAAGAAATTGTGCTTTGGTTTGGTCTCAAGCACCTTGATTTTGCAATCCAATGAGGCAGTCAAAGCTACATCTCTCATTTATATAGGAATAAAACCAGATATAAAGACAGGAATTCCAGATATTCATGGATAGCCTTAGACAGACACAAATAAATACAATATTTATGTGCATTTAGAAAAACAAACTACAGTAACCATGTGCATTAGAGAATCTAATCAAATCTGTTGTTAATATTTTAGCTTTATGCCTAGATGGCTCTGTGTGTGTGTGTCTGTGTCTCTGCCAATAACAAAAATTAAGGAGACCACCCAAATTTGGCATTCTTCTGCTCTTGTTCCAAGTAGATTTGGGATTAATTATAATAAAAGTGATAATTTGTGAATAATTTAATTTTAAACTAAATTTTATATACACACATATGTATTTGGTATGTATTTATAACATATTATATGGATATATAGACATATAATTATTTTTCTGTGCATATAGCATGGTGGTTGATAGCACAGAATCTAGAGTCTAACTGCCTGGGTTCTGGGTTCAGATCCCAGATCCATTCTTACTTCCTTGTGAACTTGGGCAACTCAGTTCCCTTCCTTCCTCGATTACCTCATCTGTAAATAAGGATAATGATAGGACCTGCCCCTCATGTTGGTAGGAGATTTAAATGACTTACTGTTTGTGACGCATTTAGAAATGTTTGCTAACTCACTCCCGCTGGCTCTCGTAATTCGCTTCGTGGCCCTGGGGGCTGGTGTGATTTTCCCCTTTTACAGGAAACAAAGACCCTGGACTCTGGGAAGTTAAGGGACTGACTGAAAACCACACAGTTTTATTCTCTCAACCCTGAGCTCTTTCTGGTTTATTTAAACTGAGGCATTTTGTGAAGGAAGGAGGATGACCTCAGATGTTTTTCTCCATTTACGTGGAGAGATTTCTAAACCATCATCAGCATCGTCATGGAAAGACCTGAATTTATTGCTTTCCTGTTTGCATTGTTTTTCTAGAAGCTTTAAAGCTAAGCCCATGCATATTTTCCTCATTCTCATCATTTTGTCTATTAAGTATTGAATATAGTCACCTTCTTCGGGATAATGGGAGGTGGAGTGTTTTTCTTAAATTTCGTCCTTGTCCTGCTTGTGGCTGGACACTGATTCTTCAAACACATGATGGTTTCATATCATTCACATCACCTACCCCCAGGTGCACCTTCACGGGGCCTCCAGGGCAGCTCCCTGCCCCGAGCTGGTCTTTCAGTGCCCTATTCCTGCACATAATGTAAAAGGATCAGGAGCAAAAAACGAATGTTTCAATTTTTTTTTTTTTTTTTTTTTTTTTTTTTTTTTTTTTGCGGTACGCGGGCCTCTCACTGTTGTGGCCTCTCCCATTGCAGAGCACAGGCTCCGGACGCGCAGGCTCAGCGGCCATGGCCTCTCCCATTGCAGAGCACAGGCTCCAGATGCGCAGGCTCAGCGGCCATGGCTCACGGGTCCAGCCGCTCCGCGGCATGTGGGATCTTCCCAGACCGGGCACGAACCCGTGTCCCCCGCATCGGCGGGCGGACTCTCAACCACTGCGCCACCAGGGAAGCCCCTCAAATGTTTTTAAATCCTCAGATTTTTGCATTGGATTTGGAGCAATTCACAAAATACTGGAAGATGACACAATTATGAGTCAATAGTTATCCCCCAGTGATCATAGTGACTCATTGGCCATCCAAACACATCAAAGGTACTTTGTCTTCTTAGAAGAGCTTTGGGTAAAGAGATTATTACAATGCTTTCTATAAATTACCATCCCACCAAATACCTACTTTCCTTGCTGGAATTATTACCCAGCACACCCGTGAGAGGCGAGTATTCTGAGTGGTGTATATATTCTTTCCTTGAAAAACAATGGCCCTTACAGTACCATGTATGGATGTATGTGTGTTTGTGTGTCAGTGTAGCTCAGTTTGCATATTTATGTAGTTTAAAAGTGCGAGTGTCTGTATGTACTTACATTCACACTCACAGCTGTGCCTAAGGTGTGAGGGCCGATGTTGTTCATCTCATGGCGGTTGGGATATAGCCGGCGAGGTGCTGCTGGTCAGTGGCGGTGCCTGAACTTGGACCAAAGCGTCCTCGCTCTTGGGCTGGCAGACTCTCCATCTTGCTGCGCTGCCTCTGCCTTTGGAATTTTTTTTATAACTCTTTGCGATCTTTCTGACTCAAGGCCTCTAAGATATTTTTTTATTGAGATGAAATTCAGAAGATATACCATTAACCATTTTAGAGTGAATAAAATGGTGGCTTTAAGTACATTCACAATGTTGTGCAGCCACCAGCATTATCTGGCCCCCAAACACTCCCATCTCCCAAAAGGAAAGCCCATGGCCTTTAAGCAGTCACTCCCCCTTCCCAGCCCCTGACAACCACCAATCTGCTTTCTGTCTCCATGGATTTGCCTATTCTGGACATTTCATATAAATGGAATAATGCTCTATGTGGCCTTTTGTTTCTGGCTTCTCTTACTGAGCATCATGGTTTCAAGGCTCATCCACATTGTAGCCTGTGTCAGTGTATCAATCCTTCTTGTGGCAGAATCACATCCCAGAAAGTGGATGTACTGTATTTGTTCACCCACTCACCAGCTGGTAGAAAATAACCTAAATTGTGGTTTCAAACTCTTGGCTGAAAAAATGCTGCAGAGAACATGCATGTACACATATGTTTGATGTTTAACATTTCTGAAGACTTTCCAAAAGGAAATTTTATCTTTGGGTTCAAGAAAACATTATTAGACATTCAATGTGAGAAGCAAAGGATAATTATTTGTGTCATGATATTTTGGGCTTTGATGTCCATTATTAAGCATAAATGGTTATTTATAATTCCTCCAAGACTTATAAACTGCACCTACTTTCCTACATTCTGTGATTATCTTGGGGAATGATGTTTGTGGATGAGCATTTTACACGTATGGAACAAGTAAACACTTCACTATGAATATTTCATCTAATGCCAGAAAATTTACCCTGGGTCCTCAGTGTCTAACTCACGGAGTTAGGATTCAAAGTAGTTAGAAACCGGCAAATTTTAAAATGCTCAACTTTTATGGACATAACCTGAGGTTGAAAGACTAGAGGATCAGATTTAGCAAATATTTAAACAACTTTATTTAACCAAAGAAGATTTCTGAAAATAACAGGATGGATAAACATACTGAAAAGGCAGAGGAGTGACCTTTTGGCTATTTAGAGAAAATATCAGGGATATTTTCCTATGTTCTATTCCCAAGCAGAGACAACACACATTTGCAAATACTGTCTTATAATGTATAATAGGGACTTACACTTTTCTTCACTTGTCTCGTGTTTATGGTTTACCTCTTCAAGTAGAAACGTGAAATTATTAAATTATTTTCTTTTAACTTATGGGTTCAGAAGTATGGGTTATTCATTCAATATGGATGAATTAGGAGGGAGTAGCAGTAATCACAATTTATTAGTTTAATTTATTATCTACTTAACAGACATGAATTTTACTTAATCTTCTATTACTGGCCAGTTTCTCTGGCAGAAAAAAGATAGTGGATCATCTCATGACTTCTTTGGATGTTGGGGGTACTTTTTTAGCATTTATTTTCTACTCTTCCTTAGAGATGTGTATGGAAAAACTTTTAAAAATATCACAATGTTACGTCAAGTGAAATAGTTATCTCGTGAGGAAATTTACACCATCCTGTAGGATCAGGAAAAGGAGAAAAAATGTCTTTAATGACATAGAAAGTCTTTCTATTGATTTACAGTTTAGAGAGACTATGTTTAGAGGATTGAGCTATTGCCCTAAAAATAGGAAACTATTAGCTGAGAAGCCAACTTCAAGAAAGGAAGTATCCTACACACAGTACATGGGTATTCATCACATGGCTTCTACCAAGATAGTGGATCATGTACAATCTTCTAAAAAACATTTCCTATAAGTTTGTTCCTACTTCTCAGGGAACAAACACAACTGGGTATAGTCCCTTAACTTCTGACAGTACTTAACGCAGGAGGTAACATATCTCATAATGGCATTAAGGATCTGGGGGTCCCAGGGCTTCTGGTTCTGCGACCATGAACTTGAGAAGCTGGGGAAAGGGGTTCCAGCTGATCTGTGGCTTGGGGTAGAGCAGACATTTCTGGTGGTGGCTGATATTTTCCGTCTTTGTAACCATGCTCACACCACAGAGAAGTTGAGAAGGCAAATACAAAGCTCTCTGTAGCGAGAAGGGATGGGATGAGGAAAATGCCAGGATGCTCACTTATAAATAATCTGGTTCCCATCACAGCTGCTGAAATAGGTCTTCAAATTCAATCTGAGTGGAAACCCTGCTGGCTGCCTGAGACTGGATCCTGAGACAGCACCCATCCAGACGCTTTGCTGCTCTTCCTGGATGAAAGTGTCCAATGCATCCACCTGCCAGTAGGTGGCTGTTGGTTTTCTCAAAGGACACTGACAAGTGGGGGCTTAGCACTAGATTCTGCATCGATGGACTAGACAGTGAACCCTGGCAGTCCAGACATCAGCTGCGATCAGTAGGCCCTGCGCCTTGACCCCAGCACAGCGCCCTAAGGGGCTTCCATGCATCCACTCTGCCAGCTCTGTGGTGGCTGCAGCCCACCTAACAGTTCAGTTGTCCTTACCCCCAGGTCAGGTGCCCACTCCTACAGGTGTGACCTCCAGCCTCTGACTCTCGTCACCTTTCTTTCTCCAGGCCCCTGTCCAAACAGTCAAGCTACTCATCCTTGCCCCGTGTCTGTGTAAGTTCTCTCTTTTAGTCAGACCTGTTTTCACTTGCTGTGTTGCCCATGGTGACCAGGTGTGTGGCCTGAAGTTCTGCCCCTCAGCTTCCTTCCAGGGACCCCCAGGGGGCTGCCGTGCAGTAGTAATTCTCTCTGTTCAGCTTCACTATCATGTTGAGATGTCCCCACTGTGACCAGTTGGGCCCTTTTCCTCCTCAGCCAGAGGACCACTCAGTACCCAAGAGTGGCCTTTGGTGTGAATCGAGGCAGGGGCACTGGGGCGGTGGTGGGTGGTGTGGCCTCCCGCCCGTGCACCTGACACTGGGGGCAGCTCATGCTCTGACCTCCAGGAACCGTCTCCAGCCCACCACCTGGAGGACCTGTGGATGCAGGTTAGTGATGCTGTGAGGTGAGGCCCTTCATCTCCAGGGAGAGAGGGAATGGCCAGGGTCTGTTTTTCTGAATGTGGATTTTGCTCTACTTAACTGGGATAGTCCTAGAATTTTCGAGGCCACTTTGTGATTTTCCTGTTGGGGATTGTTGTAAACTCTGTGTGTGCTTTTTCCCCACCATGGGTATCTCTAAGACCGAGAAGTCTTTGTGACACAGGACCCAAGTGGTGGATGGTGGCGTCCCATCTTCTGCTGGACAAGCCATGGTGTCAGCAGCTATGACTGTCTGTGTGTCCCCAGTGATACAGCCAAGGACAGAGACCCCAGAGCCCCCAGAGCCCCGACCTTGGACCCCAACCCCACGTTCTTCTTTTACACAATGGTGGCAGCAACCTTGTTGTTAGCAGTGTGTTTTCTGGCAATTATTGTAAAAGTGGTTTCATTGAGGAAGTATTTACATGTGGCATGAAATGTAAGGGGTCTCTCCTTTGACCTGGTTAGACCTCTTGGCACCTCTTTTTTAAATTTTTTAAACATCTTTATTGGAGTATAATTGCTTTACAGTGGTGTGTTAGTTTCTGCTGATCACAAAGTGAATCAGCTATACGTATACATATATCCCCATATCTCCTCCCTCTTGCATCTCCCTCCCTCCCACCCTCCCTATCCCACCCCTCTAGGTGGTCACAAAGCACCGAGCTGATCTCCCTGTGCTATGCAGCTGCTTCCCACTAGCTATCTGTTTTACATCTGGTAGTGTATATATGTCCATGCCTCTCTCTCACTTCATCCCAGCTTACATTTCCCCCTCCCCATGTCCTCAAGTCCATTCTCTATGTCTGCGTCTTTATTCCCGTCCTGCCCCTAGGTTCTTCAGAACCATTTTTTGTTTTTTTTTAGATTCCATGTATATGTGTGAGCATATGGTATTTGTTTTTCTCTTTCTGACTTCACTCTGTATGACAGACTCTAGGTCCATACACATCACTATAAATAACTCAGTTTTGTTTCTTTTTATGACTGAGTAATATTCCATTGTATAGATGTGCCACATCTTTATCCATTCATCTGTCGATGGACACTTAGGTTGCTTCCATGTCCTGGCTATTGTAAATAGTGCTGCAATGAACATTGTGGTACATGACTTTTTTTGAATTATGGTTTTCTCAGGGTATATACCCAGTAGTGGGATTGCTGGGTCATATGGTAGTTTTATTTTTAGTTTTTTAAGGAACCTCCATACTGTTCACCATAGTGGCTGTATCAAGTTACATTCCCACCAACAGTGCAAGAGGGTTCCCTTTTCTCCACATCCTCTCCAGCATTTATTGTTTGTAGATTTTGGATCATGGCCATTCTGACTACTGTGAGGTGATAACTCAGTGTAGTTTTGATTTACATTTCTCTGATGATTAGTGATGATGGGAATCCTTTCATATGTTTGTTGGAAATCTGTATATCTTTTTTGTAGAAATGTCTATTTAGGTCTTCTGCCCATATTTGGTTTCGGTTGTTTGTTTTTTTTTATATTGAGCTTCATGAGCTGCTTGTATATTTTGGAGATTAATCCTTTGTCAGTTGCTTCGTTTGCAAATACTTTCTCCCATTCTGAGGGCTTTTTGTCTAGTTTATGGTTTCCTTTGCTCTGCAAAAGCTTTCAAGTTTCATTAGGTACCATTTGTTTATTTTTGTTTTTATTTCCATCTCTCTAGGAGGTGGGTTAAAAAGGATCTTGCTGTGATTTATGTCATAGAGTGTTCTGCCTATGTTTTCCTCTAAGAGCTTTATAGTGTCTGGCCTTACATTTAGGTCTTTAATCCATTTTGAGTTTATTTTTGTGTATGGTGTTAGGGAGTGATGTAATTTCATTCTTTTACATGTACCTGTCCAGTTTTCCCAGCACCACTTATTGAAGAGGCTGTCTTTTCTCCATTGTATATACTTGCCTCCTTTATGAAAGATAAGGTGACCATATGTGCATGAGTTTATCTCTGGACTTTCTATCCTGTTCCATTGGTCTATATTTCTGTTTTTGTGCCAGTACCATACTGTGTTGATTACTGTAACTTTGTAGTATAGTCTGAAGTCAGGGAGCCTGATTCCTCTAGCTCAATTTTTCTTTCACAAGATTGCTTTGGTTATTCAGGATCTTTTGTGTTTTCATACAAATAATGAAAAATTTTGTGCTAGTTCTGTGAAAAATGCCATTGGTAGTTTGATACGGATTGCATTGAAACTGTGGATTGCTTTGGGTAGTATAGTCATTTTCACAATTTTGATTCTTATAATCCAAGAACATGGTATATCTCTCCATCTGTTGGTATCATCTTTAATTTCTTTCATCAGTATCTTATATTTTTCTGCATACAGGTCTTCTGTCTCCTTAGGTAGGTTTATTCCTAGGTATTTTATTCTTTTTGTTGCAATGGTAAATGGGAGTGTTTCCTTAATTTCTCTTTCAGATTTTTCATCATTAGTGTATAGGAATGCAAAAAATTTCTGTGCCTTAATTTTGTATGCTGCTACTTTACCAAATTCATAGATTAGCTCTCATACTTTTCTAGTAGGATCTTAGGATTCTCTATGTATAGTATCATGTCATCTGCAAACAGTGACAGTTTTACTTCTTCTTTTCCGATTTGGATTCCTTTTATTTCTTTTTTTTCTCTGGCTTTTATGGCTAAAACTCCCAAAACTATGTTGAATAATAGCAGTGAGAATGGGTAACCTTGTCTTGTTCCTGATCTTAGTGGAAATGGTTTCATTTCTTCACCATTGAGAATGATGTTGGCTGTGGGTTTGTCATATATGTATATGGCCTTTACTATGTTGAGATAAGTTCCCTCTATGCCTAGTTTCTGGAGGGTTTTTTTAATCATATATGGGTGTTGAATTTTGTCACAAGCTTTTCCGCATCTATGGAGATGATCACATGGTTTTTCTCCTTCAATTTGTTAATATGGTGTATCACAATTATTGATTTGCATATACTGAAGAATCCTTGCATTCCTGGTATAAATCCCACTTGATCATGGTGTATGATCCTTTTAATGTGCTGTTGGATTCTGTTTCCTAGTATTTTGTTGAGGATTTTTGCATCTATGTACATCAGTGATATTGGCCTGTAGTTTTCTTTCTTTGTGAAATCTTTGTCTGGTTTTGGTATCAGAGTGATGGTGGCCTCATAGAATGAGTTTGGGAGTGTTCCTCCCTCTGCTATATTTTGGAAGACTTTGAGAAGGATAGCTGTTAGCTCTTCTCTAAATGTTTATAGAATTTGCCTGTGAAGGCATCTGGTCCTGGGCTTTTTTTTTGGAAGATCTTTAATCACAGTTTCAATTTCAGTTCTTGTGATTGGTCTGTTCATATTTTCTATTTCTTCCTGGTTCAATCTCAGAACGTTGTGATTTTCTAAGAATTTGTCCATTTCTTCCAGGTTGTCCATTTTATTGGCATAGAGTTGCTTGTAGTAATCTCTCATGATCTTTTGTATTTCTGCAGTGTCAGTTGTTACTTCTCCTTTTTCATTTCTAATTCTATTGATTTGAGGCTTTTACCTTTTTTTCTTGATGAGTCTGGCTAATGGTTTATCAATTTTGTTTATCTTCTCAAAGAACCATCTTTTAGGTTTATTGATCTTTGCTATCATTTCCTTCATTTATTTCTGATCTGCTCTGTATGATTTCTTTCCTTCTGCTAACTTTGGGGTTTTTTTGCTCTTCTTTCTCTAATTGCTTTAGGTGTAAGGTTAGGTTGTTTATTTGAGATGTTTCTTGTTTTTTGAGGTAGGATTGTATTGCTATAAACTTCCCTCTTAGAGCTGCTTTTGCTGCATCCCATAGGTTTTGGGTCATCATGTTTTCATTGTCATTTGTTTGTAGATATTTTTTATTTCCTCTTTGATTTCTTCAGGGATCTCTTGGTTATTTAGTAGCACACTGTTTAGCCTCCATGTGTTTGTATTTTTTTTACAGTTTTTTTCCTGTAATTGATATCTAGTCTTATAGTGTTGTGGTCAGAAAAGATACTTGATATGATTTCAATTTTCTTAAATTTACCAAGGCTTGATTTGTGACCCAAAGTATGATCTATCCTGGAGAATGTTCCATTAACACTTTAGAAGAAAGTGCATTCTTCTGTTTTTGGATGGAATGTCCTAGAAATATCAATTAAGCCCATCTTTTTAATGTGTCATTTATAGCTTGTGTTTCCTTATTTATTTTCATTTTGGATGATCTGTCCATTGGTGAAAGTGTGGTGTTAAACTCCCCTACTATGATTGTGCTACTGTCGATTTCCCCTTTTATGGCTGTTAGCATTTGCCTTATGTATTGAGGTGCTCCTATGTTGGGTGCATAAATATTTACAATTGTTACATTTTGTTCTTGGACTGATACCTTGATCATTATGTAGTGTCCGTCTTTGTCTCTTGTAATAGTCTTTATTTTAAAGTCTATTCTGTCTGATAAGAGATTTGCTACTCCAGCTTTCTTTTGATTTCCATTTGCATGGTATATCTTTTTCCATCCCCTCACTTTCAGTCTGTACATGTCCCTAGGTCTGAAGTGGGTCTACTGTAGGCAGCATATATATGGGTCTTGTTTTTGTATTCATTCCGACAGTCTATGTCTTTTGGTTGGAGCATTTAATCTATTTACATTTAAGGTAGTTATCAATATGTATGTTCCTATCACCATTTTGTTATGGGTTTGCTATTGTAGGTCTTTCCCTTCTCTTGTGTTTCCTGCCTAGAGAAGTTCCTTTAGCATTTGTTGTAAAGCTGGTTTGGCGGTGCTGAATTCTCTTAGCTTTTGCTTGTCTGTAAAGGTTTTAATTTCTCTGTCAAATCTGAATTAGATCCTTGCTGGGTAGAGTAATCTTGGTTGTAGAGTTTTCCCTTTCATCACTTTAAATATGTCTTGCCACACCCTTCTGGCTTGCAGAGTTTCTGCTGAAAGATCAGCTGTTAACCTTATGGAGATTCCCTTGTATGTTATTTGTTGCTTTTCCCTTGCTTCTTTTAATAGTTTTTCTTTGTGTTTAATTTTTGATAGTTTGATTAATATGCCTTTGCATGTTTCTCCTTGAATTTATCCTGTATGGGACTCTCTGCACTTCCTGGACTGCATTGACTATTTCCTTTCCCATATTAGAGAAGTTATCAACTATAATCTCTTCAATTATTTTCTCAGTCACTTTCTTTTTCTCTTCTTTTTCTGGGACCCCTAGAATTCGAATGTTAGTGCATTTAATGTTGTCCCAGAGGTCTCTGAGACTGTCCTCAATTCTTTTCATTCTTTTTTCTTTATTCTGCTCTGCAGTGTATTTTATCTTCCAGGTCACTTATCCTTTCTTCTGCCTCAGTTATTCTGCTATTTATTCCTTCTAGAGAATTTTTAATTTCATTTATTGTGCTGTTCATCATTGTTTGTTTGCTCTTTAGTTCTTCTAGGTCCTTGTTGATCGTTTCCTGTATTTTCTCCATTCTATTTCCAAGATTTTGGATCATCTTTACTATCATTACTCTGAATTCTTTTTCAGGTAGACTTCCTATTTCTTCTTCATTTGTTTGGTCTGGTGGGTTTTTACTTTGCTCCTTCATCTGCTGTGTATTTCTCTGTCTTCTCATTTTGCTTAACTTAATGTATTTGGGGTCACCTTTTTGCAGGCTGCAGGTTCATAGTTCCCATTGTTTTTGGTGTCTGCCCCCAGTGGGTAAGGTTAGTTCATTGGGTTGTGTAGGCTTCCTGGTGGAGGGGACTGGTGCTTGTGTTCTTATGGGTGAGGCTGGATTTTGTCTTTCTGGTGGGCAGGACTGCTTCCGGTGGTGTGTTTTAGGATGTCTGTGAACTTATTATGATTTTAGGCAGCCTCTCTGCTAATGGGTGGGGTTGTGTTCCTGTCTTGCTGGTTGTTTGGCATAGGGTGTCCAGCGCTGGAGCTTGCTGGTTGTTGAGTGGAGCTGTGTCTTAGCATTAAGATGGAGATGTCTGGGAGAGCTCTTGCCAATTGATATTATGAGGGCCCAGGAGATCTCTGGTGGACCAATGTCCTGAACTTGGCTGTCACACCTCTGAGGTTCAGGCCTGACAACTGGCCAGAGCACCAATACCCTGTCAGCCACACTTCTTAGAAGAAAAGAGAGAAGAGAAAAAAAAATAATAATAAATAAAATAAAATACAGTGATTAAAATAAAAAAATAATTTAAAAAAAGAAAACAATAAACAAATCCACCAATGATAAGAAGTGGTAAAAACTATACTAAAAAGAAAACCAGACAGATGGAACCCTAGGACAAATGGTAGAAGCAAACCCCTAGAGATAGAATCACACAAAGAAGCATACACATACACACTGACAAAAAGAGAAAAAGGTGGAAAAAATGTGTGTGTGTGTGTGTCTCTCTCTCTCTCTCTCTCTCTTTCTCTAAATATATATATATATATATATATATATATATATATATATATATATATATATATATATATATATATATATATATATATGGGAGAGAGCAACCAAATCAATAAACAAATCTACCTATGATAATAAGCTCTAAATACTAAACTAAGATAAACATATAAATCAGAAACTAGTCAGTCGCATACAGCAAACCCCAAGTCTACAGTTACTCCCAAAGTTCACCGCCTCAATTTTGGGACAATTTGCTGTCTATTCAGGTATTCCACAGATGCAGGTTACATCAAGTTGATTGTGGAGATTTAATCTGCTGCTTCTGAGGCTGCTGGGAAAGATTTCCCTTTCTCTTCTTTGTTCGCACAGCTCCCGGGGCTCAGCTTTGGATCCGGCCCCGCCTCTGCACGTAGGTCGCCTGAGGGCGTCTGTTTTTCGCTCAGACAGGACGGGGTTAAAGGAGCCACTGATTCGGGGGCTCTGGCTCACTCAGGCCGCGGGGAGGGAGGGGTACGGATGCGTAGTGGGCCTGCGGCAGCAGAGGCCGGCATGACTTTGCACCAGCCCGAGGCACGCCGTGCGCTCTCCCGCAGAAGTTTTCCCTGGATCATGGGATCCTGACAGTGGTGGGCTGCACAGTCTCCCCGGAGGGGGTGTGTGGGTAGTGACCTGCGCTTGCACACAGGCTTCTTGGTGGTGGCAGCAGCAGCCTTAGCATTTTATGCCCGTCTCTGGTGTCTGCCCTGATAGCTGCAGCTCGTGCCCGTCTCTGGAGCTCATTTAGGCGGTGCTCTGAACCCCCTCTCCTCACGCACCCCGAAACAATGGTCTCTTGCCTCTTAAGTAGGTCCAGCCCTTTTGCCGGACTCCCTCCCGGCCAGCCGTGGTGCACTAACCCCCTGCAGGCTGTGTTCACGCCACCAACCCCAGTCCTCTCCCTGCGCTCCGACCGAAGCCCGAGCCTCAGCTCCCAGCCCCGCCCACCCCGGCGGGTGAGCAGACAAGCCTCTCGGGCTGGTGAGTGGCGGTCGGCACCGATCCTGTGCGCGGGAATCTCTCTGCTTTGCCCTTCGCACCCCTGTGGCTGCGGTCTCCTCCACGGCTCCGAAGCTTTCCCCCTCCGCCACCCACAGTCTCTGTCCTCGAAGGGGCTCCTAGTGTGTGGAAACCTTTCCGCCTTCACGGCTCCCTCCCACTGGTGCAGGTCCCGGCCCTATCCTTTTGTCTCTGTTTATTCTGTTTTCTTTTGCCCTACCCAGGTACGTGGGGAGTTTCTTGCCTTTTGGGAGGTCTGAGGTCTTCTGCCAGCGTTCAGTGGGTGTTCTGTAGGAGTTGTTACACGTGTAGATATATTTCTGGTGTATCTGTGGGGAGGAAGGTGATCTCCACGTCTGACTCCTCAGCCATCTTGAAGATGCTCCCTCCTGGCACCTCTGACCTTTAGTCTTCAAACCTGAGACTGAAGAACCAGGACACACCCACTCGATCCAGTCCAGGGTCGTGCAAGGGTTTAGACTCCTTCCTCCAGGCTGGTTTCTAGACATCACCGTTGACCTGGGATCCCATTCCTTTCATCAAAACAAGGGGAAATATTGTCTTCTCAGATATCTAGGGAAGGATAAATCACCAGAAGGATAAATCACCAATAAAAGAAGATTGCATAAACTGGATCACATATGTCTTAAACACAGACAGTTTTCATCTACTGCCAAACTGAAAGCCTCCTTGTGATAAACAGGCAATGTTTTGCAGTGACAGTTCAAACTGCCAAGCCAGCAAGATGCTCCCTTTGTACCACCTCAGCTTGGCTTTAGCCTGAACCATCATCAGGAGCAGCCAGAAATGTAATATCCACCTAATTTAGCTTAGAATGGATTTATTTAATACTTTAATAATAATATACATTTTTAGCAAGTGTTTCCACCCAGGAGCTGAGTAATTCATCAGCAACCCTGCCAGCCTTTCTCAGATTCTCGGGTTAAGCTTCTGGGATTTTCCTTCCTTCCTTTCCTCCATCTTCTCCTCCTCCTCCTCCTCATCTTCTTCTTTTTCTTCTTCTTCTTCTTCTTCTTCTTCCTCCTCCTCCTCCTCTTCTTCTTCTTCTTCATCTTCTTTTTCTTCTTCTCTCTCCCTTTCTTTATGTAAAAGAGATTGCAAATTGGCAACTAAATTTCTATTGCTTTTTAAGTTTGTTCTTTTTTTCCTTAGTCATAATTTTGTAAGTTACTAGAAAAATACTTAGACCCACTCATGCCTTGTTCTCCAGGGACATCTGTTAGAGGCCAGTCCTCTTCTGGGCATCGGGTCAGTGAGTTCCTGCCCCCAGGTCAGTGAGTTCCTGCCCGCAGGCGTTGACTTTCTTCTGGGCAGAATGTTTACCTTTATGGATGCCGTTTCTAGCAAACCTCTTACCCCCGAGAGGAAGGAACCTGGTTTTCAGGAAAGAGGGTTCTGATCCTGGCAATAATGTAAGGCAGCCGGGCCTGGGAACTTGAGATACACTTTCATTTTAGGTTCTTTTTTCCTTAGTGGAATTGACTGTCAGTAATCTGGTTTCCACATTGCTTTATGTTAATAAAAATGGGAGAAGCAAAGAAGAGTTTATATCTTCACATATGTGCAGCTGGAGGGAAAAGCACTTTTTGGATGGGACATAGCATATTTCACAGCGTGCTGAAATCAGAAGCTGCAGGCAGTGAGTGCAATCGCGTTCCCAGCTGTTGGCACCGGTGGGGGCTTACCTCAACCTCCCCAGCCCGGCTGGGCCTCCAAAAGCAGGATGCGGGCTCAGGAGGGAATTCCCATGGGTGATAAGTTGCCATCTTGCTTTCTGTTCAGTTTCCTCTGTCTTAATCTTCTGCCAGCTGGACAAATAAAAGGTAGCCTCCACCTCCTTCAGTCCAGAGCACATCAAGGGACCAAAAACAACTCCCCTCTCACCAGCTGAAGAGTTTCAGGACCTCATCCTTATCACAGCAAGACTGACTCAAAAAAAAAATAATAGATTTGGTTCAATTAAAAGACCCTAGAGCATAATGCTCCTTCCACACAAAGGCAGAATATGTCTGGCTGTGGATACACAGTAAAGAGGAAACAAACACATGCAGTCTGTAAAATAGGGTTATATGTACCTATTAATTTTAATTTTGGAGAGTTGTTTTCTAGTCAATATTAGCGCAGTGAATGAAAAAAAATTAAACTTAGGGTTTCCTCTGAGTCGAGCAGGACCTTCTGCCTCTGATGCAGGTGACCTGACTGTGACTTTCTTAGGGCGACTTCACTTTCTAAGACTTGAAAGGGAAATCGGCTTTGGCCCCTCCCTCAGCCATGGTGGAGGCTCTTGAAAAGGCTGCAAACGGTTCTGAAGTTCAGAGGAAGGCTGCCCAGGAATTCTGCACAGCTGTGTGGGATATTCATGGAGACTGTCTGGTTATTACAATTTTATTTCTCTCCCTATTGAAGTGGAAACTTATAGAAGAATGCACCCCTGTCTAGACTTTCTGTGAATTTCCCACAGTAGCTCCTACCTAGCCATGCATAAACTCAGCTCATTATAATTTCTTTTCATTCCTAGGAGCCTTTCTCTAACAATCACTAACAGGTGATTTCTCTGCTAGACCAGAGGCCCCCAGTTCCTTGGTCCATTAGTGTCTCAATAATTTTTCATGATGCTCCTGGGCCAAACGAAATACCCAACAGTTCCTTTTATTAAGTAGTTAGGTCCAAAGACCGTCATATATGCTGTGTCCCAGTGAGTGCAGCACAGCTCCTCAAACTTTGGAATCCGGCTGGACACTGCCACCCTCCTGTCCTCATGTCCACACTGATTTTCTGAGGGTTCTTGCTCTTAATCACACAACTGGGGCAAACCCAGCAGAGATGACATAATTGGAAGAAATTCAGGGGTTCAGTGAAGCTGTGAACTACCTCAAGCTGGAGGTTCCACAAACACACAATTTAAAATAGCCAGTGGCACCCCTCCTGAGTTCCCTGGGGTGCCTATTGAGTCTTAGTACACAGTTTGGGAACCATGGTGCTGGACCAACCTTTTCATTTAAAATCTTCTTGTCTCTGTAATAAAACCAGGCCTGCAAGCCCAGCGCTGAGAGTTCTCGGCCATCTGGTTGACTCAGACCTATTTACCACTTCTCCTGGCCACTGCCCATAGGTCACTGTGTGACCCCCTGGGGGTCCATCCTGCACTCTCCTTGACTGGGAGGCCCTTGTCTTCTGAAAGCAGAGCCTGGCCCATACTTGGGTTGAGCTAGTTGGTTGTCTAACTTGGGCAAAGGCGGCAGGAGTGAAGGAGAGAGTCAGACAAGGAAGCAGCAGAGGGCATGAGGTGTGCTGTCCCCGTTGGAGGCTCCGCCCTACAGGGGCCTCGGAGGAGAGACGGGGGCCTCCTTGGGCCCTCGTCGCCCATGAGTGAGGGCTGCCCTGGGACCTCTGAGTTCCCTGTGCCTCTGGGTCTGAAGCGGGGCAGATCTGAGACGCAGGTGCACCCTTGGGTGGGATGCCATCAGGGCAATGGGAGGTGGCAATGGGGCTGGAGCACACCTGCCGTTACTGTTAGGGTTAAGGTTATGTCCATCCCCATGCGTTTAACAGAAACCTGGCATCCAGCAAAGAAAGGGTACTGTGCATAAACTGAGGGGAACATGCCGTGTGGCAAAGGGAGCTCTACTTAATGCACAGTGGTGACCTAAATGGGAGGGAAACCCAAAAGGGAGGGGATTTCTGTATGTGTATGGCTGATTCTCTTTGCTGTGCAGTAGAAGCTAACACAACATTGTAAAGCAACTACACTCCAATAAAAATTAATAAAAAATAAAGAAATAAAATAACTAGGAAAACAGCAACAACAAAAACAAAAAAAACATCAATAAAAAAGAAAGGGTGCTGGTGAACCCACCCGATTCCCCAGGACTGGCTCCGCAGTTGGAATTCTAACTGGCTCCCTTAGGCAGGAACCTTCCAGGGTCTGAGTGTGTGTGTATCACATGACAGTCATGTGAGTTCCTGCACTAATGATGACATGCTTGACTTATAGCAATTGACTGGACAAATGTCCACTGATCTCTGAGCCGGCGGCCTTGGCCCTGTCGGTTGGTTATCAGCGTGTCCTGGGTTGTTCTTCTGTGGTTCCACGTAAAGAGCCGTGTCAGGCCCGTGACATCAGGGGAACATGGTAAGTCCCCCCATATCCCTCACAAACACACACCTGCATGTTTCTGAGCTCACAGTACTTACCTTTAGCCAGTCCATTTTTTAAAATAGCTTTAATACAATTTCACCATTTCCCTAGGAACTTTGATGACAGACAGATGTCATGTTTTTACAAAGAAAGTACTTTGCTGTATGGTAACCCACATCCATGCATCCTCTTAGTCAGCAGTATTGGTACTTCATTGACAACTAGCACTTTTCCTCAAGGAAGCACTTTATTTACATCCTGCTGTGTTAACACAGCAGAAAGTTTCCAGGGTGAAGCTTGGGTGTGGAGGGGCCACAGAGTGTCCTTGTGTGGCTTGTGGTCCCTGGACTTTCAGTCAGTTCACCCAGAGCTGGCCAGGACCTGGGGAAGGGCCTGTGCCGACCAGACTCACAGAAGCAGGGCCTCCATTGTTAATCTCCTTGGAATTCTTGGCTGGTGGGAGTGCGTTACCACAAGCTGGAGGGAGGGCAGAGCCCCTGCTGCTCCCAGAGGGGCAGCACTGGTCCCTGCATCGGCAGGAGGCAGGACGTCCTTTCTGGGTGGAAGACATGCTCCCAGAGGGGTCTCCCCCCAGAGACGCCAGAGACCAGCCCAGACCTGGCTCTCGTGTGAGTCTCGGCTCTAGCGTTGGCATCCACCTTCCCAGAGCCCCCAGGAAAGCCCCCTCTGGGTAGAGCCACTTCCTCCAGTCACAGGGTGGAGGTCGGTCCCTCGCTAAAGTCATGGTCTTGCTCCCAGGATTGCCTCCCTTCTGTGGACCTGGGACCCGACCCTGGAAACTCCTATGTGGTATCAGGCTTTTCCTCTGAAGAGCCCCAGCCTGGGGCCTCCCTGGGAGGGATGGAGGGACTCGGGGGCTGAGCGGTCTGTCCTTGCCCCACACCTGTCCTCACGCTCAGACTGTGGCTGGAACTGATTGCATCCCAGTGTTTGTTACCAGTCACCAGGAATTGGAGGGATGGTGGCCATTCAGGACAAACAGGCAAGAAGGAGGGCTGGCTGTGGAACTCACGCCCATCACACTGGTCAGTAGGACAACTTTCCTGCCACTGACTCTCTCTTATCGCACCCCTCCCCCCAAAACATAAGGGCTCCCAGACAGAAGGCAGAGGACGCAAGCTGATGGGTGAGAGCCGAGGCCAAGTGTGCCCACCCCAGTGGAGACCTTGGGGTTGGGGTGCAGTGAGCTTGCATTGGAGGTGAGTGTGAGGACCAGCTCCTCAGCCTCTGCCCACAGGGATTCTCCCACAAGGTGGTCCCCAGAGCCTCCAACAGAACAGGGAGCATTGCCTGCTGACAAAGTTTAGATTAAATGGGGTATTTTGTGTCTGCCTTCCTCTCTCTCTGTTGTGCAGTGAGATTCACCCAGGTTATATTTAACATGTTCATTTTTCATTTCTGTATAATATTCTACCAAATAAACAGACTAAAATTTATTTCTCCAAACCTAGGGTTGTCTCTACTTAGGATTCTGAATGATGCTGCAATGAACGTGCCTGCACATGTCTTTGGCATGTACGTGAATGTAGCTCCGTAGGTGTGTACTTAGGAGCAGATGGTCCAGCTTTACCAGCACTGACCAGATTGCAGTTCTTGAGACTTTCAGTGGCTCACGTATTTTCAACACTTGGTACTACCAGTCTCTAATTTTAGCCTTACTGGTGGGTATGTAGCAATATCTCCTATGAATTTAATTTACACAGATTTTCCAAACTTTATTCCTTAAATATATTTGCTCTTCTGTTTTCACTTTTATTTTCTTCTGACTCTCATTAGGTGTACGTTAGATATTCTTCTCCTGTTTATCATGCCTTTTACTTATTTCTCATAATTTAACTCTATAATTCTGTTTTCTTTCTGGGTAATATTTACAGAAGTATCTTCTGGCCCACTGCATTTTTTTGAACTATGTCTACAATGTTATTTAAAATAACCCACAGAATTTTTCATTTAAAATATGTGTTTACATGTGTATGTGTGTGTATATATGTATGTGTGTGTGCATTTTAGAGGTTCTATTTAATTCTTCCCCAAATCTACCTGTTAATTTTTCATTGTCCTCAGTTTCTTCCTTATATTTTTAATTTTACCATTTTTTCTTTAAGCAGTTTACACATACTTGTTTTATATTCTCCATATAATAATTTCAATGTCTGCAGTCTTTGGGTGTCTAATTTTGCTATTTTTTTTCCTGCAGACTTTTGCTTTTTTCCCTGTCTTTGGTAATTTTAGGCCTCAAGTTCTTAATCAGCTGATCTTAGTGGAAATTAAGGGTCTACATTGTGTATATGCCCCTCCAGAGAAAATTACTGTCTTTTTTTTTTTTTTTTTTTTTTTTGCCGTACGCGGGCCTCTCACTGTTGCGGCCTCTCCCGTTGCGGAACACAGGCTCCGGACGCACAGGCTCAGCAGCCATGGCTCACAGGCCCAGCCGCTCCGCGGCATGTGGGATCTTCCCAGACCGGGGCACGAACCCGTGTCCCCTGCATCGGCAGGTGGATTCTCAACCACTGCTCCTCCAGGGAAGCCCGAAAATTACTGTCTTTAAGGGGCCACTTTAAGTTAATTTCTTGGCTGGGGGTTTACAGCATCTGTGTTGCCCAATGTGGTAGCCACTAGCCAAATGTGGCCACTTACATCAAAATTAATTAAAAGTTAATAAAATAAAATTAATTTCTAATTTGTACAAGCTACATGTCAAGTGCTCGATAATCACACATGGCAAATATATTTCCATCATTGCAGAAAGTTGTATTTGAAAGTTGTGTACTGGTTCATAGAGATTTATATAAATGTGACCCCCAAATCAACAGGCAGTACTGTTGTGACAACTTCTTAAGCAAATGGTGTGTTTTCCCCATGGAAGAGGGACTATTCAGTCCTTCATGTAACTTATATATACGTCAGGGGATTTATTTCAAATGCTCACTTTCTTTGGCTGAAGACGTGTCTCCCTTCAACTGACTAGTTAGTGAAACCCAAGGCTTTAGGTTTCTGGTTGGGTGAAAATTGCACCCAGAGAAGCCAAAAATTCAGTTCTACCTCTTCTGTATTAGTTCTTGACCTCTGGGGATCTCCTGTGCAATATCTTTGAGCTTAACTAAGCATTTAAAATTTTTTGGTTGTAATTCATCTAGTGTTTCAAAGTATTTTGCAGGATGGTATATATGGTTTTTCAGAAAAAAAATTCTCTACTGATCCCCAGCTCAGCATGTGTTCAGAATGAAAGTCTTCCCACTCAGAAGCTCTTCCTGCCCTCAGGATGAGGTCCCCTTGTCTTCTGCATCCCTGCCTTGTTCCTCCTTAGTGCCCGGTCCCTGCCACCATCATTCCTTGCTTTCACTTAGCCTATGAGCTTCTGAAGAGAAGCAACTGTGACTTTTTCATCCCAGTTTCACCACCTGGCACTAGCCCAGCCCAGAATGGAACCAATTCAAGTCCTTAATTTTAGCACTTAAAACATTATTTGTTGAAAAGTATCTTACTTGGGAGATCTTTTGCATGAATATAAAGAATCTACACTACTTTGAGAATACCAAGGGGATGGCCATCCTGCTACATTTGTCGTATTTCCCAAGGTGATAAAACTCTTTAAGAGTTTACAATATAGGAAATCACCCCCAGATTTGAAAGAGCATAAGTCAATAGGAAATTAAGTTTTCATACAAAGATTTTGTGATTGGAAGACAAACCGTCAACCAATAGCCATAAGACAGCTGAGGATGGCCATCCCTGCTCTGTTTCTCAAGCAGCGGTTAATTACTCAGCCCTGAGCTAAGCTACTGTGTTTTGCTTTGTGAATCTGCTTAACAGCAATTCCTCAGCACAGAAGTCACAGAAAATCTTCTTAGTTCTACTTTTAATATTTTCCTTGTGTTTTTTTATAAAGAATCTGTAAAACATATGCAAATGTTTATGGTAGCACAAAGCAAACATCTATGGCTGGTCACTCAGTGTGATTTCTTTGATGAGGAGCCATTCACTAATCTTCAGGGTCTGTTACTAACGCTAGGGTTCCTTTAATGGGAGTGAGTTTGTACAGAATGTTCCTGTCGATGTTTTAAAAACCCTTGCCCAAACGGCCGGAGTCTGGTTACTCAGCTTGTGTTCAAATGTGATGCCTATAGAAACATGAGACCCTTTGATGAACACGGCACATTGGTGAGAATTTCACCTGGAAACATATCCTGGGATCATCACCTGAAAATTTCACACAGGAAAGACACACATTTATTTTAAACTTTTTATTTTCTTTCTCGGAAATTGGCCAAGTGAGCAGAATTTTCTAACATTAAGTCATTCCTTTAAATGGTCAAAAATGGAATGACTTTGGTTAAAAAATGAATATTGTTAAAATTTTATTTTAATAATTATAGCAGCAAATGGCCAACTCGGAGCTAGAAAGAATATCCAGGGGTCTTTCACTGTAAACTGGCAACTTGAGACGTTGAATGTAGACCCTGGGCACCATGCACCCTGCAGCAGAGTGGGAAGGGCCCGGGTTGGGTGAGACATGCCTGGGTTACATATTAACAGGTGGTTTCTTAGGTGTCTGGTGTTCAGGATGTTACCGCTGAGGACCAGTTGTGTCATCTTTAAATTGGAGACAACCATTCCTTGGATGATATTATTTTGAAGAGTAGATGAGATGAAGAGTATAAAATATCTGGCACATATATGTGCCGATGATATAATCACATTATTGAATAATTCAATAATCATTCAATAATAGTTTCTGCCACTTCCACATAGGTAGTTTTCTACAAATGGGAGCTAAATAACATGCTTTGGGTTATGATTGCATATTGCATAGCCTTTTTGCATTAAAATCAAATGTCAATATGGAAACAGGGTATAATATACCACTTTTTCTTTAAAAAAAGGATACAAATACATATATCTCTCCTTATAATAAGCTAGAGAACTTTAAAAGTGTTGAATTATAGGAGAGGTGGTAATAGGATATTGGATACATGATTTTTTAAATCTTAAAACAGGAGCCAGACTTCTCTGAATATAACTTCACTTGTACATTTGACTCTGGAGGCATAAAAATTGTGTACATAAGCATGGAATGCAAATAAATTTTAAAGCTCAGTTTTGAAAAATCCAAACACAAAGAAACAAATGAATTTTAATGTGTATACAGTTGGTGACATAACCACACAGAGAAAAACGTTAAAATGACTCTAAAACACAGGATATTGTACATTTTTTGTAAAGTATATATTAAGGATAAAAACCATACAAAGCTAATACTTTTTTGTTGTAATCATATTGTAGGATAGGCATGTTAACATTTTTATTCTAAGAATTTTGAGTGTGGTATTGTGGGATAAGGAAAATTAGTAATTATGTATTATTTCATCCTGTCATTTACAGAATTATTTAGAACCAAATTTCTTGGAACAGGATAAAGAAAGCACAGATGTAAGATATAAAAGGTTTAGTACAAACCCAGAATTATGAATGTAATTGGCTACATCAGAATGAACTCATGATGTATTTTATATTTCAAAAAAAGAGCCCCTAATTTTGTCCACTAAAATGGCCTAAAAATAATGGCTAGTGGTAATGAGTACCTCTAGTGTCCAAATTCAGGTCCTGCTATATTATTTCCCACCAGAAGGAGTCAGGCTTCTTGAAGAAATGCTGTATTTAGACCTGGATAAGAAATATATAAGATAAGCCTGGACCATTGGATCTTGTACATAGCAAAGAAGCTGTCCCAGACAGCTAGGATGGCATCAAAAGATCACAGAGGTCAACCTGACCCATGCATTGGTGCCCAGTGAGGATGCTAATGAACTAAAACATTATTTTGAAAAATGATAAAACAAAAACATAAAGAACTTGGCATTTATCTTTCCTTTCCTGTAATAAGGCAACCCATCACAGACCAGGGAGATTTACTTTTGTGAAAGTATGTTAGCTAATGCATGAAGAAGGATTGGGAAAATATGATTATTTTGTAAATACTAATGAATGAATTAATCTAGACATTAACCATCAGTGGTTACTTACATCACAAAAAGTGGTAGCTAGACACTTTGTGCCTCCTTTGGATAAAACTTATCCATCTTGTACAATGCAAACTTTCCCAAAGTAAAGAGAATCAAAATAGGACCTTATCAAGCCTCTATATTCAATTGTCAATTTATAGGAAGGAAAGAGGACAGGGAGTCTGTTAAGGATACCAGAGTATACAATCACCAAAAGTCAGGCTGTGAAAAATGCTCAAAGACAAACAATCCAGTTTCTTTAACCATGTGAAAAAATGAAAAAGATGGAAGTGGAACCTATAGAAATAAAAGAGATTTAAGAGATGTATCAGCTGATCACAGTAAGTGAATGTTGTTCAGATCCTAATTTAATCACTATTTAAAAAAGTGACATGAGACATGAAAATTTGAACACTGACAGAATATTTGAAAATAACGATTGCTAATTTTCAAGGTATGATGATATTTTGGTTAATTTTTAAAATAGACCTTGTATTTTAGGAATACACACTATGTTATTTACAGATGAAATTCTATGATGAGATTTCCTGCAAGATAATGTTGATGGAGTCATGTTGGCAGAGTAGGTAGTAGATGAAAGATAGTTAATATGCCATGATTAGAAATAAGCCTTTTTCTTGAGATCACACTCTGTATAGTATCTAGTTTCACTTCCCAAATATTGTAAATGATGGAAAACTATAAATGATATATTCAGAAGTCACTATACATAAAATGATAAAAATTACCTCACCTGGGCTTCCCTGGTGGCACAGTGGTTGAGAGTCTGCCTGCCTATGCAGGGGACACAGGTTCGTGCCCCGGTCTGGGAAGATCCCACATGCTGCAGAGCAGCTGGGCCCGTGAGCCAGGGCCGCTGAGCCTGCACATCCGGAGCCTGTGCTCCGCAACGGGAGAGGCCACAACAGTGAGAGGCCCACGTACTGGAAAAAAAAAAAAAAACCTCACCTGGAAGGTAGTGTAACCAAATCTGAAAACTTTTTCCTGGGATTTTGATAAAGATGGATGCACATAATAGGAGTAGGTAGACCTCACTGACACCCTCGGGATGCAGTGGGGAACCTAGAAATGCCGCATTTGACGTAGAGCTAGTGTAGACCAGCTCCAATATAGCCCCAGATGAGCCACAACAGCATCAGACTCATCAACCAGTTAATCAACTACTTGCTAAAACATAACTCAACACTTTTTTTTAATGGTGAAAAATTTTATATTTAGAACTAGCCAGCCCAACTCTGTTTAGATGATCCTACTTTTGTTGGCAGCATCAAAGCATTGTAGTCAGGAGCCTGTTGCACACATGGATTCTTCTCCTCATCAGGCCTGCTCAGCTGTTGATCTTGGCCACACAAATGTCATAGACCTTTTCCACAGCCTGCTAGTCCTGCCTGCTGGCTTTGACCTCTATAATCAAGGGTGACCTTGAGGAAGGCATAGTGGTCAAGCTCATTTCTCCAAGCTTGTCCTTGGGAGCCTCTTCCAAGGGCATTTGGACCACTTTCAGGGCTATAGTGTCTTGGGCAACTGGAAGGTGCATGACAAGTGAATCTTTTTTTAAAAAAATTATTTAATTATTTAATTATTTTTGGCTGCGTTGGGTCTTTGTTGCTGTGCGCGGGCTTTCTGTAGTTGCAGCGAACAGGGGTTACTCTTCATTACGGTGCATGGGCTTCTCATTGTGGTGGCTTCTCTTGTTGAGGAGCACGGGCTCTAGGCAGGTGGGCTTCAGTAGTCGTGGCACGTGGGCTTGGTAGTGGTGGCTCATGGGCTTAGTTGCTCTGCGGCTTGTGGGATCTTCCTGGACCAGGGCTTGGACCCGTGTCCCCTGCATTGGCAGGTGGATTCTTAACCACTGTGGCACCAGGGAAGTCCACAAGTGAATCTTTTCTCTGTGGCTGTGACACCTTTCCACACTGCTTTCTTGGCTTTCGAGCCTTTGCTTTGGCTTCAGCTTTGGAGAGGGCAGGGGACGAGAGAAGTAAAGAAAGTGGGGGTGCAGGACTCAGAAATCTGTAACTTCTGACCTCACAGCCCAAACTGAGTGCCTCATGTCACATGTGCCTCAGTGGCTGCTTTGAAGAACTCAATGCTCTTAAAAGAAGAAAAAATAACCCAGGCTTTTAGCCAACCAACATTCACCATGTCCTTAAATGAATCAAATGGATAAACAGTTTAAAAAAATCACTAGTTAGGCACAGAGTCAGGCAAATGTGGTCTATAAAGAAGATAGAAAAAAAGTAAATAGAAACATACCCCCAAGTGGCACATATGTTAGATTGATGGAAAGGGACTTTAAAAGAGCTACTATAGGGCTTCCCTGGTGGCACAGTGGTTGAGAATCCGCCTGCCGATGCAGGGGAAACGGGTTCGTGCCCCAGTCCGGGAAGATCCCACATGCCGCGGAGTGGCTGGGCCTGTGAGCCATGGCCACTAAGCCTGCGTGTCCGGAGCCTGTGATCCGCAATGGGAGAGGCCACAACAGTGAGAGGCCCGCGTACTGCAAAAAAAAAAAAAAAAAAAAAAAAGAGCTACTATAAACACACTCATAGATTTAAAGTAAAGATGTACATGTTGAGTAAACAGAAGGGACCTGAGTAGAGAAATAGAAACAGTGAAAAAGAGCCAAATGGAAACTCTAGATCAAAAAAGTACAGTATCTGAAATTAGCAGAGAGCTTAAGAGAAGATTGAACATGTAGAATAAAAGATCAGTAAAACTTAAAGACATGTCAACAGAAACTCAAAATTGAAGCTGCATGACCACTAAAACTCCAATGGAAGCACCTGTTTTCTTGGTGGAGGACCCACAGATGGAGCTTGTGGGGCTGTGGATAGGAATCCAGAAGAGGAGACACTTGTGAAAGGTGCTGTTTATTCTGTGTGTGGTCCATGCCAGTCTCAGCCTGACCTCCGAAGTATGTCTGTGTGGGGCAGACCCAGTTCAGTATAGCAAGGGTTTAGAGAATTAAATTTGATTTGAAAAAGTGCTCATCATAGGTGAGAAAGAACTTACAGTCTGAATTTAACCAGGTGGTCAACCTGCTAGAACAAAACCAACAACAGTCTCCAGAAGATTAAAGTATAACCAAGAGACTATGACAAAAAATATGACAAGAGACAATGTCCAGGTTACAATCGAAATTTACTGAATATACAAAGAACAAGAAAATATGACCCAGTCTCAAGAGAAAACACAATTAAAAGAAGCCAACCCTGAGATGACTCAGATGCTGGAATTAGGGAAGATGGCAAGCCAGCTGTTATAACTGAGCTCTTTGAATTAAAAGGAAAAATAAAACACTTGAAATGAATGGAAATATAGGAATTATTAGTTGATAAGCAGAAATAACTTTTAAAATATGTATCAGATAGAAATTTTAGAACTGAAAATACAATCTGTAAAAACAAGTACTGAATGATCTCACTAGCAGAATGGAGGTGACAAAAGAAAGAGTGAGCTTGAATAGAGATAACTGAAATGGACCAATCTGAAGAAAGAGAAAGAAGAGATTTAAAAAAAAAATGACAGAGCCTGGGACCTGTGGACCAATATCGGATAGTCTAACAAATGGTAATTAGAATCCCAGAAGGAGAGGATAAAGAGGTTGGGAGATGTACTAACCTCCTAGGGCTTCTGCAATGAAATATCACCAAGTGGGTGCCTTAAAAAACAGAAATTTATTTTATCCCATTTCTCGAGTCTGGAAGTTGTTGGAATAGAGGAAATAAAATTATCATTTTTGCATATGGCATAATCATGTGCACATAAAACTCAAAATAGTCTATAATCTATAAATACACTACTAGAATTAATAATAAGCAAACTTACTAAAACATTGGATATAAACATAATTTTTCAAAAATAAGTTGTATTTCTATATACAAATAAATTTTATAAATAGGTATTTAAAAGTGATACCTTTTATAAATAAATAAATGAGGGAGAAAGGACAAATCATTTTTACAGAAGAATTTCAAATACTACCAGCAGATACCTCCCCCTTTCCAGGAATTACTAAAATGACAAACTTTGGTTTTGTTGGACCAATTACTTCAATGAATAGAATGTGTGTGTAAACATATATTCATATAAATGTTCTATTATTTGCTCTAAAAGGATACCTAGTCTTCTATTTCTAAGAGGGCTGTGCTTGACGCTTTTCTTATTAGATAAATCAGCACATTTCCGATTGAAAAGGTGTTTTGATTACTAGGCATTAGATGTTGTAAGAAGAAAAACTGAAATAAACCAACTATCTCTTATTTATGAAAATTCAATCATTGTTTTTTCTATATGACTTTTGAAAGATAATACCATTATTTTACATTAAAAATGAAAGATATAATGCATTGGTTAAAAATACATAGAAAAGTAGATACATAAATACACACACACACACACAGCTGGTGTTGATATCTCTATGATTCATCAGAAAATTAAGTCATCCTCAATGTGACTTAATAAGGGTTTTAGCAAGTGTAGGTATCCTGTCTTTGCTGTGGTTTTTACCTGAGAACATGCCTTTTCCATTTCTGGCATCACTGCTAAATATACTGTTCCTGTTGAGCAAATAAGCAGATAGTGAGTGATACAGGGTCCAATAGCTCCTATCTGTTTCCGTTAGGAAACATGTTTTAATTAGACTCAGATTTTAATCTAATCTCTTTTCCTTGATGTTCCTGCTCTACTCTGAGGCAAAATGTGGTAGAAAGTATTTATAATAAAGTTGAATAATTTGAAAG
Source organism: Hyperoodon ampullatus (assembly GCF_949752795.1). NCBI lineage: Eukaryota > Metazoa > Chordata > Mammalia > Artiodactyla > Ziphiidae > Hyperoodon > Hyperoodon ampullatus. The sequence continues at coordinate 88,772,602 of NC_136925.1, read as the reverse complement.
CTTGATCTTTAAGCATGGAAAGTGAAATTAGCTATGGCCTGAGAAGACTTGGGTCTTTGATGTTGATGTTCTGGAATTCAGTTTGTTGACATGTCAAATGTTTCAAATAGAATAGAATAGAATAGAATAAAATAAAATAAAATATTGAGACCCTTGTTTCAGATTTGAAGATGAGATCAAGCAAACCTGGGATGGAAGCAAACCTGGAGAGTCTGTTGTTCAGCAGCTCACCAGTGTCACAGGTGGCCGATCTGGTGATCACATCCAGTGATTACAGGACACACTTACACCTGAACCCACCCCGGAACTTTCCACAGGGGCCTTGCTGGTACCTGGGAGTCTGTGTGCATGACAATAAATTCTAATGGGGATCATGAACATCCCAACCCTACATTCTTAGGTGAGGGATGCCAAGGAACTTGGCTGAGCTAACAGAACACATAAACAGCTGTAGACATGCACAGAGAGTATTTGAGAATTTATTATGGCATGTAACCCACAGACCGCCCTGAGACCGGTGCTGTCACCATCCCCGGAGACAGCTGACTGTTGAGGTCTGAGCACCAGTCACAGGGATGCAGGAGGGGGTCCATGGGGACTTCCTGTATGCACCTCCCATTCTTTCGGTAAACTAAAATTGTTCAAAATAGAAAGTTTCTTTTTTTCTTTTTTTAAATTTGTTGGAGTATAGTTGCTTTACAATGTTATGTTTGTTTCTACTGTACAGTAAAATGAATCAGCTATACATATACGTACATATACATACATCAGCTATACATACCCTCGTTTTTGGATTTCCTTCCCATTTAAGTCACCAAAGAGCCATGGATGGACCTAGAGTCTGTCATACAGAGTGAAGTAAGTCAGAAAGAGAAAAACAAATATCGTATATTAATGCATATATGTGGAATCTAGAAAAATGGTGCAGATGAATTGATTTGCAAAGCAGAAATAGAGACACAGATGTAGAGAAAGTTTATTTTTAAAAAAATAAGCTCTGGAATTTATTATCCAAGTTATTAAAAGCAACTCTTTAAAATACATCAGATGTCAAACCACAGCTTAGTGAGCAGAGAAGTAGAAGTAGGGTGAGGGCCTTGGTTAAGAACTAGTGCCCACTTTGTCTGAAACACGCCTTTGTGTACATTTCAGCCCAGATTTATGTGACCAGTGTTCTTGTGGACGTTCTGCTGTTGGGTCGCCATTATCAAAACCTCTGTCAGTGTATAGAGAGTGTTCAAAAACAGTCTAAACCTAACTATTTTTATCCTGCTCTAAAGCTGCACAAATAAGTCTCCCTCGTATTTATCCATGTGAATGAACTAGGCTGCAGAATGAAAGAAGGTATTGTGTCTGTAATCTCTCCCAGGCAAATTGTAGAGGTTTAACAGAACGCCAATATTGAGCTCATTAATCAAGTATGATTAAGAAATTCTTATGTTCTTTTGATAAGACAATTTTATCCATTGCACTTTAACAGCCACTTACCATTGCCCCCGTGGCTGAATCTTAAACAACATGAGGGCGTTTCTCTTTCAAGTGCGATGCGCTACCTGACTGCTCCTGAGTGTATCTTCATGTGGGATTGGGTATGTTTTATAAAATTAAGGTATTTGACTTCATCTACAGGATGTTTCATATTGTGAGCCTGACTAAGCATGTTGCAAGCATATCATCAACTTTAATAGATTTTCTTTCTTTTTAATTCGTTTTTTTGAATTTTATTTATTTATTTTTTATACAACAGGTTCTTATTACTTGTCTATTTTATACATATTAGTGTATATATATCAATCCCAATCTCCCAATTAATTTTTATTTTATATTGGCATACAGTTAATTTACAACGTTGTGTTGGTTTCAGGTGTACAGCAAAATTACATTTTCTATATTTAACTAATCATGTGCTTTTAGTCATAAGAGTTATGATTTGTTTAGTAAAAATATATAGGCACAGCAAATATATAACTTTTAAAAATACAGTATTGCTCATTTCAAACTCCATGATAAAAATGAGAAAGATTATGTCTGCTTTATTAATGATTCTGCCCCAGGGCCTGACTCAGCAGAGACCCAGTAAGTATTTGTTGAATAGAGAATGAGTGACATATAAAAGCAGTCACCTGGGATGATGAAACTCCATAATAAGACACAGTGTGTGCTCGCTCCCTAATTATTGTCCAACTTACAGGTATGCTGTGTAAGGTAAGAATTATTCTATTACTAGTAATGGAGCAAACTACAGCTACTATGAGCGCAAAAATGTGGGGGGCATTTACAGAGTCACATGGACGCAAAAACATTGAAAAGTGTCCGTTTTAATCGGCTGTGTTATTTTAGGAATTTATCCATTTCATCTAAATATTCAAATTTATTAAACCATAAATTGTCTATACCAGTGTTTTAGACATTTGTTGCTTCTCCTTCCTGGTAGAGGTAATTTTGTTCTTCTTTCTTTTTCTCTCATTCTGTGTTTCTGGGGCTTTACATTTTTGTTGTTGCTGTTTAGTCTTTTCAGAGTAACACTTTCTGATTTTGTAGCTACTCTCTTGTGTGTGTTTTCTTTTCCATTTCATACTATTTGCTCTGATTTTAAAAATCTCCTTTCTTTTGCTGTTTTTTTAAAGTTCTCTTTTTCTATAAAATTCTTCAATTGTATAGTTAAATCATTGAGTTTTGTTGTTTTTCTTTCCTAAAATAAACTTTCAGACTATAAATTTACTTTCTAGCACAGCAGTAGCTACATTCCACAAATTTTCTTATACCAATTTCATTATCACCCAGTTTAAAATATTATGTTCTATTCTATTCTATTCCATTTTTATATTCTATTAATATAACTAATGGAATAATTAATAATATGGTCACTTTCACAGGTTCCAGGTAGACATGAATTTGGGGGGTGAGTGGTGCCCTGCCCAACCCAGTACAATCTCCAATTATTTGAGGATTTTCCAGGTATCTTGGTTATTTTTTTCTAGTTTAATTCCACTGTGGTCTGAGAGCATATTTTGTATGCTTTTTATTATTTTAAAATTGTTCAACTGTGGAGCAGAAAGCGGCTCCTGGAGTGATGAGCCCCACTCCCCCACAGTGTAAAAGCAGGCAATGTCATCTGGGCTGGCTGACTACTGCCATTTATATGTTATGCACATTGGAATGAAGATTGTTAGTAAAACTCCTAAATGTGAATTTTTATCAAAAGCGAATGGATCAGTTCAAAGTTCTTAAGAAACAGCTGGGTGGTAATAAAATTGTTACTCAAGAAATAGCTGGTTCTGTCCATTTGGAGAATGATGTTCTGAAATGTTTTTGTGTGCAGACAATGAAGATAGCGCCGTTGTTTTCACAAGATCAAGTCCGTCTATCCTGCAAATCCTTAATAGCTGTCATGACAGTCTTTGAAGAACTCACTGATGACAGTGTGAAACATAGAAAATATACAAGGTGTGGTGACACATATCCATACTTTTTTAAAGCATGGGGAGACGCATCAAGGAAGACCTGTTAGAATTGGAAAGATACTGATGTTGAAGAAAATGAAGAAGGTGGAGCAGCCCTCTACCCACTTGACCCACTTGAATCAGAATCATCTTCATCTTCAACTGAGGACTCAGAGAGCACACCCCCAGGCAGCTGTTCTGGAACAGAGCCCTCTCCGTGCGCACGCCCCGGCAGGTACAGCGGCAGCAGTGCCTCACAGCACAGGTGAATCGGGTACTGTCCTACCTAGGCCACGGGTTCTTCTGGCCATTTATCCACAGTTTCCATGGGGGGGATACTGTTCTAACACCGGAGGACGTGGCTCGAGCTCAGGTGCACTGCAGGCGTGCTGGCTGGAGGTGCACAGCAATGCGAACGTTCAGCTCTGCTGTGCAGAGCCTTCAGAGGCCCTCAAGTTACTGTCTGCGGGCAGAGAGTGAAGCCTTTGCACAGCAGAGCCGTGTAACTTTGGCCTGCGGAGCCAACGATCGGTTACTCAATCTTCAGCCGATTGGAGCACAGTCAACAAGGAAGACTTCATTTCTGCTGACTCTGACAATGAAATCTGCATGCAGACTCTGTTGGTGCAGCTTCGATCTGTTTCCACTGCCATTAGTGGACCCAATAATCTCTGGGGACGTAGGGCTGCTGTAAGCTGGGTCCTAAAAATGCCCGCTGCACCCCGCTTCAAAAAATGAGGGCACATAGAAATTATATGTTGAAAATAAGCTTTGCACCTCAATTTGCATACATTAAGAGAATTTTTTCAAATTTATAATGTTCAGATGAACATATTACTACTTTGCCATAAAATCCTAAATTTAATTTGTAATAAAGATTTTTGAACTATTCTAGCTTACCAGCCATTGGACTATTCATATTACAGGGTGAATATGAAAGAGATTATGTTAAACTTTGATTTATATTCATGTAAAATATAATTGTATTAAAAGTTTAAACTTTCATGGAAGGAAATTTAGCAAGACAAAGGGGTAGAATCACGTTTAGACTTAAGAATGATGTTGGTTCTCAGCTGCTTCTTTTTCTTTTTTTTTGTGGTACGCAGGCCTCTCACTGCTGTGGCCTCCCCCGTTGCAGAGCACAGGCTCCGGACGCGCAGGCTCAGCGGCCATGGCTCACGGGCCCAGCCGCTCCGCAGCATGTGGGATCTTCCTGGACCGGGGCACGAACCTGCGTCCCCTGCATCGGCAGGCGGACTCTCAACCACTGCGCCACCAGGGAAACTCCTCAGCTGCTTCTTTTATCCACTAAAACTTGAGGTGAATTACTTCGTAGGCGGTTTGACTGCATGTACCAGAGAGTGAACAGAGGACATTTATAGTAATACCTGGAACCTTGGTGTTTTATGTTAGGTTCTCCTCTGATGCCATGTGGATTCCACAGAGTATGACTATGAATCGTGTAGATGATCATGAGTTTAGATTTTTAGCTGTTAATTTACATGTAATGATGGGAATTATGGACTTACTGTGTCACCTGCATTTGTGCAATGTAAAAATAAAAACAAGGATTCTTTTATATACATAAAAAAATTCAATTGTGTTTTATGAGCCAAAATGTGGTTTATTTTGGTGAATGTTCCAGGTGAGTTGAGAAGAATGTATCTACTGTTATTGTTGGATAGAATACTCTATAAATGCCAGTTAGATCAAGTTGATTAATAGTTTTGGTCAGCTCAAACCTCTCCTTTATGATTTTCTGTCTTCTTGACCTATCTTTACTGAAAGTGGAGAATTAAAGTCTCCAGTTATAATAGTGAGTCTCTCTATTTCTCCATGCAATTCTATCAGTTTTTGCCACACATATTTTGCTGCTCTGTTGTTATGTGCATACATTTTAAGCGTTGTTATGTCTTCTTGGAAATTAACTCTTGTACCATGATTTAATGTCCTTCTTTATCCTCAACAATTTTTCTTGTGAAGTTTTTTTTTTCTTTTAAATTTGTGTAGCTAATCCAGCTTTCTTTTGGATAGTGTTATTGTGGGTGTATCTTTCTCCATCTCTTTATTTTTAATCTGTGGAAGTTTATGTTTTTAAAGTGGATTTCTTGTAGACAACATAATAGTTGAGTCTTGTTTTATCATCCACTCTTGAATTCTCTGTATTTTAGGTATATTTAGATCATTCACATCTAAAGTGATAACTGATATAGTTGGATTAATATCTGCCATGTTTGTAACTATTTTCTATACGTTGTGCTTGTTTTTTGCTTCTATTTTTTCTTCTACTTTTTCTACCTTCTCTGGTTTTAATTGAGCACTTTGTGATTTTATTTTATCTCCTCTCTTAGCATATTATTTATACACTTTTAATAAACATTTTTAGTTGTTGTCTTAGAGTTTGCAATATGAATTTTCAGTGAATATAAGTCCACCTTCAAATACCACTTTCCTACTTCACAAATAATGTATGCACCTCATTATAAATTATTCCCAATATCTCCCTCCTGTCATTTATTCCCTTTATCCACATACTATTAATTCCCAATACATTGTTACTACTGTTATTTTAAACAAACTGCTTCTTTTAGATCAATTAAAATATGAAAAATAAAGGATTTCATTTTACCTTAATTTTTTCTTTCTCCAATGCTCTTCCTTTTTCAGACAGATCCAAATTTCTGACCTGTATCAATTCCTTTCTCCCTTAAAGAATGTATGTAAATTGTACTTCAACGTATTTTATTTAAAAAATCAAGTCCAGTTCCTGCATATGGGTTCTATGGGGTGATGTTTAGGAGAGAGAGAGATTTAAACAACCACCATGGAGAGGACCTAAGGGAATCTAAGGAAATGGGTAAACAATTAGCGTATCGAGTCCATGCTATTTCTTCAAGTAAAGATTAGTTCATACAGTGGAGTATTTCTGTGTGGCTCTGAAATATATCTGTGTTAAACAAATGCTTATAGGATGTTTGAAATTGTGGAACTCTTCTTGCTTTCATGTAAGGAAACTCCACCTTAGAAATGGTGTTGACATGAATGCAGAGACTATTTAAATTGTAAGAAATTCATGGGAGCACATAATATACTTTATTCTGAGATTCTGATTCAGTCCACCTAATTTTAATTATTATCTTGCAATGAATAAATTAAAACCATATGATTTAGTCATGTTTGTAAAATGCTCTTATTTTGAATGTTTTGATTAATCATTTGGTAATAACCCCCCCCTTTTAAAGTTTAAATGTCAAACATGGATGTCAAATGAGTAATATAAAAGGTCTGACATATACAATAGCTATATGTAATATTCGGAAACATCTTATTAGACTTTCCTCAGTGGGCTCCTGCCCTGAGAAGCTCGGGATGGTTTCAATTATCTGTTGAAGAGCTCAAGTCTATAGAATATTAAACTATGATGAAATGGAAAGAATATTTTCAGGCAGCTACAGACACAGCCCTGCCTGTCGGGATGAAAGTCTGGGAATGAGTCATCTAGAAGGCGAGGTGTGATCACATTTCCTCAGTGAGGAGGCTGTGTCTGCAAGGCTGATTGCACAACTGGGACAGCCTTCTCACCCCTGGCCTGAGCGGCCCTGGGTCACATGCTGGGTCAAGACCACTGGGCAGGGAAGCGCCACAGATGTCCTGGCAGGACGGACAGATCTCCGCAGCCACGTGGAGCCTGCACCTCCTGGGGGATCTCTGGTGTGGCTATTTTTGCTTCTGAGAAGGCTGTCTACATCTGAAAATGTTGTGTATACACTCCAGCTGGGGGACTGCAACCAGTCCTACTCCTGGCAGAGGATGCCTTCGACAATCAGGTGATCTCTGGAGACTGAGGATAGTGCCACTTTAATTCAAGCGTTTGGGGGTAAATGGTTTAAAAAAGGTAGTGAAAAGTTGTGAAAAGTCAAGGAGCCATAATCAAGATGACACCATGAATTCATGCTTTCAATCCCCACCCCCAGCCCGAACAGCAAGGATTTAGAAAAAATACATAATGAAACTGAGTGGAACAAAGGAAGCAGTCAGAGTCGGGCTCTTTTTCTTAATCAATATATACTTTTTTGAAGTCTAGTTGATTTACAATGTGCTAATTTCTGCTGTACAGCAAAGTGATTCAGTTATTCTTTTTTTTAAATATTTTTTTCATTATGGTTTATCATAGGATATTGAATATAGTTCCCTGTACTCTATAGAAGAACCTTGTTGTTTATCCATTCCATATATAGAAGCTTACATCTGCTGACCCCAACCTCCCACTCCATCCCTCCTCAGGCCCCTCCCTCTTGGCAAACACTAGTTTGTTCTCTAGGTCCGTGATTTTGTTTCTGCTTTGTAGATAAGTTCATTTGTGTCATACTTTAGATTCCACATATAAGTGATATCATATGGTATCAGAGCCAGGCTTAGAGCTTTCAAAATCAGACCTGGTCCCAGGAGAGGTCCCACTGTTGGTGAGAGGTTGATGCAGGACATGGGGACCCGGGACCCCCAGTATCAGGCCGCCCACAGGACCAGTGGGAAGGCAAGGGGTGAGGGAGGGGCACAGGTCACAGGTTTCCTACTGATGGGACATCTTCCTTACTTCTGCGTGTTCTTCCACCACCTCGTCTAAACATCTGACCCCGAAGTCCAAATACTCTCAGCACCATTCTTGCTGCACTCAGTCTTCAGAGGTCACCCCAACACATGACACGGCTAAGAATTCCCAGGACACCGCTCCCAGCAGTGAGTGCGAGAAGGGCCCTCTCCCCAGTCTCTGGGACCAGGCAGATGTGCCCCAGAGGAATTAGCTGTGAACTGAGTTTCCAGGGATAAGAAAGTGGTAATAGGTGAATAAGCCTGGGGGACAGGACAGGAACTCTGGAGAGAAGAGATAGCATATGGAAGACACAGAGAGAGAGAGAGATCCTGGTGGATGTGCCCCCTGAGTGGTACCACTGAAGCACTGAAGACAAAGGTGGACGTGCTGGCTGGTGGCAGATCCCTAAATGCTTCCTAAGAAAGCCGGGGTTCACCTGCCGGCCAGTGAACAGCCATTCCAGGTGTAAAGAATCAGAAGACAGCAGATCTACTTTGAATGAGATCTGTTTTAGATTGATAAGTAAATTCTGGTTCTAGTGTGGGTGGGGCAGACTTGAAAATGTGAGATCATGAAAAGTCAGGATTATAATGCCATCCCCAGCTCCTGACCCCCGCTCTTTACCTGTAGTCACCCTTATTACTCACACTCACCTGTAGATTCTCTCCATGCCTCATGGTCACCTGGCACCTGGGACGCTGACCAAGACTCTCCTTGAAGTGCTAGTTTGTGACATGTGGTTCACACACAAGGTTGAAATTCCTTTGGTTCAAGAGTCTGAGCTTTGTGGGGAGACAGATCTGCCCTTGACAATGGTTTTATATCTCCCCAGCTGCGTGGTCTCTGTCATTGGGCTAATGTCTTGAAACTTCAGTTTTCTTAACTATAAAATTTGAATAATAACACTCAGTCCTTAGATTGCTGTGAGGGTTCAGTGTACAGTCCGTGGAATGCGTTAACAGTTGAGGAGTCATCTGCGAGAGGGACGAGGGGCCCTCTTGGGGGAGCTCGGAGGACGAGGTCACAGGTCGTCGGGGTCAGAGCTGCCCCCTGAGAGACTCCTGCTGCCGAACCTGTCCCAGAAGATGCGAGGGGGCTTTGGGGGTGATGGAAACAGTGTCCTCTTTCTGAGGTGAATCCCAGGCACCAGGAAACTCTGGTTAACGACACTTAGTTTGTGCCTGGAAACACGGGGCTCAGAAGAGAGTCTGGGTCTGGACCTGTGAATCTGGAAGAACATAAGTGAGGCTGAGGTCATGGGGAACCCACCAGGTTTTGTAGGAGGAACAGGGAGTGGGGAGAGGAAGGGGCTGAGGATAGATCCCGGGGACCCGCACGCATGGCCTCTGGGAGCTGGACAGCAACCGGGGTTGGGGGGAACATGGGCCGCCAGGGTAAGGACACCCTCAGGGGCTGTTTCATCAGCACACGGCCCGAGTCCAGTGCCTGCCTCTGGTATCCGCTCCTCGGAATTCAATGGGATACAGCCGACTGTGGTGAATTAGCTGATCTTGTGATTGTTTTGGAACTCAGTAGAGTCTATTAGGCTAGTAGTTAGAGGCACATCCTCATTTGGCCTGCAAAATCCAAACCCATCACACCACTGGCCGTTCAGCTGTATTTGTTCTTTTTTTGTTTGGATTTTTAGAATTTTATTTTATTTTTTATACAGCAGGTTCTTATTAGTTATCTATTTTATACATATTAGTGTATATATGTCAATCCTGCTCTCCCAATTCAGTTGTACTTGTTTTCTACTTTAGGTATTGGAGGAAATAGCTGTGATTATGTGAATTAAGTACCCCAGCTTCCAGTCTGGTAAAATTAGCAGCGTTGTCATTCTGTTGTATTGTCACTTAATTGGTGTGTTTTACTCTTCTCTTGCCCACTTTCTTTTATTTTTTCTATCACAGTGAAGTAATCTGAGAATCGTGAGAAGAAGCTATTTAAAAGTCACCCAGCTTTTGCATGATTTGAATCAAATAAACACTGCTGTCCAGAGGCGGAAACTAACATCTTGAAAACTGAAGGATCTCATCCAGCTTCTAGAAAAGGCGAGTCACCTCTGGGGCTGTCAAGGTCAAGAGCCGCAGTGAAGCTGCTGGGAGGAAACAGAAGTCCGTCCTTTCTGGTCCCATAAAGACGGTGCTCTCTGTGAGAATTCCTATTACCAAAGTCCATGTGTCCACGTGCACTGCCCACATCTGGGTCATAAGGTGGATCCCTCCGAGCTGGAGCACGGGAGGCAGCCCTTCATCTACCACTTGATGTCACCTGGATGTCCCTCAGCACCAGATGAGGAGCGGGAGCTGGGGGTGTGTCCAGTCACAGATCACGCACGGCGGTGTGATGATGCAGGTACACCAAGTGTGTGTGATGTGTGCAGACACGTGCGTGCACAGACGTACGAACATACAGACACACACGTATACCCATGCACCACACTAGCATCACAAGGCCTGGTATCAAAATGGCAGCCCTGACTGATAGAACTATTACCTAATCTTTCTGCATCTCATTCTCCTAAATTTTACAATAATTGTAAACTGGTCTCTAAAGCTTTTCCTAGCCCTACCTGGAAATGGCACACAGCTCACGGCTCCCACCCCGGCTCCTACTGCCGGGCCCTCTTCCACACCCTCACGCCGAGGAGGGCGGCCCCAGCCCCACGTGTCCTGCTCGGCATGGCCTGTCTCCGTGGCTTTGCTCACGGGGTGCACAGCGGGCTCCCCCTTCCCTCAGGGCCTGGCCCCTCTTTGCCCCCCTAGGAATCGTGCCCCCACAAGTGCTGGGTGCTGGCCTGACACGTGGTGTTTGTGGTGACCTGGAGGCTGAGACACCCAATTTCTGTTTCCTTCAGGGCCGAACTGCTTGATTTGGGGGACAGTCCACAGAAACTGGCTGGGTTGCACACAGGTGTACTCGCCAATTACAAAGATAAGAAAGGATGAGTGTGGGATGGTCTATACTTCGTTTTCCCATTTTATGTACAATAAACCTATTACTTACTTACAATAGACTTACTATTGGGACACTTAACTGTGCTCACTTCGAACAGTTAATGATCAGATATGGGACACGGTTTCCAATGTTCCACAGGCTGTAAAGGGAGCGTCTCTCCTGCACCTGTGCCCGCCCACCCCCCGTCAGAAGCAAGCTCTGTCCTGTGCGTCTCCTGCACAATCCTGGAAATACCCAATCCCAGGTTGCTTTTGCTTTTAAAGGCAGTGTGGTGAAGGATGCTTTAATTCAGGTAACTTTCTGTGTCTTGGATTAAACAAATAACACAGGAAATAATCAAATATCAGGAAAGTTTATCTGATTCAGAATGAAGCTCCCAGATCCTAAGTTGGAACCTTGGAAGGAAGAATGGAACTAGCCCCGTGTGACTCTGATGGCACTGACCTTGGCCCATCTTCCCAGAGCAAGAAGCAGCCCACGCTCAAGAAGCAGCTGCTCTGTGCTGGGCTGGATGTTAGGCCTTCAAAGAACATAAGCCTCTGTCATTCATGTGTCTGGAGATTGTAGACCAGAAAAACAGATAAAAAGTGTTTCTTTTTTACAAAAGTTATTTGTATACCTTTTGAATTGGTAAGGTATGCTTTACTGCAATCATGGGATTTTTATTCTTATGTTGTTCTGTACCCTCTAGTCAAAAGAAAATTATAGAAACACACATGCTATACAAGAAAGTTATTGGGAGTAAAAACACTTGTTGTGAAAGGCTTTGTGGCATGCAGGTAAGTCAGGGGTGTTTCTAAAGGGTTATTTGCTATCGGGGTGACTTGGCCAGACAGGCAGTAGCATGAGGGCTGCTCGTTTTGAAGGAATGACACTTACATGGAGATCAGTGAGCTGGAGGTGGGTTTAGTCTGCATGCGCCGTTGTTGCTTTGCAGGCTCAGAAACCCAAAGGCCGAGAAGAGCTGGTGCGGGAGAAGGGTGGGCAGGGAGGGGGCCGCGGGACCACGTGGTGGCCTGTGCAGCTGCCCGTGCGATCCCGAGGGGACTCAGCCACAGGGCCACTCCCAGTCCAAGAATTCACTTCCCTTGGAAGCTAAACATGTTGAAACTGTGTTAAAGGTCTGAAATCAGATCATTAATTAACGACAGCTCTGTTCTGTGTTTATCTCGGTGGTGCCCTGAGTCACAGCTGTGTCAGAACTCCAATGAGTCACAATGTTACGAGCAGGCATCCTCTGACTAGTTTTGCAAACCGAGTTCGCGTCCCTGAGCACCTGCCGCGTCCTCCTTCCCAGCGGCTTCTGCCCTGAGATGCGTTGCTCGGCGGGGGTCGCGTCTTGTCTGTCCCTGTGTGCCCTCAGGCCCACGTGGTGCTGGGCACGCAGTGCACCAGCAGGGGGACGTGAGGCCAGGAAGTCACAAGTGGATGAGTGTCTAGAAAACCCCGGATCACGTCCTTACTAGTGGCATCAGTGATGTTTTGGACAGCACTAGGTTTTAGTGGTGATGTGCAATGGAAATGTTCATTTTACAAAGTAGGATTAACTTATTTTGTGACATGTATACATATATCAAATCACCACATTGTACACTTTAAATATCTCATGGTTTTATTTCTCACTTATACCTCAATAAAGCTGGAAAAAATACTCTCTTTTTGTAGCAAGGCTTCCATCAGATCCGCCATGTGAGGCTTAAGGCTCCAGACATTTAGCAGGTGATCATGCTTTTCTTCTTGAAAAGCAGGTGGAATCACAGTGGACATATGTCATCTCTGCGTCCTTTCCCAGGAGATTGACCATGAAGGCTGTAGCTGAATCTCGCTCTCCACTCTCTGGGCTGATTGCCTCCTACGTTTTTCTAGGAAGGAACAGGGAGAACCTTAGCTGTCTCTGCCTCAGGAAGTTAGAAGTTGTAACTGGCTTTAAAGATGCTAATGGAGCACGACTGGCTGATTGATGCCAAAGGCCCAGCGTCTCTGCCCCACGGGAGGAAAGCGGTGAGAACATGTTCTCTCTGTGAAGTGTTCCAATGTTTGTTCCCACTGAACTTGCCTCTGGCTGTTGGACACGTTCTCTGGAGCCTCCACCTCCCACGAGGAGGGGGCCATGCTCGGGGCTGCCTGGCCGCAGAGGAGCTCACTCAGCAGGACCTGCTGGGATGGACCGGGATGAAAGGACAGCAGAGCCTGGCTGACGGCTGCCTCCCGTTGGCCTGAAATGTCTCTCTTGCTGCACTTTGAAGAACCAGAGGCCCAGGCAGAGTTGTTCTGATTCTGGCTGCTACAAAGACATGCATGAAACATCAATCTTTATCAGTGGCCTTTTGGCAAAGATGTGGCAGATGGTAGGACACAGCCTTGCCCTCAAGAAGATACAGGGAATCAGTGACAGTTTATGTTGATCCATTCCCGTTCCCCTCACTCACCCACCAGGACCTTCATACTTAAGTCTCTCCCTCTAGAAGGAAACTCAAGGACCCTGGCCTGGCCTGCCTTCCTCTCTGTGGCCAACGCCCCTGGTCCTGCAGTGTTCATGCCTTCTGTTCCTTGGGAATACAGTCCCCAGATAAATTTGTCAGATGTGATAGGCTAAGTACAGCCCCAAAGATGTGCAGATTCAAATCCCTTAGAACCTGTGACTGTTCCCTGATTTGGCAAAGAGACTGCAGGTCAGTGGGTTGAGGGTCTTGAGATGGAGATTATCCTGGATTGTCCACATGGGCCCTAAATGCCCCTGCAGTGTCCTTAAGAGGGAGGCAGAGGGATGTTTGACGGCACGGAAGCAGAAGGGGGGTGACCTCTGGGCTGCTGGATGCGGGGAGGGGGAGGGGCTGGAGCCCGAGAAGTTAGAAGAAGAAGGAGGTGGGTTTCCCACAGTCCAGGAGGGAGGGCATAGTTTTGGTCCAGTACCTCTGATTGTAGACTTCCAACCTCCAGAATGATACAAGAATGAATACGCGTCGTCTGAAGCCGCCTAGTCCGTGGTCATTTGTTACAGCAGCACCGGAAGTTCATACAGGGGCCAAGTGTCTGCCAAGGGCAAAGGTGAAGGTTCTCAGCCCTTTTTGTAGCTCTTGGCCGTCGGGCTGGGTTCGGATGGTGAGACACACCTGCAAGCACGGTGCCAACTTCTGGAAAGTCTGCTTAAAGAAGGGGTCTGACTTCTCTGTTCTTCCTCCTGCCAACTACGTTGACATGTTCTCTGGACGCCAGCAGCCGTCTGGGACCATGAGACGAATCTGGGAATGAAGTCTGCACATGGTGGATCAGCAAGATGAGATAAGCATGGCAGCAAACCTCCAGGGCTCAGGTAGGAGGAACAAAGCCTCATTCTAACAACACACCTTCTTATCCATCTCCTCCAAAGGGCCCTGTGGATCGATGTATGCCTCTGTTTCTTGCCCTCTAAAACTTTTAGCATAGCAGTATCATACATTTATAAATAGGAAGAAAATCTGATTAGATTAATTTACAATAAGGTGTGGTTGACTAAGAAGTTTCTCAAGGTTTACATTTGAAGAATAAGCACGTTTTAAATCAAATGCCCCTCCTAGACTGTACATTTCAAATTTAGGATAAAATAGAAGGAGAAAAGAGCCAGGCTTCACCCCTGTGGACCCTCTCCATCTTTGTAGTTTCCACAGTGGTTGAAAGTTTGGAGCTGCAGATCAATATTTCTTTTTTCTTTTTTTCGATGTTTGTAATCGCTATTTATTTTCGTGTTCCCTCTTATTTTCTTTTCTCTAGCTCATAGAAGACAGGAGTTTTCTATTTAGGTCTATGTTGACACATCCTAATGTTGCTCTCAGCACAATATTTTATGGAAGCAAATGCAGTGATTTGACTGTCCTTCACTTGAGCATCTTAAAAACATAACAATAGTAAGATTCATAAAGTCTAAGATCATTGAATCGCATTTTCCCTTCTGTTTATGGAACAAAGCTTTCAATTGATTTTATGAGTTAGTTTCCAGATACTCTCTCTTTGTGAAGCAGGGGGGATGGGGTTACGATGCTGGTGTCGCCCAGTGACCCAACACATGTCCTTCTCACCTATAGTGAAAGAAGATGAAAGCTGGCCCTTGGATGCTGGTGCGATGGAAAGTCTTTGGGAAATGCATCGACAATAAAAGCAACATTTAATTATGTACAGCTTATCAATGTATGTTGAATAAAGCTCTTGAGATGTTTGTGAAAACAGATCCTTGCAGCCTGGTTTTGTACCTTCCTGTCTTTAACTAGGCCAGGAAAAGACATATCTTTTTCCCTTTTCTCAGCATCTTGGCAAAGTCAGTTCCTATTCCAGCCAAAATCTAGAAGTGCAGAGAGCGGTGATTGAGAATAGCTATTTGAAAAACCAGTATGTTTAATACTACACAGTGGGCTGGCTTGAACTTGGAAATGAATGTCCACCTCCAATCTTTGCATCAGAGCGGTTTCAGCAAGTTTCATCGTTGCCTTGCTGAAGGACGACTGTATTGTTGTCCCTCAGAAGGTCATGTAGCCCTCAGGGGAGGGCATTTCCACATCAATGGAACCTTACAGCCAACTCAATAGGACCTTTCAGAAACAGGTTGAAGAGGATCAGTGTTTCCTAATCAGATTTGATATTTGAGTTTTCAATGGATTGAAGTTATTTAGATGTTTAAAATGAATACTATTCTTCTGAGATTCTGTATCTTTGAAAGACATTTTAAATGAATCTTTAAAGACTGCACAGGGTTATGGTCGGGAGTATGTCGTATGAACTGTTCATGTGAACACATGGACTGGAGTCCAGAGATGCTCCAGAAGCTGGATGCTTTTAATAGGAGGATTAGGTTTTCAAAAGTCAAGTGTTGAACAAGGGCCTTCTCATTGTAAATGTCAAAAGGGTAAGTAAGAAATATTCAATTTTTTAAAATTTAATTTTATTTATTTTTTATACAGCAGATTCTTATTAGTTATCCATTTTTTACATATTAGTGTATATAAAACCTCATAGCACCTGGTTTGTGTGTGGGTACTCGGTTGATGATGAATCTGGTGTC
Source organism: Hyperoodon ampullatus (assembly GCF_949752795.1). Lineage (NCBI taxonomy): Eukaryota > Metazoa > Chordata > Mammalia > Artiodactyla > Ziphiidae > Hyperoodon > Hyperoodon ampullatus. The sequence goes on along the minus strand of NC_136925.1, from coordinate 88,756,575 downwards.
CATCCAGATTTGCTCCAGATCAGGCCCTGGAGTGGACGAGGATGCCAGTTACCCACTGAGGGTTTCCGGGTGACTCATCACTGGTCATCCTGTCCTGGAACCTCAAGGCAGCCTGTCTGTCCTCTTGACCTGCGTTCATTGCTTCGTTGGGATGAGCCATCTTGTGAGAGCCATCTGGAAGTTTCTGAGTCAGAGACTGAGAGAGCTCATTGCTGTTGGAAATGTAACTGACAAGTACGTGGAGATCTAATCAGTGTCCTCAGCGGTAGAGGCTATATCATCCTTCAGGGATCTGGGCGGACAGAGGATTTATACAGAGACTTAAAGAATTGTTTATGTTACTGAATGATTCATTATTGTGTACAGTCACTGACCAAAAATGACAGTAGCCTGCTTTAGAATGTCTTCTGCATTGAAGCCTTTGACAGTGGGCCCAAGAGCATGATAGGAAATTCCCTGGCATTGTGTCACACCTCTGAGACTCCTGTAGTGTGGCTTTGTGTCATTTCAAAGGACACTCAGTTTCCAATAATAAATGTAATTTCTAACTTGAGGTATGTTGAGCACATGTGTTTACTTTGCAAGGGTTCTGAGACTTCCTTTTTCATTTTAAATAGAGAAAAAACCATCCAGCCATGCCAATTCTAGCTGCAAAATAACAACTGTGCTCTTGGCAAATAAATCGGGGTAAATAATGGTTTGTGCTACCTGAGATGCGAATGCATGATTTCAAAACACAGAAAATACTCATTTTTTTGTGTGTGTGAATGAATGAATGAATGAATGAACTATTCTCACTTAAGTGGAACATGGAAGTGCAAATGTGAGAATTTAAAGGAAAGGAATCAATGCCTGTTGAGAAAAGCAACAAGTGTTCCTGGAGCTGGATCTTGGCAGGTGGGCAGAACCTCCTTAGTGATTGAGGCTTAAGTCCTGTATTGCTAATTCTTCTGCTCTGAGAATGATGAGGGGCGGTAAACCCACAGAAATGACAAAAGAGGAGACAAATGCCACTTTATTCCATCAGTGGAATGGATGTCAGCCAACGCAGGGCTTTCTGGTTGGCATGAGGCTGCAGTGAGTTCCCTTGTCCAACACCTAAAAGGACATCTCTCCGTGGATCCTACACCCCACACCCAACATTCAGGATTTTATGACCTCCAACTGGTTACACTTTACAGGAGACCAGAGTGTGGCCAACACGCTTAAAGTGTGTTTCAGGAAGAGAGGAAACAGGGAAGGGGTCCAGAGTGAGATGAATGTCCGAAAGTGTTCCATGGAATGGAAAAGAAAGCCACACACAGGACCTGGGTTTCTCAAGTATCTCAACCATTGGGGTCTTGCTGAGAGGACATGACAGATGAAGAGTCCTGGAATCTGACTAAGGAATATGATAAGGAAAGAGTCGAGGAGAAGGATGTTCCCTTTCCCTACCATAGAGGGTTGATAGGTGATTGTATTTCCAACCATGTTCATACTTTGCTTCTCTGTCACCTGGCTCAGAGCTGCCCTGTCCTAGACCTTTTGGGGTCACACAAGATGGAAAGTGGGGTGGCTGTCTTGTCTCTCACACTGTTCAGTACCTCAAGGATCAGTGACAAGATAAAGGTAAAGTTGACACAGACCAGCATTTACTGTTAACTTTTACTGTTAATTATTCCTTATTATTGAAAATACCATTCTCCACAGTGGTTAAAACAGACGGGATCCAAATAATACCCTTGTCTTGGCGTGCATACGATATGCTTCAGGTTATTCTGTTAAGAAGGGGGTGCCCGAGGCCCCTTCCTCAACGGGCAGGACACAGCTGCACCTGGCTTTTGTCCTGGACATTTTGCCAATTTTAGGGGACCCGGTGGGGGTCTCTAACATGTCAATTAGAAGAAATGAGCAAAGAAAACAAGTCCTCTTTTCTGCCTGTTAAATTCCCAACTTACAAGATGTCTGAACTACCCAGTTTCCTTTCCTGTGTCTTTATCACGGACCTACATTTCCACGAGGTCCATTTGACAGGAATTAATAGTGAAGATTTTCCTGTGGATGTGGACCATGCAAGGGAACAAAAACACAGGACTCAGCATGGTATTAACAAGAGAAATTCTAGTGGTTGATGAAGTCACAGAAAATGCCTGTCTAGGGGAGGTTAGGCCTCATTTACACAGGCCTACAGCTGTCCGCATGTGCTTATTTGGAGGTTGCTAAAGTCACATTCAAATCCCATGTTCCACCCTAACTACACCACATGCAATGTAATGGGATGAAACAAAATAATGACAGCAGTGCCATTAACTGAAAAATCTTATTATATGCCTGGTGACTTCAGTTTTATATAAATTATTTTATAAAATCCTCAAAATAAATCTATTAGCTCAAGTTGTTACTTTATATGTATCAATTTATTTAAATACATCTGAGAGGTGGTGTAACTTGCCCGAGGTCACACTGCTGGTACAGAGGTCTGGGTGAATCCCTGGTCTGGGTGAATCCTTGGTCCTGGGGCTGCACAAATCTTAAACTTCCCAATGACACCACTCCCTGCTTATTAATCAAGAAATAAAGAATGAAATTTTGTCATTTGCTGCAACGTGGATGGACTTGGAGGGCATTATGCTAAGTGAAATAAGCCACACAGAGAAAGACAAACACTGTATGATATCACTTATATGTGGAATCAGAAAAATTAAACACTCTAGTGAATATAACAAAAAAGAAGCAGACTCACAGATGTAGAGAATAAACTAATGGTCACCAGTGGGGAGGGGGAAGGGGGAGGGGCACGATAAGGGCAGAGGTTAAGAGACACAAACTGCTACGTATAAAATAAATAAGCTACAAGGATAGATTGTACAGCAAGGAAATATAAACAATATTTTATACTAACTATAAATGGAGGACAATCTTTAAAAATTGTGAACCACTCTATTGTACACCTAAAACATATAATATTGTAAATCAACTATACCTCAATTTAAAAAAGAAGAAAAGGAAATAAAGAAAGAGAAAAAAATCGTTTGGGTCTCTTACTGTTTATCTGGCATGAAAAATTTATTCTTAGCGTAAACAACATAAACATTGCCAAGGAGGATCTTTTGGGAAATAATTATGCAAAATAAGTGATGTCATTGCAGGGGATTTAGATGTCTGATGAAACTTATTTCTAGAGATCTGGCTCCTGGGAATTGGTGAGTCATGTCACTATGTTCTGATTTAGCATCAGTTTTGAGGTCACATAGGAAGTTGCAAAATTAATAAGCTTAGATAAAAAAAATCAAAACATATTTTTTTGTAACGTCTTGAGTGAGTGGAAGCCTGGAGGGTCTCATGTCAGGCTAGAGAACGGGGTCAAAGGTGGGAAGGCACCATTCACAGAAGGGATGCAGAGGTGAAAAGTCGAGGAGGCAAGGTTATCCAGGGCTTATTTTATAGAGAGTGTTTCCGAAGCTCTGCGATGGGTAAGGTGTATGTGGTTAAATGCTATTGAATCATACTCTTCCCTTTTTGCTGTTTGCTAAGAACTTCAAGGACACAAGTGCACTCGCCCCGGCAGAATTTAAAGGCTGACTTGTCCCCAACGGAACCAGGCCCCACTGCTGTGTCCCTAAGGGTGGGAGTTAACTTCTGCTGACAGATATCCTCTCTCCTCTCCTCCCGCGGGGACTGGCCTGGCGGGGAGAGAGGCTGGCTTCCCAGCATCCTGGGGGATACCCACCCAAAGGTTTGGAGTCTGTCTTTCCAAGCTGGTGGATGGAGTGAATTCGCAGCTGTGTTCCCGGAATCTTCAAACTCCGTGGGTGTACCTCCTCGAAGCGGCAGGATGAAGTGAGTCCTGGAGGTCTGCCTGTTGTTGGTCCTCAAAACACTCCCATCAGCAGCCTCTCAGGGAGTCCCCCAGAGATGCTTTCCATTCCAGCATGGGGCCAAAGGCGATGCTTTGATCCCAAATAAGGACACTGCTGCATCACTTTCGGTTCACTTGGCCGAGGGACTGTCCCCGCCAGCTCCTTTCCTCCTCTGCACTTGGCTGCCTGTTCTCCTTTTGTTCCTTTTCAGTTCCCTTCGTTCCAAATCCTCCCACCCACTGACTTCTGGGTCCCCCAGTTTTTGGTCTTCCGTCCTCTCTGTGGGGGAGCTGAGAGTGATGCCCTCTGAAGCCCGGCCCCTTCCAAAGCAGCATCTGCACTGGCCTCTTTTCTGAGCTCCAGCTTGCACGTCCCCGGGCCTGCGCCCCTCCGGGGGGACGTCTAACCCACACGTTCATCAACAAGCGCCCCGTCTCTATTTATTTCTTGATCAGATTATCACTAGCCCATCTATCTCCCGCGGTGAAGGTCTTGACCTTCTTCTGTTGTCAGACCCTGCCCGCCATATCCGTCACCACACACAGCTTCCACTCCCCCAGGCCTCTGCATCCCAGCCTCCTGCGCACGTCTGCTCATCTTCAGGAAGCTTTCACAGCCTCCTGCCTGGACTGAGTCAGGGCCTGGACCTTCCCCCCATGTCCCCCAGTGTTCTCCCCAACCAGTCTGTGCTCACATGGTAGCCTGGACGACCTGTCTAAAATGCAGAACTGCTCAAGTGACCACTCTAGTTAAAAGCCACTGGCGACTCTCACACTTGGCTGGAGGACATTCTACGGAGGGGAATTTGGCCAATGTTTCGAAGTTAAAAATTCACCCACCCTTTGATGCAGTGTCCTGAGGCCATCCTGTCACATGTGCACAAAGGCACACAAATAAGGATAATGACTGGGGGCGGTACATCAGCACAGGCCTGGGAACGCCCCAAATGCCCACTAGCAGGGACACTGGCGAAATGAAGAATTCACCCAAACAGTGAGGTGTGCACAGTCATTGCAGGGGACGAGGCAGCTCCCCTGAGCTGGTTCAGGAAGGTCTCAGGGTTGCGCCCCGGCAGACCTGCCCAGAGCCCCTCGGGCCCTGCCCTCCGCACTCCCTGTCACCAGCTATGATGGTCTGTCCCCACACCTCCACCAGCACCTGCTACTCCTGCTGAGGGGGGTCCTCCAGGGCACTAGGCAGATTCACCTGTGGGCACAGAGCTGGGGGTGCAGGAGAGGACGTCCCCCAGACTGGCCCCGGGCCGCCGACAGAAAGGTGGGGAGAACCAAGCTCCTTGACCCAAGTTCAGGACAAACTTGGAGGTATACCTTACGTCCTGGGGTCCTTGCAGAATCAGAATTGGACAGGGCCAGCTTCGTGGGCTGCCACCCATGTGGTCAGACAGGGCCCCTCAATTGGAGGCCTCATACTTGGTTTAAAGCTCGGCTCTCCCAATCTTGATGATTTTTCCTTTTTATTTTACACCGGGCTTTGCAATTTGTGTAGCCAAGCCTGGATCTGAGAATGTTGTGTGACAATGCGCCCTGGCTGGCCGTGGCCCATCCCGGACCGGGACCCCCTCCCTACTGTTTCCGTAGGGTGCACTCACACATCACGACTTGATAAGGTCCACTTCTCTGCAACCTGACCAACCCTGGAGTGCTTATGTGTCCTTGTGTGCTGTGCAAACGTGTGATTGTGTGTGCTTGTTATATCACCTCTGGGACACACACAAGACACAGGGAGCAGGAAGACAAGAGGGTGACGGACGGGGGCTTAGGAGGCGGAGGTGGGCGTGAGGAGAGAGCCTACAGTTCATTAAAATGTGTCTTGGGATTTGTTTTTAATTTTGTACTGTATGCATTTGTTATGCATTTGAAAAAAATTGCAGACAATTAAAACAGACAAGCAAAACCCAGAACCCCGATGTTGACATAACTGAGGCTAAGCTCCTTGGAATACAAGTCCTTTGATGTCTGGATGGACAGACTTCTGCAGCCCCAACTCCGCTCACTCCTTCCTGTTCACCTGTGCTCCAGGAACTCAGGAGTATTTCCTTTGCCTAGGTGTGTCATGTGCATCTGTGTCTTTTCTCTTTGCTCATGTAATTTCTCCTCTTGGAGCCTCTCTTCTTATTAGTTCACCTGGAGTCCTGAGCATTCTTTAAGGACTGTTTCCGGTTGTGATGTCTTTGGAGCCATCCTGACATAACCCGCGAAAAATCAGTGTTTCTCCCTTGTCTAATTCTTAGCCATTTTCCTACATAACTCTTTTACAACAGGTTTTTAGTAATATATTTTAAAATGTAAATAAAAAAAATTGAAATTCTCAACTTCTAATACAACATATCATGCACATAGTAGATGTTCATAACCAGTCAAGGAATCCAATTTTAGGTTTTTGTCTTCAGGGAATTGAATATATGGACTAGAAGTGGGGAATCTCTAGACCTATATAGTAGATGTAGACATTGCTGCTTCGTGAGACTTGCAATAGGAAAGTTATACCCAGTACACAGAATGCAGGACGGAGGACTCGATCTGGCCATTCCAACAGCATGAAGGTCGGCTGCTGTAGGCATTACCTGTGTAGAGAAGGCTGTGAACACTTCATAAAAGATGTTGAAGATCTAAAATATCATTGATGGGCTTCACCTGCTTACTTTGTGTATTATCATTTTATGTTATTGTATTTTCTTTTATAAAAATAACACACTGACTCTGCAAAGACCTGACTATGTCCAGAGATTAACTTTGATTTTGGGAAAATTACTTCAGAATAAATAAATGTTAGCCTGAACAGCTTTCAGTCAATGTTGGCTATTAAAATTATTTTCAAAACATGGTTAGAGTTACATAGAAAAATATGCATGGCAAAACAACCAAGAAGAGATATCCCCAAATATCTGGAATAAAGAGACAACAAAGTTTATCTCTGAATGGTGGGGAGGCGATTATTTATTCATTTTTTATTCTTTCTCCTATTTCCTCCATTTTCTATAGTACCAACTGTGTAATGGAAAAACAATTTAAAACCAAATCATTGAGACATTGTTCAAGGGTTTGCATGCATTTGCCCTAATCTTTTAAAGAAGGTTGATTTAACAGGTCTTGTATACCAAGGTGTCTTGTAATATTTAGTGAATTATACTGGCAGTTTATCTAAGGAATTCATACCCAGCACATCTGATTGGTTTGTGTCATTTGACTAGCAACTCAGATGAAAATCCTTCACGGTTTTGCCCAATGTCCATATGGGTTGATGAGGTGGTGTGGACAGCTTGGCCATGGGACTTGCTTTTGTCACAGAACGTGAGCAGAAGTGACAGTGGCGAGTTCAGGCCAGGCTCAGGGGGATGGCATGTCCCTACTCACTCTCTCGTGTGTAGGGAACCCTCTGGCAGGTGTGGGTCCCAGAAGACTGGGGCTGTGAGTGGAGTAGACCCAAACCCAAGCTCCTTCCTGGTGCCAAAGTCAGCGGCTCCAAGTGAGTCCACCTGAGACCCCAAGGAGGGTCCGTGCTGTGGCTGTAAAGCCACTGGGGTTTTGAGGTTGACAAGCAGTCCCTTTCTTCTATGCCGCACCCAGCTAAAACTAATAATTATTTAACCAGTCCTATTCTTCTTAAAAGACACCTTCAGGGCCATCTCTGTCATTCAAGGAGATCCCTAGGCTCTCCTGGCCAACTCCAAAGAGTTCATCAGATACATCTTTCAAACATGCTATTTTCTGCATCCCTTTACATCTCTGGAGAGAGTTTGACATTTCTTATCGATAAGATATCAAGGCAAGAATCTGGCTGGCTCAGTTGTACTCATTTCTGGAGAATGTACAGTCCGTAAATACTGCCCAGATAAGGGCACCCGGCCCTCACCATGCGTTCAGCACCGGGTTATTTCCTGGAGCTCCTGTTTCGCTCAAGGGAAAATATCGTGCAATAATAGGGATGACGATAAATGTGTCTACCATGTTTCATGAGTACATTTTAGAAAGTAAATTTTACTAGCATCATTTTTCTCTGCAGAGTATCTAGTAACAGCTCAAAACACATTTTATGTAACTGATGAGAACATATTTATCATAGGGTTATGAGTAACAATCCTATTTTGTTGTAATGATTTTTTGGGAGTAAACTTAAATGGGGTATTAGAAGACAACAATGCGGTTTCTTTGACAGGCCTTATAAAATTCATGATTTCCCAAGGAAATCATGGCTGTTCTAGAGTCCAGTTTTCTTAAACAGTCCTCTGGTGCAGGAAATATGAGAACACAGGCAGACGTTGCCTGTTAAGTGACAGCGTTGGTTCAAACACCAAAAGTGACATTGCACTTATATAATGCAATTAAAATGAAAGCTCTTTGAATTAAGAACTAGACGTCACAGTCTCCATTAGTTCTATGAATTGCGCTAATTTAATTACCTCTCATAATTTCTGTGTCAGTGATATATGGTCAATATCATCCAGCCTGTCCACTGGTTGAATCTGTTGGTCAACACAGAAATGAGGTGGATGCATGCTGTTACTAGGAGAAAAGTTAGCTAATTGTGGAACAACAGCTGCTTTTAACCTGAACACATTGAGTAGAAAGCTAAGGGTAGTGCTGATAAGGCTGAAGAAAACATTGGCGTTCTCTTTCTGTTACTTCCTGTTGTATTTTATTGTAAAATTTTGGATAAGTGCACAGGCTTGGGCTTAAAATCTGTGAAATATAGTACTGCAGCTCAACACCCAGAGAAATTTGGAACTAGAAGAGAAACGGGAGGTCACCTGCCACTGATTTCATTTTAGTAATGAGGCATCAAGCACCGGAGTTTGAGTGACTTACATAATTATCCAGTGACATGCCTGGTTGTCCTCATCCTCCCGATTTCTCCCCATATGTGGCCCTGCATCTATACATCTATGGACGTTTGATGTGTAGGTTAGCTTAAGCCAACTAAAGCCTTGATAACTAGGTGTCGGAGAGAATGCTAGAAGGTGATTTGCTTGTAGGAGGCGTTGCTATGGTTAAAGGAAAGATTAACCTACTAGCAGAAAGCTTCATTCAACCAGCGAATACAATTCACTCGACTGATTATAGAATTCATGTTTCCCCAAGGAAACCATGGCCTCATTCTAGATCGAGCTGCTGGATCATGGCGAGTGTGGTGATGCAAATGTCTGCAAACCCAATCGTCCCTGCTCACTTAGCAGCTCCCATAACAACACCACGTTTCCCTTCCCTTGCGGGATTTTGGCAACAAGCGGTGTAAAAGCCCCTAAAGAATGGAGAAGGCTTTAAAAAGGAATTTGTATATCTAAGAGTTAATACACAGATAAGCATTTTAGATAAATACTATGTCAAAGAGGTGGTAAATTCCAAGACCATCACAACAGGGATGTCTCCACTGGCCCCAGATCAGATGATGACAATCACCATCACCATCATCATCCTCGATAATGTTTATCATGGGATCACTCTTAGTCCAGAATTTAGTATTAGATGTACTATCTCATCAGTCCTCAGAATGACCCAATGAGCTAAGTCCTACAATTATGGCTGTTTTACAGATGAGATGGTAAAGAATTTGAGAGGTTAATATTTCACCCAAGAATGTCAACCTGAACACAAAAGCAGGTCTCCTACTCTTTCTCTTCCTCACTGGGCTAATCCTCACCAGATGCCAATGGGGTAGACAGGTTGGTGCATATTTAAGATGGTAAATGTCCTCACATACTGTATTCATAATTTCCCCATCAGTATATTAAAGGCTTGCAGGCTTAACTCTATGCATATTGGGTTGCCATAGTTTCAGAGATATTTGTACTCTGTTTAAAGCTAAGAACATATTTGTGGACTCCTAAAATTCTCTTACAAATTAGGCACACAGACTTGCTCTTTTGCAATGTACTCAGTGCATTTTACTGTTGGTGAGTAAGCGTCTTGAACAGATTCCTTGTCACATGCCAATGGTTATGAGCCTATTTATAATCATGCTAAAACAGATGTTTAAATGTGCAGTATACTAATTTATGGCAATATGTATTATATAATGACCTCGAGGGCATTATGCTGAGTGAAGTAAGTGAGACAGGGAAAGACAAATCCTGTAGGATCTCACTTCTATGTGGAATCTTAAAAAAAATAGAATAAGAGATCAGAGTATTTGTGGTCACAGAGGCAGAGGGTGAAGGGTGGGAGATTGGATGAAGGTGGTCAAAAGGCAAAAGCTTCCCTTTATAATATAAATAAGTACCGGGGATTTAATGTATAGCATGATGTCTATGTTAACACTGCTGTCTGGTATATTTGAAAGTTGTTAAAGAGAGTAGATCCTAAAAGTTCTCATTACAAGGGAAGAAATTTTTTTTGTATTTATGTGAGGTGATGGATACTAACTAACCTGTGGTGGTAATCATTTCCCAATACATGCAAGTCAACTCATTATGTTACCGAAATTGGGGTCTGGTTGCTCACCACTCAAAAGACAATAAAAAGGCAAGGTTGGTGGAAAGAAAATTTGCCTTATTTTGGATGCCGGCAACCGGGGGTGTGGGGGGAGGGTAGACCCCTGTCCAAGGGTCCACTTCCCATCCCCCCACTGACAATCAGAGGGCAAGATCTTTTATAGACGGAGGGAGGGGGCTACATGCAGACAGAACACAGCCAGCTCTGACAGTCATCTTGAAATTGGTCATGGAGGTCTGATCAGCATCATCTTGATTGTTTTCAGCACAGTTAGTCTTCAGTTCCAGGGTCAGTTTGTTCCCATTTCCTTGAGGTCAGTTCTTGGAATTATGGCAGCTTATGTCATGGCTATGGCCTGGTCATCGTGTAGTTAACTTCTTCCACCTGGTGGGGATTTCGGTATCTACAAGACGGCTCAGAGGACATGGCCCAGATTATGATCTATAGCCCTTGAGGAGGAACTAAAGGTCCTTGACTTTGCTTAATGACTAAACTACTGTTATTTGGTCTCATTCGACTGTTTACCTTTGTCTTTGCATTTTACCACTTCTCTGATTAAACTTATTGTTTGGCTAAAGTTTTTTCCACAGACAAAAGGCAGGGGCAGGATGTCGGAGGAGGGACCATAGGGCTCCTTTTCAATTATGCTGTACACCTTAAACTTAGACAGAGAAGTATGTCAATTATATCTCAATAAAACCAAAAAGGAAAAATAATTCTAAGCTTGACATGTGCATGAGTATCTAATGAGGATTGATTATAACAAAAAGAAATAATAACATAAGCTATAACGTTAAAAACATACTTACAGAAAATGAACTGCATTAAAAGATGTGCAAAAACACTATGGAACATTGCATCTGACAAAATTCTAATATTACACATTTATGCATACTTTACTGTGTTGTTTCATAGAAAAGGATTCCTTTAAAACTATAGAAAATGTGGTTGCTTTCACAACTGCTGCTTGGTATTTTCAATCATTAATCTACCATCAACTCAACAAATCACTTTTACTTAACGCATGTGCCACCAATGTTAACAAAAATAAATTTAAACATCAAAATTAAAAATATTCTCTTCAAATCCTGCACAAAGAAGTAGTTTTCTTTTCTTTTTTTTTAACTGATCTTTTTCTTTCTTATTTGGCATGTATAAAGCAATAGCAGAACCTGCACTGCTATTGAAAATGTTAAATTTTATCATAAAGTAAGAAAGTAGTTTAGGTAGACAAGTGTTAAGAATTTTTTGAGGTTTTTCTATGTAGAAAAATACATTTATATACTTAGCATATAAGTAATTTCTATAATTTAAAAATAATAATTAAAAATAATTATATCTTTCCCTAAAGAACTTAATAGTTCTCAAAGACTTTTGCCTATGTTTTGTCATTTTAAGCCAACCAGACTCTTGGATGAATGCTTTTTAAAAATTTACTTTATTGAAATATATTCAATTTACAATGTTGTGTTAATTTCTGCTGTACAGCAGAGTGATTCAATTATACATATGTGTATACTCATTCATATTCTTTTCCATTATAGTTTATCACAGGATATTATACATAGCTCCCTGTGCTGTGCAGTAGGACCTTGTTGTTTATCCATTCTCTACACAATAGTTTGCATCTGCTGACTCCAAACTCCCACTCCACCCCATCCCCCTCCCCCACCTCTCCCTTGGCCACCACAAGTCCGTTCTCTATGTGAGTCTGTTTCTGTTTTGTAGATAGGTTCATTTGTGTCATATTTTAGATTCCACATATAAGTGATATCACATTATATTTGTCTTTCCCTGTCTGACTAATTTCACTTAGTATGATAATCTCTAGGTCCATCCATGTTGCTGCAAATGGCATTATTTCATTCTTTTTTATGGCTGAGTAGTGTATTCCATCGTATATATGTACCACATCTTCTTTATCCATTCCTCTGTCAATGGACATTTAGGTTGCTTCCATGTCTTGGTTATTATGAATAGTGCTGCTATGAACATAGGGGTGCATGTATCTTTTTGAATTATAGTTTTGTCCATTGAATTATAGTGTATGCCCAGGAGTGGGATTGCTGGATCATATGGCAACTTTATATTTAGTTTTTGAGGAGTTTTAGTTTTCCATAGTGGCTGCACCAGTTTACATTCCCTCTAACAATGTAGGAGAGTCCCCTTTTCTTGGATGAATATTAAATCATTTATTCATCTATGGTTCTGTAAGAATATATTAAATCATCACCACATGGCAGTCACCTGGGGGGATGCTGACCTCCCCTGGAGAAGAAGCATGACTTCTACCCTCATGAAACTTACAGACCAGTGTAGTGGGTGATTCAGAAGGATAAATTATGGTGAAAGGGTGACCACAAGGTGACGTGGGATCATGAGAAAGTGGTTCTAACACAGTCCAAGTGGTCTGGAGAGGCTTATAAGAAAGAAGTCTCATGTAACCTGAGACCCAGGTCAACGAGGCATGAGTTCAGGTGACTGGAGGGACAAGAATATGGATGGAGAACTTTCCAGGCAGAGAGACAGGATGTCAGATGACAGCAGGGTGCTTCCGGACTTGGCTTTGTACTGCTGGAATGAATAAGAGGTGGCCTAGGGTCACTGCCTTCAGGGCCCACTTTTCAAGAGAGAGCAAAAAAAAGGCAAGCGCTCCATGACCTTTTCCATTAATATTTTACCAAATTTAACCTGATAGAAGATTAAAGTTCAGTGTTTGATGATTTAGTGAATTATCGCCATTTAATTAATTAATATTATTCAAATATATAAACAAATGTGTTAGTGGAATACCTATATGTTCTTAAACATCAATAGGACAAATATTTCTACAGGTAACTCCATTCTCTGACCATACTCTTATACTCTCAGTCCAGTGATGTACTGGTAAATGTTTGTCAACCAGCTTTCAAGAGAAATAGACACAAACAAACACGCTGATTTCCATGACGTAGCCACTCCCAGTGTGGAGAACTACAATCTGCCAGTTTGGCACTAACTGGTTCATGATATTATGAAAATTTTACAGCTGGCTTTCACACAGTGGAACTAGCCAATTCTAGCATGTTATTCAGTTTCTGCTCTTTTTTAGACTTCAGTGAGTTATAATTACATATAATAAATTTCACGTATCTAAACTGTAAGATCTGATCATCTGTGACATTTGTATAGCCATGAAGCCATCATCACATGCACACAATATCCCTGACATATCCTTCTCCCCAGACTCCTCCTCCTGCCTCTTTGTAAACCCAACCTTCTCTACCCCTCCATCCACTTTCCCCTCCCAAGGCCACTGTTGACCTTTGTTCTGTCACTATTGATTAGTTTGTACTTCTAGAGTTTATGTAAATAGATTATGAACTTTTTGTCTAGATATTTTTCACTCAGCATGACTATACTGAGATTCATCCATGTTGTTGCATATATTTTTAATTCATTTATTTTTATGAATGAGTAGAATTCCACTAAATGGATATACCACCTCTTTATTTAACCACTCATCTGTTGATAGACATTGGGTTGTTTTCAGTTTGGGACTATTACCTAGAGCTGTTATGAACATTCTTGTACAAGCCAAGTGGATATTTGTTTTCATTTATCTTGAGTAAATACCCAGGCATGAAATGGTCAGATAGTGTGACAGGTGTATGTTTAACATTTGAAGAAATGGACAAACTGTATTCCAAACTGTTTTCCAAAGTGGGACTTTATCTTCCCAACAGTTGTGTATGAAAGTTCCAGTTCATTTCTTCCACACCTTGCCAATACTTGGGAGGGTCAAGCTTTTTAACTATTCTGACAGGTACATAGTAGAATCTTACTGAGATTTTAATTTCCATTGACCTGGTGACTGACAGAGCTGGGCATCTTTTCAACCATACTTAGGGGGATGGATTCAGTCTTTTATCATTAAGTATGTTGTTAGCTATAGATTTTTATTGATGCCCTTTATCAGGTTGAAGAAGTGTCCTTATATTCTTATTCCCCTCTTGTATTTCTATTTTCTTTCTGCCTGATAGACTTCTTTTAACATTTTGTATATTGCAGGCCCATTGGTGATTAATTCTTTCCAATTTTGTATGCCTGAAAAAGTTCTTGTTTTACTTTTGTTTTTGAAAGATATTTTGTCTAGGTATAGAAGTCTAGGCTGATATACATTATATAAATTAAATATATATATTTAATTTCAGTACTTTAAATATTGGACTCCATTTTCTCCTCAATTACATTGATTGTTTTTTATGAGAAATCTCGTGTCATTATTAGTTTTGTTCCTCGATATGTAATGCATTGTTTTTCTTTGGTTCTATTTACATTTTTCTCTCTATCACTGATTTAGACAATTTGACTACTATGCGCATTCGTATAGATTTTTTTTCATTTTGCTTATGATTGGGGTTCATTGGCTTCATCAATATGTGGCTTCTTACTCAACACATTGGGAAGTTTGGGGCATTATAATTCTTTTGCTCTCTTCCTTTGGGACTCCAATTACAAGTATGTGAGTCACTTCAAGTGCCTTATAATTCACTGTGCTCTGTTAATTTTTCTAAATCCTTTGTTCTCTGTGTGTTTTCTTATGGATAGTAGCTTTGCTAGGACTTCAAGTTCACTAATCTCTTGTTTTTTCCCCCGAAATAAGCACACATGTATTTTCACCTCACACATAGTTTTCATGTCTAAAGGTTCTATTTGGATGCATTTTATACCTTCAATGTATCTACTTAACTTTTTGAACATGTGGAATACAGTTATAAAAACAGTTTTACTGCCATTTTCTGCTATTTTCTAACATCTGCATCAGTCCTGGGGCAGTTTTACTGGGTCGAATTTTTTTCTTATTGTAGGTTCTATTTTTTTTCATTATTGCATATACAGTACTCTTTGATTATATATCAGATGTGAATTTTACTTTGCGGCATGCTGGATATCCCTATATATATTCTTATATTCTATTCTAGTTTGGGATTCAGTAAAGTTGCTTGAGGACAGTTTAATCTTCTCAGGCCCTGCTTTTAAGATTCATGAGGTGGGATGACAGCAGCACTTAGTTTAAGGCTACTTAAGGCCAGAGTTTTCTGATCATTGTACTCAATACACCATGAAACACAAATAAAACTATAATGACATATCACCTCATGCTCATAGTATATATATGCATGTATATATACACACACATACATGGTCACTGTAGAGTGACTATTAGAAACAAACAAATAGAAAGTAACAAGTGTTGGTGAGGATGTGGAGAAATTGCCACCCTGTGCACTCTTGGTGGGAATGTACAATGGTAAAGACACTATATAAAAGCAGGATGACAATTCCTTGAAATTAAAAACAGAATTGCCATATGCTCCAGCAATTCGACTCAGTATGGTTCTTTTAAGTCCTAGCCAGAGAGATTAGGCAAGAAAAAGAAATACAAGTAATCCAAATCCAAGAGGAAGAAGTAAAATTATCTCTGGAGATGACATGATCTTACATGTAAAAAACCCTAAAGACTCCACACACACACACAACTGTTGAAACTAATAAACAAATTCAGCATAGTTGCAGGATACAAAATCAACATACAAAAATCAGTTGTGTTTTTATACACCAAATAAATTATTTGAAAAAGAAATTAAGAAAACAGTCCCACATACAATAGACTCAAAAATAAAAATAATAAAAATGAAATTGTGTAGATAAGAATATGGGCATATTTTAAAGATTCCTAGAGGTAGCTGTAGATATGTGTACTAGGTATTAGGAGAAATACAAAGAAAACATTGAAATTTGAGTTAAATTGTATTATTGTCTTATGATGCTCTTATACCATAGGCTTGCTTTGGGTGTTGGATAGTCCAAAACTTATTTTGTTTTACCCAATTTTACTTAGGTTTTGGATCACCAGCTTTACTTTTGAATTGACAATTTCAGTTTAAAATATGTACATTACTGTACTTCTAGATTCTTTTCACCATGCCAGGTGCTTTATCAAATTAATAGAATTTTTTAAATGAAATCAATTAATTAAGAACTTATGTGGACTCTTTTTTACTGCTCTTCTGAATGGGGAAAATAAAATATTTTATACAAATTTACAAGCAAAGAAAATTTCTATTTTTTTTTCCATTTTTCAATAGCTTCAAAAATTGAAAGAATGAAATTCATAGGATAAGAAACACTTTCAGGATCAGATGTTTGAATTAAAAGAGTTTCATTTTATACTGTAAAATAATTTCAGCTCACTTTTGATTCATCCTGTTCACTGAAGGGTCAAGATAGTCATTGAGGAATAGATTCATTGTCGGTGTGAGTATTGTTAGAGAGCTCATTACTAACCCATACCCAGTGAAAACTTCCATTCATCAGAGGAATCCTTTGGCTTTCTCTTCTTTCAGTTTTTGATTTTTGTCCATATAAGTTGTGATAGTTAATTTTTTGTGCCATCTTGACTGGGCCATGGGGAGCCCAGACATTTGGCCAAGCTTTATTCTGTGAAGGTATTTTTGGATGTGATTAACATTTGAATCTGTAGACTAGGTAAAGCAGATTGCCCTCTCTAAAGTGGGTAGGCCTTATCCAATCAGTTGAAGGCCCGAACAGAACAAAAATTCTGACCCTCCCTTGAATATGAGGGTACTCTCCTTGCCTGACTGTCTTTGAAGTGGGACATCGGCTTTTTCCCCCTTTTGGACTTGAGTGAAACATCAGCTCTTCCTGGGTGCCCTGACTGGAAATGCACCCTCAGTTCTCGTGGGGCCAGGACTCTGGACAAGGACTGGACTTAAAAGATCAGCTCTCCTGGGCCTCAAGCTTGAATGACTGCAGATCTGGAACTTGTCAGCCTCCATAATGGTGTGAGTCAATTCCTTATAATCAATCTTTCTGTATATATGTACCTCCTATTTGTTCTGTTTCTCTGGAGAGCCCTAACACATAAGGTTTGACAAATACTTTTTGAAATGATCCAAAATTGAGTAGAAAATGAAGACCCTGACCCTTCTTATGAGGTCATGCAGCTTAGGACATCTTGCAAAATTTGGCCTTATCACTAACTTGCAAGGGCATTGAAAAGAAAGGAGATACTTCTAAACTCTTTTCTGTGATTGCACCTTGCAAAAGGTTAATCTTGCTCAACACTGGGAGCCATATTTGCATCTGTCATGCTAACTGGAATATTTTATAATCACTGGGATTCTTCTGCTCCTCCTGACTGAATTCCACAGTAACAATGCACATGCACATGTGCACACACCAAGCGGGCGGCGAGCACAACGCCGGTTGGCCGGAAAATCTTCCCATTTTGTCTCTTTGCTCAGATTCCTGCTCCCTAATTACAAAAACATTGTACAGATGTCAGTCACATGAATCTGTTTGTGGAGACCCATCGCCATGTGTGCATTCTCCCAGGACACAGCGCAGACTGATTCGGCACAAGTCCTTTCCCCTGAAAGACATTGAGCAAAACCCTGAAGAAGTGCAGCAAATTCAGGGGAAACTCTGCAGAAACACCATGTTGACACAACACCCTTCACTGACCCTGTGTGTTGATGGCCCAGGGTGTCTGTGGTGGTCATGTCCATTTGGGGCCCTGGGGCGGCTGGGAGACCCTGGTTTCCTGTGTATTATGTATCAGAGTTTGGCCATCTTTAGGGTTTGAGAAAAAGAAAAGCACTGGTTGTCTGTATGGAGTTACTCGACATCAATGTGCGTGATAAGATCCTTATTAAAAGAAACTAAGTGGATACTTTGTCCTTGCCGTTGTACTGAGGGCGGGGGTTATTCTTCAGCATCAAGAACGGGGGACCTGACAGGTGGATCTGGGGCAGCTTTTGCTGGAGGTTCTGGGCGGAAGAGAGACAGCTGCATCCACCTTCTGGAGGGTTCCTTGGCAGACGCCTCAGTGTCCCGTGTGGGACCTGTGCAGTGACATTGCTCCCACGGGGCCTTGGGTGGACCAGCTTCCACCTCCCTGAGGGAGAGGATCCTCCTTACTGATGCCGGGGGTCCTCCTGGTCCAGCTGAGGAAACACCCCCAGACTGTCTTCCGCTCCCTTTTCTTTCTCCCTCTCTGCATTCCCTGCTTTATCACAATCCAATTATGCACCTGCTGACTGTCCCCCAGGATCTCGCTTGAACATTGGTTCCTCGTTAAGCAGCTTTCTGGTGCTGACCGCAGACTGATTTGGAGCCTGGGCTGAGAAAACGGTGTTGACGGCGTAGTTCTGGGGAGGGAGCAGCCCTCACGTCACTTTAGATTCTTCCTGATCAGCAGAAGCAGCGGCTGAGGCTTGGCTTTCAGACTCATAACCCACCTCTCCACCAGGTTCAGCAAGGAATTCTGTAGGAAGTAGCCCTTGGGAGCCTGTCAGCCGCTTCAAGCCTCAGCCTCACACCTACAATATTCCCAGAGACCAGCCTGGTCCAGGCACATGGTCTATATTGACTTTATACTGATTGACTTAGCAAAAGAACACAGATGTTAATTGATGAACTTCTGCTGAGTAATCAGAAGTCCTCCTCTGATGCACGAGGCAAGGAAAAACGGGACTCAGGATGGAGGCGGCAGGGGAGCCCCCATCCCTCCCTCAGTGACGCCGACAGTGGGCGTCTGTGCCCACACCCCTGGGGCACGTCCCCCAGGCTCGGGCCATAGCCCTGGCAAGGGGGTGGGTGAGCCCCTGCTGTCCTGGACCCTCTGTTCTCCTGGAGGTCACAGGCCAGTGAGAGGGAGGCACCCCCTCCAGGAATCCGCAGAGCAGCTCAGCATAAATGGGGTCCTGAGAGACAAGAGGACAGTGGGAAGTGGCGGGTGCAGGGAGGGGCCTTGGTTGGCTGGGCCTGGAGGAGACTTCGAAGCTGAGACCTGAGCTACTTTAGTAGAAAGAACCAGCCGTCCGACAGCTGTCGGGTGTTTGGGGCAGAAGGGGTAACAAGTTCAAGGTCCCTGAGAATAGCATTTGAGGCACAGAAAGGTGACGGGGCGGGGGAGGGGAGCCCAAAGGAGATAAGAAAGGGGGAGGGAGGGGGCGGCCACGGAAGTTGGGGAGGGAGGTCACGGGGGGGTGACAGCAGGGCACTCTGGGTGTCATTCCTGCAGTGTCCCTCCAGTCACTCTGGGGGATGACTGCAGAGGGGCAGGAACAGCGGTTGAGGCTCTCTTGCCCCTGCAGGCGGCTGAGGGTTTGCGGGGCACCAGGCACTCCTCCAGCCCTCTGTGGGCTCACAGGTCCCTGGAGAGGTATTGGGGCTCCCATTCCGCTGTCATTTAGTCAGTGCAGAAGGGCTGCCTCCCGGGAGCTGAGCGAGGTATGGGGCCCCGGAGTCCGCATCCCAGCGGCTGGCTGGCCTGTGCCTCAGCTCCAGCGGAGTCTGGGGTTTCTGGAGCGGGAGGGACAGACGGAGTGAGTGACGTCTCGGCCCAGGCTGGGGGTCGGCTGCTCCCATCCTTGCAGATGTGGGATCTGGAGTTCCAGGGAGACGTAAGATCAGGATAACTCACCGGCCTTGGCTTGAGGAGCCACATCCTCTGTGGAGGGTGGATAAGGAAGGTGAAGACACCAGTCCCGCTTCTGTGGACGTGGGTTTACATCTGATGGCGCGTTTGAACAGAAGTAGGACAGGTGGGGCTTCCCTGGTGGCGCAGTGGTTGAGAGTCCGCCTGCCAATGCAGGGGACACGGGTTCATGCCCCGGTCCGGGAAGATCCCACATGCCGCGGAGCGGCTAGGCCCGTGAGCCATGGCCGCTGAGCCTGCGCGTCCGGAGCCTGTGCTCTGCAACGGGAGAGGCCACAACAGTGAGAGGCCTGCGTACCAAAAAAAAAAAAAAAAAAAAAAGAAGTAGGACAGGTGAGTCTACAGCCAGATGGGGCTGGGCCTGGCTGGGGTGAGGCCTGAAACCCGACAGAATGACCGGATGAGTGAGCCCGGAGACCAGGAGGCCAGCCAGGAGGAGACCTGCCACTGGCAGCTGAGCGTCAGGTGTGGGGGTGCAGGACACAGCTGAGGAAAGGAGTCCGGCACGCTCGGAAAGCACTGCCTGGCCTCGCCCGGGCCCCACGCTGCTGCAGCCAGGTCCCTGTGATCCCCGGGGTCCCCCACTGGATCAAGAACCTGCAACATTTGTCTTTTCACAGTGTCTCGGAGGCTTTGTAAAGCAGCAAACATGGGGAAAGTGCAGAGATTTGGCGTTTCGTAGCTCAGAAGCGCCGGTGGGAGGACAGAGCAGAGCCCTGGGCCTGAGAGCAGCCCCAGCTCCCCCCCCGTCTGTGCTGTGGGACTAGAGCTTCGGGGGTCACTGTGGGCTCTCTGCCCTCTGGCCTGGAGCCATGAACTTGTGTCCCCTGCTTGGTAAGCATCCCCACCGCGTGCTGGGGACCCTGGAGGGGGACCTCGTTCCACCTGCTGACGTTGCCAGAAGATCACAGAGCCCTGGACTGGCGCAGACCGGGTTCCGACCCGGTGGGTTTGGGGGTGTGCCTGTCTCACAGGCAGGAAGCCACGGCCCAGGGCGGGGCTTTGGCAGTGTCACAGACGGCCTGGGGCTGCATCCAGGCTTCCGCTCTCGCTGCCCCATTTCAGGTTCTGCCCGGCCTCACGCGGGCAGAGGTCGCTGGCCACCTCCTCACCCCCTAGCATTTCTGGGCGGCTGCTCCCTTCCCACCGGGACTGGAAATAACCCGCGACCTCGTCCTGCCTGGCCTCCATTCACAGGACCCTTTGTTCAGGGATCCTCTCCTGCCCCCGGCCCCCCCGCACCCTCACGTCGGAATCCCACGCGGTTGTTTCTCCTCTGCTGTCGGGCAGAGCAGAGCGAGCTCCGGGAACCCTCCGCCCACAGGAGGGTGAGAAAGCCCTTCGCTGACTCAGGGCCAGGAGAGCCTAAGAGGAAACAGATGCCTGCAGCTGCGGTGTCTCCATCCAGGGCGCCTAGCTCCCTGCTCCCGGCTCTGGCCCTGCGCCCTCGACGACTCCGCCCCTGCAGCCCCACCGGCTCAGCACTGTGAGGGTCAGATGATCCCGGCCCCCCGCCCTCACCTCCAGAGCCCCTCGGTTCCCGCAGTGACCGAGATCCCGGAGTGAGGGGTGCTCGGAACGCCCCAGGGAGCCGCGCTGGGCTGACCCTCCTTCGATTCCACCCAAACCTCAGCTGCTCAGAGTTTTCCCGTAAGAAGTGCAGAGAGGTCATTTTGTTTGTTTGTTTGTGAACCCAATGGCTCATTCTCTAACTCAAAAGGTACTTATGGAGCATCTGCAGCACTTGGTACAGAGCAGACTCCGTTATCTGGCCAATGGCCCCACATGTGCCAGGACCGTCCTGCATTTCTAGTGAATCCCCTGCCGCGTCTCCTTCAGGGTCCGTGGCCATCAGTTGATGCTCAGGTGTTCATTGTGACTGGAAGTCTCTGACAAACAGGGAGCTGCCAGGAGTGAGCGGGAATCTCACCCTGTTTCCTTGGTACGTAAATTCTAATTTTGCTCCAGAGCCATGAAGACACCTTGTCCAGAGGCTTCTCCAGGCATCTGGAGTCAGTGGCGTGGCCCCCTAGGCGTTTGCTCTGGTGCCCTCTCCATCCCGCCTGTCCTTCCCCCTCCTGCCCCAGGGACCACGTCCATCTAAAGTCCAGTGTCTGGAACTGGGCACCTGCCCAGTGGGGCTGGACTGGGGGCATTATGCCTGCACTGAGCACTTCTGTGGGAACACAGCCCAGCCTAGGCACCTGGGGTGAGAGCTGCACCCCGTACCCCACCCTCTGTGTAGATGTCCTAAACAGGGTGATGTTTGATCCCGTTGCAGGAACCTGCCTGGACCCCCATCTGTCCTCCTCATCCTAGAGCCCCTGATTCCCGATCAGACTCAGAGTCATCAACAGGCTGACCCCGTCCCCAGCCGAGGATGGTCACTGGCCCAGTCAGTAGCTGGTCCTGTTGTCCTGACGTAGCTTGCCTCACTCCACTGCCCCCGGGCCTCCCACAACGGCTGTGAAAATGAAAGTTTCTGGAACCTGGCAGTGCATCTGCGTTGGTCTCCTGGGGCTGCTGTAACAAAGTGCCACAAACTGGGTGGCTTGAAACAACACTGGTGAATTCTCTCACCATCTGGAGGCTGGACATCTGAGGTCCAGATGCAGGCAGGCCTGTGCTCCCTCCGGAGGCTCTGGGAAGGTCCTACTGCTTCTGGGGCTGCATGATCCCCAGGTTCCTTGGCTTGTGGCCGCATCCCTCCCATCTCTGCTTCTGTCCTCACATGGTGTCCTGTGTCCCAGTGACCTTCTTGTTATAAGGACACCAGTCACCTACATAGGTCACCCTCCTCCAGTACGACCTCATCTGCAGAGAGCGTCTCTCCAAACAGTGTGAGGTCACAGGCTCCAGGCGGACACGCACTGGGGGGTGTGAACCAGCCTGCCTGGGCCCTTCTTCCCCGTCTGCTGTTAGACGCACACACTTCCCTTACCCCTGAAAACTGATGTTCTGCTCCAGTGTCCGTTAACTCTTCAGAATTCCCGTTTGCCTGCTGTGACCGACTTTGCTCTGTGGTTCGTGGTCACACATCCCTCTGTCCCGTGGTGGCCGCCCAGGACCTTCTGTGCCTGCTCCACCCTCCAATGCCCCCTGTGCAGCGGAACTGCCAAGTCCAGCTTCCCCTTTGGAAGAAACCTCTTCTCTGGAGCCCCAGCAAGGCGATCCCTCTGGCCAAGCGCTCCTCTGACCTGGCGCTGCTTGTGGTCTGTTCTCCTCATCAAGCACGAAGGTGGTGAGACTCTTCCTCACCCCGTGTGCTCCTGAGCTGCTCAGCACAGCAGGACTTCCTGTCTTAAAGCTCGTTGGGTGAGTGGCTGTCAGACGGGTGGGTAGATGAAGAAAGGCATTGACGGCTCCGCCTGTTGGCAGATGGGGCGTGAGGGTTTAACCACCGCTTTCTGGACAAGGAACAGCCAACCTGTCAGCAAAATCAGGTCAACTAGCAAATCAACAATGCTCCACTAAAAAGGCTTTCAGGGAAACTGGGTTATACATTCTTCTTTGGAGTCTGAGACAACATCAACTTATTTACATAGAGTCCAGGTTTTTTAATTTAAATGATGACTGTGTCACCAATTAGTTGACCAAAAGCAAGATATCTTACCTTGAACAAGACATATACTATATATTCTTTGAGTCAAGTTTCTTCTTTCTCTGTACATCAGAAATTGATATTGTGTACCCAGTAATAAATGTACAGTCACCATAAACAAAGGCTTTCAGAAAATGCAAACAGTGGGCCAAGGTCACGGTTCTGCTCGGTTACAAGCCCTCTCCCTGTCCCACTCCATCCTCCAAACCCCCAGTGACACCCTGGCTGGACTGCAGTGTGGCTGGCCCTGTGTGCCCCTGCTGCCCCTCCGTGGTCCCCACCTGGCAGGGACCCAGGTGTAGAGGATGCAGGTCCCTCAGCAACGTTACCCCATCAGATTTGAAGGTGGCTTAGAGCAAACTCCCTCTAACACCCTTTAGCTGAGACTTGACCTGTTGACCGCTGACCACACCGCTGCCAGGTACCTCGGGGGTCACCGGCCCATGCAGCCGGCCACACCGCCTCTTCTGTCTGTGGTCCAGCCTGGCCTTGGGGATACCTCACTCCCTCCCTCATCCACCCCCTCCTCCGCCCATACCTCCACCAGGCACCCCCCTTTCTGCCCACTCCACCCCATCTCCCATCCATCTCCTCCCTCCGTCCAGGGCCCAGCCTGGCCTCAGGGGATGTGTGAGCTCTGGGAAGTGGCAGGGAGTCTGGCTGTTGCTATTCTTACTTCTCGAGGCTTCCTCTTGCACGACCCGCGCATCGGGCTGTCCTGGTAAGCGAGCCTGTGGAAGCTGACTACGGCTTGTTCATGCCGCTGGGAAAGTCTGTGCCAGAGGTTCTTGGCCGCAGACTGGGCGTCCCCAGGGAGAGGCCGTCCTATGGGGTCCAGGCTGAGCTCATGAAGTAGAATTTGGATGAAAATAATTCCGCATCCTGTTTCTCTGTCATCTAGGTGATGTGCTGACTTCCTTTTAGATTAAATATCATACCTTCCGCACATGATACATGAATTCATCCATCTAACTTCATCAGTAGGTGGACTGATCATTTCCACCCACTTACTCTTTTGCGTTTTATTGATTGTTACTTATTTGGTTTAGAAAGACCATTCTCACTTTGGGTAATGTGAACCAGATCTGAAGCCTACAACTTGCATTCTTTCTCCTAAGCAAAAAGGGGAGTTCCAGCCAATCTTGCTGGTTTTATTTATAGCATTTTATTTCCTGAGAGAAGACAGGAAAAGTCAGTCTTCCCCTCACTCATCTGGCTTCTCCTCTGTGGTCCCCCAGCTGTGGGTCGGAGCAGGGGTGGGGCTACGGGGGTTGGGGGAGGCTGGACCGGACCGGTGCCCGGTGCTCCAGCAAATGCGAGATCAGAGGAGGAATTATGTCATTTCTCCGAAGGAGTGAGTTCAGCTTGCTTCCGCGTGTGTCTGACTGACAGCCCCACACAGGACCCAGCGCATATAAGGAGCGCCTGCTGCCCGGAGGGTGCCGAGCTCTGAGCCCAGCTCTTCTGCTGAGTGGGGCTGGGTCTCCTACCAGACCCTCATACCTCCTGAACCCCATTCCCAACTCTGAGAGGAGTCATCCCTGCAGGTTTTCCACATACCAGGTAAGAGCTTTTTTTTTAAATTCACCAAAACTTTTCATTGTAGTTTAATTTTCATGAAAAGGCTCTTTATGATTCTAAGAGGGGAGAAGGAGAAAGTGCAGAGTTTAAAGTGAGGAGGGGGCATGCCTATTAGCACCTAAACAGCAAACATGTCTTCACCTTGTATTTGTGCTGCTCAGTTGGGGAACTGAGGCAAGTAAACTCATTTTCAGCACTTTGTTTGCAGGGATGATGCTGTGACCTTCCTGGGCTTTCGCATCACCTGAGGATTCTTGTTACTTTCGTGAATGTACCTGCCTGGAAACTGGGGCAGATACTTCTGTTTTCAGCTACAAAATAAGACATTTCCACATAAAGTTTGTTACTGAGGTGCGGTCATGAGAAAGAAACTAGAAAAAATTGTTCCTGAGCATGTGAAAAATAAGCAGAGAGGTTATAGAGACAAATTCTAAACATTTTTCACAGCTGACAAGTGTTTTTGAATGTTCTTAATGAATAATATTTAGTAAGTCTGTGAAGAGTGTTCTGACTGCCCGTGGACTCCAGCTGTTCTTGAAAGTTTGGAGAATAATTTGCAGATGAAAAGGCAGAGGGGAATTAGCGTGACTTCTGTAAATCCGAGTTGGGTTCCTTTGGGGAAATCACTGCAGTCTCCACCGAGGGAAGGAGGTATTTCTCAGTGAAGTTATGTTTGCTTTGATTGTTGATATAAAAAGAATTTTAAAAGATCTTTACAAGGTCTAATGATATTCTGTTGCAGAAGGCTTTGGAAACCTTTCCTTTGGAAAAAATATGACCTTAAACAGCACTAAATGTGTGAAGTGAGGCGTAGGATGTGGGAGCGTGTGTCCTCGTCCCTATGGCGTGTGTCGTAGGATATCATACGTGTTGCCTTCTAAGAACACAGGACTTGATAAGGCTGTACCAGCCATATCCATGACTCCGACCCTGCTGTGTTCTTTTTTGCTGTCGCGATCCCCTGAAATAAGATGGGATAGATGGCAGAATGCTGATAGTTCTGCTTTAGAATCAGAGGATTTGATTTTGTTAGCAACAGAGTTCAGTGTACTCCCTTGAGGCTGATAGGAAGCTGAGCCTCCAGAATTTGGAATTTACATTTTGGATGGAGCTTGTCTTTGCCAGAGACAGTGGTCACTGCTGTCTTCAGGGGACAAAGGTGCATGTGTGACTGAATGGGGAATAGACCCTAGCTTTGCAGACGTGCCTGCCCACCATTTACTCTGAAACACTTGCGTAGTGTTCACTGAGTGCCAAGTGCTGGTCTAAGTCCCTTACGCGGCTTCACTCGTGTAACTCAGCCCTCTGGAGTCCTATCAACCTCCTTACTGTCACTCCTACTGCACTGGGTGGTCATGGGACAGCGCATTCCAATGAACGGCCACACGCCCTGTGCTTGCTGGGCTTCATAAGCCTTTACAGACACTAACTTGCTTGATTTATTTCTCACAATAACCCCATGAGTAGAAAATTTAAATGCCTATTCTTCATTCTACAGAGGAGGAGACTGAGAGCAGAGAGGGTAAGTAAGTTTCCCCAGGTTGCACAGAGGGTGCCTGACAAGGCAGCTCTGAGCCTGGCCCGGTGGGGGCTTGCCTGGGTACACAGCTGGCTCCTCGATGTGCAGGTGGAACTCAGCGAAATTCTGGACTTGCTGTGGACAGACTGAGAGCAAGTGTCTGGATCCCATGGGGAAACCTGAGGGTCCTGCATGGACCCTGCTTCCCCAGGGGATGGTCCCCATCTTGGGGGGAATGGGTAGTTCTAGGTTCCCAAATCCTTCTGGAGAGGGGACTCCTTGGATTTCTTCATTACTGAGAAGCTCAGGATCTTTGAAGCCCTAAACAGGGAGGGGTGCGGGTCTCAGCTTGGCTTCGCCTCAGTGGGACGCAGTGTATCGCTGGAGGGGCGTTGGGACCATGTGCTGCTCAGTGGGGAGACCAGGAGGCTGAGCAGGGGTTAACGGTGGAACGGGCTCCTGGCCAGTCTCTGACTTCTGGGCCAGTGTCTGCTGAGCCTGCCAACTGAGAATCCTCAAGAATGGAAAAACAGCCCTCAGGAAAATAGAAAAGCAAAGCAAAAATGATTACTAAGTAGAAGGCTATTTTTTTTTTTGTAATTATGATCACCAAACTAAGTTTACTTCTAACTCATATACAGTTAATATTTATTCTATTTAATTAAGTCATGTGCAACTTTTTTCTTGGCTATTTACACAAAATGTCTTCATAGGTTATTTTCCCCAGGCTGACATTTTTCTGAATTCAAACTTCCTGGGTTTACATCCTGGCTACACCTTTCAGTAGCATCATTGCTCTGGGCAAGCACTTAACTTCTCTGAACTCCACTTACCCATCAGTAAAATGGAGATGATAACAGTAGTTGCTGCCTCCTAGGTCATTATGAGGGTTAAATAATATGAATATTTAGGATGTCATTAGCATAGTGCTTGTCAGCAAATGCTAGACCAGTGAATACCAGCTACAGTTAGAAGAATCCATTTGAAAAGCACATTTCCTATCTAGCTTTAACTGCTCACAAATCCATGTGTTTCTGATTTTCCTATACAAATTCTTTTCAAATGGTCATATGAGTAAAAATTCCAATCTACACTAGACTTTGAGGTTATGTATTCAGGAGTAACGGGTCTGATTTATCTGCAGGGGTTCAGCTGGGCAGAGGCAGGATGCTGTGGCCGCTGCTGCTGCTAGCCTTATGGCCCTGGTACAGTGCTCAGGGTGAGTGTGGACCCCCGCCCCCGCCCCCTGCCCTGGTGACCTGGGCTCCCGGAGCAAGCCTCACCTGTGGGAGGAGGGTGGACAAAGTGGAGGCCTGGATGGAGCATCTCATCTCTTGGAGCCTTCTTAACTTAGTTTAAGATAAATCCCCAATTAGTTTTGAGTCCATACATCAGGAAATCATTTATTTTTGGAAAATTCAGGTGGTAGAGAAAGATACCCTCTGACCTGGAGATGCAGTCTTTTGCTGAGCACTTTTTGCCTTTTTTCATATGTGATATTTACAGCATACTAAACTTTTTGGTGTTTTATAAATTCTTTCCTTCCCACTTTTTTTCTTGCTCTTAAAAATGTATCAAAAATATTTTTCCATGTGTTTCTTTTCTTACAACATGATTTTTAATGACTGTATAATATTCCATTAGAAGGTAACCCCCAGTATTTTTAGGTCAATTCCTGTTTACTTTACACATCCCATCTACACTAGTATAAATGATGCCTCATGGAATACTGCTGTGAATACATATATCCTAGAGTTTGTGATTATATATTTAGGATAGCTTCCCAAAGTAAAATTGCTGAGTCAAAGGTTTTAATTATTTTAAGGATTTTTGATATATGGGCAAATATCTCTATTGCAGGTAGTAAAATGACACTTCTGTCAACAGCACTGTGTATTATAATGCTTTAATTTGCCAAGTATTAGATGAAAAGTTATTCTCTGTTTAAACTTTGTGTTCAGAAAATTATTGTGAATGACTTAAAGTGTTGGGAGCTGGTGAGGTCTGACAATGACTCCTTCCAGTAGTTTAGACGGTAACTTAAAACCATTCATTTGTGGCCTTACGGCTCATTATCTCTCAGATGCTCCCCTGCAGGGTGAGCCCTGGGTGGGAGCACATCTTTCTACAAAATAAGGGATTCCCACGTGATAAGATCAAGTCAGCTGATCTGTCTAAGAGAGCGACATGAAATGTAATTGCTTTCTAATAATGTTCCAGTGGCAAGACTGGAGGTGCACTGCCCTGCAGGATGCCTTTCTGGGCAATCAGATGCTAGAAAGAAGGTCACCTTCGAGCTTCAGCTCTGGGTGGAAGAGCAGGAAAGAGCAGGTGGCCAGGGTCCTGGTCCGGGAGCAGGTGGGACCAAGCATGACCCGAACGCTGCATCCTTCCTGGAGGAAGGCTTACTGGGCAAAGTGTCAGCTGGTCTGAGCAGAGGGCCCCTGGCTGGTCAAGGGCGGAGCTGGTCCTGTGGAAGCAGATGTCTGGGGAGTGAGGAGAGCAGTGGTTTTTGAGGAATAAAGCCCGAGCACCCAGGCGAGGAAGGGGGGGACTTGGGGCCCCGAGATGAGGGTGCCTATGCCTATTGCTCCCCGTGACCCCCTTGTTCTGCTCCCCGGGCAGCCGGCGACCAGGACGAGGACACCGCCTTTGACCTCTTCAGCATCAGCAACATCAACCGCAAGACCATCGGGGCCAAGCAGTTCCGGGGGCCGGACCCCAGCGTGCCCGCCTACCGCTTCGTGCGCTTTGACTACATTCCTCCGGTGAGCGCGGAGCACCTGGATCGGATCGCCGAGGCCATGCGGCGGAAGGAGGGCTTTTTCCTGACGGCCAGCCTGAAGCAGGACCGCAAGTCCAGGGGCACCCTGCTGGCACTGGAGGGCCCAGGCGCCACACACAGGCAGTTCGAGATCGTGTCCAATGGCCCCGCCGACACCCTGGACCTCACGTACTGGGTGGACGGCACCCAGCACGTCATCTCCCTGGAGGACGTGGGCCTGGCTGATTCCCAGTGGAAGAACATCACTGTGCAGGTGACCGGAGAGACCTACAGCCTCTATGTGGGCTGCGACCTGATGGACAGCTTCACGCTGGACGAGCCCTTTTATGAGCAGCTGAAGACGGAGAAGAGCAGGATGTACGTGGCCAAGGGCCCCGCCCGAGAGAGTCACTTCAGGGTAGGTTCTGCGGGACGCAGCCTAGGGCCTGGGGACCCCAGTGGGGGCCCCGCTTAGTGAGCTGCCTTGTTGAGGGGTCGGGGTGGTCTTGGAGAAGCAGACACATGTGCACCTACCCACAACAAGCTCCACGTGCACAATGCACACCCACTGGCACATGCAATCATGTACAAGTGCACACACAATACACGTATACACATGCATGCACACACACTCATAGACACTCTTACATGCACACATAGCACACATGGCTTTCTGAACCAGGAATGAGCAGAGCAAGCTGTCATAGGTGCCCTTTCTTAGCTGCACAAATGGTCACCAATTTCCTGAGTGTAGATTAATTTGATGATTGAGGAATCAACCCCATTCAAATGTCTCTATAATCCCAGACCCCCAGATTCCAACTCAGTACTGACATGACAGGAAGACAGGAGAGAAAACTATGTTTTCTAAGGAAGGGGCTATTGATTTATGAGGGAATCGTTCCATGTTCACCTCAGTTATAATATTTTTTACAAGAGGATCTTTCTAAATGCAAGTGGTTAGAACCTGCAGCAGAGGGTTAGTAATTATTCTCCTCCAGGTGTGTGTGTTCTTTGCAAATAAATGTATGATTAGACTCAGTTATTTCAGTAAAGGCCTAGAGATGCTGGTCGTGGTCTCTGGCCATCGTCAGGAAGCCCCCCAGGCCCACGTGGCCGACTGGCCCCGCTGGGACGAGCCCCTCACTGTCACCGGGAGGACGGCCTGGTCTCATAGCTGTACCGTCTGTTCTGTGGTTGGAGCAGTGCACGTTCCCGAGACCCAGGGCCACATGCGGGAACACCAGGCACCCTCAGAGTCCCCTGTGGAGAGAGTGTGGCCCCCGCTGTCCCCTGAGCGTGTTCAGAAGACAACCCTTGCCATCCCTCTGGGGGCCACCACCCCTTCTCTAAGACACTCTTCCTTCTCCTCGGGTCAACCCCACTGTCTGCCTCTTGCCTCAAACGAAGCTTCAAAGTAACATATACAGATAACCCATTAATGAGATTTCAGACCTGCTGAGGATAAAAGCACAGAAGAAAATGTTCTCACTGCTATAAGTTTACATCCTGTAATTTTGAAATAGCGTTTAATGTGGCGTCGAACATTTGCTGTTTATCCATCTCCATTTCTTTCCTTGTACATATTTCAGGGTTTGCTGCAGAACGTCTACTTAGTGTTTGAAAACTCTGTGGAAGATCTTCTGAGCAAGAAGGGTTGTCAGCAAAGCCAGGGAGGTAGGTGTCTGAGCTGCGTGTGGTGCCCCATGTCCCACCTCTGATGGGTTCCTCCTTTGGTGTGTGGGGAGGGGCTGGTGGGACATAAGTAAACATGTTGGAATATGTGTCAAGTGCCGCCATGGCCTTGAATGAGTTCGCTGGTCAGCCTGGATGTGTTGGCCTCTGAAACAATACATTGCTTGAAGGATTAATTATGAATATATTTTAATTATCCAATATAATCCATTTTACATGCCAAAAAATAAATCCCTGGCATTTTAACATGATTTTAAATACATGCAACTATTCCAGTCTACTGATGTGTGAAGATCATCTTAATAAGATAACACCACAGATGTTTGTCCAACTTAGTTTATGGAAGTTTTATCATACTATTCACAACTGTTGATACAGCCTTATTATGAAAATGGACGCCACTTGAATCACTGATAGATAATCCCACGCTGTCTGTTAATTGCATTTTGAATTTACATTCAACCATAATTTGTCAACATTGTCTTGAGCATTTGATATTTGAAGGTCACTATGCTGGGGCTTTTTGAATTCAATGTGTCATTTCATCTTCAAAACCCCTTGAGGTGGGCTCATCCACTTTCCTCACTTTACAAATAAAGAAGCGAGGTGCCAGGAGGGCCCGCTAATTGTCGGGGGAGTGGCCTGTGAGCGTCAGAGCAGCGCACCTCCCGCCCCCAGGCTGAGTCCCACACAAGAGGCTCTTATATGCCACGTGATCCCATTTTCCGATTTACTTCCATTAAAAGGCTTCTTCATGTCAACTGTAAGCAAATATAAATTGTTCTTGTATGGATCCATGCGTAAGGATACATAGGATTTGATGTCTGTAATGCACAGTTGCGGCTCTGTGACCCAGCCCTTGACCCCGGAGTGTCCGGAGTGCTGGCTTGACGGTTCAGAGCCCGAAGCCCCGAGCACTGGCGTTGCAGAGGCAGCATCCACGTCTTTCCATCCAAGGCCGTCCACCTTTCAATCTGTGCGTCTGTCAACAGTTGGCCAGTTGAGCTCAGGGAAGGAAAGAAATTGAACTGTGACTTTTGGTGGCCTGTGCAGTGAGAGGACCTTATAAGGCCTCCTGTCACACACCCTCAGCTCCAAACTCCCTGAGCACCACAGCCTCTGAAGCTCTGGACCACATCCCATCCCAAACCGCCAGCTCCGGCTGAAATGCCAATATCAGCCCCTTTGGATTAGCTCATGGACATTTTTTGTGGGGAGCTGAGCTCATAAAAAAGCAAAAGTTCTAAAAAGGCTAAGACAGTACTAACTGACATCCCACAGGACACAGAGAAAGAGGAGGTGGTCCCGGGGGCCCTGGCGGAGGGAGACTTGCTTGTCTCTAGATAAGAGCTTAGCATCCTTGGAAGCGGTCACCCGGCGGGGTGGGCACGTCTCTGTGACAGAGAAAAGGAAAGGGGGCACTTGACCCTCGATGGTGGGGAGAGTGGACCTGGCCCTCACCCCGGTCCCTGTCCTGCATGCCACGAACGGGGCATGTCCTATCCTGAGGAAGGGCTCTGCCCATCTTCCATGAGACGGTCGTGGGACTTCCAGGCACTTTTATTGTTGCTGTATTTTTATTCTTCTACATACATGTAGTGATTAATATGCTTATGTCTGTATGGTTATATATGGTTTTAGGTCTGGTGAGTCTGAGGTATCAATGTGAGTTGCAACAGGATTTACAACCAAATAACAAAACTCGATCATAGACTGTCTGACGGAATTATGACATTGACAAGTCGTAACTCAGTAATGGAATGTATTGGACAAGATAGTTCAGCATCACTGCAGAGAGGACGCTGGGGCTGGCTTGCCGGCCACATCCCAGCTGGCCAGGCTCCCCCGAGGGCGACACCCGTCTCGGCACTTGCCCAGATCACTTTTGTAACTAGTGGCATAGCCGTGTGTGTGTCCCATGTTCAGGGACTTCCAGGGGTTTGTACTATTTCTGGGGTAGTGAGCTCTGAGCCCATGGTTGGGATTCTGCCTTTCTGGGGGGTCTCGTGAGGCCAGCAGAGAAATGATGAAATTACTCATTTAGCAAGAAAAGAACTGAATTTGCCTTAATGCAGTAGCCAAAAGAAAAGGTGTTTGGGATGGAAAAATGGGATAAATGAGGTGTGAAAGGAGTTGTTGGAATTTATGGAGAATATGGGGCTGGAAACAAGTTTAGGGTGGGGGACAAAAAGAAGGAACTTATCTTATATAATAAATTATATAAATACTTATATAAAAACAAGAAAAATAGGAAATTGTTGCCTCTAATGAGTTTGAACACAATGCATGATGCAGATGTAGGTCTCTGATGCTTTTTGCATTTTTCCATCCCTGAGCTGACCTTTTGCTCTGCTGATGGGTGGTGTCTGAGGCTCAGTCCCTACGGTGCTGTGAGGTGAGCAGCGCCCTTTGGTACAAGCAGGGCCATAATGGGAAACACCTCCACCAGCTCTCGGGTTCTTGGGCGCCCGTGTAGCTCAAGTGCTCTGGACAGCGCCCTGTGGGCCCAGCCAGGTTGTGACCAGAGGCCGGCGGGCTCACTGCTCCATGTTTTCCCCGCAGCCGAAGCCAACGCCATCAGCGAGGACACGGAGACGCTGCACCTGAGCCCCCCAGTCTCCATGGAGCACGTGGGCCGGAGCGAGGACAAGGGCCCTGAGGTGTGTGAGCACTCCTGCGAAGAGCTGGGCAGCATGATCAGGGAGCTGTCAGGGCTGCACGTCATCGTGAACCAGCTCCACGAGAACC
Organism: Hyperoodon ampullatus; assembly: GCF_949752795.1. Taxonomy (NCBI): domain Eukaryota; kingdom Metazoa; phylum Chordata; class Mammalia; order Artiodactyla; family Ziphiidae; genus Hyperoodon; species Hyperoodon ampullatus. The sequence continues at coordinate 88,722,871 of NC_136925.1, read as the reverse complement.
TGCGCAAAGTGGTGGGTGCCCCGGGGACCCTCCTCTGACCACGAGTAACCTCGACTATCCACCGTTAACCAGCACTGTATCCACCACTACCCCCGACTAGCCACTGCTAGCCAGGAGTAACCACCCGGCTCCCTGGACGAACAGGCTGACGGTCCCGGATGTGTGGTTAAATGCCACGTGGCTAGAGGGCGGGAGAGGGATGTTTATGGAAAATGTGCTCACGGGCCACGAGCTTTCCTCTCAGTCCTTCAACCCTGGGGATTCATCTCCCAGGAAACAGAAAGCCTGCACACGAGGGAGGTACGTTCATTTAAAGAATGGCGTTCAGAGTGGAGCCTGTCCCTGAAGGCACGAGGTCATAACAGGCAAACTGGTTTTCCTCTCCACAGAACGTCAAGGGGGAGAACACGTGCCTCAAGTCTTAGGAAGCGTGCTTTAGGACTCAGAGCAGGTTGCTGGCAGTAAGCAGCCTCCGTTGGCCCATCCTCCCACGACGTAGTCCTCAGGCTGAGCTCAGCCTGAAGGAAGCTTGTGTCCGGGGGCGGGGAGCAAGGCTGAGGAAAAAATAACAGAGGGGAGGGGTCCCCAGGCCCCTGAGGCTCTTCTCCGCCCAAGGGCCCTGAGCGGGTTCTGACTCGAGTCCTGGATGGGGCTCCAGCTAGGGCGCTGGCTGGGCAGTACCCACGAAGAGTGTGGCTTCTGGAATGTTCTACCACGTGCTGGGTGGGGACAGGAGCGGGAGGGGGAGTAAGAGAACCCTCCCTGCCCAGCGCTCGCCACTTCATGGAGCCTCCAGGGCTGGGGGTGCCGAGACCAGGGACACCCGCAGGCGGGGGCCCTGCTGGGCGGGGCTCTTCATAAATGTGGAGGACCTTCCCACAAGCTGCACGTGGCGTGTGACCTCTAACTCTCTGGCTGCTTCAGGGCACAGAGCCTCAGCCCTGCTGGTGCTGGTGGCGTCCGGGTGGTCCCAGCGGGGGAGGGGCTGCAGAAGGGAGGCCGAGACAGGAGCGGGGGAGCCTTTGCCCCTGATGCGTCTGGCTTTCAGCTGAAAAGAGCTTCAGGAGAAGTTTACCTACATTGGAGTTGGGGATTAAGGAAATTCGCCAGCTCCCTGAATCACACAAAAACGTCCGGATGGTGTGTTTCTGTCCATTTTGCGCCGGGAGGGTGGGGTCCATATCTTTTGGGTGATTCTCAAAGCGCCCATTATCCTCAGTTCAGAAATGTTAGCGGGAGCAGGGTGCCTAGAAGGAGGGAGGTGACAACACACGTGCTCATGGGACAAATGGTGTAACTTCCATTTAGTTGAATTTTTTTAAAACTTTGCATTGTTTCCTGCAGTCTGTAACCCCCATGACAGCAGGGCTTATGTCTGTTTGCCTTTGCCGTTGTGCTATCAGAGCCGTGTCTGTCACACTTGGAAGAATGGATGAATTCAAGAACTGAACCTTAGTTTCCAGCTGCGGGTGGCGGGAGGGACCCCGTCCTCCGTGGTCCAGCATGAGGCTCCTTCACGCCTGGGCGGCCTCCACCCGCCCGTGTGCGATGGCTGCGCAGCCATGCTGCAGCCATGCTGACATCTTTCCCTCCACTTTCCAGTCAAATGACAACCAGTTTCTCTGGGAGCTCATTGGAGGACCCCCCAAGACCAGAAACATGTCCGCCTGCTGGCAGGACGGCAGGTTCTTTGTGGAGAATGAAACCTGGGTGGTGGACAGCTGCACCAAGTGCACCTGCAAGGTGAGACGGGCACACGGTCTCCTGGTGGTGGCCCCGGGCTGGAGGCTTCCCGCTCGCTGCTCCCCGCACTGCGCGTGGGGCGTGGGGAAGGGGGCCACCTCCAATGAGGCCCGAGTGGGCCCGTGGTTCTGCGCCCAGGGAGCCGGGGAGGGTGCAGCCAGTGTCACCTGGTGGCTGGCTGGTCCCCCGCTTGTTTGTGTTTGATACAACTCGGTCCTGCGAGGGCCTCGGGTTCCGCACAAGCTGCTGGGGATGGGGTCACTGCCCACGACACGACATGCCACTTGTTTCTTTATGTCCTGCCACCTGGTCTCCACTGCTGGGGGCCTGGACACCGGACGCCGCTGCGACCTTGCACGTCCTCCCGCCGGCAGCGCGCGGAAGGCCCCGTGGAGCGTGCGGCGCGGCAAGAGATGCACTCGTGTCCCTGTAACCGGCGGGGTCTGCGGGCAGAGACCTCCAGCCTTCCCGCTGACCCTTCCAGTCAAGCCCTGGGTCAGTGTTCATGTTCTTAAATGAGTGACATAAATGCCTCTTTTCCTTGTAGAAATTTAAAACCGTTTGCCACCAGATCAGATGCCCTCCCGCCACATGCGCCGACCCGTCGTTTGTGGACGGCGAGTGCTGTCCCTCCTGCTTCCACGGTGAGTGCCCGGTGGGCGGGCGGCGGCCTCGGCCCCAGCGGCCCTGGCTGTGTGACCCTGTGGGTCTGTGTCAGATGGTCTCACAGGGGCCAGGGCTCCGAGGTCCTCCTGAAGCACCCAGATGCTCGTGGCTCCGGAGTTGCGGTGACCCTGGTCCTCCTCAGCCTTCCCTCCTGTGCTGGTCCAAAGCCACAGCCCCCGCCTCTGTTTTGAGTCCCCTGTCCCCCTCCCCTAGCTCACCCTGGAGCGTCTGAGCCTCCTTCACACCCGGCTCCCCGCCCCCTTCCTCGTGGTGTCATCAGCAGCGTTGACTGAATCGGTTGTTTTCTCTGAGACCTGCTCTGCATGTCCTGTTTGTCTTTCACTCTCTGGTCCTCATCCTGGTCTGGGGGTCCTTGAGTGTGGTGACCCGGGTGGGGCTGGACAGCTTCCCTGTTCGGGGAGCCCATGGACATGAGCACAGGCTCTGCCCCGCCATGAATCTGAGCAAAATGTGGCTTTTCCAGGTTTCAGATTCTTAATCTGTAAAATACAGAATGAGTGTCCGCATGACACAGGGTTAGTTTTAGGATGAAAATAAACAGCACAAATGTACAAAAGTGCCTGATGTATATTAGGTGTTAAACAGAGACCAAATCGGACATGCTACAGAGAGTAACAGTGTGATTGCAGGAGCCTGAGGGTCCACTTTTGCCCAGAGGGAGCTGTTTCATGTTGTTGAGTAAAAGCCCAGGAAGGGTCTCCTCAAGTTCTTATCTTGCTGCTTCTGGGACGTTGAATTGTAGAATTTACTATTTACCAGAAAGATCTCTTGCATTAAGGTACAACTTTTCTGTTATTCAGAGATTGATAATTTCCTGTGAAGAATTTCTTGGCAAGAAATTGCCTTTTTATTTAACTTGTTCCAATTTAAAGTATTTGGAATGAAATTTAGTGTACTGTAATTTCAACCAAAAATTGAAGTTTCATCACCATATATAAATCAGCACATGGAGATTCAAGTGGAAATAAGTTACATCTTAGCAACTCAGGCGAAACCTTGTGCAGGCAGGGTTCAGCGCTCTCCTTTGTGAAGCCGTTAGAAGCATCCACAGACCCCTTTCCTGCCAGTAGACGCTGGGTTTCTGGCCAAGCTCCTTGTGCATCCCCCTGCTTCCCCTTTCCTGGGAGTGTGGCCCCTGCGCTCCGACCCTGGGACAGACCTGGGGTGGCCCTGGTGTCTGCCCACTGCCAGAGCCCACCTGGGGCATCCAGCTCGGAGCCCAGGGCTGGGCTCTGCTGTGTGGGGCGGTCCCTGGGGAGGTCTGATGGTCAGGGGTGTGCCCCCCAGCAGACGGCGAGGAAGGCTGGTCCCCGTGGGCGGAGTGGACAGAGTGCTCCGTCACCTGCGGGCCTGGTACCCAGCAGAGGGGGCGGTCCTGCGACGTCACCAGTAACACCTGCCTGGGGCCGTCCATCCAGACGCGGTCGTGCAGCCTGGGCAAGTGCGACCACCGCAGTGAGTGTCGGAGGCCGGCCCGGAGGGGGGGGACAGAGAACCCCTGCTGCTGCCTTTTCTGGGAGGTGCTCCCCCTGGCCCAAGCATCCTGCTCTTGCCCAGCTGGGCTCCCCGCTCCTGCTTGGTTGATGAGCAGACTCCCGGGACGGGTCAGCCCTGCCTTTCTCTCAGCGCCCTGAGCCTCTGATGTGCTTGTTCCCTCCACGCGCTAGTCCGGCAGGATGGTGGCTGGAGCCACTGGTCGCCGTGGTCCTCCTGCTCCGTGACCTGTGGGGTCGGCAATGTCACCCGTATCCGGCTCTGCAACTCACCAGTGCCGCAGTTGGGCGGGCGGAGCTGCAAGGGCAGCGGCCGCGAGACCAAGGCCTGCCAGGGCCCGCCCTGCCCGGGTGAGTGGACAAGGGCGGGGTCCAGGTTCGGGGCCGGCCTTTAGCAGGACACAGGCCCGGCGTGGCCCCGCGAGATCAAGGCACTGGGATCCTCTCGGTTGGCTGGTTTCTAGAAGCTGGGCCTCGGGGTGGATGCCGATCGCCGTGCTCAGCTCTGACCTCCCCTGAACAAGCTCAAATTAATCCACGATGGAGCAGAAATAGGCCAGGACCGAGGGAGAAGTGACAGCAGGCACAGGAGGGGGTCTCAGGAGGCGGCCTCCCCTGCATCTGGGGCACCTGGGGCCTGGGTTTGGGAGGACACGTGCTCCCCGCACCAGGCCTGCTCTGGGACTGGGGCAGGGTCTTCACCCAGAAAAGGTTGTGCTGTGATTCTTCTCCCTACTGAGTTACCTGTACTGATGATGAGTGACAGCCATTTAAAGTGAAACTCAGCTCTGCACAGCTTTTCAGACGTGAGCACCTCTTGCCTGTGGCAGGGGTGGACCCATAGCCAGTGGCCCCCGGTTAATGGTCCCAGGTTCTGAGCGCAAAAGATTGTGTGATTTCCCTTCCTGGAGACAAAACAAAAACAAGTGAACTGTCACCCCCTGCACCCCTCCTGACCATATGGTCCTGAGAGGACATTCCTCCCAGGTTTCCTCCACGTGTGGAGACATGGCCTTATCCCAGGCTCTTTGTCCTGAGCCCCCAGCACGGGCCACGCCCCCCGAGTGACCCCTGTGTCCTCTCTCCCCCAGTCGACGGTCGGTGGAGCCCCTGGTCCCCATGGTCGGCCTGCACGGTCACCTGTGCCGGAGGAATCCGCGAGCGGACACGCATCTGTAACAGCCCGGAGCCCCAGCACGGGGGGAAGGACTGCGTTGGCGACATCACGGAGCATCAGATGTGTAACAGGAGGAGCTGCCCCGCAGGTGGGTGTGCACGGGACAGGCCCGCAGCCTCCAGCCTTTCGGCCGATGGGCGTCTGTCATGGGGCCTGGAGGCTCCAGCCTCAGGCGTCTTTGAAGACACCACTGGGTTTTAATTCTGATTAAAGGTATAAAAATGCTTGGAAAATACAAAGAAGAAAAATCAGTTCTACACACATGAAGTTTTACCCTCTGCTTTATGTTCCTCTGGCATTTTTACATAAAAGCAGAAAGCATGCCATGCAGAATGGAACATCGTAGGTAGTGCGGTCACAGTGCACGTGTGCCCCGTCACCCCCTACCTCTCCGACGTTTTACTCTCGGAGGTGGTGAATTTGGGTGGCTGCTCCCAGCATCTTCCTAACTCGCTCAGTTTCTCCACAGCTGAGCCCCAGGGTGTGTGAGGGGCAGCCCCGGGCTGCGCGTGTGGGTTCACGACGGCGCCGCCCGGTGGCGGCTGCTGACTCTGCTGTGCTTCCTCCGTGCAGACGGCTGCTTGTCCAGCCCCTGCTTCCCCGGAGCCGAGTGCCGCAGCTTCCCTGACGGGTCCTGGTCCTGCGGCTCTTGCCCGCTGGGCTTCCTGGGCAACGGCACCCACTGCGAGGACCTGGACGAGGTGGGTGCCCCCTCCCCAGGCGGTGGGGCGTCCCTCGGAGGTGGGGGGCGCGGGCTCACGTCTGGCCCACTGGTCCCCGCAGTGTGCTGTGGTCACCGACATGTGCTTCACGACCAGCAAGGCGCACCGCTGCGTCAACACCAACCCCGGCTTCCACTGCCTGCCCTGCCCTCCACGCTACAAGGGGAGCCAGCCCTTCGGCGTCGGCCTGGAGGCGGCCAGGACGGAGAAGCAGGTGAGCGGCTCAGCCCTCCGAGCTCCTGTTAGAGACAGCAGGACAGTCAGGAGGGAGCTGGAGCTGAAGGGTGGACGGGGCAGGAGCGGGGACGGCGGCCTGGGGGAGAGGCGGTCTCACTCTGCTGGCCAGCGCGACCCTACCTGCAGGGACCACAGGGCTGAGTTTTCACGCACAGCATCCCAGAGGCCCAGGGTGGGGACTCGTGGTCTCCCCATGGCCCCAGGCACCACCGGAGGCCTGACGTGACCTTGCTGTTGCTCGGGCCCTTCCAGGGGAGCAGAACCCTGGGTCTCTGGATGCTGCCCCCTCCTCAGCATCCTGTGGGCGGCCGGGAGCCCTGTACCCTGCACGCGCCTCCCGTCAGGGTCAGGGTCAGGGTCAGGGTCAGCACGCGTCCTAACACGCTCAGCCCTCCCGCAGGTGTGTGAGCCTGAGGACCCCTGCAAGGACAAGAGCCACAACTGCCACAAGCATGCGGAGTGCATCTACCTGGGCCACTTCAGCGACCCCATGTACAAGTGCGAGTGCCAGACAGGCTATGCGGGCGACGGGCTCATCTGCGGGGAGGACTCGGACCTGGATGGTTGGCCCAACAAGAACCTGGTCTGCGCCACCAATGCCACCTACCACTGCATCAAGGTGAGGGTGTGGCAGGGGCTCCCCCTTCCTCAGGCCCCAGTGGTTCCAGCTTGAGGCAGCTGTGCCCCTGGAGGTGCCTCTACGGGTCCAAACAGTCAGAGGCTCCTTGTGGGCCCTGCACTCTGTGTAGTCCTCACCCCAGAAGCTGACGGGAGCTGGGGGTGTCACTGCCCACCCACTAGCCCCTCCAAGGCATCTGCCTAGTGGGTTTCTACACATTCCAGGATCGCTCCGGAAAAGCAGCTGATTGTTGGGAGCTGGGAGAGGATGCGGTGCCTAATACATGTTTGTTAACTGAATACAAAGAGAGGCTTGAAATCACTGGGGGTGGGGCGATGTAAACAGGCCCCACCCTCCTCCAAGGCTATGGGGGCCTGAGGTCTGCAGGTGGGCCGGGCTACGGTCACGCAGAGTCTAGCAAACAATTTTCTTTGCAAAGACCCCCATGTGCTGCACACAGGAAGCGGTTAGGGCCCCCGGATGAGTGGGGCTTCCTTAGGGCCTGTAACGGGGCGGAGTCCTTTCCTGGGGCTGCTGCAGCCAATGACCACAAACCTGGTGGCTTTAAACGGCAGGACTTCATCCTCTCACGGTCCGGAGCCAGGAGTCTGAGGTCAAGGTGTGGCAGGGCTGACCCCCACCTCCCCCAGGGGAGGGTCCTTCCAGCCTCCCCCAGCTTCTGGGCCCTCCAGGTGTCCGTAGCTTGTGGACATATCGCCCCAACCTCTGTTTCTGCCTGCTCCTCTGTGCATCTGTCTCAAACTCCCCCTGACGCCCTTATAAGGACACGCGTGGTTGTATTTAGGGCCCATCTGGATACTCCAGGGTAAACTCGTCCTTTCAAGACCCTTATATCAGTAATCGCATCTTTTGCATATAAGGTGATATTAACTTTACCATGTAAGGTGACAGCCACTCTTTTGCTATATAAGGTAACATTTACAGGTTCTAGAGGTTAAGACATGGCATATGTTTAGGGGACCACCATTCAGACCACTAAACAAGGTGTACCAAAACGTTTTAGTGACGTTTTATACCTTAGAAGCTTCAGAAATATAAATACTACAAACTCACAAAAGACATTACCTGCAAAAGTAAATATATTAATCTATTTAATATTTATTTATTCTTGTGAATTTTGAGTAAGAGAGTATGAAATTTTATCTTTCGCCCTCTTGATTAAAGATGGCAGATGTTGACTGAAACAAAAAGTGAATCTGCTTTGAAATAACAGAGACAAAGTTCGCAACCTTCATTGTATCTCCCTGACCTAACAAGGTCAGGTGTCAAGCATGGAAATCCCTGCAGGAAGTGGGTGATTATTGGATGCGATTATTGATGAAGATTTCCACTAGGGACCCAGGATGCCCTGGTACCGTAGCAGGAACAATGGAAGGTGTCCACGAAGCTAAGGACACCTTTTTTGTTGTTTTTTTTTCATTTTTGTGGAACTTCAGACAGGAATTTAATAACTAAAAAGGTGGCACATCAAAATTTGCACAATTTGGGCTTCCCTGGTGGCGCAGTGGTTGGGAGTCCGCCTGCCGATGTAGGGGACACGGGTTCGTGCCCCAGTCCAGGAGGATCCCATATGCCGCGGAGCAGCTGGACCCATGAGCCATGGCCGCTGAGCCTGCGCGTTGGAGCCTGTGCTCCACAGTGGGAGAAGCCACAACAGTGAGAGGCCCGCGTAGGCAAAAAAAAAAAAAAAAAAAAAGAAAAAAAAAAAAAGGAAAAAATTTGCACAATTTGCACATTGTATTTGCATTAAATATAACTTATGGGAACAAACAGATGCAAAAGTAAGACAGTTCATGGGAAACCCCCTCACCACGTCTGAGAGGTTCCTTCACTCATCTCTGCAAAGGTGCTGAATCCCTCCCTCAGCACCTGTGTCCACACCACAGGAATATGCTCTCCTCCTTCACGGGCTGGAGGTGAAGCTTGGCTCCAGACATGGCCCTGGGCTGTGCTTCTGATCAGACCCCTGACCCACTTGAACCCCTGGGGCTTCTGGGACACCTGTGTTAATGGCATCGAAACACCTTCACGTGGACCCTCTCCTGGTGTTTCCAGCTCCCTCAGGCTGCAGTGTCTGTACAGCTCAGGTTTGAGTCCTTATATCATTGGACTGAAATAAAATGACTTTTTTTCCCCTGTTATGGGAATTCTCCACTTCTTGGGCAGAGCTGAATCAGGGAGATGGTTTGGGGAGCTGGGCTTCGGTTCCTGAACAGAGACTCTAGGCCACCTGTTGGCTAGTGAGGGTTGAAGGTTTATGACCTTGGCTCTTGGATGGATGCTTGGAGTTTGTGGGAAGCAGTGGGACGGGGGGCTCTGCCCTGTCCTGTATTTTCATTCTCTCCTGGTTCCTGCAGTCGTTCAGCTGCATACAGGGATCCCGAGCTCAGGACACAGGCTTCTTTTGCCTCAACTCACTGGTGGTGGTGATGTCGGTCCTAGAGCAGCACCTGAGGGGAAACGTGGGGCCCCAGCCCCGCCGTGGGGTCTCCGTCCTCCTGCTCCCGCGAGGACAGGAGCCTGGCATTGGTGTCGCCGGCTCCGCCCTCATTATCTCATCTGAAAGAAGGGGGCTCTTGGGAGTGTTTTTGTAACTAGCCTGCTTCCTCTGCTTGCAGGACAACTGCCCCCTCCTGCCTAACTCTGGGCAAGAAGACTTTGACAAGGATGGCATCGGGGATGCCTGTGACGATGATGATGACAATGACGGCGTCAGCGATGAGAAGGTGGGTCCCCCCCACCTGAGCACCTGCCCTCGGGTTGAGGAGTGGGGGAGCGCCGTGCTCTGCACCCAGGGGTCCCCGTGAACTGCCGGGTTTAGCGCTCCTGCGCGAGTAACAGAAAGTCACCGACAGGGAACGTCTGTCCTTCGCACAAGCACACGAGGCAGCCGGAGCATGGAGCCGCCTGGGGTCCTCTGCCAGAGGCGCTTTCAGTGGTTTAGTTTGTTTACCTTTAGTTGCATAAAAGGGACTTATCCCCGCTGCTTCTGGGGCGGGTGCCAGCGATGGGGGCTGCGTGGGATGAGTGACATTGCCACTCCCAGCTTTTAGGGCAGAATTTAGATGTTACCATTTCCTGAGACAAGTGTTGCAAACATAAGTGATCTGACATGTTAGTCCGTAATTCAGCACTAGCAGAGATAGAGAGGCTAACTTCTTATTCACAGGTTTACTGCATCTGGCTTCCACTGATCCATTAACTCATTCATTCGTTCATTCCCTTTACATTTATGTTTTTATCCTCACCATGAAATATGTGCTAGATCACCTTTGCTATAGAAAATATCAAAATTTTTCATAGGGACAGATGCATAAATAATTATCAAATCATTTGATATCAAGAAAGTGTCAGCAATGGCTACCTTTGCCAACACTTTATAGTTACCTAGATTACCTTGATCGACTTTGAATACATAGCCTGTAAGTGCTAAGCCATTTTATAAGCAATTCAACAAGCATCCCTACCCTATTTCTTAAATTCTTCCCTCGCTTTCTCTCTAGGACAACTGCCAGCTTGTCTTCAACCCACGTCAGTTTGACTACGACAAAGACGAGGTTGGGGACCGCTGCGACAACTGCCCCTATGTGCACAACCTGGCGCAGATCGACACGGACAGCAATGGGGAGGGCGACGCCTGCTCCGTGGACATCGATGGAGATGGTCAGTCCCACGCATCCTCCTGACATGCTTCAGGGCTCACGGGCGGCAGTCATCCCAGACTCCATGCTTTATTCCGTGTTACTGCATAAGCCCAGCTTCCCCTGTGCACTAATGTGAGACAAAATGATTCATGACGCTTTGCCCATAGGGTCCCAGCCTCATTTGGCCCCTTGTCCCCGTGGGTTCCTGGAAGGGGTCGCCGGCCTCAGGTCGCCGGCCTAGTTTCCCCTTTGGAAAACTACGTGTTTGTCATCTTCCTTTCCTGACCCTGAGTTCTTGTCCCGTGTCCTTGTGCCCAGTCCTGGTGTCTTCTCTCAGGTCCACCTCTGTTCACAGCCCCAGGAGCCCAGTTCCCTGTCCTGACCCCGCCGCGCTTCTGAGAAAGGCCTGAGGACAGCTTTGTCTCTCCTGTGTTCCCTCCTATTTCCCTCCATGCTGTATTTCTAACCATTCATTGAATCATTCATTGCAAAGCCTCCCCGAGGGGTTCCAGGTATCCCCGGACTTCAGAAGCTTGTGATACCACCAGGCTATTTAACCTTAGATGCCAGTGCCGCGGGCATGAGCTCCACACCTCACGGCACAGCATTGCCCTGGGTGTCTGACGCTCAGGAAGCAGCTTGGACAGACTCACACCCACTCCCGTTGACTCCGCCCACCCACCCCCACCTGCGTTTGTCTCCTGGCTATTTTCTTGGTGTAACTTGGCATCACACTGACCAGCTTCCACCAGCGCCAAGACAGCATCCGGCCGTGCTGCTCTCTAGGGCTTTCCAGCAGCTGGGCATCTCCTCCAATCCTCCACCTGTGAGGTCTGACCCCCTGCATATCTCAGGGGTCCTTTCTCACTGCCTCGCCCCCTGGCTTCCCCCACCTGCCAGGATAAGACAGCTGCCTAGCCTGGCTCAAGCTTTCCTGCTGACTCACTGACTTGTGAGGTTTTGCTTTGCCCTTCGAGCCTGATTACCGTTAACTCAGTTTTCATAACCCCAAAGTTGATGAAATTCATTATCTATTTTCAGATTTCTGGGTATAAGGCACTATAGCTAAACCCCCTGTCAGTCTCTGCCATTGTTATTTTCCTGCTAACGTAGGGAACAGATGAGGCAGTGGAGCCCCAGAAGCTGATCAGGTCCTAGGAGCGTGATGCAAATTTTCTGAATGGATGTTAGGGCAAATAGTCAGCGTGAGGACTCGGATGTTTATGCTGTGATGACTCACTCATCAGCCCTCCGTGTGTAATGTCATCCAGAAACCTCCGAGAGTTGGTTCTGCTTCAAACTAAGGGAGTTTTAAGTTTAATGGGAAACCTGCCATGAGTCTAATAATCTTTACATTTTATGATTTCTTAGATCATTTTTTATTAAACAAAAGTTTGGCCGCAAGTTGCTTACTGCGATAGGAAAAGCAACGTGCCTTTGCTAAACTCCTATGCTTCCATTTTCCCCCTGAATCCTACAGATGTCTTCAATGAGCGAGACAACTGTCCCTACGTGTACAACACTGACCAGAGGGACACTGACGGGGACGGCGTGGGCGATCACTGCGACAACTGCCCCCTGGTGCACAACCCAGACCAGGTGATTGACCGGTGATTGATCAGGTGTGGCTAAGAGCAGCGGGGATGGAGGAGCTTCTCAGTCACAGAACATGCAAGGCTTTGCAGCTTTCAATCCATCTGCCAGGATGCGACAGCACAGGCTTTTCAATCATTGTAACTGAAAACATTGAACTCAGGTCTGAGCATGACTCGTATCTCCGTGGTCATGGGCCAGATGAGTGGGTGCCTTTGTCCCACTGTCTGAAAGGAGAGAGTCTTCATCTAATTATCTCCGTATTTCCCTGATGCAAACATAGGAATTGGCTGCTTTTCCAGATTTGCCTTTGGAAGACACGGTGAGAACATAACATACTGATGTAGTTCCTAGAATGTGTTGCAGCAGATGTTGTCAGAAAGGACTTGATTCTGTTGCAGCTAATTCTTTCCAGTCTTCCTTAAAGAAAGTGAATCCCCATAGGGAGGTGGGTTAGGATGGAGAGATCCCTGGACTCCAGTCCTGACTCTGGAGGCCGTTTCCTCTCTGCGGTCACGGCTCACATTGGGAGTGAGGTGGTACAGGCCACGTGCCCTTGGTGAATTTCAACCTGGCATCTGTTTCACTGGATGGATGCTCAATGCTGCTGTCCCCAAACTCTGTCTCCCAGACCGACGTGGACAATGACCTCGTGGGAGACCAGTGTGACAACAACGAAGACATCGACGAGGATGGACACCAAAACAACCAGGACAACTGCCCCTACATCTCCAACGCCAACCAGGCTGACCACGACCACGACGGCAAGGGGGACGCCTGTGACTCGGACGATGACAACGACGGGGTCCCCGATGACAGGGACAACTGCCGGCTGGTCGCCAACCCCGACCAGGAGGACTCAGATGGTAGGTCCTGTGACAGCTGCCCCGCAGAGGCAGAGAGGTTGCAGGAGCGCGAAATGCCGGGAGAAAGAAGTATGTAGCCCGACTGCTGACATGAGTAAGTGGCCCATTAGCACAGGACCTGGAGGGGGCAGGAGTCTCAGGTAGTGTGGCAGGTAACATGACAGGTGCACAGCTGGGCTCAGTGGTGGCTTGGTTGTCCTCTGGCAACAGCTGGAGCCTGTGGGTGCAATCCTGGCTAACCCGGGTGCTGCCTGGAGGATACACACATCCACCGTGGATGAGATGGGGTGTGGGGTATTTGAGCCCACACGACCCAGAGGCACGTGGAGACTCACTGACTGAAGAGCAGCTCCAAGCACCACCCCCCATCCCAAGAGCAGCACAGAGCTCATTCTTGACAAGAGGACAGACGGCTTCAGTCCCCACAGCAGGGCATGGGGGCGCTTGCTGGCTACTGAGCAGCCTTTTACCAGGAGGGAGGCTGGGATGGAGGCAAGGCTGGTGTGCTCAGGGATGTCTTAGGGGTTTTGGAAGCTCCTTTTTGCGTGAGTGTGTGCCTGTCACCCAGTGCGTGGATGTGTGTTACTGAACAGAACTGAAGGATAGTTTGAAGGATGTGATGGAAATTCGGTTGAACTTGGTATCTTTTTCTCCTTCTAAAGCAGTAGGCACTGCAATGGCCTAATTGCAGTGGTAAGTGGTCATCTGGATCATCACTATTACCATGAACTGCATGGCCGTGAAGGTCTCAGCAGGCATCTCTATGTGTGCCAGGCTGGTCCACGGCCCCATGGCCGCATCCCCACCTCATTAGAGGTTCTGTTTTTCCTCCAAAAACAGAAGTCCACATCTCCTTAGGGAAATCATTTTTCATGAAGAAGTTCTGCTTTCAGTGCCAAACAGATTACAGGCAGGGGTGATTTAGGTAATAGTAGAGGTTCTGAAGACTATCAGAGAAAAAAGCTGGAAATTCAGCTTGATTTCACTTGGCGGTGTTCAGGTTTTGTACCCCCAGTTTCAAGTTCAGAAGGAAGTGAGAAATGACGCTACAGGAACTGGATTATGGCATGCTTTGCTGCAGGGCATATCACAGCAACGTTTTGAAAAGAGCATCCAGACTCCTCACAGCGTTGGGGTGAAACGTCAGAGATTACAGGCACTGGTCCAGGAAGGCAGGTCCAGGTCCTGCCAAGCACCTAACCTTGAATTTTCAGAGAATCATGTGCTAAGTTTTCTCAGACACAGAGAGGCGGACAGCAAACCCTTACTTTGCGTGTTTCTCTGCTTGTCCTTGGTGACAGGTGATGGGCGTGGTGATGCTTGCAAAGACGACTTTGACAATGACAACATCCCCGATATTGATGACGTGTGTCCTGAGAACCACGCCATCAGTGAGACAGACTTCAGGAACTTCCAGATGGTCCACCTGGACCCCAAGGGCACCACTCAGATCGATCCCAACTGGGTCATTCGCCATCAAGGCAAAGAGCTGGTGCAGACGGCCAACTCCGACCCTGGCATCGCTGTTGGTGAGCCTTAGAATACGCACCACCCCTTGCGGTTCCTGCCAGTAAGGTGCCCACGGAGCACGTGGGCTGCCCTTTAAAACCGAGTGGACAGGAGCAGTGGGTCTTTCTGGTAGCCCCCATCCTCCCTTGGTTTGTAAAACCATCTGCCTAAATATTTTTGATGGGAGAACTTGGGGAAGCACTTATTTGCCTCTCCAAATTCTCCGTGATTTAATATTCAGCAAGCCATTTCATTTTATGGACTTGGTCTGTAAATTATTACCTAGGGTGGTGAAGCTCTGCCATAACTCTGTAAGTGGGATCTAAAAAGATTAAATTCCACAAGTGTTGTTAATCCCACAGCAACAGACCTTGAGTTAGATGGAAGAGGAGAGCCTCTTTCCACCTGCATCCAGTGGTCCCAGGGCTCATCCAGTAATTTCCTAAAGGGCTGTTTCTGACTTGGTTTTGTGACCAAATGTTCCCTTTGGCCCCCAGGTTTTGATGAGTTTGGGTCAGTCGACTTCAGCGGCACATTCTACGTCAACACAGACCGGGATGATGACTATGCTGGCTTCGTCTTTGGCTACCAGTCCAGCAGCCGCTTCTACGTGGTGATGTGGAAGCAGGTCACTCAGACCTACTGGGAAGACCAGCCCACCCGGGCGTACGGCTACTCAGGGGTGTCCCTCAAGGTGGTGAACTCCACCACGGGGACAGGCGAGCACCTGCGGAACGCGCTGTGGCACACGGGGAACACAGAGGGACAGGTGAGGAGGACGGCCTCTGCTGACCGAGGCCGGCAGCTGCTGGGAGCTTTCAGGAGAGCAGTACCTGCCCATCGCAAAAGTACCCCCACCTCGGTCTTTGTTCATTTTACCTCAAGTCACGGTGCTTTTAATAATCTTTTATCGGGTACCTCACTTATTAAAGATGCCATGCCTGGTGGTTTTATAAACACAATTGGTAATCCTCTTGCACATGAAACGTAGGCGTACTCCCTTATAGAAATAGGGAGAACAGGGTTTCAAAAGTTTAAGTGTTTCACCCAAGGTCCCACGTTGAGGAAGTAGAGAATCTGTGACTCGGCCCAAGTGCCTGTGCTCTTTGCACTGAGCTACATTGTTCCCTATCAGTGGATTTTTCTCATGCTAGAGATTCATAATATGAAATATATCGGAGGAAGATGTGGCAGCAGGGGCCATAGGGATTACTTAGCAGAGTAATGTTTTCGTCTCCCCGCTTTGTGCCGTAAAACTGTGGTTAAGGCTCAGGGTGTCAATTATACTCACAAGTGATGTTTTTCCTCAGGTTCGCACGTTATGGCATGACCCCAAAAATATTGGCTGGAAGGACTACACTGCCTACAGGTGGCATCTGACCCACAGACCTAAGACAGGTTACATAAGGTAGGTGAGAGGGTAGCTCAGTAGTGGCTGTATTTCTACCAAGTAATTTTCACATTCCAAGAACATCTTTCCACTGGATGGTAAGTTAGAACATTAACAGATAAATAAGCCAAAGTGGATTCTAACTTGTATGCTGTTCCCTGGATTCTTCCACTTTAAGTGCTGTCTCTTTTCTGTCCAGCATCTTCTTCACGTTTTTTAAAAAAGCAAAAAGCAAAAACAAAACTGTTGAAGAGAAGAAAAATCAAACTTGTTAAAATAATCCAGAAAGTGATAAGCATCTCTCCTCCTAATGAACATTATGGGCAAGGGAGGGAAAGTGCCATTAAAATAACTGCATCTTTGTGAATTAGCATGTGATTTCTTTGGTGCACAGGTTCCTATTTATTTCTGATATTGTGAATGGCTGAATTTAAAACACATCTTGAACAAAACTTTGACAAATCAGTCCAACAGAAGTTTTTCTCTTGGCATGACAGCAGTTGTAATCAACATTTTTTTTTAAGCTGGGACAATTTCTAATTTTATAAAACGAAATACGGATGATTTAAATTTTTTGCAAAGTTAAACTTAGTCACTAAGAGCATGAGCCAGTCTGATTCTTCACCAGGAGTGTGTGCGTGTCCTTGGTGACAACAAGCACATCTTAGAAGGGGAGGTGCAGGCTGGTGCCAGGGGTGTGATGTTTCTGTGGAGTGTCCCTGTTTGTTCACTCCTCTCCTACCAGGGAAGCTTTAGTGCATCTGTACGTGTAGGGTGGAACCTGGTCCTTGGTATCACACAGCTCACAATTTGTGGGGAGGAAGCAGGTGAGCTCGTGGTTCTAGTGCAGTGTGAAGGCCAGGAGCTTGCTGACATGGGGGAGGCTTAGAGTTAGGGTTAGGCAGAGGGAGGGGCCTCCTGACTCCACTAAACTGTTCCTGGCTCCTGAAGGTGGAGACAACTTGGATGCTTGGGTGGATGATTGTCAGTGAGTCATGGGGAAGAAGGAGGGCTCTGGGGTGGTGCTGTGTTACTCTTGGCCAGCCTCATGAGGAGAAGACTGACCTCTTGCCCTCCGGTGACTGTGCTTCAAAGAGCTGACATTCTCTTTCTTTCTCCTTTTTCCCTGTTTTCAGAGTCTTAGTGCATGAGGGAAAACAGGTCATGGCGGACTCAGGACCCATCTATGACCAAACCTACGCTGGTGGGCGGCTGGGTCTGTTTGTCTTCTCTCAAGAAATGGTCTACTTCTCTGACCTGAAATATGAATGCAGAGGTGGGTGTGAGGACATTATTCATTGGGGCCGTTAGTGGCACAGAGGATGGGGAAGGAACACATATTTTACTTTTCCTTTTACAAAATCTACACATCAGGGAAATAAGCTGGTGGCCTGTCAGGCAGATGTTCTGTTTTGGTCAGCTTGAGTTGGTTTAGTCTGTCAGTTTGTTTGTTTTAAATTCAATGTGAATGTCTTTGGTAGGACAAACACTTTTAAGTTATCCACATGCTCTACTTGTCCCACTCTACTGTATCCCATAGCTTTTTATATTTTCTACACCTTCTGGGCTCTTAATGGCATTTTAGATTGCTATCTTTGATAGAAAAAAAAGAAAGGAAGGAAGGAAGGAAGGAAGGAAGGATGGGGGAAAGTTTCTCTTTAGTTATCAGTCTAGGAGCATATTTGAATCAAAATATTATAGATCTGGAAGAGAACTTGGCTTCTGTGTGGTCTAAGCCTGTGTCTTCATGTAGATATGAAAATATCCCTATTCTACAGATAAGGTAAGTAAGGCTCAGAGATACTTCTCAAAAATCACACAAGAATGTTGATTTGTCTTTTTTGTTGAAGTGTTCTTTTCCCTATCCTTCATTCCATCCATCCACCCACCCATCCATCCACCCACCCATCCATCCATCCACCCATCCATCCATCCATCCATCCACCCACCCATCCATCGATCCATCCATCCAACCACCCATCCATCCATCCATCCATCCATCCACCCACCCATCCATCCATCCATCCTTCCATCCACCCACCCATCCATCCATCCACCCACCCATCCATCCATCCACCCACCCATCCATCCATCCATCCATCCATCCATCCAACCACCCACCCATCCATCCATCCATCCATCCATCCAACCACCCACCCATCCATCCATCCATCCATCCATCCATCCACCCATCCATCCATCCATCCATCCACCCACCCATCCATCGATCCATCCATCCAACCACCCATCCTTCCATCCATCCATCCGTCCATCCATCCATCCATCCATCCATCCATCGATCCATCCATCCATCCTTCCATCCACCCACCCATCCATCCATCCATCCTTCCATCCATCCATCCATCCATCCATCCATCCATCCATCCATCCTTCCATCCATGCATCCATCCATCCATCCACCCACCCACCCACCCATCCATCCATCCATCCTTCCATCCATGCATCCATCCATCCATCCACCCACCCACCCATCCATCCATCCATCCATCCATCCATCCATCCACCCACCCATCCATCCATCCATCCATCTTTCCATTTATCCATCAATCCTTCCATCCATCCACCATCCATCCATTCATTCAACCATTCACACATCCATCCATATTGTGGAAACCTTTTTTTAAAAAATAGAAATAGTGATATTTAGGTTATAGTTAAACAAAATAAAGCAAAACAAAATGCATGGTCCAATCTCCCAAATTCTGTTCACTGTGTTTTGCAGATGTCTGAACAAGATTTGCTGTATTTCCAGCAAAGTACTGTAGACGCTGTTACCCAGACACCTCAGTCCATCCCAGTGCTCCCAGCTTCTCTCTAGCCGACCTCCTGTCCTTGACCCCAACCTTGAGTGGTTCTTCACCTCCTGTTATCAACCCAAGCCCACGTGCCTTCAGAGGATGAATATTAACGGAAATGAAAGATGAACATCCAACCCACTACAGGAAAAACAGTTTGATGATTCATGAGACTTTATGTGGAGTGAAAATTGAGCATGATATTACATTGTTTTCTCTTATGTGTTTAAAAAGAATGACGTTTACATATGAAATGTAAGTACTTATTTTATTTATGTGTATATGGAGTTGAAGGGAATATTGTGTATAAGCAATTATCATAAATTAAGCATTTATGCTTAATATTGCTACACTACTTCCAGTTCTTTAAGTTTGGTGTGAGAGCACCCAAATCCTATTAGGTCAATTATAAAGAAGGGTCAACTCAAGTCTGAAGTAATGCCATTCTCAGAAAGAGGTCAGGAGATACCAGTCACATGTGTGGGATGTCAAGTAACTAATTGGAACATCAAAAATAATTACGGGAATAAATGAATACCCCTCCCCCACTCTCTTGTCCTACAATGGAAGCCCTCATTGATGCTGTCTCATTAAAGAAGGAATATCCTTGCAAAATGGCTCTAATGTGGGTGCAGACGTGGGCCTGGCAAAGCCTCGTCTATGTGAGGGTTTAACCTAGGGAAGTGCTGTCACCGTGGTTGGCCCCTCCAGCCATTGTGAACCTGAGAGAACTCGTAGCCAGTTGTCACTTGATTCTGAAGTCTGATCCCTAGAATCCTCATTGGAGCTCCTTTCCCAGCTGCTGGGGAAGAGTCAGCAGACAAAGAAATCAGCAAATTCATTTTGGCATCTAATCCCTATTCTAGGCTTTGAGACTATGGACGGATTGCTTTTACCTAACTTGGTAACACATTCCATTAAGGTTCCAGTTATAAATGTTGTGCTAATATTTATTAAGTGAATATAGAATGCAGTTCCGTTCACCAATAACTTATTTTAAATATGACAAGTAGCACTTATGTAAGTATAATATCTAAAAGTAAACATATAACTAGCATATAATAATATAAAGATACAGTTACAGCAAAATATCTTCAAAATACACGACTTTATAATATTATGTTTTCATCATAAAACATGCTGCAAAATGTGATAGAATAAATAAATAATAATGAAGAGTTTATAATGGAACCTTAATATATACTGTTGCCGGTGACTTTAATTCAGTATTTTTTAGTGTTATCTATCTGCTGTACATAGGATTTTAAAGACTTGGAATGCCGAGGATAAACCAGTGTTGTCTCGGCAGACATACCCCTTAATCAGTCATATAGTAATATACACAGGTTTGATTTATTTTTTGCTTTAAGTTGCATGACCTTTCTGCAGGAAATATTAGTTAATCTCACTCCACATAGGGGTTTAGGAAGAAGACTTTGTCTTGTTGATCTTATGCGGACAAACTGTTCTCCTCTTCCTGTTAATAGCGATTCCACTCCTCTGTCAAGTAGGGAGAGGGTCCATGACTTTGTCTTCATTTGCTCGTGCCGTCTGATAAAGTTACATTTGTTGCTTCCTTTGAGGTTGATTTTTCTTTTCATTTTGCTGCACTTTTTACTTTTTTGGTGGAACTGTATTCCCAAGACAAGGAAGTGTTGGGAGACTTCATTAAATGTAACAATTGTGAAGAGTGTGTAGGTTTTCTGTGTCGGTGGTGTTTGGCCGAAAATACGGTGGCGTGGGATGATGATGATGTGAATATTTAGAATGTACCATATTTTTTTGTAAATTATTTATGTTTTTTTTAAAACAAACTTCTCGTACAGATGGATGAAACTTCTTTTGTTTTGACAAAGACTGTAAATATTTATTTATTTGTTCACATGGTCAAAATTTCATCACTGAAACCCTGCATTTAGCTAGAGCCTCATTTTTATACTTTAAAGATTCATAACAGGAAATAAATTGTAAAAAGGTTTTCTATAAATGAATCTCTCTCCCTTTTTTAAAGAGCTAGCAGGGCTCCTGCCGGGGGGAAGGAGAGGGACCCCGGCTGATGCCTTGTCTCCTGGGCCAGGGACAGCCTCCTCCATGACAGTTCTTCCTCGTGCACTTCTCAGGCTGAGATGCCGTTTGGGGTCTTCACGGAAAGAAGCTGTTTAAGGCAGGTCTCATAATGATTTGTGGAGACGCCCGGGTCACGCGCTATGGCACGACCTTAGGAAATCCATCCTCCGGCTGCTTCTTGCTGTCCGACAGGGGACAGAGCAGTGCAGTGAGTGTCAGCACCACTGAGATGACTCAGAAAAAGGGGGCAACACGAGGGGCACCTCATCAATACAAGCGGTGCTTCCCATGACCCAGTCTCGTTCCAAGCCGGAGCAAGAAGCAGCAGAAGACTCGGGGGGACACGTGTCAGATCATGACATCACGTGGACAACAACCAGCTGCTCAGCGATCGGAGGAGAGCCACATGGCGGCCTCGGGTGTCTCTGGCTGCCCCACTGCTCTTGGGACTTCTGAGCATTACGGTGGCGTCAATTGTAGGGAATTATAGGGGAAACGTGAGAGCGAGAGATGCAGGGGGAGCGGGGAGACGGAGGGGAAAACAAGCGTGTTTGGCTGAAATAGGCTGGAAGGAGTCGGCCAGGGAAGTGACAAGATCTAGGGAAGAGGCCACCTGAGGGGACAGGACGGAGCTGAAGGCCCCGGTCTTGAATGGGGTTGAGAACGGGTGGACTTGGGGACATGGAGATGGAGGAAGAGACTAGACCTGCAGAAGTGACCCAAGAGGTCTTTGAGAAGTTTAGAAACAAGGAGATAGGAGAAGGATGAGGGTTGGACTGTGGGTCCAACGTAGCCACTGGGAGACCCTAACGTGCACTTTGCTGGTGAAACAGCAAGTATAGCATGTGTTAGTAATGATGCTGAGAAGTCAGGACATTAAAACGAGATACAGTTTTCACACATTCAGATTTTGGGGGAAGTTTATTGAAAATACAAATTTCTGACAGACTCCCTGTCAGCGCCCTGGTAGTCCCAGAACTAATTTTTAGTGTTTTTGTGGCTTAACGGGGGACTAGGTGACCCAAATGCAGGGCAGCCCTGTGGAGTGTCTTTTCCTTTTGTGTGAGGTTCTAACACACGAGGTAAAACTGTGCATAGTCACTGTCCCTGAAAGAAGAGACAAAAAGCTCCGCCCTGCCCCAGCTGTGCACCTTCAGGACATGCTTCATGAGCCATTATCTAGGAGAGCTGGGGGTGACTCTGAACGGGGGGGATCCAGCCCGAGGTGCAGGCGTCCCAGGGGTCCAGAGGCCAGCTCACCCTCCCACGACACAGCAGCCAGGGAGTGTGGAGTCTGCAGCGGCTGAGGGTCCAGAGTGGAGGCAGTGCCCCTCCGCCACCCCCAGCTGCCAGCCTCTCGCACTGCCCGGGGGTCGCTGTGGGTCTAAACGTCTCAGGCAGGTTTTGCTCACTTAGTCTGAGCTTCACAAAGTGGCGTTTTGGCCACGGGAGTGGAGTGGTGCGTGGGCTTAGGGGACACATAGGAGCTGCCACCCAACAGCTCCATAGCCCCAGTCATGCAATCATGGATGCCTGCACAGCTCTGCTAAGGACTAAAGGATCCTCATCTGGACCCCACAGACCACGCCCCAGAATCCCGGGGCAAGCGGAGGGAATAGCGGGGCTATCTGGGCCTGGCCAAGCCTGGGCCCCCGTTCCCAGGGGAGTGACTTGGCAGAGGGCAGGGGTCCAGAGGTGACAGAGACTCCTGCTGGGCAGTCAGGGACCTCAGCTTTGGGGAAGCTGCAGAATTCCTGCCAAGATGTCTGGGTCTCGCCTCCACATCTGACCCTGGCTGAGCTCGCCCCACGTGGGTC
This sequence comes from Hyperoodon ampullatus, assembly GCF_949752795.1. Classification (NCBI taxonomy): domain Eukaryota; kingdom Metazoa; phylum Chordata; class Mammalia; order Artiodactyla; family Ziphiidae; genus Hyperoodon; species Hyperoodon ampullatus. Next base: position 88,700,470 of record NC_136925.1, on the reverse strand, counting down.
CTCTCCATCCAGGGTCCCCTGCATGTGGCCGCCTGAGTGGTGGACATGGAGGAGGCCCTGAGCCCTGTGGAGGCCACGCAGGTCCCCGGTCACCAGGGCAGGGGGCCTGAGATTACAGTCTGGCCTCCCCGACTACCTTCCAGTTTAGGTCCCTCAGCCGTAAGGAGGCCTGGAAACTTGGACCACTTTCAGTTGTCACTTTTTCGTAGAGTGGCTACGAAACACATGAAACACACCAAATACACATGAGAAGTGAGATTCTGATGTTTACAGCAAAGACACATTCTCCACACCATTGACACAACAGCTTCAGTCAGAGGCCGTCCCAGTGAACACGCTTATATAAGTGCCTGAGTGTGGATGGGACCCGATGGTCAGCTTGGGGAACAGACACCCACAACATCTCAGACCCTGGCCACCGGCTCAGTTCCCAGACCCCAGGCTCTTGGGAGGTCAGCCTTTTATGGCCAGAGGGGCCTCTTCTGGGCTAGAGCCTCATGGTAAGAAGACAGTCTGACTACAAGACAGCTGTCTACACCCAGAGGGCTGATTTTTGAAAAACGTAGTGTAGGGAGAGGAAAAAAGTGTAGTCCATAATACCTGACTGCGCTTTATTTTGTGTACTATTAATTTACTTTCAAATTGTTGTTTATTATTTATATAAATGTGTTTTGTTGTTCAGTGGATTTAGTTTTCTACCTGTGAAAATTGTTTAGTTATCCTGGGTTGGGATAGAATGCATGTAATTTTTCCCATTTAAACTTTCAAATGATCAGCAACATGGATGGACCTAGAGATAATCATACTCAAAGTGAAGTAAGTCACACAGAGCAAGACAAATATCATGTGATATCCGTTATATGTGGAACCTAAAAATAATACAAATGAACTTATTTACAAAACTGAAACAGACTCACGGACATAGAAAACAAAATTATGGTTACCAAAAGGGGAAGGGGGAGGACAAATTAGGAGCATGGGATTAACAGATACACACCAGTATATACAAAACAGATAAATCACAAGGATTAAGACAGGGGGCTATATTCAATACCTTATAATAACCTATAATGGAAAAGAATCTGAAAAGGTCTGAATCACTGGGCTGTACACCTGAAACTAACACAACATTGTAAATCAACTATAGTTCAATTGAAAAAATTTGAATTATTTTTCTTTAATACAGTTTCAGGAATAATTACAATTATTAAACAAGATATATATCTGTATATACAAAACATATTCATATACACTTAATATAGAATGCATGAATATATTAAAATATTTAATGACATATTTAATATTACACACACACACACACACATACACATGACTCATGAAGATACAGCCTCTCCATAAGGAGCCATTTCTTTAGAAATTACCATCTTGCACACAAGAGTCATTGGCACTTCAGCTAAAGGTTTCTGCTGCTGGGAAGGATGAATTAGGAGACTAGCATCAGGAGGATTCTACCGGACTTTGGAGTTTCTTGCTATGTTGGGGAGGAGTGACCTTCACCATGCTGTGGTGAGCCGAGCCAGTTCCAGAATAAGACATGCAACCCCAGATTGATCAAAGCTTGGGTCCTAAATAATTGGACAAAGAGACTTGTTAACATGGTCCATCCTGGCAGTTTCTTAAAACATATTCATGTAGCTGATTATCCTTTTGGGCTGTTGCATGTTGTTTGATAAAGAATACAATATCAGACTATTCTAAAATCCATTACTGGAATGCCATGATATCTCATTCATAGGTAATTTCTCTTTTTAATTCCCAAGCTCTTTCTTTCTTAATGGATTGGGGGACTTAAAAAATGGATAGGGGTGTACAAAACCCTAATGGATGTGGGGGTACAACTTAAACTTAAAACAATGTCTAAAGGTATCAATTATATCTCAATAAAGTTGGAGGATAAAAGGGGAATTCAGCAAAGCTGAAGAGTACAAGATTAACACACACAATCAGTTGTGTTTCTATACACCAGCAAAAAGTAATATGAAAATAAAATTAAGAAAACTATTTCATTTGCAATAGCATTTGAAACAATAAAGTACCTAGAACTAAATTCAACCAAAAGGTGAAAGACTTGTATAATAAAAAGTGCAAAAGGTTGTGAAAAAATTAACAAAAACCTAAATTAATGGCATGACAGCTCACATTTATAGACTGCAAGATTTAACATTGTTAGGACAGTGATACTATGCAATGCAAACTACAGATTCAGTTCAATCCCTATCAAAATTCCAACAACTTTTTATTTGCAGAAGTGGAAAAGATGATCCTCAGATTCATTATGGGATTGCAAGGCTCTGAATTGCCAACACAAAATTGAAAAATAAGAACAAAGTTGGAGGACTCACACTTCCTGATTTCCAGTCGTACTACAAAGGTACAGTGTTCAAAACAGTGTGGTGTTGCACTGGGCCGGACACACAGACCAATAGACTGGAACTGAGTCCAGAAATAAAACCAGACATTCACGGCCAATTGGTTTTCAATAAGGGTCCTGAGATCGTCAGTGAGGAAGGAACAGTCTCTTCAACAAATGGATCTCCACATGCAAAAGAATAAAGTTGACTGCTAGTTCACTCCATATACAAAACTTAACTTAAAATGGATCAACGACCTAAATATAAGAGGTAAAACTACCAAACTCTCAGACAAAAACGTAAATAAATCATCATGACCTTGGATTTGGGAATGGATTCTTAAATATGACACCAAAAGCATGAGCCACAAGAAAAAAAAAAGTAGCAGATAAACTGGACTCTATCAAATTAAAAAACATTTCTGTATCAAAGAACCTTATGAGGAAACTAAAAAGACAATCTACTGAATGGGAGAAAATATTTAGAAATCATAGATCTGATAAGGGTCTGGTGTTCAGAATATATAAAGAATTCTTCTAACCCCAAAACAAAAGGCAAAAAAAAGAGGAAACAATTAAAAATGAGCAGTGACTTTGAAGAGATATTTCTCTAAAGACACACAAATGGCCATCAAGTACATGAAAAGTTGTTCAATATCAGTCACTAGAAAAACCACCACGAGGTACCACCTCACACCCACTAAAATAATAAAAAGGACAAGTGCTGGTGAGGATGCGGAGAAGCTGGAGCCCGAGCGTATTGCTGCTGCAGCTGTAAAGCGGGTCAGCTGCTGTGGGAGACAGCTGGTGGCTCCTCCAGAAGTGAAGCACAGGGACAGCATGTGACCCAGCAAGTCCTCTCCTGGGTATAAACCCAAGAGGACTGAAAACAAGAACTTACACAAGGACATGTCATGCATGTTCTTAGCATCACTACTCATAACAGGCAAAACCTGGAAGCCACCCAAATGCCCATCACAGATGAATGGATTCCAGACAAAGGAATATTATTCAGCCTTAAAGGTTTGAAGCTCTGACTCCTGCTATGACACGGTTGGACCTAAATAATATTATACTGAATATTGAGGAAGCCAGGCACAAAAGGGTACATATTGTGTGATTCCATTTATGTGAAATATTCAGAATAGGTAAACCTGTAGAGACATAAAGCAGATTCGTGGTGATGGGAGCCTGGGGCAGGAGGGGATGGTGGTGACTATTTAATGGGTACAAGAGTTTCCTTCATGGAGATAAAAACGTTCCGGAACTAAACAGAGGTGATAGTCTTACAACATTGTGAGTGCTCTAAATGCCCCTGAATTGCACACTTGAACATGGTTAATTTTATGTGACATGAATTTCACCTTAATGTAAAAATGGGAACTACATGATCATAACTGTAGTACCTAGTAAATGAACTGGTCAGGTGAGAACTTAGATTGATGCTTTGATTTGCATAAGCAAAGGTTTAAGGTAAACACATAGAACAGGACAGGGAGAAGCTAGGACGCTGTCTCCGAGCCGCCCTCCACCCTCCGCCCTCTCTGGGGGTCTTGCTCTTTACCTTTGGTCCCTCTTCCTCCCAGGCCCACCTGTGTCCCCTTCCTGCTGATCCCCGGTGACTTCGGAGCTGGAAACACACTCTGGAGCCAGGACACCCACGTTCTGACTTTAGCTGTGATGCTGCCAGCCGTGCAGGTGGTACTTGCTCACAGAGTCTCACTCATGCTCTGCAAGGTGGGGGAACAGCGTCAGCTCCTTTCCGAGCTCCCAGGAGATGAGACGGGCCGATGTCCAGAGTTAGCGAGTGCCCTTACCCCTACGTGGCCTGCAAACAGGCTGGGTGTGAGGAAGGGGTGGCGGCCCCAGGACAGGAAGACGGACACTCGGGTTTACCTCCACTGCTGAATGGCTTTTAGAGGCAGGTGGAAGGCCAGGGCATCAGGCCTGTGGGAGGGATGGGCCTTCCGCTCCTGGATTCCCAGCTAGTCTAAATGTTAGAGATTTCATATTATCCAAGACCTTAGCTGAATCCAACCACCGTGTGACCAAGAGAAGGGTTAAAATCAGTGAATAATGTTCTGTGTGCTCTTCCGTGCTGCTCTGTGTCTGGGAGGCTGTACGACATGAGCAATGAAAATGCCCAAATTCCAGGGCACTGGCCGCTTGGCTTGGCTGAGTTATTAAACCCCAGGGACTTCAGTTTTATCACGTGTGCCAGGAGGACACCCGTTTCAACATCCTCCCCGAGTGCTGTGATGTGTTCATGTACCAGGTCCATGTAACGCTCTTAGCAGAGAACTCACAGGAAGTCAGCAGTCACTGAAGTGGAACTATGAGTTTCTGTTTGCCCTTGAAGAAACGTGAACGTTCTGGAGGTGTGTATCACGAGAGCACAGCAGCACAGGACTCTGCGCTCCTTGAGGGGCTCAGCCCCACACTGACTGTACGTCTCTGGGGAAGTGACTTAACCATTCTGAGCTTCGGTTTCCTTGTCTACTGTACGGCAGGAACAACAGAGTCCTTAAGGGGCCAGTGCAAGAATGAAATGAAATTAACAGTAACAGTAATAAATGAAACTGCTCATCGGAGCTGTTTTGGAGTGGCTAGAAGACAGAAAGGACACGGTGGCCTGAAGGATTAGGAAGCCCAGCAGAAGGGGCTTCGGGGCAGGAGAGGCGCTGCTGGAAGCAGAGAAGGGGCCGCTCGAAGGCAGCAGGCGTGGTGGTGGAGAAGTCGGGGCCTCAGTGCAGTGGGGCTCGGACTTGGGCCCGGGAGGAGGACCCGAGGCGGTGAGGAGGTCCCCACGTGACGAGGCAGGGGCTCGGACCCCCAGTGCCTCGGGGGCCTCCTCCTCACAGAGCAGCTCTCTTGCCCTCGCCCTCCCCTGTGCGCTCAGCGAGCAGGGTCACGAGGCCTGTGCTCACAGTGGCTGCAGGGACAGAGACAGAAAGGCCTGTGGTCACAACCACAGGCGGGCGCTTCGGGCTCAGAGCCCAGGCCCCGGCCGCCCTGCCAAAGTCCGGCTGAGAGCTGGACGATGTCTAACCATGAGGTCAGAGAGGCAAAGACCGTCTCAACCAAGAATGCCATTTCCAACACTTGCTCCCTCAGCTGGAGGAGAAGAGGGTCAACGCTGCCCGTGAGCAGTGACCAGACACCCCGCTGTGAGCCTGCCCAGAGCGAGTCAAGGAAACCTGCGTCGTGTTTTAGGAGGAAGGCACACAAGGCGACTGGAGGGTTCTGGACAGAAGGCAGTCTGCTCAGAAGCCGTCACCGTGTGGACTTTTTGGAGACACAGGAACCACACGCCGGGGAAAAGGGCGTTAGTTTTGTCCCAAATCAAGTCGATAGCAGAGGGTAAGCCATCACCTTTGTCTCCATCACGGACCATTATTCGCCTTGGGAGGAAAATTATTGACTCAAATTCAAAACATCTTTGGATAAAACCCCTAAAAGGGGCTTCCCTGGTGGCCCAGTGGTTGAGAGTCCGCCTGCCGATGCAGGGGACACGGGTTCGTGCCCCGGTCTGGGAGGATCCCACATGCTGCGGAGCGGCTGGGCCCGTGAGCCATGGCCGCTGAACCTGCACGTCTGGAGCCTGTGCTCCGCAGTGGGAGAGGCCACAGCAGTGAGAGGCCCGCGTACCGCAAAACAAACAAACAAACAAACAAACAAAAACTCCTAAAAGAACAGAAAACAAGCTCGGAGTGTCTGAAGAAAAGCTCCCGGGATCCGGTGTCCCCACTGTGGAGCCCTACATCAAGGACACACTACATCAAGGACACAGGACAAAAACTCCAGAATTAACCTAGCCCCCATAGCAACTGTTGCCATGGGCTCTCCAGACCTAAACCGGACAGCCCCGGACTCCATATTAGGCAAAATAATCACCATGTAGTCACCTTGTAGGATCTTGACCAATCCCCTAATGCTATCCTGCCAGCAGGAAGTTTCTTTGTCTTGAGGCTATAAAGGTTGGCTACCAGCCCACCAAGGGGGCCGGCTCTCCCTGGTCCATCAGGAAGTCGGCCGCTGGATTCGCAGGACCCTCACTAACTCTGTTCTTTGTTCTCCATAAACTCACTCTTTCCTAAAATACTTGGTGTCTGGAAGTTCTTCTTCGAGCCCGTGCTCAGACTACGACACCTACGATGCGTACCATTATGTGGATGTACGTGGGCAGGTCCTCCCGGGGGACAGCGTGCTGGCAAAGGGACTTGGCAAACAGCCTTTGCTAATGTGAACTCTTACAGAAGGGACTTCCCTTAAATCTCCAACAGGAGCCAAACCAGGCCAAGGAGGCCTGGAGAAGGTTCGGGAGGCCTCAAGTCACTTTCCCACGGCCCCCCTGCTTCTTGCCAGACATGGGGGAGGCGTGAGAAATGCAGTCCCACTGTGAGGAGCCTCTGAGCCTGAAGAGAAGGGGGGACCCTCGGAAAATTCGGTCCTGATGAGCCCGCCTGGTTCAGGTGGGCCTGGTTCAGGTGAGGTCGTCCTCACGGAGGGGAACCTCCCCAAGCCTTAACCTTGAAGGAGAAACACCCAAATCCTAATCAAGATGTCCTGGGTGTAACCTTCCAAAGGAATGCATTTTTAAAAGCTTGAATGTGTTCCCTGCAGTTTGATTTGCTAAAAGCAGACTGTGCTATCAGAGCAAGGACAGTCAGCCCCGGGGCACAGACAAAGGGGCAGCAGAGAGGGAGACCCGGGAGCCTGTGCAGGACGAGGGCTTCCTGTGAAGCGTGTGGACAGCCAGACGGCTTCATTCCCGGAGTGCCGGACGGTCATGATGTGATGCTAACAGAGTCTGAAGGTTATGGCTTTTATGATGATACGATTAGTTTCTCTGTCGATTCTCCAGTAACCAAGGAGACTTTGCAGCTGGGCTTTGTCTCAGCTTGGTTGCCCCAAAGGGGAGTGTGGCCATGGGCTTGGGATCAGGTCACTTATCTTGGAGGTGATTCCGGGCGCTGGAGTGGGATCTGGAAAGTGACAGAGGGGATTAACGTGTCTGTCACCAAGGGGTCACTGCTGTGGGCAATTCAAGCTCAGTAGTCCTCGGGTCCATTTGAGGAACCAGAGGTCCCTCTGAAAGGAAGGAGTCCAGGCCATTTGCCCCCCAACCCCAAACCCCTAGTGCTTTTAATCATCCCACGACTGGGGCTGCACCCACCTGTGAGCTAAGCAGGAAGAAGGAGGCCATGAGGATGAACATGGGAGAACGTCGGTGCTTGAGCGGGGGAGGGTCAGAGGGGGATGGCCGTGTCCACCCGGCTGCACCTCAGGCTGGGGCTGGTCTGAGGGGACGGGCATAGCTCAGGAACACTGGACATCTACCTTGGGGCCATGTGTAGATGTTCCTGCAAAGGCGGACAGCACCACCCAGGATGCCCCGTCCCGCCTGCAGGACAGTGCAAAGCCATGCATTTACATTGTTCCTCTCCAAATGCAGCTGATTTGCCACCAAAGAGATGGAGTGGACACAGAACCACAGTGATGTGACCAGGGCTGATGGTGTTCTCTGGTGTCCAACATGTGTTTCTGCCACTTTCCTCAAAGGGCTGGAGTCTAACCTTCCCAGCTTAGAAGAGTTTTCTGAGAGGCTCACCATTTTGAGCTTGAAACAGCATTTCATGTGATACATTGGGATTTCCTGGAGCACACGGAATCTGCTTCTGGAAAGGATTCCCCAATTCCTGGAAGAGACCCTGCATCATTTGTTGAGGAAGTTTGACGGCCAGATGGAGAGAATAGGAGTTGACTCCAGGCACAAAACAGACGCCACAAATGTCCCCGTGTCCACCTCAGAGGCGTGTTATTTTTCTCTCTTCTTTCCTCACACCAACCTCTGATGAGGCATGACTGTCTTTGCAGCATAAGGATACCAGGGATTTTGTTTAAAAGAGTTCAAGACCTTTGGCAACACGGAGTGAAACTGGGCACAATTTGAAATCAGCTCCCGTGGTCCCCACCATTCCCCCCCACCCCCAGTAACCCGTTTCCTCCTCGGCAGCATCTGGGGACCCATCAGGCGGGCCCGCAAGGGGAGGAGGGGAGGAGCAGAGAAGGGCGGCTGGCCCGGGCTTCCCCGCAGGGAGGCCCAGGAAGAGACGTTAGCGGAGCAGCCCTCACATCCGGAGATGGGCACGCGGGCTCCGCGGGAAAGAGCCCAGGGGAACCCGCGACCTGGAGCCGAGGGGAGAGGAGGGAAGCGGGGTGTCAGCGTAGGCCACCTGCCCACAAGAAGCAAAAGCGTCCGTGGAACAAATGAAGATGGGCCCTGTGAAGGGCCTGGGTACAGAAGGGTCCAATGCTGCAGGAAACCGGAAGAGCACAGATGCTGTCCTCTGATTCAGGAGGTGCGACCGAGGGCTCAGCCATCCGTTACGATGGGGAAATGGGGCTGTTCTTCTGAGAGGGAGGATGAGAGAGGCTGGGGCCACGAAAACTTGTTAAAACTGCGGAAGGAGATGCAAGGACCTTCCCAGACTCGGGCATCACCAAGCAGATGGGCGCGGGCCACCCTGTGGCATCTTCCAGCTGGAAGTGTCTTCATGATCCGATCTTTGCATCAAGTAAGAGGGATGGAGGGCAGGGTGACTCTAACCTTGAGTTTAATCAGAGGGCGGAGGGAGGTTCCAGTGTGTTTTCAAATGGATAAGGAGTCGGACCCCAGGGACCATCTGGGATCCTCAGGTGAGGATCAGGGTCATCAGGCAGAAGGCCAGGGGTCAAGTGGGTTGGGGGTCTCTGTAGCTTCTGTGCTTCTTGTCCCCCAGCCCTGCTCTACGCTGTTCACCCTGCTCAGCGGTAAAATGATGAAAGAGAAATCGCCATCCAGATACATTCCAGATGGAGAAAAATAACATTGGAAACATGATTCATTTGTAAAAAGAAAAACTAGACATTTTGATACCTTATTTTCTCACTTATTTCTGATAATGAATGAGCTGGTCCAGGAGGGTGGAATTGCCCTTTCCTGCAAACGAAAACCCGAAAAAGGGGCGGTAAGTAGCTGTGTAAGATCATAAAGCAAATATGTGAGGAACCCAGGGTCTCTGATTTTGACCCTGTGACTCTTGGGCTATTATTTTATAATCTTTTACTTAAAAAATAACTTGCACGCATGAACAGAAGTTAACATTTGTAAAAGGCAGACATTGTTTTTTTTTTTTTTTTTTTTTTTTTTTTTTTTTTTTTTTTTTTTGTGGTACGCGGGCCTCTCACTGCTGCGGCCTCTCCCGTCGCGGAGCACAGGCTCCGGACGCACAGGCCCAGCAGCCATGGCTCACGGGCCCAGCCGCTCCGCGGCATATGGGATCCTCCCAGACCGGGGCACGAACCCGTATCCCCTGCATCGGCAGGCGGACTCCCAACCACTGCGCCACCAGGGAGGCCCCAGACATTGTTTTGTAATAAGAAGCAGAGGTTTCAGGCACAAATTCTAGGTGTGTTGTCATCTCCGAGCCATGTAGCTCTGACTAAACCATCCAGTTACTCATCTGAGAAATGGGAAGACCCCTGCGGGCTTGCAGAGCCCCTCTGAGTGTCTGCTGGGCCCCGAGCCGTGCTGGTGGTCCGTTGCTTCCTGTCTCCCTTCCCTGAGCCCCAAACTCCACACTCAGGGACCGTTGTTGGGGCCACATCAGGGTTCCCAGGGCCCCACCTGCTGCTGAGATTGGACGGCTTTCAGTCTTGTCTGTGTTTTGTTTTCAAGACCCACTTCTGTTCTTGCAACCATTCTTTCGAGCTTATTTTGTGTGTGTTTCCCTTTCACCTTAATAAACTGAGAATCTGCATCTTTTAATGACACTAAGTTATACAGTGTTCATCTTCTCACAGTGTTTTGTAAGTTATCTTAGTTTTTAAATGGAAGTAGTCTTCAACATTTTAAGTCCAGAATTCTTGTTCAAGAAAAGCTCAAAACCCAGAAAGAGCTACTACGCTGTTTGCCAAAACATGACTTAAAAAATATTTCTATGAAAACAAATCAGCAAATAATTTGTGGTTCTCTTAATGGCTAGTGAGAATATATCCAGCTTTTACTTTATTATGAAAGGCAAGTTGCAACATTCACCTTCAATAAATAATATGAATTTTGTCAGACATCAAGATTCCAAGTTTCCCAGAAAAGTGCAATTATGATGATTCAAGTAAGAAGAACCCGGATTCCTGGGGCTGATGGCCTCCAGCCGCCACAGTCCCCACAAGCACCCCAGTCAGGGGCCTTTTGTGAGGCTAATGATGTGGCAGGGAGCGCTGGCCCGTCAGGATGGGCTGCGGAGACACTCATGCCTGTGGCCGGGGCTGCGGCAAATCCAGGGCGTGATGAGACCCTGCGGGCTGAGGAGTGCTGGACCCCCCAGAGATGTGCCCCTCTGTACTCCAGGGCTTGTGAGATGCTCAGCTTGTCGGAGGGGACGCTCACTGTGTAGGAGCACGGCGGTGGGGAGCGGTTCCAACGTTAGGATTAAGGAATCCAAGAGGAGGAATGATCACTTGTGGTCTTGGAAAGATTCATTCACTCACCGTTCAGCAATGTTTCTTGGAATCCTGTCTGTTTCAGACACACTTAGGTGTGTGGGATGTGGTCGTGATGATTCTGGCAGAGACCCGGCCCTCACGGATCTCACACTCTTAGGACCAGCGGAGAGAGGAGGGCGCACGCAGAGAAGAGGTAGCGTCAGGATTTGTGACTGACAGCTGTGAGGACAGGGCAGGAGCCGTTGCCGGGGAGGGCTCGGGCACACGGGCCCGTCTTGCAGGTGTTGTTGTTAACGGCAGTCACGTCAGGCACCTGCGTGGGTCTGTGTGAACCAGAGCACGTTTTCATCCTCTTCGGTGATAATTTGGGCACTCATGCACAGGAAGTAAAGGAGTCAATCGATTTCACCTTAGAAATAGACAAGCTTTGTAGTTCACCAAGCATTTCGCATTAGATGACTCCATCCCCACAACAAGCCTGCAGGTCCGTCCTACCCAGATGCAGGGCCTGACCTCCCCAAACTGGCTCACTGGGTGTTAATTCCACAGCCTGTGTCTAGTCAGTACCCCTGGTCCTGGGGAGGCAGTGTCTCCCACTGAGCCCAGCCCTGTGTCCAGTCGAGGTAACCACAGGGTTTCCCTAGTGGCGGACTCATAGGTTACTATCTCCCTTCCAGTTTCTGGTGGAGACCTGAGCCCTGCCCTGAATGGCCTTCCATTGTCTGAAAACCTGGCCTGTGATTTAGGGTGGCCTCTGTGCTCCCAGGCCTGGGGACCCTTCTCTTCCACAACCCCCCAGGAGCCCAAGGCTGTGCATAGCACCTGGAGACCCCTGCCAGGACCCCAGCTGCATCGGGGCTTTGTGTGTAAGTTGTGCACCTGGGTGATGGGGCGGGGGTGATTCCCCTCCTCTTACAGCTGAGGGAAGATGGGCTGAAGAAGGACCAGGTGACTTTCCTGCTGCACCAGAGCCCCAATCCCGACAATCCTCCTGCCACAGCAGAGATACCAGAGGAAAGACTTTTCATGAAAAATAGACGCACCTAAGTACATGACATAAAATAAGCCAAGTATTAAACAAAATCTTGAGGCCTTATTTCTTCATGTTTTAACTATCAAGACTTCTCCTCATATTGTATATTGTTTATAAACATTACATTGCCTAAATATGCTCATATTCTCTTTATATTATATTAAACTGTAATCTTCACTGTTCTCCTGAAAATAAACTAAACTTACGGAAGCAAAAGTTTTGTCTACTTTAATTCCAAACACGCTGTGCTTTCTTTCAGAGAACTATAGGTTTAATAATATATATAGACGTTTTTACAAGTCATTTGAGACAATTACATTTTGTTTTTCTTTTGAATATATGCTTTGGAATAAAGGAGAGTGTCTTTATGAAATAACTGTGGGTGACATACCTTATGGATATGAGGGCAGCGTTTACCCATGTGAACCGTCTCCTCACCCCTGCAAACACACATGCACACACACACATACACACACACACACACACGCACACACGCACCTTCACAGGCACCTTGGGAGACGCCCTCCCAACATGGAACTCACAGAACCATCATTGAAGTTACAGGTGCCCCTTTCAGACAGGTGACCATCTCAAAATAGAGTGAGGTGACTTCACATTTTAGAAGACACAAACCACATGAGAAATGAGAAATAAATCTTGCATTTCTAGGAGGGGCAGAATTGTTAGCTAATATGTGGAAAGGGAATTATATTTTCTAGCTGTAGAAAGTGAGACCCCATAAGCCTAACAGCTTCTTTTGTTCCTAATGTTTTTCTTTTTTTTTTGAAGTGTATCCTTTTATTTTTTTTTCTCATTAGTTATCTGTTTTATACATATTAGTGTATATATGTCATTCCCAATCTCCCAATTCTTCTCACCGCCCCTGCTCTAATGTTTTTCTAACCTGAGCAAGAACCCATGGCACACCGCAAAGCAGAACTCACCTGGGGGCTGGATGTTTTCTGCGTGGACTTGCTGTGTAAAATCAGTATGAGATTTTGGTAAATTAAAGCATCCCTTTCCCACGTCCTCTGCAATTTCCTGTACAGCTAAATTATACAACATGACAGACACAGATAAAGGAATGTAGGAAAGACTTGGTGAATTGCAATATTTGTGCAAAAGTTATATGCATATTGCTATATATTTCCATTTGTGTCATATTTTCTTATTGCTATAATGATAAAGCACTAAGAACCCAGATATGATTGGTAGAAAAATTATGTATATAATTTGTCCATCTATATCACTTACTTCTTTTTTTTTTTTTTCGGTACGCGGGCCTCTCACTGTTGTGGCCTCTCCTGCCGTGGAACACAGGCTCCAGATGTGCAGGCTCAGCAGCCATGGCTCACGGGACCAGCCGCTCCGTGGCATGTGGGATCTTCCCGGACCAGGGCATGAACCCGCGTCCCTTGCATCGGCAGGCGGACTCTCAACCACTGCGCCACCAGGGAAGCCCTCACTTACTTCTTTATTGACAGACTGGAAAAAAAGTCTATTACTAAAACAGATTATAACAGTATTGGGCAAAAGTTGTCTTATAATTTCAAGGCTTTTTCCTCAACAAATGCAATGAAGTATTTACTATGTTGCACTGAAAGTATGTCTGTGATCCTGTCCTTCTCAAGGCAGAAATTCATCAGGAACAGGGACCATACCTCACACATTTATGCAGGTACAGATGTCAGGAGTGAAACCGCTCCAGCCACCATAAGAAGACGGATTTGGTTGTAAAGACACATGTGCCATTGGATTTCAGGGCCTGTTGGGCTGAAAGAGTCCTGGGAGGGGGACCTGGGGGCAGTCAGGTCCTCAGGGGTCCCGCCTGCCGTGAACAGAATGAAATGGGCAGCTTAACTTCCAATTCCCGAGACAGACACATCCTTCTTAGGAGAGGCTATAGCAGGCTGGCACCACACATGCGTGCTGTTTCCCATAAATCAAGAGGAAAGACCAAACATCTCTTGGTTCTTGATTCAGATTATTAGATGCATGAGGGAAATTGTTGATGTTGAAATGCAAACTTGCATATAATGAACACTTTTCTTTTGGTTAAGGAGTCAAAAACTTCCCCAAGAGCCCAGCAGGGGGAGGAGGGGCCAGGGGAGCATGTGAACTCACCTCCTGTGTCTGCTGGGGACCGAGGATCCGGGCCTCCTGGCCCACCGAGCCGTGGCCGAAGTTCAGGGCTGGGGGTTCAGAGGCCCGTCCTCCTGTGCTTGTGCGGGAAGCTTCTCTAAGAACCTGCCATGGACTGGAGTAAGCCCGGGCAATTTGGGGGCAATGCCCAGCGCCCAGCCATGCTCAGCCTGTCTCTGCCTTGGACTCTTGAGCTGGATTTTCTCCAGCAAATGCCTGGGCGAAACCTGGTTACACAGAGTGAAATCTTTGAGTCAAATCTTTGAGTCAACTAGGCTTAGGGCTACGCCATGAATAACGTTATGATGCAGACACGTGTCGGATAAAGGAAGTGACAGATTGTCAAATTCCATATGCTTTATACCCAAGAGCAAAGATGTCTGGGTTTAAAGCCGGGACTTGAAAGGGTCTGAAGAGGCTGTCGCCACATTCGAGTGTCCCACACTTGGGAGGCACAAAGGTGGGTTGAACACAGAGCAGCCCTCCTCATGGAAGGCCAGGCACCGTCTAATTAGCGCAGACACCCTGCCGTGAACCCCAACTGCTGGACGCCAGCACGGCCGACCCCACCGTGGTGGGTCCTGTAACGGGCACGCTGCTGAGTGAGAGAGCTGTGAACCCAGAGCAGTAAAACAGAAGGAGCCGACCAGCCACAGAGATGGTGTCCCTCACTCTCAGCAACTGCCATGGTCCTCCTGCTGCACCTCAGGGGCGGCACTGGCACACAGCTCAGGGTGGGCAGCTCAGGGCTGCCCGCTTCTGCTCCACAGTCTAGGCCTGACTGTCCATGTCTCACTGTTAAGGTGTCGTTGTCCTCAAAGCTGAAGACAGTGCCTGCCTTTCTGTATGAACTGTGCTAAAGCACACATATGAGACTTCCTGGGAGGCTCAATGTGCAAAATGCCATTGACATCTGTTTCTGATCATCTAGAATGGAAGAAGGATCATTGCTCCCGGAGGTGGCAGGATTTTACATTACCTGAACTGTGGTGATGTGTGTTTATGCAACATTTCCAAGGACCAGAAACACTGGGCACCGTCGGCCTTCCTTCACTGCAGCTGGACGACACGTGTTATAACCTCAGTGAAGGACCACGTGAGCAGGTGCTCAGTAAAGGTGAGGTTCTTTCCTTCTTTGCCTTTAGATAGTTTTAACATAAAGGCATTGAGTGTGAGGGAATGACTTACATTTAATCCTCCAACCCTCTCGTCTATAAGTCAAGGTTTATTATGAAATGTGCCACTGCCGGCCTCCGTGTGACATCACTTTTCTAAGGACAAGGCTCAAAAGGTGCTTTTCCTTGGAGATCTAGGACACTGCAGGTTGGGCTGGCCTGTAGACCTCCCCAGTGGCTGCCGTTCCCAGCCTGAGGGCCCGAGGCCCGGCCAGCGCCACCAGCCCACCTCCAGCTCTGGTCCACTCTGCTTCCCAGCAAACACGCCAGATTCCCTGCCTGCGTCTGCAGCCCTGCCCTGGTTTCCTGTCTTCCCTCCATCTCCACCTGAAAGCAGACAGAGCTCTAGGCTTCTTACTTGCCTAAGACCCTGGTGTGACTTCGACCATCTCAGCTCAGTCCAAGCCTTCGCGGGGCCTCCAGGGCCCCTTCTGCCCTTTCCAGCCGTACCCCCCACCGGCCCCTCGCCTTGCTCCCGGCTGATGGGCCATGCGGGCCCCTCATCCCAAGCGGGTCCAGACACCTCCTCCTGGAGCCCTGCTCCCCGCGCTCCCTCCGCTGGGCAGCTCTTGCCCTCGGGTCTGTGAGGAGGTTGGGATGCTGTGGCCCAGGCTGGGTCTTCCTCCTGTTGGTGTCCCTGGGACAGTCTCCCCTGCGGTCCTCCACACCCAGCCAGCACAGAGACCTTGCTCCCTGTACAAGGTTAGCTCCTGCTACTTATTCTCAAGGTCGTCCATATTTTATTTGCCTTCACAACGTTGAGTTAATATTTCAGTTCAATAATTCTTCAAGAAATTACTTATTTTTTCCTTGTTATACAGGCAGACCTTGCAGATACTGAAGGGTTTAGTTCCAGACCATGGCAATAAGGCGAACATCACATATAACAGTTATATGTACACTATATCATGGTTATTAAGTGTGCAATAACATTATGTCTATAAAGCAATGGATATATCTTCATTAAAAAATACTTTATTGCCAAAAAAACAAATCTAACCGTCATGAGTCAACAGCGAGTGGTAATCGTTTTGCAATAGTAACATCAAAGATCACTGATCAGAGATGACCATAAGAAATACGATAATAATGAACAAGTTTGAAATATTGTGAGAATTACCAGAATGTAAGACAGAGACACAAAGTGAGCAAATGCTGTTGGGAGAAATGGCTCCGACAGACTTGCTCGATGCAGGGTTGTCACAAAACTCTAATTTGTAAATATTGCGATATCTGGGAAGCTCAGTCAAGGGGAGTCTGCCTGCATATATAGTGCCTGATGCGGTGTCTGGAGCAAAACGAGCAGTTGATAAATATCTATTGCTGTAACGAACAGTAGCTCTTTATGTGTAAGCGTGTGGGTGTAAGCAGAAGACCATTTCCAGGGTGCTAAGTGTCTTCTTTATGACCGATGGCTCTGGAGGTCTGGCATCTTTGTTGTCAATTCTGTGACAGACTAAATATCTGTGTCCCCCCCCCCCCAGTTCACATGTTGAAGCCTTACCCCCCATGTGATGGTATTTGGAGGTGGGGTCACTGGGGTGATGAGGTCATGAGGGTGCAGCCCTAGTGAATGGGATTAGTGTCCTTATAAAAGAGGCCCAGAGGCCCCTTCACTCCTTCCTCTATGTGAGGACCCAGCAAGAAGATGCCAGGAATTGGGTCCTCACCAGACACTGAATCTGCCGGCACCTCGATCTTGGAGGCCCAGCCTCCAGAACTGGGAGAAATAAGTGTCTGTTGTTTATAAGCTGCCCAGTGTGGGGTGTTCTGTTACACAGCCTGAGCGGACTGAGGCAAACGCCTTTTTTTACCTTCAGAAGATGGCATCCTCTCTTGTAGGCAGGTGATGGGTCGATGGATGCATACGTACGTATGTAGACAATATATCGCTTGTCTATGGCAGGGGCTGTCATTCTGCCCCACTGGCTGGCCCTGTACGTGCCGCTTCTCACCACCCAGCCTCCCCGCCATCCCTCCCGGTCTGACTTAGCGTTTGTCTCAGGTGAAGCTCCCCGCCTTGCCGTGTTCTATGAATGCTGATACAGATAAGGAACTGTGCTGTTTCCACAATTTCCACATACCCCCCAACCCAGCTCCCGACCCCCTGCATAACAGTCAGTCGTCACACAAACACACAGAAACAAGCAAACAAGCAAACCACACAGAGCCCTGTGTGAGTAGCGGAGCATACAGGGAGTCTGGGGACGAGAGGGCATTACTGCGGTACCTCAGGCAGCTCTCAGTCAACCCCGAGGCGCTCGTTCCCCAGAGTACTGTGGCCTCGGCCATGGTCCTCAGGCCCCCTTCTGTGATCTGCATCCTGTTCCTTTGCTTCAGTTCTGAGCAGCTCACCTCCTCTCCTCCTTCTTCTGCCAGCTCCTGCCCTGGAATCACCTTCATCCTGGAGCTGCTTGTAAAGGAATCTGTCTTCCTAAACACAGCTTTCTCCCTGAGAGGCTTTCTGGGAGCAGCTATCAAATACCTCTTCTGATTATACAGCAATATATAAAACTGCCAAAAAACAAAAAAATCACTCACTGCACCCATAGAAAATGGAAGATGCTCATTTGATCTGTCATCATTTGGCAGGTACCAAACATAATTTTAGTTTTATGGCAGATTTTACTGGCTCGTGAGAAGAGAAAGCCCAGTCCTTGTTCTAATGAGCTTAGCGCCCAGCTGGGCAACCAAAGATAAACACAGGAAGCAGCACACTCTGGCCACGAAGCAGTGCTGTCCTATGGTCCAGGCTGTGGGCGGTGTCAGAGCTCAGAGGGAAGAAGGCAAGGGCCACGGCGCACGGAAGACACAGCACAGATGCCAGATGACAGCGCTGGGGACATTTCCCGGTGCAGGTCAAAGAGCATCTGACTCACACAGGCCCCATGACGCTGGGGAGGTATCAATCTGGTCCTTGAAGGGAGGAGGGCTTCCAGCTCATCAATGTCCCGATTTCTCCCTGTGTGTCAGCAGGGCATCACCCTCACTTTGAGTTGATTTCCACTATTATTGCAAAGAGGCCACAGCACCGAGGGCCCCTGCTTACATACCCAGATCCAGAAACAAAGTGAGGTGTCTGAAGCCCAGAGGAAATCCAATCGTCAGCTGCAAGGCAGTGAGGGTCCAGCGGAGGGACAGAAAGGGCTGAGGCTGTGGAACAGCGGGAGCTCAGCCCTGAGTGACAGGTAGGGGTCAAGCCTAAGCGGTGACAGAAGGAGGAGACGGGGAGCTCGTGGTCACCAGGGCAGGAGGGAGGGCTCAGGAGCCAGGGGAGGAGGCCGCGGAGCTGGAGTGCAGTCTGTGCAGAGCGAGAACAGGCCCGGGGCGCCTTCCTCTGGGCTGCGGGCTTGGCTTGGTGCCCCCCACCCCAGAAGGTGTGATGAGAGCAACTCTGCAGAAGAAACCACCACGGTCGGGGTGCAGAACTCGGGGTACCTGCTCAGGGGAGGGGAGCTGCCGGGGGCAACCGGGGAGGAAGGGGGCCCCTTCCCCATCCAGCCCTGTCTCCCTCCAGGGGCCCCCGGGCCGCCCCGATGGGGGCCCAGCTAGGGAGGCAGAACCTGGTACTTATACCCTGAGTGCGACATCACCACTTCCACCCAGGGAAGAACTGGCCTGACCGACATGGGACCCAGGGCCTGAGGCAACTTCCTAGTCACTGATTCTGGAAGCCGGTCTGATCACCCCAACCCTGAGCCTAAGCCCTCCTGCCCCCCTGCCTCTCGTCCTCCCAGCGTGGGGAAGCATCTCCGGGTCCATGGTGGGGCGAACAGGAGCCGCACCGGGACGACCATGGGGCTGGAGGTGGAGTCCTGTCTGCTTGGGTCTGCACCGGGGCCTCCCAGGGCTCCCTGGGTTCCCACGGGACTGTGCTCCTCCCACAGGGAGGACGGCCCCCTCATGGTGTACCGCCGGCACCCAGCAGGGCAGGCCGTCAGAGGTGGGCTACTCAGCAAGTTTGGGAGAAGGAAAAATAATAGCGAGGAGAGGGCTGAGTTTCTCTAATTTACCAGGAAAACAAAGGGCTGGGACGTCTGTCTGAGCAGCTCTCGAGAGGTGTCATAGAAACTCCGGGGTGGGACATCGGGGCAGTGGAGAAAAGTGAGCTGGGGCTGGTCCTCACGTGGAACTGGTGGCCTTTGCTAAAGCTGCATTCCACCCTTACACTTGACAAAGGGAGAGAGGGAAAGAAGCCGAGCTGGCCAGGTGATCGAGGAGCCATCTGTCAGGGCCAGGTTTTCCATCTCTCGTGTCCCTGAAGACAGTTGGAAAGATCTAATTTGCAGGCTGCTGTTGCTGGCACACGCTCACCACCCTGATCCTTCGTTAGAAGCTGTTCCTGTTGAATGATATCCCTGAACGATTAATTCTGGGAGCTTGAAAACCACTTAGGGAAAGTCTTCAGAATAACATTAAGAGCTTGTATTCACAGAAAGAATCTGAGCCACACTGACAGATGATCCCACCCTGTTACCAAGGAATATTTGCATTTTAGGTGGTATTTCCCAAGGAGGAATCACATATTACAGCTTGCAAGAAGGAAGAATGGAAAACAGAATCCATGTGGCATTCCAACTTTCCTGTGATTCACTATGAATCTTTCTTTCAAAAGTTAGCTGTGAGTCTCTGTAAATTCTCCTGGGAAAATAAAATTAATACATGAGATATATGCATAAAATTAATCCATAGATGGATGCATAGGATGATATTCATGAAGGCCAGCAAGAAGCTTATTGCCCAGGCAGTGCTCCAGAAATGTGGTGAAGGCATCACAGTGGGATCAAAGGCAGGCTCCACTTTTAACAAATTGCCTTCACTCCAACCAAGGAAGAGCTTCCAGAATATACATGCATGTGCCTGGCAGGAGTGCGGAGGGTAAGGTGAAAGATAATAAACATAGGGGGTCACAAATTCTAGACTTTGCTCATTGCCAGCTCCATTTAAGAGGTTTAGCATTAGAAGAAATTGCAAGTTTGGTTTAAGTGAAGGAAAATGTCGTCAACAGCATTTCCCAAGATGGATTCTCTCAGGTCAATGATGTGCTTTTTCTGTGGGATGTGTGTGGCTGCAGCTTCACATTACATTTACTACCTGTGAATTTTATTCTCACGGGATGACAAGTAAGGTCAATGCTGCCACGTCTGTGAAGATGTTCTCTCCTTCCTTATCTGCTCACGACCGTGAGGGCAGTTGTCATCACACTGAATTTCCTTGTGAAAAGGGGAAGAAAGATCAGCTCCCGCTAAAACGTCTGCTTCCCAAGCAATGTCTTTATCCTGCCTGGTTTGGTTTTGGTGCCAGCAGGAAGCAGTTCCTACGTGTATGTGCCGTGGGTGGGAGTATCGTGTCCTTGATGTCGGTACCAGGGACCAGTGTCAGGAGTGTTGACAAGATCCCTAGTCATGGGCCACATGGGAATAAATTTAACTACCTTCACATATGTTACTTCACCTCATCAAAACTCTGTGATGCAGTTTTTTTAATTTTTTTTCTTTTCTTTTTTTTTTTTTTTTGCTGTACGCGGGCCTCTCACTGTTGTGGCCTCTCCCGTTGCGGAGCACAGGCTCCGGACGCACAGGCTCAGCGGCCATGGCTCATGGGCCCAGCCTCTCCGCAGCATGTGGGATCTTCCCGGACCGGGGCACGAACCCGTGTCCCCTGCATCGGCAGGCGGACTCTCAACCACTGAGCCACCAGGGAAGCCCAGTTTTGTTAATTTTATCAAGTAAGTCTATGTTATGATCCCACAGGGCTGCTCGAGATGGTCCAGGTCTCGCCCACCCCCTGCCTACGTGAGCAGCAGACCCAGGACCCCCGGGCCTCCTGCTTCTAATCTGTTTCATCCTTCTCAGCCTTTTCCACCCAATATCTAACTGAAGCCACACAGCATGAGACGTCAGCCCACAGGCTTGCAGACTCTGAGATTAATCTAATAAAAATGCCTTTGGCATTGTGTTCACGACCACATGCAAAAAGAAATCTTTCTGTACGTCATCACCAATAGCGTCTCTTTGAATTATCCACAGTTTGGATGAGGGATCAGTCAGCACCAGGCTATTTATACCTGGTGGAACAATCCCGAAAGAAAACTCCCAAACCCTGAAAGGCCAGGTGGGGAGACCCCAGGACACACACTGCACTGCTATCATTTCTCCTGACTTGCTGCAAATAGGTGCAACATTTCCTATTTTGCAAACGTGTTAAAAATCACTACTAATCACTACCATCCCCTTTCAAATAAAATTCAAAATACTGTCACACTGTATCCACAGAGAAAAACGAGCCACTAAGATTACAGCAAACACTAGATTTAAAATGTTTTTGGCCCCAACAGAAAGACGGCACTGGTTTTGTCCGACTGGTGACCAAGGGGCTCCAAGAGCACTCAGGGCCCTGAAGCATCAGAACCCACGTT
Organism: Hyperoodon ampullatus; assembly: GCF_949752795.1. Lineage (NCBI taxonomy): Eukaryota > Metazoa > Chordata > Mammalia > Artiodactyla > Ziphiidae > Hyperoodon > Hyperoodon ampullatus. The sequence goes on along the minus strand of NC_136925.1, from coordinate 88,678,844 downwards.
TTGTTTGTTTGCCCTGACAGCCCTGATGACTGACACCCGGGAAAGAACGCCCCTTTCCCCTCACCCGGCCCACACAGGCCCCCTCCCTGGTGGTGATGGGGTCGGGAGCTAAGCCCTCAGACCCCTGGCTCCCCAGAGCCTGTAGTGGGCAGGTCTCAGCTCCACGGCTTCTAGAGAACAAGAGACGTGGTGTCTGGGCTCCGGGTTCCCATGAGGTCAGATCAGACGTGCACACGCACGGCTTGGAGCGTCTCACTGTGACGGGCAGCAAAACAAGGGGAAGCCACGTCCTCGTTCACTTCACAGGGACCACACTCCCCCAGGCGTCCCACCTGGCAGGTGGGCATCGGCTCTCTTGACATCACAGCGGTAGGTGTGCAGCCCAGTCCTGTGACAGCTCAAGGTTACAAGGTGACCCAGTTTCTCTCAAAAGTAAGGAGACTTCAGTCACAGCTTCCCATTTGTGAGGCGGGAACCCAGAGTCTATATTTCCTGTCAGTTACAGAAAGAGCTCTATTTTAAGACTAAACTTTAACTGCCAATGTAGGGAAGATTGTATGGATTTATTCTTGTTTAGGAGTCAAAAGTCTACCATAATCACTGATTCCCAGATTATGTCGGGGCCCTGGCTTAACTGAAGAGAACTTCAGACAGTCCCCCTGCAGAGACGCTCGGGGAGTGGGCAGGGGCACATGTGCGCTCTGTCACGTCCAGCAGAGAGCCCGCTGTCTGGTCAGTGAGGCTGAGGTGTTTGCAGACTGAGAGGACTGGGAATGAGGGTGGCGTTTACTGTCAGCAGCAGTACTGTGTGAGCTGCAATGATGTCAACGATTCAGGATAAGGCGTTTCACGTTCACACTCGCAGGTACACTTGACTTGTCCTGTGTCACCGTCCTGTTGTTTGTTCATAACTCTCTGTCCCTCTTGGTGGAGGTTTCCTGGTGTAATTTATCAGGAGCAGTCCATGAATTGTCAAGAACACTGTCAATTAAAGAGAATCTCCATTTGTACCTGGAATTGCTCAGAAAATGCCCAGAATGTGATGCAAAACATCCTTTGTTCATCAGGCCTGAGCTGAGGCTGCATGTCGTCCTGAGCTCAGCTCTGAGCTGAGGACACGGAGGGTCTGTGAGATGAACACGCACTAGAACTATGCTGCTAACCCATCTCCACAGGACACATTCTTTCTAGAATGAGCAAGCATTTGCTGCTTTTGGCTGGGTTGTAAATTATCTTCTATGAGATAAATCTTTTGGCTAAAATATTATTTTTAAAGATTCTCAAATGCTTAGGTCTTCATTCCTGCATTAATTAAATTACATGGAACCAGTGTCTCCGAACGCTGCTCACATGACCTTAACTCAGAGGATGCTCTTATTATGTCATCCTCTTTATGCTCATCTTCCTCATTGGCAAGGAAGAGGAGGGTCCGATAAGTAAGGGAAGAGTCCTTCAGTCTCAGGCCCGGAATGAAGGTCTGTAGGCAGGGAGCCAGCCGTGAAGCCGGGCCATGCTCTCCAAGGCTCTTACGGTAAGAGTTCTGACCCTTCCCACTGGCTGACGAGGGCTCCAAAGGCTTCGCACTGAGGTTTAAGACCTGAACTTTCTGTCAAACATACGTTGATTTATTGGTCTTAGGGTTCTCTTTTGCTCTTTATGAAGACCACGCCCAGAAAGTATCTATCGTATGTAATGCAATGTGATAGTCATTAAACTATACAAAACTAATTAGAAGCAGAAAAGATGATATTTAAAAAATGCATATTGTGTATCCACGAATGAGGAGACTTACACTTTCCATTCTTTATTCATCCATTTGTTTGTTCATTCATTTGTGTGACAGTGACTGTCCATCTGCTGTGGGCTTTCAAAGTGGCTTGTTTTTTTATTTCAATTCTCTTCCTCTTCTACCTAAATTTAGAAGCTTTTCCAAATTCTCGCCATCCACTCGCTGCCCCATCAAAAGCCATCTTAGGAATGTGGGACGAGGAAGAGGAAAATTGGGGCAGCCCCGAGGAGGGGGGAGGGGTTGGGGTCCTGGCAGGGGTGCAGCGCAGCAGGAAGGGCCCTGGCCCTGGGGTGGCCAGGAGGGCGGGCAGGAGTGTGTGCAGGCCGGAGGAAGGCTGCATGCATCTGGCCACTCTGAATCCAGCTTGACTTGGGTACTGTCATCCGCTGATGGTGAGTGTAGGAAACTGGACCTGCCTTTGTGCTGGAGGAAAAACCCACTTGGAACAAAACTTCAGATTCATACCTTTTCTTCTCCAAGATGTTGCCAGCATTTCTCTTCTGGTATTAGAGTTGCTACACAGACCCCGGAGGCCAGCCTGGTTATCGATTTCTTCTAAGGACATGGACGGATACCTGAAATGTTCTTTCTTACTCCTTGAAATTCAATAGCCTCGTCAGTATATGTCTTGATACAGACCAAGTTTTGTTTTCTGTAACAGAGTGAATTCTGCTCAGTAGTCTCGATTCCTTACTTCAGAAACATCTTCTGAGATCAGAGTATTTGTTTGCTTCTCACTTCTTCTCTTAGCTGGAACCTCTGTTGGGATGATAAATAGGGAGAGTTTGGGCAGCCACCACCCCAAGGAAAGTCCCCTGCAGCAGAGCAGCAGTTGATGGTGGGGAAGGCGTGGGCTGTGGAGTTGGGGGCTGGGCAGGTTGGGGAGGAAGCCAGACCCCGGGCACTTTCATCACTGGAAAGAGTGGTCGCGGATGGCGCAGCAGAAGCTTGGATAATTTACATAGTCATTCTTAACTGATGGGGAAAAAGAGAATTGTTAGGGCAGCGTCACTAAATGCTGTTCAAAGCAGTGTCTCATAGGGCATCTGAAACAGCACACAGACGGTGATCGCTTACAAAGTTCAGAATTTAAAACAAATACGTGTAGACAACCTTTATGGAGAACCTCCTGGGTACCCACCTGGCTTTGTGTAAGTGCTCGGCGACAGTCATATTATTCAAACTGCCCAGAGATGCCATTACATCAGTTTTACAGATGAATAAACTGTGTCCGAAACAGGTGATGAGATGAACCAGCAGAGACTGGATCTGACCTCGGGTCTCCTGACCTCAGGACGGGTGGTCCTAACCACTCTGCTACACCAATTCCAAAGACAGGAGGATCTAGATATTCCCACAAAAAAAGGAAACAAATGAACTATTTTTATTATCCATTGTTAACAAATCCCAAAGTTTTGAGGAAAAAAAAAAAAAAGAACAGGGGACTCAGAAACAGAAATCTAGAGCCTTCTGCTCTGGGCTCCAGCATGAGGTGGGCTGAGCCTCCTGGCCTGACTGGGCCACTGTGTGGCCTTAGGGAGCGTCCCGACACTGAAGAAATACAAGTGACAGCGGGGCCAACGTCCAGGGCACTGACCAAGCGGCAGAGTCCCACGTGCTAGATGCTTTACCCTTCACCGAGGCTCTAGGGGGCTCACGCTTTGCTCTTTTTAAAAAGATCTTCAAACATGTCAGCTCGGTGGGCCGGTTGGGAGGGTTAAGTGGGATTAACCGTGTCAAACACTCAGTTTAGAGCACTCCCACCCCAGAGCAGTTTTAAATGTTGTCTATAAAACGTACGTATCTCTTATCCCTTCTCTCTCCATCAACGGTGATGAAGAAACACAGTGGAAACACACCTTCGGGTGAAGAACGGAAACGTCGTGCTGATCCGGAGGTGAGAGAGTCCAGGGCTTTTAGTAGATATGCCCGCGATGAGGACCGCGGTCTGGGAGTGGCCGGGGCTGAGGTCCTGCCGGTGTCTGGCATCGTCGAGGGACAAGGTGGAGGAGAGGGGATGGCCAGGACCGCCGGGGCGGACGGGAGGGGAGGCAGCGCTGGGTCCCACCCCTCAGGCACAGCCCAGGGCACCCACCAGAGAATGAGGGACAGACCAGCTACGGTGACCACGAGACGACCTAGGACGGGGACAAGGGCTGCTGGGAGCTCTCTGCATGATGTGCCCGCACGCCCTGGGGAGAAGCACCAAAGCCGTTTTCCCATCTCACAGCATCAACGACACCAGCGCATTCAGAAGAAAGGAATAGGCCACGTGCCTCCAAGGCCTGCAGCTCTGTGTGCCACGGCAGCCGTGCCTCGCTCCTGAGGGCACCGACAACTAAACCCGCCTCTGAAAACCGCTTCCCGAGGACGTATGTGAAAATGATTCAGTGTTGATCTTAACTGGATAATATTTCTTTATTTATCCAAAGGGAGGAAAAGGTTTTTAAATATTATGAAGGTTACAGATGAGGCTTTGAAAACAAACAACAACATGATGTATTTTCAGGAGATTACAAAATAATTTGAGCTTTTAAAATATAAAGTTATAGGCATGAGTCTAAACGTATAACTTGGCCAGACAAAGTTGCTGGGGATTTGCCTATTCTTAACTCATTTTGCACATAACACCGACCTCTCTCTCCACTGTGGTGTGGCTGGACTGGTGGCAAGGCTGCCACGTCCCCCTAGCCCTGTGCTGACTTCAGGATGGGGGACACGCCCTCGGCGCTCTCCGGCGGCCCCAGTGGGTGCCAGGAACCCCAGCAGACAGCTCGAGATGCTCACAATCTGATGTTCAGTCGCATAAAGTGTCATGGTCCTCCTTCTCCAAATGGCTCTTGGCAATAAATGTTTCCAGGATTCTTCCATCCATAGTCCACACAGAGCAAAACTTAAAGGGAAAATAGTCCCTCGAACCTTACGGCACCCTTACACTGCCGCTCTCCCGACCTCACTCCCAGCCCCAACCGGCAGGTGACGGCTTGGCCCCTGAGGCCTACTGACACCCACTCTGCACCTCTTGGGGGGACCAGCGCCCGCCACGTTCTTCCCTCGATGCTGAACCTGCAGCTTAGCCCCTCCAGACCTGAGCCACCAACCAGGAGCATTTCGAGGCCCCTCAGGCGGGACGAACCTCAGCACGGCCCTGCCCACTGCAGCAGCCTGATTCAGGACGTTAACTTTGGAAAGTATTGTTCAAGGACACAGTTACCTCTTCTTCTCCAAGCCCCCTCTACACATGTAGTAGAGATTGTCAAGCACATGGTGGAGACAGGATACCACGCAAAGTAAAAGTGCGCTTTTCTGGGCCAACGTCCTGGGAAAGGGCTCCAGGGGGACTTCCTGTGAGCATGGCCCACACCCCTCTCTCCTTTGTTCTTCAGAATTCTTTACTCACTCAGACTATGGAAGACTGATTGCAACCACTTCCTGGCGGATTGAAGACACTGCAAACAGTGCACAGAATTGTGCTCACGTGTCCTTTACTTTCCACGGATGTCAAACTCTCCTCTGGCTAATCATAATCATTTTAAAACAAATTAGTCTTCCCGGTTCCCACGTTTTCTTTCTCAAACTTTGATAAATCATTTAAAAATTCCTTTAATACATTGCTTTAAAATATTCCTCAGATAAGCAGAGTTTCCTCCTGCCCGAGTCCACCAGCCGTGTCCTGACCGCCCCCGCCATGCACACAGCAATTTCCCTGCAGACTCTCCATCTCGGTGTGGGCTGATCCTCTGGACTTGTTTTTTGCTTAAACTTTCAATTTCCCATTTGCTTGTGATACCATATCATTATTTACCACCTTATGATTTCTAGTTTGTTCAAATTTTTGTGGAGGTAGTGAGAGTGACTTAAGGGTGTATTTAGGGACGTCTGGGAACAGTGGCTCCACCCTCAGGCCCTCCCAGGTCTCCGTGGGGCTGGGTGTCCAGCCACACTCTGCTGGGACCGAGATAAAACCATCCATGATGAAAGAGCATTTTATCAGCTTTTGAACCAGAGGAGGAAATGCTTGTGTTGTGACTGGAAAGTAATAGAAATGAGCCCTTATTCCCTGCGCTTGGAAAGACAAAGAGGACGGCTGACAAAGAGAACAGTAAAGCCGTCAGGTTTGCCATGACCTAAAAATAGAGAGTCGGTTTCTGGGGACCAAACTGGAGGGCTGGAGGCCCTGCTCCGGGAGGGTATGGCAGGCCAGCTGGATGCTGGCGACGAGACTTGATTTTATGAGCACCAAGGAAGCCACTTTAGTGGGAGAGACGTGAGCCTGACCCCACTGGTAAGTGGGTCACACTCTCAAGCAGCTGGCAGTTGCAGCCTGAGCCAGAGGCTGCCTGGCAAGGCCAGCCTGGCCCCCATGGAGTCCACTGGCCCGTTCTGGGTGTGGAGGCCAGGCCCTCAGGCTGGGCCTGGCTCCCTGGATGGGGCCCTTTCTCTCTGGCTCCCTGGACGTGGCCCAGTTGGAACATCTGTCCCACTCGCTGAAGTTGAAGCCTAATTCACACAGACTCAGGGATCCATCTCGACATCCCCAAGAGCACATCCTTTCCTGGCATGTGAAGCTATTCCTGGGCTTAATTTGGGGCCTGGACTGCTGCCCAGGGACGAGCTCATTTCAGAGGGCCCGGTCCCCCAGTGCTGGGGTCTCCTGTTGCCCGAGCTTGCCTGTGTGCGCATCCGCTGCATCACCAGGCCTGCTGGGCCTTCTCCACTCTGCCCCGTACCGGCTACCTCACATAACACTTGGTCTTGTCCTCACAGATGCTCTGCGCACTTGGCGCTGACTTTCACTATGTCCCAGGAGCCAAGGTGCCGAGAAGTCGAGTCCTGTCTACGCTGGATCCTCACGGGACCCCGTCCGGTGCAGAGACAAAGCCTGGTGACTCCCCTTTGGCCCCAGAGAGGGCCTCCCAAGGGGACTCGAGCTCTGGCCGAATGTGGTGTCTTGGGTAAGTTCCCCACCTCCTGAGTTCAGTTCATCACTGAGCAAGGCAGAGGGACTGTGGGACCCGAGAAAACCTGTGTGAACAGGTTCACGTGAAGCCTGCACGCGGTGAACCCTCAGGAAACACGCTTCACTGCTGTGCTGTCTATAAAATGCCTTCTAACCTGTGGGCGGATTTCGTCACTATCCCGACATCGTCCCCTTTTCCTCATACCCCCAGGACTCCGCCATCTTGCCCAGGCTCCTGAACTGTCCAGAGTCAAGCCTGGTTCAGCCAATCACAGCCCCATCACAGCAGACGTTTCCTGCTCACATGGGGAGAGTGTGGACCAGCAGCAGCTTTTGAGGACCCACGGGAGCCCCACAAGTGGAAGGTGGATGTCAGCTTTATTTTATGAACATATCCTGCATGAGTTAACCTTTAACAATTTCCTCATGGCCTAGATTCATACAATTTCTGCAGAGCTACAGAGATAGTCCATGTGACCCATGTGATGTGATGTGGAGTAGTTACAGCTGGGAGACCTATGAGACGTCAGGTAAATGGTGTCAGGAGTCCAGGTGGGGCGTTTCGGCACACAGTGCTCTTTAGACCACACAGACGGGACCACCAGGGAAGATCAGCGGGTATGGGTGCGTTTCCAGTAGCCACATCAGCTTGGCTTTTCACGGAGTACCCAGTGGGCCTGGTGTGGGGCTCAGTGCTGTCCTGCTGGGCTTTGGCCGAGGAGGTGCCAGGCGAGGTGCTGACGGAGGGCCTCACTGGGCTTCCCCTCGGCTCCCACCTGCCCTGCACGTCCTTTTCCTAGAGCTGTCCTTTGGGACTGGAGGAGCTGGTCCCAGAATCAGTGCTTTTCACTTATTTATTTATTTTTTTAAATTAATTTGTTTATTTTTGGTGTTGGGTCTTCGTTTCTGTGTGAGGGCTTTCTCTAGTTGCGGCAAACAAGGGCCACTCTTCATCGCGGTGCGCGTGCCTCTCACTATCGTGGCCTCTCTTGTTGTGGAGCACAGGCTCCAGATGCGCAGGCTCAGCGGCCATGGCTCACGGGCCCAGCCGCTACGCAGCATGTGGGATCTTCCCGGACTGGGGCATGAACCTGTGTCCCCTGCATCGGCAGGCGGACTCTCAACCAATGCGCCACCAGGGAAGCCCAGTGCTTTTCACTTATTTTTAAAGACGGATATGAGAAACGAAGATAAGGTTTTATGCGTCCAGTGGTAACCCTTTTTTCAAACAACCTGAACCTTAAGGAGTCACTTTTTTTAATGAAAAAGCAACCTTAAGCCACAAATCTCATGCGTTTTTGAACAAGTGCTCTTTTAAACTCCATAACTGGGAAATACAGCAGTTTTTTTCTGCTGAGTAATTTTCAACAAGCCTTAGTAGAAGGTGCCCTGAAGATGCCCCTTAAGTGAAAGAATAAAGGTGCTGCCGTCCTTGCCTGCATTCACCCCACCTGGACTGGAATTGTGTGCTTTGCCCTCCACCCCATAGCCCCCCATCCCTACCCTCCCTGTTCAGGTCTTAGAGTCGTGGGCAGGACTGGCCTCTGCTGGCACCGTGGTAGCATCTGCCCGCGTGCCCCCCGACGTGGACGGGGAGGGTGACCAGTCACCTCTCAGCACAGGATCTGGCCCACGGTGACTGCAGCCGGGACGTAGGCCCGGGAGGCTCAGGGCTCTGGCGGGTGGCACGTGTCTAGTGATGCTCACCACTGGGTGGCCGTCCTGTGGTGGGAAGTGTCACAGGCACCACGGCCACTCTTGGTTACCGCATCCTTCCAGCTTCTGGGTGACTCCTGTCGGCACGTGGCCAAATCCCCCAGGGCGGACGTGCTGAGGACCAGAGCCCTGCAGGTCGGCGTGTGTACGGGCTCAGCAGGACAGTAAGCGGGGTGCACTGAGGGCAGTACCTGGCAGACGGTGGTCATTTAGTGAGTGGCGGGGGGACCGCGGTCACTCCTCACCAGTAACAAACCTCTGGGCCCACTTCTATTGAGCGTGTGCTTTGTTCTAGGTGCTCAGAATTTATCAGTTAAAAACTAGGGCTTCCCTGGTGGCGCAGTGGTTGAGAATCTGCCTGCTAATGCAGGGGACATGGGTTCGAGCCCTGGTCTGGGAGGATCCCACATGCCGCGGAGCAACTAGGCCCGTGAGCCACAACTACTGAGCCTGCACGTCTGGAGCCTGTGCTCCGCAACAAGAGAGGCCGCGACAGTGAGAGGCCCATGCACCGCGATGAAGAGTGGCCCCCGCTTGCCACAACTAGAGAAAGCCCTCGCACAGAAACGAAGACCCAACACAGCAAAAATTAATTAACTAATAAACTCCTACCCCCAACATCTTAAAAAAAATTAAAAAAGTAAAAAATATCCTTGGTCAGCCTACATTCTACAAGCAGAAACAACCAGTAAAGAAGGGACCTAAGTAAGCCAATTGCACGGTATGTTAGAGGCGAGCATGCTCTGGGGACACCCTCCCACGGGGTTCATGGAGGTGCTGGGAGAGGCCCTGGTGGACGTCTGGGGGAGAGGAGCTGGGATGGAGGAGACGGGCTTGATCACACAGAGTATAGGTGCTGCTGGTAGGTGAACAAAGGCTAAGACAGAAAGTGGTCATTGATGAGCATGGCTGGGCACCGGGGACAGGAGCGGGGCTAGTTCACTGGGTGGTGAGGATGGAGGTCTGGGTGGGGAGGATGGGGGGAGGGGAGGCCCTGGGGAATGAGAGTGCAGAGCCCATCCAGGAGCTCAGCTACAAAGGGAGCTGGCAGGAGAGTGTGGCCCAAAGGAGGGCTCTGCTAGGCTTGTTTTGATTGTGTTTAACTGGGGCAGACACCAGCGTGTGCTCTTGCTGATGGAAAAATCCCGTAAGAAAACAATGATGCTGGAAGAATAAGCAGAGCTCTGCTGGAGGAAAGCTATCGAGTTGGCGAGATGGAGGGCGTCCAGGACATCTGCTCAGGACAGAGACATGGACAGATCCTCAGAGTTCCCAGGCACCGACGCTGGGGGTGAGCGGGTGGGACAGCAGGAGCCTGTGGGGACTTGCTTCCGAGAACCAGAGAATGTACCAGGGATCTGAGCACGGAGATGAGGACAGAGGAGGTGGAGGCCGAGGAGAAGGGGGGCAGGAGGTGGTGACCGAGGCCCTGGGAGTGAGGGGACCGGGCCAGGAGAGCAGGCTGAGGGGCCCTGAGGTCCCTGCATCATCCTGGGAGCTCCTCCACCAGTGAGCGTCTACTGCATAATTGCAGACACGGAGTTGGAAGAGTGTGTGATCTGATCAGAGTCCTGTCCACAAAGCAGGGAGTTCCCCAAATGCTGGGATGGCAAGAAAGGAGGAGTTTTATGGAATCTAAACAGAGTGAGGGAGGGAGGCTGGACATAGAGAGATAAGGGACTGACCCTCAAAAAGTGAAAGGTCAAAGGATTAGAGCTCTCAGTGAGACCAAAGGGTGGTTGACGTCCCTTGCCAGAGGGAAGGAGCTGGAAGGACAGAGCAGACGGTCAGTGTGTGGGGCGCAGAGACTGCAGCTCTGAGGGGCTGTAGTGACCTTGCAAGGCAGTGCAGAGGTGGCCAGGGGACCAGACGCTGGGTTCAAGGAACCGACGGCCAGGCTGTTAGGAAAATGGTGCACGTGGATCGTGAAGCTGCCGAAATGCATGTGAGTCAGTGTTGGACGGTCACATGGGTTGTTGCTATTTCTAGTTTGTTTCAGCAGGAGTGAAACTCCTCTTCCCTCCCAGTGAGTCTTAAAGGGTCTCAGCGGGGAAGATGGGCTGGTCCCAAAGATCAACCCCTGTTATAGCTGGATTGTGTGTCCCTAAAATTCACAGGTTCAAGCTCTAACCCCCGTGACTCTATTTGGATATAAGGCCTTTAAGGAGGTGAAGTTAAATGAGGTCATAAGGGTGGGGCCCTGATCCAGTAGGACCGGTGTCCTTACATGAAGAGCAAGAGAAACCAGAGCTCTCTCTCTTTTCATATATGCACAGAAGAAAGGCCAAGGGAGGGCCGTCCACAAGTCAGGAAGAAAGTCCTCCCCAAAACCAACCTGCTGGCACTTTGATCTTGGATGTCCAGCCTCCAGGATGCCTGTTGTTTAAGCCCTGGGTCCGCGGGGTTTGTTAAGGTGGCCTCTCCTATCACTGATTTCAGGGCCACAGCCTGGCTTCTCCATTCAGTTTGGGTGATTGATTACTCTGCACCTATAGCTCAGACTACAGTGTTCAGATGGCCTTGGGTTTGGAAAAGGGAAATCCTCAGATTTCTCCCTCAAACAATCAATCACACTCAGCTCCCTGGACCCGACAGTGTGAGGCATCCTATACCTTCTCCAGCCAATGACACAGGAAGAGCTGTGATCCCACTGCCACCCAGAGCTGGCACACAGCAGCACCACCCACTCTAGCTCCATATGGACCAGGGCTAGGTCTGCATCCCGGTCCTCCCTTTCTCAGCCTGTGACTTTGGGGAATATTACCTCTCTCTCAGTCTTAGGATCTGGAAAATAGAAGTGCCTGCCTCATTACGGGCACTGGATGAGATGGTGGATGTGACTCCTTGTCACATCCAGGGTCTCGAGCATTGCAAACCCTTGTCCATTTGGGATACAGGCTTAGCCAGGGTGTCAAGGGCACCAAAATGCAGATTCCCAGGCAAAGCAAATTGTTCGTTCTTTTTTTCACATCATTCTCCCCAGAAAGACAGCTGGTCCCGAGCGGGTGGGCAGCTCTGCTTTAGCAGGTCCTCAGGATGCCAGGGTGCTCATTGCTCTAACACCCTTCTGCATGTGGTCCTCAGAGCAGCTCATCAGCAAGGTGTCTGAATCCCGGTTCCTGGAGGAAGAGTCAGACTGAACCCAGAAGCAGAGGGCAAGCGTGTTCCTGTGAAGCGTGTGGACGCCACACACACTTCTGCTCAAATCTCCTCTGGAAGAGACCAGCCAATGGTCCCACGCAGCTTCCGGGGGGCTGTGAAGGGGGTAGGTGTGGTCACATCTCTGCTACGTTCTGGCGGAGGAGCAGAGGGGACGGGTCCCTTCACAGTGAGGAAGGGGGACATTCCGGATCAGTCTCCAGCGAGGGTCGCATGCTTTCCTCATCAGGTGATTCACTGGGACACTTCCAAAAAGACAAGCGTATTGTTCACAAAACCTGTCTTTCCTTGGAGAATGACTCAGACATGCTCTCCTGGGGAAACAATGCTGTGGTTGGTGGTCTGTTCCTGCTATGATTTTACAAATGTCTACAGGACACAGTGGAGCTGGCAGATTGCTCCTCTGGGATAAGCAGGAGCGGGAAAAGTGCTGAAGGAAAGGACAAGACGAGGGCCCAGGACCTCATCTCCTGGTTACACTATGGATTCTGGGAGATTCATAGACTTTGGGGAAAACTGATCAGTACTGCTGGAATTTTTTTTCAAAAAATAAATTAGGGCTTCCCTGGTGGCGCAGTGGTTGAGAGTCCGCCTGCCGATGCAGGGGACATGGGTTCGTGCCCCGGTCTAGGAAGATCCCACATGCCGCGGAACGGCTGGGCCCATGAGCCATGGCCACTGAGCCTGCGTGTCTGGAGCCTGTGCTCCGCAGCAAGAGAGGCCACAGCAGTGAGAGGCCCACGTACTGCAAAAAATAAAAAAGAAAAAGAAAAAATAAATTAATGTTGATTGCTGAACAACTTCCAAACTTTGGTTTCATGATTCAGCTCTGAGTTCCCAGGACCCATGATTAGAATTTGGTGGGTTTCTCTCTTTGAGAACTTGCATGGGTCACGTATTCCTTACAGCATACAGAAGGGGGACGGGTCTCCTCCCGCTGCGTTTCACAAGCTGACTGATTACCGGGGCTTTAACAGTGTCAGTGAGCCTGGGGGGACCTAGAACATTCTGTACCTACTGACCCTCGGGCCTTGTTCAGCTACAGTCTGCAAACTCCTACAAACCCATAGGGAATGAAGAATCCCCAGCATCTTCCCTGGCTTATCAATAAAAATCCTAGCCACTTGTCAAGTGAGCATGGCTTTGCTGAATAATCTGTCACCTGTGGAGGCTCCACAAGGAAAGTTCCAGGCTGCCCTTACAAGAGGGTCAGCAGAATCATCACTTTGGGTTACCACTGGGTTTGGAATGCTACAAACCAACTTTATCTTTTAGAATGTGATTTTTAAAAATTTATTTATTTATTTTTGGCTGTGTTGGGTCTTTGTTGCTGCATGTGGACTTTTTCTTTTTTTTTTTTTTATTTATTTTTTTTTTATTTTTTATTTTTTTATTAGTTTCTGCTTTATAACAAAGTGAATCAATCATACATATACATCTGTTCCCACATCCCCTCCCTCATGCATCTCCCTCCCTCGCACCCTCCCCATCCCACCCCTCCAGGCGGTCACAAAGCACCGAGCTGATCTCCCTGTGCTCTGCGGCTGCTTCCCACTATCTATCTACCTTACGTTTGGTAGTGTATATATGTCCATGCCTCTCTTTCCCTTTGTCACAGCTTCCCCTTCCCCTTCCCCATATCCTCAAGTCCATTCTCAAGTAGGTCTGTGTCTTTATTCCCGTTTTACCCCTAGGTTCTTCATGACATTTTTTTTTTTTTAATTCCATATATATGTGTTAGCATACGGTATTTGTCTTTCTCTTTCTGACTTACTTCACTCTGTATGACAGACTCTAGGTCTATCCACCTCATTACAAATAGCTCAGTTTCGTTTCTTTTTATGGCTGAGTAATATTCCATTGTATATATGTGCCACATCTTCTTTATCCATTCATCCGATGATGGACACTTAGGTTGTTTCCAGCTCCGGGCTATTGTGAATAGAGCTGCAATGAACATTTTGGTACATGTCTCTTTTTGAATTATGGTTTTCTCAGGGTATATGCCTAGTAGTGGGATTGCTGGGTCATATGGTAGTTCTATTTTTAGTTTTTTAAGGAACCTCCATACTGTTCTCCATAGTGGCTGTACCAATTCACATTCCCACCAGCAGTGCAAGAGTGTTCCCTTTTCTCCACACCCTCTCCAGCATTTATTGTTTCTAGATTTCTTGATGATGGCCATTCTGACTGGTGTGAGATGATATCTCATTGTAGTTTTGATTTGCATTTCTCTAATGATTAATGATGTTGAGCATTCTTTCATGTGTTTGTTGGCAGTCTGTATATCTTCTTTGGAGAAATGCCTATTTAAGTCTTCTGCCCATTTTTGGATTGGGTTGTTTGTTTTTTTGCTATTGAGCTGCATGAGCTGTTTATAAATTTTGGAGATTAATCCTTTGTCAGTTGCTTCATTTGCAAATATTTTCTCCCATTCTGTGGGTTGTCTTTTGGTCTTGTTTATGGTTTCCTTTGCTGTGCAAAAGCTTTGAAGTTTCATTAGGTCCCATTTGTTTATCTTTGTTTTTAGTTCCATTTCTCTAGGAGGTGGGTCCAAAAGGATCTTGCTGTGATTTATGTCATAGAGTGTTCTACCTATGTTTTCCTCTAAGAGTTTGATAGTTTCTGGCCTTACATTTAGGTCTTTAATCCATTTTGAGCTTATTTTTGTGTATGGTGTTAGGGAATGATCTAATCTCATACTTTTACATGTCCCTGTCCAGTTTTCCCAGCACCACTTATTGAAGAGGCTGTCCTTTCTCCACTGTACATTCCTGCCTCCTTTATCAAAGATAAGTTGGCCATATGTGCGTGGGTTTATCTCTGGGCTTTCTATCCTGATCCACTGATCTATCTTTCTGCTTTTATGCCAGTACCACACTGTCTTAATTACTGTAGCTTTGTAGTATAGTCTGAAGTCAGGCAGCCTGATTCCTCCAGCTCCGTTTTTCGTTCTCAAGATTGCTTTGGCTATTCGGGGTCTTTTGTTTTTCCAAACAAATTTTGAAATTTTTTGTTCTACTTCTGTGAAAAATGCCAGTGGTAGTTTGATAGGGATTGCATTGAATCTGTAGATTGCTTTGGGTAGTAGAGTCATTTTCACAATATTGATTCTTCCAATCCAGGAGCATGGTATATCTCTCCATCTATTTATATCATCTTTAATTTCTTTCATCAGTGTCTTATAATTTTCTGCATACAGGTCTTTTGTCTCCTTAGGTAGGTTTATTCCTAGATATTTTATTCTTTTTGTTGCAATGGTAAATGGGAGTGTTTTCTTGATTTCATTTTCAGATTTTTCGTCATTAGTGTACAGGAATGCCAGAGATTTCTGTGCATTAATTTTGTATCCTGCTACTTTACCAAATTCATTGATTAGCTCTAGTAGTTTTTCGGTAGCATCTTTAGGATTCTCTATGTATAGTATCATGTCATCTGCAAACAGTGACAGCTTTACTTCTTCTTTTCCAATTTGGATTCCTTTTATTTCCTTTTCTTCTCTGATTGCTGTGGCTAAAACTTCCAAAACTATGTTGAATAAGAGTGGTGAGAGTGGGCAGCCTTGTCTTGTTCCTGATCTTAGTGGAAATGGTTTCAGTTTTTCACCGTTGAGGACAATGTTGGCTGTGGGTTTGTCATATATGGCCTTTATTATGTTGAGGAAAGTTCCCTCTATGCCTACTTTCTGCAGGGTTTTTATCATAAATGGGTGTTGAATTTTGTCGAAAGCTTTCTCTGCATCTATTGAGATGATCATATGGTTTTTCTCCTTCAACTTGTTAATATGGTGTATCACATTGATTGATTTGCGTATATTGAAGAATCCTTGCATTCCTGGAATAAACCCCACTTGATCATGGTGTATGATCCTTTTAATGTGCTGTTGGATTCTGTTTGCTAGTATTTTGTTGAGGATTTTTGCATCTATGTTCATCAGTGATATTGGCCTGTAGTTTTCTTTCTTTGTGACATCCTTGCCTGGTTTTGGTATCAAGGTGATGGTGGCCTCGTAGAATGAGTTTGGGAGTGCTCCTTCCTCTGATATTGTTTGGAAGAGTTTGAGAAGGATGGGTGTTAGCTCTTCTCTAAATGTTTGATAGAATTCGCCTGTGAAGCCATCTGGTCCTGGGCTTTTGTTTGATGGAAGATTTTTAATCACAGTTTCAATTTCAGTGCTTGTGATTGGTCTATTCATATTTTCTATTTCTTCCTGAGTCAGTCTTGGTAGGTTGTGCATTTCTAAGAATTTGTCCATTTCTTCCAGGTTGTCCATTTTATTGGCATAGAGTTGCTTATAGTAATCTCTCATGATCTTTTGTATTTCTGCAGTGTCAGTTGTTACTTCTCCTTTTTCATTTCTAATTCTACTGATTTGAGTCTTCTCCCTTCTTTTCTTGATGAGTCTGGCTAATGGTTTGTCAATTTTGTTTATCTTCTCAAAGAACCAGCTTTTAGTTTGGTTGATCTTTGCTATCGTTTCCTTCATTTCTTTTTCATTTATTTCTGATCTGATCTTTATGATTTCTTTCCTTCTGCTAACTTTGGGGGTTTTTTGTTCTTCTTTCTCTAATTGCTTTAGGTGCAGGGTCAGGTTGTTTACTCGAAATGTTTCCTGTTTCTTAAGGTGGGATTGTATTGCTATAAACTTCCCCCTTAGAACTGCTTTTGCTGCGTCCCATAGGTTTTGGGTCGTCGTGTCTCCATTGTCATTTGTTTCTAAGTATTTCTTAATTTCCTCTTTGATTTCTTCAGTGATCACTTCATTATTGAGTAGTGTATTGTTTAGCCTCCATGTGTTTGTATTTTTTACAGATCTTTTCCTGTAATTGATGTCTAGTCTCATAGCATTGTGGTCGGAAAAGATACTTGATACAATTTCAATTTTCTTAAATTTACCAAGGCTTGATTTGTGACCCAAGATATGATCTATCCTGGAGAATGTTCCATGAGCACTTGAGAAAAATGTGTATTCTGTTGTTTTTGGGTGGAATGTCCTATAAATATCAATTAAGTCCATCTTGTTTAATGTATCATTTAAAGCTTGTGTTTCCTTATTTATTTTCATTTTGGATGATCTGTCCATTGGTGAAAGTGGGGTGTTAAAGTCCCCTACTATGATTGTGTTACTGTCGATTTCCCCTTTTATGGCTGTTAGTATTTGCCTTATGTATTGAGGTGCTCCTATGTTGGGTGCATAAATATTTACAATTGTTATATCTTCTTCTTGGATCGATCCCTTTATCGTTATGTAGTGTCCTTCTTTGTCTCTTCTAATAGTCTTTATTTTAAAGTCTATTTTGTCTGATATAAGAATTGCTACTCCAGCTTTCTTTTGATTTCCATTTGCATGGAATATCTTTTTCCATCCCCTTACTTTCAATCTGTATGTGTCTCTAGGTCTGAAGTGGGTCTCTTGTAGACAGCATATATATGGGTCTTGTTTTTGTATCCATTCAGCCACTCTGTGTCTTTTGGTGGGAGCATTTAGTCCATTTACATTTAAGGTAATTATTGATATGTATGTTCCTATTCCCATTTCCTTAATGGCTTTGGGTTCGTTATTGTAGGTATAGTCCTTCTGTTGTGTTTCTTGCCTAGAGAAGTTCCTTTAGCATTTGTTGTAAAGCTGGTTTGGTGGTGCTGAACTCTCTCAGCTTTTGCTTGTCTGTAAAGGTTTTAATTTCTCCATCAAATCTGAATGAGATCCTTGCTGGGTAGAGTAATCTTGGTTGCAGGTTTCTCTCCTTCATCACTTTAATTATGTCCTGCCACTCCCTTCTGGCTTGTAGAGTTTCTGCTGAGAGATCAGCTGTTAACCTGATGGGGATTCCCTTGTGTGTTATTTGTTGTTTTTCCCTTGCTGCTTTTAATATGATTTCTTTGTGTTTAATTTTTGACAGTTTGATTAATATGTGTCTTGGCGTATTTCTTCTTGGATTTATTCTGTATGGGACTCTCTGTGCCTCCTGGACTTGATTAACTATTTCCTTTCCCATATTAGGGAAGTTTTCAACTATAATCTCTTCAAATATTTTCTCAGTCCCTTTCTTTTTCTCTTCTTCTTCTGGAACCCCTATAATTCGAATGTTGGTGCGTTTAATGTTGTCCCAGAGGTCTCTGAGACTGTCCTCTGTTCTTTTCATTCTTTTTTCTTTATTTTTCTCTGCATCAGTTATTTCCACTATTTTATCTTCCACCTCACTTATCCGTTCTTCTGCCTCAGTTATTCTGCTATTGATCCCATCTAGAGTATTTTTCATTTCATTTATTGTGTTTTTAATCGATGCTTGATTCATCTTTAGTTCTTCTAGGTCCTTGTTAACTGTTTCTTGCATATTGTCTATTCTATTTCCAAGATTTTGGATCTGGGAAATAGAATCTTGGATCAGCTTTACTATCATTATTCTGAATTCTTTTTCAGGTAGACTGCCTATTACCTCTTCATTTGTTAGGTCTGGTAGGTTTTTATCTTGCTCCTTCACCTGCTGTGTGTTTTTCTGCTTTCTCATTTTGCTTATGTTACTGTGTTTGGGGTCTCCTTTTTGCAGGCTGCAGATTCGTAGTTCCCGTTGTTTTTGGTGTCTGTCCCCCGTGGCTAAGGTTGTTTCAGTAGGTTGTGTAGGCTTCCTGGTGGGGGGGACTAATGCCTGTGTTCTGGTGGTTGAAGCTCGATCTTGTCTTTCTGGTGGACAGGTCCACGTCTGGTGGTGTGTTTTGGGGTGCCTGTGGCCTTATTATGTTTTTAGGTATCCTCTCTGCTAATGGGTGGGGTTGTGTTCCTGCCTTGCTAGTTGCTTGGCATAGGGTGACCAGCACTGTAGCTTGCTGGTCGTTGGCTGAAGCTGGGTGCTGGTGTTGAGATGGAGATCCCTGAGAGATTTTCGCTGCTTGATATTATGTGGAGCTGGGAAGTCTCTTGTGGACCCGTGTCCTGAAGTTGGCTCTCCCACTTCAGAGGCACAGCACTGACTCCTGGCTGCAGCACCAAGAGCCTTTCATCCACCCGGCTCAGAATAACAGTGAGAAAAAGTAGAAAGAAATAATTAGTAGAAGAAAGAAAGAGAGATTGAAAGAAAGGAAGAAGGGAAGTAAGGAAGGAAGGAAGAAAGAAAGAAAGGAGGGAGGGAGGAAGGATGGAAAGAAAGGAAAGAAAGGAGGGAGGGAGGGAGGAATGAAAGCAAAAGGAAGAGTGAATGGAAGAAGAGAGGGAGGGAGGGAGGAAGGAAAGAAAGAAAGAAAGACAGGAGGGAGGGAGGGAGGGAGGAAGGAAAGAAAAAGAAAGTGGAAAGAAGAAGGGTGGGAGGGAGGGAGGGATGGAGGAAAGAAAAAGAAAGAAGGAAAGGAGGAGCGGAGGGAGGGAGGGAGGAAGGGAAGGGAGGAAAAAAAGAAAGAGCAGGTAAAATAAAATAGAATAAAGTATGAAATATAGTAGCGTTATTAAAATTAAAAAGTAATTATTGAAAAAAAACACGGACCGAAAGAACCCTGGGACATATGGTGGAAGCAAAGCTATACAGAGAGAATCTTACACAGAAGATTACACATACACATTCACAAAAAGAGAGCAGGGGGAAAAATCAAAAATCTTGCTCTCCAAGTCCACCTCCTCGATTTGGGATAATTCGTTGTAAAAAGAGGAAAAGGGCGAAAAGTCTGAAATCTTGCTAAGTCCACCTCCTTAATTTGAGATAATTCGTTGTAAAAAGAGGGAAAAAAAAGGGGGGAAAGTCTTAAATCTTGTCCTCAAGGTCCACTTCCTCAATTTGGGATGATTCGCTGTCCATTCATGCACTCCACAGACGCAGGGCACATCAAATGGACCGTGGAGCTTTAATCCGCTGCCTCGGAGGCTGCACAGAGAGATTTCCCTGTCTCTGCTCTCACAGCTCCCGGGTCTCAGCCTTGGACCTGGCCCCGCCTCTGCGCGTAGGTCGCCGGAGGGCGTCCGTTCTTCGCTCAGACAGGACGGGTTTAAAGGAGCCGCTGATTCGGGGGCTCTGGCTCACTCAGGCAGAGGGGAGGGAGGGGAATGCCCTCTCCTCGCGCACCAGGCAACAAAAGGGAAAAAAGTCTCTTGCCTCTCCGGTAGCTCCAGACCCTTTCCCCGGACTCCCTCCGGGCTAGCACTAACCCCTTCAGGGTCTCTTCCTGCCGCCAGCCCCAGACCTCTCCCTGCGCTCCGACTGAAAGCCGATACCCGAGCCTCAGCTCCCAGCCCCGCCCGCCCTGGCGGCCGAGCAGACAAGTCTCTCGGGCTGGTGTGTGCCTGAGGGCACCGATCCTCTGTGCCAAAATCTCTCTGCTTTGCCCTCCACACCCCTGTTGCTGTGCTCTCCTCCGCTACTCCGAAGCTTTCCCCCTCCGCCACCTGCAGTCTCCGCCCTCGAAGGGGCTTGTAGTGTGTAGAAACCTTCCCTCCTTCACGGCTCCCTCCCACTGGTGCAGGTCCCGTCCATATCCTATTGTCTCTGTTTATTCTTTTTTTCTTTTGACCTACCCAGGTATGTGGGGAGTTTCTTGCCTTTTGGGGGGTCTGAGGTCTTCTGTCAGCGTTCAGTAGGTGTTCTGTTGGAGTTGTTCCACGTGTAGATGAATTTCTGATGTATCTGTGGGGAGGAAGGTGATCTCCGCGTCTTACTCTTCCGCCATCTTCCTCCGGCTCCTCCGGACTTTTTCTAGTTGTGGTGCGTGAGCTTCTCACGGTGGTGGCTTCTCTTTTTGTGGAGCATGGGCTTTAGGCACCTGGGCTTCAGTAGTTGCAGCACACGGGCTCAATAGTTGTGGTGTGTGGGCTTAGTTGCTCCGCGGCATGTGGGATCTTCCCAGACCAGGGCTCAAACACATGTCCCCTGCATTGGCAGGTGGATTCTTAACCACTGTGCCACCAGGGAAGTCCTTTAGATTGTGATTTTAATTGTCCAAAATCTGTGTTTGAGTTTATGTAGCTTCACGCCATTAAAGCTGATGGCTGTGTTTCTCTCCTTTCTTCTTGGAGGTCCAGAGAGCATCCGCTGGGAGCATGGCTGTTTGAACCCATGGCCCAGTGGACGCCTGCCCTCTGCTCTTGGGCGCCTGATCTCCGGCGGCTGCCACGTTGCTGGAACTCTTGGCAGGAGGAGGTTGAAACCCCCAACTTCTGGTGCTGGTCCCAGAGAGGCAGGAAGTCTTTTTTATTTTCTTAACAGACAAAAATTCTTTAACTCCAGAATGATTTCCAGGAATTACACTATGAGAACTTAATATGTGAGATATTTTTTCTTTTTTTTTTTTTTTGTTTTTCCTGGTCAGCAGAGTTGTTTTTTTATTTTATTTATTTATTTATTTATTTATTTATTTATTTATTTATTTATTAATTTTTTTAAATTTTTTATTAGTTTCTGCTTTATAACAAAGTGAATCAGTCATACATACACATCTGTTCCCACATCCCTTCCCTATTGCGTCTCCCTCCCTCCCACCCTCCCTATCCCACCCCTCCAGGCGGTCACAAAGCACCGAGCTGATCTCCCTGTGCTCTGCGGCTGCTTCCCACTATCTATCTACCTTACGTTTGGTAATGTATATATGTCCATGCCTCTCTTTCGCTTTGTCACAGCTTACCCTTCACCCTCCCCATATCCTCAAGTCCGTTCTCAAGTAGGTCTGTGTCTTTATTCCAGTTTTACCCCTAGGTTCTTCATGACATTTTTTTAAAAAAAATAAAAATAAAATCAAAGCAGAAGAAACCAGACTGAACACACCACACGTGGCCACGTTCCACTTTGTAACAAAAAGTGAATGTTTCCCCTTGTCTCAGAGGGATTGTCAGGGGAGTAGCTGTTCCTCTGGGGAGACCCTAGGGGCCAGTGGGCCAGAGGCTGTGGTCTCTCATCCTGCTTCCTTCCCTGTGGTCCTGAGCATTCTCACGACCCACGTGGAGTCCCTTCCCCTTGCTCGGTAAAATCAGGGAAAGGCTCAGAAAGGCCTCCAGACTCTGGGGCGAGGCTCCGGTGATGGTTGGATGGGGAGTAGACTGGGCCTGGCAGGCGTCTCCACAGGAGGAGGCTGAGAAGTAGGCAGGACCTTGGTGCCCACAAGAAATCTGACACAACCCTGTGCACATTGGTGGTGGCACCGAGGGCGTGGTGGGCATCTCCCTCTGTCCGTTTGGGCATTGTGCCTGGAGGGGTGGTTCCACCCAGCATTGCTTGAAAGCTGCAGCCAGGCTGCTGGCAGAGGCTACAGTCAGGCCTGGTTGGACTGGAGGTCTGGGGTCCACGTGCATGCAGTGGTGAGAAGCCCTCAGCTCTTGGCCTGTGGCCTCTCACGGAACTGCCTTGCGGCATGGCGGCCACTTCACAGCAAGTCATCCAAGAGCCAGACTGACTGAGACCCAAGCCCAGGCCTCAGGGGTGACTGCCATCTGTGCTTCTGTCTGCTGGTCATACAGACCCAGCCGGGATGGGGGGGGAAGGACAAGAATATGGGGAGCCAGCACCTTTGCAGGGCCCTTGGGGAGTGACTGTCACCCTGGGCCACCCTTTCCTGCTCCAGTGATGGGCCAGGAGCCTCTGGGGTGTGACGTGAGCCATGGGGAGTGTGTGTTCACATCGTCGTGGGAATCTGCTGTGGAGACCGAAGACTGAGTTGTAGACGGTGGGTCGTTCCTGACAGCAAACAGACGTGATGCTACTCCCCTCATCGTAAAGCAAAGCCAAATAAGCCCAGGTTCACTCGGCCACTTTCCCTGTCTCCTGGGTCACTGTTGCTTTACTCTCCTTCCAGCAAATCCCTTGGGATGGTTGCCTGTGCTGAGGTCCCCAGATTCTCTCCCCCCCCACCCCTGCTAGATTGAGAACCTTCCTGGGAAGGTTGCCACACACCATTAACCTGCCTGTTCCTCTCCATTCTCACCCATGTGGCTCCTCAGCAGACCTGGCCTGAGGGGTCACCTCTTCGTCACGTTGCTGGGTCACCATCTGCGCCCCCTGACTGGTGCTCGCCCCAGGCACTCGTCTTTCTCCATGACCTGTGTGTGTCCTTCTCCCCTGACCTCTTAGTACAGAGGCCACCTAAGACTCGCTTCTCAGCCATGCCTCTTCTCTGCCCACGTGGCTTTAAACATCTTCCTCATGTCACTGACTCTGGGATATAAATCTCAGGTTAAGACCCCTCCACCGACCCTGAACTCACGTGCCATCTGTCTGCCGACTCCTTGTGCACGGACATCTAACAGACCCTGGCAATTTCACACGTTCTCCTCAGATCCTGCTTCACCCACGGCCCCCATCTCTGGGGATGACAGACCCATCCTTCTGTTGAGGACACCTTGACATGTCCCGTGAGGCCTCATGCCACCCCTCACGTCCGGTCCATGATCCAGATGCAGCATCATCTCACTGTTCCTTCCTGACCGCCCTGGCCTGTCCACTGCCGTCGCCCTCCTGGACACTTCAGGAACTTGTTTCCATCCTCCTTCTGGACAAAGCGGTAAAACCCAGGCCCTCGCTTGCTTCTCTGCCTGATGTGCCCTTGCTCTCCTCTTCTGTTGGAGCAGGAAGGCCCTACAAAGGCTCATCAGGGCCTCACCTTCCCTGTCTGCTCTGATGCAGCCGCCCTGGTTTCCCAACTCTTCCCCAGACAGTCAGAGACGCTCTTGACTTAGGACCTCTGCGCTGTACCCCCTCCTCCTGGAATCCTCTCACCTAAGACAAATGCACGGCCAATTTCCTCACTCCTCCAAGTTTTGTGCACATGTCACTCTTCAACAGACCTAACGTTTTAAGCTTCTACCTGCCCTCCTCCACCCCCGCCATCCTGCCCACCCCTCACTGTTTCTTCCTCATTGGTGTCACTCTAATCATCCTCTGACGCACTTCACGGTTTACTGTTCACTGTATCTGAGTTTTATCATCTCTCCCTTCCTCCTCCTTTAGGGTACAAGTTTCCATGAGGCAGAGTGTGTGTGTTTCTCTTTCTTCCCTCCTTGCTGTATCCCCCAGACCTATATTAGAGTCTGGCATACAGCAGGTGCTCAATAAATAGTTGGTAAGTGAATTAATTCAGGTAAAGAGAAATATGATGCTTTGAGAAGCACCCTAATAGAGGTCTAAATGAGCTCATTTTACCAGTAAATGGCTGTTAGAGGAAGATTTAGAGACTAAGATGCTTTAAAAAGGTTTCATTGGATTCTCTGGACTTTTAACTTCCTGTGACGTCAATCTAGAAATGATTCCTAGCAGAATGGATCAGCACTCAAGATGAGTGGTGAACACACGGATTCACACTTTTGCTTCCACTTTGTAAGCATGTAACGTTAACATCTTTTTTGTTAAAAACACGTTTCCAAGAGAAGCTAGCAGAACACTAAAAGCCCACCAACATCCACAACACACCGACCACTCATTTGGGAGTCTGGAGGGGATGGATTTCTGCATTAATCATGGTTCATCAGCAAACGCCAAACCATCAGAGGGCGTCCCTGTAACCCCCCACCAGGCAGAGGAGACTCGTGTCCAGAGTGGGTAATGCTGTACTCAAAAGGGCACATTATCCCCAAGAGGCATCAGCGTCACCGTGGCCACTCAGGCCATTAACCAGAGAGGAAGGGTAGATGCTCTGTGTGATACCTAGGCCTCCCCATGTATGGAAAACAGGGCAAACTGAGACGTTTTGGTAAAAGTGTAGTCTCTGATCATTGTGGTGCAACATTCAGTTGTAGGTTTCAATGGATTTCTTGGTTTCCACAAAGATTTAAATTTTGTTAAACCGCATGTTTGAAGATGATGTTTCTCATTATGCAGAAGAAACAAGCATTTATGATTCTGACTTGTACAGCGATGCATAGAACACTGGTGAGCTCTCCACTCAGCTGGTAAAGTTTCACATTGCAGTTGGACTTAATGAAATGTCCAAGTTTATTCACAAATTCACTCTGAAAATAATGTTAGATTTTTATAAACTAAAACAATGTGTTTGTTTTCTGGCCCAAATTAAAATCCTCATTTCTATCTCAGTGCCAATATAAGATTTATTCTTAAATTAAAGAAAATGATTTTTTCATAATTAGATTATCTGAGGCCCAATATTCATATGCCAACTCATAACAAATGGGTCAGATCTGAATCATCCTCAAATGTGCTAACACTTTCATTAAAATGCACAGAAATAGTTCAAGGTGTTGAAAAAAACATATCAGAAAAACAGAACAATGAATTAATTTCCTGCTAATAAACTTATGTCTAAATAATCAACTTTACAACACTTTCTATTTGCAAAAATAACAACTAACACTAATTAAAAGCTTAATGTCCAACTAGGAGGACACTAGTAACGGTAAGAGTAAATCTAGTAATTTTCTAGGTTTTCATCTGAGATTCACGTGAGGAAAGAAGTCACACCTAGTTACATTACTTACTGTAAAGCTTTTGAAAGCTAAGGACAAAGAAAAAAAAAACACTCCTGGAGGACAACTAAAAGACACATCACCCTTAATGAGCAGCAATAAGACTGATAACTCTCTCTCTCTCTCTCTCTCTCTCTCTCTCTCTCTCTCTCTCTCTCACACACACACACACACACACACACACACATGCATGCTAGAAGACAGTGGAACACAATAATTAAAATGATGAAAGAAAACAATAGACAGTGAAAGTATTCTTCAAAAATGAAGATAAAAATAATAATTTTTAGACAAACAAATACTTAGAGAATTTGACAGCAGCAAACCTTCACTAAAGGGTTATTTTAGGAAGATCTGCAGGCAGAAGGCAAATGGCCCCACAGAAATGCAAGATACTAAGAAGGGCACACACACACAAATAAATATAGGGTTCTATTTAACAATAATAATACAGTCCAGATCTACAGAACACCTACATCTAACCTTATACTTAATGGTGAGAAACTCATATCTTTCCCATTAAGATCAGACACAAGGCAAGAATATACCCTATTACCATTCCTTTTTTATGTTATACTAGAAGTTCTAGCTAAATCAATAGAAAAGAAAAGAAAAGAAGAGAAGAGAAAGGAAGAGAAAAAAAGAAAAGGTATATAGACTGGAAAGAAAAAATAAAGCTGCCTTTTTTCACAGATGACATGAGCTTCTATGTAGAAAATCCAAAAGAACAAAAACAACAATAAAAATCCTGGGATTAATAAGTGATATAGTGAGTTTGCAGGATACAGGGTTAATATTAAAAAGCCAGTTGCTTTCATATGTACCAGCAATGAATAAGTAGAATTTGACATTTAAAACATAATACTATTTATATTAGCACCCCCCCCAAGTGGAATGCTTAGGTATATATCTAGCAAATTATGGACAAGATTTATATAAGGAAAACTACAGAATTTAGATGAATGAAATCAAAGAACTAAATAAATGGAGAGATAGTTCAAGTTCATGGAAATAAAGCTCAATATTGTCAACACATTGTTTTTTTCCAACTTGATCTATAGATTCAATGTAATAACAATTAAATGGACTTCAAAACGCATAGCTCTGAAAGCCAACAGGCTGTATCCACAAGACCCACCAGACAACAGCAAACAAAGAATCATTTGTTAATGGGCACAGAGGTCCTCACCATGGTTATCCCCCTAGGACTCAGCACAGAGGGAAGAGGCAGAATCCCCCATCTCCTTCTCTTTCCCTGAAAGAGGTCCATCCATAAACTTTCAAAGCTGCTGCCTGCGGGACAGGCTTCTAACTTAGCATACATCTAGGGGCTGGCTGCAATCCTCCCCAGAGACAGGGGAAACCAGTAGGCACGTTACTCACCTTCTCCCTGTACCCCCTTCCGAGTCACCATTAACTCCCTAGAAGGAGTTTGTACACACATCTGTGCCCCAGGTTTTGTGCTATGGTCTGACGTACAGGATGCCTG
The DNA here is from genome assembly GCF_949752795.1 of Hyperoodon ampullatus. Taxonomy (NCBI): domain Eukaryota; kingdom Metazoa; phylum Chordata; class Mammalia; order Artiodactyla; family Ziphiidae; genus Hyperoodon; species Hyperoodon ampullatus. The sequence continues at coordinate 88,652,347 of NC_136925.1, read as the reverse complement.
GCTCTGACAGCCAATGGGGATTCCATTCATGAGTCCCACAGGCCTGTTGCAAACAAAGAAGTGGTTTTCCATGGAAGCAGAGGCACCTCCCTCCTATCCCCCACCCCACTCCCACAAACACAGCTATACATCAAAACCCAGCACAGAGGAAGTAGGCAAAAACTCCCACTTCCTGGCTTCTCTTTGGAAGGGCCATGACTGCTTATTTTCCCAGCCAATGAGGACTGAGGGTCTGGCCTCCCCAGTCAGCTTGCATCTAGGTGCTGACTGTGACCCTCCCTTTTGGGCACTAGCAGATCTACTGGGAACCACTAAGAACAAAGAAAGAGTCCTGGAAAGTCACAGAGGTTTGAGAAACAGCCAGGAGCTCAGGCCAGGATGATTGTCAAGGTTAATTACCTACATTATACAATGCTGCCAAGACAGGGAGAGACGGCTATTTTATCTAATGAGCACAGTCAAGATAAGTGAAGAAACAGAAGAGTGTTCCAAATGAAAGAACAAGATAAATCTCCAGAAACAAACAATAAAATGGAGATAAGTCAATACCTGACAGAGTTCAGAATGATGGTCATAAAGATGTCCACTGTGGTCAGGAGTGCAACGCATGAACAATGTGAGGATCTCAACAAAGAGATAGAACATATTAACAAGTACAAAACAGAAGTCACAGAGCTGAAGAATAGAATAACTGAGCTGAAAAATTCAATAGAGAGGCTCATAAAGGACTAGATGAAACAGAAGAAAGGATCAGCAAACTTAAAGACAGCATAGTGGAACTCATCCAGTCAAAGGAGCAAAAAGAAAAAGGAATAGAAACAAGAGAAGGTGGCTTAAGAGACTTATGGGACAATTTCAAGTGGGCCAATATATGCATTTTAGAGGTCCCAGAAGGAGATGAGAGAGAAAAGGGGCATAAGGTTGTTAAAAGAAATAATGGCTAAAAACTTCCTTAACCTAGGGATAGAGAATGACATTCAGATCCAGGAAGCCCAAAGATACCAAATAAGATAAATCCAAAGAGACCCAGACTGAGATACATTATAATTAAATTGTCAGAAGTTAAAGACAGGGAGAGAATCTTAAAGACAGCAAGAAAAAGTGAACTGTTACATACAAGAGAATCCCCATAAGACTATGACAAATTTTTTTAGCAAAAACTCTTCAGACCAGAAGGGAATGGGATAATATATTTAAAGTGTTAAAAGAAAAAAAAAAAAAAAAGAAAAGAAACCTGCCACCAAGAATAGACTGCCTGGCAAAGTTGCCCTTCAGAATTGAAAGAGAGATCGGGAGTTTTCCAGACAAACAAAGGCTAAAGGGGTTTATCGCCACTAGACTAGCCTTATAAGAAATGTTAGAGGGACTTCTTCAAGCTGAAACAAAAGGATGCTGTTTGGTTAACAGAAAAGATATGAAAATATAAATCTCACTGGTGAAGTTTAAACATCCTAGAAGAAAATATGGAGGTTAAGCTCCTTGACACCAATCATGGTATTAATATTTTGGATTTGACACTAAAAGCAAAGGCAACAAAAGCAAAATAAACAAGTGAGACTACATGAAACTAAAATGCTTCTGCTCAGCAAAGGAACCCATCAACAAAATGCAAAGGCAAAGTATGAAATGGCAGAAAGTATTTTCAAACTACATGTTTGATAAGAGGTTAAAATCCCAAATATGTGACAATCTTTAAGAGTCAACCCTCAGCTCTTTCTCTTCAAACCCTCTGTACCTCTCTCCAGGCAACCTTATCTAAGCTTTATTTTCATTCCCAACCTCACTGGCTCCCTATGTGTACATACATGTGACCTCTAAAAGGGCAGCTCTTCCCAGATGTCTAAAAGCAAATTCAGTGTGTCCAAAATTAAATCAGGACTTTCTCTACCCAAACTCATCCTTCTCTGTGATGGGCACCACCATCCATCGTGTTACCCAAACAAGAAATCCGATGCTTGTGCTTGTGGCTTCCTCCATCACTACTCTATATCCACCCAGCCACCAATTTTGGTTTTCCTTCTAAACATCTCTTGTTTCAGTGCCCCACCTCCCCCCACCCACCCCCATCTCCACTGTCCTGTGCTTGGAGACTAGCAGCTTCCTGACTTGTCTCCGCATGTCTAATTTGCCTCCTATTAATTCATAATTTACACCACATTCAAAAAGCATGCAGGTCTGACCCCTCTCTCGTCCTAACGCAAGTCAGTGGTTCATATTGAACAATGTGCCCAGCATCCATCTCCACTGCGGGGCCCCCACCTGCCCCTTGGACATAAGCCAGCACCACCACCCATCCTGACTGTAGGTCAATTCCTTAAAAGGGTCATGCCTACTCCAGCCATAGGGCCTTTACACATGCTGTTTCTTCTGCCTAGAACACTCTTCCTACTCTTCTCCACCCAATTAATTGCTTCTCATCCTTCATATCTGACCCAAATCATCACTTCTCCACATACTATTTCTCTAACCTCCAAACCAGGCCCAGCTCCTGATTCTGCATCTCCTTCTGAGGAGTGATGACGTTATTGGATTACTGGTTCCCCGTCTCTCCCACCCCCATCTCTCTTTCTCTCTGTCTCTGTCTCGCTCATCAAATTCTCCACTCAGGCAGGGATTATATCTGTACCAGCTCACAAATGGATTCCAAACGTAGTATTGCACTTGGCCTATAGTACACACTGGGTACATTCTTGTTAAATAAATAAATAGAGGATGCTCCATATTTTCTAGGGTTAAGCAGAGGCTTTCTACCCAAAGTTCCCTGCACGGTCCACACTCACTTGTCTCGGTCCTGCATCTTTACTGTACCTCCCATGGGCCTTCACTTGGCCCTGATCCCATCTTAACACCTTTTTAAACTGGAAAAGCTATGAAAGGTTGGCCAAGGTGCACTCCAGTGCCATGGGCTGCTTTAGGGCTGGTCCCCATCCATTGCTTTAGAAGCTGCTCTGCCTGAGTCCTGAATAAGGCTGCTCCTCAACTCGGCTTTCACCTTCTCCCTCCTTCCATAGTCCTGCTGGCACTCACCCTCTGCTCTCTCTGTCCCCAAGGCCTAAGCTGCTTGGCACATACGATCCTGGAGAGATCGGGCTGGTTTTGAGAGAAGTGGTAGGTGCTCTAAGACACTGCGGTTGACTGTCTGGAAGCTGTTGAGAAAGAACAAGGCAAGGGATGTCACACGACCTCAGGCCTGAGAACGTGGAGAGTTGGAAGGATGAGCACATCCTGCTGGATGTGCCAGGGAAATGGAGGCTCTGTCTGCACAGGAAGAATAAAAAGCTGTCGACTAGGAAAATGAACCTCAGCAGAGCCAAGCCACATGTGCTGTTGGTGTGGAAAAGGACTCGGGGACATTTATGTAACGACTGTCATATTTCTGATGATAGTAAAAGCATGGAAAGATGTAGGTTATGTTGAAGACTTAATTTTGGAATCCTTTGACCACCTCTTCTCTAATTCTGAAATCCCTTTCCTTTTGGATTGTATCCAGAGAGAAACATCTACTGAGCTGCACCATGTGCTGTCCTGACTCTTTACCAGGAAACCCAGACTCCCCCCTGTGGCCACGTGGACCGATGGTGGTCAACACAGGAGATGAGGAAAGACAGGCTGCTCCTGTCACGGTGAATAGTGTGTCTCTTGTTATTACATTTCTGAAGGAGGAAAATTATCCCTTTGTGTTTTGATGAAATAGATGATCCTTCCACTTTCATGAGAATGAAATAAACAATTCTGAGGCCAGTTGCTTTAAAAAATCTCCTGTTTACATATCAGTTTCTGCCTAAGATGTTGAAGAAATGAGTTGCTGGCGGTGGTTTGGTCTCTCCTCCCCAGCAGCCACACTGCATTCATTACATGGTCTGTGCTTCCTGAGGTGAAGAATCCCAGGGATCTGCTCTTGGTCCAACACAGAAGGAGCACTTCCATTCTTCAGAGAAAAGGCCTGCAGGTCACCACTGCACGGTGTGCAGAGTTACTCGGACACCTGTGTATCACTGACCCTGGAGCAAAGCGAACGTTTGTCTTTATGGAGAATCTGCTATCAGACTTATGTTTGGAGACCACTTTTCTTGTTTATTTCAGTGATTCTGAAGTATTTCAGAGACCACAACTGCCATAAAATACAAGCCTGGGATTTTTTTTTTTTTCCGGTACACGGGCCTCTCACTGTTGTGGCCTCTCCCGGTGTGGAGCACAGGCTCTGGACGCGCAGGCTCAGTGGCCATGGCTCACAGGCCCGGCCCCTCCACGGCATGCGGGATCTTCCCGGACCGGGGCACAAACCCATGTCCCGCCGCATCGGCAGGCAGACTCTCAACCACTGCGCCACCAGGGAAGCCCAAGCCTGGGATCTTTGCTGCTGGGATCTTTTTGTGTATCATTTAAAAATGGGATAAGCACAATGTATATTTTTAAATTGCTGATTATCTACTTATGTGGCTTTAAAAAAGTATCCAAGAGGGGGCTTATTCAGCATGACATCACCTCAGTCGAGAATTCCAGTCTCAGCCACATGCTATAGTGTGCTTTTATTCATTTATTGACAAACCATGCACAAATTCAGTTTTTAAATTAACGTATATTTATTCCCCCACACCTTTCTGAGCCCTACTGATTAAAAACACACAGATTATGCTTGATAGCTTTTATTTTCTCTCCACAGTACACAGCAGGAAAAAAAATGCAGAAATATTTCTTAAATTAAAATGTAATTCCATAGAGAAGCTGTTTCACCTCACAGGCATTTAAGACTAACATTCAACGTCTGCTTATACTTTATGTAAAAGTTTACATTTGTGTTCAAAAATAGTTTTGTGGATTTGTGAAACTACAAAACTAGTATTTCTAGTTTTGTAGTTCTGTAGTTTTGTAGGTAGTGATGTTTGAAAGCCTTGGAATAAGAAAAAATACATACCAGCATGTTGGTTTGGGAAAAGGGGGTAAGGTGCATGCAAATATAATGAATTAGATGGTTAATTAAACTCAGTCCATATGTACCACTTTATCTGCCTTCAGTGTGGGTTTGCTGATGGGGATCACAACCAGCATGTGAACAGAAACATCATCACCTCCATCCATCACCTCCATCATGATCAACGCCCACCTGCCATTTAGGGGCCAGCAGCTGCTCCCTTTTGTCAATGGGGTGATGCTCCTCAAGGCCTCTGAGAAGCAGTGTGCTTGGTGAGGTAGGGATTGCTGGTGGTCCAGGCCAATTTCAGATGAAGGCATTGATGTGTGAGATTTGTCATGGGTGATGGTCTATTTGGGAAGGTCTTTAGCTGGAAGATCCAAGTTGGGTATGAATGGGATCTACACAGATTCCAGGGCAGCTCCTGCCTATTCTTTAAGGACTGACTCTCCTTATCTATTTGAGCCCCACCTGAGCCCTCCCTGGCTAGGTTAGGTAGGGCCCTCACCTACTCAAGCCCCACCTGCCTAGGTTAGGGCCCTTCTCTGCCTCTGTGGCCTCTCTAACATGTTTAGTCACGGCATGCCACATGTTCTATTTTAATTCACTTCAGAAACTGTCTTTTACCCCTTTGCTCAGTTCTTCTTCAACTGTCTTATACATAGTTGCTACAACAAGTGCTTAAAAGGAGGAAAAAATGGACGTCTGGGTAACTATTGCTGGGTAGATAATTATGCCAGGGGTGAGCACATCCAGTATACTTACTGTCTGGTAACCCAGGGCTGGTAGAAATAGGATCAGACTTTGTCAAAGTGTGCTGAGCTGTGTTTGTCGATGGTTTCTGAGCAATGAGTCCTTATGCTGTGCTGTCCACACGGGCTTGTGCTGAGCTTCTCACCCATGTCCACCCTGTGACACTGCCCCACCGGCTCAGATGGCACTCAGGTCACCAAAGGAGGCGGAACCCTGCGAGAGGAGGTCCCGCTTGTCAGGGACAACTGGCTGGGTCACAACTCTTGATTTTGGACAAACTTTTGAATGTAAACAACCTGTTCCTGGTGAGGGCATGGTGGGGTGTGGCCTTTCACAAGTCCTGATTCCTGAGCCTCCACTTTAACTGCTCTTTCTCGTTGGGGTGCAATTGGGAATTACACAGAGGGTCATCTCGGCCTTTCCTAGGAGCAGGTGTTAGTTGTCACTTTAATTCTGCACAAAGAAGAAAAAGCTCAGCTGAAAGTCATGTGAGGTTATTTTTGAGTAACCCAATTGCATCAGCACCAGCCACATCTCAGACATGGAAAGTACCAGAACCATTACAGCAGTCACATAGGAAGCAACACCTCTGATCCAATGTTCCCTTCTTATCCCAGCACTGAGGGGGCATCTATCTCCTGGAAGAGAAGCCACAGGAGACAGACTTTGTGGGCCTGTGGCATTGTGGTCAGTGCATGGCCTCTTGGGATGGGGTGTTTGGGCCAGAGTGACAGAAGTTGGAGTGTTAGGGGTGGAGATAGAAGGAGTCCCTGCCCTGTGCAGGATCCTGACCATCCACACATGGAGACACAGTAGCCAACGTTTCCCCATTTGAGACCACCCCACACTGCAACTCTCTGTTAGGAAAGATGCCCCCCACGCCTGTCTGGGGTAGACCTAATAAGGGGTTCAGAGCTCCCACTTCATGCAATTTCAGTTACTTATTTATTTATTTGGTCAATCAGCCTGGAATCTAATGCTGCTTTTAACACTAATAACATCATCATTGCCTCTGAGAGCTGGAAAACTGATGGAATCAGCCAGAGAGTCTGTGACTCTGCATGATCAATTCACCTTAGAGAAGGGGGCAATGTGAAGGACTCAGGCCAGATTACGTACGATTCTCCACCATTTAGTTTTTTGAATTTATTGTTTTACTTTCAGGCAGTAAGATTACCTTTTTCAGTGTACTGCTCTGTGAGCTTTGACAGGCACGAAGCCACGCACCCATCACCACAACCCAAGGATTTCCTCCTGCTGACACATCATACATAATCAACCTCCAGCCTAGAGAACTCCTGATTTTTTTCTCCATTCCCAGCATTATTTCTTTTTCAGAATGCCAGAACAATGGAATCACACAGCCTAACCTTTTGACTTGGGCGTCTTTCACCTGCTTCAACACACTTATTCATGCCTGCTGTGCGTGTATCACTAATGCATTATTTTTTATTACTGAGTTGTATTCCATTCACCCATTTAAGAACATTTGAGTGGTTTCTAGTTTTTAGTGGTCATAAATAAAGCTTCTATAAAAAACCATATCCAGGGTTTTGTAGGACTGTAGGTTTTTATTCCTATAGTGTAAATAGAAGTGACATGGCTGCACCATCTAAAAGTGTGTATTTAATTTTGTAAGAAAATGTCAAAATGTTTCCAGAGTGGCTGTACATTTTATTTTATCACCAGTAGTGTACAAGGGTTCTAGGGTGTAGGTTTGTTTCTGATCTATGCGTTTCCTATAACACAGTCTCCTGCCCAGCCCTGGATGGTGTGCACGTGTGTCTGCGTGTTTGCTGTCTTGATGGGCGTGTGGTGTATCTTATGGTACTTTGAATCTGTGTTTCCCTAATGACCAATAAAATGTAACATCTTGTCATGTCTTATTTTCTACCTGTCTATCTTCTGCAGTGAAGCCTCTGTTTAAATCATTCAACAACTTTTTTATGGGATTGTTTGTTTACTCATTGTTGAGTTTAGAGAGTTTTTTTATATATTATGTATATAAGTTGTTTGTCATATAAATGATTTGCAGATATTTTCCCCAGTATAATCTTTTTACATTTTCTTAACAGTGTCTTTTGCAAAGGTTTTGAGTTTTGATGAAGCAAATTTATTTTTTCCATTTATGGATCATATGTTTGGTGTTAGATATAAAAACTCATGCTTATATATATATATAACACTGCTTTTTGCTCATACTTTGGTTAAAAGTCTGGGATTTTAGCCTTTGGGTACAGTCACACACTTCATATTAGGGACAAATTACTCTTCATGCCAAAGGGGCCCATTTTCACAGGTTCTCAACTCTATTCAATGAGAAAAACTTCCACCATGATTTTATAAAATCATCTTTTATAATCTCCACAAAATATTATTCTCCTTACTTTATAATGCCAACTCAGATAACAAAGGGGCACAGGAAAGACATCTGGACCCTAACTAACCGAGCATCCCCATGACACACCTCCAAACTATTTCTATGTGTATGATCAGGAAATAATGACTTTCACCTTTTCCTTTCACAGGAGAAATATGTTTTTACAATTTTTTTGTCTCATAAAGAAACAAAAAACATAAATTATGGCTATTCACACCTAGTATTTCTTACATTTATGTTAGCTAATGAAAGAGGGCCATTCTGGATATTATTTGCCATTTTTTTGAACTTAATGCTAATTTAAATTTTACATAAGTTTTCTCTGTGTGTATTAATATTGTCTTACACTGTGGAGAATCTTACTAGGGAAAACTAAATTAGTATTTAACACCAAGATATTTTTTTAAAGTTGCTCAAAGTCCATAAATTTCCTTAAAACTTAGAACATATGTATGAAAGATGAGTGAAGAATACACTGTTGATTTATAGAGATGGTTTGGGAATGTGACAATGTTTAAAATATTTTTATGAGGCAGCTCCAGCTGCATTTCTGAAATGTACACTCAGACAGCTCAGCTTAATTTTTAAATATCACAGGTGACCGATTTCCACTATATGAGCCCAATTTAGTTTTCCATGAGAACTTTCCAGCTATCTCCCTATGAGATATTTTTTTAGTCTTCCTTAGTTACTACTTTTGAACATGCTCTCTTCGGAAGGTGGATCATTTTTTGTCTAGAAAATTCTTTCCTTTGGAATGGAAACTCCAGCTCTGGAAGGATGCCTGTGGAATGCTGAGGGATGAGGTGGACACCACTTAATTTGCCAAAACAGTCGGGGTCAGCCAGTGAGCTGAGGTGGGCAGATGCCATGGTAAAAACATCCTGGCAGCTGCAACCCCTCTTTGCCTCACCTATGCATTTCTCTCCCCTTCAGGAAAACGGCCTCACCTCTGTTTGCCTATTGAGTGGGATTCATGTCACTTCCGTATTAAGAGACCACATTCTTGACTTTCCCATCGCTGAGAACACTGGCCTTCTATGTCACTCAGCGTTTGTTTCTTGTCTCCCAGGGCACTTCAGTGTCTTCACATTCTGGGTGAGTTTGTAGACCCAAGTTATTGCTCTCACTTCTACAGAAGCCGAAAGGTCCCCTGGAGGCTCCTTTCCTCAGATCAGTTCTTTGGAGGTAACTTCTGGAAAGCTGAATCCAGATGTAACATCAGCCAGGTGCACACTCTCTCCCTGGAATTTGACTTTTGAGCCAAAAGACCTGGCATCCATGAAGTGGTTTGAATTCCTTTATCGTAGGTGTAGCGCCCTAACCAGCCTCCTCGTACTGTGACTTTCTTCTCCTGGTTTCTATCTCACAGAAGTCCTATATGTTCCTGATTCCTGAATCATCAGTTCTGAGACCCCCTGATAGTCTACAAATGCATTACTTTTTAAAAAGTAATGAGTCAATTTCTATTGCCTCCAAGCAGAGTGCCCTAATGTGTAAACCATTTTTATCCCAACTGTGCGTGGTCTTGGGTTGTTAGTGGCAGTGCTTCCCAAACTTATTCAGGCCATGGCACAGATAAAAAGATAATATTTTAACAACATCATTGGAGTTCATGGACTAGCTGTTGGTGGCCAGAGTCCATCATCCTGGGGTCTCTGGCTATCCTATTTCCCATGGGGCTACCTTGCAGGATGAGAGGAATCAGTGAACTGGCGCACCCATGGACTATTTTAAGTACACATTACATACAATTTAGAATTTATAATTTAATATAAAGCTTTTCGATATTTCATTCAAACACAAAATGTCTCCACGGTAAACCTTATGCTCTCCGTGGATGGAGACTATGGGTTGTTATAAATTTGGTCGTTATTCCTGATAAAGTGGTTGCTGAATGAAGAGACAGTTTCAAAATAAATAAGACTGCATAGTCAGCTAATGAATAAATAAAAGGCATGAACATTTTATTAATAGAGAGTTTTCAAGATAAATCTAAATGTGAGTACATCAAATTTGACTCCTTGGAAGCCTGACATTTATTAATTCATTTATTCAGCAAATATTTACTGAATGTCCACATATTTGAGATATTGGTTCAGCATGAGAGATACAAAGAAGATAAGTTTATGTTTCTGCTTTCTGAGAACTCAAGGACACTCATTTGTACAACCAAATTCTTAGTGTACAGACTTAGATGAAGGGCCAGAATTGAGCCAGGAGTTCGCAGTACAACCAAACTCGACATTACAGACAATACAGTCTCAGTGGTTGTTGTTCTTGCCCTACTGGTTGGCAAATAGTCTAATATTCCCCCTGATTACAAGTGCTGTAATAGAGGAAAATATAGGGTGCCAGGGTACATGGAGGACAGACCAAGGAAACGTGTACTAATATCAGTGATAGAGGTGATAACATTGATAGAAGTTTCCCAAGGAGGTCAGGAAGAATGACCACACTGAGTCTTGGGAATGGAAGTGAATTACCCTACAATGACAAAGTAAAAAAGAAAAAAGCTATGAGAGACAGATTTGTGAAAACAGCAGTATTTTATATTTCTAAAAACTTAATTCTAAATCTCAAATTATTTTAATTTTCTATGTTTTAAATTTAAAAAAATAGTAAACATTACAGTTGAGAAAGCTTCAAACAATTATTTATATATATATATTGTTGTCATTTTTGGTTAGAACTAAATGTTAAAACTATGACTATAAATCTTGAAGGAAACAGGAGAAAATCATTAAAACGTTGGGTTAAAGAACAGTTTTTAGATACAACACACAAAAAAATAGACTCCATCAAATGAAAACAACTTCTCTTTGAAAGAAAGTATCACGAGAATGAAATAACAAGATAAACTATTTGAAAATTATATATCTTATCAGCACTTGTATTCAGAATACATAGAACACTAAAAACTCATTAATTCATAAACAAAGAAACAAAAAAAACCAAAAAAATGGACAAAATATTTGAGCAAACACTTCACCAAAGAGAATATATGTATTTCAAATCAGGATCTTAATGATATTCAGCATCATTAATCATCAAGGCAAGGCAAATTAAATCTCCTAGGAGAGAACACTACACCCCTATAAAATGCTAAAATTAAATAGACCAACCACACCAAGTGTTGACCAGGATGCGCAGGACCTGGAACTCTCACATAAGCTAGCGGGAATGTACAATAGCACAACCACTTTGGAAAACAGTTTGGAAAATTCTTAAAAACTAATACATACAACCTACTATATACTCCATCCTAGGTATTTAACCTGGAGAAATGCAGGCGTATATCTGCACAAAAGCTTGCACACAACGTTCATAGCTACTTTATTTGTAATAGCCAAATACTAGAAACAACCTTAATATCCATCAACAACTGAATGGATCAGTGTTATACAACCATAGAGTGGAATGTTAATCAGAAATGAAAGTAAATGAACTATTAATGCATGCCACTACACTGATGAATCTTACAATAATTACACTGAAAAACAGCGAAAGAAGCAAGACTAAAAGAGTCCATACTATGTAATTCTGTTTGCATAAAATACAAACCATTTTTTAACAACAGAAACTGATCCATGGTTTCCTCAGGAGCAGGGAAAGTGGGTGGGAGAAATTGTCAAAACACAAGTATATTTTGGAAGGAGGTGGACATATTCATTACTTTGATTGTGGTGATAGTTTCATGGGAGCATGTTCTATGTTAAAACAGCGAACTGTACACTTCAAATATATACAATTCATTGTATATCAATTACACCACAATATACTTGTTAGAAATACAACAGGACAAGTTTTTATTGGGTTGATAATGAAAATGTCTGTGGAAAGTGATGTGAATGTGAAAGGAGATTTGAGGGGCTTCCATTTGAGGCAGAGGAGAAGGTCGTCCTTGCAAGAACTCTACTCTTGTCTGCATGAAGACAAAGCTAATGGTTTCACTGACAACATGTCCTTTACATTTTGTTTTTTGTATTATTTTGTCTTTTCAGTAATCTTGGCTTTTCAAACTGGTCCATCTGCCCAACTCAGCAACACATTAACATCTGACTGACCTCCAGCTCCGTGATGGTTGGGTTCTGACCGCAGGCAGTTCTTCTCCTCAAGGGACATGGTGCTTCTTCTCCACATAATTTAAATGACCAGGAGCTTCTGGTGGATGATGCAGCAACACTGTCCTCCCAAACAATCAGACCTTCCTAATGACCATCTCCTGTTCTTCTCTTGCACCCTGACCATCTGCCATAGCCTAATATTGAATGGTGCCTTCGAAAGTGTATTCTCTGAGGTTCTAACTCTGCTGATTGTTAAGCGATATTACCTGAAAAAGCATTGGTGTTCAAAATATCAATAATCGAGAAGTAAGTTTAACAGAGGTTATTGTTTTTTAAAATATTTTCATTGCATGTCTTCCAAAGGTCAAGAGAGGTGTAGTTTGCACTGTTTCCCCATGTTTTTTGCCATCAGACACGGTTTTCTCCTAACATCTCATGAAAGCAGCAAACCACCAAACATACTCAACAACCACGGTGAACCTACCTGAAAACTGTAGCACAACTGTAGGGGAGAAGGTCACAGGGGAATGCAAGGCAACCTGTCAGCAGAGCCTGGCTCTGTTTCTACAGGATGGTCCACAGTATACGAGTAGAGTAAAATGTCCCTTCCTTCAACAGATTCTCAGCAAGTGTGTATTTATATCAAGTCCGTTCAAGGACTTAGTGGGGGTGGACTGGAAGACAGACAGACAGAGTTTCTGCTCTTTTGGAATTATTTTAAGTAGTTTCAGATAGTGAAAAGTGCTATGAACAAAATAAGTCAGGAATTTAAGAGGTACAGAAAACAATGGGGCAGTGTGGGTACTAATACATTTTAATCTCCTCAAGGCGGGGAGGGGGGGCTCTTTCAAGATGACAGAGGAGTAGGAAGTGGAGATCACCTTCCTCCCCACAAATACATCAGAAATATATCTACATGTGGAACAGCTCCTACAGAACCCCTACTGAACGCTGGCAGAAGATCTCAGACTTCCCAAAAGGCAAGAAACTCCCAACGTAGCTGGGTAGGACAAAAGGAAAAAGAAAAAACAGAGACAAAAGAATAGGGATGGGACATGCCCCTCTGGGAGGGAGCTGTAAAGGAGGAAAACTTTCCACACACTAGGAAACCCCTTCACTGGCAGAGACAGTGGGTGGGCAGGGGGAAGCTCTGGAGCCACGGAGGAGAGCGCAGGAGTAGGGGTGCAGAGGGCAAAGTAGAGCGATTCCTGCACAGAGGATCACTGCCGGCCAGCACTCACCAACCTGAGAGGCTTCTCTGTTCACTCACCGGGGCAGGTCAGGGCTGGGAGCTGAGGCTCGGGTTTCAGAGGTCAGATCCCAGGGAGAGGACTGGGGTTGGCCACGTGAACACAGGCTGAAGGGGGCTAGTGAGCCACAGCTAGCTGGGAGGGAGTCCGGGAAAAAGTCTGGAGCTGCCTAAGAGGCAAGAAACCATTGTTTCAGGGTGCGCAAGGAGAGGGGATGCAGAGCGCCACCTCAAAGAGCTCCAGAGATGGGCATGAGCCGTGGCTACCAGTGTGGACACCAGAGATGGGCATAAAACGCTAAGGCTGCTGCTGCTGCAGCCACCAAGAAACCTGTGTGCAAGCACAGGTCACTATCCACACCCCCCTCCTAGGAACCTGTGCAGCCCGCCACTGCCAGGGTCCCGTGATCGAGGGACAGCTTCTCCGGGAGAACACATGGCGCACCTCAGCCTGGTGCAATGTCACACTGGCCTCTGCCACCGCAGGCTCACCCCCCATTCTGTACCCCTCCTTCCTCCCAGCCTGAATGAACCAGAGTCCCCTAATCAGCTGCTCCTTTAACCCTGTCCTGGCTGGGTGGGAACAGACACCTTCAGGCGACCTACATGCAGAGGCGGGGCCAAATCCAAAACTGAACCCCGGGAGCTGTGTGAACAAAGAAGAGAAAGGGAAATTTTTCCCAGCAGCCTCAGAATCAGCAGATAAAATCTCCAAAATCAACTTGATGTACCCAGCATCTGTGCAATACCTGAATTCATCCCAAAATTGAGGCCGTGGTCTTTGGGAGCAACTGAAGACTTGGGGTTTGCTTTCTTCATCTAATTTGTTTCTGGTTTTATGTTTATCTTTCTGACTGTCCATTTTGTTGTTTTTTATAGTATAGTTTTTAGCGCTTGTTATCATTGGTGGATTTGTTTTTTGGTTTGGTTGCTCTCTTCTTTCTTTCTTTGTTTTTATTGCTTTTTTATTCTTTTATATTTAATATTTTTTTTCTATTTTAATAACTTTATTTTATTTATTTATTTTTTCTTTCTTTCTTTCTCTTTTTTTCTCCCTTTTCTTCTGAGCCGAGTGGCTGACAAGATCTTGGTGCCCTGGCTGGGTGCCAGGCCTGAGTCTCTGAGGTGTGACAGCTGAGTTCAGGACACTGGACCACCAGAGACCACCAGCACCATGTAATATCAAACAGCAAAAACTCTCCTAGAGATCTCCATCTCAGCGGTAAGACCCAGCTCCACTCAATGACCAGAAAGCTACAGTGAAGGACACCCTATGCCAAACAACTAGCAAGACAGGAACACAAACCCACCCATTAGCAGAGAGGCTGCTTAAAATCATAATAATGTCACAGACACCCTAAAACACATCACTGGATGTGGTCCTGCCCACCAGAAAGACAAGATAGAGCCTCATCTGCCAGAACACGGGCACGAGTCCCCTCCACCAGGAAGCCTACACCACCAACTGAACAAACCTTACCCATTGGGAGCAGATACCAAAAAAATGGGAACTATGAACTTGCAGCCTGTGAAAGGATACCCCAAACACAGTAAGTTAAACAAAATGAGAAGACAGAGAAATACATAGCAGATGAAGGAGCAAGGTAAAAACCCACCAGACCTAAGAAATGAAGAGGAAATAGGAGGTCTACCTGAAAAAGAATTCAGAGTAATGATAGTAAAGAGGATCCAAAATCTTGGAAATAGAATGGAGAAAATACAAGAAACATTTAACAAGGACCTAGAAGAACTAAAGAGCAAACAAACAATGAAGAAAAACACAATAAATGAAATTAAAAATTTTCTAGAAGGAATCAATAGCAGAATAACTGAGGCAGAAGAATGGATAAGTGATCTGGAAGAAAAAATAGTGGAAATAACTACTGAAGGGCAGAATAAAGAAAAAAGAATGAAAAGAATTGAGGACAATCTCAGAGACATCTGAGACAACATCAAATGCACCAACATTTGAATTATAGGGGTCCCAGAAGAAGAAGAGAAAATAAGGGACTGAAAAAATATTTGAAGAGATTATAGTTGAAAACTTCCCTAACATGGGAAAGGAAATAGTCAATCAAGTCCAGGAAGCACAGAGAGTCCCATACAGGATAAATCCAAGGAGAAACACACCAAGACACATATTAATCAAACTATCAAAAATTAAATACAAAGAAAAAATACTAAAAGCAGCAAGGGAAAAGCAACAATTAAAATACAAGGGAATCCCCAAAAGATTAACAGCTGATCTTTCAGCAGAAACTCTGCAAGCCAGGAGGTGGCAAGACATATTTAAAGCGATGAAAGGGAAAAACCTACAACCAAGATTACTCCACCCAGCAAGGATTTCATTCAGATTCAACAGAGAAATTAAAACCTTTACAGACAAGCAAAAGCTAAGAGGATTCAGCACCACCAAACCAGCTTTACAACAAATGCTAAAGGAACTTCTCTAGGCAGGAAACACAAGAGAAGGAAAAGACTTACAATAACAAACTGCAAACAATTAAGAAAATGGTAATAGGAACATGCATATCGATAACTACCTTAAATGTAAATGGATTAAATGCTCCAATCAAAAGACATAGATTGGCTGAATGGATACAAAAGCAAGACCCGTATATATGCTGTCTACAAGAGACCCACTTCAGACCTAGGGAAACATGCAGACTGAAAGTGAGGAGTTGGAAAAAGATACTCCTTGCAAATGGAAACCAAAAGAAAGCTGAAGTAGCAATTCTCATATCAGACAAAATAGATTTTTAAATAAATACTATTACAGAGACAAAGAAGGACACTACATAATGATCAAGGGATCAATCCATGAAGAAGATATAACAATTGTAAATATTTATACACCCAACATAGGAGCACCTCAATACATAAGGCAAATGCTGACAGCCATAAAAGAGGAAATCAACAGTAACACAACCATAGTAGGGTACTTTAACACCCCACTTTCACCAATGGAAAGATCATCCAAAATGAAAAAATAAGGAAACACAAGCTTTAAATGATACATTAAACAAGATGGGCTTAATTGATATTTATAGGACATTCCATCCAAAAACAGCAGATTACACTTTCTTCTCAAATGCTCATGGAACATTCTCTAGGATAGATCATATTTTGGGTTACAAATCAAGCCTTGGTAAATTTAAGAAAATTGAAATCATATCAAGTATCTTTTCTGACCACAAGGCTATGAGACTAGATATTAATTACAGGAAAAAAATCTGTAAAAAATACAAACACATGGAGGCTAAACAATACACTACTAAATAACCAAGGGATCACTGAAGAAATCAAAGAGGAAATCAAAAATACCTAGAAACAAATGACAATGAAAACATGATGACCCCAAACCTATGGGATGCAGCAAAAGCAGCTCTAAGAGGGAAGTTTATAGCAATACAATCCTACTTCAAGAAACAAGAAACATCTCAAATAAACAACCTAACCTTACACCTAAAGCAATTAGAGAAGGCAGAACAAACCCCCCCCCCCCAAAGTTAGCAGAAGGAAAGAAATCATAAAGATCAGATCAGAAGTAAATGAAAAAGAAATGAAGGAAATGATAGCAAAGATCAATAAAACTAAAAGATGGTTCTTTGAGAAGATAAACAAAATTGATAAACCATTAGCCACACTCATCAAGAGAAAAAGGTAAAAGTCTCAAATCAATAGAATTAGAAATGAAAAAGGAGAAGTAACAACTGACACTGCAGAAATACAAAGGATCATGAGAGATTACTACAAGCAACTCTAGGCCAATAAAATTGACAACCTGGAAGAAATGGACACATCCTTAGAAAAGCACAATGTTCTGAGACTGAACCAGGAAGAAATAGAAAATATAAACAGACCAATCACAAGAACTGAAATTGAAACTGTGATTAAAAATCTTCCAACAAACAAAAGCCTAGGACCAGATGCCTTCACAGGAAAATTCTATCAAACATTTAGAAAAGAGCTAACACCTATCCTCTCAAAGTCTTCTAAAATATAGCAGAGAGTGGAACACTCCCAAACTCACCCTATGAGGCCACCATCACCCTGATATCAAAACCAGAAAAAGACGCCACAAAAAAAGAAAAATATGGGCCAATACCACTGATGAACATAGATGCAAAAATCCTCAACAAAATACTAGCAAACAGAATCCAACAGCACATTAAAAGCATCATACACCATGATCAAGTGGGGTTTACCCCAGGAATGCAAAGATTCTTCAATATACAGAAATCAATCAATGTGATACACCATATTAACAAATTGCAGAACAAAAATCATATGATCATCTCAATAGATGAAGAAAAAGCTTTTGACAAAATTCAACACCCATTTATGATAAAAACCCTCCATGGTGTAGGCATAGAGGGAACTTACCTCAACATAATGAAGGTCATATATGACAAACTGACAGCCAACATCATTCTCAGTGGTGAAAAACTGAAACCATTTCCACCGAGATCAGGAACAAGACAAGGTTGCCCACTCTCACCACTATTACTCAACATAGTTTTGGAAGTTTTAGCCACAGCAATCAGAGAAGAAAAAGAAATAAAATGAATCCAAATCAGAAAAGAAGAAATAAAACTGTCACTGTTTGCAGATGACATGATACTATACATAGAGGATCCTAAAGATGCTACCAGAAAACTACTAGAGCTAATCAATGAATTTGGTAAAGTAGCAGAATACAAAATAAATGCACAGAAATCTCTTGCATTCCTATACAATAATGATGAAATATCTGAAAGAGAAATTAAGGAAACACTCCTATTTACCATTGCAACAAAAAGAATAAAATACCTAGGAATAAACCTACCTAAGGAGACAAAAGACCTGCAGGCAGAAAACTATAAGACACGGAGGAAAGAAATTAAAGATGATACAAACAAATGGAGAGATATACCATGCTCCTGGATTGGAAGAATCAACATTGTGAAAATGACTATACTACCCAAAACAATCTACTGATTCAATGCAATCCCTATCAAACTACCAATGTCATTTTTCACAGAACTAGAACAAAAAATTTCACAATTGCATGGAAACACAAAAGACCCCGAATAGCCAAAGCAATCTTGAGAAACAAAAATGGAGCTGGAGGAATCAGGCTCCCTGACTTCAGACTCTACTACAAAGTTATAGTAATCAAGACAGTATGGTACTGGCACAAAAACAGAAATATATGGAACAGGATAGAAAGCCCAGAGATAAACCCACACCCATATGGTCACCTTATCTTTTTTTTTTTTTTTTTTTTTTTTTTTTTGCGTTACGTGGGCCTCTCACTGTTGTGGCCTCTCCCGTTGCAGAGCACAGGCTCCGGACGCGCAGGCTCAGTGGCCATGGCTCACAGGCCCAGCCGCTCCGTGGCATGTGGGATCTTCCCAGATCGGGTCACGAACCCGTGTCCCCTGCATCGACAGGCGGACTCTCAACCACTGCGCCACCAGGGAAGCCCTGGTCACCTTATCTTTGATAAAGGAGGCAAAAATATACAATGGAGAAAAGACAGCCTCTTCAATAATTGGTGCTGGGAAAACTGGACAGCTACATGTAAAAGAATGAAATTAAAACACTCCCTAACACAATACACAAAAATAAACTCAAAATGGATTAAAGACCCAAATGGTAGACCAGACACTATAAAACTCTTAGAGAAAAACACAGGCAGAACACTCTATGACAGAAATCATAGCAAGATCCTTTTTGACCCACCTCCTAGAGAAATGGAAATAGAAACAAAAATAAACAAATGGGACCTTATGAAACTTAAAAGCTTTTGCACAGCAAAGGAAACCATAAAAAAGACGAAAAGACAACCCTCATAATGGGAGAAAATAGTTGCAAATGATACAACTGACAAAGGAGTAATCTCCAAAATATACAAGCAGCACATGCAGCTCAGTATCAAAAAAACAAACAACCCAATCCAAAAATGTGCAGAAGACCTAAATAGACATTTCTCCAAAGAAGACATACAGATTGCCAACAAACACGTGAAAGGAGGCTCAACATCACTAATCATTACAGAAATGCAAATCAAAACCAATGAGGTGTCACATCACATCAGTCAGAATGGCCATCATGAAAAAATCTACAAACAGCAACTGCTGGAGAGGGTGTGGAGAAAAGGGAACCCTCTTGCACTATTGGTGGGAATGTAAATTGATACAGCCACTATGGAGAATAGTATGGATGTTCCTCAAAAAACTAAAAACAGAACTACCATATGGTCCAGCAATCACTCTACTGGGCATATACCTTGAGAAAACCATAATTCAAAAAGAGTCATGTACCACAATGTTCACTGCAGCTCTGTTTACAATAGCCAGGACATGGAAGCAACCTACGTGTCCATATTCCATTGTATAGATGTGGCACATCTATACAATGGAATATTACTCAGTCATAAAAAGAAACGAAATTGAGTTATTTGTAATGAGGTGGATGGACCTAGAGTCTGTCATACAGAGTGAAGTAAGTCAGAAAGAGAAAAACAAATACCGAATGCTAACACATATATATGGAATCTAAAAATAAAAACAAATGGGTCTGAAGAACGTAGGGGCAGGACAGGAATAAAGACACAGACGTAGAGAATGGACTTGAGGACATGGGGAGGGGGAAGTGTAAGCTGGGATGAAGTGAGAGAGTGGCATGGACATATATACACTACCAGATGTAAAATAAATAGTTAGTGGGAAGCAGCCGCATAGCACAGGGAGATCAACTCGGTGCTTTGTGTCCACCTAGAGGGGTGTGATAGGGAGGGTGGGAGGGAGATGCAAGAGGGAGGGGATATGGAGATATAAGTATAGGTATAGCTGATTCACTTTGTTTTACAGCAGCAACTAACACAACAATGTAAAGCACTTATACTCCAAAGTAGATGTTTATATACACACACACACACACACACACACACACACACTATTGATACACACTCAAAAAAAAAAAAAAAACTCCTTAAGGATTCCAACCCAGAGTTGGAGTGGAGACCTGTAGGCTGGGAGGCCGAGGGAGGGGAGGGGAAGCCTGGCAACGTCGGAAGAGCTTGACCGGCCAGGATGAGCCAACGGGCTCCAGAGGGGAGGCTGGCCCGGAGTCCGAGGAGAGCAAGTGGGCCAGGGAGAGGGCGGACTGGCCTTCAGCCAATTCGGTAAACTGAGAGCCATGGAAAATGTATTGTTTTGATTAATATTACAGTTTTACCCAGTCTTCCTCTGCCATTAGTAAGATAGCAAGCCTTTATAATCACTCTCTCCACATGTTTTTACATCTTTATTGGAGTATAATTGCTTTACAATGGTGTGTTAGTTTCTGCTTTATAACAAAGTGAATCAGTTATACATATACATATGTTCCCATATCTCTTCCCTCTTGTGTCTCCCTCCCTCCCACCCTCCCTATCCCACCCCTCTAGGTGGTCACAAAGCACCGAGCTGATCTCCCTGTGCTATGCAGTTGCTTCCCACTAGCTATCTATATTACGTTTGGTAGTGTATAGATAATTCTTTTAAACCACACATCTTAAGATCTGTATCATGTTGGGAACGGCCTGAAGACCTGAATTACACATACATTAATGCTGCCCCAGCGCAGCTTTCAGGCTCCCTTGCTCTATCTCCTCCCGGCAGGAATCCTCCCCATGGCTCCTTCCTGGAAGATGCTGGGCCTCCTCAGGGCCCCGCCCATCTCAAGACCCCAGCTCCCTCTCAGGCTCACCTTGGACCTCAGGAGCTCTTCTCCAGGATGCAGGGCTTCCCTGGAAGTGTCTCCTGATGACCTGAAGCGAGCTGATGCTCGGGGGGCCAGGGGGGTGCCTGTGCGTCTCTGTCACACGTTTCTGCATTTCTCCTGAGGCTGCTCCTCCTCTTAGACTTTTAGGCTCACTGCCTCATGCACAGTCACACCTGGGAGCCTGCGACATAAGTGGCTTTTGATGTATGCAGGCTTCACCTATGAGCACAAAAGATCGTTTCCAGGTATCGTCCGCAGCAAACAGTGTTCATTTGGGGCAAGAAGTGTAGCCCATATTTTACGGTGAGGGATAGATGGAGAGCAAGAGCCAGGAGAGAGTTTTGAGAAACCATTGACAAACAGTACAGTAAGATGCGGGCCCGATAGAAAATCACGGCCACGGTCCCCAGTGTGCGTCAGAGGTTAAAGACGGGGGAAACCTAGTTTAAAGGAACACATTGTGAAGTTTTTCAACTGGAAATTCGGTGGACAGATGTTGGTGTGGTGACTCGGGATGGGTGGGGGGTGTCCCTCCGCTGGTCCACACGCAACACAGACCTCCGGGGGCAGGGGGATTCTTTCTGGTTCTTCAGGCCCTGAACCCCGCAGCTCATCCGACAGTTTCCAAATCGTTGCAGGGATACCGTGATGCACGGTCTGGAAGCAACATTAATAGTTATCAGATGTGACTTCAAATTATTTTTATCTTGGGAAAGGAAAACTTTGACCAAGAAATCATTACATACTTATTTTAACATTTCTTGAATAGAAACACATTTTTTTGTCTTGTTTGCCCTTCGGCTAGCATTTTGTAAGAGTTGAAAGGAAAGAGATTTGGAAAATATGAAAAGGAGCAGGTTTTTGTTGTTGTTGTTATTGTTGTTTATATGTTTGATTTTGAGCTTTTAATACATCTGGAATATCTAAACTCTCAACCCTTTTGGGATTTTATCAGAAATATCATCCTGAGCCTTCAAATCTATTATTGTTGGTATGATGGATCCAAACTTTCTCTGTGATGAATGATGCTTCTATTCTCTGGGAATTTCTGCTTGTGTTTTCATAAATTATAGAAGCAGGTTTTACTCTGAGTTATTTTAGAGAAATAACAGTAGAGGACACAGGCCACAAGGAGTTTCAAGAAAAAAAGCTTCTTTTTTGCCAAATGATATGTTACTTAAGCATGTTTCCAGAAAACTCACTAATTTTATGAAGCATCTTGAAACAGATGGAAATAGAGAGGTTCAGTTTCAAAAACAAATGATTACATGTGTTACGTGATAGACAGCCAAACCCTGGGGAGTTGGGAATGCAGTCATGAGGGGGCCTTGGCCCTGCATGGTGTCAACTTGGACAACTTGGTCTGATGCTTGGAAGTTTAAGAGAGGAGCCTTTTACCTCCATGAGAAAAGAATGTTATTCTAACAGGTTACACGTAAGGTCATGGAATCCCTACCCTGCCTTGCGTCCCAGCGAAATTGGAAAGACAACTATGGAAGGGATGTGGTGTGTGCAGTCGGTGGGACTGGGTTGTTCTTCTAAGAACTATTCAGGAATCTGATTCTTGTTTATCTCAAATATCTTTCTTTGCTGTTGATTGTGGATTTCAATCACAATTTGAATTTTCAATTTCAGAAAAGAAGGTTTGGATGATTTGGAAAAAATGTAGTGGTCTAAACGTTCTTAAAGCTGTCACAAGTTATTCTTGAATAGACACACCTTTGCTTAGTCCTGCACCAAGTTCTTGTTATTTGTTCCTCATCTGACATCATCTAATTCTACCCTTTCTCTGTGTCTGTGCCTTGATGCTACATGGCCTACACTTCACCACCGGGATCTAGGGAAGGGAGGCATGTTGTGCCCTGGTCAGTGCGATAGACCTAGTTCCCCAGCATTCACGAAGCCCCAAATTTCATCATCTTCTGTAAATTATAATCAAGTTTCCCATAGATCATTGTGTAGTGTTAGGACTCTTAACAGTTCCACTCCTTAAAGGAGCAATTTCCAGAATCTATTTTTGCAGTAGGACTTAAATTTAGTCTAGGAAATCATTATGATGCTTAAATTATACATATTTCTTATTTGCTATATAAATTTTTTAGACTATAGTGCTGGGAAAGTTAAATAAATGTCAAAAAACAGATACTCCTGAAGAAAAAGTCCTCATTTCTTTTCAACAATCCATTGCAAACAAAAAATAAATATATTCTTTATAACTGCTTTCAGGAGAAAAATTAAGAGTCATCTGTCAAAAAGGATGTTTGACATATTCTCAAGGGGCCTGGAATTTACAATAGATTAAAACAACTTCCTCTTGATAGTCATATTTTAACAGGAGGGCTGAGAAAGAAGTACAGTAAATGTATATGTTTACACAGTAATTCCACCAAAAATGTTGGCTTGGCCCGATCTGGAGCACAAACATTCCAGTGGAAATTCCCTGCTCCACATTCATCATGGCCACAGGAAGGAGTGTTTCAATTCTGCATGTTTTCCAGAACGTTTCTTTCCTTTGTTTGTTTTGTACTTCATGGAAAGTTACTTTTTCCAAGGTATTGTTGGTTGGGGGGGTGGGGACCGTTAGTAAGAGGAGGAAACAATGGAAAAGGAGGGCTTG
Organism: Hyperoodon ampullatus; assembly: GCF_949752795.1. Lineage (NCBI taxonomy): Eukaryota > Metazoa > Chordata > Mammalia > Artiodactyla > Ziphiidae > Hyperoodon > Hyperoodon ampullatus. The sequence continues at coordinate 88,628,617 of NC_136925.1, read as the reverse complement.
GGAGGAGTTTGAAAGCTACTGAACAAACACGGGTTTGCAGGCCTTTGTTGTCCCTTTGTCCTGACAGTGACTAGAGACAACGGTGCCTCCCTCCAGGGCCCCCTGCCTCCTGGGAGTCCCCATCCATCACACTGTCTTTGACCCCTGGTCCCCACATGCTGAAGTGTAATCTGTCTCATTAACCCACTGCCTGGAAGACCTGTTCTTGCCCATTGTAGTTTCTATGATCTACACACTATTTTCACAGTGTGTCTAAAAGTCATTTACATCATTTATCACATAAAAAAACTTTAGTGGCTCTAGGTAAAAATAGGTTTCTTCTCCCTAATTCTTCATGTCTTAAGATATGCATTTCCCATCTCAAACAATTAAGCAAAATTGGACCTTAAGTTCAGTTCACTTACTAGTGTACTCTTTGAACTATTAAAGTCTCTGAAATTAAGTTGACATAATTTCTAGTAAATTAACTCTAATTCTCTAATAAAGTAATCATTTTCAAATATACCTTGATTTAAGTATAACTTGTGTAATTAAACCCATCTGTAAGTTCTTAGATGTGATTAGCTCTGTAGGATTTATATTTTTAACCTCTATTATAGAGCATTAGAAAGCATAGAGGTTACCCAGACACAGCTATCCACTCTCAAATGTTAGTAATATTTTAAAATGATCAGTGACCTCAGCCAAATTGAGATATTCAGGGACATCTTTGAAAATGGTAGAAAACTTGCTTATGATTCCCCGTGAGATGCCTGGACACCTGGGGCAGCTTTGGGAAGACAGGTTCACACTGGTGCACAGAGCTTAGAGCACACCTGGGGGCCATACATCGCTGCAGGCAACTGTGAGCACACCCTCTTGGACCAAAGGACTTAGAACTTGAGGAAATACATGACTGGTGGGTTGGAGGACAGGATTCAGGAGCTGGAAACCCTCCAGAACCGTGAGAAAGTCAATTGCCACTTTTAGGCCACAAAGTTTGTGGCACTTTGTTACAGCAGCTTCGGCAAACTAACACACCACAGTATCAAAAAAGGAATGACTGGCTTATATAATAACACACACACGAACACAATATCTCTACACATTTAAAGCTCACATATTTGAAGAATATTTAATGCCATCCTAAAATGTTCACCTTATAATAGTGAGTAAAATCTAAAAACATGAAATCTTCTGTTTTTACTACCTGCCTGCTACCCCACAGGGAAAATGGAGGTGTGTTTGGAAATGAACGAGAACATGTAAATAAAGAGAGACTTTGTGAACAGCAAGCAGCAAAGCCAAGCTTTTTTTTTTTTTTTGGTGGTACGCGGGCCTCTCACTGTTGTGGCCTCTCCCATTGCGGAGCACAGGCTCAGCGGCCATGGCTCACGGGCCCACCCGCTCCGCGGCATATGGGATCTTCGCGGACCGGGACACGAACCCATGTCTCCTGCATCGGCAGGCGGACTCTCAACCACTGCACCACCAGGGAAGCCCAGCAAACCCAACCTTTATCCTTTATTTAAGGTGGACAACTTGAAACAGTTTCAAGGAAAAAGCTTCTTTTTATTGCCAAATGAAATGTTACTGCTTTATTTAGTAACTTAAAGCCTTGATGTATCATTTGAATATTTATTCATTAGAAGGGAAAACAGAAGCAGACTTTGATAATTATTGAAACAATATGTGCAATAAAAGGGCCTCGTGCTTTCATAAAATTTAGTTGGTTTTATAATAAGCTATTAGATTATTTCATATTTTAGCAAGTTTATCATAGAATTATCGCTGTAGAATTGTGACATATTCTCAAATTAAACTTCACATTGTGGAAGTTTGGTAAAATATGGCCTATAAACTTTGGGCCTAATAGCTCCAATCTAGATAAGAAAACTTTGAGAGTCATGATACTTGACTTTATATATTTAAAGTGCTATCATATAAAAAGAGCAAAAACTATGTTTGTGCTACTTTTTTTCTATAAATCATGATGCAAATGTCCTAAAGAGGTGATTGTGTTCTCTGTAGTTCTAGGAATTGAAGCCAATGGTTGTAACGTTGAAGTGATCGAGAATCGCTGCTCACTGGGGTGTACATTTCAATTTGTCCTCATTAATTTCTACCAACTGAGCTCTGTTGTTCCTTTCTTCTGATGTCAAAACAAGAAAATTCCAATCACTGTCAATAATTACAAAATACTTTTGATTATTAAATCAATCTTATTTCAGTTATTCAGTCCATTTTTAAACTTTGTAGCACAGAAGTACTTTCTATATTACACAGTTGCATTCATATATATCATATAATGGATATATACACTTATACGTGTGTATGCACGTATGCACATACCTACATATGAGTATATATACACACATATATATCCATATATGGGTATATGTGTGTACATGTCTATATACTTATTATTTTGAAGTGATGTTGGTCTTGAGAAGAGCTGCAAAGATAGTACAGAGGGTTCCCACCTACAGTCTTCTCAACTCTGGTTCTACAATTAATTGGCTAGAGACAGGAGGGTCTTCAGTGCTCATATTTTCATAAATTTTAATTCAGTGCAATTCCATTGATCTTTTTTTTTCCATGAAAAATAGACACAAGTAAATACTTTCTGTTTCATGAGGCATAAGATATGAAAAGCTTCTGCATTAGAGATACTAAGTCAGTAATCAATTTATTCTGGAAGAGAAGCATATACCAGCAGGATGTGGGTAAGACAGGATAGTGAGTTTTTCCCCCTGGTTTTAACATCTGTCTCTCTTTGTGTATATATCCAAAAATCCTCTTACAGTTGGGTAACAAGAAAAATATGCATCACTGTCTGAATTACACTGTCTGATGATACTCTGTATTATCCTTTAGGAGCTATTAAAAGTGATATGCTTTATATCATATTGTTTGAATTCTAAACACACCAAATGCCTTGATGAGTTTTTATCTGTTAAATTAAATAAATGGAGTTATATATATTTTTAGTTTTCAACAATGTGAAAAATATTTTTTATATATCTCAACTTATGGTACACACAGGAAAAAACACAGGAGTGTAAAAGGTACATAGTTTCTCAAGTTATTTTGTTCATTTTTAGTTGACTATATGTCTAATGAAACACAAAGATCTTTAAATATTAATATTTATTTTTATTGTCTGATTTATGTAACACAACACAAATTGCTCTACCCTAAACTAATTCCAAAGAATCCAGTTAATATATATTTCCACATTCGTCAATATATTCAAATTTACCCATAAAATTTTGGGTGGGTGGTGGAAAAGCAAAGAGAACATTTTAAAAATAGGGACTAGCTTTGAATCTGGATAAAGTTTCAGTTGTGAAAGAAAGAATAGAACGATTGCTAAAACTACATAAATTTTACATGTTTATACTTTTAAGTTAAATAAAACACCATTGAAGGTCATATTTGTAGGCTAATTTTTAAATTAATTATAGCAATAAGTATTCAAACTATCTTCTCCTTCAAAACGTCTGTGAAGCAGAAGCGGCCTAAAAAACAGTCTGGCCTGGCAGGCATTCCTGACATGCGTGTTACTGAGGGGTCGGGCAGGTAAAGGCCGGAAGGCCCAGCTGCCCCAGCCCAGAGCTGAGACCCCTGAAGTGGAACTCAGACCCCGTGTCCCTTCCTCCTTCAAGACTCTCGTGATTCCCAGCAGGATGTGCCCACAACATACCTGGGACATCTCCCCACCATCAAGTTCCATGGTGTCTGAGGCTGTGATCACTGCGCGCCCCCAATACCCTCTTCCTTTAGCTTCCATGACACTTTCCCTGGTTTTCTTGACATTCTTTGGTTTCCCATTTTCAGCCTCTGAAGCAGTGTTTTTCTCTCCCCAGCGATAAAACACTGGGGTTTCTTCAGTCCCGGGCTGACACCATCTTCTTATCTTCCAATTCCAGGCTGTCTCTGGACACTCCCAGTCCATCCGTCGTTGACCATCTATTTGCAGACGATTCCCTTCCCAATCCAGACCCACACTCTCTGTTCCAGATCACACATCCAACTGGATCCTTGATTTTTCGTTTTGGTTTTGTCTGAGGCACCATACAAACTGAAAAGTAATTATTCCAGTTCCACACACAAACCTATCTTTGTAAGTTCTAATATTTTCTTCCAAATTTCTGGCACCGTCTTCCATTCAACAATGGAGGCCAGAGACACAGCAGCCACCTGTCCTTCTCCCTTCCTGTTCCTCCAGAGCCAGCTTGTTCCCACATCCCATCAAATATCTGTCCGCAAAGTCTCTCAGGTGTCCCAGAATTCTCCCACGTCACTCCTAGCACCCTGGTCCAAACCAGGAGCTTCCCTGGATGGATGCTCTGGCTTTCCACTGCCCCCTCTCCAGGCAAGAGGGTTTCTCCCTTAAGAAAAGTCCCAGGATACCTTGCACCTTCCCACTTTCAGGGAGCTCCCTGTTACCATGGAGATGTTGATGAAATGCCTTATGTGGCCTTCGAGGCCGTATGTGCCCTGGTCCACACACACCTCTGCAGCCACGTGTCACATTCCCTGCCCCATCTTCCTGCATCACACTGACCCAGCACCCTTCCGGTCCCTCGGTGCCATGTGCTTTATGCTCTTGGAGCCCTGCAGTGTCTGCTCCTTCCCACAACTCTGTCACACCTATTTTATGTTTTCATTCTTTCTATACATTTCCTACCACAGGTGAGCTGGAGGGGTCACAAAGACACGATTGGTGCCCTGAGGTGGCCTGAGGCTTGTTACCTGGGCTTTTGCTTGTAATGCTCGTCCTTGTAATGCTCCTCCTTGTAATGTTTTTGAGAGGCTAAGGCTGGAGGCTGTGAATTTGCAGATGTATTTCTTCTCAGACATAAATTTCTAACTGCATGCTAGAATGGGCCAAATTGTGTCTACCTTTTTTTCGGAAAACTTGGCTGTCTATCCACCGCTTATAAAAGCAAGTAGAAACGCCCTAAAGTTTCTCAGTACTTTCAAGCATACGTCAGCCACCTTCCTGGGTTTATCTCAAGTGAAGCCTCCACATTCTCTCTGCCAGGGAATAGCCTCTTAGCGACCTTCCTCAAATACTCCTGCTTTCACATCCTGTTACTATTCAGTGAAGGCTGAGTAAGAGTCAAAACCATTATGCTGAGAAGGCAGGAACCAAACAGCTCCATCAGAAATACAAAGTTTTATTTTTCTTCTGATTTATTTTACGTCCAATCATTTGTGTTAAGAATTAAAAAGCATGTGGAGTGTGGCCTTGTCCTTCAGATATTGTGTTGGCATCTTCAGGATGACCTCTGTGCCACCTCTTCGCCTGTGTGCACTTTCCCAGGGACGGGGTGGGGGGACACATGCTGGTGACCTAGTGAAGCACCCTCACGTGTTTGCACTCCACAGCCAGGAAGGGAGTCTGTAACCCATTTTTCCTCTGTCTGGGATCTTGGCCACATGCTAAAAACAAAAGCAAGATGTGTTTCCATATTTCCTCCCAAACAATGACCATTCCTGCTTATTCAAGAGCTCCACAGCCCTTATTGAGATTCCATTTTTTTTCCTGAGTTTCTAAGAGGACGAAGCCTTAACATCCATTTCGGCGGTTTAGTTTATTTTCTCAGGTTGTTCTTTGCTCCACGAATGCCATCTTATGTGTTAAACTGAAAGTGGGCTTCCTCACCTCGTAATAAACTTTAGTGACTGTTTATTTAACGACTGGGCAGCGGAAACCACACACACACCCCACCCCCGATGTTTCCAGATCCTCCGATCTCTACACACCCTCTGACGCTCCGAGGTGGCCTCGTGCATAGCTGTCCTCGCCTGAATTTTCCGCATAGGGTAGCCCTTGGCTGACTTTCAAGTTGCCCAGTGTATTTTGTTTATTTTTCCCACATCTGCCAAAACCAGCTTTCCCTCACGAAGAATGAGAAATCTACACAGTCGATTGATTCGTGGGAGCTCCGAGGGATGAAGGGGTAAGAGGGAAAAGAGCAAATGGACTCTGAGTGGCCTAGAACTTCCCAACTGCAGTGAGCCCTCTCAGTGGGCACGGTGGTCTCTGCTGTAGGAGAGGAATTTAATTTTACACATGAACTATTCTACAGGAAAGCAATGCCTGTTTAAGGGACACCTGTGTGGCCCCTCGTGGAAGGCGGGCACAGGAGCTAGTACAGGCCGTGTGCCAGGGTGCTTTTTCATAACAGCACACTCAGCAGCTGGGTCTGTGGTCTGTCAGGATCATGCTATGGATTTGTTTTTAAATCCCTTTATCTTGTCCTTAAAAATATATGTATCTTTATCTCTTATCAAAATGCTTTCTTCCCAGAAATGAAGTAGAGTCCAGTCATACCAGCGATTGCCAACATCACTGGAAGACCTGCCGTCTGCTCCTGGGAGGTGATTTTTCCCTGTTTTACACATATGAGAAGTGAGGCTCCAGAGAGTGAAAGAATTCCCCTAAGATGGAACAGTAATGCGGAGTGATGTGGAGTGATGTGGATGTGGAGTGGAGTGCAGTGATGTGGAGCCTTAGAGGTCTGATTCCAGAGAGGGGTTCGTCTTCCTACAAGGCACCAGCCACAGGGGTTCAACTCTTTCGTAGCCTTGTGGGGGCTCTTTGGTGAGGGGCTGTTCACATAGTTTCCTGAGTTTGCAATGTGGAAATTATCTAGGATCAAGAGAAAGAATTCTCGCAGAGCAGCAGCTGGGGTCTCTTGGTCCATTCCCAAATACTTCTATGGCCACAGTATATTTATTAGGGTCCTTGGCCATGGCCAAAATTCCAACTAGGGGTATGGAGAACTCTGTTTGACCCCAGTCCCCACTGCCGTTTCTTTCATTAGTTCAGCTGAGCTGCTTGAGGGCCAGTATATCATCCCAAGATACAGGATCCAGAGACACAAGTATCCTGCTACTCTTGGGCCACCCAGCGCTCTGAGGGTGGAGCTGGTGTGGGAACCTGACCCTTGTGGTCCGATTTCTTTGTTAATGCAGGCTGCTCGAACAGACGTTCTCATGTACAAAGCTTATTTTGGATGGTGATTCCATCATCTGTTTAAGTTTTCCCCCTGAAAATTCTGGTTTTTCATTGCTTCTCAAATGCACACTTTTAAATTCAAACATCATAGTATCAGGTCCTTTTTTTGTCCCTGTGTACGTATGTGATGTGTCTATTTTTCTCAAGGTACTTAGGAAGCTAGATGTATACATTTGTTGCAGTTCAGGAGAGCCGCTGTTCTTCTTGGGAGGAGGGAGGGGTAGGAGCCCGGGAGGCTCATAGTCACAGTTTCAAATCAGCCTTAATTCCTCCCTCAGATCCAGCTGGATCTCTCTGGTCAAAATGTTCTCCCTGGTTCTCTGGAAAAACTAATTCAAATATTTGCCGTTTTCTTCAATCCTTGGATCTCTCCTCTCATCTTTCATTCTGGAAGCAGGTGAGTTCACCTGAACTCCACAGGGAAAATTGCAGTTTTTCAAAGGAACATCTCCAAATTCCTTACAGCAAACAACCCGCCCACATGGAATTCATGCTCCTTTTTCCCCCCTGGTTTTTAAGTTTTAAAATCGCTGTGTGTCATGGATGTAAAATGCACCTGTGTTGGGCATGTAGCTCACTGAGTTTTTACATGAGAATGTAACCAGCAACCAGATGGAGATGCAGATGACCCCAGCACTCCAGAAAGTTCTGCACACATCCACAGTCAGCAGCATCTCCTCAGCACCAGAGACAGGCACACTGCGACCAGTAATTCACTGTATCTTCCCTGCTGCTTCTCGTCAGTGGATGATTCAGTTCCCACATTCCTCGCTGGTCTGGCTTCTTTCATCAACCGTACTGTGTGTGGGTTTCATGGAGTCATCAGCTGTATTGGGACTTAGTTCCTTGTCCTGCCCTGTCCTGTCCTCGGCACTGATGGATGGCCCACAATTCAAACTTGGTGGCTTCACGTCACACCCACATATTCTCTCCTGGTTGTCTGAGCTGAGGTCGGGCTCTGCCTACCTGGGACCTCTGCTCAGGGTCGCCCACGGCTGCCGCTGAGACACTCAGGCCATGTCCCTTCTGGACCACGGTGTGGTGAGTCAGTTCCCTAATGTCTCAGGATGGTGGCCTTCCCCCCACCATGGTCTCCCCCACATGCCCCCCTTCTACGTGGCCCCCTTCCCAGTGGCCTTTCCCCACGTGGCCTCTCCCTGCATACCTTATGTCACTGCAACCTCTACAAGGCCAGCGGTGGGGGGGTGTCACCCCTCAGTCATCAGAGTTGGAGTCTCACAAAACATAACATAATCTCGGGGGACACTCCCACCTTTGTCGTGTAGCACAGCCTGTCCAGTAGTGATGTCCGTCACCTCTGCCACACGACACGGGGAAGCACGTCCCAGGGCCCAGGGAACTCGGGGAGGAAGTTACCCAAAGAATTACGGAGGCTGTGGCGCCTGCTCACAGGAGAGTGTGTGGAACTGCAGGGCCACATTTTGCCTTAGACACTGACAACCAGTTTCCCTAAGTGTTGTGCTGATTTACGCTCCTACCAGCAGTGTATCAGAATTCAGATCTTCACCTCCTTACCTACGTGGACATGATAGTTTTGTGGTCTTGTTTTTCACCAGCCTGGACACAAGGATTCTGAGGGAGGATGGCCTGGTCATACTGGCTTGTTTATTGTGACATCAATCAAAAGTAACATTTTGAAGGATGATGGGAATCCATGATGAAATACTCTCTGGAAGCATTTATCTGGATTAAAATGCTTAAAACCAGGTGCAGGTCTGACCGGCTTGCATTCCCTTCCTTGAGATGTGTTATCTGGGTTTCTAGGAGGGCTTTCCAACGTTTGGATGAAATGTCATCTTTGTGCAGCTGTGAGGGCAGAGGGACCCCGGACCTAGGCTCCCTTCCGGGCGGGCGGATGCCCCGTCAGATCCCGGCAGCTCTGTGACTACCTACTTTGGGGGCTGTGTCATCGCCTCGAGAGGCTGACTCATCAGCCGTCCACTCGCCTCAGCCTGACTCAAGCTCAAGCTCAAGGTTCTTTCTGCATTTCTTCTAAGCCTCCTTCACGCCCACTGTGTATTTGATTCTAAGTTCCTCTAAAATTATTAGCACAGGATCCTTGGTGAGAGCAGAGTGAAGTATTTGGAATTAGTTTCTTTTAAGTGGCTCCAGTTTGGCACCTGCTAGCTTTCAAAACATCTTCCAGAAAATGACCAAAATTCTCCACTTGTGTCTTCCCATAAAACACACTGTGCATCTGACATTTGCTTCTCATCACACTGTAAGTACATAGAACATCCTTTTTGTTGAATTTTAAAGAGAACACAAGGAGCTACTCAGAAATTTAGAAGTTGATTTCACTGGCCACTCACACAGAAGGCTGCCCTCTCTTAGTTTTCAATGTGACAGTGAGGCTGACAAATATGTTTTTGCCTCTGTATTTTGAACAGCCTGGGTGGAAGGAAACACAGCCCAGAGGGGAAAATCAATTGGCAAAGGCAAAGGCAAAGGCAAGAATTCTCTTAAAATTCATCATCATCATCATCATCGTCATGACCCTTTCTAAATACATTCACCCTAGAGCAATCCTTTTAACGAAGCTCAACTCTAAATACTATGTGAAACTGAGAACACAAGCATTCATAAGTAGTGACACATGTCACCTGGTGTGTGATTACTTGTCTATAGTGCTTCGAGTTAAATCCACTTGAACTTCCTCTGCACTTCTGAGTATTTCTTTTGTTCCTAGTTTCCAGTTCCTCGAGGTTCATGGATGGCTCTCATGGAGCGCGGAGACGAGAGGCTCTTCACCCACATGACTGGACACAAGTCGTGCTTTTCTTCCTACTGATTTCCGCTCATTCCCCTAAGAACCACCTGAAACCGGCAGGTGGTTTAATGGACATTTAGGAGTTCCAAATTTTTAAAAAACTAACCCATGCTTAGCTGCCTGGGATCTACAAGGAACTATGATTTAGTCTAATTCCCAGTGCCAACACCTTGCTTTCATGCATATACCTGGTACACAAGAAAAAGATGCTATTGATTTGAAAAATCGTTAAATTATAGAAGTAGTAAGAATTGAGAATTTGATGGGCTATAGTGCAAGTAGGTTAAGACCCTTTGCCTGTATCATGGGAAATACAGTGACTCAGACGGAAAAGTATCGAATTAAGGCGGCTAGAATGTGGGGCAGGCATAGCTGGCAGGAGTGATTCATGGACCACTTTAGCCTCTAGGTTGTGTGTCCCCAACACTGACCCTCTGCATCTGCCAATGTCACTGTGCTTTGTGAAGAGTCAGGCTTTGTGGCCCCGAAAGGACAGCTCGACTAAAAGTGGTCTTTCCTTTTCTTGCCTGAAGTTTTTCTTTTCTTTCTCCCTGCCTCCCTGTCTTTGTTTAAGGAAACTTGATGATTTTTCTAGATTTCTTTGAGGGGAAAAAAGAGCAGATTTAAATGAAGTCATTGTGGGTATAATACCATGTGGCTGCGTTTACACCAGGCAAGTGATTCCTGGTGCAGTATTATGTGGTCTGATCTTTTTGTTCTGTGGAAAAGACATCTTGTAAGACAGAGCAGGAACTTTCTGGGTTAATGGACAAAGCGAAATGCAGATTAATAGAGGATCAAAACCATTCACCTACCTGAAAATCAGTCTTTTGGGGCTGAGTTACTAGAGTACCAAAGTTACTAAAATAATAAAATTACAAAGGCGCTAAAGTTACTAAAATTGTAAAAGTATGACAGTTACTAAAGTTACTAAAGTAGGGGAGATGTCTTGAGGGGTTTTGTTTTTCCTTTTGGTTACTAAAAAACATCACAGATTATCTAATGCTTTAGAGTTTACAAAACATTTTCTCCTCCACATGAATTTTATAGATTTATTCTCTTAAAAGCCCTGTAATTTAAGTGGAGCAGTTATTCATATTTCATAAAAAAATATGGTACAATAGTTGAATGACCTGCTCTGAACCACCCAGAGTCATTCCTGACCCCAACAAATATTCATTCAGCCCTTTGTTCATTCATTCATGTATTTATATGGCAAATGTGGTTAATCGCTACAGGCTTCCATCAATTCGGACACCTTGAAAAATACAGAGATTATCTATCCTAATCAAACTTGACTGTGTGGAAATATGTTTGATGACACTAAATGATGTTACCTTATTTTAAATGTATTCAACATTTTAAAATAAAATATTAATACATTAAACTACATGTTAGGAAATGAGGATGCAGGACAGAGTCATGGTATGTGATCAAATAAATATTATGGATAAATATTAATTAGCTTTTCTTTAAAAGAAAAAAGAAAACCTGGCAACTTTCCAACAGCACTACACCTGCTGATGCCTGATGCTGACCATGCACCACATGTCTGGTCTCCTCCTATACCTGCAATTTCTTCAATAGCATATAATCAGGTAAACCACAAACATTTAAGAGGCAATCTTAAATTATTTTCTAGATACGTGAGTACTAAATCAAAGCCTTCAGGTGATACAAATGATGACGAAATGAGCAATATCTTAAATATTAGTTGTTTGCTCCATTATATGCCCTAGAGATAATGCAAATACAAAATTTTTCTTAAATACAACAGCATGAAAAACATGAATATCTTGGAGAGTACCAGACTAATAAATAGGTCATCTTATTGAAAATACCAAAATGCAGAGACACTTCACAGGCAGTTTTAGTGTCTGAGAATCTATGTTACTGATCAAGACAAGTCAAAAGAATATTTGCTTTTGCAATTTACCTGCGCTGCACTGAGGTTGTATGGAAAAGAATTATGAACTTAGCAAGAAGTTTTGGAAACAGAAATTGACATGAAATAACTGTGAATAAAAGTTTAACGAAAGTATATCTGGAAGATATTATGCAGTAAAATATGTTAGCTATAAAAATAATACAGCCTACAAATGTTATAGACATCCTGGAAAGAGTGAAGTCGAAGTATTTCTGTTCCTTGAAATATATTTTTTTTGGTAAATGCATTTTACACAAATGAGTCCTTAGCTAAGTAACCATTACCCAATTTAAATAATGGAATCACAATTCAGCAAAGTGTGAAATGGGAGGGTGGCTGCACATGAAAGGAAGGTCTGGAAAAGTCAAGTGGAAACAGGTTTTAAAGGAGCATAATGAGTGGGTTAAAGTTGATTTATTGAGAAAATTACTGCATACAACGTAACCACAGGCATATAAGTATTATTTTTTTAAGGTTGTGAGTTCAGCCAAAAATAAAGATGTAGAAAAAGAAATAAAAATTCCATACCCAAATATATGTTTTCTTTTCCAAAAACATGATCAAATATTCTTTGAAGTCAATGTTCAAAACCAATAATATTGTCAAATATTGTGAGTCATTACATATTCTTCATCTTAAACGATAAGGGCAATTTTTAGAGCTTGAAAGTTAGGATGGGTAACCAAAATGTTGCTATAGAAAGCATATATTTTTTTGAAATGTACTGGAAGCTCTTTTTAAAACAATAAAATGATACAAGTTTAGAAATACTTTTCTACCAGAATTTGAACAATAAGATTCAAGATTAAATTCACACTAAAATGTGAGCTTTGTACTTTTCGGTTTTTCATCAGCAGTCCATCTCATTTCAAACCTTAAAAGAAGACTCTGAACTTGAGACCCTGCACTGGCTTTCCATTGGCCCTTCATGGTTCAAAACTTTAAGTCACTTAATGGTTCTCCAAATTAATGGTAAGCAAATAACTCCAATTTATTTCAATATCTGTTTTAAGATTAATTAAAGTACCAATATTTAAGGAAGAAATATTACCAAATTTCTACAATCTTCTTCATAGAGAGAAGCAGAAGAAATACTTCCTAACTCATTTTATGAGGCCAGTTTTACCCTAATATCAAGACCAGATAAAGACATTAAAGGAAAGAAAACTACAGAACAATATATGTCATAAACATAGATACAAAGAACCTCAACAAAATATTAGCAAACTGAATCTATCAATATGTAGAAGGAATTATATGTCATGACCAAGTGGGATTTATTTAAGATATGAAAGGTTGCTTTAGTGTTTGAAACCAATTGATGTAATCCATCACATGAAGAAACTGAAAAAGAAAAAAAATCACATGATTATATCAACAGAGAGCAAAAGCATGTGCCAAAATCCAACACTCATTCATGATAAATAACTAGGAATAAAGAGAGACTTTTTCAACTTGATAAAACTATCTACAAATATTTACAGCTAACTTCATACTGAATGATGAGAAACTCTAAGCCTTTCTAAGATCCTGATCAAGGCAAGGATGTCTACTCATCACTCCTCTTCAACACCATACTTGAAGTTCTAGCTAGTGCAACAAGGCCAGAAAAAGAAATAAAATGTGCACAGACGGGGAAGGAAAATGAAAAACTGTCTTTGTTTGCAGGTGACAATATCATCAATGTAGAAGATTTGAAAGAATTGACCAAAAAACAAAAACAAAATCAAAAAATGGAAAGAAGTGAAAAACCCTCCTGGAACTAATATGTGATTATAGCCAGGTTGCAAGATACAAGGTTAGTGTAAAAAATAATTTTCTTTCCTTTATGCCAGCAATGAACAAATGGAATTTGAAATTAAAAACACAATTCCATTTACATTAACACCCCCAAAAGGATATACTAAGATATAAAACTAATAAATTATGTACAAATCTATATGAGAAAAACTACAAAGCTCTGATGAAGAAAACCAAAAATAACTTTGAAAATGGAGAGATATTTCATGTTCATGGATAGAAAGACTCACTATAGTCAAAATGGCAGTCCTTCCCAACTTGATCTATAGATTCAGTGCAATCCCAATCAAAATACTGGCACATTACTGTGTGGATATCAACAACTGATTCTAAAGTTTATATGGAGAGGCAAAAGACCCAGAATAGATAACATAAAAGAAAGAAGAACGAAATTGGAGGACTGATGTTACTCAACTTCAAGACCTACCATAAAACAACTGTTTTATGCATCCTTTGGTACTGATGAGACACTAGACAAAATAGGTCAATGGAACAGAATAGAGAGCCCAGAAAAAAGCTCCATGCAGTCCACTGATCTTTGATGGAGGACTAAAGGCAGGACAGTAGAGCAAAGAGAGTCTTCTCAACAAATGGTGCTGGAACAACTGGACATCCACATGCAAAAAAAAAAAAAAAAAAAAATGAATGAGACACAGATCTTACACTCTTCACAAAAATTAACTCCAAATAGATGATAGACTTAAATGTACAATCATAATGATAGGACTCCTAGAAAATAATATAAGAGGAAACCTAGATGAGACACTTTAGATACTACACCAAAGGCACAATTCATAAAAGAAATAATTAACAAACTGGACCTCATTAAAATTAAAAACTTCTGTTCTGTGAAAGGCAATGTCAAAAGAATGAGAAGACAATTCACATACAGTGGGAAAATATTTGCAAAGGCACTTCTGATAATAGACTGCTATCCAAAATACACAAGGAACTCTTACAGCTTAACAATCAGAAGACAAGCAATCTGATTTAAAAATGGGCTAAAACCTTAGCAGACACCTCATTAAGGAAGGTATACAGATGGCAAATAAGCATATGAACAGATGCTCCATATCATGTGTCATCAGGGAAATGCAAATACAACCAGATACCACAACTCAGCTATTAGCATAGCCAAAATCCAGAACACCAAAAACACCAAATGCTGCTGAGAATGTGGAGCAACAGGAACTCTCAGTCATTGCTGATGGGAATGCAAAATGGTACAACCAACTATTCTAGAAGACACTTTGGTGGTTTCTTACAAAACTAAACCTGCTCTTATCATCCGATCCAGCAATCATGCTACTTGGTGTTTACCCAGAGGACTTGAAAACTCATATTCACACAAAAACCTGCACACAGATGTTAATAGCCACTTTATACATACCTGCCAAATTTGGAAGCAACCAAGATGTCCTTCAGTAGGTGACTGAGTTGATAAATTGAGGTCCATCCAGACAACAGAATATGATGCATCACTAAAAAGAAATAAGCTATCAAGCCATAAAAAGACATGGAAGAACCTTAAGTCCATGTTGTTAAATGAAAGACACCAATGAGAAAAGGCTCCATACTGTATTATTCTAACACATGACATTCTGCAAAGAGTAAACATGAGACAGCAAAGGATCAGTGGTTGCCAGAGGGTCAAGTCGGGGACATGAACAGGCCAAGCACAGAGGATGTTTAGGGAAGTGAAAATACTCTGTATGATACTATAATGTTGGTTATGTGTCATTATATATTTGTCCAAACTCATAGGACGTACAACACCAAGAGTGAACCCTAGGGTAAACTATGGACTTTGGGTGATTTTGATGTGTCAGCGCAGGCTCATCAATTGTAACGAATGCACCCCCTAGTGGCTGATGTTGATAATGGAGAGGCCGTGCATGTGTTGGGGGAGGGGTGTATGGGAATCTCTGTGTCGCGCTCGAGTTTGTTAAAAACCTCAAACTCCTCTTCAAAAATAAAACTGACTAATTAAAGTGACCAAAGATTTTGGATTAATATCTTATACAAGAGTTTGATATAGAAAATTGCTACAAGTAAAAGACGTACAATGTCTCTAATCAGTATTTGGAGAGGAAACAGCTTTATATTGTTTGATATGCAATGTAAAATTCAGGAAAAAGTGATCAAAGCAGAGGATTCAGCTTAGAAAATTGCATTACTTAGTTTACAACTTTTTTGTATCTGCCTAGGTCTCTGGGAAGCAGATATCGAACAGGAGTTAGAAATGCAAGAGATTTATTAGGACTTAACACTTGTGACAAAAACAGGGGAGGAGACAACCAAGGCAGGAGAGTCTTTGGCGTGAAAGGCAGGTCTGACACGTGTGAAGGATGATGGAGAAGAAGGAGGGTTTGGTGGAAGGAGCCTCAGACGGCATCTCTGAGAATGATGTTCATAAAGTGCCATGGGGGGTACCTGCAGCACATAGGGCGACACAAAGGAATGAGAGGTGAAAACCCACCATGAAATGAGAGAGGAAGTGTTTCACATTCTTAATATTTTACCAAAATAATCTCACCTTCATGGAGTGTATTGTCAGCCCCCAAACCAAATGCAAAGACATATTTTTATCTCTATAAACTAAGGGGGTTGGAAATTATGGTCTCAACTTCCAAGAGAAACTAACGAAAATAGTAGGTAAAAGTGTGTGAAATGCTATAATGGACGTGAATGCAGGGCGTTTTCAGGGCTCAGGGCTGTTCATTTTGCACAAGTTAACAAATTCCAGGATTACCACATTTCATCCATTTCCTGCCCCAGAATTTTAATTCCATTTAAATGGAATGATTTTAAAGTTAGTTCTTCAATAAATTTAAGAGAACACAAACTATATATAAGAAAAATGACTTTTTTCCCCCAGACATCTGCAGTTTAAATCCAGGACCCAGACTGCTGAGCATGAATCAAACCCATTTGGATTACTTTAATCCTGATAAATGCCTGTCAAAGCTCCAAGGCCTTTTTTATCCCCAATTTAAGTGCATCTTTCAAGACACTAAAATCTAAAGGCCACAGCTCTCTGCATACAGTAGCTGTGTTCCAACTTCCAGAAAGAGAGATTTCAATCTGGTGAAAGACCCTACACTTAGGGAAATCCCATGGGCTTGGGGTTTTACTGCACCTTCTTTCAAACGAGTCATTAGAAGACCAAGATCCATCTTTGGTATCCAGATGTGCTGATGATTTTAAAATGGCACATGTGTTTCAACAGGAAATAGGTTAAATATGTGGTTGTATTTTAGAAGAAAATAAAGCATTTTAAAAACCTCATTTCCAAATTTATATCTTGAGTATAGAAACAACAGGCAAAGCATTTAGTTGAAGAAAAATGAAATAAGATTTTCTCCATCATCCGTCATTTTCTTCTCCTCTTTAAGAGGAAATTTCCCAGAAGCAAGCCTGGCATTGCTGAGGCAGCCTGGAGACGAATGAAACGTGTCCCAGGCCACCAGGCTCCAGAGCTCCCGGGGCACACCCCCTCTCACGTGTCAATTGAAACAGAGCGTGTAAGACCATCTTTTTAATTGTAGAAACTCAGTAGATTCAAAGAACAAAGCAAGAATATTAGTCTTGAAAGAAAACTTAGAAATGCCTTATTTTATTTAGTCTTTTTATTCTATAAATATAAAAACGAAGCCTAGAGAGGTGAAGCTAAATGACCAAAAATCAGTAGACAGCTGATGACAGTGGGAAAAGAAATGTCAGGAGAGGAGTTATAATCAAAGCTTTGATTTATCTAATTGTGATATTATGTTAGAGAACTATAAAAGTAGAGTAGTGTGGTGCAGGGGTAAAACTAGGTAAATCAATCAATCAAGAAACACTTAAACATATAGAAATTGATTTTATTAAGATTAACACTAAACAGAACAGAGAAAAGTTGGACTCCTCTTGGGAAAACTGACCAAACTTTGGGCAAAAATTAAAGTTAGACCATAAAACTGTATTTCAAACAGTGTACAATTTTACTGTAGAGTTAAATCATTTGAAGGTACCAGAAGCAAAGGTAAGTTGATAAGCCAAGGTGAATGCTTTTGGCATTTATCCTGCCTGGTGTTTTCTGGGCTTCCTGAGTCTGTGGTTTAGTGTCTGATGTTAATTTGGGGACATTGTCAGACATTATTGTCTCAAATCTCTCTTCTTCCCTGTCCCTCCTTCTTCTCCTTCTGGTATTCCTGTTACATGCGGGGGATATTCTGCTCTGTTTTTCTGTCTTTGTTCTCTTTGATTTTCAAGGCTGGAGGTTTCTACTGTGATGTCCTCCAGCTTGGGGATTCTTCCCTCAGCTGTGCGGTCGGCAGAGCCCATTAAAGATGTTTTTCCTTTCTTTTACCTTTTCTTTTATCTCCAGCATATTTTGTGGTTCTTTCTTGGAATTTCCATATCTTCTTACATGGCTCATCTGTTCTTGCCTGATGTGCCCATTAGAGCCCGTGGCATAATCATCACAGTGTCTTGAATTCCTGGTCGGCTGATTCCAACACCCCACCATGTCAGGTTACTATTCTTCTGCTTCCTCTTCAAATTGTGGTTTTTGTCTTTTAGTGTGTCTTCTAATTTTTCTTTGATAGCCAGACACGATATACCAGATAAGAGGAACTGTTGAAAGTGGGCCTTGAGTGAGGTGGTGAGGTGGGGAGAGGGCAATCGTTCTCTAGCCCTACAACTGGGTCTCAGTTTTGAAGCACATGTGCCCCTGGACTTGACCATCACCAGGGCGTTGCAGGTTGTCTAGAGGGGCCTGGAGTTGGGCTTCTCTCTTTCCCCAGGTCAGTTAAGCGTGTGTGTGTGCATATGCACATGTGAGTGGAAACTGGCAAATTGATTCTAAGTACAAAAGGCCAATAACAAGTTAGGAGGGCTGGCCATACTTGTATCCGAATTTACTATAAAGCTACAATAATAAAGGTAGCTTGGTGTTGGCACATAAATAGTTAACTAGGTTAATGGAACAGAGTAGGAATTTAGGAATTCACCCTCACACACATGGGCACAGGGTATATGACAACATCCCAGTACAGGACAGTCAGGAAATGATCATTTTAATAAAGGAAGCTGGAATACTCATGTATCCATATGGGGAAGAAAAAGAGAAAATTTACCCTTACTTTGCAACGCTCATAAAATTCAAGTCTTGGTGAATCACAGACATAAATGTGAAAGGCAAAACAATGGAGCTTCTAAAGATAATATAAGAGAATTTCTTCATGGTCCAGAGTAGGAGAAGCATTTTATAGACAAGACGCAAAACTGCTACAAACACTAATTTACTGCTAACACTTAGTTAACTTCTAACTAAATGGCAAAGGAATCCATAAGATGCTTCATATGGAGTTTTAGTTTGTGTAATCGTTTTAAGCTCTGCCTTAATGTTTTCAGCTATATTTTCAAAACTAAATGTGTTTTTAAAAAGTACCACACACATCATTTGAAAATTCCCTGCAGGAGTGAAGAAAGAAATTCATATATAAATGCACATATTTCTTTTTTAAAAATTGAAGTATAGTTGAATTGCAATGCTGTGTTAGTTTCAGGTGTACAACATAGTGATTCAGATATATATATACACACACATATATAAATATATATATGTATATATAACTAGTTATATATATATTTTTAGATTTTTTTCCATAACAGGTTATTACAAGGTATTGAATACATTCCCTGTGCTATACAGTAGGTCTTTGTTGTTTATCTATTTTATATATAGTAGTTTGTACCTGCTAACCCCAAACTCATTATTTATCACCCTCCCTTTCCCCTTTGGTAACCATAAGTTTGTTTTCTGTATCTGTGAGTCTGTTTCTGTTTTGTAAATAAGTTCATATATATCATTTTTTTTAGATTCCACATATAAGTGATATCATATGATATTTGTCTTTCTCTGTCTGACTTACTTCATTTAGTATGATAATCTCTAGGTCCATCCATGTTCCTGCAAATGGCATTATTTCATTCTTTTTTATGGCTGAGTAGTATTCCATTGTATATATGTACCATATTTTAACCATTCATCTGTCAATGGACATTTAGGTTGCTTCCATGTCCTGGCTATTGTAAATAGTGCTTCTATGAACATTGGGGTGCAAGTATCTTTTTGAATTAGAGTTTTTGTCTTTTCTGGATGCATGCCCAGGAATGGAATTGTTGGATCACAGAGTAACTCTATTTTTATTTTTTTAAGGAACCTCCATACAGTTCTGCACAGTGGCTGCACAAATTTACATTCCCATCAACAGTGTAGGAGGGTTCCCTTTTCTCCATACCTTCTCCAGCACTTATTGTTTGTAAACTTTTTGATGATAGCCATTCTGACTGGTGTGAGGTGATGCCTCATTGTAGTTTTGATTTGAATTTCTCTAAAAATTAGAGATGTTGTGCATCTTTTCATGTGCCTTGTGGCCATCTGTATGTCTTCTTTGGAGAAATGTCTATTTAGGTCTTCTGCTCATTTTTTGATTGTGTTGTTTGTTTTTGTTTTTTGATATTGAGCTGGAAATTAATCCCTTGTCAATCGCATCATTTGTAAATATTTTCTCCCATTCCATAGGTTGTCTTTTCATTTTGTTTATGGTTTCCTTTGCTGTGCAAAATCTTATACATTTGATTAGTTCCTAGTTGTTCATTTTTGCTTTTATTTATTTTGCCTTGGGAGACTGAACTAAGAAAGCATTGCTACGATTTATGTCAGAGAATGTCTTGCCTATGTTTTCTTCTAAGAGTTTTATGGTGTCATGTCTTATATTTAAGTCTTTAAGCCATTTTTAGTTTATTTTTGTGTGTTCTAACTTCATTGATTTACATGCGGCTGTCCAGATTTCCTAACACCACTTGCTGAAGAGACTGTCTTTTATCCACTGTATATTCTTGCATCCTTTGTCAAAGATTATCGACTATAGGTGTGTGGGTTTATTTCTGGTCTCTCTGTTCTGTTACATTCATCCATATTTCTGTTTTTGTACCAATACCACACTGTTTTGATTACTGTAGTTTTGTAGTATTGTCTGAAATCTGGGAGGGTTATGCCTCCACCTTTGTTCTTTTTCCTAAGGATGGCCTTGGCAATCCTGGGTCTTTTGTGGTTCCATATAAATTTTACAATTATTTGTTCTAGTTCTGTAAAAAATGTCATGGGTAATTTGATAGGAATGACATTAAATCTGTAGATTGCTTTGGGTGATATGGCCATTTTAACCATATTAATTCTTCCAATCCAAGAGCATGGGATTTCTTTCCATTTCCTTGAATCATCTTTGATTTCCTTTATCAACATTTTATAGTTCTCTGTGTATAAGTCTTTCACCTCCTTGGTCAGGTTTATTTCTAGGTATTTTATTTTTTTGACATGATTTTAAAAGGGATTTTTTAAACTTTCTCTTTCATTGTTAGTGTAAAGAAATGCAACAGATTTCTGTATGTTAATCTTGTATCCTGCTACCTTGCTGAATTAATTTATCAGTTCTAGTAGTTTTAGTGTGGAGTCTTTGGGGTTTTCTATA
This sequence comes from Hyperoodon ampullatus, assembly GCF_949752795.1. Taxonomy (NCBI): domain Eukaryota; kingdom Metazoa; phylum Chordata; class Mammalia; order Artiodactyla; family Ziphiidae; genus Hyperoodon; species Hyperoodon ampullatus. The sequence continues at coordinate 88,607,567 of NC_136925.1, read as the reverse complement.
TATAGTATCATGTCATCTGCATATAGTGGCAATTTTACCTCTTCCCTTCTAATTTGGTTATGTTTTATTTCTTTTTCTTGTCTAATTGCTGTGGCATAGGACTTCCAATACTACGTTGAATAGAAGCAGTGCGAGTGGGCTTCCTTGTCTCACTCCAGGTTTTAGCAGGAAGTCTTTCAGCTTTTCACCATTGAATATTACATTGGCTGTGGGTTTGTCATAAATATTTTATTATGTTGAGAAATGTTCCCTCTATACCCACTTTGGTGAAAGTTTTTATCATGAATGGATGTTGAATTTTATCAAATGATTTTTCTGCATCTATTGAGATGACTATGTGATTTTTGTTTTTTCTTCTGTTGATGTGGTGTATCCCCTTGATTGATATATGTATGTTGAATAAATGCATATTTCTCACTGGGAAGTACAATTATGGGACATTGCAAAATTTGTAAGTAATCCATTTTTACAATAAATATATTTCATAATTGGTTGGGAAAACAAATTCAGAGTTGTATGTCTAAATTTTATGTGGTAACAAAACAAGTGCTTGAATAATCTAAACTGTTAGCAGTCGGCTTAATGGCTAGATATTGAAATAGCACACAAAGATTTTGTCCCAAGGACTTGGAAATTATCACAAAATGATTTAAATAGAAACTAGCAGGATACTTTAATCAGACTTTATGAATACTGAGATCCCAAACTGAATATTTTGTTGTGCAGCCATTTATTTTTCTAAGGTTTAAAAATCACCATATGTATGCAACCTCCTGGATAAAATTTCAAAGAAATTAATGTGTCCAAAACTTTAGGTGAAATTTCCATGGAAAACTGCAATTATTGACATTTGGGTCTCTGAGCTGTCAAAGAAGCTGGTGCAGGACACGAGGTGCCGGGCCTGCCCCTGCTGCCGTGTTCAGACTACTCTGGGGGGATTTTGCGGGGGGAGGCGCTAACCATCAGCCCTGCTACCCGGGCCCTCCTGGCCATCACGGTTGCTCCTGGTGCCGGGCAGGGAGAAGGGGAGGCAAGTGTCTAAACTGCAAATTGAAACCTTGTAACATCTGCGTGAAATCACAAAATCACATGTAATTATAAGTGGCTTTTTGTTCTTGACATACTGAGTTTGAACACAAAATTATATGAACTTAGCTGAAAATGTGGAGGCAGCATTTGACTCCTCTCTTAGGAGAACAGCCATGCTAGGAGATCAGTGGCTTCAGCCCCAGGTCACTGGAGCCATGGTCTGGCCTCCCCAGGTGGGCTCCCCACACTCATGGTCTTAAGGTGAGATACTAAAGCTTTGACTGCTAGGTTGATTTTGACTATTTAAATTTCACATCTTTGATTGTTGGGGAACACTGCCCAAAATAAAAAATCATGCTAATTCACAGGTTGTTCTGGTTGGCCAATAAAAAGCACTCAAGTCTTCTCAGCATCCCATCAAACCTTGGAGCCCCTCCAGCAGAAGTCAGGAACAGGCTCCCAGGAATAGAAAGAAGTAGGAACCTGTCCGGGTAACAAGATGGCACCACAGGGCACCCAGGGAGAGACAGCCTGCCCACACCTCTTACAGGAGGGGACTCTGGGCTCAGGAGAGGTGCTGAAGGAGCGCCCAGCACCAAGCCTACGTCCTCAGTTCGCTGTGCTCTTTCCTCCAACATCATGGAATCCTTAGGCTTGTGGGGATGTCGTTCCCACCTGCTTGCCCCACCCATGTGTGGTGTCTGGTGATCACACACCTGTTCTCCAGCCCTGATGCTCTCGGGGTCCCTGTGGCCTTTGGGAAGAACCCATCCCCTTAGTGAAAACTACTTGGATGCAGCTCATGCACTGCGGCCACCTGTCCACTCCCATCCCTCCTGTAGCCTCCGAATGATGTGAGGACAAAGCCTACAACGCTCACCTCGGGACCCTCAGCATCCAGCACAGTTTCTGGCCCATCGTAGGTCCTGGTAAATCTGTACAGAAGGGGATTAGATTGAGGGACTTATCAAAGTCCTACCAGAGAAGAACAGGGAGGGGTTTACAACAAGAAACCAGCTTTGAAATGGTGCGGGCTGGGAGAGCAGGGGAGACCCCAGCGGTGGGCAGGAAACTTCAGGGCCAAGGCTGGTCCTGGTTCCCACAGAGGGTCTTCTCAGCCCCTCCAAGGCCTCAGACTGATTAAGTCAGGCCCACCAGGGTCATCGTCCCTTTGGCTTAAAGGTGACTGACTCAGGGCTTTAATCAAGTCTGGAATGATAATCTTAGACTTGGTTATATAAGAGAAGGAAGGCAGATTTTAGTTTTGGTGGCTAGATGTATTTATGGTGATATTTCAACATTATGTATTTATAGAAAGCAGCTGGATAAACACATCCTAACATAAACCACAGAGAGCAGCTGAGTTAAAATGGGCAATTCATTTAATTCAATACAAGAAAGAGTATCTTGGCATTCAACTTATATATTCCAAATATTCACTTCTCAATGCACACAAAAATGTGGAGCCTAATAAAATACAGATTATAAAAACAAAATCTTTCATACTAGCTTTATTATAAAATACTATTTCTAAGCCCTTCTGTTATCTCGAAAATTTTTATTTTCTTATATAAGGTAGTGTAAGAGGTATTGTACAGTCTTTTTTTTTTTAATAAATTTATTTATTTATTTATTTATTTATTTTTGGCTGTGTTGGGTCTTCGTTGCTGCATGCGGGCTTTCTCTAGTTGTGGCAAGTGGGGCTACCCTTGGTTGTGGTGCGTGGGCTTCTCATTGCAGTGGCTTCTCTTGTTGCAGAGCACGGGGTCTAGGCATCCAGGCTTCAGTAGTTGTGGCGCGTGGGCTCAGTAGTTGTGGCTTGTGGGCTCTAGAGAGCAGACTCAGTGGTTGTGGCGCACGGGCTTAGTTGCTCCGCAGCATGTGGGATCTTCCCGGACCGGGTCTCGAACTCGTGTCCCCTGCATTGGCAGGTGGATTCTTAACCACTGCGCTACCAGGGAAGTCCCTATACAGTCTTGAAGAAAGTTAAATTTCATAAAATTAACTGGTTATTGATATAGACATCGAATTTATCTGTGTATTTGAAGCCCTGTTCTCACTTTGGACACTCTCGTTCTGTAAAATCATTGACAGGGTGTTTGTTTCAGCCTGAATTGTGTACATAGTATAGGCAGAGATGAGGGCTGATCTGGTGGGTCCCCCCAGGGCTCAGGGGGTAACTGTGACACAGGCAGTGAGAGACCCCTGGGAGCACAGGGTCTGCTCGGCCCTCCCTCCACGCAGCCTTGGGAAGGATGCTGTGGACCCTGTATGAGAAGCTCCATCCCTGGCACCCGGCGTCTGGGGCATCATCACTAAAGTGCTGTCTTCACGTGCATTTGACGAGTGAAAACATGAGGCCACTGTTGGGACCTGGGCCCAGGGTTTGACAGAAGGTAGCAAAGATCCTTTAAGTTCTGAGTGGGGCTCGCAGAGCCTACGTGGCCTTTCTCTCCACCAGGAAGGAGAGGATGGAGCTCGGAGCCTGGTCCAGGCACAGCCCCGGCGGTGCCCGGGGTTGGGGCTGGTGGTGGGACTGGCCGTGAGGGATTCCAGGGAGCCCGTCTCCTGCCGGTCATTCTCCTGATCCGAGCTTCCCGACTGTTCGCTTTTCAGTCTTTTATTTTCCTTTGTGGGAGAAATTCTCTGAACCATCTCTTGTGAAAGGAAGGGAACTGCTGGCATCCCAGCTGTGTTCTCCAGTCACAAACTTTGGCGTGTTCTGTCTCACATTGTGTCCACTCTGCTGACCGACAGGCCTCGTGGTTCAGGCCAAAATGTGCTCTGTCTGTACCAGGTTGGAGCAACCAGGGCGGGGAGGGAGAGATGCAGCCTTGGATAGATTCATCAGTTGTTTCCTAGCACGGCACCTCTGGAGCACTACTTATTTATTTTTATTATTATCTCTAGCTCAGTGGTTGGTACTTCTCAGTATCAGAAACTCAGGAGTGTTCTCCACGTTTACATATGAGCCTGTCGCAGGGGTGATTGTAGGAAGCTGCCTGAGCCCGTCTCCGTTTGCCTCTCGCATCTGCTGGGAGCAGCTGAGAAGCAGCAATGACCTGGGGACTCCTGGATGCTCTTCTGTTGCTTTGGGAAGGAGGCCATGGAAAAACAAAATAGTCCAGAGGCACCTTCTTCAGACGGAAGAAGAATTCCCAGCTGTGTGGGTAATCGCATTAATCATATTGAACAATACGAAATTTCTTGGGAAGTTACTTTATTCAATTTACTGTTTTAAAAACTTTGCAGCATCAGCTAATTTATCCCTCACAAGAGTCCTCCAAGGAATTTTCTGCGATTAGATCCTTTTTGAGGATAAAACCAGGAAGCACAGTTTTGATGATGGATGTTAAGTGACCGATTATGCTAGATCAGTCCTTTTCTCCTTTGTCATTTGGAAAACAAAGCACCAGAACAGAGGAAAGTTTAAATATCCAGTAGTGTTCAGACTCCAGTAAAGTTTCAAAATTGCTGGAGTTTCCCATTTAATTTAACAGGATAATGGCCAAAACATGTTGACCAAAAAGGCACACTGTTTTAGATTTTCATTTAGAAAGCTGTTTATCATAGCAACAGTATCCCTAATCTCTGACTTCCTTAAAACGTTTATGCTAAGTGAAACTCAACTTTGGGGAAGAAAGTGTTTTGGGAACAGCGCTCTTGTGATAGTCTGCCTGGCGCGTGCTTCCCGGATTCTCCGCTCACCACTCAAGTGGAGGCCTCTGCTGGAATAAGGACCCCAGTCCTTCCACCATGAGCCCTGATCACCATTAAGGGGCCGAAGACGGGCACACGGCAGGGCCCCATGGACGACGGACCAGGAGCATCAGGACAGCATTCAGGAGGGGGGAGGGAAGGCCCAGGAGAACGTGGCTTCCTTTTCTCTAGAGATGGAGTGATCCACGGTGTTTCAGAGCTCGAAGTAACGAGAGGTATTGAAATAAAAATGCTTCGACTTCTCGATGACCAAGCCCATGTTGGAGCAGTGAAGTGAGTCTCCGTGTTTGCAGCTGCTCAGCCCCCGCTTCCCAGTGCAGGACCCTGCAAACCCTCTACTGAGCTCAGAGCCCGAGGCCCAGGCGTGTGTGTGAGTCCCGACCTGCCCTTGGTCCTACACATAACAGACATAAGAGCAAAAGGGAAATGAGCCATGTTCCACAGGGAGCACCCGCTTACAGGAGGACAAAAGGAAAATCAGCAAGCACTGGAGTTTCTGCTTGGTGTTATGACAACTGGGAGTCTGAGGGAATGTACAGGGTTACAGCCTTCTCAGAGGTGAGGACTTGGAGTGCAGGGCTGGTAAGCCACCTGCCCAAGTTCACAGACCCTGCCGCCTGCCCAGGCCCTTTCTGTGTTGTCCGCGGCGTGAGGCATCGTCTTCATCAGAATCCACGAGCCTCTGCTTTCTGTGAGAGTTTGGCTTTTGGGAGTGAATATAACTTTATCATATTTGGATTAAATAAGCCAAATAGCAAGTTCTGGTCTAATTCGGCATCACTCATTCAGGATGTTTGAGGAGTCTGGGCACAGATCTGGCTGAAATAGCCAACTGTGTGACGGACACGCCTCAGAGTATATTTTTTAACTTTTCAGGTCTCACGTGTGGAATATGACAAACTGAGTTCTTTTCTGCCCTGTAGGAGGGACTCTTTTATAAATATTTAACTGTTTTAACCAGTTAATTGAATTCTAATATTGCCCCCAATTTAAATTCAAGCAGATCCTTCTTCCTTTTGCTGCCAATGATGGAACAATCCCTGTGTAGCTTCAGGCTTGTGAGCTGTGCTGGAAATGGTTCTGTATGTGTTGGCATAGTTAGGAGTTCGAAGTAAAATGCTAAGTGCAGTATTCATTTTAAATATAAGCAGTTTATTTATACGAGAAAAGTAAATCCATAGCCTAGCCTTAGGAAAGTGTTACAGATTTAGCAAGGTAAATGTTCCACAATCATAATTCTTTTCCTTTGCAGAAGACAATTCCCATGTTGAAATATTCGAGTCCTATCGGGTGATACCTCTGTTAGCTTTTCTGATGATGCACAGAGCTTTAGAAGCTCTTGTCCAGGAAGCCACTCAGCAAAAACGTTAGGGAGATCCTGGGCTTCCATCACCACTGTTTTCATAAAGGAGCAATCTAGTCTAAACACAGACAAAGATGCCGTAGGGTAAGGATCAAATAATCCCTGGCAGAAACAAAACAAGGATCAGAGATCAACCTCTTCCATGCCTTCACCTGCCCTTTGGACGCAGCAGGTCGTCCTCATGGTCTGTCTCTGCGTCTCCCTGAATCCTTGCTCTTCCTTCCTCCCCGAGGCCAACCCCGTGTCCAGGAGGCTCTCACTCCCTCTGTCCTGGTCTTCTGTCTACACAGGCTGCCATCACAACAGACACATTTCGGCCCCCTTCACTTTTATTCCCCCACCTACCACCATGGTTGCATTTGCCCCCCCAAAAGGCATATTGCAGTCCTGACCCCTGGTGCCTCTGAATGTGGCCTTTTATGAGCAAGTTAAGATGAGGTCATTTGGCTGGGTCCCCATCCTACAGGTCTGCAGGGAGAAACCCCCCAGGGACAGGGGCAGGGAGGGAGGCATGCATCTCATGCTGAGGAGAGCTTGTGGTCACCAGCCCCACTAGACGCTGGGCCTGCTGATGGCCCTGCCGACTCCTGAATGTTGGATGTCTGGCCTCCAGTCCTCCAGAACTGAGAGAATGCATTTCTGAGTTTGAGCCACCCCAAGCGTGGCACTTTGCTGCTGCGGCCCTGGGGCACTAGTGCACTAGGAACCCCTCAAGCCGCTTCCCTGCCCCCCTCCATCTTTTGCCTCATTGCACATGGTTCCACATTGTCCGTGATCTTTGCTCCTGTTCTAATTTCTTGTTTATTCGGGTGCTTGTTTGTTCCTTACCCTCCTACAATCTCAGGGGATGGTGTTTGGAGACCTCCTCGGTACCTGTGGGATGGTGTACAGAGGTTGGTGGCAAGATCTTTCTCCTCATTCATCATCACAGGCCCTCTGAGAGACCTTGTCACCTGTGACTCAGATTAGTAAGGCAAAGCCAGCCTATAGCACAAAACAGCACCTTTGAATGCAAAGTTTAAAGAAGGACGGCTCTGGTTATACTGCGGCTCCTGGGGGCAACTCCTCCCTTACACATCACTTCTCCCATCAGAACACATCCTGTTTCCATCCGCACATCAGGAGGCACTTGGGCCGTGCTGGTGCAGCCCCTGGGTTTGCTTTTAATCTCGGTTATGAACCACCAGGGTGATGCCACAGCCTGAGACCAGGCACAGTCTCAACCCCTGTCACCTGTGGATTTTCATGAAGTGGCTTTCGTCACCGTACTGGTTCTCCTCTGCACTGGCTCATGTGCATCGTCTGGTTCTCATTAGCAAACTGGGAAGTGGATGATCCTGACGAGGATGTGAAGAGTTCACGGAGCCCCATCACCGGACCCGCTGCTCCCCCGCTCCGTCTCTCTCTCTCAGTTTGTGGTTTTGTCTACAAGGCTGAGAAATATATGAGAACAATGGAAACAGATGCGATACTTTGAAGATAAAAGGTTTCTCAGGACAATCTGCTCCTGAACCTATAGATGTGGCCCCATTTTTCATTCTCACTGACACCAGTTCAGTTCAACGAAGCTGCAGTGACCCTGGGAATACAGGGCCTTCTTAGATCCAAGGGAGCCAGGATCAGGTGACTGCTTGTCTTTAGTGATAATCCTGATATTGGAAGAGCAGCAATTTAACCTCAGACGTGAGAGGCAGTCGGCTAACTAAGGAAAAGATATTTCTGCCCCGCACGATACCTAAAATATTTATGGTTTCTAATTTGGGGAAGTTTTATTTTATAATTTGAAAAAAAAAACACTAGCTAAAGCATAATAAGGGGATTATGTTAGTTTGCTTAAGCTCTGTAGATCGTTGCCCTGGGCGCGTCTATTTGTATAAATACACCCACACTTACCGCTTTATCTATGTCTACGTGTTCACGATACCGGGTCTCATCAATGGGACAGCAGTCGCAAACGATACTCTTATTTCAAAATGTTGGTCCCCTCTCATGTGTAGTTCACCGGAAGAAGCAAGCACAGACTTGGGAGCTGAGTTTCCGTGTTGGTTTGTTCTGTATTGCGTTCACCTTTTCACATCCAGTGCTATTAGAGACCTGGAGACACCTGACGTCAGTTTTTTTTTGTCTTGTATTTTATTTATAATTTTTTCTTGAAGTGCTAAGAAAAGTCTAAGTACTGTGAACCCCCATCTTAACAAAAGTGACATCAGCTAAATTCCTCCCAATGGTAAATTAAAACATCTGACTTGATATCTGTTGAATTAATTACTCATTAAATGCTTATATATTGACAATGCTTAAAAATTTATACCAGTTTTGGGAAAGGCAAAATCACAGCACGAATGAATCAAGACAATGTCACTTTGTTGAATTTTTATTGTCTGTTTCATACTGTTTATGGAAAAAAAATTCTTTGCTGAAGCTTGAAAAGCTAGACATGCCTGTGGTACTTGTAAAAGTCAGTCTGGTGTTTCCAGTAACTCACTCGGTACGGGCACAGGATCAAGAAAACCCTCCTATAGGTGAGAGCGTTCCTGCTACTTGCAGCCGCTTCAGCTCTATCACAGCTGACCCTGAGGGGGTCACATGGAGGAAAAGGAGATGCTCTCAGACCCGCTTTGCGAGGAAGGCTCTTTCCGGCCACCTCCCTGAGCTCAGCAAGTGGGGCACCGGCTGGGCCTGGCGCTGGCCACTCTGGGCTTGCACCTCTTCCCCTCCTGGACACCAGCCAGCTCAGACCCGCCGGGGCCCGTGGGCTGGTTCTGCCCCTCTGCTCGGAGCTGCTCTCCCTCCCGTCCTCCGTCCTTGTGTCCCTCCCGAGGGGGGAAGAGAATCAGGTCCCTAAAGGGCCTCCCCCCAGCCCCGTCCTTTCCTTCCTGCACTGCTTGTCCTCCGATGGCTAAGCCTCTCCTTGGGTGAGGGGCCTGCAGGGACATCTAGGGGACCCCAGTGGGGGTCTGCCTCTCGGGTCCTCAGCTCAGGATTAAACGCCAGGAAAAACGCACGTGGGTTACAGCCAACGTCTCTGTCTTGAACATACGATGTGTGAGGACAGATCATCCGAAAGAAAGGAATCTGTCACCCATCTCAGGAAGGAGACCAAGCCGATGCAGCTGAGAGAGAGCTGCCCGGACGCCCCATGGGGTCCCGGGGCCCCAGCAGAGCGAGGATTTGCTCCTCAGTGCTGGGACCGGGCTGTGGGCTACCCCTGGGTGCACGCGGCCATGAGAGTTTCATACATGGCGAGATCAGGGCCACAGCCCAGGGCCGCCCCGCAGCAAATGGGAGCGGATTTCACACCACGGATGTGGTCTGCCCACACGCTCAGACGTCCTTGCAAACGGCAGCGGCTGGCGCTTCCACCGTCCACCCCTCGCTGTCCCGTGTCCTCAAGGTTGAAACTGACACAGGAAGCGAATACGTGACACTTACTGCTGATGGGTACTTTGGAAAGAAAAGCCTTTACGGGAGCAGGTCCTCCAGGGACCAACCGGTGACACTGTGTCCGGAAGGATAAATAAAGCGTTTATGACCATGTGTGTCCTCCAAGAAAATGGCTATTCATGGGTAGATCCATTAAGTAGTGTGTAGTTAATTGGTTCTTATGGTTATTTTGCTCTGCAGATCCTTGGTTTCCAGGCCACAGTCCACTTGGGGGCAGAGGAATAGCTTCTTTAAAACCGATGCGACTGTTTATTGATGGCAGTGTGTAGAGGGGCTCACCCATCGCCACCCACTGGGAGCGTGCACAAGCGGTGGCCCCGGGCGGGTGGCACTTCAGTAACCTAGTCTCTCCTGGAGTTATGTCCGCACCTCCGCCACCCGAGGGCAGTTCCTTTCCTGACTGGGAGACACCTTATTTTATTCTCTGGTTTTAGCTTGTTGTTACTCGCGGGCCTTTGACTTTAGCTGACCCTCCGTACAGACCAGAGCAGAAGCCCCAAACCCCATTTTGAAGGATGAGCCGTCCAGGCCCACGGGCTTAGGAGGGGCGTGTACCTTACTCTTCCCAGCACCTTTGCTACACAGTAAACCGCCCCAAAATTTAGTGGCTACAAAACCCTCTGAATCACACTGCTCTCAAATCCGCAGCTTTGCAGGGCTTGGGGGCAGCAGCTCACCCCTGGTCTCTCGGCCGGAGGACCTGCATCCCGGCACCTCCGTCCGGGCGCCTCCCAGCATGTGGCCTCCCGTGGAGGGGGACCTCGCCCGGGGCTGCCTGCTCTGCGGTCCGATGGGAACCGGGAGGGGTCTAGTGGCCAGGCTGTGCTAAGCTGCGTGCAAGTGCAGCGAGGGAGGGACGTGCCCAGTGGGCCCCACCTCTGCCCCGGAGTGGCGCTCCTTCCCTGCTGCCGGCCGCGCTCTCCATGCTCTCCTCACCGTTTCCAGGAGATGCTGCTTTTGCTGAATTTCAAGTCTCTGCTCTGCTCAGTTATACCTGAACTCACACTCACCCTGCACGTTTAATGCAGACTCATCGTGGTCACCTTGAAGTGTCTTGCTGCCCCGCATATGACTGCTCCATTGTACCAGGGAGATGTTGGAAATAATGCGCAGTAATTAGTAGTCACGGGGCAGAGAGGAAGCAGGCGTGGTGACCGGAGAACAAAGGTCCAGTCTGTGCTTCACGGGCGCCTTCAAGGCCTTTCCAGCAGGGACCTTTTCCCCCTCACTGTTGAGATCTCACACTTCTGATTGAAAGTGTGAAGGCTCTGAAGGCCCACCCACCGGCCTGCTCCGTCTTCCCCAGGCTGTGCTGAGGGTATTACGTACGGAGCAGAAGGTACAACAGCGTCCTGGTCTGATTAGGAAGGAAACTCGGGGGACAGGGAATGTGTGTGGCTGCCCACTGGAGTGTCAGGACCACCAGACCATAAGTTTGGGGCACGACAGTTGTAATCATCCCCAGATTGTAGAACTCGGACTTGTGATCATCGTTGTCAATCCGCTTGGTTTCAGTTACAAGGAGAGAAGTGAAGCCAAGGCTGAAGGAGGTGGGGCATGGGGAGGGGACCACTGGGACAAAGATCGGGGTCCTGAACACAGATGCTTTGCAAGGTCTACATTTATGATCCATGAGAAGAAATGGGATTAAGGATAAAAGTGAAATGAATCAACTCAATCAGACTTCCCTACGACCACGGACCATGAGGGGTGAAGAGACCTATACAAGAGCACAAGCGCCATGTAAAGCATCAGCTGGATAAACAGATGCTGGGAAAGATGCCACAGAAGGAGAAAGCATCCCTCCTGCCTACAGAGGAGTCATCTTCCTGAATGTGGCAAGAGTGGAAAGGACATCGCCACATCTGCCAGGACTCAGGCTTTGAACTCAGCTATTTCACCAGAGATGTTTAAATTAGGGAAAATCAAAGTCTGTTTGAACTCAGTACAAAAATAGCATTTGTGCTATTTGCAGACTTCTCTAGCAGATTTAATTATGGTCTTTGCAGTCAGGTAAATGCCCTACACTCTTGTTTTTGGGGTTTTTTTTTTTTTCCTTCTTTTCGACTGTTTTCCAGACAAAATTTTCCTCTCTTTCAAAAAGCTATAATTATGTCAAGGAATTGTCAATAAATTATACTCATTTAATTTTATTATGGGAGTGGAGGCTTAAGATGTGTGACTGATGGTGAAATATCAGGGTGTTGTATTTGAAACACACTTTCCAAGAGCCAGTCAGGCATTTTTAGAACCTTCAAGAGTTAGTGAACAGAATAATGATGTTAATGTCAAGCAAGCAAGTCCAGATGGAAAATAGGAAAGAATAATTTTTAACATAGCGGTAAAGCTAAAACATTCATGTTACAGTAAAACAACAAAGCAACAATTCTAGAAAGCACCCTCTTTACTTCTCTTATGGAAAATGTTTATTTTATAGAAAATTTTTCTCTTATAGGAAAAAAATATATATGTATTTAGGTGAGAAAATGTCAGTGCATTTTCATTTTTCATCCTTGGCTGGAACCAGCGAAGTTATTTGTACACGTCACTTCACTACTGCTCATTTCCAACAGGATCAATGATGACTTGCATGGTCACACCACACCTGTATTTCGGTTAGTATGTGGCCACCACAGATGGATCCTGACTCTGTGAGCTCTCGGTGCAGAATCAGGGACTTTCTAAGATGGCTACTGGGGACAGATTGTTGTGCCAGAACATGGAGACACCCTAAATCTCTGCAACACCATCCGACAGCTGGTACAATTCTAAAACAGGGCTGGAAACAAGTGTGGGAGGGGATGATTAGCAGTTGGGGTGAGAAAACTTCACAACTTCTGATGGGTCCTAAGGGATGCTGGCCCCAACTGAAACAGAAATCCATCTATCAGCACGCGTAGGCACAGAAAAATTAAGTTATATAAAAAGTACCAGAAACTTAAAAAGAAACTAGACTCAGGAAGTAACAGGCATATATGGATACCTAAAATAAAGGGGGCCAAGCTGAACAGAATAATTGGAGGAAGCAGGAGGGGCGAAAAGTAAATTAATTTGTGCACACACACACACAGTTTGTCAGTGATATTTGTTCTACATCAAACTGTCATGAAAAGATACAGTCTGTTAACAAGAAGTAGTTAGCGCAGGTAATGAATCTCTCTAATTTGAAGACAAACAGACAAAACTGATCGCAATGAGCAGAAGATTGGTTATTGCAGGAAAGAAAATTGAGAAAAGTTAAGGTGTAGCTTGAGGAAGACCAGTAGTCCTGAGAACAACAGAAACAGGGTCTTGGAACCCCAGGGAAAAGCCAAGGAGACAGACCCCACATTGCCTACCCTCTAACTGGGGCTGGCTTCACTGTCAACCATATTTTCCAAACAGGATTGAAGAATGTATCTATTTTAATTAGGCAGAACCATCTGAATTTGCAGATATTCACCTGTCTTTGACCAGACCTGTGAAAACAAAGGCATTTCCATGTTGTTCATTTTATTTATCATTTAGTCATCGTGACTTATGCTTCTTCTACTGCATGAAGCCCAGGACTGGCTCTGGGTGGTCCTGAGAGCACTGACTGGCTGCGTCCAGTGGCCCTAGACTGGGATCCCCTCCCTCTGTGTCCTTGGAGGAGCCGTCGACACCACTGAGTCTGTAAAATGGGGATGATAACGTCGACTTCAGAAAGTTGTTTGAGGGAAAAATGAAATGAAGAACAAAAGTCCATTGCACTTTGTCTGAAACATGCTCAAGAATATCAGTTCTCACAGTTCCTATTCCTGGAAGCTTCCCCCTCCTCCCGGGACGCCTCCAGCCCTGCTGGAAACAGAGACAGGCCCTCTTCCTCATTTCTGCCCCCCGTCCACTTGATGGCTGCTCTGCCTTGGAGTCTGGATGGCTGTCAGGTCACTCCCACCTCAGCTTTCAATGCTTGGCTTCTCTCCTGTTTGGCTTCATGCATTTGAGCCAGACTCATGGAAAACAGCCTCTAAATTGCCATTGTGAGCCGACTCCACCTGACATCCAGATGGGCATTGGCCCTGCCGGCTTAGGTGACGGAGAGATGAGGGCAAAACAGCAGGATGGACAGCCAGGCTGAACATCCAGATGGACTTTCTAGTAATCCCAGTGGAACCCAGGACTTTCTAACGTGGTATCTGCTGGGCTTTACCAAATTTCCCTTACCACCAGCAACCTTTTAATCCTGAATGAGAATTAGCTTTTTCAATTAATCTACAAATGTAAGAATGAAGGAATCACTCATGAGAGCAGTGTGTGTTGAAAGAGGGATGATTTGAAACAAGCTGCGTTTTTGGATTTTTATCTTTCACCAAGCCTGAAGACATGATTATTTTTCAAAATTTCCTTTTGGTAACCTGGCATGCCATTTTAAAACACCGACATTTTTCTTTATTTATAAAAGCTGAGGATTCAGAACTTATTGAAAGCAGGAGTTGTGGGTTGCTGCATATGTGCCCAATAAGTTTTTGTCTTGCTGTTTGAACACCTAGTTATAAAATATTTTGAATAAAGCAGTTCTACCTACTCACAGGCTAATTTTTATTGCTGATGTGGATTAAAATCCACATCCATACTTTATGCCTAGTGGGTTTTACCACTGATACAAACCACAGTGTTGGAAAGGATTCCAGAAAGTGGCTGAAGGTAACGTGGCCGACACCCGAGCTTCTTCCTAATCATCTTCAGACATCCGTGGACACTTACAGAAGCCTGGAGGCTTCCAAATCAGCACAAAAAAATGCAACAGTGGTGGGTGAGGAACCACTCAAAGTAAAACGGAGTAAACTAGAGATAAATTCCATTTGTGAAAATGAGAATGGTTTCCAAGGGTCCAAGCAATGAAATCTGGAGGAAACATGAATAAGAAGGTAGGTGGGCACTTCCAGGGCATGAACGGCACCAAGCACGCACTAAGAAGGGACTCCTGAGGTTCCCCTCCCCCATCTGTAACACAGGGGGTCTCTTCAGAGGACTGGTGTCTGTTGTTTCACGTTTGTGGGCCTGTCTACTGAGTCAACCAATTCTCAAAACTTGTACATGTTTTTGTTTTTTTTCTTTTTTTTCAAAAGTAAAAAAAAAGTAATAATAAAGCTATTGTCTTCCTTGTAATTAGTGAAGAGCTAGAAATGTTTTTTTACCTTCGTTACTGGTATTTGGTATTGCTGGGTTCTATCATAACAAATATGTAAGTAACTTAGTCGGTGGTGAGAGTGGAAATGTATTTAGACTTCTTATTAGGTTTTAATTCCAATGGCCCAACTGTAAGTAGCTTTTTTATTCCAATGGCTATAATTTCACTTTTTTCGCTGCTAGATCTATTATCTGAGCACAGTCAGTAGAGGTTATAAAAAGTGATAATATGAGATTAATGATTAGAGGCCAGAGAATATCTTTTTCACTGAACAAATTTACACGGAACAAATTTCAATAATTCATTTCTTCATTAGCTATTTATTAAGCACATCTCAGGAGTGAATATTTTTTTTTATCAGAGAAGATACAAAGATGATCAGAGCAAAGGACACTCACTCTCTCAGGAGCTGGCAGGCCAGAAAACACATAATAACAATTTTTTATATAACCTAGGACTTTTGAAATACCAAGATCATTTAGGAGAGGAAAAAAGTAACTCACACTGCTTAGGGAAGAAAGGAATAACTGCATTGTCTCCTGACGTCAAAACCCACATAGCACAAGTGCAGCTGCAGGTGGTGCTGGACCCAGGAGCTCTTGTTCCCTGGGATCTGGTCTCATCTGTCTTTGCCTCTGGTCTCTTCAGACCCCTTGTGATGAAGTTCACCTGTGGGCATCTCCCCAATGCATGTTCCCAGATTCATGTCCAAGGGCAAAGAGGAAACACCTATCTCTATTAACAGCCTCATGCTAAGTCCTCAGTGGATTCTGACAGGGTCATATATCCACATTCAATTTGTGATGCTCTGATTAGCTAAGCCTGAGTTAAAGTCCAATGAATAAACTGGAGAAAAGAAAAAAAAGTTGCAGATTTAGCAGAAATCACCAGAAAAGTTGCTAGGTGCGAAATTCAACATATTTCCATTCCAAAACTACTAAAACCTTTATTTTCTTGTGAATTTACTTTTTAGTGACTTTCCCCCCAGTTTTATTGAGAAATAATTGACATACATTAATATATATATTCATGGTGTGCAGCATGATGATCTGATTTACATATATTGTGAAATGATTACCACAATAGGCTTAGTTAACATCCATAATGTCATGGAGTGTACGTGAGACCATACAGTATATTTCTTTCTCTATCTGACTTATTTCACTTAGTATAACTTCTTTAAGGTCCATCCATGTTTTTGCAAATGGCAAGACTACATTCTTTTTTATGGCTGAATAATATTCCCTTGTATATACACCACATTTTCTTCTATTCATCCATCGATGGACACTTAGGTTGTTTTCATGTCTTGTTTGTTGTAAATAAGCTGCTATGAACATGAGAGTGTGGATACCTTTTCGAGTTTGTGTTTTAATTTTTTTGAGATATTCCCATGAGTGGAATTCCTGGATCATACGGCAATCTTATTTTTAACTTTTTGAGTACCCTCCATACTGTTCTCCATAGTGGCTACCATTTACATTCCCATCAACAGTGCACATGGGTTCCCTTTTCTCCACATCTATGCAGCATTTGTTATCTTTTGTCATGGGAGACTGAAAACTAAGTCTTTGGGGAATGTAACCTAGTGGGATTCTTAATAAATACTTGAAGAGTATTGATGATGACAAAAATCTCCTGCTGCTGTAGATTGTGCCTGAAAAATAAATTTCCTCTCTTGTGTCCCCTCATTACCCAGTCCAAGAGCCACACTAAAATAAAGAGAGCTCAGAGTCACCTGTAACCTATCCCCTAAGAGTTTTACATAAAAATATTATCAGATTAAATTAAACCTTACAAGTGTGTCTTTGGAAAATTACACAATATGGAAACAATACTATTAATCACTTAAACTTAATTGACATTTATAGGACATTCCAGCCAAAAACTGCAGAATAGATGCTCATTTCTGTTATACATAACATATTCATCAGGCAGTATGGTCACATTCTGGGTTATAAAATAAACCTCAAGATGTAAAAAATGCTTAAAATTGTGCAGAGTACATTCTCTCACTATAATGACGTTGAGTATAAATCAGTCACAGAAAGATATCTGAAAAATTTCTAAATATCTGGAACTAATCCAACATACTTTTAAGTAATTCATGAGCTAAAGAAGCTATGAGAGAAGTTAGAACATATTTTCCAATAAATGGATATAAAACACAAAATTTCAAAAATTGTGAGATACTGCTGAAGAGATACAGGGAAATGTAGAATTTTAGATGATTATAATAAAATCAATGCTTTCCTAAGAAATGATAAAAAGTAGATCAAAGTAAAATCAAATTAAGTAGAACAAAGGAAAAATAAAAGGAAGAGTGGAAAATCAGTTCAATAAAAAATAGATAAACAATAGAAAAATCCATGGAACCAAAAATCTTTGAAAATATCAATAAAATCTATGAAACTCTAGCCAGGCTGAATAAGAAAAAAATAGGAGAAGATACTATTTACTAACATGAGGAGTAAAAAATGAAACATTTCTAAGATCTTACAGACATTAAAAGAATAATAAAGGCATTTCAAGTACTATTTTATGGCAACACATTTGACAAATTGTATGAAATAAACATATTCCTTGAAAGCTACAAATTACCAAAACTGACTTAGGAAGAAATAGAAAACCTGTAAAGTCCTTTATACATTAAAAATATATATATATTAAAAACTTTCCACCAAAGTCCATATATATCTTAGCCCATGTAATAAGGTAATAAAAAAGGGGCATATAGATTGGAAAAGAAGTAAAGCCATCTTTATTTATAAATGAAATGATTATGCAAATAAAAAATTCTAAAGACTACAAAATAGCTACTAGAACTGATAAATGAGTTTAGTGGGGTCATAACACACATAGTAGAAGTGCAAAGATCAATTGTATTTCTATATACTACTATGAAAAATAGGGATTTGAAGTTGAAGTACTATTTACAACAGGATTAAATATGTCATACTTAGGAATGAACTTAAAATATGAACAATATCTATACACTGAAATGTACGTAGGACTGCTGAGGGGATTAAAGAAGACCTGAACAAATGGAGAGACAGATGCTGTTCTTGGATGGAAAGACTCAATATTGTTATAGTGTTAACTTTGCCCATTTTGGTCTATAGACTCAAAGCAATCCTAGTCAAAATTCTGAGAAGACTTTTTTTAGAAAAGAGCAAGTTGATTTAAAATTTAGGTGTAAATGAAAAGAATCTAGAGTCAAACAATCCTAAAAGAAAAACAATCCTGTGTGTCTCACTCCGTCTGAGTTTGAAATTTACTGTAATGACAGTGTAATCAAGATAGTGGAGGGTGAGAAACAGAATCGCCTCACCAATCAAAGGAGCAGATAGGGTCAGAAAAACCAATAGACACAAATGACCATTTGATTTTTAGCATGTTTAGCAATACCAATTGGGAGAAATGACAATCGTTTCAACAAATGGTTCCAGGACAACTGGATAGAGATATAAGGGAAAAACACTTCGACATCCACTTCATGCCATATATGAAAGTAAATTAAAAAATGGATTGTGGACTTAAGTGCAAAAGCTAAAAGTATAAAACTTCTAGGAGGAGTCATAGGAGAAAATATTTGAGACTTTGTGATAACTTCTTATATAAGAAACAAAAGGTATGTATAGTAGAAGAGAATTTTCATAAACTGGACTTTATAAAATTTAAAAACACTACTCTTAAAAAAATGAAAAAGAAGCAAAAGGCAAGCCACATACTGGGAAAAAATATATGACAAAGAATGCATATTCAGAATATAAAGAGAACACATAACTCAATAATGTGATGAACAAACCAATTTTAAGAGGGGCAAAATATTTGAATAAATATTTTCAAACAAATCGTTAACAAGCACATGAGAATATGTTTAACATCTATGGTTAACAATGAAACTTAGAGCCTCCATGACCACTGCAGACACAGTAGAACCTATTAGTCTTAAATTTGAAAGACAAATATCTTTTTCAAATATTTTCAGTAATCTAGGTGTGAACCAAGTCTAAAGACAAAGAAGGAGAGGAAATAAGGTAGAAACCAATGTTCATTGCTGCCCACTAGTAGCGGGGCTGGACTAGAACTCCGCCGTCCCCAATTCATTTCTCACGTTCCTCAGTGAAGACTGTTATCCCACTTCACATGTGAGGTGATGTAGGGTTGAAGCCAGCTCTCTTTGGCCAAAAATCCTTGTTTTATCTGTGGTATTGCATGGTCAGTGGGGGACACACAGCAAGATCACCTGTCACGGGATTCCTGTGTTTCCCTTTCTGGGATCAGGCATCATCCCCACATTTGGGAGTGCTACTACTAACAGTTAAAGTTTGAAGGGAGGGCAGACCAATCCCTACAAATCTTTGGGTTCATACGTCTTCTTCAGAAGGAATTCCTTGGAGCGAACATACCTTCAAGCTATGGAAAAGCAATTACCTTCAAGGCAGTGTATTATCTCTCAATCTTTGACAAATTTTGCTTGAGCTCTGCTTGTTTGAGGAAAAATACACCATTAATTTTAGCCTGAGCATATAAACCCGAAGATAGTCCAGGGAACTGGCAAAGTATCCAGAAAGCTATCAAATATGTTAAAAGAATTGAGTTAAAAATTACTACAGTTTAAAATACGTTGAGAGAAACAGCACATTCCTTTTGCTCTATATTATGTTTAAATCTTTCACACATGGCTTAGTCACAGAATTCTCAAGGCATGTGGGACTAGCCTTATTTTCCTGCTGAGGGCTTGATGGAGAATTTTTATGTTCAGTTAGGGACCTGAGGTCATGCACTTCCCTGACTCACAAATAATATTTCAATTTGTCATCTAAATGATTACATCTCATATGAACTTGGTAAAGTGGAGCCAACTGAAAACAAGGAATTACTAAAAATAGCTTCTAGTTCCTCACCTAGACAATCTCCTACTTGAAATTAGGCCAATCCTTCCAAACAGCTGGCAGATTGACAAGTGAGGATGCTGTGTCCACCTGAGACCCCCAGAAAGAGAGAGAGAACATCAGAGGTGGCTCTGACAGGTCTATAATTTGCTGACAAAGAAAATTGCAAAGTTTGTGTATTTTCTTTTTGTCCATATTTCCGACCACATCACACTTCTCCTTGGAAGCTGCCTTCTTCACCTGCTGCAGGCCATACTATTTCCCCTCTGCTCTCCCTGCCGTGTTGGAAATTACCTTCCTTCATACCCTCCGTTCCTTTATTCTTCCTTCTTCCTTTCCTGCCATACTTTGGGGTAACTAGGTATTCCCTTAGGATTACATTTTATCTCCTCTATCGTTGGGTTTTTTTGGCTATAATTCTTCATATTGTATTTTAGTATTAGTATAGGATTTATAAATACCAACCCTTAATTTAATAAAATCTACTCTGAATTAATATAATACCACTTTGTTCTCTTATCTTTGTGCTATTGTACATTATATATATATAATATATATATATTACTGAAGTATACTTGATTTACAATACTGCCTTAGTTTCAGGTGTATAGCAAAGTGATATATAGATACATATATATGTGTGTGTGTGTATAGATACATATATATGTGTGTGTGTGTGTGTATATATATATATATAACATATATATAAAACTGAATTCAGATTCTTTTCCATTAATATGTATATATAAAACTGAATTCAGATTCTTTTTTTCCCATTATGTATTATATTATATATATAAAACTGAATTCAGATTCTTAACCATTATAGGTTATTATGAGTTATTGAATATAGTTCCCTGTGCTATAGTAAGTTATATATTTTAATTCAATATATATCATAGGTTCTACAATGCATTATTATATCACTTTAAAGAATCAGTTTACTTTTAAAGATATTTAGTAAATATAAGTATTTTATACTTATCTACATTTTTATAATTTCTAACACTCCTATAAATTCAAATTTCCATTTTCCTTTAGTCTGAAAAGTTTCTTTAGCAATCATGGCATGCTGGCAGCACATTCTTTCAGCGCTTGATCCTGTGAAAATGCCTTTATGCTGCCTTCATTTTGAAGGATATTTTAACTGGACATAGAAATCCAGATAGGCACTTTTCATTTGTATCACTTTAAAGATGTCATTCCATTTTCTTGTAGTCTCCACTGTTTCTGATGAAACAGACTCTCACTCTTATCATTATTCCTCTCTAGGAAATGGGTTTTTAAAAAATATATACTTGCTTTTTTTTTTTTTTTTTTTTTTTTTTTTTGCATTACGTGGGCTTCTCACTGCTGTGGCCTCTCCCGTTGCGGAGCACAGGCTCCGGACGCGCAGGCCCAGCAGCCATGGCTCACGGGCCCAGCCGCTCCGTGGCACGTGGGATCCTCCCAGACCGGGGCACGAACCCGTGTCCCCTGCATCGGCAGGCGGACCCCCAACCACTGCGCCACCAGGGAAGCCCTATACTTGCTTTTAACAATTCCTTTTTAAAATAAACCTTTTATTTTAGAAGAGTTATAGATTTACAGAAAAAAGATAACACAGAGTCCCCATATGTCCCTCACCCAGTTTGTTATTACAATCTTATGTTGGCATGATCAGTTTGTCACATCTAATGAATCAGTCTTGATATATTAATACTATTATTAACTGAAGTCCACACCTATTTGAGATTTTCTTAGTTTTTCCCTAATATCCTTATTGTGTTCTTGGATCCTATCCAGGAACAATATGACAGGTAGTGGTCGCCTCTCCTTAGCCTTCCTTGGCTGTAGCATTTTTCTCTTTCCCTGTTCTGGTGGCCTCTGTCTCAGGTGGGATTTGTTGGGTGTTTTCCTCATGACTGGGGTCAGATGGTGGGGGAGGAGGAAGCCAGGAGTACAGTGCTGTTTCCATCACCAGCATCTGGGTGTATATCCTCACTGCTGATGTTACCCTTGACAACCTGTCGGAGGTGGTGTCTGTCAGGTGTCTCTACTGTACAGTTACTCTTTTTTTTTTTTTTTTTTTTTGTGGCACGCAGGCCTCTCACTGCTGTGGCCTCTCCCGTTGCGGAGCACAGGCTCTGGACGCACAGGCTCAGCAGCCATGGCTCACGGGCCCAGCCACTCTGCGGCATGTGGGATCTTCCTAGACCGGGGAACGAACCCGTGTCCCTTGCATTGGCAGGCGGACTCTCAACCACTGTGCCACCAGGGAAGTCCCACAGTTACTCCTTTTTACCCCCTTTGCATGCTGTGATCTTTGGAAGGATTTCACTGTGTGTAGCCCACACTGAAGGAGTGATGCTCCACCTCTTAAAGAGCAGAATATCTGCATTAATTATTAGATGTTCTGTGCATGTGAGAGGTGCGTTTTCCCCCCATTTTAAATTAATTTCATGATTTATTTATATAAGTAAGGTACTTTGGGTTATGATCCAATACCTTTATTTGTTCCTGCAGTTATTCCAGTTTCAGCCATTGAATGCTCTTTAAGATGGAGCCAATGTCCCTTTAACAGACTTAATCTTTGTGCATTTTTGTGAATCACTTCTATACTCTCTGTCATGACAAGATGCAGCAACCTCCTATGTGTGCTTCTTGCCTCATTCTCAGAAACAGCCATTTCTCCACGGAGATATGGTAGGACTTCCTCGTATCTTCAGTTTGATGGAATTGACAATGGGGTGCCTGGGTTTGGTTTTCTTTGTGTTTCTCCTCTTGTTGTAACTGAGTTTCTTGTATCTGTGGGTTTATACTTTTTATCACAGGTGGGAAAAACTCATCACCAAACCCATATAGATCATATAGACTTTTATCCTATGTTATCTTCTATGAGTTTTATGGTTTGTGGAGAATGTAAGGTCTTTGTCAAGATTCAGTTTTTTGCAGGTGTTCCAGCACCATTTATTGCAAACTCGATCTTGGCTCCACTGTATTGTCCTTGCTCCTTTGTCACAGATGAGTTAACTGTATTTATGTGGCTCCCTGTTCCGTTCCATCGTCCTGTTTGTCTATTCTTCTGCCCACGCCACCCTGCCTGGATTACAGTAGATTTAGAGTGAGTCTTGGAGTTGGGTAGCATCAGTCTTCTTAGTTCTTCTCCTTCAATATTGTGTTGGCCGTTCTGGGTCTTTAGCCTCCCCATATATGGATGGTAGAAGCAGAGAGCAAGAACACAGCTAGAAAGAGCCAGCAGTGCTAGATTTGAGAAGAAGAGAGAAAAACAAATGATGATTTAAAATCTTGTCTCTGGTCTCTCTTTGGTAATTTTGAAATTTTTTAGGAAAGATGTTGATGGTCTGTCAATTAATTTTTGGTTTTATAACTGTCACGTTTAGAATGATACACTTTGGGGAGATTGGGTTTTAGGAGAAATCAAAAAAGCTCTGCTTTATATGAAAACACAAAGATAGAGATGTCCCAGCAACTTACCAAATGAAGACCATGGAATTCTGAAGAATGGTGGTTCCCCCAGCGTGCCTAACCCCACTGCGTGATTGTGTAGGCCGAGAAACTGGGTCATCCAGTACCAGGCAAAAGGCACTTAACGTCTACAACATATTCTGCCATGTTTTATCCTAAGGACTGTTATTAGCTGATGTCACTCAGTGCTGCCATTTCCATGATGTTTACCAATCCCTTTTTATTTTATGACATTTCTCAGAATAAATAGTATTATTACCTGCCTTTATTCATGTTCCAGAAAAGTCTCTTCAACATAGTTTTCAGTATGCGATTTCTAAAACACAGATCTGATTATGTCAAATTTTCTCCAGCTTAAAACCCTTAATCAGCAAGTACCCCATTGTGTATAGAAAGTCAGTGTGGCTCTGTGGTCAGGGAGACAGGTAGCTTGTTCGAGTCCAAATCCCAGCTCCAACCCCGGGAAACTCAGTCTGGCATGGATTGCCACACTCTTGGCAAAGATTCTTCATCTGCATGATTATATATTGTTGTGAAAATTAAATAAATATATAATATTGGTTTTATTTATAAAATATTCATGATTTATATAAATATAAAAACACTATCATACATAGATATAAAATATAAAATGCAAATAAAATATGAATATTATGGACATGAACTATACAGCAGTACATATTATGAACATGTGTTTAATATGCACATCACACTATAGTGTCTGGTCATAACACATGCTCAAGGAATGGTAGTGATTACAATTATTAGCATCAAAAGATCTCATTTGCATTACATCTGAGGTCCTAAGTGATCTGGGAACCTATCTCCTTTCCATCAAAATTTTACTGACTTCATTTCCTTTATTTGTGCTCTTCTTACCCTAATCACAACTTGGTTCTCCACACAGAGTTTCTGTAGAAATGGCGTCCCAGAAGGGAGCTCGGTTCTGCCATCCACGTTGCTCCCCTGTGGGCCTTTCTCTTGTTGACTGACTGTTCTTACAGGTCAGAAGAGTGGCTGCCCAGGGCCCTCCTGTTCCCATGGAGGGTGGCTTTTTCATCTGCCAAATATCAAGTTTTTAAATAGAATCAAGTTTTTAAATGGAATTAAGCTTTTCAGTGGAATATCAAAAAAAATCCCACCTGTATCATTATGAGATTGATTTTCTAATGCTTTCCTCCCTCTATCTTCAGCCACATCTCCAACCCTAAGCTTTTAGAAATGACTTTATGATGTTGTCTTGGAAAGCCCTTGAGTTCACTTTGAGGTTACATTTTTTTATGAAAATGATAATACTGCTGATTGGGGCAGCATTGAGATGATAGTACAACAGAATTTCTGAATCCTGATTTAACTGGGACTTTTGTTCTCCTCCATGACATCTTAGAAGGAGTTGTTTAAAAAAGAGAAAAAATGAATCACAACACCTCTTTATTTTGAATGGGGTTGGGTGAGAGATCCCAATGGACTCAGATCTCAATATTTAGTACTTGCAATGGACCACATAGAGGGCAGATCTGAATACTCTCAACTCCAAGCAGGCACATATACAGGTTTGCTCCCATACATTTCCCTTTACTGCCTAAACCGTGGTATCAGCGATCACCAGCGATCACCATTTAGAGGATGCAGGTTTGCCAAAGGCCAGGAAAGATGCAGATGGAGAGAAGCCTAGGGCTGCTTCCAGCCACCTTGCCTAGAGCTCCAGGGACCACAGCTTTGCACCGAAGCTTAGAGTCCCCACCCCGGCCGATTCCACTCTGCCCACAGCCCCCGTGACATCCTGTGGAAGAAGAGAGGGCTCTGAAGAGGAAAAAAAGAGAGAATAAGGGTCTCAGAGCGTCGTCCTATCCAGAGCACATTCTTGTAATTTTCTAAGGAAAGGAGTGAGGGGAGACCTTCTGTTTTATATATAAAAGAAAAACATAAACATTCTGGATTCCCAGGGAAGGTAAGACAAGAGGGCATGATCTCGGGCAGCCTGTTTTGTAGTTCTCTTCACATTTTGGAGTAAAGAAGAGGAGATGGTGATGGGCCAACACTAGGGTCCCTCCCAGCCATCCACAGACAAGAGTCCCTTGCAGCCAGCACTTTAAACCACGTCTAGGTGCATTGTCCACAAAGGTATCAAGATGGCCCCATACACATTCAAATGATAATTTAAAAACATCAAGGCTGGTTACTTTATAAAACATAGTAGGTGTCTCCTTCCATTATGGAATCACTTATCCCCAAAGAGAAATCAACCTTCCATTGGAACATAGCTTCCTCTTTTTTGCTCCCCAGAGAAAATCTCAATATATGGCCCTTTCACTTTTCATTCTGTTCATGCTCAAACCAAAAGCTGAAAGAACAGCCCTTATCTGGCGACTGATTTGCGTAAACTTCCACTTTAGCCTATGGAATCGTTCATAGGAACCCAGAGAGGGGTTTTCTCAAACCCAATGCACTCCCATTCCTCATCTTTCCATGGCTCTAGGATCACTCAGTACGGATAAGTATAGCACAGCAATGACCTGACACCCACAGAATTGAGGAAACATGAATAACAGAAGTAAATGTGGAGACTGCAGCAACTTTAACCCTAAGCACCAGTCCTTGGCTGGTGTCACCACCGATGCAGTCAGCAACCTCCACCGTCCTTCAGCCCTGCCCACAGTATCGTTATGATGTGAATCATTGCTCCCCTTTCTCTGCCATTTCACAGTTCTTTCAAATACACCCCAGCATCCTCAAGCCTCCATGCATCAGACATCACAAAGAACAGAGAAGTCAGAGACACATTTCCCTTAAAGTGTACCTTCATGTTCACACACTTTTCTGCACCCTGTGCATGCTTTGTCTTCCTCCTTCCTAGAGGCTAATCTCACTGCGTGGTCTGTGTGTCTCATCTCCTCATTATTCCCTTCCCCTCTGTGTCTCTCTCTCCTCTCTCTTAGTTTCTTTATTTTATAATTTTCTAAAAATTTATTTTATTGAAGTATAGTTGATTTACAGTGTTAGGTTAATTTCTGTGGTACAGCAAACTGCTTCAGTTTTACACATATATACGTCCTTTTTCATATTCTTTTCCATTATGGTTTATGCCAGGATACGGGATATAGTTCCCCGTGCTCTACAGTAGGACTTGGTTGTTTATCCATTCTGTATATAATACTTTGCACCTGCTGACACCAACCCCCCACTGAAAACTTCCCCCACCCTCTCCCCCTTGGCAACCACAAGTCTGTTCTCTAGGTCTATGAATCTGTTTCTGTTTCATAGATAAGTTCATTTGTGTCATACTTTAGATTCCACATATTAGTGATATCATGATATTTGTCTTTCTCTGACTGACTTACTTCACTTAGTATGATCATCTCTAGGTCCATCCATATTGCTGCAAATGGCATGATTTTGTTCTTTTTGGTGCTGTCTCTCACCTTCTTTATATTTATGAAGGCCTCATTCAGATGCTAAAACGCCTCCCCTCAGCCCACATCTTCAGTTATCACTCTCCTCCATGCCACCCACCTATCAAGATTTTAAATGGGTTTCAACCTATTAATTTTTTCTTTACTTCTTTGTTTGTTTTGTTGTTATTTTACACTGTGGTAAGACACACACAAGGTAAACTTTACATCTTAACTATTTTTAAGAGTATAGTTCAGTGACACTCAGTACATTCACACTGCTGTGCAACCATCACCACCATCGTCTCCAGAACGCTTTCGTCTTGTGAAACTGAAGCTCTGTCCCCAGTGAACAGTAACTCCCCTGCTCCCCGCTCCCCCCATGCTGGCACCCACCATCTCCTTTCTGTCTCTGTTATTTTTACTACTCTAGGGATCACACGCAAATGGAATCATACAGAATTTGTCTCTTGTGACTGGCTTATTTCACTGAGACTAACGCTCTCACAGCTGATGCATGTGGTAGCAGGTACCAGAATAGCCTCCTTTTTTTTTTTTTTCTTTTTTTGCCATACGCGGGCCTCTCACTGTTGTGGCCTCTCCCCTTGTGGCGCACAGGCTCCGGACGCGCAGGCTCAGTGGCCATGGCTTACGGGCCCAGCTGCTCCGCCGCATGTGGGATCCTCCCGGACCGGGGCACGAACCCACGTCCCCTGCATCAGCAGGCAGACTCCCAACCACTGCGCCACCAGGGAAGCCCTATCCTCCTTTTTAAAGCTAAAGAATGTTCCGTATGTATGTATGTACCCACTGCATTCTGTTTATCCATTTCTCCATTGATGGACACCTAGGTTGCTTCCACAGTTTACCTTTTGTGAGTAAAGTCACTAAGAACATGGGGGCACTCATATCTCTTCAAGACCATGCTTTCAATGCTTTTGGGTATGTACTCAGAAGTCAAATTGCTGGATCATATGGTAATTCTTTGTAATTTTTGAGAAATCACCATAGTGTTTCCCACACAGTTGTACAATCTTACATCCCCACCAGCAGAGCACAGACTTCCTCCCACTTCCTTTTTAGTCACTCTGAGCTTGTTTCATACCAGAGACTTAATTGAAACTATCTTGACAGGATTACTTTTCCTACCACTAAATCCAGTTGTTCCTGTTCAGTCCCTGTTTGTCATAATTTCTCGTGAATTTTCATTCATTTATAAATATTTATTTAACGCTTAGTATACGCCAGCCCGTATCTACTTTCTGGGGAAGTAGTAATAAATGAGTCAGACAGAAAAAGCAAACAAACAAAAAAGAACAAAAAAATAAACCTTGATCTCATTGAGGTGTGTTGATTAAAAATAAAAAAAGTAAAACAGAAAGCATGTATGTAAATTATAAGTAGTAAGAGGAAAATGCAAGGCAGAGACAGTGTATAGAAATTGTTGATGAAAAGATATTGAAAACCTAAATAACTGGTCATGGAGAAATCACTGAAATGACGGCATTTGTGTAAAGACAAAAAGGAAATGTGTGTCAGACTGTACACTTAAGGATGAATTTGTGGAATGCAGCTGATACCTCAATTAAGCTGTTTGAAACAAGTAAGATATAGAAATTTATAGTTGTTATCAGTAGGAGAATAAACAGAAGAATCTTATTTGAGAACAGGGGACATTTTGCCTTATTAGACAAGTTAGTTTTGAGGTCGTGGCAGAAAATTAAGGGGAAGGTGCCCAGTGGGGTGTTGGACCCAGGAGAAACCCCTAGACGTGAACAGTATGTAGACACTGCCTGAGACCAGCAGACCACACCCTACTTAACTGCTGCTCTTCTCCCAACATTCAAGATAAACATCTCTGAAAGTTTTATTGACTCTTTCAAATCACTAGTTTTTGGTTATCCTATTTATAGTTTACATACTGAAAGATTATAACTTATACTACAAGACTACAATTCTATACTTACAATACATTGTTAAATTTAAAGGTAATTTAATTTTCGTAAGATGTATAGTCACAGTTACTTAAGTAAATTTCATTTAGGAAGCAACAATGGTAGAGTGTTATTTTGAAAGAAGAACATAGAACACATTCTATACGGAGTTTTCAATCTTTTTTACATTTAGTCAAATAGAGAGTGCCATTGTAGAATCAAATTCAAGGCACTGACTTCACAAATTCAAGTTTCGTTTTATTTTAACAAAAATGGGAAGATTTGGTTCAAAGAAAAAGATTTCCAAGGATTTCTGGTCATTAAGCATTTCTTATAAAGAGCTTTTTCAAAGACTTAAGAGCAACTTAATCAAATGCACATGGTTTAACGTTTCTTTGCAAATCCAGTGATTGAAGGAAAAACAATTTTGTGCAGAATGTATTTGCCAGAACCTTTCAAAAACAGGTAAAGATGTATTTTGTTGAAAAATGAAAGGGTGCTGGTTTCGCCCATCCCTATCAACAGATACCATTGTTGAAAATAAGTGAGCCAAAGCCCTGGAGGATCTGACACCAGAGCCAGATGTGGATTCTCACACAGAAAGATTTTTTTATGTTGTTCCAAAAAACTAACACTACCACTTTGATTGCCATCAAACGGAAGCTTTGCAGCTGATGGAGCTCCAGGCCTTTGGAAAGTGGTCCTGGGGTTTGTTCCAGGAGGGATTTGTCTCCTGTGCCCAGGCCCGAAGCCTTGCTGTTATTTGTCTCTAAACTAATATCCTTCCATATTAGCCCAAATCTTTAATCCATCTCTCTCTCTCTCTCTCTCTCACACACACACACACACACACGTATTGCCTTTTCTGAATTAAACAAAACTCTGCTTTATTGCATAAACTTATTACATAAACTTGCATGAGTCTAGGATTCGTTAGTAAAATGGGAATAACATCACTGTCCTTCTCCTTTGTTGTGACAGTCGGATCTGTGATGCACCCAGTTCAGAAGAGCAGCTGGAACGAGGTGCCCTCTTTGTAAGCGGCAGGAACCCAAGGGTCTTCAGGGTCACTGCAACCAGCCATGTTTTGGAATCTTTCACTGCATCACCACACTTCTGTGTCTAATTTATGTGGCAATCCATATTTTTTTCAGTTGTAACAGAAATCCAACTCGAACTAGAATAATAAAAATAGGATTACTGGACAAGTACAAACGTAGATGACAAAATTATCCAAAAACCTAAAAGAGCCACAGGGCATCTCGCAGCATCACCGTCAGCAAACTCTCTCGCTGTCTGCCCGCCCCCACACAATATCTCCATATTTTGTCTTTGCTTTTTGCTTTTCTTCCTGTGTCAGCTTCATGCTCTTGTTTATTTCATGGCCACACAGATGCTGGGAGCTCAGGAATATCATCCTTAGAGAGTTGGGAGGAACATAAAGGAGACTTCTCCCCCTGAGAGTCAGACAGGAAACTCCTGGAAAGTGCTGCCTGGCCTGATGGGGGTCACAATTTCTTCTGGACCAACCATTGTTCTGGGGGATGGAGTACTCGATTCACCCAGACAGTCAGAGTCAAGCTAGGCTGGAGCGGGTGAGGGCTGTGAGGGAAGCAGTGCAAGAACCAGATTGTCAGGAAGAAGCTTAATGCTTTACCAAAGGAAGAAAGGATGTGGTTTCTGGCAAAATGATTTTTGTTCACTATAGAAGCAACCCCCCCCCCAAAACCCACTAAGCTACAATTAATACCATTGGGTGTGTGCGTGTGTGTATGTGATTTCACTTAGCCATCCTGTCTTCAAGACTTTCCAAGCATATTGAGATATGAAAATATTTAAACAGCATGGGTTTTTCAAATCATTAGAGTATTTTTAAAAATTAAGATAAATTAATCTTTGTCCAAATGAGGATGATAGTCTGTTCACAGCTATAAATGAGCAAAGAGAAAATGTAAAGCTGCCATGGATTATTCAGATGTTTTTTCAACAAAGAGGTACATTTGCAGCCCCCTTGTCCTCAACCATGACCTTTGATTCTTTCCTTAGAGTGCCCAAGTGCATCAGATTTCACCCCAATCTCGTTTGTTAAAAATGAGATCTCCTCCATCTTCAACCTCCTCTCTCGTTCACTTAGTGATTAAAGTATTTATTTAGCACCCACTGGGGGCTGAGCAGGATTCCAGGAATTGGTACATAGCAAGTAATATTACTCACAGTTTATTCCTTATGGAACAAGGTTGATGGAACGCCTTCTACGTTCTGGAAATTACTCCTTCGTTGTCCTACAGGCACTATTACATCCTTCATTTTCTTTGTTGCGCTTAACGAGGCATTTTTATACTACACTATTAAATTGCTTAAATATTATCTTCCATGGTCAGAATATTTTCAAAATTCTATTTCCTTTTGGTTGAATAGAGTTTTGCTCAATAACGTTTGAGTAGCTACTGGGGATTCTCCGGGTCGCCCTTCTCTGCTTTACTTTATTGCCACAGCACTCCTTACTTCCTAAAATACTATAACCTGTACTTATTCATTACACTGAATGCCCATCTCTTCCACCAGAAAGCGATTTCCATGAGGCAAGGGCTTTGCCTCTCTGTTTGCTTCTCTATCCCCACACCAAGAAAAGTGCCTGGCATCCAGCAGGCCCTCAGAGTATATTTGATGAATTGGGCACAAATAGGACAAGATGTCAGTCTTTGAAGGGATTCTGTCTAGTTGGGAAAGCAGGAATCTACAGGGTAACAGCAGATGCAAACGCTGCCAGCAGAGGGGTCTCCACTCACACTGGGACCAGAGAGACATGATCATCTCAGCTATTTTCTACATGAAACAGATGGGAGTAAGGTCACAGATTTTGAGTGCCTCATGTCGAAAGTATGTTTTTCTAATAACCACGCTGTCTTTGAAAAGGAAATTTGTTAACTGGCTTTCGTGATTTAACAGAAAGCTGCCTTTCATTATAAACTTAGAAGAAAATAATAGGAAAATGGCCAAATAGGATATTTTAAAAACTCAACCTGTATTGAACAGAAAAATACAGATATTACTAATGGAAATGCCTTGGCTCTGAGGAAGTCTTAGCCTTTTCCCCTTTGCAAGTTCAGGAATGTAGGGCAGGTGGCCAGAGGCAACCTGCTTTTAAAGGGTACAGACACGGGGCCCCTGGCACCCAGGTCTGACGAGGTGGACGCTAGAATAAGCTTGTGGAACCGCCAATGAAGCCGCATCGTCTGCTGGGCCATGGAGACTGAGGGCCGCCTGCAGACGGCAGGTGAACAAAGTGAGAAATTGTAAGTAAGCAAATATTGAGACTAAACTGAGAAGCTTGAGGGCAAGACCTTGACCTCATGCCACACTGCCAGCCCATGGAAAGCGGTCAGCGATGGTTTTCTCATTTGAGTTGAGGTTACCACGTATAGGTGGCTTAGCTTTGTGTTTCTACGGAAGAGTCATCTTGACAAGTGTATCTTGGGATTCGTCTTTCTCACTGAGACAGTTACTAAATTACTTTGAATTGGATGTTATTTGGCAGGTGTAGAGAGGACACGGGGAATGTGCCAACTGGATGGTGAATTTGAAGATCTTGGGTATCCACTGCCAGGAAAGTCACCATCACTTCTCCGAAAAAACACCAAATTACTCACCAAATATAATTCATAAAGTCCCAAATGAAATAACAAATATTTCATAGTGGTTCTCAAATGCGAATGTGTCAAAAGAATATCCAACCACATTTTAAAAACGCATGGTTTCCAAGCACCATTCTAAACACGCATGCCTTTGCACATCTGCGTGTATGACACACACACGTGCACATGGTCATTTACACATGCATACACACATGCACGTATATGCATGTGGACACACATACATTTACCTAAACACATATACCTAGATACATACCTAGACACGCGTACGCCTGTGTGGACATACATACACATGTATACAAGCATATGTAATTTGTTCTAGTAGGTTCCAAATGGAAATACTTACATTTGCGTGGTCCTCCCGAGGCATCCACAGCTGGCGGTCTTAGGAGGCCGGCACCATAAGAAATGCTGCGGAGGAGGCCCTTGACCAGTCCTCGGGTTTTGGTGACAGCAGACACAGCAGGAAGCAGTAACACTGTGGACAGTGCAGAGCATGTTGGCAGCCACCTTGCTGCAGTTTCCTGGCTGAAGGGTGGGCGGTGTGGAGAAGGGAACCAGCCCCGATGTGTCAGACACAGAGAAAAGATTTTCATCCACAAGCTCAGAGATTCACACGGCGACCCTGACGCTGGACGCATCCTCTTTGCGGCACAGCCAGGAGAACTGAGGTCCAGGGTGATCAATAGCTCACTCAAGGCCTCACCGTCTGCTGGTGGTGGGACTCCTGAGGCTCCGGGCGCCGGCCTGTCTACCCACTGGCTGCACCCTGGACTGTGCGGGGCTCTGAGCTCAGGCGTTGATTCCAAGTGGGTGGTGCCATCTGGGGACGTTGCGGGGGGGTCTGGAGGGGGTGTGTCCCGATCCCAGAGGTGGTTGTACATGTACATGTGCTTATTTGTCAAGCAGTAAATTCTAGATTTGTGTTTCCTCTGTAGTGTGTATGTCTATCTCAATGATTAAACAAACAAACAGATTTTCCTCAGAATTAGACTTGGGAGTTAGAACAAACCAGTTCATTCCTGATAACAAGGCTCCTGGACCATGACCCAGCTTTTGAGCAGAAGCAACAGTGGACGTCCTGGGGACATGAATGCAGCCCCCAGAGACCCAGTGACTTCACCCTCATGAAATGCTGGAACATGTGACCATCCTCTAGCTTCCTAAAAACTACACTGAAATGATAACTTCCTAGCTAATGGAGAAGGCCATGGCTGGTCATGAATTGATGATGGGATAAACTGAGAAACAGGCACACAGCAGGAAATGAATTTTCAAAGAAAATTGACAGGAAATGAGAACTGATGGGAAATGCAATCAGTGGATTCTTCTAAAAGTCCATAAAACCTACAGTAGGAAACTGCTGTTCTAATAGTTTTTGAACCAAACCCTAACCCTATGTAATTCTGTGGTGATTACATACTCGAGGAATCCCGTGTAATTGTGAGTTCCCATTGTCAGACAGGAGCTGAGGCACTTTCTCAAGGCAGAAGTCACCATGTTGCTTCCGAGCAGGATCTGGGCAGAGGAGCACAAGACATGACTCATTATTGAGCTTACTAACAAAAGTTGCCCTGGAAGAATCACTTCAATGGGATGGTGGCAGCGGCAGGGTCAGTCCCTTCATCGCTGTAGCTGGAGATTAACTTAACGTTTATTCCATCCCTCAGTTGCACCTTATATATACAGACAGACTTTGAAAGCAATTCAAGTATGTGTTTATCCTTAGCTCAATCTTGGATGAGTTATACAATTGTATAGAAAGGAGTTTCTGTGCGTAGATATGAAAAAAATGAAACCAGCTGAAATCCCCTCTGGAAATAAATCTCTCACCAATGTTATTAACAAAAAAATAAGATCTCCTGTTTCTGGGGAAAACATGATTTAAAATAAGTTGCAGGGGTTTTCAGTGTCCTGGCCACACTCCCTTCTGTTTTCCCCTCTGTAGGAGCATTTTCAGAGTTTGTAATCAATGACTTAGTTTTGTAATCCTTTATCAATGCCCTCTCCACCGCCATAGGTAAGTTCCAGGGATGGTCACTGATCATCTCCAAGCCTGGGACAGCACAGGGGCTGTAACAGGAAGTTATCAAATGCTAATTAAGGTGCTAAATGCGAGCTTCCTGAGAAGGGTGGATGGCGGTACCCTGGGTGTTATTCAGACCTCCAAGACACAGTGGCCCTGAATCACAAAGAGCATTTAATTGAGTTAGAAAGAAAAGGTTACTGTGTAGAAGAATAATATATAATACAGAAGAGACGGTGAGTGGGCCTCCACAAGGGGGTAGGATGTGGATAGATAGTGGGGAATCCAGGGAAATTTCCAACAAGGGAGCAGCAAAAACAGAAGCAAAACTGGCTTTCTGGAGACAGTGAGATTCCTGTGTGGATTTGGGTTGGAAAGTTGACTGTGATGTGCATGGTCACAGACAGGCGGGGAAAGGGGATGGAGCAAAGCAACGAGCCTACCCTGATGGGGGCGGGTGGGAGACCCCTGGAGGTTTAGGACGAGAGGGTGTCATGACAGATCCAGGGTGGGTTTTAGGGAGAAAGTCTCAAATCTGGGAAGTCAAGGTCAGAAACTATGGTGGAAGCGAGGCAAGATTATCTGTTTGGATGACAGCAATCTGAATTGAGACAAAGGAAGTGATGTGAGAGACATTTTAATGGAAGAACGTATAGTTTTGCCATCTGTTGTGGATACTAAAGGGATGAAGTACAAAAAGGCTGGCCTGTAGAACCTTTGTGATTTTGAGAATGATGTTTCCATCCACAGGAGATTTTGGGCAGGCATCATAGAATGGGTGAACAGCAGGGAAACTAGTGGGCTTGGCTTTAAAGTTATTAGATTTGTGTGAGAATAAAGCTTCCTAGTGAGCTGTGTGGCTGTAAAAAGTCATCTATCAAGACGCGGAGATCACCTTCCTCCTCACGGATACACCAGAAATACAGCTACACGTGGAACAACTCCTACAGAACACCTACTGAACGCTGGCAGAAGACCCCAGACCTCCCAAAAGGCAAGAAACTCCCCACATACCTGGGTAGGGCAAAGCGGAGAGGTTCCCGCACAGAGGATCGGTGCCGAGCGGCACTCACCAGCCCGAGAGGCTTGTCTGCTCGCCCGCCGGGGCGGGCGGCGCTGGAAGCTGAGGCTCGGGCTTCGGTCGGAGCGCAGGGAGAGGACTGGGGCTGGCGGCGAGAACTCAGCCTGAAGGGGGCTAGTGTGCCACAGCTGGCCGGGAGGGAGTCCGGGAGAACTCTGGAGCTGCCGAAGAGGCAAGAGACTTGTTCTTCCCTCTTGGTTTCCTGCTGCGCGAGGAGAGGGGATTAAGAGCGCTGCTTAAAGGGGCTCCACAGACGGGCGCGAGTCGCGACTGAAAGCGCGGAGCCCAGTGACGGGCGTGGGACGCTGGGGCTGCTGCTGCCGCCGCCAAGAAGCCCGTGTGCGAGCGCAGGTCACTGTCCACACCGCCCTTCCGGGAGCCTGAGCAGCCCGCCACTGCCGGGGTCCCGGGATCCAGGGGCGGCTTCCCTGGGAGAACGCACGGCGCGCCTCGGGCTGGTGCAACGTCACGCCGACCTCTGCCGCTGCAGGCTCGCCCCGCACTCCGTGCCCCTCCCTCCCGCCCGGCCTGAGTGAGCCAGAGTTCCCGAAGAGGCTGCTCCTTTAACCCTTTCCTGTCTGAGCGAAGAACAGACGCCCTCCGGCGACCTACACGCAGAGGCGGGGCCAAATCCAAAGCTGAGACCCGGGAGCTGTGAGAACAAAGAAGAGAAAGGGAAACCTCTCCCAGCAGCCTCAGAAGCAGCGGATTAAAGCTCCACAATCAACTTGATGTACCCTGCATCTGTGGAATACATGAATAGACAACAAATCATCCCAAATTGAGGAGCCAGGAGTCAGTACTGTGCCTCTGAGGTGGGAGAGCCAACTTCAGGACACTGGTCCACAAGAGACCTCCCAGCTCCACATAATATCAAACGCGAAAATCTTCCAGAGATCTCCATCTCAACACCAGCACCCAGCTTCACTCAACGACCAGCAAGCTACAGTGCTGGACACCCTATGCCAAACAACTAGCAAGACAGGAACACAACGCCACCCATTAGCAGAGAGGTGGCCTAAAATCATAAAAAGTCTGCAGACACCCCAAAACACACCACCAGACGTGGACCTGCCCACCAGAAAGACAAGATCCAGCCTCATCCACCAGAACACAGGCACTAGTCCCCTCGACCAGGAAACCTACACAACCCACTAAACCAACCTTAGCCACTGGGGACAGACACCAAAAACAACAGGAACTACGAACCTGCAGCCGGCAAAAAGGAGACCCCAAACACAGTAACATAAGCAAAATGAGAAGACAGAAAAACACACAGCAGGAGAAGGAGCAAGATAAAAACCCACCAGACCTAACAAATGAAGAGGTAATAGGCAGTCTATCTGAAAAAGAATTCAGAATAATGATAGTAAAGATGATCCAAAATCTTGGAAATAGAATAGACAAAATGCAAGAAACAGTTAACAAGGACCTAGTAGAACTAAAGATGAATCAAGCATCGATTAAAAACACAATAAATGAAATGAAAAATACTCTAGATGGGATCAATAGCAGAATAACTGAGGCAGAAGAACGGATAAGTGAGGTGGAAGATAAAATAGTGGAAATAACTAATGCAGAGCAAAATAAAGAGAAAAGAATGAAAAGAACAGAGGACAATATCAGAGACCTCTGGGACAACATTAAACGCACCAACATTCGAATTATAGGGGTTCCAGAAGAAGAAGAGAAAAAGAAAGGGACTGAGAAAATATTTGAAGAGATTATAGTTGAAAACTTCCCTAATATGGGAAAGGAAATAGTTAATCAAGTCCAAGAAGCACAGAGAGTCCCATACAGAATAAATCCAAGGAGAAATACGCCAAGACACATATTAATCAAACTGTCAAAAATTAAACACAAAGAAATCATATTAAAAGCAGCAAGGCAAAAACAACAAATAACACACAAGGGAATCCCCATCAGGATAACAGCTGATCTCTCAGCAGAAACTCTACAAGCCAGAAGGGAGTGGCAGGACATAATTAAAGTGATGAAGGAGAGAAACCTGCAACCAAGATTACTCTACCCAGCAAGGATCTCATTCAGATTTGATGGAGAAATTAAAACGTTTACAGACAAGCAAAAGCTGAGAGAGTTCAGCACCACCAAACCAGCTTTACAACAAATGCTAAAGGAACTTCTCTAGGCAAGAAACACAACAGAAGGAAAAGACCTACAATAACGAACCCAAAACAATTAAGAAAATGGGAATAGGAACATACATATCGATAATTACCTTAAATGTAAATGGACTAAACGCTCCCACCAAAAGACACAGATTGGCTGAATGGATACAAAAACAAGACCCATATATATGCTGTCTACAAGAGACCCACTTCAGACCTAGAGACACATACAGACTGAAAGTAAGGGGATGGAAAAAGATATTCCATGCAAATGGAAATCAAAAGAAAGCTGGAGTAGCAATTCTCATATCAGACAAAATAGACTTTAAAATAAAGACTATTAGAAGAGACAAAGAAGGACACTACATAACGATAAAGGGATCGATCCAAGAAGAAGATATAACAATTGTAAATATTTATGCACCCAACATAGGAACACCTCAATACATAAGGCAAACACTAACAGCCATAAAAGGAGAAATCGACAGTAACACAATCATAGTAGGGGACTTTAACACCCCACTTTCACCAATGGACAGATCATCCAAAATGAAAATAAATAAGGAAACACAAGCTTTAAATGATACATTAAACAAGATGGACTTAATTGATATTTATAGGACATTCCATCCAAAAACAACAGAATACACATTTTTCTCAAGTGCTCATGGAACATTCTCCAGGATAGATCATATCTTGGGTCACAAATCAAGCCTTGGTAAATTTAAGAAAATTGAAATTGTATCAAGTATCTTTTCCGACCACAATGCTATGAGACTAGATATCAATTACAGGAAAAGAGCTATAAAAAATACAAACACATGGAGGCTAAACAATACATTACTTAATAACGAAGTGATCACTGAAGAAATCAAAGAGGAAATAAAAAAATACCTAGAAACAAATGACAATGGAGACACGACGACCCAAAACCTATGGGATGCAGCAAAAGCAGTTCTAAGAGGGAAGTTTATAGCAATACAATCCCACCTTAAGAAACAGGAAATATCTCGACTAAACAACCTAACCTTGCACCTAAAGCAATTAGAGAAAGAAGAACAAAAACATCCCAAAGTTAGCAGAAGGAAAGAAATCATAAAAATCAGATCAGAAATAAATGAAAAAGAAATGAAGGAAACAATAGCAAAGATCAATAAAACTAAAAGCTGGTTCTTTGAGAAGATAAACAAAATTGATAAACCATTAGCCAGACTCATCAAGAAAAAAAGGGAGAAGACTCAAATCAATAGAATTAGAAATGAAAAAGGAGAAGTAACAACTGACACTGCAGAAATACAAAAGATCGTGAGAGATTACTATAAGCAACTCTATGCCAATAAAATGGACAACCTGGAAGAAATGGACAAATTCTTAGAAATGCACAACCTGCCAAGACTGAATCAGGAAGAAATAGAACATATGAACAGACCAATCACAAGCACTGAAATTGAAACTGTGATAAAAAATCTTCCAACAAACAAAAGCCCAGGACCAGATGGCTTCACAGGCGAATTCTATCAAGCATTTAGAGAAGAGCTAACGCCTATCCTTCTCAAACTCTTCCAAAATATAGCAGAGGGAGGAACACTCCCAAACTCATTCTACGAGGCCACCATCACCTTGATACCAAAACCAGACAAGGATGTCACAAAGAAAGAAAACTACAGGCCAATATCACTGATGAACATAGATGCAAAAATCCTCAACAAAATACTAGCAAACAGAATCCAACAGCACATTAAAAGGATCATACACCATGATCAAGTGGGGTTTATCCCAGGAATGCAAGGATTCTTCAATATACGCAAATCAATCAACGTGATACACCATATTAACAAATTGAAGGAGAAAAACCATATGATCATCTCAATAGATGCAGAGAAAGCTTTCGACAAAATTCAACACCCATTCATGATAAAAACCCTGCAGAAAGTAGGCATAGAGGGAACTTTCCTCAACATAATAAAGGCCATATATGACAAACCCACAGCCAGCATCGTCCTCAATGGTGAAAAACTGAAACCATTTCCACTAAGATCAGGAACAAGACAAGGTTGCCCACTCTCACCACTCTTATTCAACATAGTTTTGGAAGTTTTAGCCACAGCAATCAGAGAAGAAAAGCAAATAAAAGGAATCCAAATTGGAAAAGAAGAAGTAAAGCTGTCACTGTTTGCAGATGACATGATATTATACATAGAGAATCCTAAAGATGCTACCAGAAAACTACTAGAGCTAATCAATGAATTTGGTAAAGTTGCAGGATACAAAATTAATGCACAGAAATCTCTGGCATTCCTATATACTAATGATGAAAAATCTGAAAGTGAAATCAAGGAAACACTCCCATTTACCATTGCAACAAAAAGAATAAAATATCTAGGAATAAACCTACCTAAGGAGACAAAAGACCTGTATGCAGAAAATTATAAGACACTGATGAAAGAAATTAAAGATGATACAAATAGATGGAGAGATGTACCATGTTCTTGGATTGGAAGAATCAACATTGTGAAAATGACTCTACTACCCAAAGCAATCTACAGATTCAATGCAATCCCTATCAAAATACCACTGGCATTTTTCACAGAACTAGAACAAAAAATTTCACAATTTGTATGGAAACACAAAAGACCCCGAATAGCCAAAGCAATCTTGAGAACGAAAAATGGAGCTGGAGGAATCAGGCTCCCTGACTTCAGACTATACTACAAAGCTGCAGTAATCAAGACAGTATGGTACTGGCACAGAAACAGAAAGATAGATCAATGGAACAGGATAGAAAGCCCAGAGATAAACCCACGGACATATGGTCACCTTATCTTTGATAAAGGAGGCAGGAATGTACAGTGGAGGAAGGACAGTCTCTTCAATAAGTGGTGTTGGGAAAACTGGACAGGGACATGTAAAAGTATGAGATTCGATCACTCCCTAACACCATACACAAAAATAAGCTCAAAATGGATTAAAGACCTAAATGTAAGGCCAGACACTATCAAACTCTTAGAGGACAACATAGGCAGAACACTCTATGACATAAATCACAGCAAGATCCTTTTTGACCCACCTCCTAGAGAAATGGAAATAAAGACAAAAATAAACACATGGGACCTAATGAAACTTAAAAGCTTTTGCACAGCAAAGGAAACCATAAACAAGACCAAAAGACAACCCTCAGAATGGGAGAAAATATTTGCAAATGAAGCAACTGACAAAGGATTAATCTCCAAAATTTATAAGCAGCTCATAAAGCTCAATAACAAAAAAACAAACAACCCAATCCAAAAATGGGCAGAAGACCTAAATAGACATTT
Source organism: Hyperoodon ampullatus (assembly GCF_949752795.1). Taxonomy (NCBI): domain Eukaryota; kingdom Metazoa; phylum Chordata; class Mammalia; order Artiodactyla; family Ziphiidae; genus Hyperoodon; species Hyperoodon ampullatus. The sequence goes on along the minus strand of NC_136925.1, from coordinate 88,566,964 downwards.
CTCCACAGAAGATATACAGACTGCCAACAAACACATGAAAGGATGCTCAACATCTTTACTAATCAGAGAAATGCAAATCAAAACTACAATGAGATATCATCTCACACCAGTCAGAATGGCCATCATCAAAAAATCTAGAAACAATAAATGCTGGAGAGGGTGTGGAAAAAAGGGAACACTCTTGCACTGCTGGTGGGAATGTGAATTGGTACAGCCACTATGGAGAACGGTATGGAGGTTCCTTAAAAAACTACAAATAGAACTACCATATGACCCTGCAATCCCACTACTGGGCATATACCCTGAGAAAACCATAATTCAAAAAGAGACATGTACCAAAATGTTCATAGCAGCCCTATTTACAATAGCCCGGAGATGGAAACAACCTAAGTGTCCATCATTGGATGAATGGGTAAAGAAGATGTGGCACATACATACAATGGAATATTACTCAGCCATAAAAAGAAATGAAATTGAACTATTTGTAATGAGGTGGATGGACCTAGAGTCTGTCATACAGAGTGAAGTAAGTCAGAAAGAGAAAGACAAATACTGTATGCTGACACATATATATGGAATTTAAGAAAAAAAAAAGGTCATGAAGAACATAGGGGTAAGACAGGAATAAAGACACAGACCTACTAGAGAATGGACTTGAGGATATGGGGAGGGGGAAGGGTAAGCTGTGACAAAGTGAAAGAGCGGCATGGACATATATACACTACCAAACGTAAGGTAGATAGCTAGTGGGAAGCAGCCGCATAGCACAGGGAGATCAGCTCGGTGCTTTGTGACCGCCTGGAGGGGTGGGATAGGGAGGGTGGGAGGGAGACGCAAAAGGGAGGGGATATGGGAACATATGTATACATATAACTGATTAAATTTGCGATAAAGCAAAAAATAAAAAAAAAAAAAAAAAAAAAAAAAAAAAAGTCATCTATCTGCTTATCGTCATTATTTTTATTTAGACACATTGCCTGTCAGCTCAGATTTATTGTGGCTTAAAGTTTTGTCATCCCATGACACATCAAATATACATTTGGGGGAGAAGCTTGTGGGGCTGGTCGAAACCCTGAGAGTGGATGAGCTTTCGTGGGGAGAACAGATGAGGAGAGAGAAAGAGACCCAAGCTAAAGCCTGAGGGATTAGCGCAGCTCACAAATGGAGAAGGGGGAAATCTGCAGTAAACACACAATGTTTGTAAAACAGACTCAGTTTATATTTGGGAGGATTTACAGCAAGAGGATAGAAGTGCTGGACAACTTCACCCAACAACTGGAAACTTGAAAAGGGCTATATTGAGCATGAGTTTAGCCCATGGAAGAGCCATTTATACACAGCTGTGTTAATAGAAAGGAAAGAAAAGAGAAGACATGCTGATTCCAAAAATGTGCAAATAAGCAAAATGTCTAGCTTTGTAGCCCAAGTCTCTCTGTCTCTCTCAGAAGCCAAGGAATGATTAAAGTGTACCGGCAGTGCATTCAGATGCTGCTGGGAGGATGTGGCCTTATTCCTGGTGCTGCTGACTTACTAAGAATACCCACTTCAGGGAGCCTTGCCAGTGTGAAGCCAAAGTTTTCTTGGAGCCCAAGATCTGTGTTCACAGCCTGTGACCCATGAATTGCACTTGCCCCAGAGGAAACACTTGTCTGACTCTCTGAAGAACTCCTGAGACTGGATCTAGGTCTGGTCACTGGGTGTCATCTGGCCTGAGAGAAAGGGCCCCTCTCCAGATCCAGGTGGCAGGATCTGTCTCAGTGTCTCCCCTGAAATGGCTACACCACCCATGTGAACATGGATCTAGGAGGTAAATTGTGAGGGAGCATTGTGACTGCCACTTAGTGAGAACAGAAGCCACCGCCCTGAGGCTACTTGGAACTCTGAACCTCAGAATCCGTGAACATGCTTGGCGACTCGTCTCGGGGACACCCTCAGATATGGTCTACCTGGCAAGTTTCCTGAATTGCTGACACATATATTTATGCTATCCCCCCCAGGGGTCCAGAGAGCCAGGACTCAGAGTCCAAACACCAAGCATCTAGATATTGTGGTCCTTTTCTATTCTCCCAGACATATCAGAGATATGTTTAATAATACAAATAACATGGACAAAAATGATGTAAATTACAGCTGTGTAATCTCCATTTATAGTAATAGCTTTTCATATTAATGTAAAATTCACCATTTTGTTAAATTTACCACGTTCAAATTCACTGATATGTTTAATTTTCAAAGTGTTCCATGAACTAGGTATTATTTTCTCTATTAAATGAGCAAGTGCCTAGAACAGTGCTTGGCCGCCATAGTTATTAGTATTCATTATATCCTGGCCTGGAGAAATTTGAGTGTTTTCCAAGGAAATTTAGAGTTTAGGTTATTAGAGAAACTTGAGTCTACAGACACTGGTGTTGACTAGAACTAAGTCCTAACCACGAATCTTACTTGCTTTAAGCATATCAGCAACTCTTTCTGAGACTAATTTTCTGTAATACAGAGATTAAAGATGTTAATCACCTCACTTTGTTGTAAAACTATAACATAAATTCTTGCAAAACAAAGGCTTTCCTCATTTTCTTTTGCCTCTTACATCAAGATATTGCACTTGCAACAATTAATGAGCCAATATTGACACATTTTTCTTAATGGAAGGCCATACTTGATTCAAATGTCTTTAGTTTTTGCGCATGGTCTTTCTCTGTCCCAGTTCCCATCCAGGATAGCACATGACTTCTGGGGTTGAGAGGCACTCCTTGTTTTGATGACTCTGAGAGTTTTGAGATGTATTGTCAGGTGTTTTGCAGAATGCCCCTTTTTTGAATTTGTCCCGTGTTTTTCTCATTGTTGGACAGGGATCACAGATTTTGGAGAGAAAGACCTCAGAGGGAAAGTGCTGTTTCCAACACATTTTATCAGAGTTGCATACTTTCAAGGTGATTTATTATTAGTGATGTAAACCTTGATCACCTGACTGAGGGAGTGTCTGTCTGTCAGGTTTCTCACTGGAACGCTACTAATTTTTGTCTCTCCTTAATGTACTCTTCAGGAGAAAGTCCACACTTAAGGAGTGAGGAATGATTTCCTCCTCATTTGAAATTCTTCTGCAGGGAGATTGGCCTCTTCTCTCACCTCTATTTACTTATCCAATCATTGATATCAGCTTGTAATCATGAATATGTATGCTATGCTTTTAGTTATAATCCATTACTACTTTCTTTTCTTGCTCAAATTGTTCTAGATTTATCCACAGGGATGGAGGGGGTGCTTTCAGCTGTCTCCTCTGCCTGTTTAATGTATTCCTACCAGTGGGGACTGAGAGACATTGGCCTGTAGTTTCCCTTTCTTGTCATGTCTTAATCTGGCTTTGGTATAAGTGTAGTGCTGACTACATAGATTGAGTTAGAAAGTAATTCTTCTTTTCCTATTTTTAGGAAGAGAGTGTAGAGAATTGATATAATTTCTTACTTAAAGGATTGGTAGAATTCACCTGTAAAGTCGTCTGGACCTAGCACTTTCTCTGTTGGAAAGTTATTAATTATCGGTTCAGTTTCTTTAATGGATGTGGACGTATTCAGAACATTTTCCCTCGAAGGTGTTTTGGTAGCTTGTGTCTTTCAAAGTATTGGCCCATTTCATCAAAGTTATAAATGCAGTATGCATAGAATTGCTTACGGTATTCCTCTGCCATTCTCTTAATGTCCATGAGATTTGGTGGTGATGACTACTCTTTCATTTTTGAGATTTGTAATATGTATCCTATCTTTGTTCTTTTTATCTTGGTTAGCCTGGCTAGAATTATATCAATTTTATTAATCTTTTCAAAGAACCAGTTTTGGCTTATTTGGCTTTCTTTATTTTTATGTTTTCAATTCATTAACTTCTGCATTAATTTTTAAAATTTTGTTTCTTCTGTTTTATGTCTAAATTGCCCAGCTTTCTCTAATTTTCTAAGATGGAAGTTTAAATCATTGATGTTAGATCTTTCTTTGTTACTAATATATACAGTCAACACTATACATTTTCCTCAAAGTACTGCATTTGCTGAATCCCATAACATTTTATGAGGTGTATATTCATCTTCATTGTTCAAAATTTGTCTTAATATTTCTTGAGACTTCTCATGTAACATATTTATTTAGTAGCATGTTGTTTAATCTCCAGATATTTTCAGACTTCCCAGCTATCTTTCTGTTACTGATTTCTAGGTTAATTCCATATGGTCTGAGAACATACTTTGCATAATTGTTATTCTTTTAAATTGGTTTGTGTGCTTATCTTTGTGACTTTACATATGCACTTGAGAAGAATGTATAGTCTGCTGTTGTTGGATAAAGTATTTTATAAATGTCAATTAGATCAAGTTGAATTATGGTGCTGTTTGGGTCAAATATATCCCTACCGATATTCTGCCTGCTTGATCTAATGTAATGGATTGTTATGTCTTCCTAAAGACTTGACCCCTTTATCATTATGTAATGCCCTTTTCTATCCTTGGTAAATGTCCTTGTTCTGAGCTTTGTCTGAGTATGATGTAATTACTCCAGCTTTCTTTTGATTATTGTTAGCATGGCATATCTTTCTCCATCCCTTTATCTTAATCTATGTAAGTCTTTATATTTAAAGTTGCATTTCTTGTATACAACATAGAATTGAATTTTGTTTTTTTAATCCATTTTAATAATCTCTGTCTTTTAATTAGTGTATTTAGAGCTTTAACATTTAAACTGATTATCAATATAGTTAAATCAATATTAACCATGTTTTCTATTAATTGTTTTTTTTCTTTCCCTCTTTTTATGCCTTTTCTGGTTTTCATTGAGCATTTATATGATTTTATTTTCTGTCCTCTCTTAGCGTATCAATGAATACTTCTTTTCTAAATGGTTTTAATGGTTGCCCTAAAGTTTGCAATACTACTTTTTAACTAATCTAAGTACACTTTGAATAATATTATAATGTTTTACATGTAGTGCAAATACCTTAAAACAGAATATTTCCAAATGTCTTCCTCCTACCCCCTATGACACAACTGTCATTCATTTCACTTATGCAATATCACTCAACATATTGTTGCTATTATTTGAACAGTTACCTTTCAGACAATAAAGAATAAGAAAAATAAAAGATTGTATTTTACTTTTATTCCATCTCTAATGCTCTTCTTTTCTTTGTGTAGATCCATGTTTTTGTCCTCTATCACTTACTTCCTTCCTGAAGCGTGTTTCTTAACATTTCTTGCAGGGCAGGTCTGCTAGCAATGAATTCCCTCGGTTTTTGTTTGAGGAAGTCCTTATTTGCCCTTAATTCTTGAAAACTAATTTCACTGGATACAGAATTCTAGGTAGGCAAGTTTTTTCTTTCAACTCTTTAAATATTTCACTCTATCCTTTTCTTGCTTTCATGGTTTCTGACAAGAAGTCCATTGTACTTATTATCCTTCTTTTTTTATAGATAAAGTTTTTGTTTGTTTGTTTTGTCCTTACCTCTGTCGTCTTTCAGACCTTTTTGATTATCTCTAATTTTCTTCAGTTTGAGTATGATGTGCCTTGGTATTAATCATACTCAGTATTCTCTGAGCGTCATAGATCTGTGGTTTAGTTCATGTCATTAACTTTGGAAAATTCTTGACCATTATTACTCCAAATATTTTTCTGCTCCATATTCTTTTTCTTTCCTCCTAATTTTCTAAATACACACTTGTTAAACCATTTGAAATTGTGCTACAACTCTTAAATATTATTTTCTGTGTTTTTAAACCCATTTTTGTATTTGTATACAGTTTTGGAAATTTTTGTTGACATACCTTCAAGTTCACTGATTCTTTTCTCAGACTTGTCCAGTATACAGATGAAGCCATCAAAGGCATTTTTCACTTCTGTTTCACTGTTTGTGATTTCTAGAATTTCCTTTTTCAGAGTTTACATTTCTCTGTTTATAATCCCCATCCATTCCTGCTCATTGTCACTTTTATCGTTAGAGCTCTTAGCACATTAATCACATCTATTTTAAATTCCCTCTCTGATAATTCTAAAACATGTGTTATATCTGAGTGTGGCTACAATGCTTACTTTTTCTCTTCAGACTATTTTTTCTTGCCTTTTCACATGGCTTATAATTTTTTGTTATTGTTGAATGTTGATCATGATAATCTGGTAAAAGAAATTAAGACAAGCCTTTAGTGTGAGATTTTATGTTAATCTGGTTAGGAGTTGAGCTATGTTTAGTGTTGTATGCCAGATCTTTCCATTTCTTCTAGTTTATATGTGTTTGTCTCCACTGTATACTGTAGGCTTCCATAAGTACTCCTCCTCAGAGAAAACCTGAGGTTTGCAGCTCTTTCAGCTGTAATTAACTGGAGCCCTAACAAGTGGTAGTAAGTTATAGGGGAGGGAAAACACAGAATTATTTTATGTTTTAGAAGGCTTCTGCTCCTGATTTTTGACTTTGCCAAGAATGTATTTGTTTCTTCCATCTTTAGGTAAGGCGGGAAAGCTAGAATGGGCTGGAGTTGGGTTATTGTCCTTTTCTTGGCTCTGAAAAGGCTAATATATATATATATATATATATGAACTCCATACAAAAGTCTAGAGTAATCTTATATCTAATTGAAGATTCAAGAACCAAGGAGAGGAGTACTATAGTTTTTTCTGTCATCAATAGAAAGCCAAAGCCTTCTTAATTTTGTCATGTGTTGTAAGTATTCAAGGATCTTTTCAGCACACAGTCTAGCCAAGCATTTACAGAAATATGGACCATTGCACTAAATGCGTGGGAAAGTGACCAAATTTCTCTCGACGTGCCACTGAGTTCCTGGAGTAAAGGACGTTCCTGAGAAGCTCTTAATAGGTGTTCTGTTTATAAGGAGAGGACCTGAATGTGAGCAGGACCATGTGGGTGATGGTCACGTTAGCTTAGCCCTCAGCCCCTTCTGAGCAGCCTCCCTTCACATGATTAATGAAGACAATTGCTAAGTACAAGGTCCACATGGGCAACTTTCACCATCTGTTCTCTTCGTAAGGACAAAAGCCAGGCATGAAACAGACACTGAAAAATATCTGCTGCAAGAACCAAATGGTGAAAGTTAGAGAGTGGGGTAAAAAGAAGAGGCAAGGAAAGAGCATAGAGATACTGCCCACCTTTCTAGAAATAGCCAAATATGACTAAATAAAATTACATACTCCCTTTGAATTTTGGAAAAATGGAAATTAGCTCTATATTTACTGGATTGAATCAAGAAATGTGTATGATACAGAATACCTGATATAATTTACTTTGTATGTTTTGAATGAAAACAAGATGAATGGCATTGTTTTCTTAAATGATTAATATGAATACTTGACAAGCCTCAAAGTGATGGCGTGGCGCACTTAACTTTGCCTTTTTAAAAAGTTCCTCATTTCTGGTTCAGGTCACACATGTTTGATAGAGGTGGAAGCTCTAATTTACATTCTTTTTGTGTTTCTAATAACTTTTATCCAACCCCAGGGCTCTCACTGCCAGAGGTCCACAGACATTCATATTTCATGTTGCTACATCCCTGGATCCCAAACCCAACACATGGCTGTTCTCACTCTGCACTCTCCACCCGTCTCCATGTTATCCATTCCTGTGGTTGCAGCTATGCCCTTTATGCCCTGATCTCCCAAGTCGACATCCCTATCGTAATTCTCTCCCAGAATTTCAGAATGCATCCCTATGCTTCTGTTTCCTCTAATGTAAGGTTGAGTTAATAGTATTACCCATCTCTGAGAGCTTTTTGAAAATTTAATGTTACTATATGTAAATTACTGGGAAAATCACCAAGCACATAATTAATAAAAACAGCTCACAATTTAGTTGCCCCAGCAGCATCTCATGCTCAATATCCCAAATTAAATTCATTGTTATCCTCCAGTGATTGTGTACCTGAGATGAGTTTCCCATCTCAGCTGGCCATGTGTCCACCCGTAGCATGACCCAGACTGTGAGTCACTCATGAGTTACCATTGGCTACTCCCCTGTCTCTAAACCAATAAATCACCAAGACTTATTAATTTTGTTTGACAAGTATTTGTTGATTTTATCTCCATATCTCCATCCTTACTACCCCTTGGGTTTCATCATAATGTGCTGGATTACACAATACCTTCCACTGAGTCTCTCCAACCCAATCAAGTCCCTCTCAAAATGTATTTCTATAGATACAGTGCCATGAACTGTCAAAATTACAAGTCTGACTCATTTATTTTCATCTATACCTTTTGCAAATCTCCCATGATCTTCAGGATAGAATAACAACTCATTGGCATGGTAGGAAAGGCCCTTCACGACCTTGACCCAGTTCCTTCCCCACCCCTGACCCTGAACTCCACACTGGGCTCCTCTTATCCAATCTGCACGTGGTTCTTTAACATTTGATGCTTCGTGCTTATTTTCAAATGCATTTTTAATCTCTCTGTCTCCTCTCTCTGCAACATATCTCTTGATTTTTCCAAGTCTTGCTAAAATTTTATCAACCTCAATTTTCCCATAACAGACACAAAGTTCATTACAGACACAAAGATGGGGGTGTGTATTGCAGTCCAGCTAAGCAGATCATTAAACCTGGATACTTTAATATAGAATAACAGACTTCTTTCCTCCTAGAAGTAAACGTTTTCTAATTTTCTCTTCTACTTGGAACACATCTTCTAACCACGTACTGGATTCTTTGCCTTTTAACCTCCTCCAATATTCTTGTCCCCAGTCTTTAAAGTTCTATTTTTTCGCTTACACAGAACATTTTAGCCACCATTTCATCGGATACAAGCTCCAGAAAATACTTAGAAAATTTCATAGTCTTAACTAAATACAGCAATCATGAAAACATTCTAAGAAAATCAGCTCTTTTCCTTAAATATATTCATAAATTACTCCCTTCTCTTTTCTAGGACATAAGAAAATATATTTTATTATTTTATCTCCCAGGATAATGTGACTTACTAAACTATTTAAGGAAGATTACAGATAGAACAATTTCATCACATAGCTTCTCTTCCAAAGATTCTGGTAGAATAAATCCTGTTAAATAGATGAGTAAAGTGTCAAAAACACTTCAGAAATGAAAGCCTTGGTGTGAGAATAGGACATAGTCATACATTGTACAAGCATTTTACAAATATAAAACAAAAGCAACTTAAATGACATAAAAAAACAACACAAAACAAAAATCTAAGAGGAGAAAGCAAGCCAGAGTGGCCCAGAAAGAAAAATACAGCTCAGTGGGAAAATATCCAATTATAGATAACAGCCTCATTTTTTATTCTTAGTGTAAATTCCAATCTCAGTTTTGGACCAAACTTTTGGGAGTGGGTTTGATCCCTCTCCTTGGAACTAGAGCTACTTGCAGATCCATTTTTTAAAAATTGTGTATTCTAAGGGCCATCAGTTTTCAATGAACTTTTGCAAATATTTCGTATCTAAAGCACATAGTCAGTTTTTAGAACTGGAGTTTGGGAATATTTCTGAATATATCTGTATGGAATTTTCTTTTCTTTTCATGGTAGTCTTATTAAACTAAATAGAAAAGACTTTTTCACTTAGTTTAGATGTGTGTGTGTGGAGGAAAAAGAGAGAACATCTCATTAAGAAGTTCTTGAAGACATGCAGGAGTTTGTGATCTTCTATTAAACCTTTGCTGTATATTACTTAGTTTCTTCAAAAATGCAGAAGATGAAATAGAAAATTTATCCCCATATCCAGTTCTCTCTAAGCATAATAGGAACACTAAGCTTCTCCATAATTCTTTAAAGCAAAACTCAGTTTAAATATCTGTATACTGTACTTTCTGTAACATCTGGTAGCACAATAATTATATGGGCTTGTGAGTTATAATAACTCCTTTCACTTTTGCACTAATATTGTCATGTTTATTCTAGTCAAGGAATTCCTCAAAAGCATTTTAAAATAATTTTTCAAAGAGAAATAATTAATTCATCATAGTTAAACATATTTAGAGAAGCAGCATCATTTCAAGAAATACGCCATCAAAGTGTACTATGAATAGAGTTCCAAATATTCTTTAATACAAACATGATTTAACTGAAGAAAGAAAACATTGCTGTTTTTTGTGTCACTGAAGTGGATTCTCACCAGCTGTCATGTACCACAAGCTATGGTGTGTAGAAGTGGAGTTTTGAAAGGCGAGTTAGACTCGGCAGACAAAAATGTCAGATTGTATAACGGCACGGATATGGGAAGCACGATTCACAGATGGATAGATTTGCACTGGTCCATCCACATCTTATCACCAAATACGTCTTTGTAGAAGTCAGCCAAGATCGGGGGCGGGGGGGACGTCAGTGACCTCAGAACAGAGTGAAGCAAATTGGCCACACCACGTGATGGAACAATAACCTTGCCCTTATCGCCATGGTTGTAACAAATTGAGTTAGCCAGCCTCCACTGTTTTGGTAAATCCTGACAGACTCACAGTCATCTATGATTATTTAGCAGCTGCACACTCTGTGTTATCACCCACCAACCTCACAGAGTCTGGGGTTAATAACACTGTACAGATGGGACAATTCGAAATACCTTCCTTCCTGCTCAGCATCCAGAATACTAAACATGAAGTAGATGGTTAAAAGCATTGCCTACTCCCACAGTTGGTCAATGTTATTATGGAAAATATTTAATGTTAGGTTATATTCTTATTCACATTCCTTATTGATATTTTAAAGTATATCATATGCTGATAATCCTTGATAATGGAAGTAACAAAGAATCAAAGAAAACTTTGTTCAGAGGAAGCACTCCTGATCTATGAAAATATTCACAAGTGGTGGATGCAAGATGGCATTGTTGAATCTTCATAGGTGGTCAGAGAGCCGTGAAAGCTTCCTTGGCACAGAGGCTATGTCCTGCAGTCACGGCAGCAGGAGGATAAAGTTCCTCAAAGAATATTAGACTCTTCAAAGTCAAGGTGAGTGAGTTCAGCCAAGCTGCTAGCAAAGTGGAGATGGTGGAATGGACTGGAGCCTGGAAGAGGACCAAAGGAAACAATAATTTGCTTGTCCTGATAATTATCCCTGGCCCAACCCCAACTTTCTAGGGGAAAAAAGGAAAAACAAGAAAAAGGAAAAGGCAGAGAAGCAAGGACTGAAAAACAATTTGCACAGTTTTGCTTATTGTCATGGAGCTTGGGAGGGCCCAGTATGGCCAAATCCCACCTCCTTCTGGATCAGTCACACACAGTAAAGGTAGACCAGTCCCTCTACTGTGAATCACTGTAGGTGTGAAAGAGCTGAGGTTGGCCTAAGCAGAGGGGAGCTCAAGCCTATTAAAGAACAGTGTGGTTCTAGTTCAACATGATGTTTGGTGAAGTATGATCACTTTCTCATTGTATCCAACAGAGAGAGAAAAGACTTCACATCCTTTGGAAACAAGCAAGCCAATTAAAACTATTGAAACAATGAGACTATTTCATATTCCAGTGCCCTTCCACATACAATGTTCCACATGTCATAAAAAATCACAAGACATACAAAGTAATATGAGGCTTACAAACAAGAGAAAATAAGTAACACAATGGTTTGCTGGGTCCAGAAATGGAGCTAGCAAACAGGACTTTAAAAAAACATGGTAAGGGGCTTCCCTGGTGGCGCAGTGGTTGAGAGTCCGCCTGCCGATGCAGGGGACACAGGTTCGTGCCCCGGTCTGGAGGACCCCACATGCGGCAGAGTGGCTAGGCCCGTGAGCCATGGCTGCTGAGCCTGCGCGTCCGGAGCCTGTGCTCCACAACGGGAGAGGCCACAACAGTGAGAGGCCTCCGTACCGCAAAAAAAAGAAAAACAAAACAAACAAACAAAAAAAAAAAACAAACAAAAAAAAACATGGTAAGGGCATAGAGAAAACAGAACCCTCTTGCACTGTTGGTAGAAATGTAAATTGGTGCAGCCACGATGGAAAACAGCATGAAGGTTCCTTAAAAAACTGAAAGTAGAACTACCCTATGATCCTGCAATCCCACTCCTAGGTATATAACTGGAAGAAAACATTAATTCAAGAAGATACATGCACCCCAATGTTCATAGCAGCACTATTTACAATAGCCAGGACATGGAAGCTACCTAAATGTCCATTGACAGAGGAATGGATACAGAAGATGTGGTACATATATGCAATGGAATGCTACTCAGCCATAAAAAAAAAGAATGAAATAATACCACTTGCAGTAACATGGATGGACTTAGAGATTGTCATACTGAGTGAAGTAAGTCAGACAGAGAAAGACAAATATATGATATCACTTATATGTGGAATCTAAAAAAATGGAACAAATGAACTTATTTATAAAACAGAAACAGACACACAGATGTAGAAAACACACCTATGGTTACCAAAGGGGAAAGATGAGGGGGTGGTGGATAAATTAAGAGCTTAGGATTAACACATACACTCTACTGTATATAAAATATATAATCAGCAAGGACCTACTGTAGAGCACAGGGACCCATACTCAATATCTTATAATAATCTATAATGGAAGAGAATGTAAAAAAAGAATATATATATACATATATATGTATAATGGAATCACTTTACTGTATACCTGAAATTAACACAACATTGTAAATCAACTATATTTCAATAAAAAATTTTTGAAAACATTGTAAATCAAGGATGTATAGGGAAGAAGGAAAGACAGAGTGAACAGATAGGAGGAGAGAACAGAGAAAGGCAGGTTAGGAAATGGGACCAAACAGAAATTCTAAATCACAAAGTTACAATATCTGAAGTAAAAACATACACTGGGTAGGCTTAACAACAGAATGGAAAATGCTGAATAAGGATGAATAAATTCAAAAAGAGACCTGGATAGAAACGATCTAGACTGAAGCTCAGAAAAAAATCCAGATCGATAAAAGCTGACCCAGGTGCCATATGAAGAGGTTTCACATCCATGGTCCGGACATCAGTAAAGGAGGGAGGGACAGGAGAAGACAGGCACTTGGAGGAAGAGAGGGCAAAAATGTCCCAAATTTGGTGAAACAACCCTAGTGGAATATATTCAAAGAAATCCACACCTATGCACATCATAACTGTGAGAGATACACAAAAGGAAATCCTAAAAATAGCCAGAGAAAAAATCACTTACACCTAAGGGACCAATGGTGACAGTGACAATGTAAGAATCTCTTTAACATGTTGAAAGAAAGGGGGAAAAGTCAGCTAACTTGGAATCTATTACCAGCGAAATTATCCTTCAAAAATGAAGGGGAAACATGTCTGTTAAAAGGGTCTATTACCAAAGAAATTATTCCTCAAGAATAAAGGGACATAAATAATTTTCAAATAATACAAGCTGAGGGGATATTCTGCCAGTAAATTTGTACTATAAGAAATTGTAAAGTTATTTCTTCAGGTAGAAGAGGAATTATAACAGCTGGAAACCTGGATCTTTAGGAAGAAGTCCAGAACTGGTAAATGTATGCATACATATAAAAGACTATTTTTTATTTTTCTTAATTTTTAAAAAGTAAATCAACTTTAAGATAAAAACTACAACACTGTATGGAGGTGTTTGTTTCATATGTGCTGTTAAAATGTACGGAAACTGGGGTGAACATCTTATGTTTTCCAAATTAAAAGGAGCAAGACTCATAGTCATGAGGCTAATCCTATAAAATAACTTTCTTTGATTATAATTTTATTTAATATTTTTACACTTTACATCTCCATTAATAATTTTTCTGTGTCTCTTTCTATAAGAGTAACATGAATGTTATAGAGAATATGGGTGCATGGAAATGGGTATTTCTAAATACCTGGAATATTTCTATATACCTGGAATTATTAATTAAAAATGCAGAAAACTCTGTGTCTGGACTGAGTCCATGGAGCTCACAGGTAATAAATAGCTCCAAGGGATGATGGTTCACTTGGCAAGACACCCCACAAGGAAAGTCTACACCCCGTCCCGCTTGTCATCGCGGATTCTCAGAAAGAAGAGCTGAGTGGGTGGGTACGGGTTGAGTGGACCTCTTGGCTTGGGGTGGAGTTTTCTATTTTGTCCCTTTTATGCACTGGGATCCGAAAATGTATTCCCACTTTCCCAATGGGTAAATATTTTTCTTTCTGGGTCCTAAGGAGTTAACATAACCAAGTGTTGAGGCTGAATTACATCTAAGCATGGTTGTTCTTGTCTTAATTTAATGTGGTGTCTACGTTGCAGACCCTGCTGCATTAGCAGGTATTTTTGAGGCTTCTCTGGCATTTTGTCAATACTTTGGGGAGGGATTAGGGAAGAGAGAGCACTATGGACTGAATGTTTGTGTCCCCCAAGTTCATATGTTGAAGTTCTAATCCGCAACAAGAAGATATTTGGAAGCGGGGCCTCTGGCAAGTGATGAGGTTGGATGAGGCCATGAGGGTGGGAACCCCGTGATGGGATTTCTGATTTAACAGAAGAGAATGTGAGCACGGCCACTGCAAACCAGGAGGAGGGTTCTCAGCAGACACCACAGGTGCTGGTGCAGACCTGGGGTGTCCAGCCTCCAGAATGATGAGAAATACATGTCTGTTTAAGCCACCCAACTGGTATTTTGCTATAGCAGCCCAAACAGACTAGGACAAAAAGCTAGACCACTCTTCTAAGTTTGACTCATTTAAAATGACTCATTTACCATTTCTTACTTGCAAAGTAATTTGTGCTCATTTTAAGATTTGAAAAATGTATAGAAAAAATCAAAAACACCTTCATGCTATCACACTGGTAAAATTCTCAACAATGTATTGGGGTTACAAGTATGAATTTAATATGTATGTGTGTGTATATATACATGCACAATTATATCACAATGCATATAGAGTTAATATATGTTTTATGTAAAGTATATCATCAATATTTACCATTTAATTAATTTTATTCAAAATATAATTTATATGTGGATATATGATGATTTTATTTTATTCTTCCTTATTCTTGGACATTTTCTTACTTCTTCCCATTCTGACCATATTATTTAATAGAGTCATGAACACTGTGATATTTAAAATACTAAATCTGTCACATTTATTTTACTTACAATTTTAATATTTTTATTTTATATTGTTGCATATGTATAGCATGTACATGTACAGTTTTTAAAATAAAATAGGAGTCTCAATAGACACACTACACAGCTTAATATACAGGATGTTTTCAGTACTTATGAGACCTACTGCTCATCTCTCTGAATGCATCCACTTTCCTCCAATCTCTCCTCCACCCAAGTAACAGTTATCCTAATTTTTACATTAATCATTCCTTCTTTTTAAATGATTTTGCTGCATATATATTCTTCCTAAATAATTTATTGTTCAGCTTTCCTGCATTTTGAATAATGAATGAATGGATATATACTGTACATATTCTTCTAGAATTTGTTTTTCACTCATTTGGTTTTGATAGTCATCTAAGATGATAAGTGTACCTACAGATTAGAAACTTTCACTGATGTTTAATATTCCTTTTTGTGACTATTCTTTCTTGATATATTATCTGTTGAAGGTACTGAGGATATTTCCACTTTTTTGCCCTTGTTGACACAACTGCTGTGCACATTCTTGTAGTGCCTTCCTGGGAACAAGAACAAGAATTCTTCTCAGGTCATGAGATTATTTTCCAAACTGGAGGCTGACCCATTAATAGATCATTAGATCAATGTAAGTGATGGTGAAATATCCTTTTTGTAAAAGAATAAATAAATTTATTACAAGAGAGGAAATGGGAAGACAGAGAAGGGGATGAGAGGGGAGGGAAAATAAAAAAGAAAAATCTCAGATTGCATCACATAAAATAAGAGAAAAAGGTGTTTTGTGATGTTCCATATTGGATATCTGTGTTCCAGCTTATGATATTAAGTGTATTTCTAACTGTGCCTTATATTAATAAGTAGTTGAAAGGTGTGACTTGAGAGCACGTGTTTTGCAGTGGGACCTCAGGCATCAGCAAGACGTGTTGGATTTTGTTGCACAAGTCATATCGCTGTGTAGCTATGTCACCTTCACCAGGAGGAGGTGGGGGGAGCTGGCCTTGATCCTCAACCACCACTTCAAAGTCACAACAATGAAGCAGGTGACAACAATGACTGTCTTTCACTGGCTTCCATTTGTTTGCCGGTATGAGTTCATCTCCCCAGTTCTTGGTTTCTTCATCTGCAATAAGCGCACTCACCATATCGCGATCCCTAAAATCTCCCATAAAATGTCTTGATTATAAATACTTTTTAAAGAATCTTCTCGGTTATTCTCATAGGGAAGAGCAAAAGGTGAGCTGCTGAAGAGGAGGCACTGCTGTTCACGGCGTGACTTGCAGCTCTGGTGATGACACCTGGTGCAGAGCAGGAGCTCAAGTCCAGGACTTCTCATTGGTAAATATTCAGTATACGAATATGAGGTCCTGCCCTGGTGATGACAGTGGTCCCTGGTGAGCCCATTCTTATTCTTATCTGACTAAGTGATAAAAGTGTATAAAACGTGCCAGTGGTGGAGTCATGGCTGGAGGTGCCGTGCCTAACTCAGCATCAGCACCTTGGGGTTTCTCCTTACCATTTGAAGAGTTTGGGGGACTCATAATATACGGATTCTGTACCAAATGCCAAGTTGCTTTGGATTTCACCACGAAAATTTGGTCTGGATGTAGAAGAGTGGCCAAATTCAGAAACTCATTTACAAATGCACTTTTCAAAAGCATCTTGACTTGGGGAGCAGGAGACCGGTACCCAATCAGCACCAGTGTTCAGCGAGATCAAGTTCGATGTATTCTGGTGTCAGTCCTGAATGAGCAGGACAACTCCCTCTTGTCACAATCCACCCTCCTAGGGCTTGGGCTTCTGCAAAGACTAGTCTGCTCTTGGATCTCAACCAAGAGCATGACCCCCAATGCACATGCATTCAAAATGATCCACTCAAATAGATTTTAAAAGTACAAAGTCATCCAATTCTTTTTAAAAACTCAATGGTCTCAGCTGCCTAGTTGAAAATATGCTTTATTTATGTCAAACTAGTGTTTATTATGCATTCTCCTGTGTCCTTGTAAAGGCACCACCAACTTGAACCAAGAGAAGTCCCACAAGTGAGAGTGGAAGACTTGCTGAGAGCTAAACCCCCTGGGAGACATGAGCTGGCGGGGCTCCATTCTCCAGTGACTGCTTTCATCCAGATGGCAGTTTTTCCTCAATGTAATCCAACATGACACGTCCAATTCCCTTTCTCAACTCCTGAGCTTTTCCAGGGGAAAAATGTGATTCTGCCCTACTTTTAGCAAATTAATGTTCCTGTGCTTTTGCTTTGCTAGTGCATTTGAAAACATATGGACACTTTTGGCCAAAAAGAAGCCATTTCTGATTCACTTGGCTAAAGTGTGAATTTTTCCGAATATAGTAAAAACCCTGTTATGAAATGCTTTCTTCTATCTTAGAGTCCATTAGACCATGAAGCAAACTTTTTCCTTGGATGCACAGTAAGGCATGAGGTTTATTCCTGAGCCCAACTTCTGATCTGTTCTTTGGAGAGGAGCCCTCCACCTGCCCCACTGCCTGGAGGGAATCACTGACCTTTCCCAAGAGGGTCCTGCTCTGTCCTCACTGTGAGGTAAACTGAGGAGCTCCCCAAAAGAAAGCACATAGGAGACAGTGCTCAGGATCTGGATAGAGAAGTCTGGTGCCCTAACAGCTGTTTAAGAGATGTGGAGGGATGGTAGGAACATGTAGGAAGAAGAGGCAAGATGAGACTCCAGGCAAAGTCATCCTGAGTCAGACTGGATGGTCTTTATGGGAGAGAAAAGTAGGGATGTCCTGGGAGAGAAGTAGTAAGGAACAGAGTGACAGTTGGTGATGGCCACCAAACAGGGACTTCACGTTCTGTGTCTGCTGAAGCTGGACAGGCCCCCATGGAATCCAGGGAGAGTGGGATCTCTAAAATGTTAAATTTCCAAAGCACATCAAAAGTGAAGCAAGGCACGTTAACCTTAAAAGGAACTTACAGAGAGTGGAACCATGATACGGATCAGACTCAGATTGAAATTGTAGGCCTGTCCATTGGCAGATGAATGGATAAAGAAGACGTGGTACATATATTCAACAGGATACTACTCAGCCATCAAAAAAGAATGAAATAATGCCATTTGCAGCAACATGGATGGACCTCGAGATGATCATACTAAGTGAAATAAGTCAGATAGAGAAAGACAAATTTCACATGATATCACTTATATGTGGAATCTAAAAAAATGATACAAATGAGCTAATTTACAAAACAGAAACAGACTCACAGATGTAGAAAATAAACTTATGGTTACCAAAGGGAAAAGTGGGGGAGAGATAAATTAGGAGTCTGGGATTAACATATACACACTACCATATATAAAATAGATAAACAACAAGGACCTACTATATAGCACAAGGAACTATATTCAACACTCTGCAATAACCTATAACAGGAAAAGAATCTGAAAAGGAATAGATGTATGAATATGTACAACTAAATCACTTTGCTGCACATCCTGAAACTAACATAACATTGTAAATCAACTATACTCCAATATAAAATCATTTTTTTTAATGTAGGCCTGTTAACAGTGCAGATCAGCTAAGGTCTTCATACCTACCTCGTTACCACATCCTGGACCCTTTATGCCTCTACATCTGGGTAATTCTAATCCACTTTTCCAATCTCCCTCATCCCGGATTATAGAGACAGTTTCTCTGATGTTCTTACTGATGGAATTCTGATAAATAAAGAGCAGCAGACAAACCAAATTGACGTGGAAACTCAGAGAACACAACTCACTTTGTGTTAAAAGCAGATGGAGACAGACCCTCCAAAGACAAGAGGCCCTGGGAAATCAGACACCAGCTGTCAACTGGTTGAGATTTGTAGGAACTTCCTTTGCAGCTAGAGGCAGAATGATTGGAATTAGGCTCTGTGGCTCTAAGCCAGGCTCCCAGGGCCCTACTGCCCCAGGAAGATGTGTCTGTGTTGGCACCTGAGACATATCAGGGTAACTACTTGAGCAGCTACCCGGCTCTGTGTGTGACCGGTCATGGCCAAGTCCCTCCCTGGTGGGAATGGTCAGTTACCAGAGAGAAGGAACATGCTCGGGGTCAGAACAAGTCACCAGCTTGTCCCTGACTTTCCTTCCTGTTGGGTGCTGTCCTCTGGAGGCTGGCATGGTGGCTCCCTTGTCCCCAAGATCAATCTTCTCTTCCCCTCCCAGCCCCAGGGCCAGGTTGTCCACGTCGGACTGAACTTTCCCCAGAGGGCATGTGCTTCTCAACCCCAGGTTCTACCAATGAGCACAAATCCTAACATGTCTGTTGCGAAGTCAAGGTACCCTGGTGCTAGCTGGATACCACCCGGGTGTCCCACATTTCACAACAAAGCATCCTCTGTAGATGGGGCCATCTTCCAGGCATCCCAGGGCCAGGAGTTTATGCTGAGTCTGTCTCTGGTCACTGCCACTCAGTGGTGGACTAGTCCTCTGTTTGGCTGCTCTGTGTGACACACACCATCCGGCTTCTCAAAGGAAGAGACCAGCGGGCAGCCCAAGCTCTCAAATGTGCATCCAGCCTGGGACGTAGAGCTGGGAGCATCGGATGCCCAGGGGCTGGTGGTCCTATGTCCTCTGCTGTGAGCGGGAGCCGTGGCAGCCAGAGAGGATGGTCAGATGTACAGGGCATCCTGGACGGGGCAGCCAGTGGTGTGCCAGTGCCCAGGTGGGGAGAGGAGAGCATCCCTGAGGGCCTGGCTGGATGGATGGGTGAGGCGGGTGAGGAGCACCTCCAGGTGTCCACATGTGGAGACAGCTCAACACCTGATGTCAGGACCACCACAGGGTATGGACAGAGGCCCAAAGAGGGTCCAGCTAGTCTGGGGTGAAGGAGGTAAAGTCATATGAGGAGAGCTCGCCGCCCGGTGTACCACTGTCCCTGAGGCCACAGCCTGCAGCTCCTTCAGCGACTTTGGCTCGAGAGCGCGACCTCACTGAGGGAAGTCTCATCTGAATTATGGTGTCTCACACCTGAAACTAACACGATATTCTAAGTCAATGATGCCGCAATAAAAAGGAGGACACTTGTCACCTTGATCTTGGCTTCTCAACACCACCCTTCAAGAAGAAAAGTCTGGGCTTCCTGGAGAGAAGGTGGATTCAAGGTGAGGAAGGGAAGGGGTGAGATGAGTCTGGACCATCTCGAAGGGCCATAAAGGCAGGCAAGGGCCCAGAGGGGATGGAGGAGCCGGGAGACGGGCCCGGGGTCCAGCTTAGGCCAAGACACCACCTCCAGCCAATTAAAAAGAAAGTCACAAAGTATGTGTGTCTAAAGCTCATAAAAGAGAGAAGTAAAACCAGTGACTCACTGGGGTAATTAACAAACATTTGTTGTGCACATGGCAAAAAGCCAGTTTGCAGCCTGGGGGCCCTCAAACCAAAACACGGAGTGAGGGTCAGACGTGTGTTTTACAAACCCGCTTGGACAGTGTGAATGCAGTGACTGTTTATTCTTTACAGTGATTGGTTACAATGTGAGACTTTTCTTAAAGGGAACTGGGTACTGGTGACCTCATATCAACTTGGGATAACTTAAAGTTTTGCTTAGGATTTTCAAGAAGTGACCCAGGTCGAGTTAACCTTGTCTGTCTTACAAGATAAGTGAGAGTTCACTTTCCTGGTGTGAATAACTGGTTTTGTCTGCTTGGGGGATTTTCAGGTTTGCTCCCAATTTTAATACATGAAACTATGCTGTTTAAGACCCCGACAGTCAGGCAACAGAGGAGGAGCATTCCGTAGACACAGAGAACACAAGAGGCGAACTTGTCAGTTCCCAAAGCTTCTGCCTGGAGGGAGGGTCCCGCCAGGGCCTGGACGAGTGACCCAGGCCGAGCCCCCAACCTGGGTGGAGCCGTGGAGCTGGGGTTCATGGAGGAAAAGGTGGCTGGGGGCAGAGGGCAGAAGGCAGAGTGCAGGGAGAAGATGGCTGCACAGAGACTCCAGGACTCAGAGGTTCAGCCTGGACTCTGGCCATTAGTGAGAACCAACATCCACAGCCAGGAGGAGGCTGCCCGAAAGATACCAGGAACAGTCTTTCTGATCGCCCAGTGCTGGGGATAGGTCTGTCCCCAACAGTCAGAGTGCCTGTCCTTGTACATCCCAGGAGCCTTGGGGGCATGGGGTTCACCTCACCAGGAGGGCAAAATAGCTCTGGATCAAAGCCCCCTGGATGCCCTCCTCCAGCAAAGGTTAAAAGCAAGACCCAAACGGACCCAACTGTTTCTAGAGGAGAGCTCAGTAACCATGTTTTATTGCAAGAATATTTGAAGTAAAAAGAATATTGTGGGTTTTTTTAAATATTTACAAGTAAAATGTATGGTAATATACAAAGGAAGAATAAAGTTCAAAGTCCTCATACTGTACCTGAAATGGTGTATCAGCTAAAGGTGGGCTGCAATAAGTTAAAAGATATGTGATATAAACCCCAAACAGCCATAGAATGACACAACAAAGAGCTAAAAATGAAAAAGTAAACAAAGAACAAACATGACACAGAAAAAATAAAGAGTATGATGGTAGATTTAAGCCTGATCCTGTAAAAAGTCACAGTGAATTGTAAAAAGTCACATTAAATTAAGTTAAATGATTTAAACACACCAATTAAAATACAGAGTTTGTCAGATTAGATAAATTTAAACAGCTAGGTCATCTATCTGCTGCCTACAAGAAACCCACTTTAAACATAATGACACAAAAGATTAAAAATATTTATGCCATGTTGACATTAGTCAAAAGAAGCCTGGAGCAGCTGTGTTAATATCACAAGGAGATTTCAGAGCATCGTGCATTCAGGGATGGAAAGCAGGTCTCCTAATAATAAAGTTGTCAATTTAACAACACAACGTAAAAGTCCCAAATGTTTAGATGTCTAATAACAGAGCTTCCAAATATAGTAAGAAGAAGTTGGACAGAAAGGGAAAATGGGCCCACAACATAGTTGAAACCCACTTCAATACTCACCTGTAATTGATAGAATAAGCCAACAAGAAATCAGCCACGGTAGAGAAGATGGCCAGCTCGTCGTAACAGATCTTCATAAAACTCACCTCCCAACAAGGGCACACATTCTATCCACTTTCTAAGGAACATTTAAAAAGATTGACCATGCTCTGAGCAATAAGACAAATCTCAGTAAATTTGAGAAGATTTAAATCATACAAGTCTATTCTCTGAAGGAAAAAAAAAACTATATTAACTGAGTTATTAATAGCAGAAAATTAACAGCAGAAAGATACCTAGAAAAATCCCCAAATATTTGAAAATGAGTAAATGTGTTTCTGAATAACCTGTATGCCAAAGAACAAATCAAGCAGGAAAATAGGAAATGTTTTCAACTGAATGACAGCACACCATATACAAATCTGCCAGATGCAGTGATAGATTGGGGTATTTAGATTTAGAGCACTAGGTGCTTCTATTAGAATAAAAGAAAAAACTAAAATAATGACCTCAGCTTCCAGCTTTAGAATCTAAAAACAGAAGGGCAAACAGAACAATAAGCTGAAGAGGGCAAATATCAAAGATCAGAGTGGAAATCAATGATATAGAAAACAGAAAAATAATAGAAAATTGAATGAAACAAAAAGCTGATTCATTAAGAATTTCAATAAAACTGATAAACCTCCAGCTAGGCTGAACTGGAATGACATTGGGATTACCGATACTGGGAATGACAGAGGTAAAAGCACAATGGATTCTGCAGATATTAAATATATAACAAGAGACTATTAGGGCTTCCCTGGTGACACAGTGGTTGATAGTCCACCTGCCAATGCAGGGGATGCGGGTTCGTGCCCGGGTCTGGGAAGATCCCATGTGCCGTGGAGCGGCTGGGCCCGTGAGCCATGGCCACTGAGCCTGCGCGTCCAGAGCCTGTGCTCCGCAACGGGAGAGGCCACAACAGTGAGAGGCCCACATACTGCCAAAAAAAAAAAAAAAAAAAGAGAGAGAGAGAGAGAGAGACTATTATAACCAACTTTATGTGAATAAATTAATGAAATTTAAAAAAAATACTCATGAAAGAGCCATATTACCAAAGCTTACTCAGTAAGAAATATATAACCTATCACAGAAATTAAATTTGTATTTAAAAACCTTCCTACAAAGACAATTTCGGGCCCAGGTGGCCTTACTGATGAATTCTACCGAACATTTAGGAAACAATATCAACTTTATACAAATTCTTCCTGAAACTTAAGAGGAGGCAATACCCCCCCATTCATTCATTGAGGCCAGAGTTGCTTTGATACCAAGACCATTACAATAAAAGAACTTACAGACCAACATTCTTCATCTGAATAAATGCAAAATGCCTGAATACAATTTAAACAATATAAAAAGAACAATGTTATCATGCTAAAGTGAAGTTTAGCCCAGGAATACAAGGTTGTTTTAACATGGGTCAATGTAATTCACCTTAGTCATAAAATAAGATAAAATTAAATTAAACTTTAAAAAGAAAAGAAAAGAAAATAATCTATATGATTATCTCAATAGATGCAGAGAAAGCATTTGAAAATATCTAACATTCATTCTAAGAAACACTCTCAAAAACCTGGGAGTAGAAGAGGACTTTCTCTACTTGCTAAAGGGCATCTACACAAACTCTGACATAAGGCTTATGACTTAAGACTGAACAACTTCCCTGAGCTTCAGAAAAGTGGCAAGGACGTCCACTCATGTCACTTTTATTCAACATGTACTGAAAGTTCTAGCTGGTAAATTAAGGTAAGAAAAGAAATAAATGGCATCCAGACTGGAAAGGAAAAGGCAAAATTGTCTTTATTTGCAGACGAGATATTATCTATGTAGAAAATCCTATGGAATCCACAGAAATGTTACTATAATAAATGAGCATAAAGACATTGAAGGATACAAGATAAATATATAAAAAGAGTTATCATCTATATATCAACAATGGACAATCAGAAACGGAAACTGAACATACAGTGTAATTTAGAATAGCATCATCAGTATAAGATACTTAGGGATAAATCTGTAAATAGATATACAGGACGTGTCCACTTAAAATTGTAAAAAACATGGCTGAGAGAAATTAGAGAACAAATAAATGAAAAGTCATATCATGTTCATGGTGCTGAAGACTCAATAGTGTTAAGTTCTTCCCAAATTAATCTACAGAATCAATGCAATTTTGATCAAAATCCCACGAGGCTTTTATTTCTTTATTTTTTAGAAACTGAAAACCTTATTTTAAAGTTTGGGAATGAAAAGTATCTAAATTGGCCAAAAAACATTAAAGAAGAACACAACTGGAAGATTCACATGACTTAATTTAAAGTTTACTATGGAGATACAGTAAACAAAACTGTGATGTTGACATGGTTTATACACATAGAATTACAGTCCAGAAATAGATCCACATATTTATGACCCACTGATTTTCAGGAAGGATGCAAAGATAATTCAGTGGAGGGAAAAAACAGCCTTTCAACAACTGGTGCTGGAACTATTGGATATCTTATGCAAAAATTAATTTCGATCCATGTCTCATACTATGTTAAAAAAAAACTCAAAATAGATCATAGACTTAATGTAGAATATAAAGAATATAAATTCTAGTAGAAATCATTGGAGAAAATCTTTGTGACCTTGAGTTGGACATAGATATTTAAAGTTGGACAGCAAATGTGTGATCCATAAAAGAAGAGAAATTGATAATCTGGGCACCGTCAAAATGAAGAGCAAAAGCTTGTCAAAAGCCACCACCATTGAGAGTGTGAAAACACTAGCCACGGGCTGGGAGGAAACATCCACAAATCGCATATCTGAGAAAAGGCTCATATTTTAAATGTATAAGGACTCCCCAGACTCAGTAATAAGAAAACAAACAACCAATTGGAAAATGGCCAAAAGACTTGAACAGACATATCACCAATGGAGATATTTGGATGGAAAATAAACAAATGAAAGAAGCCCAATGCCATTAGCCATTAAAGAAATGCAAACTCCAACCCCAGGGAGGGGCTATCCCATCCTTGTCAGCACGCATGAAGATGACTGACCAGGACTGGCCTTCAGCATGACAGTCAGGGCCTAGCTGAGAATGGGGCATTTCCTGTTAAATATCAACAAACCTGAGACCCCAAGCCTCTCCATAAAGCCTCAAGGATGTGAAGAGAAGGACCCCCTTCTCTGCTGTGTCCCCTGCACTCCTGGTGAGGGCTTCCTTTTATCTGAGGTAATAAAACATCCATTTTTCATTTTCAAAATAGCTTCTCAACCTCAAGCCTAAAAGCATCACGTTGTAACAACCTCGAGTGAGGAAGCTGCCTAAATTGAGGGATTTTAAAAGCCTTGAAACCATTGGGGTCTGGGAGGTGAAGAGACAAAGGAGGCCACTCCATTAACAGCCACAGAGGATGGCTGGCCTTCGCATCAGCAGCCTCCTGAAGCAGGAGAGATGCGATCGTGCTCTACAGCTCAGCTGAATGACACAGAGACCACGTGTGCTCACCGTTTCTCTCAGGTTGCAGGTAAGTTATTTAAAAATCTCCTTTTCTTAAACTGTCTTTCTCTCAAAGAAAAGAATCCCCGGGATCTACTTCAAGTGGCATTTATGGAGGACCTACAGCAAGCCAGGCCTGGGACTGGGAATTTACCATATTAATTAATCATTAGAACAAGCTGGGAAGTTCTAAATTTTTTCCTGAATTTCATAAATGAGGAGTCTGAGGGTCAGAGAACTACAGTAATTTATCCAAGATTCCAGAGTGAATCCAAGATAAAACCAGTACTTTCTGACATACGTCAGGACTCTCTCCACGTGCCTTGGGTTCTATATTTAGACTGAGTGGAAAGAGGTCTGGGAAATGCATTAGCCCATCTGGAGGTGAATTTGATACTTTCTCATTTGTCTCAGGGAGTAAGGTGAATGGAATGAGAAGTGGGGCTTCAGGGGAGGGGAGGGAAACCAGAAAACTCTTGGCCTCAACCCCGTCCCCTCTCTTTCCTTTTTCTCCCAGTCCCTTTCTGGAAAGTTTGTTTTTCTCCCCAAAAAAACTGGAATTCATCACTGTGCATGTTTTTAAATATTTTAGTTTGTCTCCTAAAATAAAACTTGGTTCCCACGTATATACTTAATGGGTATCATCATGTGTCCTCTTCAAAATACTCTGTGGACAGAGTTTCTACTCTATTATGCATGGTCAGGAATTGATTTTCCTAATAAATGCTTCAAAATTTTTTTCCATCATGAAATGTAGTATAAATCAGTGTCTCTTCATCTAATTTTATTTCCCCTTGGGCAAGGAGTTTTCACTTCTAACAGTTGAGCTTTTAAAAGAAAATTTTTAATGGACAGATTCTTTTCAAATGTGTATTACTTTTTCTGATAATAGTAACTTGAAACTTTTCCTAAAAAGTATTTCAAAAGTTTCATGAACTCAAG
The DNA here is from genome assembly GCF_949752795.1 of Hyperoodon ampullatus. Taxonomy (NCBI): domain Eukaryota; kingdom Metazoa; phylum Chordata; class Mammalia; order Artiodactyla; family Ziphiidae; genus Hyperoodon; species Hyperoodon ampullatus. The sequence continues at coordinate 88,540,505 of NC_136925.1, read as the reverse complement.
GAAACACTTAGGGAAAATGCAGAGCTTTGAAAAAAATTTTTTTTAAAATCAGTCCAATTAAGAGAAATGAAATTGATACAGGAGACAACTTGGGTAAAACTTGAGGAAGTTATAAGTGAGAGAAGCCAGATACAAAAGACCATATATTGTAAGATTACATTTATATGAAATGTGGCTGCTGAGGGCTGGGGGGATGGATGTGGGAGGGGACGGAGAGTATCAGCTTCTTTTAGAATGGGTATTTATGGGTATTAGCTTCTTTTAGAATAAAAAAAAAGTCCCAACGTTATATTATGATTATGGTTATGGTTGCACATACTGAGAATATACTAAAAATATTAATTTGTATGGTATGGTATGTACATTATATCTCAATATTACTATTAAAATATTCAGTTACAGAAAAGATCAGTCCATGTAACTTCAGGAGTTTTGGATTGACTGGAATTTCATGAATGAAATCTAATAAGTAAGATCTATTTAATAAATTTTCATGCATATTTGGGTTTTATATGAGTTTGAGTTAATTTTCTGTTGTTTTCCCCATTTTTATCAAATTTTCAATAGGTATTAATTCTAGTTCTTAAACTTAATGTGTGACCTTGAGCAAGTTAAGTAACCTTTCAAAGCCTTATATTCTTCACCCCTCCCCCATCACATACATATGCCGATGTACACACACTCACTACCAATACATACATCTTTCTGGGAAAGACTTTTCAGAAAGATAGAAAAGAGAAAAATACTGTTTTTACATACAACTCCACAATGAGTGTATGAGGCATGTACACACAAATATGCTATGAAAACTAACCAATACAAGGAAACAACAAAAATGTATGTTGTACCTTCTTAAGAATCTTCAGGCCTTAAGGTTTCTCCAGGGATGTTCAGAGCACTCAGAACCCCACACTGATTCTCCGCGGTAAAGGTAGGATCTTGGAAGAGCTAAACCACTAATAGAAGAAAGAGAAATAAAGGGAGAGCCAACCCATGCCACGAAAATCACCCAAATTAATGTCTTTGCGAGAATTAAGTGTTGATTATCAACTCCACACAAGCCCACAGGTTTGTTGAGTAAGAAAAGCTAAGCTTATTAGATTTACTAATAAATAAGGAGAAATATCACTTGGCAGAGTCTTAGTTTACTATGTCAGAAGTGGAAGGAAAGTGCAGGTTTGAGTGATTGGGATTGGGTAGTTAAGGATGAGATAATTTAGGGTTGGTGACACAAGGAAGCAAGTTTTGAGGTGAGTCTTCATACTTGCTGTTTGACAAATGAACTTTTTGCTCAGATTAGCAATATACTGTCCTGATAGAGAGACTTTTGCTTGTATTATCGAATTGTTTCTCTTGATAAATTGGTTTACAGAAATTCCTTGAAGCAATCTTAAAGTTTCATCTAAAATGTCACTTCATGATTGAGCACAGTTACCTGGGAAACCGACTGATTTGTTACAAGACACTGGTACCAAAAGAGTCTGGATGGCACCCACAGGAAGTGAGAAAAAACCTAAGAGTTGTTTTGATGGTGTGAATCGTTAAATTATAAGAATATTAAAATGAGAAATTAGACTCATAACAAGAGAGATTAGGGATGAAAACGTCATACTACAGACGGGAAGGAATATTATAGGCACAATAATTGAGAGATACAAGTGTCTGTTAACAGTACAGAAGCTTACACACACAAAAAGTAATGAAAACTCTCAGGAAAATAGAGAATAAAAGTATACACACTGAAGCATGGCCATCTCTAGGTCCAGCCATCTGGAAAATATTTAGTGGCTCTTGGCTGGAAACTACTCACTTTTTTCAATTCTGTTCTTCATCTGAAGGTCTTGGGGTAAGTTGTCTTCACCCCAGAATCATCTGTCCTGGTACGTTGCTGACAACTTTTGCTGTAAAATTTCCTGATGGGAAGGTGGACCAGGTGATTAAGGGTAAGACCTTATGACTTTTCACCTGGGAGACCTAACTCCAGGGACCTCTACTCTGGAGTTGAATTGTAGTCATAAGCAATGGATACAGTCCCTTCCAACATGATTCCAAGGCCTGTCCTTTTCTTTCATTCTTAGAAAAGACAAAATCTCCAGGCTCCAGGTCCAGTAGAAGCTTCTTTGGAGCACAAGGAGAAAAGGCAGCCTCTACCCATCAGCTATGAAACTGAGTATAATGCATGAATCTTTTGAAGTAACTTACTTTATCTGCCTGAAGTAAGGGAAAGTTGAAAATTGGGGGAATAAACACCTCATGTTAGTGAAACTTGTGTCAGGGTTTATGGCTGCTAGAAGGTGTGAACTCATGGTCATGAGTGTGAACAGCCTTCATGGAGGAACCTTAGGAGTTCCAGACATTGTGGGTGGTGTGAGCTCTACAGCACCATTGGCCACCTCTGTCCAGGGAAGGTGATAACGTGTCTGTGTAAGTGGCAGTTCTCACTCAGAGCTCTCTGTGACAATCCTGGCAACAATGGGGAGATTGATTTGTTTTCTACGTTGGGAACCTACAAAATTGCATTTATTTATATATTTTCTTTTTCTACTGTCCAGGCCACAGACAAGTAAAAGTTCCAATTAGTTCTGAGAAAAACCAAACAATGACCAGGACACAGTCAAAACTCATCATACAGCGTAATTATATATGGAACCCTGAGGCTTAGGCTCCTGAATTTGTTTCCTATCTTTCAGTTTCACTAGCAATAAACACTTGGTCAATAGAGATGTTTTGGCATTGTATTCAGCAAATTTCTCACCCATACTGACTGAGTCAAGCGGCCAATCTATCTTTGCTATAATAGGTAATTTCATGAAAAAAAAAAGTTGCCAAGGTTTTATTTGAGGAACTCTGGCTCCACCAAGTGGCTGGCTTGACAGCCCCTCAAATTGTCCTGTCATTTGCTACCAGATTCTTCTCCATATCTTCTCTTCTAATCTGGAATCAAGCTGTTGAGTTCTGTTATCATTTGTAATGCAGTTAGATTCATTTGTCTCGGTCTGCATTCTGTCTTGGGATCCCCTTAAATCCTGGCTGATTGTTTTTTCTACTTTGCATACAATAAATTTTACTTTGGCTTCTCTATGCCTGTTGGCATTTCTCTGGAATTTGACAAATACATAGAGTCATATGTAACCATACAGAATTCCATCACTCTAATCATTTGACTGTGTGGCTTGTTTGTACTGAATCCCTTCCCAAGCCCCGAGAAACCACTGATTTTCCCTCCATCCCTATATTTTTACCTTTTCCAGGATGTCATAGAAGTGGAAAACTATAAGATGTAGCTTTGGGGGTCTGGCTTCTTTCACTCACCTAGAAGGAGTTGCAATTCATCCATGATCCTTGTGAACCGTCTGCTCACATCTTTTGACTGCTGAGTCACATTCCACCGTGAGAATAGACCAGAGTTCTTTCATCCATTCCCCTCCAAAGGACAACTTAGCTGTCTCCAACTTGAGGTGTTATAAACCACTTTTTTGTGGAAACATACGTTTTCCATTCACTTAGGTAAAAATCTAGAAGATGGCTTTCTGGATCATATGGTAAGTATATGTTTATCATTATAAGAAACAGCCAGCTGATATCTAAGGTGGCTCTACTATTTTTGCATTGCTGCCAGCAAAGAAGGAGCATTCTTGTGGTTCCACATCCCTACTGGCATTTGGTATTGTCACTGTAAAAAAAAAAAAAAGTAATTTTAGTGATACTTATTGTTGAGAGAGAGAGAGAGAGAGAGAACTCTGGATACAAATCCTTTATTAGATATGTAATTTGTAAATAGTTTCTCCAAATCTGTGGGGGTTTTTTGTTATATTTACAGTGTCTTTTGCAAAGCAAAAGTTTTTAATTTTGACTGAGTCAAATTTAACAAATGTTTCTTTTATGAATCGTGCTTTTGGTATTGTATCTATAAACTCACCACCCAAACTAAAGTCATACAGATTTTCCTTGAAGTTTTCCACTAGAAGTTTAATAGGTTTTCATTTTGCATTTAGGTCTATAACTCAATATGAATTAGTGTTTGTATGTGGGCCAAGGTATGGATCAACGTACTTTTTTTTGGCATATGAATATCCAAGTGTTCCCACGACATTAATTGAAAAGACTATCTTTCTCGACTGAAATGCCTTTGCACCTTTGCCAAAAGTCACTTGCCAATGTATGTGTGAGTCTACTCCTGGACTCTTTCCTGTTCCATAGATTTATTTGTCCATCACAATGCCAATACCACACTGTATTGATTACTGTAGCTAAATAGTAAGTCTTGAAATTGGGTCATAGGAGTTGTACAAATTTGATCCTTTACTTGTTTGTTTTTTCCCCAGAATTGCTGTTGTTATTTGTAGTTCCTTTGCTTCCTATGTGAGGTTTAGATTCAGTTTGGTACCTACAGAACAGACTTGCTGGAATTTGACTGAGATTGCACTGATCAAACTGGTAGGAATTGGAAGAACCAACATCTTTAAAATACTGAATTTTCCTATCCACAAAACAGTATATTTCTCCATTTACTGAGATCATTTTTACTTCTTTCATCAGTGCTGTATAGTTTTCAGCATACAGATGCTTCACTTGTATTGTTATATTCATATCTAAGTATTCCATTTGTTTCAGTGCTATTGTAAACAGCATTTTTAAAATTCAAATTCTACGTGTTCATCATGTACATAGAAATATATTTAAATTTTTCTATAAGTTGTTTAACTTATAGGCATAGATATGTTTGTAATAGTACTGGTTTTAGATGTTTCTTATTTTCTAACACAAGCATTTAATATGCTAAATTTCCCTCTAACCACTGCTTTAGCTACATTCTGCAAATGTTGATATGTTGTATTTTCTTTTAGCCTAAAATATTTTAATTTAGTGTGAGACATCTCTTTTGACCCACAGGTTATACAGAAGTGTGCTCTTTAGTTTCTATATATCCAAGTATTTCCCAAATATATTATTTTTTATTTCCCAATTAATTTTGCTGTGTTCTGAGAATACACTTTTTGTGTTTTCTATTATTTTACCATTTTTATGTCCTAGAATATCATCTATCTTGGTGAACATTTCAACTTGAGAAAAATGTATGTTGCTGCTGTTATGTGGAATTATCTATAAATATCAATAAAGTCAAGTTGTTTAATAGTATTTATTAAAAGAACACAAGATAAAAGATTAATGAGCTACTCTTTGGTAAAATTTTCCTAAAGAGGACATAAACAAACATAAATTATACAGACAGAAAACAATCACAGCTGTGAACTTTTATCCTTCAAAAGACATCATTAATGATTATATCAGACTGAGAGAAAATATTTGCAAAACAAATATCTGGCAGAAAGCTTTTGTTTGGAGTATACAAATAGCTTACAATGCAATAGTAACAAAACAAATAATCCAATTCAAAACATGGGCAAAGATTTTAAGGGGCACTTCAATAACAGCAAAAAGATTCACAACTGGCGAAGATGCAAATGAAAAGATCCCCAACAGAATTTGTCATTAGAAAAAAGCAGATTAAATCCACAGAGAGAAACCCTTACTCATCAGCCTGAATGCCTTATGTTTAAAGGTGTGACCATATCAAGTGTTGGCAAGGATGGATAGGAACTTGAACCCTTATACATTCCTAGAAGAAGAGTAAAACCATTTTGGAAAACTTTTAGGCAAATTCATAAAATATTAAAACTACACCTGTCATATGACCCAGTCATTTTACTCCTAGAATACATTTGAAACACAAAATTTTGAAGATAAATGCTCAAAGCACCTATTATTTGTAACAACCAAAACTTGGAAATAATCTAAACATCCATCAACAAGTGATGGACAAGCAAATTGTGCTGTGCTCGTGAAACAGAACCCCACTCAGCTATGGAAAGTAACACGCATCTGGTCCACGCCCTGGATGAAGGAATCCAACCTGTCATGTGGAGTAAAGGAAGCAAAGTAAGAAAGAGTGTATGCCATACGACACCATCTGCCTGAGGCTGTTGAAGATGGAAGCTGTTCTACCGTGACAGCAATCCCATCAACAGTTGCCTGGAACAGAGATCCTGGGCGGTGGCCTCCAGACCACGAGGACTTCAGGGCCAACTGGACATCTTGAGGACAGTGATAGCCTCTTGGGTGTACACATGTATCAACACTTATCAAAGCAGTGCTTTGAATATGTGCAACTTATTGTACAAAATTTTACCTCGTTAAAGCTGTAAGGACATAAGATGAAATAAAGACATTTGAGTCAAACAGAAGCTGATAAATATCCTGTCATGAAACTACTTTAGGAAGAAATTGTAGAGGAAATTTTGCAAGTTGGGAAAAAAACCCACAAAATGATCCTAGAGGTAATCACAGATATTCGGGAAGAAGTGAAGAATGCCAAAAAGTGTAAATGTAAACAAGTATTAACTGTTTAAAACAACTATAATAATGTAGTGTGAGTTTTATAAGGTTTGTATAAGTAAAATCTTATAAGAGCAGTAAATTCAGTTAACTTCTGGGAACATCTTGCATTTTCAAGGAAATATTAAAAGCACTCATTTCAAAATTAATTACTCAAGAATGCATATTGTAATCTCTAGGGTAATTGCTAAAATAATATTAACTAAAAATAATAAAAGCGAAAAATCAATTGATGAAAAGAATTGCTTTATCTGAAATAAAACAAGAAAGATGGAACAAAAAAAACAGATGAGAGGAGTAAAATCATATTGTAAAATGGTGGACAAACACAATTATATCAGTAGCAATATTAAATATGAAAACTGAACAATCCAATTAAAATACAAAGATTCCCTGTATCCAAATAAAGAAAAAAGCAAGTACCCAACAATATGTAGTTTGCAGGAGGCTCATTTTAAATAAAAGGATGCAGAGAGATTGAAAAAGAATAGATGTAAAGTGGGAGCCATAAAAACATTCTCCAAGAGGCAGCTGGTGTAGCTGCATCAGTATGAGAGAGTTGATCTTAATAAATGCAAGTTAAGGGCCTCCCTGGTGGTGCAGTGGTTGAGAGTCCGCCTGCCGATGCAGGGGTCATGGGTTCGTGCTCCGGTCCAGGAAGATCCCACATGCCGCGGAGCGGCTGGGCCCGTGAGCCATGGCTGCTGGGCCTGCGTGTCCGGAGCCTGTGCTCCGCAACGGGAGAGGCCACAGCAGTGAGAGGCCCGCGTACCGCAAAAAAATAAAACAAAATAAAATAAAAATAAATGCAAGATAATATTAAATATTACTAAAGATAAAGGGGACATTTCATAAAGAAACAGGAAGATAGAAAACTCATAATTTCATGTGCACCTAAATAAGATGGTTAAACAAGGATAAGAGGAAAACTTGGCATTTTGCTAAATGGAGGAAGGAAATATCCACAAGCATAGATGAAGATTTTAATGAATCTCCATCAGAGGCTGATAGAATGAACAGATCATAAAAAAAGTGTGAAAATAGATTTAAAGGACATAATTGAAGTTTCTTAATTGACATGTATAGAACAATAGACCCAGCATTGCAGTATAAACTCTTTTTTTCAGATGATCAAGAAACATTTATTAAAACTGACAGGGCCATAAAGCATGTCTCAACAGATTAAAAATAAATAAATAAGTAAATAAAATTATACAAAGTATGTTTTCCTGCACAAAGCAATCTCACTATAACCCAACAACAGAAAGATAACTAAAATAATTGCACATCACACTTCTATACTATTTAGGAGTAAAAGAAGTATAATGGAAATTAGAAAATATTTTTAATTGAAAGATAAAAAAATATGGCATATCAGAACTTGTGGGATGCAGGTAAGAAGTGTTCGGAGAAAATGTTATAGCTTTTAGTGCATATATTTAACAGGAAGAAAAATTTGCAATAAAAAAGCTAAGCTTCCACCCCTAGAAGCTAGAAAAAGAATGGCAAATTAAACCCAAAGACAGAAGGAAGGAAACTATAAGCTAAGATGAGAAATTAAGAATCTTTTGCATGAGCAGACGTGAGTTTGATTTTCCAAAGTCAAATTTTTTCTAGTTGAAGATCAACCAAACTGTTTGTTCATTCACAGGCTTGTATGTTCCAAGTATTGGTTAAGCTCAGCACAGAATACAAAGTGCCCAGTCAGCCGGAGAGTTAAGATGAGCACGTTAACAATTCAGGAAAAGCACAGGAGAATAACAGTTTCAGGGATAAAATCTGAAGGCTCACAATAAACCCAGGAGCCATGCTGCATGTCCTCTGACACTCCAGGGAGGATCGGTGTGATGAAGGTCAGGGCTGGGGGGCAGGTGGTCGGGCCCAGCATCCTCTGTGCTGAGAGCAGGTGGCCTCCTGGGCTCCCAGGTGTGCACAGGTGTGACATCTCTGCTCCACTCCGCAAGCTGGCTCCTTGTCACTTGCATCTGGCCTTCCGGCCACCACTGCCTCCATGCTGGGTGGGGAAGATAAACATCACTGTTGCCACTTTAAAGAGGAAGAATCACAGATGTAGACAGGTGTGCTGAATGGTGGTCAGAAGTCAGGGGTCAGGACTTAGGATGCATTTCCTGCCCTTTCCTTCTTGTCACAGAGGCCACCACAGGGATAAGCACTTAGGGCTCAGAAGAGGTCAGGAGGTCGTGGACCAGAGAGCATTTACAGGGGATGGTGGAGGATGTGGGCTGGGGCCGGACTGGGCAGTGGAGGGGGCCTCGAGGAAGCGGGTATGGGGCAGCACCGCCCAGAAACCCCTCATATGGATGCATGCAGGACAGAAACCCGGGCAGTGGCTCCTTTGTCACAGCTGACCTCCCAAGACATGCACAAAAATTGTTTTTTCTTTTGTTTATAAAACTTACTAATTAGGTAAAACTCTCAGGTTTAGTTGTCACACACTTTTCAGCACCAAGTGCATCCTTCGTGACAACCCGGCCCAAATGTGTTCTGTTTTCCGAGAGGGACTTGACTGAAGCCGCATATCCTGGGGTGACAGGTCCGCACACCCTCTCCACAGAGGGGAGGGGGGAGGCTTGGGCAGCGGACCCCACAGGCTGGACCCAGGGCCTCCAGGGCCTTTTACAGTGTGTATTTTAACGTCCAGCAGAGGTAACCTGTGCCCACAGAGGAACATCAATCTTGCTGTAATGCGGCAGCGGGTCCTTACTTATTCCAGACGTAGCCTCCTCGGGACACCACGCCAGGCTACAATAACAATAAATAACCGAGCTCCAGCCCTGTTGTGAAATGCAAATTCTAGATTTTAAAATGTTTTTCAACATAAAGTCATGGGAATGGAAGTTCAAACACCAAAACAAAGTTATATAAGAGGAATAATAAATTAAAGATGTCCAAAGGCAGTTGCGGCAGGAAACCAGCACACCCACAGGCCCACGTGGCTCTCTCGCCCATGTGGCCACGTAAGCAAGGCCACCGCCACTGTTTATTTAGAATTTATACCATGCATAACTCCACTGCCTCGCAAATCTCTGCTTAGGCATTTTGACAAGAGTTTAGAAAAGCAGAGAGAATTAACCGTTGTAGTTCATTTTTTCATAACTGGCTCAGCAAACAAAAGAAAAACACTGCAAAAGTATTTTGCTGCTGGGGCTACAGTAATTAGGGAAATTATATAATGCTCACAATTGTAGCAGTTTTCATGACTCAGGGAGGTAATACCATGAAAGCAATTCATTGACGTACTGCCAAAGAATACGTACAAATTTTTACCTCCTCTTGTGCTCCAAGATGTAAAACTTAATGGATGCTTTGCAGTGATGACATACTTTGGTTTTATGTTTTATAAAATTCTCAAGTAGCAGTGAAGTAAGTTTTTCCAATCCCTGCCCAGATACTATGGGCTGTTTGACCTTGGGCAATTCTCTTCTCCTCTCAAAGCCTCTGTTTACTCATTTCTAAAAAGAAATAATAATAGTGCCTGCCTCATAGGGATGTCATGAATATTTATAGAAGTAATACATTGAAAACCAACTGAGCCATCTGAGGGCGCATGGTGACAGCTTCAGGGTCTGAGGGGAGAGCTGCTGTAGGTGGAGTCGTCATAGATTTGCGTGAGAGAGACATGCTCGCATCTCTTTTGTTAGTGAGAAGTAATAAACGAGTGGCCTTTGTTACAACATAGCACTACTGTTGGGAATAAAAAGACATTTTTAGAGCTCCTGACAAGTTTCTGATGGCAAAGAGCACAGGAGGCGTGCTAGGTCCAGTCTGTGTGCTAAAGTTGCTTGCACGCCTGGGTTCTAAGTAACGACACATGTCCGTTTCTACTCACGACTTGAGAAAACGTCTTGCTAGCTAAGAAGCTCGTTAAATGCTGTAGTGAACCAGATGGTTTTATTTATATAACTTACATGAAAACAAACGAAGAATAGATTATTTTTGTCATTTGGACATTTGCTTGTGCCTCTTTCCAACTTTTCCTAATGATAATTTTATGATTCATGAGTCAGTGTTCATGGCGGGTTGTGTGTCTGGGTCTTGACAAAACAAAAGAAATTTGTTCCCTGGGCCTTGCACTCTGTTTTGGGGTTCACCCCAAAACAGAGGGGGCACTCACAACCCCTTTAGCAGAGAAGACCCCAGAAGCCCTCCCTTGGTGCAGACACTCTGCCCCCCGGAGCTCAGCATTTGGGGAGGAGCAGGCGCTCTGGGGGATTAGAGTGAGGATCAGCAAACTTTTTCTGTAAAGGGCCAGGAATATAGATTTTAGGCTTTGTGAGCCATATAGCCCTAATAAAGGGCTAGATCTACTCTGCTTATGCAAACCCAGTAAGTCTGTGGTCCCAGCTCACAGCCTTCACTAAGTCTTCTACAAGCTCAGGGTGCAGGTGACCTGGCTTTTGGATGTCCCGTGAGGGGAGAGGGTTAACACAGCAGTGGGTGGGGTGAGTTTCTGTTCCGCCTTGTCACAAAGCCACATGCAGCTCTGGAAGCCTGAGTGTTCTGAGACCCAGCCATGTGGGGGGAAGCCTGTGGTGTAGACACAACTCGGTTTCCATCAGGATCTATTCCGTTACAGGATCTCACACTCCTGACTTGGTCTGGGTTAATCTATATTGTTTCTTTCCTTCTTTATTCCATAAATTTTGCATTCAATAAATATTCTTTAAAAACTTTCTATTTTTTTTAGTATCTTTATTGGAGTATAATTGCTTTACAATGGTGTGTTAGTTTCTGCTTTATAACAAAGTGAGTCAGTTATACATATACATATGTTCCCATATCTCTTCCCTCTTGCGTCTCCCTCCCTCCCTCCCTCCCTATCCCACCCCTCTAGGTGGTCACAAACCACCGAGCTGATCTCCCTGTGCTATTTACACTTTCTATTTTTGATCATTGCTTTAGATATTAAAAACAAAAATGAATTATACATAAACCTTTCCCTCAAGAAATTTCCAGCCTAGTAAAAGGAGACCTATTGGTGTTTAAGTTCAAATAGTGAAAGTTTGGGTAGTAGCAATAGTTATAGCTTCTCAGATCTTTCCACATTTAACCCCACTGTCACTCAAAGTGCAAAGCCAGTAAAATCTCATGCCAAGCGAAGTATCATTTCTTTTAAGTTAACTTGTTTCTCTCTGAAAGAATCTTGAATTATCTTTATTTTCTCTGGCTCCCAATACATTCATCCCAGATATTTTGAAATTTAGGAGCCATGTCTAGGTGTAAGTTATTATAGATACATCACTTTTGGCCACTCAGTGATCTTTGAGAACCTGTGCCTTCCTTTGGCCCCAAGGGATACTCTCCTAGAACGTGCTGGGCATGTGTACCCACAGTAAAGGACATGCTGTAGGGCAAAGGGCACCCACTGGGGGTCAGATTGTCTGGTTTTAATCCTGGCCCTGCCACTATGTGTGATCCTGGACCTCTTCATTAAACTAACCATGACTCAGTTTCCTCATCTGTAAAATGAAGCAATGACACCGACTCAACAGTTGTTCAGGGTCCAGGAAGCACTAGCCAATATTAGTGTATGGTACCCTGTTCTCTTCACTGGGAACTTCTATGAGATGGATGTGTGTTGTCTCTTAGCATCTCTCTCACATTTCCATGGTTTTCCCCTTTTGCACTATGTTTGAAACAAATCCCCAGCATCTTCCAACTCACCAAGTATTCTTTAGTTATGATCATTGATTGAAATAAATGTTAATAATGTAAACACACACACACACACACACACACACACACACACACACACACACAAGAAATATCCATCAGGCCCAGAATGTTTTTACAGATGCATTCTGCTGATCCTCAAATGTGCAAATAACTCTATACTTATATATAAATTTTTCCAGAAACCAAAAAATGAAGACTACTGGCCAAATCATTTAATATGACACCAAAATCTTAACACAACCAAGTAACAGTACAAGAAATGAAAATTACACACAAATCTGATTGATAGATATAGATGCAAAACTACTCAACAAAATACTGAAAACAAAATTCAGAAATATTTATTGAAACATTGAAAACCTATTAGTGTTCTTCAATATTACCATAGTAAGAAAATTAAGGAGAAAGAACTCCATGTGACTAGATTAACAGATGCAAAATAATAATTCAGTATTCATTTATGATCTTTAAAATTGGTTAGCAAATAGGAATAGAAGGGAACACTCTTATCCCAGTGAGGAATAGCTTACTGCAATAACACTTTCAAACATCAGACCTGTGGGGAATGTAAGAAGCATTTCCCTTATAAACCAGGAACGACTCCAGGACTCTCCATGTCCCAGACTCTGTGCATGTTCTACCAGCAGAGCCAGAAGTAAAAGGTAGCAGCACTGGGAAGGAAGACATTGTCATTGTTCCCAAACTATCTGATGGTTTACACAGAAAACAAGTAGCTTTGCTTATTTTTCAACAAACATTTCTGTACTCCTCAATATTTGGCTGGCACTATTCTAGATGCTTTAATAGGAAAATGTAAAAAAGCTATTGATCACAACATAAAATGTCATTATATATCATTGCACCGCCAAAAAGAATAAGTATAACATGAAAATAAAGAAAAACAGCATATGTGATAGAAAATAAATAAATAAATATAGAAAGTACCTAAAAAAATTCCACAAGAAATAACTGGCTAAAATTGTAAATTGTTGAGGCATTGTATTTTTAAAAAAGCCAAATGAATGGAAAGATTTACCAGGTTCGTGCACAGAAATACTCAAGATTATGAAGATCTAAAAAGTCCACAAATAATTTATAGATTTAATGTTCTTCTAATCAGAGACCCAGTGGAATTTTTTATGAAACTTAACAAAATTGTCTAGGACTCAAAATAAAAAACAAAAGTCTTAAAATCGCTCAAAATGAGGGGAAAAAGAAAGAAAAGATGAGGAAAATTACCTTGTAAGTTACCAGATTTGTTATAAATCAATACTTCTAAAACAACGTAATAGTGATATACAGATGGACAAGTAACTTTACGTACAGAATCGAGACCCGAGGGTGATTAAGGGACAGTGGCATTCATGTGGAAGTGAAATCACTGCAGCTACTTTGGAAAACAACTTGGCATCGCTCACTGGTGAACTTGGAGGCCTGGCAGTTCCACTCCTGTGTATCTTGCCTAGAAAATCTCTTGCACATGGGCAAAAGGGGACAGATACACAAATTTTCATAAACGTAGAAGAGTAAAATTTTGAAAAATCTCACAAAACAGGAAAATATGTGAATAGTGATGTATTCGTTGATGTACCTAATATACAAAAATGAAAATAAATAAGCAATATCTACATACCTCAATGTGAGTTAATCTCACAAGCAAAATGTTTACTATTAAAAGCAAGTCATGAGGGCTTCCCTGGTGGCGCAGTGGTTGAGAGTCTGCCTGCCAATGCAGGGGACACGGGTTCGTGCCCCGGTCCGGGAAGATCCCACATGCCGCGGAGCGGCTGGGCCCGTGAGCCATGGCTGCTGAGCCTGCACGTCCGGAGCCTGTGCTCCGCAACGGGAGAGGCCACAACAGTGAGAGGACTGCGTACCGCAAAAAAAAAAAAAAAGCAAGTCATGAACAACATACAATGTAAGAGTCTACTTTATAAATTTTAAAACATACAAATTAATAACATATTGTATAAAGCTCCATGCAATGCAGGAAAATAGAAATAAATGCTTGGGGAGGATATATACCAGTTCAAGAAGTGATTACTTCTGGGAAGGAGGCCTTGATTTGACAACATTTGTAACATTTATTTATTTGTTACATTTCTTTCTTAAGCTGGCAGCTAAGTACATGGGCATCTTTCATGTTATTATGTATACCTTCTTTGAAATATTTCATCATAATGTACCTTTAAAATAAATACCATTAGTTAGAGGGGCAAGAGGTTCCACTAGTGGGGAAAAAATAACAAATGAGGAATACATACAAACAGGAGATAGAATCTGAAATAAAAAAAAAAGCTAGGTTACTGTTTTTAATGTATGCTATGAATATAACATGATCTCTAAACATGTATTGAAATAATGTCCAAAAGAAATACCACAAAATTAGCAGTGTTTTACTATGGTACAATAATGATGGTTCTTCTGCTTTTGTTTTCATTTCTATGCTTCTTTATAACTGCACTTCTTAAATACGTTATGCTACTAGGCTTTCACTGGCACAAGATGAGAAATTGCCAACTAAATCGTCAAGCTAAGCAATTTTTTAAAAAGTTAATCAAACTTCAAAGTGGAGGTCACCCCCTTTTCCATTGGACGCCCAGGAGAGCTCAGCCCTCATGAGCTCTTACCTCCGCATCTGGTTAAGAGTCAAGCACACAATGCTCTCTCCTGGGCCTGTGTCTCTCTTCCATAAACCCACGTGTGGGGTTCGTCTGTGCCTTGTACTCCCTTGTTTCCACCCTGTCGCTGCTGCCGGCCAGGGCCTGGCACACAGTTGGTGCTCACAGTTCCTTACCTAAGGGAACGTCAGCTGACAGAGCTCTGGTCTGGATGGGGGTTGGCACCTGCCAAGCTGCGTGGGAAAGGCCACCATGAGACTGCCCAGGGGCACCTCCTCCTCTTCAACCCTCGGGACCCCATCAGGGCAGGAAACGTGACCCAGCCTCTCCAGACAGCCATCTGGCTTTCACTCTGCAGCCTCAGAAGAGAGAGCGTTTTGTTGCTTCCATTCCATGAAATGCACAGAAGGTCCTAAGTTCTTAAATGAATATTAATATAATTTTAAATGCCTGATTCTCCTGAGTATTAAGGAATGCACATATCTGGAGCTCCCACTGCTAACTGAGGCTTATAAACTTTAAAGTCTTTTTTCAACAGGTGGCCAGTGATAACACAGATCAAACTGACTCCTGTCACTCCACATTTTAAAACCTTCAACTTTACAGTTTTTCAACCTTCAAAGTTTTTCAACTTGACCGCTCCGAATCTGGAGTTTGTCCTGTGGCTTCAGGCTGGGCAGCCCCTCAAAGTCAGGCTGGGGCACCCGTGAGCCATGGGATCTCGGAGCCCACAGCTGCTGTGTGAACTCCCCTTAACTAATCATTCCCTTCCACCCCTGTGTCATCCAAAATAAGCTTCTCTACGGCAGAGGGTTGAGAAGTTGCTCTCGTTAGAGGCCTCCCCACTTCCCTGCACAGTGGGCGTCTCAGGACGGACTCTGCCCCCAGGACCCTTACTGCCGTTGCAGCTCCAGTCTCTTCTGGGGCAGGGCAGCCCGGCAGGGCTCTGGGAGGCTGCAGCGGGGCAGGGCACCCTCTGCTTCCACGCGGGAACCCAGAGGGCACGGGCGGCAGGTTGGATCCACAGAATAAAGAGGGCATTTCCATTCAAGCTGGTTCTCAGCCAGGCAGCTTGCTGACCCCAGATGAACGGTGAGCTCTGACTCTCCCATCAAAACACAGTGCAGTCGAAGGCTCTGTCCCTGAGCTGTGATGTTAGCCCGTTTACATGCGGTGTCCAGGCAGGAAACGCAGAGACAGGAGGTAGAGGGAGGGTGCCACGGGTGGGGAGGGGGGAGGGGGAGGGGAGGAGTGACCCATAACTGGGGTTATGTGATGGCATGTCCTAAAACTGACTTCGGGGACAGTTGCACAACTCTGGGATATACTACAAGCTAATTGTATGCATTAAAAGCATGCATTTTACAGTATGTGAATGATAGCTCAATAAACTGTTATAAAAAACTTAAAAATAGAATTGCAATGATTTTGATTAATACTGTTAGTTATCCTTATTATAGATGTTTAGAAAAGAAGAAAACATTTGGAAGATATCCTAGTCTTAATGAGAATTTAGGTCCCAAGACCCTGTAAAGTAAAATAGATAACCAAGCAGAGGGATCCAAAAAGTGACAGAAATGTGAAACCTCTTTTCCTAAATATGAAATATCACCTTTAAGCAGTGAAAACACTGTCCCTGTTATGCACTGTAGATTGCTCACTGGGGAAAGATAATATTACTTATTGAGGAAGAAATTCATATGTATTCATATACATGCATAGATAGATTTTAAATTGTTTAAATAAACTAGGGAATCATATCTTTGGTTTATTTAAACACTGAATCTCTACTAAACAGCATCTTAAAAATTTTGAAGCACTCTTTTTAGATTCCTTTTTACAGATTCCTTTTTAATACCTACCTTAATTCCTTTAACACCCTACAAGTCTTATGGCTTCTATGGGAGAGCCTTTTGCATTATACAGACACTAAATTAAAACACTTCTCTTCACTCCCAGGTAAAGGAGCACACAAATGTCACTAGAATGGCACAGAGGCCCTGGAACGATGCAGTGCCACCAATATCACTGAAGCAGAAACCCTTGGAAGGAAAATGGCAGAACCTTTGATTGGGCGGTTCTGCTTCCTTTCTCCGGGCTGCTTTATGCTTTTTCTTCAAGGCATCGTGGATCCTTAGAATTTGGCCTTTGTAACATTCCTTATGCCTTGAGTAACACCCTGAGCATTCCCATCGCTGGGCTATGGGCACCCAACATGTCATTGTCACCAGGTGGCTGAGTTCCTTTCTGGTGGAGTAAAGGACAGCTCAGAGCTGGCCATGCAGATATTTCCCTCTTTTGGGAAAGTGTCCACTGGTGACGGAAGCCTTCATTCCTCCACAGCATGCTTCAAGATTACATACTTGCCCTAGCATTTAATGACGACCCTTTTATGGGAAAACATTCATTTTAAAACATACGTTTCAGCCAAAATATATAGACAGTGCATTGTGCTCAGATGTTCCATTCCTTTATAAGGAAACTCCACTGGCTCTTTCAGCAAGCAAGGGCTTAGTGGTCAGAAGTTTGGTTTGGGACACTTTGCCGTTTCCGATGTTGGCAGCTTCCATGAGCCCTTTCAACAGCCCATGGTAAACAACTAGGATTTTGGCCAACAAAAAGAAGGAAAGAAACAGAATAATTTAATGAAAAAAGAAGTCCAAACAACGTCATCTTTTATGGCTGGATGTTTGAGATGTCCACATGTAAAGGATTTTTTCCTTTCCTTATACTTTCCCTTTTTCTCCCCCTTTTGTACAGAAGTAGTCTGCACACTCTGCAAGAATGTCCCTTCCCAAAGTGTAAGCCTTCAGAGAACTTAGACGTTTTTCTGGAAGAGATTAAAAGAAAAGAGAGTGAAGTTGAATACTAGGAAGTCTTTGAAACGAGTTTGTCGGCAAAGCAGGGGGAGAGAAAAGACCACTTGCCCCTCGCATCCCCACAAGCCGTGGATGAGGGGAGGTCTAAGAGCTTGAAAGTAGACGGTCCTCTGCTTCCTGGTGTTGGTGAAGGAACGGAAGCAGGAACAGGAGGTGTGTTTAGGAAAAGGAGAGAGAGAGGCACCTTCCCAAATAGTTCTTGGCGGTCACTGTATCTTTGAGGCCAACACAGCAGGGACCCAGGCATCTGGGGAGAGTCTGGTTGGCAGGACAGCCTTGGAGCAGCTGCTGAGCTCACATTCCACCCACCTGCCTAGAGCCGTGGTCTTGGGCAGGTCACGTAGCGACTCTACTATATTGAGAAGCATCATCAGCCCTCATCCAGGGAACCACATTTCTACCTAAGTATACCATGAGCATTAAATAAGTTCATAGTTAGAAAGCACTTGGTGCACATATGGTCACCTTATCTTTGATAAAGGAGGACAGAATATACAATGGAGAAAAGACAGCCTCTTCAATAAGTGATGCTGGAAAACTGGACAGCTACATGTAAAAGAGTGAAATTAGAACACTTCCTAACACCACACACGAAAATAAACTCAAAATGGATTAAAGACCTAAATGTAAGGCCAGACACTCTAAAACTCTTAGAGGAAAACATAGGCAGAACACCCTATGACATAAATCACAGCAAGATCCTTTTTGACCCACCTCCTAGAGAAATGGAAATAAAAACAAAACAAAACAAAACAAAACAAATGGGATCTAATGAAACTGAAAAGCTTTTGCACAACAAAGGAAACCATAAACAAGATGAAAAGACAACCCTCAGAATGGGAGAAAATATTTGCAAATGAAGCAACTGAAACAGGATTAATCTCCAAAATATACAAGCAGCTCAATATCAAAAACACAAACAAGCCAATCCAAAAATGGGCAGAAGACCTAAACAGACATTTCTCCAAAGAAGATACACAGGTTGCCAACAAACACATGAAAAGATGTTCAACATCACTAATCATTAGAGAAATGCAAATCAAATCTACAATGAGGTATTACCTCACACTGGTCAGAATGGCCATCATCAAAAAGTTTATGAACAATAACTGCTGGAGAGGGTGTGGAGAAAAGGGAACCCTCTTGCACTGTTGGTGGGAATGTAAATTGATACAACCACTACGGAGAACAGTATGGAGGTTCCTTAAAAAGCTAAAAATAGAGCTACCACATGACCCAGTAATCCCACTACTGGGCATATACCCTGAGACAACCATAATTCAAAAAGAGTCATGTACCACAATGTTCGTTGCAGCTCTGTTTATAATAGCCAGGACATGGAAGCAACCTAAGTGTCCATCGATAGATGAATGGGTAAAGAAGATGTGATACATATATACAATGGAATATTACTCATCCATAAAAAGAAATGAAGTTGAGTTATTTGTAGTGAGGTGAATGGACCTAGAGTCTGTCATACACAGTGAAGTAAGTCAGAAAGAGAAAAACAAATACCATATGCTAACACATATATACAGAATCTAAAAAAAAAAAAAAAAAAAAAAGGTTCTTATGACCCTAGGGGCAGGACAGGAATAAAGACGCAGACGTAGAGAATGGACTTGAGGACACAGGGAGGGGGGAGGGTAAGCTGGGACGAAGTGAGAGAGTGGCATGGACATATATACACTACCAAATGTAAAATAGATAGCTAGTGGGAAGAAGCCGCATAGCACAGGGAGATCAGCTGGGTGCTTTGTGTCCACCTAGAGGGGTGGGATAGCAGGGGTGGGATAGGGAGGGTGGGAGGGAGATGCAAGAGGGAGGGGATATGGGGATATATGTATACGTATAGCTGATTCAGTTTGTTATACAGCAGAAAGTAACAACAATGTAAAGCAACTATACTCCAATAAAGATGTTAAAAAATAATAAAAATAAATAAAAAATAATGTGATAGCAATGAAAAAAACTCTATAAATTGTCAATCATGACAATTTTATTTATTTATTTATTTATTTTTATTTTTAATTTTTATTAGAGTATAGTTGATATGACAAGTATTTTATGTCAGCTATTTTAAAAGACAATTATGAAAGAGTAAAAATTTTGAAGTAAAACCTATCTGGGTGCTTGTATGGGTGCTTCACTTTAATAAGTGAAATTATAGCACAGCTAATGCTGTGTGGTTTGGGGTAAAATACCATGTCACTTCAAACTTAGTTTGCTCATCTATAAAATGAGGATAACAATAGGTACCATCCTAAATGAATTGTTATGGATATGAAATAAGAAAAAGAAAAGAAAAGAAAGCACTTGGAATAGTGGCTGAGGCGCAGGAAGGGTTGTATAAATATTTGTGCAGTACCCTGCTGGCCCTGTGTAAAACTCCTAACGTGAGGCACACCCACCCGGGGGACCTGAAGGGTGTGCTACAGCCTCACTGGACTTGGGCCTCAGAATCAGCAATGGCATTTCAGGAATGGGGGCAGCGATAGTTCCTGCATGCTTCAGCATGCCCACTGATTGATGGACCTGCCGTTTCACCGAAAATATGGTGGTGATCTCTGAATTATGCCCCAGTCTTTTAATCATGGTGTATGTGTGGCGTGTGTGTGGTGTATGCATGCATGGTATGTGTGTGTGTGTATTACGTCTGTGTGGTGTGTGCATGCGTGCGGACATGTATATGTGAAGGCATATGTATGTGCTTATGTGTGTACCTGTGTGTGAGTGAGAGAGAGACCCCGTTCTGTTGTAGGTCTTTCCCCCAAGAGACAGGGATATCTATGTTCTCAGATGAACTGAAACTCTGCTTAAACTAATTTGGTCAGAATCAATTCACATGTGATGTGTGTGTAATGAATCCTTAACCAAAAATGTGAAGAGTTTTGTAATTTTTTCACGCCAGCAGGCGATCAAAAGCAGTTGAGCTAGTTTTGTTCTTTCCTTTGTTTTGGGCCACCTCTGTGGGTTGGGACCTAACATGTCTCAGGTGTTGCAAAAAAGACAATTCAGCTCCAGGAAGAACATGACAGGCAACTGCAGCAATGCTGTCAAGTGCATCCAGCATGAGATGCACACCTCCGCTCTGCTGTCTCCATGGAAACCATCCCCATCATTCTCCACTGTGCCCTGGGGTCTCCAGTCCATCGAGGACTCCGGCCTGAGCAGAAGCAAGGCACAGGGGGGAGGGGGCACAGGCAGGTGGTCAGGATGGTGACTGGGGAACAGGAAGCTAAAAATGTACCAGCTAGCGCATCTTCAGAACAGCATATAAAATAAATAGGCTTGGGTGCCTGCTTCCACAAGACGGAGATACAGTTGTTTGGTTTCTTAACAAAAGTATCTGAGCTATGTCCTCCTATTTTCCTTACCCACATGTGAGTGTATGTAGGTGTTTGTTCATTGCATTTAAAATACCCTGCTTCTTTGCAAAAATGGTATAAAGTTTGATAGATTTGATCAATAGCTTTAATAGTGATCTTCCCATTTCAATTAATGGAACAATTCAAACTTATTAATTCTCTTTAACATGTTGACTTGCCTTGCTAACTATCTTTTTCCATCTTACAGTCTTGCCTGGGTTGCTATTAAACTATTCTTGTAACCCATGTTAAATTAACAGCGTCGAACTGAAGATAAAGTGTGTTGTGTGCATTACACCATGTGCTTCATTATGGAATAAGTGTGGCTCCTGGTTGACGAATTTTTATCAAGAGTAAGTTGTGTTTAACCTTTGCAGAAAAGCAAAGAAGTGGTTAGTATTATAGAAAGAAAGATAGTGACCATGATTAGGAGGGGACCTGGGTATTATCCTGGTTTTGTTCCATAGATGATAAAAAATTAAAGAGTATATTTTTACTTTGTGCCTTTTATGCACATTTCACAACATTTTAAAATGTTTAAAAAAAGAAAGTGAGCTGTTATTGGAATGACAGCTGAATTCAAAAATAAGATTTGCATTCCCATGAACTTGGAGGGGAACCAAGTCCGGGAGTTGAAGCTGAATTTGCCGTCCTACTAAGCTCTCGATCTGGATTGGAAAGAAGATGGACAACGTCGAATGCCAGGTGAAAGGCTGAAGAGATGCAGGCTCAGGGCTGTGGAAGCTTGTCTGCCGGTTTCTAACGCTGCTGGGAGAGCTCTTCTCTTCTGCCTGGGGTTCACCGCCGAGGACTTGCTGCCCGGGGTCTGCAGTGTCTTCAGCTGTTTCGGGGGGGCACGGAAATTGTGGGGTCCTTGGCCTGGAACTCTGCCATGGTTGGGCCACTGAAGGGACCTGGATCACCAACCTTTGGTCTTCCTGAGTAAATAAAAAGTGCCTTTTGGTTTAAAAAAGATCGTTTTCATGAAGTCTCTAAAAATTTTACTAATATTTTGTAATTTTAAAAAAATGATTTCCAGAACATCTTCTCACCTGCGAGTTTACATAGTGTGAAAGCTGAACACACACTGTATTTGTGTAACTTTTGTTTCAAAAAAGTCAGCAGTCAACACAGTTAAACAAAACTTTTTACATCCAAGTTAAGTGTGTTCAGCCGAAAACCTAGGTGCTCTGGAGAAAAAACAACTGCTGCAGCATTCAAATTAACACTTTAAAAAGTACTGGAATAGATGTAATTTAAACTCAGATGGAAAGAGATATAGTATGGGAGTCAAGTTCAAGATGAATGATGAAGGGTGAGGTTTCAACCCCAAAGCCAAGGTCCTGCCTTGTGGGTTCTGTCACATCTGTGATGCACGTTAACATACTTCTGTGGTTTCATGTCCTTTGGTTTTCTTTACAATCCTGTTTGGAAGAAATGGATGAACTGATCTGAACTTGCTTATTTTTTTTTTTAACATTTCAAGAAGAGAACTAAAATTTTCCAGCTAGATTTGAAAATTGGAAAAAAAATGTTTTATAATTCCTTTTTTAAAGGTCAGCATTTTGGATTTCCACTTGTCTTTGTTTAGACTTAGGCTACAAAAAACTAGATATTGACATTGCAAACAGTTCCACTATTTTGCTTCTAGGAACTCAGGTTGTAGGTCAGCCCATCCTGCACCTCCAGGGGCAGATACAGAGATACAGTCACAGCATGCAGGTGCCCTGTCTTTTACCAGCATCCACGTGGGACCCAGCCCTGTGCTTGGAGTTCATCCACCCGCTAGGGTCTCTCAGCCACAGCAGCACAGGATGCTGAGTGGCATTTTCCTTTCTTCCCCCATCTCCATGGGACCCTCAGCACCATCAGAGAGTCACACAGAAGACACTGGGCATGGCAAGCACCCCGCCTCCTGCTGCCTGAAGGAACCTCTTGAGCTTGGCAGTTTGACCTAAGAAAACATGGTGCAGCAACTAGACAAACAGACAAACAAACAGAAGCAGGTGAGGCCTGTTTGTCACTTCAGCCATAGGTCTCATAATTAAGTAAAGTGTCGCAGTCCTTAAAAGGAGAAAGTAAATCTCATAGATCCCACAGTACTGTGATCAATGATTTTTTCTCATAATGTCACATGAAATATACCAATAGATAGTTAGATATAAAATCCTTATTCTTTTCATTCTTTTTTTTTTTTTTTTTGCGGTACGCGGGCCTCTCACTGTTGTGGCCTCTCCCGTTGCGGAGCACAGGCTCCGGATGCACAGGCTCAGCGGCCATGGCTCAGGGCTTAGCTGCTCTGCGGCATGTAGGATCTTCCCGGACCAGGGCACGAACCCGTGTCCCCTGCATCAATAGGCGGACTCTCAACCACTGCGCCACCAGGGAAGCCCTCTTTTAATTCTTATACAACTAGAAAATAAATACAAGTTACACCACGAATACAATTCAAACTGACAATATTAACTTACTGTGATGAGCGATACTGTTTTGCTAAGATTGGCTGGCTGAGCTGTGACGTGGTCCTGAACGGCTGCAGGGCATGTTGTCTTGGACTCTGCCCACCTGCCCCCTCCTGTGCATCCATGTCTCCTGACTCCGACTACTGGTCAACCCCCTCTGCCCCACTCACACAGCATCACACAGCTTCACGCCCACAGAGTGCGTTGTGAGTCACAGAAATCCTGTGTCCTCCTCTCCTGTGCTGAGTTACTCTTTGGGTGGTATTGCTGACAAATACAAAAAGAAAGGCAAATTGAACAATGACGGCACGGTATTACTTGTATGTAAGTAGTCACATAGGTGTCTTAGACTCATTTTATTAGATAATCTTTGAAGTCAACTTTAAAATTCCTATAGAATACATGATCATCTCTGAGGCTACATTTGTGGATCTCAGTTTGAGCAACTTTGACTGTATCCGGGAATCAGGTGATAGACGTTGTGGCTACACCGTCAGCCTCGAGGATGAGCTGGGCTGTGCTCCAGAAGCCAGCAGGCCACCCGGGGCCACGTGAGATGCAGAGAGGTTTGAAAGAAAAAGTGCAGGACACCCAGGTAGATTTCAAGTGAAGGAAAGCAATGAAGCTATTATTTGTATAAGCATGTCTCAAAATTATTCATTGCCTCTCTGATATTTAACTGGGTGTCCTGTTTTGTTTGTGTGTGTTTGTTTGTTTCCTAAATCTGACAATTCTGGCAAATGAAGCAACTGACAAAGGATTAATCTCCAAAATTTATAGGCAGCTCATGCAGCTCAATAGCAAAAAAACAAACAACCCAATCCAAAAATGGGCAGAAGACCTAAATAGACATTTCTCCAAAGAAGATATACAGACTGCCAACAAACACATGAAAGAATGTTCAACATCGTTAATCATTAGAGAAATGCAAATCTACAAATAAGAAATGCAAACTACAATAAGATATCATCTCACACCAGTCAGAATGGCCATCATCAAAAAATCTAAAAACAATAAATGCTAGAGAGGGTGTGGAGAAAAGGGAACACTCTTGCACTGCTGGTGGGAATGTGAATCGGTACAGCCACTATGGAGAACAGTATGGAGGTTCCTTAAAAAACTACAAATAGAACTACCATATGACCCAGCAATCCCACTACTAGGCATATAACCTGAGAAAACCATAATTCAAAAAGAGACATGTACCTAAATATTCATTGCAGCTCTATTCACAATAGCCCGGAGATGGAAACAACCTAAGTGTCCATCATTGGATGAATGAATAAAGAAGATGTGGCACATATATACAATGGAATATTACTCAGCCATAAAAAGAAACAAAATTGAGCTATTTGTAATGAGGTGGATAGACCTAGAGTCTGTCATACAGAGTGAAGTAACTCAGAAAGAGAAAGACAAATACCGTATGCTAACACATATATATGGAATTTAAGAAAAAAAAAATGTCATGAAGAACCTAGGGGTAAAACAGGAATAAAGACACAGACCTACTTGAGAATGGACTTGAAGATATGGAGAGGGGGAAGGGTAAGCTGTGACAAAGCGAGAGAGTGGCTTGGACATATATACACTACCAAACGTAAGGTAGATAGCTAGTGGGAAGCAGCCGCATAGCACAGGGAGATCAGCTCGGTGTTTTGTGACCACCTGGAGGGGTGGGATAGGGAGGGTGGGAGGGAGGGAGATACAAGAAGGAAGGGATATGGGAACAGATGTATATGTACGACTGATTCACTTTGTTATAAAGCAGAAACTAATATAAATAAATAAATAAATAAATAAATAAATAAATAAAATCTGACAATTCTGGGTGCAGAGTCTTTCCAGAGGTCAGGAGGGAAATATCTGGTGGATGATCTGACAATAATTTAACTTTAATGGAAAAATCCCTTACGCCTTGAATGTCAGTACACACATCTTCCTTTATCTCATGTCAGAGCCAGTCTTAAATAGTATATCTTTCAAATTGCTGCTTATGTCTCATTGAATGCCTGACAAAGCACAAAGAAAAATAAGGGGCCATATCTGGCATTTCTAAATTGATCTGTAATTGGTATTTTCCACTCATTCCATCGTTGTAAAATAAACGCCCCGACCAAGAAGTCCTTTGGAAGAGATGTGAGTCAGGCGGTGGTGGTTTGCAGAGAGGAGCCCAGGTCCGAGCCTCTGCCCGCCGTGCACTGCAGTGAGATAAGAGCCTGTGGAGCAGCAGAGCGAACATGTGACACTGCACGTCTCATTGTGCATCATCGTCACCTGAAGTCCAGGGAGACCCACTGCCATCCCCGTTTTTACTGATGAAGTAACGGATTCAGAGCAATTAAATAACTTGAGCAAAGAGCACCAGCTCAGGAGCCTTGGAACTGGCAGAAACCCAGCTGTGATTGAGCAAGACCCCAGGGTCTTTCACGGCATCATGCTGCACCTGCTTAAATGTGAATTTTAAAATCTACTTTATTACATTAGTTTTTATTATTGCATATGATTTTCTCATATCATCATCACAGACATTTCTTAACACACCCCACAATAAAAGTTCCTGAGGGTAAATCAATTTCTCCTTTAGAATGAGGCCTCTTTTTAATGACACAGGACCCCTGCTGCTAATTAACCATGGACAATAGGTGAGCACAAGAGGTCACTGAAGTTGGGTAGGATTTGGAATGAAATGCACACGTGTGCGTGAAGAAAACACTGTATAACTCTGTTTGGAAACCCTTCTCTTCACTTTTAAAATAGTCTGAGAAAATGACCCTGGCTCTTTAATAATCGAAAGCTAGGCCCTGGCATTGCTTGGTTGTGAGGTGATAGAAGACGAAAACGATTGAAAAAATATGCATTAATTGACACAGAGCGGCTTTTCACCAGCGGCTCCAAAGCCTGGGGACCTGGCAGAGGACTCCTGAAGGCCTAGAAATCTCTCGACTGGGAAAGTCTGTCTTTGGGAACGGGTCTCCCTCTGATCTGATAAAATCCAAACCGTACGGATGGGAAGAAATTCCTCGATTCTGAAAAAGTAGTGTCAAAGATGGTTTCTATGATTAAAAAGAGTATTCAAGCAGTTACTTAGGAAAAAAATAGAAAGGCCGACAGACATCGATTTGTCTCTTCAGGCCTACTATTATATATACAGCACATAATCCAGTCTATTCTACCAAAGGCCTGCTGGGACCTTGTCCTGGCCCTGGGGACACAGCTGACTTCTCAGGAATTTGATGTTTCCGCTTTGATGTTGTCTATATCGCAAAACAAATGAGGGACAATAAAATGTCTTCTGACTGTATGCTCCGCTGGGAGGATTAAGACTGGACACTAAGATCTGCAGTGACCTGGTAGCTACTTCCTCTGGGGAGGTCAGAGAAGACCTTGCTGGGGGTGACATTTGACCTGACGTCTGCATGGCTGGAAGGATCCAGTCCATTTCAGGTGATGGGGGAGGGTAGGCCAGGCAGTGAGGAGCGTTTGAGAAGAGGTGAGGGTACCAGTGAGGCCTGGAGGTGAGCGACGGAGCACAGGGTAGAGGAGACACGCACTCCAAAAGCCTGGCTGTAGCAGCTATCCTGGGGCTACTCGTAGAGCACAGCGAAGGGAGGGAGTCTCCACGCTGGAATGGGAAGCCAATCCATGAACACACCTGTGCGTGGCTGACCGGGAGAGGATGACCCTGTCCCTGGACTCCTTGGTAAATACACTGATATCAGAATTCACAAAACAACTTGTTAGGTTGACTACAAACACGTGTTTAAGTCCACGCAGTTTTCATTTCCAGGATGGGCTTCCTGGTTCCCATCTCACCTGCCTCCTGCCTTGATGGAGCCCTGAAGAACGGCCTGAGGACCCCGCCTGGTGGTGGGGGGGTCCCGGGGCTGAAGCTGGGGTTCATGCTGCCAGAGTGAGCCCCCGGCCACCCTCCTTCAGGGACGCCGCCCTGCCGGCCCCTTAGGCTGACCGCTTAGGTGCTCACCGCAGAGGCCAGCTTTGACGAAGGTAGAATTCCATTCTGTCAAACATGAAATGGCATCACACATTCATTTTTATAGATAATTTTGCTACATTCTTGCAAAACCAGGCCCCACAAAGGGGAAAAAAATCTGCTTTTTTCCCTAAAATAAAGCAAGTTAAATGAAATAATATATGAGAGGCCTCTGTAATTACCCAGTTGCTCTCTGTTTTATGAAGTCTGTATATTGTATATTGGATAATACAACATATCATGTGATATTGTCTAATATTAGATGCGTAATAGAATGCTGATGTCCAGGGAGTCCAGGTGGTTTGCCTGAGGTCACAGCTCAGGACTCGAAGCAGGTGCTCTGATCCCCAAGTCTGTGCCTTTGCTGCTGGGATCCCATGGGCTTCACACCAGCTGTTGGCCTCAAGATGCCACTTTAAATCCCTATTTTGCCACAATCTGTGGACAGA
This sequence comes from Hyperoodon ampullatus, assembly GCF_949752795.1. Lineage (NCBI taxonomy): Eukaryota > Metazoa > Chordata > Mammalia > Artiodactyla > Ziphiidae > Hyperoodon > Hyperoodon ampullatus. The sequence goes on along the minus strand of NC_136925.1, from coordinate 88,512,639 downwards.
TACTCTGGAGTCTGTCTGTGATGAGCCATACTTTTGGACCCCAAGTCCTCCAAGTTTTTTTTTAACCAATCAATGATCATGCTCTGGTAAAACCACTTATGGTTACCAGGGGGGGACATGGGGGAGGAATAAATTGGGAGATTGGGATTGACATATACACATGACTATATATAAAATAGATAACTAATGAGGACTTACCGTAGAGCACAGGGAACTCTACTCAATACTCTGTAATGACCTATATGGGGAAAGAATTTTAAAAGAGTGGACGTATGTATATGTATAACTGGTTCACTTTGCTGTACACCTGAAACTAACACAACACTGTAAATCAACTGCACTCCAATAAAAATTATTTTAAAAACCACACAGTTTGTTCAAAAGCACTTTTCAGTCTGAGGGAATTCGGGGGCGTACAAGATTCAGACAGGCTCTAAGTGAAGGATCATTAGGGGCTGTTGCAGGACCACATAGAGAGGAATAATCTCACTGTGAATACAGGGGTTATGTGTTACATAATCCCCACCATGGCCCAACGGCTGGGGGCCGGCAGTCACAGAGCTCCTGGCATCCCCATGGCCTCTTTGCAGGCGTCTCAGCCCTGATGCACACTAGTGGCTCCTTGTGATTTAAAAGCACCTGTTTCCCATTCTCTGGATCTCCTGGTGTCCCTACACTTGGAGGGCGGGTTGTGTGCAGTGTTCAGCAAGGTGCCCTGGAGGCCGGCCGCCAGCTCCAAATCCCCTCTGCGTGTGCCCCTACCCTCTTCCCAAACAAGGAGATACAGTCACTAACTCACTGGGTTATTGAGCTATCAGAGGACTAAGTGAGACGCTGCATGAAAAGTGCTGATTTACCTGGAGCCTAACCAGGATCAGGTAAGTCAGGCTCAGTCCCTCCCAGGTGGGACACACCCTCCTGCCCCCAATGCCCATCCTGCACCTTTCACATCAGCTGATGGCACAGGGAGGAAGAGGGGGACTTGGCCAAGGACCCACCCTTTCCTCTCGTCCGGGGTGATGCTGCCACAGGAGCCACGTGGCAGCTCAAGCACGGAACTGGCTTTATTCTAGTGCAGGGAATCCAGTTTTTAAAAAGTCACTGGATTTAGTAAACTGTCCCCAAATGCAACGACAGCAAAAACAAAGAATGCGGATCCCAATCTCCCCCCGCCAGCACGCTCTGTCTTGGTGTGTGGGGCTCTTTTCTTAAACCCTTAACTGTAGAATTCCAGTTTTGTGACACTTGTAATTTTTGCCGTCTAATATCAAGATCAAGGTAATACTTTTTGGTTTCTAGAGAAACATGTTTTTCCCTATGTGGGTAACCATTTTGGTTTCATAAAAAAAAAATGACTTTTTAAAGCTAATTCTTCCCCTAACTTTATTGTTGGTCTTTGAGAGCTGCTCCAAAAAGCCCTTTATCCTCTCTAACTTCTCTCCACAACCTTGGTCCTCAGGCCCCCTGGAGTCTATGTATTCATCTCCTTCCCGCAGGTGATCACAGTGTCTGCTGACTCCATCTTCACTTCTTTCAAAAGAGTTTTCATATTCAGGACTGTTTTCATCCTACTAATTAGTTCATATAAATATTAACCCTGCAAAAACATGTATATATATATATAATGAATATATAATTATACATATTTTATTAATATATATGAATGTACATGTTCACAAGGGACAATACAATTAGCCGAATTTCTTAGGAGCCCAATAAAGGGCTTTTCTCATTGTATATGCTCAACAGATGATTTCTAAAGCATGATTTCATTATTTATGTGGTAGATTATGCTAGATAATTTTTATTAGCTATCAGCATTTTTTCTGAGTTCTTATGTTCTTCAGCCAGCCTTTCTCAACCAGAGTTCCACAAGAAAACTAAGTCCTGCCAAAAAGTATTTGTAACTATGTTCTTAATTTCCCCAAGTCTGGAGATGTTCTAGAGAGAAGAGAAAAAAAGTAATTTTACTGAAGACCAAGGATGCCTTCACGCACTGTGGTTTTTCTCTGCAGGACCCACTGGCTGAAAATGGTGCTTCACCTCCATCATGGGCCGTGGGCCTGGGGACGTTTCCCACGTGGCCTGGCCAGCAGGCTGTGGACGAGAGGCAGCACATGGACATAAAGTTGGCACCTGTATCCCTGCATGGTGACCCTGACTCCGCTCGGCTCCAGCAGTCGTTTCTGCATCTTCCCCACATGTCGGTGGAGGTGGCCTTCTGGACTCAGGCTCTTAGCTTGTGACCAAATGGACACAAACACACATGGCGGTCCCCGATTTCTGCACCTCCAGCTCTTCCAGTGGTTTCGTGGGCTCTTAGTTCTTGTTAAAGCCTAAGTTGGGGCTTCCCTGGTGGTGCAGTGGTTGAGAATCTGCCTGCCGGTGCAGGGGACGCGGGTTTGTGCCCCGGTCCGGGAAGATCTCACATGCCGCGGAACAGCTGGGCCCGTGAGCCATGGCTGCTGAGCCTGCGTGTCCGGAGCCTGTGCTCCACAACGGGAGAGGCCACAACAGTGAGAGGCCCGCATAACGCAAAAAAAAACCCCAAAAAACAAAAAAACCTAAGTTGGCTGGAAATATACGGCAGTGTTTTCTTTTTCTGTAGTGAACCTTGAAGAATGCCTGGCAAAGAAGTGTTCCCAGGCCAGGGCTTCAGGTCATGTGATTCCAACCTTAGACTTGGGGAGGCTTGACTTATTTAAACATGATCCCCTACTCATCATACAGAGCAGATTTTCAGCTTCTTAGGAGAGTTTTCTTATTACTTATTTGTCTGTTTTTCCTCCAACAAGGTTCTGGGATTATGTACTTAAGAGGACTGAGGAATTTCATGTTGCATATTTTCACTCCCAAGCAAGTTCTGTATCACAACAGCTTCTTCGTATCTTCTGGCCTCTCTCTCCTTTGTGGCCCAAGACTAGGGACACTTGGGCCTGGAGGGTGAAATATCACATCCATCCTTGCCCTGAATCCAAAGGCCCTTAGCTGCTTCCCTGTGAGAAGCTTCACTGGGAGATGTAGACTTTGGTTGCCACTGAAATGACTACCTGCCATCTTACTCATTGCCTTGGAAACGACTGAGAACAGGTACCCAGGAGCACCTGGCCCAGTGGATCCTAAAAGTCCCCTTTGCCCCTCTCTGGGGGCACGGAGTGACAGAGGGTAGCTTCTCAGACCCCCTTCCCTCTCCTGGAGTACAAATGAGACCAACGTCTCATTTATCTCTATAATTTCCTGCCATTTGTTCTCATCCCAAGGCCCTGAGTGTAAGAGGGTGGTGCCATGGAATCAGCTTCACCACTTAGAAGAGCCACCGTTTCCTTACCTGTGAACACGAGAGGTGTGAGAATATCCCACCAGTGTGAGTCATGTGAGGCTGTGTCAGGGGATGGCCTGGTCTGGTCCCACAGCACCTTACTTTGCATCCCATCCACCTCTGGGTTCCCATGCACCCGGCACATTATTTCTAGCCTAGAACACAGTGCAGTCTGCATGACAAGAGTCTGTTTGCCCATTGGACACACCTTCAAGATGGTAGACTCTTTGTTGGCAGACTTTGTGTCTTATCCACATTGGAACAGAGCAGATACTCAGTGAAGACTTCTGAGTGTCTGACTGAATAAGTTATAACTGCTCCTTCTGAAATGCATTTCTTCCCACACCACCAGGCAAACATTAACAACCTTCGTGCACCTAGAGAATTCCCCTCATCATCACCAATCCAGTATTGTTCCAAACTTCAGCCTTCTGAGAGTAAAGTCTGGAGGCAGGCAGTAGAGAAAGATGCTGGGAATTAAAAGCAAAATCACACTGATTTCACAGGCAGAGAATTTGTAGAAGGATAATCACACTTCTGCTGGAGGAGAGTGAAATTAAGGTGACTTTCTACTCAGGAAAAGCTATGATAACAGGACCTCTCATGGGGGTTTCTGGGCTCCTGAGCTTTTGGAAGTAATTTTCCACATCTTGTTCCAGAAAGCCTTGAAGCTGAGACACAGAGGAGCAAATAGAAACTGGGTTATTTCCTCACCGGACCGCAAGCCCCATGAGGTCAGGGTCTGTTTTTTTTGTACCTGTTCCCAGTGTCTGTCAGAGCACTGGGCCGTGGTGGGCACTCAACAAACTCTATCAGATGAATTAATCAATGAATTAATGGATCAGAATTATTTTAGGCTCCAAGCCACAGGAGCTAAAGAAGGAGAGCAGGTGAAGGAGGCCTGCCATTAGTAACGAGCTTTCTCTATGGCACATCTACCAAGACGCTCCCTGGGAAGGTCAGAATTCCACTTTCAGAACAGGTTTAAAGAGTAAGTAATTTGTAGCCTTGCAATTGGCTTAAACAGGTCAAAGCCACTGTTCCAAAGGACCGGCCGTGTGACATGGTCCCAGCAAGAGGAGGAGAAGAAGGCTGGGGCCCTCCCCGAATGCCTGCCCTTGGACTTCAAGGCTGACAACAGCAGCCCTACAGAGACTCCCTCCCCACTTCTCGCGGTGTGTCAGCCAGTTACCCAAGACAGAGCCACACCACTGCACCTATACATACGCCTGTGTGTACACACTTGCACACCTGCCTGCCTTTCTGGTTGAACCCTCACCGATACACTAATGTTATTCATTAGAAAGGACGCTGTTCTCACATAATGTTAAAAGTGTGCATTTTGGGGTCAGGCCAACCTAAGTTTGAGTCCTCATCTCCGTGTCAACTAACTGTGTGACACTGGCCAAGTTATGATACTCTCTGAGTCTGTTTCCTAATCCTGAGTCCTATTTCCTACAGTGGGAATAATATTTTTTCCCAGAGGGATAGTAACGTGATAATATATGTAAAGATCTTAGCTTAGTACCCAATTGGGTAGATACTGTCATCTTCATTACTTTTACCATTTCTTCCCCATCACGAATAAGAAGTATTACTTCAGGGGAAAAATGCATAAAATCAACTCTTTAGAAACCATGGAGTAAAAAAGGCAGAGAGGAAAGAAGCTGACAGCCTGTAACATGAGGCTCTGTCCTGTCAGGTTTCAGGTGTCACTCTGTGCTGAGAAGGTGGGTGGGGGTGGGTGGGGGAGGATGCACTAGGCAGGGGGAGGAGGAAGGACAGGAGGGGAGCAGGGCGGAGCAGTGGTGAACGCAGGGGGCTGGGGGGCGGCTCCGGCCAGCTCAGACCACAGAAGTATCTGCGAGATGGACCTCGTTGTGTTTGATCACCCTCGGCTACCCTCATTGCTTAAAGAAGGCCTTATGGCCACAAAAAACACACTTTAAAAAATTAATCTTCCTTCGTACATCCCAATATCACAAAAGCAAACAACCCAATCAAAAAAATGAGCAGAAGACCTAAATAAACATTTCTCCAAAGAAGACATATGGATGGCCAAGAGTCACATGAAAAGATGCCCAGCATCTCTAATCATTAGAGAAATGCAAATCAAAACTACAATGAGGTGTCACATCACACCAGTTAGAATGGCCATCACCAAAAAACCTACAAATAATAAATGCCGGAGAGGGTGTGGAGAAGAGGGAACCCTCTCGCACTGTTGGTGGGAATGTAAATTGATACAGTCACTACAGAGAACAGTATGGAGGTTCCTTAAAAAACTAAAAATAGAACTACCATATGATCCAGCAATCCCACTACTGGGCATATACCCTGAGAAAACCATAATTCAGAAAGAGTCATGTACCACAATGTTCATTGCAGCTCAATTTAAAGTAGCCAGGACATGCAAGCAACCTAAGTGTCCATCGATAGATGAATGGATAAAGAAGATGTGGTACATATATACAATGGAATATTACTCAGCCATAAAAAAAGAATGAAATCATGCCATTTACAGCAACATGGATGCACCTAGAGATTGTCATACTAAGTGAAGTAAGCCAGACAAAGACAAATATCACATAATATCACTTATATATGGGATCTAAGAAAAAGATACAAATAAATGAACTTATTTACAAAATAGAAATAGACTCACAGACATAGAAAACAAACTTATGGTTACCAAAGGGGAAAGGTCAGGGAGAGATAAATTACAAGCTTGGGGTAGCAGATAGACACTACTATATATAAAATAGATAAACATCAAGGACCTACTGTATATCACAGGGCACTATACTCAATATCTTGTAATAACCTATAAGGGAAAAGAATCTGAAAAGAATATATATATATATATATATATACACACACACATATATATACATATATATACATATGTAACTGAATCACTGTGCTGTACACCTGAAACTAACACAACATTGTAAATCAACTATACTTCAATTTTAAAAATATTAAAAAAAATAATCTTCATGGAAGTTCTCTGGTGGCCTAGTGATTAGGATTCTGGGCTTTCATAGGGAACTGAGGTCCTGCAAGCTGCACAGTGCAGACAAAAAAAAAAATTAATCTTCATGGAAAATGTGTGGTTATATTCTGACCCCAATTTATTGCCCACAATTTCTTCCAAACTTGTATTTCTGTTCATTTAGAACGCATATGGAGTTTCGTGATGTGCTGATCTCACACTCTGTGTAAGGTCTTGTTTGCTTGTTTTTTGCTGATCAGAGTTGATTCTTTTCTTCCGAGCAGCAGTCAACTGCCGAGGAGCTGGTTTGTTGGACTGATTGCTTGGTGACGGCTCTGAATCCATGTCAAAGGCCCAGCCTTATCCCATGACCATGGAATAGATGCCAAAGGTTACAAGGAGTTGTCTCCACGCTCCAGGCATAGCACCATATGACAATAAGTATGTGAAATAGAATTGTAAGGGATCAAAATGGAACAGTAAAAAAAATCTATTAAAACCAGGCCATTTGTTTTGCTGACTATTTCGGAGTGTGTTTTGTTTGTTCAGAACAGAATCTATAAATGTGCTTCCCTACCCACACCTGCCCGTGCTGTAAGGGAGGTCCCAATTCGGGGTAATTTCATTCTTTTTAGTGGAAGCAAGTCAAAGTGTAACCCCTGGGTTTGGGGCCACGCGCTCAGTTCCCTGTGGTGGGCGAGGTGACCACAGACTCTGCGCGCAGTAGGTGCAGCTAGGCCGGCACCCCTGCGGCATCCCCTCCTCTCTTGCCTCGTTTGTCACTTTCCCCTCCACGTGGTCCCACTGTTTTTCCTGCCCCGTCACACGGCCCCGATGTAATGCGTTTCATACATGCCCTTGGATATCAGTGTTTACACGTGAAATATTTAGTTTATTACATGTGTCTTAATTCACATAAGTGGGATTATGCTACGGGTCTTACCCCACTTCTCCTTTTTCTCCCTCTGAGTGGTATTTGAACTTGTGTCTCTCGTCCCGTCGTGGGCACTGCAGTCGGGGCTGCGACCGTGCCTTTCCCTGGCCCCTCCGGCTCCCACAGATGTTCTGGATGCACCTTCTCTGTGAGCTCCCCCGGACCCCGCCCCACCCCCCCGGACGCCACGGGAACCTGCCCTCGGGCTGCACAGCCACAGAGAAGCACCTGCCTCCCTGCACCCACGCCAGCTCTCCCCACAATGACGTTGTGGATCCCAGGAGTTCCCATCTCAGATCTAGATGACTGCTTATTCATCCCCTCCTGTCTTTAATTTATTCAACCCATTCCTGAACTCCTATATGTGCGCAGCGTTGCTCTGGCCAGGAAGGATGTAGAGGCTAAGAAGATAGAAACGGACCTTGTCCCTGTGGACGGTGAATCCTGGGATGGGGGGGGAGATAATACACACCTGGACGAATGATAAGGTGATGGCAGATGGTGGTGACGTCCATGAGGAAATAAAGCAGACTGGAAGCTCCAGGGCACCTTAGTGATGCATCAGCTGCCATGATCTCACTGATTAACTAATTGGAAAGGCGTGCATTCTGCGCCTACTGGATGCCCAGCCCGGTCCTCGGTGCTGTGGTATCCCCATGGTGAGCAGGTCCCTGTGGGCCAGGGCGCCCATTCTCTACGGGGGTAGAAACAGTCCACAAGTGTCTCTGGTTCCCTCAAAATCCACACCGGGCTGTGTGGCCTCAGGGGAGGGAGGAACAGAGGACACTTCATTCAGAGCCCGTGGTCGGGGATCCCCTGATCCCCAAAGAGCCCTGCTCTGGAACAGCATCTCCCAGGAGGCCCAGCTGAGCCCCTGTTCTGGCTCTCTGGGTGGGTCCCTCTCCTGACCTCGGCCCCCACCTTTGTGCTGCCTGAGCTCAACCCAATTCCACGCCCCAGTGGCTCCACCGCAGAGTCCTTCCCATCCCCCCTTTCGCTCCACTCTCTGACGGACTCTCAGCAAGCTCATCTGGTTGTGTAGCTGCCTCTCAATCAGGAAATTAGACAGTACAGACACAGAGTCAGTGCTGGCAGATGATTCCCTTTTTCAAGGTCACCCTTTCACGTGAGGCAGAATCGCTCCAACATCTGTTGCACTGTCTAGCTGGCATCCCAGAGGTGTTGAATACGGGCTCGCCTCCTTTTTAGGGAAACTCTGGGAGGGGAACATTGATGGTCAGTGCCACGGCTTTCTTCCCATCTCTCCTGGAGGAGGGTCATCTTCTCCTTGGAGAGAAAAGTCACCAGAAAGTCCTGAGCGTGGAGACAACTGACTGCTCCTTGTCACCTGGGTCCTAGCTGTCTGCACACCTTCAAGCCTGCTCACTGGATACCACCACTACATGTGTCTCTAGTACCTACATCCTCCACGTCTTCCAACGTTGGGTGGGATAGAGGGAAGAATCCCACCTCTCTGGTGATATACCTGCTTCCATCCAAGCAGGAACCCCAAGATGGTAACAAGCCCCGAAGGGTTCTGTCCTGACACCAGGAGTCCTTGGCGTTTAAAGAGCTCAATGTTAAATCTCAAGCAGCTGCACGACAGTCCCAGGCACTGAGGAGGAAACGTGCCGTGACGTTTCAGACGAGGAGCTGGGAGGACTCTGGAAGCCGCGGCTTCTCTAAGCAGCTGTGTAGCCTGCAGGGAGGTTGGGACCTGACTCGGGAGAGAGGACTCAGGGGTGGTGCTGTGACCATGGCTCTCAAAGCAAGACCTGAAGCCCCTCCAGAGCGGGGATAAGAAAGGAGCATGCCTCGTACAGGCTCACTGGAGAGTGACAAAGATAATGTAACTAAAGCACCCAACCCGCAGTCTGGTGCGTGACATCAAAATGCAGGATGTCTAGTTTTGCACTGGTTGCACCAACTCTGAAGAGACACAGGGGCTGTGATGGGAGCACAGGTGCTGCTGGTGCCTGGTTGTCTTTTCAGGTATTTCACAGGACGTGTTTGAGGTAGAGCTAGAATGGCGTGTTCTGTGCCACGTGCATCTCCCCGCAACCAACTTAAATAAGAAGGTGACACTTACAAGGAACAAACAGTCAGTAAATTCGATTATTCTCACCTCTCCCACCCACCCTGGATCTCTGCTTTGCTGGGAAGGGACTGGATGAGAACATAGCCCACTGATCTGTGTGATGTCTCACCCACCCCTTCCCTGCAAACCCCCTGGATCTGAATGCAAACTTGGAGTTCTGGAGACCTCAACATGGGATGGGATTTTGAAATGGGATAAAATGTGATGTAATATGTACACTGTGTATATAATATATAATGTGTCTAATTTTGGTAATGACAAGAGTCTGTCTAAAGCCTCTTCTTCCTGAGAATCTTCCCCACACATTTCTTAAGCATTACAGATGGGCTAGTGGGAAGAAACCTCACAAAGGAATTTTTCTTTCTGAACACAGAAAAAATAATCACAAAGGCCACCTACAGTTATGTAGGCAGGAGCTTAGCTGTTCAAGGGTCAGTGTGCAACCTTCCCGTCTGGCTGGCCTCCTAGACTCTGACACTTTGGTGTTCTCAATTTCTTCACAGCTCACTGTGAGAAATGGATAAATGGTCTCAGGATACAGATGTTTGCCCCAGAGATATGGCACTTACATTGTTAATTGGCTACAGCTCGAATAAACATGTCCAGAATCACGGAGCCCTTCCCCATTCCAAATTAAAATCTCCCCAAATTTCCCTTTAAGCAAAACAAGGTCTGTGTGTGTTTGTGTGTGTCTTACAATTTATTTCTTTCCTTTGCATAAATTCCTATGCACCTTTCTTTAAGTGTTCAAAGCAAGCCCCATTTGTCTCATGGAATTTTGTTGTTCCTCTGCACTTAGGGGTCGGTATAGAATGACAAACTTGAAAGATGCTAAAGTAGGAAGCACCAATGTAAGCTCCCCTTAAGGGGCCTTATTTTCAAGGCCAAAGACAGGACCACGTGACTCACCAAGTGGCTGTCTCCCCACATGTGGGTCCAGGAGAGGCTAAGGAGCTCTCTCCTTCCTAGATGAGTAAGAAAATAACTTCCTACAGGATCCCTGAATGACCTTGCATGTGATGTGGATGGGGATAAATTCAGAGGCTTTTCCAGTCTTTTCTTTCCTCCGCGTTCTCTCTGTGTTGTCAACCACAACGAAAGTGGTGAACCATCAAAACGTGAAGAACGGCTCGTTCCGAAGATTCATGAGGTCACTTCTAGCTGAGTTAATTGTTAGAGTGCACATGTTTTGCTTTTGTTGGTGCTGACAAATTTCTTCCTAAAAACATAATTTCTGGGTTTATAGACTGAGGACATGTGGGAAAAAGCAATTATATATGAGAAAGATATTCACAATGTATTGTATCTTGTGTTATTTTGAGGGTTCCATAATGAAGCAACCATTGCAAAAAGCAGAAATCCTAAGCAATGAATAATTCATGAAAATCTTTTTCTCATTATGTGTATAAGGCTCCTTATTACATTACCTTTAATTCTCCATCCCTTCCTCCTCATTTTTACATAACCGTTTAGAATAAATTCCAAACTCTGAAGCCCAGTATCAGATCTCCGCTTGACTCTGGTCCCCCTGACTCACTCACCCCACAGCCTCCCTGCCGTCGCTTTCCCACAGAAGGGCTGAGTCACTTGGGTCTGCTCTTTACCTGGCGCTCAGCCTCATCTCGGAGACGCCTAGCCTTTCACCATCCCATGGTTTACAGCACCCTATTTCCGCCTACAGTGTAGCATGACTAATGGCGCTCTTGTTCTTACTTATGAACTGTACCATTTCACTAGAATGCTTAAAAAATCTACGAGCATGTCAGTCTTTTTGCACAGCTGAGTTCCCAGAACCAAGCATACGACTCATCACAGAGTTGGGATGAAATTACTATTTTTGAATAAATGAACTGAATGTCCTGACCACCTTCAAACAGCAGAGGTAGTGCTGGATGCTGGGAGTCCTAAACTCCAAAGAAGACTTATGAAGGATATCAAGAGAGAAAAAGGAACTATACCACCAAATATTATGAACCAGAATACTGTAACCTCTGGATCCCAACATGATAGCAAAATAACCCAAGTTGCTGGATGCATTCTGCATGCAGTCCTGAGGTGTCAGAGATGGAGAAGGGGGTGACGGGTGTGAGAACCAGGAGAAACCGTGAGGGAGATGGCAGGGCGCTGGGTGCAGTAGGAGGGGGAGAATTGCAGGGACCACAGGCAGTGCTTTTGTGAGCGCATGTAGAGGTTTTAACTGTTTTCTTATTTCTCTACCAAATTTATAACATGAAGCAGAAAATGCTTTTTCCAAAGAAAGCATCAGGACCAATGAGAAAAGATGGGCATTTAGCAGATGCTCTTAAGGGAAACTGGTCAGTTTATTAACAAAAATATGTTGGAACTTACCTCATGCCACATTTGATGAATGCCAGATGGATGGAAGCTCTAAATGTGAAAGCTAAAATTTTTTAAAGAAATAGAATAAATGTAAGAATATCCTTGAGAATTTGGGGTGGGAAGTCTTAAATGAGGTGTCAAGGATAAAACAAATGTTTAATTTATTGATATATCAAAATTAAGGATTTATTTTCAATGAAAGGTGACATTGAGAAAATTAAGAAAGGTAGTACACTGGGACAAGATTTTGCAATGTACAAAATCATTAAGTGATTAATAATGGGTGAGGATCTATCAGAACCAGAAATATCCCCAACCCCCAGACAGCATAATTGATTAAAAAGTGGATTCGGACAGGCGATTCACAGAGGCTGAACTCCTGTGGCCAACAGGTGTGTGACAAATGCCAAATCTCACTGGTAAATAAGGTTGAGAGTGCACTTTTCCTTCTCCCCAGATTGCCAGAAATTAGAGAAATGGGTCATGCCAAGCATTGGTGAGTATGTGAAGAAACGAGAATTCCCGTGAGATGCTCATAAACTGCTTCAGCCATCTCATCTCAGAAAGCATTTTAACCGAATGGAATTAGCTTGTGCGTTTCATGGAATCTGACCATCCTGATCCTGGGCAGACATGATGGAATTCATGACCACGTTGCTTGGGCTCCCAAGAAGTTCCAGGTGGCTGAGATGACTTGGGGAACCATTGACAGAGGTGGAGTCAAACGTTGTGGGATAACTAGAAAGGTGTTAATTCAACACACAAGGTACCAACTACAAGGAAATAGGTGCACACTCACTGATGCTGACCTTTTAAGATGTTATGCTGAAGTACAAGAAAACCAGTGTGATGTCCATAGGACAGTATAATCCATGTCAGTTAAAACCACAGAAATGCAAAGAGCAATCATAGTTAAGGGAAACTTACATATCCAGGCACATACTAAATGCATTACAGTTGTGTTTGTGGGAAGAGCAATGGTAGACACACATCAGAACCAACAGGCAAAATGCCCAAATAGCACTTCATCCTTAGAAGTTTGCTGGGGGCACGCCGGTGGACCGACTCAGTCTTGGATCCCATCAGCTTGTCCAGATGCATTTTCCTATTCCACCAAGGAAAAGCGTACGTTGGCAGCCAGTGCTGAGCAGGGGAGAAACAGGGAGGATCCTCGAAGGAAATGGCTTTGACAGCTGCTAGAATGTCCCCCAAATCCCCTTCTCGGGGCCAGTGAGCCATGAGCAGCTGTTTCATCACAATCATCCTGGAGTGTTGTCATGGCCAAGGCTTTACTCTAGAAAACCCCAGGAGCCAGATAGAGCCGGGGTGCAGCAGACCCACGTTGGACGCCAAACACCGTAAACGAAAGTGGGGTCTGGCCGCTCACCACTCAAACGCCAGTAAAGAGGTAAGGTTGGTGGAAAGGAAAGTTTGCTTTATTTTGGCTGCTGGCAGCTGGGTGGGGGGAGGGCAGACCCCTGTCCAAAGGCTCCCTGCCACTGACAGTCAGGGGGCAAGAGCTTTTATAGGCGAAAGGAGGGGGTTACATGAAGAAACAGCACAGTCAGCTCTGACAGTCATCTTGAAATTGGTCGTGTGGTGGTCTGGTCAGCATCATCTTGATTGTTTTAAGTACAGTTAATCTTCATTTCCAGGGTCGGTTTGTTCCCATTTCCTTGAGGCCAGTTCTCGGAATTGTGGTGGCTTATGTCATGGCTACAATCTGGTCATCGTGTAGTTAACTTCCTCCACCTCATAGGGGTTTTCGGTATCTACAAGACAGCTCACAGGATATGGCTCAGAATATTATCTATAGCCCTTGAGGAGGAACTAAAGGTCCTAGTCTTTGCTTAATGACTAAACTATTATTATTTAGTGCTGTTGGACTGTTTTCCTTTGCTTCTGCATTTTCTCACTTCTCTGATTAAACTTATTCTTTGGCTAAAGTTTTTCCACAGACAAAAGGCAGGCTGAGGACATGGAGGGCATAGACCATAGGGGTCCTGCTCCGTTTCATATACACCATATCTCCTTTATCAATTTATCCATCTACGGACACTTAGATGTTTCCATATCTTGGTTATTGTGAGTAACGCTGCAATGAGCGTGGGGATGCAGATAGATCTTTGAGATCCTGATTTCAATTCTTTTGGATAAACACCCAGGAGTGGGGATCCTGGATTGTATGGTAGTTCTATTTTTAATTTTTTGAGGAACCTCCATATTGTTTTCCATAGTGGCTTCACAAACTGGCATTCCCATTAAGTGAAATAAGCCAGTCACAGAAGCACAAATACTGATCCACTTACATGAGGAATCTAGAAGAGTCAAACTCACAGAAACACAGAGGAGAAGGGGGTTGCCAGGAGCTGGGGGTGGGGGGGGATGAGAGAGTTGCGATTCTGGGCTTAATTCTCTGTTTTGTAGGATAAATAGGTTCTAGAGGTCTACTGTACCAATGGTGCCTAGGGTCAACGACTCTGTACTGTGCATTTTAAAATACTCTGAGGAGAAACCTCTTGTCAAGTGTTCTTAACACACACACACACACAAAATCATGAAAGAACACAAGAAAGTTTATGGAGGTGAGGGATGTATTTAGTACCTTGATTGTGGTGGTAGTATTGTGGGTGTATACAGATGTCCAAACTCAAGGAAATGTGTACATTAAATATTTGCGATCTTTGTATATCACTTATGCCTCAATAAAGCTTTTTTTAAAAAAGATCTAGCTTTAGACACACAGTAGGATTTCAATGAAGATTAGTCCTCTCTCTTCCCTGGGGCCATTCCCTAGGAAGAATCTTTATTAAAACTGCTGATTTTAAGGTATGAGTTTTTCCAGTGGAAACTGTAACATTCCATTTTTCCAAACTAATGATGTCATATTTCAGGAAGCAGTGAAAAAGCAAATTCCAGGGCAACCCATTTTTGGTCAAAGGAAAATTCTAGAATGGAACACTATCATCTCAGTGTTGTCGATATAGATACAGCAAACTCCAGGAGCCAGGAGCAGGAGTGGCGTGTGGTTTGTACTGAAGCTGGGGACCGTGTTTTATTCCTGCCTCTGGTTTCCCTTGGGCGTGAAATAAGGTCATAGCACATATGCTATGAACGAGTCTTATTTGCAAGTCCATTTGTGCAGACAGGTAAGGAGGTGAAATTGTGACAGTAGTTTATTCAGCAGAATTTCAGACTAGTGTTGGAATTTCAGAAAATCATTTGAAGAAAAGACAGGAATGCACCCAGCTGCAGGGAAGAGCATGTTCCAGGCATGGAACCAGTGCTGGAGACGGGCTGGGCGCTGAGGGATGCCGAGTCCTCTGAAACTCCGCTGGTGTAGTTTCTTCCTTCTCCAGAACAAGGATTCACCATGTCAACCTTTTGGACATCATTTGGGTCTCATTCAGCGAGACCGTTTTCACCTGCAGGGAAGTTTAGTTGCAAATTCAGATGGTCATAATAACTTTGAACGAACTGAAAAATATGCGAATCTCATCACTTCTGGACTGTTCTTCCAAGGAAAAATTAAGTGGTGCAGTCAGGCAAGACCAGCCTGGAAGCCAGATCTTGTTTTCTTCTTGCCTCATCTTGTGCCTTTATAATTCTGATGCTCTTCAAGGTTCAGTAACAGAGTATCTCTCCAGGTCAGTGTTTCCTCAAATGTCACCCACTAGCCAGGGCCACAGAGGGTTCTGGTTTAAAATGAAGATTTCCATATCCTACTTGTATCCAGTGCATTGGTTTCCTAGGGCTGCCTTCACATATTACACAACAGGGGCTAAAACAACAGAAATGTATTCTCGCATAGTTTGGAGACTAGGAGTCAGAGGTCAAGGTGTTGGCAGGGTCACTCGCCTCTGGGTGTCCTGGAGAGCATGCAGTTCCCCCTCTTCTCACACTAATAGCTGCCAGCATCCTTGGCTTTTCCTGGCTGGCTGTGGTTTCCGTTTTTATTCCCTTCACGTCTGCCAGTGTCTAATCTCTGATCTCCCTATCTCCCTCCCTCTTGTGATGGCTTGTAGGGCCCGTCTGGATGATCCAGAATGATCTCATCTCAAGATCCTTGACTTAATCATGTCTTCAAACTGCTATTTCCAAATAAGGTCCTATTCACAGGTTCCAAGGATTAGGACGTGGACGTATCTTTGGGGCCACCATTCAGCCCGAGGAGTCAGAGGGAAGAAACACCTAGAAATAGGCATGACATTGAGACAACCTGCTGGGGTGATGTTTTGTGTTCCTGTGGCTTTGGATCTCACGTGAAGGCTGAGGATTCCAAAATTCTCTCCCTAGCCCAGAACATGTCTCAGAATTCCCAAGTCATACATATCCAATCACCAATTAAAATGTCTTAATATGTTTCAAAAAAATAAAAATAGAACTACCATATGATCCAGCAATTCCACTTATGGGTATTTATCCAAAGAAAATGAAAACATTAATTCTAAAAGATATTCATGCCCTCGTGTTCACTGCAGCATTATTTACAGTAACCAAGATACAGAGGCAACGAGACTATAGATGGATGAACGGCTAAAGAAATTGTTATACGTACATATATATATATATATATATATATATATATAAAATAATTATTCAGCCATAAAAAGAATGAAATCCTGCCATTTGTGACAACACAGATTGACCTTGAGGGCATTATGCTAAATGAAATAAGTCAGACAGAGAAAAACAAGTATCATATGATCGGTTATATGGGAAATCTAAATGCATACATGAAAACCTGAGTTCATAGATACAGAGAATATATTGGTGGTTGGGGGAGGCGGGGGGTGGAGGAGTGTTGGGAGAAATGGGTGAACTGGTTTTTTTGCTTAGTTTAAATGAACTGAATAAAAAAAGAGAATTAGGAACGCCTTTAAAACAGTAAATATCCATGTAACTGATCACTAATCAATTTTTAAAGGAGCTAGGCCTGATATACCTAATTCAACCCCTTCTCTCAACAGTCTTGAGACTTCTCTTGGGATATAGATTGACTTTTGAATAATTCACGCACTCAGTTCAGAAAGGATTTAATAGGTAAGACGCAACTTGTTCTACTGTTACAAGTTAATTGACTTGACTGGCCTTGCTTGTGATTCTTTTCCTAAGCTGAACATTTCCCTGATCAGTTTATTAGGCTAAACAACTCAGGCTTTGGTCCAGGGAAGATTTTGACCCCTGGGACCCTTCATCACCTTCTAGAATCTACTGCTCAGTTTTGTCTCCGAGCACAGGCTCATGAGATACACCTTTGACTCCGGACAGTAAACACACCTGTAAAGTCCTGGATGTCACCTCTTTAATGCTCCAGAAGCACCTAACAATCTCCCTCTGGAAGCAATCTCTTCTCCCGTTCCTCATTTTTCTGTGCCTTTACTACTTTGTCTACACCTTAATTATTTATTTATTTATTTATTTATTTTGTGGTACACAGGCCTCTCACTGTTGTGGCCTCTCCCGTTGCAGAGCACAGGCTCCGGACGCACAGGCTCAGCAGCCATGGCTCACGGGCCCAGCCGCTCCACGGCACGTGGGATCCTCCCAGACCAGGGCACGAACCCGCGTCCCCTGCACCGGCAGGCGGACTCTCAACCAATGCACCACCAGGGAAGCCCCCAATTTATTTGTTTTTTAAGCAAAGAAAATTCGTTTTCTCATTCCTGGTCTGTTTTCTAAAATAATTTTAAATAAATTAAAAAAAAATCTTACCAGCATTTTAAACGTAATACATCAGAAAGTGCACATCTTTGTGTCGTTCCTCTGAAACCACATCCTCTGCAGTTCTAATTCTGATGTGCTCCCCCTCCACAAGCCAGACACCCTTGAGCAACCTCTGTGTCTCCCTTCCCTCCAACCCATCAGCAGATCTTGTTGATTCTTCCTCCAAAATACCCGGGTGGAAATCGTGACGTTCTACTTGAACAGAAAACAGTGCTATAGCTAAATTCCCCTTTCTCGTCCCTTTCTATTTGTTCCATCTGTGCTTTCATAGCAAGCACTTTCTCTTCCATCAGTTCTATAGATTCCGGTGTTTTTAAGGACTCAGTGCTCCCTGTCTTCCTGGGACGCAGCCCACTGACAGTTTTCTTAAATGGTCCACTGCCACACCCTGGTGGAGACCATGGAAGCAGCTCACCTTACAACTTCATAGCCTCTGATGAGCACCTAGGTTACCCTACTGTCCTCTTTCACCATTGGTGATTCGGAGGTCAGGGTTACTTTTGTGTCTTACATCAGCTTACCCCCGACTTTAATCTTTTAGTGTCTTTCGCAGCAGTATCTACACAACCCGGACTTCTTAGATTGCTATGCAACGTCTCCATGACCCACCCCTGCTCTTGTCCCATCCCCAGTATCCCTGACCGTCACACTTGATGATTAAGCTCCAGCCACATGGACCTCTTTCAGTTATTCAAGATGCTGAAAAACTCTTTCCTGTCCTAGGGAAGTTAACAATAGGATTCCTTAATGTTCCATTCTGTTCTGGAATGTTCATTTCTTAATTCTTTCACTCTTTTGTGAATAGTTTCTTCCCGTCTTTCAAATAGCAGCTATGCCTTTCTGTCACGGCATGTGAGTTCTTGTAATAGTTATGAATATGCTTGTTCACTTGGTTACCACCTTCCTGAGCTATTGATATTTTTGAATGAATAAATGATGTATTCACTCGACTAGGAGCTAAGCTGTATCTTCATGACCAAACCAATGTGGTCTGATGGACAGCTTCTGGGACTGGTAAATGTGAATGTGTCTTATAACCAGTGAGCTATGTTTTGTAGAGAATATTTGAGGAACTTCCCTCTCTTTCTATAGATGGACATAAATGTATTTCAGTTTTATAAATGGTTAAATATATTATCTGAAAAAAACTCACAAGGTGATTCTGGAAAGGCCTTCTGAGAGCACTGCAATCCACCAGGTTCATCTCAGGAGTAGGTGGAGCTCTTGATGGAATATACAGCATCAGGGCTCCCAGGCTGGGCTCAGAAAGAAAAGATGGGAGCTCTTCCTCCAAGATCAGTGGAAAGGGCTTCTACTTATAATAATGGCTGAGTAAGCTTCTTCCCTCCGATAACAACAAGAAGCTCTCTTTTGTAGTTGTCCTTTTATCAAACTACTTTACACACACAGCAGCAGCAGCAAGTATGTGGAGGAAATGGAGAACAATCAGAAACAGGCACATTCTGGAGAGGGGTCAACAGCTGAAGGAATAAAGTGGCCAATGGCATTGGGCAATGGTGTGCTTGTAAATCGACCTCCCACCAAAAAAAGAGAGAGACACCTGATTTGTAAAGTTTGTCAATTTTCATGGTGTAAATACTCCCACCATGTCTGATTTCAAACTACAAGTGGTTTTACCATCAGAAGCTCAGAAAACTGCAGAATGCTTGTCAGTCATCTCTTATGAGCTGATGCAAGCTGGCTGGAGCACATCACAGGCAGTCATGGGCTTCCTCTTTTAATGGTTTATGGCATGAAGGCAGACCAGGCTTATAGCATGCCCCAAAGCTGGCAGATTTTGGAGAGGAATTATCACCTGGAGAAAGGGAATTGCACTGGATGAACTTCCAATCTTCACTGCTTCTGGCTTGAGGGCAGGCCTCAGTAGACCTGTGGGACAGCTGAAATCCACCTGAAGAACCAGAGGTTAAAATGTGGGGCAACCATAGACACAGCAAATTGGAGGTAAATCCTTGGAAGGAGAGACGGAGAAGCGCATCCACAAATTTTGTGTATAAACTCTGCCCTAATGTATCTTCTCCCTGGACCTTGTATATGCAAGGCAGACTCAGTAGGCCAGCTAAGGATAGGTGAAGTGAATTGGGATTTGAGCTGCCATTCAAAGGCAGTGTCTGCAGCGTGATTCCCACCAAGATACTAGCAACAACAGCAACGACAACAGAACACTTTTCAGAGGAATATAACAAAATTCAGAGTCTGAACAACATAATATTTACAATGTCTAAGGCTGAATTCAAACTTACACATCCCTCAAAGAAACAGGCAACTATGACCCTGTCTCAAGGGAAAAACTATCAGTGGAGACTGACCCTGATGTTGCACCTGGTAGACTTTAAAGCAAGGATTCAAATCCTGTGCTCAGTGACAAAAGGAACATGTGCTCATAAGGAATTAAAATGTGGGATCAGATGTTACAAGAGACTTGTTAGGCGAGGAGCAGAAGAAGGAGAGTGCGGGGATCTTCAGACCATGACGAGGCCCAGCTCCCGCTGAAGCAGGAGAAGAGGAAAGACTGGGTCAGAAGAGACCCCGAGCACAGCGTGGTTCTAACAGAGCTGCAGCCAGGCTGACGGGGAATCCTCGAGCCCATCCACATCCACAGCAGGTCTCCCAGAAAGGACGGTCTCAGCACCGCCCCCAGCTCAGGTGCCAACTAAAAGCAACTCCGTACAAACAGAGGGGCGTGTCCAGAGGGGCAGCCAATGGGGCTTGGGTCCACTGCACTTCCCCCGGGAGGGGATCTGAGCAGCCACATTGGGGACTTCAAGCCATTTATTTAGATGACCTCTCGCTTATTTGTTCTTCAGCTTCTTTTTTTTGGCTTCGCTGCTCGGCTTGCGGGATCTTAGTTCCCTGACCAGGGACTGAATCCCCACCCTCGGCAGTGAAAGTGCCAAGTCCTAACCACTGGACCGCCAGGGAATTCCCCTGTTCTTCAGCTTCTTACACATTCACCAAATTTAAAATGGCAATGACTCCATTTCTTATTTACTGAAAATCTTCTTGTATTTTTTTCCAAGTCTGCCTATTCATTTTTCTTGGTTTATTTTATCATAGTTTTTACGTTGTCTTTATTTCCTTTAATTATTTTAAACAAATTTGTTGTAAGTCTCTATTCAATATTTTTCTTTCATGTTCCCTGAGATGTAATTCTTACTGAATCTGTTAGCTTTGTACTACGATGTACTGTTTCCTTGTTTGTTTATCAATTTTTATTGTGAGCTATTTTCTTTATTCAGGTTTCTTTTTTTTCCTAAAGGTATAATATACCACTTGGTTTATCAAAGAGTCCCCTCAGGATGTCATTTTATTTGCTTTTGTTGTGTACTCCAGGAATATCACTGGCTTGGACCAACTTTTGTATTAGTTTCTTGAACACGGATACCCACAAGCAGATTCTAAATCCATTTAGGTATCAGCTTAAACTTCAGTTTCAATTCCCTCCACCAGTGGACAGTGTGGAGAGGTTTCTCATGCTGCTGGATGTTAGTCCATGTTCACTTCAGAGGTCCCAGCCCTGAGGGTCCAGGACCCTCCCTTTCTTCCAAGCTGAACAGCAGACATGGTTGTTACCTGTCCAATAAACCTGGTGTTACACATTTGCCAAGAGAAACCAGGAAGTTTCAAAGGAAAATGTGGAGACAGCATTTTGCTTTGTTGGGTGCTTTTGCTATGGGAGGTTTTCAGAGCTGTCTCTCTACCACAGGGCAGAAACCAAAGAGAAAGGGTCACAGATTTGCATTTTAGAAAGACTGCAAAAAGGATGGTGTGGACAGGGCAGTTAGGACTTGTCACCAGCTACGCCCTGGACCCGCATCAGAGCAAGAGGGGAGGAGGACTTTGTCTTCAGCAGTGGCAGTGGGACTCATGGGAAATCCAGAATTCAGAATCAGTAGTGCTTTCTCGAAGCAGAAGCTTCGACAGAGAAGGGGAAAAGGCCGCACGAAGAGGAAACCTGTGGGAAACGTCTGAAGACCTGGAGCCGGGTCGCAGGCTCGAATCTGAGTAGAAGACGGCCTCCTCCAAGTGGGGATGGAAGAAGAAAGGGCTGGCGGAGCAAATAAGCACAGGAGACGGAGCAGCCCTTTTTCTTGCGGACCAGTTCGTGTTCCCAGCAGGCAGGGAGCTGCCGCGTGGCAGGTGCCTGAGCCTCACTTGGCAGCGAGGGCGGGCGCAGACCTGCAACTGCAGGTTCGCAGAGAACAGAGACGGCATCTCACCAAACTTCGTTCACCCGTGTTCATCGGAGAAGTCCGTTCAGGCCTTCGCAGGCGGCTTCGGGTGACACAGCCCACACCACACAGCTAACTGGGGGAGGACCAGACTATACGTTGTCAACAACTGGAAATGTTACTGTTTTGATCTAATGGCATCAAGTGTTTTTGACTCTGCGAGCCCCTGTTATGAAAAAGGGAGAATTCTGAGGGGAAGGGCTGAGGGCTTTGGAAGCCAGCACATCAGGCCTACATCCAGCCCCGAGCGAGGGCCAGCCCTCTTCCCTCTACATTGAGGGTTTGTTTGCGGGGGACACACAGGCACATGCACACACATGAACACATGTCAGCACACACACGAACACGTACCCACATGAACACACACACCTGCACACACATGTACTTTCCATCAGAGACTGTGAGCTCCATCAAATCCTTTTGGATTCTAAATAAATGTTTAAATGTATGTAACGGGGACTTTCATGGTATCTTGTCAGCTTTCTTCAGCCGGCTTGTTTCGGGGATGAACCAGGAAGCCACACGCCTGGAGAAGCCAACAGGATGCCCTGACACAGTTTGTGTGGGCAGCATCTAATGTGTGGACCCTAGAGCTGGACCAGCCCCAAAGGATGGGCCTGCAGTGCCTCCCGGTGGAAATGTCTGGCCACTGCACCAGGAGGGAGGGGGCACCTTCCCGGGATTTGCGGGCCTTCACTAAGCTCATTCCATTGATGGCCGGGTCTCTGAGAGACGACTAGTACTTTCTGGGACAAATGCCAAGGCTGAGGTCAGGTGATCTCCAGAGGCTGATGGAGGGGGAGGAGTGTGTGTGACCCGTCGCGACCTGCTGATGGAGGCTGGCCGGGGAGACCCAAGGTGGAGGTGGGCAGCAGAGCGTCTGTGAGAAGGAGCTGCCCCCTGTGCCCTGGGCTGTGACAGTGACCTTCCCCAGCGCGCTCCCCCGGGAACAATGGCAGCGGCCTGATCCGCCTTTCCCTTAGTGAGGCCCTGGCTTCAGCACCAAATGCGCGAGCCGAGGGCCAGCCATTTGCAGGTAATCGTAGTCTTTCTCCTTATTTATTTGCCTCTTTGGATCGAATTAAAAGAGACCAGAACTTAAAAGGGATGACCAGGTAAGGTGGCATAACTTCTCTGAGGAAAAGGGGGAAACGAAGCAAATCAAATTGCCAAATTCTTTTAATTGGTCAGAGTCCTCTCCAGGGAGAAAGAGAGGTGTCTGGATTTGAGCAAAAAACGGGAGCCGAGGGAACAAACTTCCCAACCCCTGAGGAGGATTCACAACAAAACTTGGGATTTGAAGTCTACACAGTTGAGCTCCCAGGAATTAATGCATTAAAATGAAAATAAACATGTATAATTATAAAACATAAAAAGATAAAAAATAAAACTGTATTAGAAATGTATAAAATTAGAAAAATTAAAAGCAAAATAAGCATAAACTCACCAAATCTTAAAATATTAGAATCTGGGTTTCTTCTCAAAGTGTGAAATAAAACATCGGAAGAACTTAGCTTTGCGTCTTTGATGTTCAACCCAGGGCCTAGGTAAGGGAAAGCTGAGCAAAGCTGTTGCCCGCCTCCCGCCAGGGTCCCAGCCCAGGGCACTGCGGGCAGCTGCATCATCCTCAGCAGAAGCTTTGCAGCCACACTCGAGTGCTAGGTCACACCAGCGGCAACCGACGGCTCCTGTCACATGCCAAGCGCTGCCGTGATGCTCCTCCAACTCGTTCATCCTCACAAGGACCCATGAGGGCCCCTTCTCCTCACATAGCACGTGAGGACCTGGGCGTGCAGACCCTCCCTGGTCACAGGGTAGCCAGGCCAGAAGGTGCTGAACAGCCTGTGTGGAGTCCGAGCTGAGGCCGCTGCCCGCCCTGTCCCCTGGAACCCAGCCCAGGTCCAGGCGGAAAGTGGGTTGATGCCCTGTGCCCCTGTGCCCCATCCCTGGGAGGGGCCCATCTGAGGGGCCCTGCCCTGCGCTGCCCTCACGTGGTCCCAGGAAGCTCTGAGCCTCCGCAGCTGGATCTGCACTGAGATGCGCTGCAGGGGGGAAAAGCACACCGGACTTTCCTCCCAGCTCTGTTGGGCTGTAATTGACATGCATCCCATGGTGTGGTGGTCCGACTTACACGCTGTGGAAAGATCCCCACCGCAGGAATGGTTAGCTTGCCTCAGCTCGCAGAGATGCCGTGAACTCACTAGATTTCAAAGAGAAAGAAATGAAAGAAAACCGTTTTATTTATATGTGTTCGGTATTTTTTGTGGCAAGAATATTTTACATATATTGAGTTAAATTAAGTTTTTTATTAAAACGAGTGTCACCTGTTTCCCTTTACTTTTTAAACCATGGCTGTTTGTAAACTTTGCCTCCTTGGTGACACTGATTTCTAGGGGAAGATTCCTCTGACAGTCGGCCTAGAAGAAGAATCCGGGAAAGAGCTCAGAGGCCTCTCCTTTCCTGCTTCACCCTGGACACGTGTTCAATGAGGCCCCGAGTAGGACGTTCCCCTGGGGGTGGGGCTGTGTCGCTCACCCTTGAGTGAACACAGGGGTCCCCAGGGCCCCTAGTCACCCCTGCATCGTCCCTCAGGGCCTCAGCGGGGGCACCGCCAGACAAACCTGCTAACTAATGTGTTTTTCACTGTTGCCAATTAGTTTACAATGAAAACTCAAAGGCTGTGCAAGGAGACATCAGCCCTATGACAGGGGCTCATCTTCTATTTGTATAGGAGGACTTTTTCACCCAACCCTCAATTAGCTCTTTAGTTGGGTGATGACACTGACCCCCACTGCACCTGCTCGTGGCATGTTCCCAGCAAGGGCCACGGGTGGCACCTCTCACCCCTTGGAGCACCTGAGAGCTCATGATCCAGGAGACTCAGGGCCCCAGCATGGTCATCATCGTGTCTTCATTCTCCTTGTCGTGTGTGTAAACCTTGTCGACCCTCTGAGGACTTAGTGTGACTTGGACTTTTTTATAAACCAAAACACTACTTTAGTACAATTGTGCAGTTTTAAGTATGTGGTAGATGCTTATTAAACATTTGAAAAGCAATGCCTGGTGAAATCTATCCATGTGTGAGATGATTTTATTCACAGTGAGGGAGAGAAACAGACCACTGATTAAAAATACCTGTGGCCTCCCCAACACAGGAGCCCAGCAGCTGTGAGCTGAAGACCCCTGCGATCCTCGGGAGCTTAAAATGTGGGTGTATAACGTCCAATTCGGATTCTGCTTATTGCAAAGGCCTCAAGATATCTGACATATTTTTAACATATAGAATTAACTTCTGGGGTACTGAGATATACAGACTTGTTTAAAAATGGGAACTCAAAATATAACAGTTACTTTAAAACATTCTATTTGGAGCGTTTGTCCTTTTGGGGTATAAAACAAAGAAAATCATTAGTTTTTAAGTATGAACATAGAACATGTATTTATAGAGTTGATGTCTATAGTCAAATAACATTTGGAACAAAATATCAGTCAGGTTAGATATAAATGATTCAGAAGTCACATGGTTGATTATAATCAGTCTTATTTTTTCACAGCCAAAACACATGTTTAGTTTAGTTTTCCTTTTAAAAAAAATCTGCCACATTTACAAGCAGCTCAAGGTTGACTATTTTCCTGATATTATGTCCATTTGAGTCCTTGGTCTTGGACACATTTTCAACCTTAGCATCTCACCCCAGAGAGCAGAGGTGCTGCACCTGCTGCCCAGCACATGCCTCCCCAACCTGTCCCATGTCTCCCATCCAAGGGGTCTCTTCCCTGCCCTGGAGTCAGAGAAACAAAGTAAGAGAGGTGGGTGCAGAGGGAAGCCCAGTGCAGGGTGAGGACCCTCAGAGAGACGTGCCAAAGGCCCCAGAAGAAAGCCACCGTGGCCAGAGATCTGACGCCGGGATCTGAGAAGCAGACGGTCCAAATGGAATTACTCAAGTACGTATGAGTTTCCTGCAGTTGCTGTAACAAATCGCCCCACTCTGGAGCTGAAGACAACACATATTCGTTCTCTGACAGTGCTGGGGCCAGAGGTCTAAAATCAAGGTGTCAGCAGGATTTCCCTGCTTTTGGAGCCCTTGGGAGGGAATCTGTTTTCTTGCCTTTTCCAGCCTTGAGAGGCCCTGTGTTCCTTGGCCCTGTGTTCACGGCCCCTGCTCAGCATCAGGGATTATCCCTCCACCTCTAGTTCTCTCGTCTCATTGTCTTTTTCCTACCTCAACCCTCTTGCATCTCCTGTGTAAGGGCCCTGTGGGTACAGTGCACCCACCTGGAAAATTGGGATGACCTCCCATCTCACAGGGAGGTCCTCAACTTGGAACCTTTGTTTAATTTCCATGCAGAGTCCCTTTTGCCACATGAGGTAAAATATTCACAATTCCAATACGGTGTAAGACATGGGTGCCTCGTGGGGAGGATTACCCAGCCACCCACAGGGTCAGGAGGGAGAAAGAAGTCAGATGACCTCCAGTTTAATTATTGTAGGTACAATTTCTTGGCTCCTACAAGCTTTTCAAGAGTCTATGAAAATGCTTGATGTTTAGCATTACTTGGGAAAGACACATGCACCCCAATGTTCACCGCAGCACTATTCACAGTAGCCATGACATGGAAGCAGCCTAAGTGTTCATCGACAGATTAGTGGATAAAGAAGATGTGGTACATATATGCAATGCAATATTACTCAGCCATAAAAAAGAATGAAATAATGCCATTCTCAGCAAAACGGATGGACCTGGAGATGATCATACTAAGTGAAGTAAGCCAGACAGAGAAAGACAAATATCATATGATATCATTTATATGTGGAATCCAAAAAAACGATACCAATGAATGTATATGCAAAACAGAAACATACTCATAGCTACAGAAAACAAACCAATGGTTACCAAAGGGGAGAGGGAAGTGGGGAGGGGCAAAATTAGGGATATGGGCTCAAGAGATACAAACTATTATGTATAAAATAGATAAGCAACAAAGTCATATTGTATAGCATGGGGTAATATAGCCATTATCTTATAATAATTTATAATGAAATATGTGCAAAAGTACTGGATCTCTATGCTAACATAATGTAGTAAATCAACCATACTTCAGTGAAAAGAGGTTTGAGGTTTGAAAACAATTTTATTGTCTCCATGACAAGAAAGAACCACTACAAACTTGAATTAGTAAAGATTTAATCAGTCATCTACAAAAAGTTCCATTTCATCTATTCACAAACATTCATTACACTTAAGAGTGTTTGTAGGTTAGATTGTCTTCTTTGGGGATAATTCTCAAATAGACCCAGAGGTTAGCAACACCTCACAGGACATTATCAATTGAGTCAGATATCACACTGATCTTTTCAACTGAGTCAGATATCACACCAATCTTTTCAACTGAGTCAGATATCACACCAATCTTTTACAACACTTTTAAGACCTTCCACAGTTTTTACAGATACAAAGCCCAACATGGTATGGAGGTGAATTTATTACTTTTTTTAAGATTTATTATTTATTTATTTTACTTTATTGATTTTTGGCTGCGTCGGGTCTTAGTTGCGGCACGCGGGATCTTCGCTGAGGCAGGTGGGATCTTTTGTTGTGGTGTGCGGGCTTCTCTCTAGTTGTGGCGTTCAGGCTCCAGCGCACCGTGGGCTCTGTAGTTGAGGCGCGCGTGTTCCAGGGAGCATGGGCTCTGTAGTTTACGGCACGTGGGATCCTAGTTCCCCAACGAGGGATCGAACCCGCATCCCCTGCTTTGGAAGGCGGATTCTTTACCACTGGACCACCAGGGAAGTCCCTGAAGGCGAAGTTTTAAATCTTTCCTATACCATGGAGGAGGGGCACTCTGTAAGTAAAGGGTGACCCAAGACAGGACGGCAAGCAGCAGTGCACGGTTCTCTGAGGCAGGAGTCCGAGGGGGTAAAAAGTTCTTCTACCTGAACTGGGGCCTGGCCTTCCCCCCGTTTACTGCCATCCTTCCCTCGGAAAAAAGTCAGAGTTAAAAGTGAGATGAACATGGACGCCTGCAGAATCAGCTTCTCCCGCGGCATCACGATGGATGATAAAAGCAAGTGTACTCACGTGAGACTTGAATTCAAGGACTAAGCACCTTTTTACCACACACATACCTCAAAAACCAGAACCAAAGGCAGCCCCTACCCCCGACCTTCCCCAGGAGAGCTGACATTTCATCACTTGCCCTGATGCCCAGGAAGACGGGCACTTTGGGGAAGCCAAGGGCCTCCTGGCCCCAGGATGCAGAAGCTCCAGGGAAGCACCTGCCCCTGGACGGGGCGTTTCTGGGGCACCTTTGTGACCCTAATCTGGTGGCATGTGTCCTGGTCTGGAACATCCTTCAGGTGGCAGGTCAAGACCTGGGAAACCTATGATAAATGTTAGCCTGTGGATTTTATTTTCTTCCAGAAGAAATCCAACAAAAGCCACAGACAGGTAACCAGAAAAAATCAGACAAAAAGACCTTGGGCACTTAGATTCTAAACTTTATTTTCAAGTATTTTGCATCAGACTTGCGGGCAGAGCCCCAGACCGTTACTTGTCCCCTCCCTGGGCTGGTTCTCTTTCTCCATGGCCAGCCTTTCCTGTGATGACTCTTACCAGCCAGTACTGACCTCATTTCAATTACATAAAAACCGATTTTGGACATGAATCACCTTTTAAATATAAACTAACTCTGCAAAAAAGCCTTTCCACCACTAAATCTGTCTATTTTTCAGCCTTTAAGCCTGCTAGTGCACCAGTAAAGAGGTTTTTCTCTATTAAGAAAAAAAGAATCACTAACAGGAATGCAGAAAGCCCGTGGACACCTTATTTTTAGTGCTTCTTGACATTTTATTTTCTTGTAAACAACTGGTGGTGTGACAGGTATTTAAAATGTCCTCTTTGCAAACAGAAAAAGAAAGGAAGAAGGAAAAGGAAAACGGAGAGAAATAAACCACCAGAACACCATCGGCCAACAAATATTTATCAGCTTCGTCTGCCTGATGCCAAGCGGGGGCAGGTGGGCCGGTGGCCCTATTGCAAACCTGTGTTCACATTTTTCCGTTGGCCGGCTGCCTAAGATAACCTTGCATCAGATACAGAAAAACAAAAACAGCTCTTACTAATAAATCCTGGAGGTTATTTAGGAAGCCTGGGCCGTGCCCTGTGATGATGCCCAGGAGGTAGGAAGCTGGCTGCGTGTCCTCTGTGGGCACCGCAGGGTGTAAATCCTGTCATCTTAGCAGGACGCTCCAGGCCCGCCACCCCCTCGGCTGAAGCTCCGACAGCCACCATCTGGGAGGTCCCTTTGGTGGCAGCGTCCATTACTGGAAAGAGCACAGCCAATGTCTTGGGATCGATTCGTGATCAGCCCACAAAAAATAGTTTCCGGAAGTGCGTTTTTCTGCTTCCAGCCACCCCTCCCCCTCGCCAGCTCCTCAAATGATAAATCTAGCAACTGAAGTCAACAGCATACTTGTCGGAGGATGTTACCGTCGGGAGTGAAGGAGGCCGCATGTCACACAGCCGACAGACAGGCCGTAAACACAGCTTCATGCACCTCTGTTTAGTGAAAGCAGGGCAGGGCTGCGCAGCCCGAGGCCGAGAGTGTCCTGTGCCTCCGACACCAGTGGGCTCTTTGTCACCGGCCAGGGCGGGGGCAGGGAGGGGGCCCTGTTGTCACCTGAAAAGGTAGCCGTGGGTCACCACCACCATCCCCAGAAGGCCTCGGCCTCACCAGGATGACCCACGCGTGCAGGCCTGGAGCTGGCTCCAGAAATAATGCACACTGACTGGCTGGCTGGCAACGGCCGCCTGAGGGAGCAAATATTTACCCCAGAGGCACGTGTGCCAGCTGCAGCTGTGTCGGACTTCCGTGCCGTGGTCGCCGTGGGGCACTGGGGCCCCTCACACTGTCGGAGCCGAGCTGTCGGGCGGCTCGGGGAGAGCGTCCACACTGTCCTCTCTGCACTTTCCTAACCACCCCAGGAGGTAGGACTCGAACCTTGTTTTAAAAATTAAAACACACACACAGATTCACAAAGAGTAAATTACTTTCCCAGATCCCTGCAAGTGAGAAAAGGACAGCAAGACCAGCTCCACGGAATTTCAACCCACTCATCCTTGGACCTGTGAGTTCATGGCGATCTGGGCCAGTGAGGTCCAGGCGAGGAAGACCAGGGAGGGGCAGGGCTGGCAGCTCAGGGTTTACACAGCGATCTGCCTCTAGAGCCTCCAAAACCCCTGCCGCTGACCCAAACCAGAGCCAGAAGCCCTTGGAGCGTCCTCCATCCTCGGTCTGAACCGCGGTTCTGGGACTGCCGGCCCTGCAGCTCCTGCCCCGGGACTTGTCCGAAACTCCGCAATGACACGGAAGCTCGAACAGGCAGACAGGAGCGAAGAGGCTCCGGATTCCGTCCCAGAAGACAACAGATGAGCAATCAACCATCCTCCCACAAATAACAGAAGAAATGTGCTTGTTCCTGCGAAGTTCTCTAGACTCGAGTCAGCAGGAGAAAGCCACCCACCCGAGTGAGTCGGAGCGGTGCGAACACCAGGGGGCGCTGTCCCACCTTAGAAGATGCTCCCGTCCATTTTCCAGTTCCTTCTCACACTTCCCAGTGACCCAAGGATTTTGCAGTTATTAACACCATGATGTGTGCAAAGTTACTACAAGACAGATGTACTTTAAGCCCTCTTGACACACCTGGGTGTCTACTGAAGTATCTGATCAATTTGCAGTCATGTGAGTGCATTAGGGGTGGGTACAGGCTTTGACACTGGATGACTTAAGGAGCCCTCTTTAAGGAAAATAACCAAAGGACAAATAGAAAATTAGGGACAAAATAAGCATTCACTTACAATGTGGAAAAACACAACAAACTGTGCATCTCAACAATCTGACAAATATTCCAAACATAACAAAATCCATAAAAAATAATATGATATTTTAATTAACTAACTACATAATACACACCAATCTTCTCTCCATGTTCTACATACGATTTAACCTCCCTTTCATGCGTCAATGAATATTTTTCTATTTTAATGCCGTTTCCTCTAGAGAGAACAGAAAGAAAACTCAATTTCCATAGATGCATGAAATCTAATTTTATTGTTATTAACTGATGCTCATAAAACTTAATGGGACTTCACATAAGAAACACTTGTTTTATGTAACACCATTCCTGTTCTGCACATTGCTGACACTGAGATTTTGATAAATTCTACCTTGTACATTATAAATATATATTTTTTTCTACATACATGCTGTGTATTTATCATCGCCTTCTTAACAGAATGTTCTTGACAGAAGAGCTCTTCCGCTTTGACTAGAGTTAATTGAAACCTGCTAATAATCGAAGGACATGAGAATCGGAAGCTTCAGCAGAATGGCTTCCGGGACCTTTCCCTTCAAGCCTTGCTCCTCCCCGGGCCCCGGCCCAGAGGACAGGTCCACGCTGGGACTGGCCTCTGTCCTCCCCTTTGTGTCATGGCCAGATGACAGGGACAGCGGTTGGGAAAATACTCTGGAAGCCGTCTCTACACCGGGAAGACCAGCGGTAACTAAACTGTCCACAGAAGTGATGGCAAACCACGTGATGGTGCCCACAGCGTCCAAACTAAATGCATCGCCTACTCACCTTCTCTGAACTGAGTCCCCAGATGCCATGGTCTCTCTGTCCTGTCACCTGACACAAGGGGACACGAGATGGAGAAGACATGGGAGGGAGGGAGACAGCAGACTTACCAACTCCAGATTCTACACACACAGCACCCGATGGGCACATCGCCCCGCCCTGTCCCGGCATGGGCCCTGGAGATGGGGTCGGGCGCTGGCAGTCAGCTGCACCATAACCTGCATCAGCACACGTGTGGGACAGTAACGCAGGGCCCTGGCAGCTTTATCATTTCAGATTTGAAGGGATGGATACAAAGGACTGGCCTAAAGCTCCCCTCACTGATTGGCCTCAGCACCAGGCAGTGACAGAGCATCAGCCTCCTGTCGGCTCACTTTTACCCCAGTATTAAAGACGTTTTCTTCCCTGGAAGCTTAACTGGAGACTTATTAGAAATAAATAGGTATGTATTTGATGAACTCCATGTGCTTCCAAAACTTTAAAGTCAAGTTTTGAAGGTAGGCACTGGAGCAAACCCTTAAAAACGTTCAAATGCTTCCGTGCCCTGTGAAATCTGATAAAGAGAATGAATGTTACTTGTAGTGTGAGTCAAGTGTCACGTTGTCCGCTCCAAGATCGAGTGTTTGAGGGAGGAAAAAGTGGATCCTAGCCCAGCACCAGGCTAGGTGCTCTGAGAAGTAGCAGCCTGGGTGCACAGCCGGTGGTGTATTTCAGCCATAAGGCAAGACCCAACCACCCCTGCACTGCTTCTTGCCATGTTCTCATGGTTTGGGTCTCGATAGCTTTAAGAATGAAATGGAATAGGGGCAAAATGAGGAGAAACTGAATGAATTATGTTAGGAACATGCAGCCTCTTCTCCACTGCACCATGCTAACATCGAAATGCAGAGTTTGCAGAGTTTATGGTTTATGTTTGGGGAAACACTGAATTTTCCCAGGAGAGTGAGGTGTGTATACACACATACATCTTCCTGCGAATGTGCCTAGGTTTTCTCGATAAACCTCCTGTCTCCTGCAAGAGGTTTCCTGTTCCATGTTTATATGAAGTAAAGTATTATTACAACACAGTATATATTTTTCACAAATAAAACTGAAGTGTTTGATTGCTATCCATGGAACAATAAACTGGACACCTGGCATTACTCTTCTAGCAGTCTTTACAACCCCCAATATATCATTATAACAGCCCCCTCAGACTCTTTCCACAATCTGCCTACATGCTGCTCTTTCAGTTTTAAGTAATTGTATTTGCTCTCGGCCACCACCCTGTCTGGGACGTGTGCCATGGGACCCCGGAGAGGTGGCAAACTTCTCTTATCTTTCCCGGATGCGGTCGGAACTGTTTGCATATAAACTGCTGGCTTCTGCTGCTCCCGCGTGGACCTTTCAAACCTGACCGCTGGCACCACACTCTTGGGATGCTGGGGTCTCGCATCCCAACACCGGACTTCAGCCCCTACAGTCCCCAAACCACACGTTCCTGGTCTCCAGGGCTCTCTCTGTAAATGCACGTCTCTCAGGCGTATTTCATCTTCTCCCGCTCCCTTTCCGTGTAGAGTAGAATCTGAACCCCTCCACAGGTTGTAAGACTCTCTGGAAGCCCCGCCCATCTCTGCACCCTCCCCGCCCCCCGCCACCAGGAGCTTGTCCGATTCCTCACTGCCCAGCAGACAAACAACCTCCCTAGGACCGCGGCTCAGCGGTGAATGGGCTCCCCGCCAGTCAGGTCCTTAGCCACATGCAGTTACAGCATCATCGACACTCGGGCAAATTGCTTGCTTCTGTGGTCTCGAGGTAACAGGCACACGTCTCCTCACATCATGGAATAATCTTGTCTTAATTATGTTTCCACATCTAACTCCTCCTTCACATCATAACTTTCAGCTCTAACTTATGTACCCTGATTCCGAGAGAGTGACAGCTCAGAGTAGGACCTCAGGAGAGAAGCTGTCAGAGAAATTAATGAAGAAATGAATGAATGCGTAATTGGTGGGTATTGAGTGATGCCTATTCACAACTCAGGGTAGTCACCCAACAGTGAGCTGGGGGTCACTAAAGGCAGAGCCAGGACACCGCGCATCCTGAGGCTAGTCCCTCACTAACTGAGCCCCAGTCCCAGGGAGCTCGGCAGTGTAACTAACTCTGGATCGGTGAGTCCATGCGGTGCACCTGCTGAGCACCTGCTGGATGCCCACCGCCACGATGCTCGGTGGATGGGACGCAGGGAAAGCGTAAGACTTTGGTCTTTCCAGGAGGAAGGAGACTCAGACAATCCGATTTGTAAACACAGAAGTGAGCCCGAGAAACAGAATACAGCCAAGACAACCTCTCACAAAATTCAGACAGCTTAGTCCAAATGCAGGGGCAATGGGCTTTTAGAGAAGACTGAAATATATACAATGGAATATTACTCAGCCATAAAAAGAAACGAAATTGAGCTATTTGTAATGAGGTGGATAAACCTAGAGTCTGTCATACAGAGTGAAGTAACTCAGAAAGAGAAAGACAAATACCGTATGCTAACACATATATATGGAATTTAAGGAAAAAAATGTCATGAAGAACCTAGGGGTAAAACAGGAATAAAGACACAGACCTACTTGAGAATGGACTTGAGGATATGGGGAGGGGGAAGGGTAAGCTGTGACAAAGCGAGAGAGAGGCATGGACATATATACAGTACCAAACGTAAGGCAGATAGCTAGTGGGAAGCAGCCGCATAGCACAGGGAGATCGGCTCGGTGCTTTGTGACCGCCTGGAAGGGTGGCATGGGGAGGGTGGGAGGGAGGGAGACGCAGGAGGGAAGGGATGTGGGAACAGATGTATATGTATGACTGATTCACTTTGTTATAAAGCAGAAACTAATAAAAAAATAATAATAATTTTAAAAAATGAAATAAATGTGTGTAGTGAAAAAACGTTAGTGGACCACAGCAGGAACCAGGATGTGTGCAGGACTCTCCCCTGTGGCGACTCTGGAGGTCAAAGGTGAGCCCCAGGACCGTACGTCTCAGCTGGATTTCACCCTCTGTGTTCACCACCCACCAGTCTGCCCCATCCCACCCAGGTCTTTTTCATAACAACAATGAAAATAATAATTTTGACAACAGCCAACAC
Organism: Hyperoodon ampullatus; assembly: GCF_949752795.1. Lineage (NCBI taxonomy): Eukaryota > Metazoa > Chordata > Mammalia > Artiodactyla > Ziphiidae > Hyperoodon > Hyperoodon ampullatus. The sequence continues at coordinate 88,478,218 of NC_136925.1, read as the reverse complement.
TTTTTAATGCTAGCCATTGTACTAAGTGCTTTATATGTACTTATTCATTCAATCCTTGCCAAAGCAATAAATCTATGAAGGGGGTAATATTACAGAAGAGGAGACTGAGACACAAAATGATGAATGACGTTGCCCAAGGTCACATGTCTCCCACATGGCAGAAACGAGAGGGTCAAGCAGTGATGGTCCTAGAATGTCTCCACTGAAGGTCTTAGAGGCTCAAACTGGAGGATGGGGTCTAAGGGATTTTCAGAACTCTGACTACATGGCAATTTTGATAAAATTGAGATTATTTCAACTGCCCTGATGAATGGAGGGGTCCAAGAAGGGAGGCTGAGGGAAATACGGGATGCAAGGAGCACCCTTCAACCCTCCATGAAATCACAAGTCCTTAGTGCACTTTCCTGGGCATTCTTTTCTGACCATCAGAACCAAGGGAGCGTCTCTCCACCAAGGGAGCTCATGGAGATCACTTGAGGAGATTTATACAGACCATCACCCTGCAAATGATGAGTCAAAGGTCTGGCTCATTTTTAGAATTTTAGTACCCAGTCTGATTGGCAGAACTGGATAGGAAACAGATGCTGGGATAAAGCATTTGGTTAAATTTAATTTCAGTATTGAATTTAGTATGACTTTCTTTTGCTAATGCTCTGAACTTTTACATCATATCTAAATATATCTAACTCCTGAATATGTAGGTGACCAAAAAAATGTGCTCACATGCCATCCTTTACCCTCAACCATTAATAATCGACAGATACCAACATGAGGCAGCAATTTGAAATGTTTCCTAAATTTTCCATTTATTATAAATTGAACTTTATACTTACAAATGTTGAAATTGACATCTGTAAACTACCACAGTACAACTTACTCTACTGAGATGCAGTTTGAACTGTTTTTTAAAAATTTCTCTGATCACCTCAGTGATTTCTGAAGCTTTGCTGGTGGGTTGGTTAGGTTTTCCAGCAATCACCACCTTAAATCATTTCTGCTATATATTTGTTGCTTTCTTACAGTGGATTAAAATACATGTTTTAAGGAAGGTGTGTCTTTTTTATGTTTATCATTTTTTTTAAATTTTCATGATGTATGTTGAGAAAATGAGACCTGCTCAGTGGGTCCCGGATAATCAATTAGTGATGTGTTAATTCTGCAAAGTGACGGTGAGGGCCCGCTCTCCCCAGGAGGCATGGGGCTGAGCCCCTCCCTGGGGTCGGCTGTGGGAGGAGGTGACCCCAAGGCTGGCCCGTCATCCAGTCCCGGAGCCTGTCTGGCAGTGATTCCCCAGGGAGCACGATGGCATGGCAGCACCACACCAGGAGAGGCCAGCAGACCTGGAACGCGGTGGGCTTCAGCGATGAAAGTTCAATGACCTAGAAAAGGGTCACTTCTAGGTAAGCCTCCGAGGAGACAATTCTGTTCCTAAACTCTCAGAAATGCACATTCAGATCCATGGGGAAGAAATTCAGGATGAGGCATAATCTTCAAGAGTTCCCATCCACGTGGGTGATTTTTCTCAGAAAGAAAAGATTGAGAAATTATTTAATTCCTGCCAGAGACCTAACTTAAGAAATTGACTTCACACTTAGTGTGTTCCTGAGCCACTGCTGTCAATCTGCAGCTTTCCTTCCAGACGAACCCATGTGCTTTGTGGAGGGCGCATCTGGGGGGACGTGTCCTGCCCACGCAGCCCATACCTGATGGGCAGGAGGCTGGGGGTGCCAGGGCGGCACCTGAGCGCAGCCGGGGGCGACTACGCACCCGCCGCTGGTCAGGGAGGGCCCTGAAGTGCCAAGACCATTGCGAGTAGAAACTGAGAGACCCCAGAAGTAGAGATTTTAACATTTCCTGAATCAGGTTGTTCTGGGAGCAATGCCAAATACGTGGTCCCTTTCCATAAAGTGTTTAAGAAAGAAACTTTCCGAAAGGCAAGCTTCCCTCCAGAAGAGTCCAGGGCTCTGCATTTGACAAACACCGTAGACCAGGCGGCTTAAACGACAGACGTTTATGCTCTCAGGGTCTGGAGCCTGGGTGTCCGAGGTCCTGCCGGGGGCAGGGCTGGCTCCCCCGAGGCCTCTCTCCTCGGCGTGAACCCGGCCTCTTCTCCCCGTGTCCTCGCCCGGTTGTCCTTCTCTGTGTGTCTGGGTCCCTATCTCCTCTTCCTAGAGGGACACCTGTCACATGCGATGGGGACCCACCCTCATGATATCATTTTACTGCAATCCCCTCTCTAAAGGCCCATCTCCAAACACTGTCACACTCTGAGGTGCTGGGGGGCCAGGACTCCCATATAGTAATTTGGGGACACAATTAAGCCCCTAAATTTCAGAATGGTCCCTCTTACCTCCCTGTGCCAGAAACACGAGGGTTTTTCCCTTGTTTTTTTATGCCTCGAGAAGCTGGTGAGGTACCTGAGGATAAAACCCAGGAAACCGTGGGGCGCCCTTAGGACCACGGCCGCAGGAGGCTCTCCATCCCGCAGGTGTCCACTGTCAGCCTCCAGGGATCTGCTAAAATGACCCAGTACATTTTCTCAGCAGTTTACGGCCCCAGGGGCTCCTTCTCTAGGCAGCTGAGCTTGGCTGTGACTCTGCACTTGCCCGGATGTTGGTCTGAGTTTGGGGTGTTGTCCCCGGGACCTCAGTTCTCTGCCGGGGTCAAGAAGCCATTGATTTTCAGCCTGTTCGGCTTTGTCGTGTTGTGAGGATGGGGAAGTGACTTCCAAGCTCTCCACCTGCTGGAGCTGAGCTGTGCAGTGAGAGCCTGGAGGAGCTGCCCCAGGCTAGAGGTCACAGCACATCGGGGAAAGGGCCTGTCCCGATGCTGTCTCCCTATACCCCTCCCGCTGGGGCGCTGGGACATTCCTCCCAGAAGTCTGAGAGTGAATTCTGTCCCTGCAAAGTGCGGGACACTGAAGTGACCTCCATCGTCCTCCTGCCTGGCGAAGCCCTGTCCTCGGGGGGATCCGGATACCGAGCGCCAGCCGTCCCCCAGCTCCGTCTCTGTTCCTCTCCTGCCCATCCACCTCCACGGCCATCAGCTCCTCCCTCGAGATCTCTCTCTGCCGCCCCCGGCGCAGCTGCTCACAGAACCTTCCGGATCATCCGCTCACCTGTAGACTCTGCTCTCCCCTTTATCGCCTCCAGCCCATGCCAAGAGCACACAACTACCTCTCAGCATGCACTACCCTACCCGGCCCCTCCATCTAAACCATCCGCTAGGTTCCGTGCGCTGCAATTTTACTTTGTCCTACCAGGCCACGTGCGGTTTCCCCTAAGTCTGCCCTAGTGGAGCTGCTCCCAGAGCCCCACACGAAGGCCAGCTCTCACCTTTGCAGCGCTCAGGCACCACCCCTTCCTCCTGGCACCTGCCCACCACCCCCGCCCTCAGACCCAGGCCAGGCCCCGCCCGCCTGCAAGCCTCCTCTGTGAGTCCCGTCTCCTGTGACGGCTCCTGTCTCCAGAGCTCCTGGAGCATCCACAGCCTGACCCGCATCACCTGGCTGTCAGATGCCCTGAATTCCGGGGTGGGGGGGGGGGCGTGAATCTGTTTATAAGCTCGCTGGGGGCAGGATTTCTGAGTTGAGCATTTCTACACTCTTCTCGGCATCTAATAGGTACTTTGGCTGATGTGTCCCCACGAGACACTCGAGAGGGACCATCATGCAGACCCTCACGTGTGTGATGTGGAAGGTCCAGCTGAGCCCGACAGGACAGACGTGTGTGAATTTAGGGGGAGCAAGGGAGCTGCAGCCTCAGTCATCATAGAGGTGTTCAGCAAATGGTACCCACTTGCAGAGAGACTGTGATGAGATCAGTCAGGCCCGCTGCGTGGTGCTCTGTTCTCAGGCTCGCAGAGCAGAGGAAGCGAGGTCTGCCGGCAGTCGGGTGTCTGCCCAGAACCTGTCCAGCCCCTCTCTCTCTCCCTCCCTCCCTCTCCCAAGCCTCTGATTCCATGTCACTTTCCCGGAGAGACAGCAGGCCGTCCCAGAGGGGCCGGCCCCAGCGTCCATCCCTCCCGATCTCCACACTCCCCGTTCCCCATCTAAGGGGCACCGTCGACCTGGGGCTGTGCGGTGGACAGTGCGCACAAGGACAGTCCTGCGGGTCTCCTGGACACGTCTCCAGTTTCCAGCGGGGCTGCCAGTGCTCGGCACCTGCCCACTAAAGAGCAGCTGGATTTAAATATGTTTAGAAAATTTTCAAGGATAATTTTTAAAATAGAAAGCGATCCCCATACGCACAGACCCTGGAACCGTCTGACTCCTGGTGGGTGAGCCTGTGCACGGGTCCATGTACACATGGTGTTTGCATCCCTGTGCACGTGGTGCATCCACAGGGCTCCGTCATGCGTGGTGTCCACAGAAACATCCAGTGACTCTCATCTCCTGCGTCATCGTGGTTGTCTGTGTCATCTGTGAGGGAAAGACCTAGAAAGTGGGGCTTAAAATGTACAGAAGAAAATAGAGTAACTTCATTACATCTATATTCAAGTGTGTTTCAAAATATGTTGCAAAGAGTAGAAATTATAAGGAAAAAATTTGACCACATCAAAGAGAAAAGTGTGAGAATGACCAAGACGCCGTAAGCTCAGTTAAATGTGAGACCCAGGCTGGGGTCACCCCGAGATGGGCTCTGGGTCCTGTTGCCCCGATGGGAAGCATAAATCAGAGGAGGCTGGGCAGCTCCCTCCACGCAGACCCTGAAGAGGACAAGGTGGAGATGGACTCGGCAGGCGGAGGTCTGGACACCAGGCGGCAGGACCCAGGCCCCCAGGTGGCTGCAGGGAGGCTCAGCCCTGCTGCGGAAACACTAGGGTCCTATAGCCAACAGCCCCGACCACACCCCGCACCCTGGTCCGGAAGGTCTGTGCTCACTCACAGGCTCCATCCGACAGAGCCACCTCTTTTGAGACTTCCTTGGTCAAGTCACACAGATGACAATTCCAATTCCCTAATGAGCACCTGCCCGGAGCTGTCCCTCAAAATCCTGGCCGGCTCAGTCTTGAGGAAGCATGACTGCCCCACCCAACTTGGAAGATCACTCTTTTCATGAGGGAAACTTCCAGGGGAAAGGATAGAAAAAGGCGGGGAGATTGCCCTCCATGTCTCTCTGTTTCTCTCTTTTTCCAAACCCGGAATGCACGCTTCTCTCTCCAGGTACAATCCTCACAACTGACCCCATTCTTCCCTGAAATCTCCCCTTTTTTAAACTCTGCACATGCTGACCTGCAGGCTACATGCGAGCAGCTCATCTGCAAGTTATTAAATCTCTGAACACGGGGAGGTGAAAGATGGGTAATGGGGGAGGACGTCACAAACCTGTAGCATTGACTCAGCTGTGGGCAACAGAATCTGTTTTCATATAACAATCAATCAAGAGTGAATTTAAACAGAAGGTTGACTGAAGACATGCATTATCTGCCTTCCCCAGAGCAGCCCCTCCCACGTGATTCCAGCCCCGTCCCTGGCTGTGCGCCTACACGTATGGCCTGCAGTGGGCAGGCGTCCTGCCCCCATCCCCACCCCGGGGAGAGCCATGACCCCTGCTCCTTGGCAGGGACTGTGTAATCCCCCTGAAGGGCACAATCAAGAGCTGGAAACACCCCAAAACCGAGTCCTTTTCACATTGAATCCAAACATCGTGCCAGGGCTGCATCCTGGATTGCAGTCCTGGTGGCAGGGCCTGTCTCAGGTTGTGCTGTCCCTAGGCCAGGGGTGTGGAGGCCACAGGGGAGGGTGGACAATAGCTCATCATCTGCTCAAAATTTCAAAGACTCCTGGGATGCAGAAGAAATCCTAAGACCCTACCCAAGCCCCTTCCTTTGCTAGAAGCTGGCCCACCCACCGAGGGGACGTGATTTGCAAAGGTAAGCATCACATCAGTTGTCCTGGAGGTTCCCTGCGCTTCAAGGCCCCTGAGAAATTTAACTTTCCTCTAGGAAACACCACCTCACTCAGAATTGCCTCTTTACTTGAATCATACAAGTTTTAGAGCCAAAGTGGGAAACATTTTTAGTGGAATCCCCTCATTTTTCAAATGGGGAAACTGAGGCCTGGAGAGGTTAAAAGACGTGTCGAAGGAACCACGTTAGATCTTGATGAGCTGGAACCTGGCTGCTCTCACCCACCCCCCAGGGACCCCCTGCAGTGCTGGGAGCCACCTCCCGCCCCCAGGACTGGCCCTGTAGACTTCAAACCTGCCAATTCCCACGGTCAAGTGAGTCAGCTCCGGAAAATCAACCTCTGTCTCTCCCCCCATCCTACTGGTTCTGTTCTTCGGGAGAACCCTGACTAATATACCATATAAGTTAATATCATTCATTATTTTTCAGTGGAAGGAACCACTTTATTGAAATCTTGATTATTTATCCAAATTGTACTCAATACCTTAACTTCTGCTCTTTGACTGCCTTGGTAACAAGCTTCCTGATACACAGAAGAGATTTCCAGTCCACATGCTCCAGGCGTTGCAGCAGCATAGAGAGCCACCAAAATCTGAGAGGTTTCCGATATCTGAGAGAGAGTCACCGAAATCTGATGGTTTACTTGAGATTCTCATGGCTGTCATTAACACTCCCGCCCAGGAAGGGATCCAGGCCTCCTCTCCCGTCTCCTGAGCTGCTGTGGTGGTCCCCGTGATGCATCTAATGGGATGAACACCTTAGAAATTAACTCCAAAGCTGTCCCACTCTCGCTCCGACCCAGCAATCGGTATCAGTGGCTGGAGGGGTCTGCGTAAGAGGAAAAAATAGGAAGTAAGGGATACCTCATGTATCTTACGCCTCTGCTTCTGGGGGCCAAGTTCCTACACAAAATGTCATCCTTGTTTGAAGGTCTTCATACTTGTTGTTTGAACTGATCATTTCTCAGAACAGTTTCAGACTATGGGAGAGAAATGAGTAGAGCTTGCTTCCCCGTTGTCCGTCACCGGCCAGGCTGTCAATCAGCTTTGCCAGCCCAGTCCTCTGACCCCTCGCAGGCGATGCCGACTTTGTAGAGGCGGCTCCAGTTTGGCGGAGGGCACTCGCTGATTTCCAGACACTGAGTCAAACAGCACTCCCATCCTTCACAGACAGCCTGCACTGGGGAGCGTCTTCGGCCCTACTAGTGATTTTAAGGTTCCTCTCCATCCTGGTGACACATTTTCCTTTGCTATCACCACTACATCCTCCTAAGAATCCGAGGTGCATGTAAAACCCCTGAATACACTGGGTCTGCACTCAGCGATTTGTGTTCTGTGGACAGAAGTGCAGAGACATGTGTGTCCCCGGGCTTGTGTCCTCGAGCCTGGTTAGTGCATGTATGGAATTAATGCTCCGTGAATGAATGAATGGCGTAAGATGTATAGATTACCTTGAAGTAGCTGGTAATGTACATTCAAATCATTTTTTAGGTAAGACTTTCTTAAGTTTAAAAATTATGTACATACATACACACATAAACATACAAATATATATACATATATGTGCATGTATATGCATATATATGCATGTATATATGTGTATGTGTGTGTGTATATATATATATTTGCACTCTGTAGCTAGTAGCAAACAGGAAATCAATAATGCAGTGTTTCTCAATGGATGACAAAAACTCTGCATCCCCAACACATCGATAAGAGGTGTGTTAATTGTCATCCCTAGAAATGTAGTAGAGTGCGCTGTCCCTTTAACACATGAATTCCGAGAGAAGAGAGGAGAAGTTTACTCTATTCTGTACATTATCCAGCAGAGGACTGAAAAGGCTCATGAGATCATGTCTGCCAAGTCATTCTTCGGAAAATCCCTTGCTGCTGATTATGAAGTCTTGAAATAATACGCACATAAGCATTTCCATTCCAGAATAATGGGATTTGGAAAATGAACCTCCTTTTCCACTAAGCTGCATTTGAATATAATGTGATTTGCGATGACCAAGGAAAAAAACAGGACAAGGGTAATTAATTATATTACAAACATGGAGAAAAAGTTTAAGTGGAAGTGTTTACAGTGATTTTTGGGTGCACTGAAACACCAGGAGTAGAAGAAAGCTCTTTGGGCTGACAGCTGGTTCAAGTTAAATCAATCCTGACTCGGAATGTTAAATTTTAAATACTCTATGAAGAACGCAGGCTGTGCTCTGCATTACTCCGCAGAGGGCGATGGGGCTTTTGCTTGACATAAAGCCCTTGCGTGTGCCTGGACGTCTGCTCAGCCACCCACACGGTTCACATAGCACACGGTCCCAGGGCCTTGAGAAGAATGTATCCACTGTCTTCCAGGTGCTGCTCTATATTCTGTAGATGTGATCAGGGACTGTTGATCACAAAGGTAGATGTGGCGTGAGGTGGGGGAAGATGAACGGCAGTGATGACGGGCAATTCCTGGGCTCCTAAATGAAGCACTGATTTTCACCCAGTGATAAGTGAGGGCCTGGGATTAGGCTCACAGGCCTGATGGAGTGGATGTTTTAAATCCCTTATCAATTACAGGATAAATGGGGATCCTGGGCTCTGGAACAGTTCATTTTCCCTAAAGATGAACAAACTAATTCATTTCCTTTATTTGTTAATATCTAAAGTTATTTCCTTCTTGTAGATAAAGTTCACTTACGCACCTGCTAAATATTTTACAAGTAAGGTCAAGTGAGAACCAGAGCTAAGAGATTTAGGGAGAAGTTTCTATTAATCTTCCTTTAGAGACTGAAGCAAACTAAAAGTGAAGAAAATCACCCAAGAGAAAGGCATGAAAATATAACACCGCTCTTTTCATTTCGGATCACATTTGTTAATCCAAATGAGAGTACCAATCACCCAAACTGAATTTAAGTAAACTTACTGTGGTGGCCAAATTAAATGTCTGCGCTTCATCGTTTACGTCTTTGAAATGTTCTCCATGCAGGCCAAGCAGAGTGGAGGATAATTTCCAGTTCCTGCCTTACCTCGCTTTCTCGTCGGGAAGCAAGGCAGTGAGGCCAGTGGTTGAGTCAAGCGGCACCTCTCTGTGCTGTGGCTCTAGGAAGGAGCACTGTCGACAGCACAAGTCTTGGTGAACATCGTCGTTGCTGTAATTCAGGTTATGGAAAACAGGACTGGAGATCAAAGGCAGTTCTGCAAACAGGACCTTCCCAATCTGCCTGGGGGGTGGTCTCCTTAGTGTGGGGCTGGGGTGGAATGGCTTTTTGCAGGTGACCCCAGATGGAATTCCTGCTTCTCTTTAGCCTGGGGTTGGGGGCTGAGGCCGGAGGCTGGGGGCTGAGGTTGGATATTGGAGGCTGTGGGCTGAGGCCAGAGGCTGGGGGCTGAGGCTGGAGGCTGGAGGCTGGGGCTGAGGCTGGGGGCTGAGGCTGGATATCGGAGGCTGGGGGCTGAGCCTGGGGGCTGAGGCTGGAGGCTGGCAGCAGCTGAGGCTGAAATCTGGAGGCTGGGGGCAGCCTCGTCACTCTGGAAAGTATGGATGCAACTGAGCTCCCAATTTCTGGAATGTAAAGGGGGCATTAGGCAGGAAACCCGTGAGAGGCCGTCTAGGTGAGCCTTGCCGGCACGTCAGGACCTTATAAATCTGGCAACCAGTGCGTGAAGGAGTGGGAGTGAGGGTGATGCTGAGTGAGTGAGTTGATGGGACCCCTAAAGGGAACATGGTCCCTCTGCCTGGAGTCCTGCCCTCCCCTCCCCATTATGTTCCAAGTCACGTGGAGCCGAGCCCTGGTGAGTGCCCATGGGTGCTGGGAGTCCGGTGTGAGCCTGGGTGTGCAAGGCCATGGGACTCTACAGACAGCCATGGAGGGAACCGGCTGCTCCAGGAAAGTGTCGGGGTGGCATTTAAAGGCTCTTGAAAAGCACAGACGTTTGCCTGGGGTAAGACCGCTGTCCAGACTTGGGCGTGAAGGGTGTTCAGGGCGCATGGCACAGTGTGGGCAGGGGTGGGAGCCCTGTGAAGGGGTCTGAGAGGCAAGAAGTTGGAGTGACCAGGCCAAGCTACCAGGAACGACCACAGAAACAATTTGGTGGCCGCTCCGGGGAGTGTTTAAGGCAAAGGCTCGGATTTACTTCTCCCCGTGGGTGACGGTGACGTGGCCTCGGTGCCTCTTCTCTGGCGTTGGTCACTCATTCCCTGGGAGCAGAGTCAGACCTACAGCCCGAACCCTCTCTCGGGGACGCTTTTCAAAACATCACTGAAAAAAATAGAAATAACAGCTCGATCAGTCAAGCTGCTGATCACAGAATAAACAACCCAAACTTCCTTTATCTCCCCGTGCATGAGCAGCGTCCAGTAAAACAGTGGAAAACCCTGCCAGTCGGAAGAACAACACAGATGAAGTCAGTAGGAGGAGGGTCACCCACTCAACACTGTCACTAAACAGCCCAGTTAATCAGAATGAAAGATTGCTACCCCATGACCTTCACCCAGTTAATTAGAAATTAATTTTTTTAATTCATCAGAAAAAAAAGAAATAATAATGAAGTAATCGCACAATAAGAAAATGTAAGCACCTATTGATGTCAGGATTTCTTAAGCTTTGGAGTGTGGACCCTTGAGGTTCCCTGAGATCCCTGCAGGGCATTTCAGAGAGCAGAGATCTTTTCATCAAAACCCTGAGACATGTGTTATGTGTTGAATTGTGTCCCTCCAGATTCAGATCTTGAGGTCCTAAACCCAGGTACCTTATTTTGTTACCTTATTTGAAAATATGGTCATTGCAGATGTAATGAGTTAAGATGAAGTCACTACCTCAGGCCCTAATCCAATATGATGGGCCTCCTTCTAAAGCGGGGCATCTGGACGTAGACCCACACCCCGGAGAAGATGGAGGGCAGAGCTGGGTGAGGAACGCCAGCCATGGCCAGCAGCCACCAGGAGCTGGAGAGAGGCCTGGAGCAGGTCCCCTCCCAGACCTGCAGGGGCCACCCTGCCCCCCCATCTCAGACACGCTCCACAGCTTGAGGTGATGATTTTCTGCCTTTGAAGCCCCAGCCGACTCATGCCAGGTCTCACCGTGTGCTTGCATAATCTTCCCATTTTCTAGAATATTCCAGGGTTAGAGTGTAAATCTGTGTGCTTTCAAAGATCCACTCAGTTTCTTCCTCCTTCTACAGATATGTCTGGACTCAGCACCAACTAAGCATCAAAAGAAATCTCTTGTGTCAAGGCTTCGGAACAAACAAAAACAGCGCAGGAATGTTCCGAGCATTGCGTAACTCTCCTGAATCTCATGATTTATCCTGGAACAACTCTGCACAAAAACAGTGGTGGGAACACTGCGGGCCAGGAGTGTAAATCAAGGCGGTGACTCCAAGATGCTCGGGTAGCCTCTGGGTTCTCTCCGGCACTTACAGTGGACACAAGGCAGCGTGACTTGAGAAGGCCTTTGGTAAAGCACTAAAACTATCAATCCCAACCCTCGAGGCTGAGTCTTTTTAAGATTTTCTTTGTCAAAATGGAAAGTGTGCGTGCAGTGAAATATGGAGCCTGCCTTGAAGAAAACCACGTGGGCAGTGGCCGGAGATGTGCGGAAGCCAGCTGCTTCCCTTTCAGTGGACACCTTGGATGCTGAGAGAAGACAGACAGACAGCTCTGATGATTCGGACTCGGGATCAGGCAGACATTTCCCCAGAAACGAGGAGGCGGGTCTGGCCATTCAAGGACCACAACTGACAATGTTTATTCTCATGATACAACCTGAGCGTTCATGAGAACATCAGAATTTTGGAGATCTTGTATCTGCCACTGTGAGCCTGCCAGCTGCACGATCCACAAGGAGTTTTCTGATATCAATGGCGATATTAACAAAAACAACTCTTATATATTGTTTAACGCGAAGTGTCGACCTTTGGAAGCCCCTAGTGTAACTCGCTGAACCAATCTTTCCCAAAAGTCCACACCTGGTGCTGTGAAATGGTGCAGAGGGAATGGTGCCTTCCCTGCGTGAGCTGGCTGAGTGGAGACAGATGTGAGGGCTGGCACTGTGGCCGCACATGTACGTCCAGAGTCCAGGTCAGCTCACCTTCTGGAAATGCCTCCGCCAGGCAGCATCAAAGAAGAGCCATGGGACTTCCCTGGTGGCGCAGTGGTTGAGAGTCCGCCTGCCGATGCAGGGGACACGGGTTCGTGCCCCGGTCCGGGAAGATGCCACATGCCGCGGAGTGGCTGGTGGGCCCATGAGCCGTGGCTGCTGAGCCTGCGCGTCCGGAGCCTGTGCTCCGCAACGGGAGAGGCCACAACAGTGAGAGGCCCGCGTACCGCAAAAAAAAAAAAAAAAAAAAAAAGAAGAAGAGCCATGATTATCCAGAAGGGCTGTGGAAATAACCCTCCCTTTGCTAATTCCATTTGTGAGCAACACTGGGTATTCCTAGATGCATCAATCAAAACATGGTGTCAGCACAGGTTTAACACAGAAGCAGACAAGAGGCCATTGCTCCAGACATTAGATTTTCAAAAATGTGATATAACACCACTCTTGTCACTTAAGATTGTTTGCCTAGAAAATTCTATTTATTTTTCATTAAATGTTATTTATGTTGACATGTAACCAACTTTATTATTTATTTCATTGCTGTTTTTAATGAAATATTTAAAATGTTTTAAAATATCTTCAGTTTTAATGTTAATAGGTTAAATATCAATAGATACAATTCATCACTTATCAATTCATTTTATTTCTCTGCTACAGAGCAATTCACCCTTATTTTTGTTCGACGTTTAAAATGTACCTAAAAGACCAAAAATAAAAAGAAATGTAGCTCTTACCCTGGAGTTAATACTTTCAATCCCAGGATAAATGTTTTTTTGTGTTTAAAATAAATATACAGGGGTTTCCCTGGTGGCGCAGTGGTTGAGAGTCCGCCTGCCGATGCAGGGGACGCGGGTTCGTGCCCCGGTCCGGGAAGATCCCACATGCCGCGGAGCAGCTGGGCCCGTGAGCCATGGCCACTGAGCCTGTGCGTCTGGAGCCTGTGCTCGGCTACAGGAGAGGCCACAACAGTGAGAGGCCTGCGTACCGCAAAAAAATAAATAAATAAATAAATGTACAAAATTAATATCCAATGATGTATTTTGAACCAAATTTCTATATGAGTGAGTATCATCTGGGTTGCTGATACTGTGATATGCTATGGGCACCTTGAGGACCGCGTGTGAGCTGGACTGGCCCTGAGGCAGTGGGGGTCAGAGCGGCACAGACCTCATGCCCTGCTCAGCCACTTTCCGTGTTGCTGATCGATTACAGTTCCCCAAAGTGAGTTTCTGTTTACTGGAAATTTCATTTTTGATTATTGCAACATTTTATTTGTTTCATATCTAGTTGTTCTTACCCTGAGGAAATTATTCAAATTCTATGCTCCATTTCAATTTTTAATAAACTAAATAAAACCTGACCACTGGAAAAAAAACCGAACACTTGACTGTGAGATTAACAAGTTCTTCTCCCCGTCCCTCCCCGGGGACCCACGATTAATCCCTGAAAAACAAACTAACAAATAGGGCATTGAATTTTGTTTTGTTTCTCTCTCCCCCGCTTCCCTCTTGCTGTCTCTCTATTTCTTTCTCTGCTTCTCTGTCTCTCCTTGTCTCTCTCCCTGTACCTCTCCCGTTACCTCTCTATGTCCCTTTGTCTCTCATTTGTAAGAGAGGACACTCATCTTCAGCCAGAGTTCTCAGAGAACTTGACTCTGTTCTTAGAAACCCTGATGTGGAATCCTTTCTCTCCCTTTTACAGTTGTAGAAACGCAACTTTTACAAGATCTTCGGCTCCTTGGTACACTGTTCAAACCTCGAGGCTTGTGTTCATGGCAACTGTAGGAAACATTTTCCCACATGTAGGAAACAATCATTAATTATCTTAGTTGAATTTTTTTTTATCTTCATAATCAAGAAAATAAAGGAAATCCACAACCCCCTGTCAATCACAAAGCATTGAAGATAAAATACTTCTTTGCACCCTGACCCTGTTTAATCATATGGAAAAAGATAATCTACCCTGTAGTCCATGTTTTACTCTCAGTAATTTCCTGTGGTGAAATTAACACAGGTCTTTCAATCCCTTTGGCCAAAAAAAGTGTTTTTTTTTTTAGGTTAGAGTCTGATTTAGAATTGAGATGAGAAGGTATATAGCCTTTGCTATAACCTTCCTTTGTTGGCAAGATTCTTAGTGATTTCTCTTTCTGTCCCCATTTTTACACATGACAGAAATGTCAGCTCTCGACAGTATTTGCAACATCCATTTTTGTCGATGGTGGTAAATTAAACCATACAATTAATCTCTGCAGGCATTTTGCTTTGTTCTTTGATAGACTGTTGATTAGATTTTAGTGGATATGTAGGAATGTAACAAGTTTATTTTTAAAATTGACATTTATTACAAATTCAGATTCATTATCTGTGGTCCCTGCAGAGTAGAGAAATCCCTGTGTCTTCTGCATAGAGCCACAGCCAGTATGGTTCTGTGGAAAACATGGGCCTTTCTTCAAATAGTGTTTGCTGCTATTTACACACCCATAGAATCACCCACCCACAGATCTGCCTAGAATATTGACAACCAAGGGTTTCCTGACCAGTGCCAAAAGTAGTCCTATAAATTATAGCTCCTGTAATGAACCAGTTTCCCCTAAATGAATGCCAGATGTTTTACAGGTGACCTGAGAGAATGCCACAATTCCCCGAATCCCATAAATAATAGGAAAGCTGTCAAGAAGAATAAGCAAAGATAGATCATTTTAAAGTTCCTCAGCATTCCTGCTTTTTAACTCTTTGTCAACTAAAAGGCCCTATTTTCTTTATACTACAATAAAAGAGATTTTTTTTTTGATTTTATTATTAACCAGACAATTCTGGTTGAATTTTTTGTAGTAGAACCAATGTGACTCCTGGCATTAAGAATATACTAAGATCCCCCACCAGGTGGAGCACTGCTGTGCAGTCATAGGAATGAGGGGGTCCCTCGGTGCAGTGACCACCCAATCAGGTAAATTTCAGACTGAATCCTCTTTTTTCTCGGTCTCCCCACCGGGTCTGTTTCTCTGGAGGACCCTGACTAATGCACGTCACCGGCCCCAGAAGCCACAAATCTGCTCTCTCTACACACTTGCTTTCTCTAGAAATTTCATGTAAATGATATCATATGACGTGTAGCCTTTTGTGTCTGACTTCTTGTATTCTGCATAATGTTTTTGTGATTCATCCAGGTTGTTGGATGCATTGATGTTTTGTTTTTCTTAATTGGTAAATAATATCCACACCACCACAATTTGTTAATGCATTTACCTCTTGATGGACATTTGGGCTGTTCATAGTTTTTGGCAATTATGAATAATGGAACTCTGAACATTTAGGTGCAAGTCTTTGTGTGGACATATGTTTTGATTTATCTTGGGATATATTTATAAGACCTAATTCCTGGATAGTAGTAAGAAGATGCTTATCTTTCTAAGAAACTGCCAGACTCTTTTCCAAAATGGCTGTACTATTTTACATTCGCACCAACAATGTGTAAAGGTCCTAGTCTCTTTGCCAACACCTGGTAATGTCAGACTTTTGGATTGTAGCCATCCTAGTGGGCGTATGGTGGTATCTCACGTTGTATGTCTTTGCTTTCAAGGAATATTTTTGTTGGGTATAGAATTCTTGGCTGACAGAATTTTTCTTTCAACACTTAAGCTCTCATTTCATTACATTCTGGCTGACATAGTATCTGTCAAAAGTCTGCTACCATTCTTACCTTCATGCCTCACTATGTGATGGGCTACTTTTAAGATTTTTTCTTTGTCACCAGATTTCAGCAGTTCAATTGCGAAATGCCTTGGTAGACATTTTTTATGTATATGTGTCTGTGCTGTTTCTTGCTCTTAGGATTTATTGAGCATCCTGGACCTATTGATTTAGAGTTTTCATCAAATTTAGAAAAGTTTCTGACCGCTATTTTTTCAAACATTCTTGTCTGACTGCTTCTGAGATTCAGTTATGTTAAACCTCTTGATATTATTCTACAGGTTGCTATATTTTTCCCTTATCATTTCTCTCTGTGCATCATTTGGGAAATATACTATTGCTATTTCTTTAAATTCACTAATCTGTTTTGGGAAAACATGTGGTCAAACTCAGTTGTTGAGATTTGGAGGATAGATAGGATTTCAGAGCTAAAGCCTGATTACTAAAATGGTATTTTAACTACAAAAGGTGTAGGCAAAGCATGGCTCTTGGGTCAGCTGTTTTTTTTTTTAGTAAAGTTTTATTTGAACATGGCCCTGCTCATCTGTGGGGTGTCTAGAGCTTCTTGTGAGCTGCAATGACAGAGCTGAGCCACTGCAAGAGAGACAATGCAGCCTGCAAAACCTAAAATATTTGCCAACTGACCCTTTACAGAAAAATTTGTAAGAACCATGGACGGGGGAATTCCTAAGCAGACATACTTCACTAGTTGGGTGTACGGAGACCTAGGGCTTTGTCCACTTTTTATCACAAGTAACATGATTCTTTCCCATTTAAGTGTAAACTTTATCTTTTAAAAAATCTTGATGATATTTAATGCAATACTTAATGGAATACATAAATGTGCATGTGGTTTGTTTCCTTCACTGAATTTCAGTTGTGAGCAGTCATCGCCTGGTTTGATTCTGGTCCCTGACTGCTCTCTTACAGAGACGCATTTAAGTCTCCTTGTGAACTGCAGTGTTAAGTGTTAAAAAGCCTCAAGCACGCAGGTGCCCCAAGCATTTTAAGTTCAAGTGGCACTTTAGCCTCTCTGCTGTCACCTTTGCAAGTTTATAGCTGCTCCAGGGAGTTCACGTGGTTAATTAGAGGATTAGAAGTCTCCTGCACTGTTGTTAGATGCACATGTGGCTGCCAGAGGCCCAGACCTCACCAAGAGAAACAGCGGAGGCTGGATTCCAGGACTGGCATTGGGCCCGCTTGAGCCATTCTTAGAATTAGAAGCATTTAAACACCGAGGTGAAACTCATCAGAAAGAGGTTACTGCTTTGGGGACTGCCATCCAGCTCTCTGAATGCTCCCTGGCAAAAACTTTGCATCACAGAGACTCTGTTTTCTGCTAAAACTTCAAATTGGAGATGCAGGGTGAGACCCGGGAGAGGAGGGCACAGGGGCCCATGAGCACAGACAGATATTTTTAGCTAAATAAACACTTTTTTCATACACATGCACACATGCAAAGGAATAATTAAGATTAATATGTCACCATCATATTTAGTGTGCTCTCCGGGGATCCAATATGACTTCTGACATTTTTCTAACACAGAAAGTGCCGGGACAATGCTAGGTTTCATTAATGGTGGTAAGAATAGCTAGCATTGTTTTCCCATCCCTACTTGAAGTAATTTTTATGTGTCACAGGAGTTAATTTTCACTGCTTTCCTGTGAGGTGTTATCATTGTTCCTATTTACAGACATGGAAACTAATGTCAGCAGAGGTTTCACAGACCCAGTTTATGACTTCACGTGCTGCATGCCATTCTGTTGAATGAACATACGACCATTTTCTTATGTATGTTTCATATATTGAGAGTGGCCGGAACGATGTGTAGAAATGGTGATTGCTATGGAATTCCATAAATTACATCAAATAGATGACTTCCATCTATGAATGTAATATCTCATTTTACCTTCTGTACCTTAATTTTTTAAAAACTCCATCTTAAAGGCAAACGTGTCATAATTACACTGTATGTCCTGGGATTACCATTCACAACACAAGCCATCGTTTCTTTAGATGTGGTGGATGCCATGGGGAATCCACCCAACTTTCTCTGCAGAGAAACACGCGTTTCTTCTTTCCCTTCATGTAGGAAGAGTAGCTCTTCTGCTGACCTGCTTGCTGGGTGTGTAGCCTTGACCAGGATCATGTGGGGTGAGCGATGGTGGTCAGTATCCGGGCCCTGTGACGAGCCTCCCTGGCCAGCATGACCACAGCTGGGAGTCCATTCCTCAGGCTGGGAGAGGCTTTGCAATTGTGTGTGGTGGGTACTAAGACCAGGGTTCTCCTCTGTTCCCCCAAAAGACCACAGGGATCCTACAAACTTCTGAGAAAATGACCCACTGCTTTTTCAGATGCGTAAAGATGCAATTTCATGCATGACAGCTCAAGAAAGCACATTTAGTATACTCATTTCTTCAAATGTAAACCAGACACCTGGCTCAAGTGAAATTTCCAGTTGAGTTTCTTTCCCTCCAAGCCTCTGACGTTTGTAACTGTTCACATGTTAACCCAAACCGCTCACTCACTCACCTTAGTAAAAGCATATTTGGGGATTTTATGTGCTGGGATTGAACATCAAAGAATTGTTTTTATTGCAGTGCTTTTACTAGCCAAGTCTGAATTCAGAACAGACCCTGATCAGCGGCAAATGGATCTGGTGAGCAGTTATGCTTAGAAATAAAATAGGTGAGCTGTGATCCATCGGATTCTAAATTGAAATTTCCCCACATTTGGAACGTTTAGGAAGAATCCCTGTGCATTTTGTAAATGAAATTTATCTTTCCTGTCCTCTGGTCACTTCAGCTTTCCTTTACTGTCTCAGAAGTCATTTTTCCCCAGTCATGCAGCATCAGTGGATACTGAAAAGGGCTCAG
Source organism: Hyperoodon ampullatus (assembly GCF_949752795.1). NCBI lineage: Eukaryota > Metazoa > Chordata > Mammalia > Artiodactyla > Ziphiidae > Hyperoodon > Hyperoodon ampullatus. Next base: position 88,459,654 of record NC_136925.1, on the reverse strand, counting down.
TTTTACAATCTCTGAACCGCATCAGAGGTTCATAGCTTCTTATCAGACAGAAATATATCAAATCCAAAGAATATTACGTGGAAAAATAGAACAAAAGGAAATATCCTTTCTCCACCTCATCCTATTCCCTGACTCTGACCATTTGTGGGCACCACCAGGTTTGTCTTGGCCCCATCATTCCAAGAGGTAAAAAGCTACCTCTGCTCGCGTGTCCCTGGGAAGGAGCATTGCTGAGACCCAAGGAGGGAGGGAGTGATACCTACAGAGACACAGTCTTTGGTTTCATCCTTATTTTTCTAGTCTAAATCCCCTAAACCATGTCCAGAAATTCAAAACCCTGTCTACTCTGCTTCGATGCATATTCTGTGGGATAGTCTCGTAGATGGTCTCACTCTACAGGTTTATCACATTCCCTACTTCTCGTCCTGGACACAGTGACATTTGGGATATTGTTCTGATCACCTCCTACCTACACAAAGTTAAGTTCTAAGAGGAGCAACGAGGACAAAATTGAAACATGTGTAAAAGCTAAAGCTTTGAGGTTGTTTTTCCTGAAGATTCCAACACACATTCACTTTGAAGTATTCCACATAACTGAAGAAGAAAGATTGCCTGTATGTTCACATGCTTCTCCAAACGTCTGTTAACAATCTCCACCCTTCAGCCCCGTCCAGGGCTGAGCGATGCTGTGTGACCGTGGAGGGAGCACCGGGCTCCAGAGCAAACAGGCTTCCCAAGAACTTGGGACCTTTGCTTTTTCTTCTTGTTTTAAAACGTCTGCTTATCGTTACCTGTGAGGCTAGAAACAGTCTCCATAAAACAAGCTCAAACCTGAGCCTAAAGCTGAGGGATTGGGTGGGAAGAGAGGAGATTAGGTCAGAATTAGCTTGCTGCTGTCAGCAATGCAAAGGATTTAGAGGAAGGAATGTTCAGGAGGGACTTTTCTATCCACAAAGCTTTAAAAGAGAGAAAACTGACTTAAAATAATGCAAAGTTTTCAGTTTCACGTCAGGGAAAAATTGATGGAAAATTTTAAAACGTTGACCCTTGAGAGCGTGTTAGCACCAGGATGGGAGCAGCACCCGACCTCAGACCCTGGTCCTTGGGGGCCTGGGTTCCCTGAGATCAAAGGATGGATGGGGAACACAGGACGGGCCCAAGCAGCCTCAGACATTCAATGTGAATTTACAGAATTAATTAAGATACATAATTGGCCAGAGGGATGTCAAGGTATTGGAGCCACGGGCACCTTGGAGGAGGCATGATCAGGTGTAAGGTGAGGTCTTGTCCCTCTGGAAGGGGAGGGACTGGGCCCTGGTACCTGGCAGGTGGAGGGGACACCAGAAGCCTTACTCTTTTTTTTTTTTTTGGAGTGTAATTGCTTTACAATGTTGCGTCAGTTTCTTCTGTACAGTGAAGTGAATCCGCTGTGTGTATACCTGTATCCCCTCCCTCTTGGACCTCCCTCCCACGCTCCCCCACCCCACCCCTCTAGGTCATCACAGAGCACTGAGCTGAGCTTCCTGTGCTTTATAGCAGGTTCCCACTAGCCATCTATTTTACACATGGTAGTGTGTATATGTCAATCCTAATCTCCCAATTCGTCCCACCCGCCTTCCCCTCCACCCCATGTCCACATGTCCATTCTCTACATCTGTATCTTTATTCCTGCCCTGGAAGTAGGTTCATCTGTACCATTTATCCAGAAGCCTTATTCTTAAGACTCTCTAAAAAGTGAAAGGTAGGCACTGTGTGTGTGTGCATGTGTGTGTGTGCATATGTCTGCTGTTCAGTCACTCACCTGCTTGACTCTATAGAGGAGACCCAGTTCCTGCACCTAAGAAGACTGTTAAACAATGAGCCTCACATTTCTCAGAGAAACAGAAGACTCCCTGCATGTTTCCATGATGGAGGCTCATGCCCACGTGGGAGCAGGACCCCCAAATTGCCAAACTTCTACCTCATAAAAGGCTTGTCTCAAGATCTGTGTCCAAAAATGAACACCTCATAAGATCATAGTGAAATTTCATTCTTAGAATCATTCATTGGTTTTGAGGCATCAGCTCAAAAGCCAGCAGTTTCTTAGGATATATTATTTATCCACCTTCATTTTAGTTTTTATCCCATTCTGTGTACTTTGAAGGGGCAACCTGCACAGCATCTGAGGTGAATGGATGCTTTAAAATGACATAGTTTAATGTTGCTAAAGGTTGTCCACCTGTCAAAGTCCCTGGGGGCGTTTGTTATAAATGAAGAAGTCCTGAGCCAGGTAGGTTGAACAATTATCCAAGGTTAATTACCAAGGTGGCCCGTGTTCAGGCCGAACTGTGTGGTCCCCTGAGATGCTGCCATGTTAGCATCACCCCCTCCCCCAACCAGACCACCAAGGCTCCTGTCCCCATGGCCACCACACCCTCCGTGTCACCAAAAGTGCTCATCTTCCTGGGGCTCTATTCCTTCCAGAATCTCCAGTTCTTCCCATAAAATAAAGCATATTGTTCACTGAACCGCTGTGACAATCAAGAGACAGGGACCTCTCACAAAGGATGCTTTCCTAAGACAGCAGTTATTCAATCCAGTGTTGGGTTAATGGGTAGCAGCTGTAGAGACTCGGGTCATTTTACCCTGAAAAAGGATATTTCTAGATGAGAATGAAAGGAAACCAGTTGCATGGATTCCTGTGAACAATATCAAACCTAAAATTTTATTTTGAAAATTCAAAACCAGCAGCTGAGACATTCAAATACAAAGGTGAGTTTCCTGATATAAAAGGCAGCTGGCTCTCTCTGGGTAGGTGTGAAGACGCACAGCTGCAGGAGGCCACACCAGATGTAGGCACGTTGGAAATCCTGGAAAACCGACTGGGGCCAGAGAGTCCCGTCCACAGTGGTGGCTGTCCCAACCCAGCACCTCAAACAGACCGAGGGCATCTGTTCTTGGAGCTCCTGCCAGGGCAGCTGGGCTGGGCGTTCCCTCCCTGGATCAGGAAGGCACCTGAAGTGGTTTGTGTGCAGAAGTGGAGAGAGGTCAGTTCTCACCAGATGTTTGCTTTGTGTTTGTCATCTTAAATAAAGCATAAGGTACAGCAGTCCTTTTCACCCCGCCTCATCTCAAACATCTTTTGGTTTGTTTCCCAAGGTTTGGTCTCTGTCTTCTGACAAAGTCTGTACTTGGGATTTCAGAGTTGGGGGAAACTAGAGGTAGTGATCCTTGAAACTTTCTTGATTCACAAACGAGACTTCCAACACGCTTTACAGGAAACCACTAGTTTTCAAGCTCTGCTGGACCCTGACTTACCAGACACGGCCCGGGACCTGCCCTGGGGAGGGAGGAAGCTGAAGGGTGGCTTCACCTAAAATCAAGCTCCTCGATTTCCCCGCAGTTCTCAGACAAGACCAGAGACAGTACCTGTTGCCGTCCTGCTTTCCGCCCCCCGGGCCAGACCCTGCGCCGCGTCTGTGCCCCCATGACCTCAGCCTCATCCGTCCCGGGAACCCAGCTGCTGCTGGACGTGACTCTGGTCAGCCACCTCCTCCACCGCCAGGGGCCTCTCCCCCATGCGGGGCTTCACCACCTGGGCTCAGACTCGGGGTTCCCAGCACCCGTCCACCCACCTGCCGACAGGTGACTCTCCATCCTCAGGGATCTCATCCTGCAACGCCCCGGAGCGCTCCGGGGACCTCCGAGCACTGCCGTGGCCGAGCCTTCAGTCTGAGCACAGGCTTCCACCGGCCAGACACGAGCTCTGGGTCCGTCACCACACTGCCCTCCACACCTGCCATCACGGGCCCTCCTCTCTGCACCGGTCCAGCCCCGGGTGCCCCGTCTGCAGTCCTGCAGGGATGGACGGCTGGACGGCCCACTGGAGTACTTCTTTCAACATCTAGTACAGTGAGGCTCCATCCTTGTTGGATGAAATGTTTCCCAGTCCTGTACCAGGGACCACCTAGAACCCGACAAATTAAGAGGACGAATGCATTCCCAGTCCAGCCCCCCCACCAAATCCCACACTCTGGTTATTGTGGAAACAGCACAGCTAAAATCGTTTTCCTGGAAAGAAGAGAGCCGTGCGTTCGTAGTTTTTGACTAAAAGCAGTCTTCCCTTTGAGCAATCGCGTTTGTTAAAACTGAACAGTAGGGGGCGCTGTTGCCTCTTGCAGAAAACAGTCAAACAACGTTTTATGGCAGTGAAAAAAATTCGTTTAACTAGTTCTTGAGATTTTAAATAAAGGTCTAATTAATACTGAGAATTTCATTTCATTTTACACGAAAGAGAGCAATCATTGGTTTTCAAATTCTTTTTGAATTTGACGCACATTTACTTAAAGTATTGGGGAGAACCAGAAAAGAGCAAGGCTAGAAGGTTAGGAAAATGCCTGATCTGTATTCCACCAAACGGGGTTCCCAGCCATGAGCTGCGGGCAGGGGATCACAGGTGTGTTCAATTCATGCTGCATGTCTATTCAGGGATTGTCTGTTCACTGGGAGGAAGAAAGGACATGAAAAAAACTAAAGGCCTTTGGCTTTTACAATCTCAGCGAATGTCTGCTTTGCTAAAAGGCATCTGAACATCTGGGCACCGTTTCTTGGGGGATTAGTCTGGACAATGTCTTTCAAACACCCTGCGTGGCGGAGCACCGCCCCAGGGCAGACAGCCGGGAAGTGCAGGTGCCTGACACGCCTTTCTCAGGGGCCGCAAGCACATGACAAAATGCACCCCTTTCATGTTTGGATAAACAGTTTCCACTCCTTTGATTTCTTTTCTATACTCTGGGGCCTGCAGCACTGGTTACGGCTCAGATACGCAGGCCTGCTTGACAAAGTGTCACGGCAAAGCTTTGGCTCCTGACCTGGGTTTGGCCGGGTTCCTCTGTGCTGCCAGCAATCTCGAAAAGTTCTCCAAACCTCTGGAGTGAACCGAGTTCCCCATCAGGGTGAGGTTACCTAATATAAATACATAGGCACAGACCACTCAGCACGGGGCCTGAAGGCCGAGGAAAGTGCTGGTGACATAATGAAGATGCAGCCGGGGGTGATGAGACGGGGGAGTCATGGCCTTCTAGCCTGGGCATCGGAGCAAGTAAGGTGAGTGTGTGAAAGGCAGTGGTGGAGTTGGGCAATGTGGAAACTCACAGATCAGCCCCCGAGGTAGCTGCTTGCTGTCACTGTGGGACGAGAGTGTCAAATCTTCTCCTGTTCAAGAGGAACGTGAATGTGTATTTTAAGTAAAACGCCCGATTTCTAAAATGTGATTTGAACAACATAAGCCTACGGTCACCAGAGTTGATCCTTGGTTTGCCAACTTGCACCTTCCTGTCCCAGGGCACTTGCTTTTAAACATTTTTCAAAGACAGAGTCTACTTTCCAAATGGAGTCACGCACGAAACTCTAAAATAAAAAGTGATATACATTTCCATAAGAGTATTTTGTTTGTTAGTTTAACTTTCTCATATTTACTTACAGCAATTGAGGAAATGATGGCTCTGTTTTGATGGGCATTTAAAAGTTGAAATCCTGGGAAACCGATAGCTGCTTTACATCCCCTCAGAATCCAAGTTATTGCTACGTTCTGTTTTAGTGACACTATAAGAAGAAAATTCTGATTGACACAGAATCAGAAATATAGTTGCAAATAGTGATTTTTAAAGTATGCCTTAAAATCCTGGGATACTTCCAAATTCAACTAGATCTGGTGCTTTAAAGAGGGATATTAGAAAATGTTCACTTCCAAGATAAATCAAGTAGCAAAATGTAACCACTTCTCCTTGCCTTACCACAAAAGTAAAAGTGAGCCAAGAAGAATCCAAAACTCACAATAAGCACCACAACTCTCTACAGCCCAACCTTATCAAGATGAGAGTTTTATGGTAGAAAGAAAAGGTGCCAAGCGAAGACAAAGGCCCTTTCCCTGGAAATCAGTCAGTCGCCCCGGCACCGAGGTCCTCCCTGGAGCCACTTCCCTTGAGAAGGTGTATACAGGCCTGTTCATACAGGATGCGGCAGAGCCGCATCTTCGTAGTGAATGACATCGCCACAGATGTGCAGGCATGAGAGGACATTTTCATTTATGCTTGTGAGCAAAACTGAGGTTGCTTGCTCAGAAGCTAAATAACATTCCAGAATTGATAGATAGATGGCAGATGGACAGACGGACAGACAGATCACATGGGTCTGGTTTCAAAAAAGGCAGAGAAGATGAAGGTTTGCCGAGGGTGTGCCTGACTATTCAGCAGTCTTACTGCTCATCAGTTGGAGGCAACTGCCCGTGGCTGATCTGACCGGGCTTTCCTTTCTTTCTTTTCTTTTTCTTTTTTTTTTATACCTACATATCAGTGTATACACGTCAATCCCAATCTCCCAACTCATCCTACCAGGGTTTTCAAGATCATATAATTGGAAAGCGTTTGGATCATGATTGTCGTGAAGAGGTGACGAGAATCTCTATACTTGTGTGCATTTGGTCCATGACACGGATTTGGAGCATCAAAAAAATAAAATAAAATGGGCTACCCACTTCTTTTTTAAAAAAATTTTTATTGAAATGTAGTTAATTTACAATGTGTTAGTTTCAGGTGTACAGCAAAGTGATTCAGTTATACATATGTGTGTATATATTCTTTTTTAGATTCTGTTCTATTAAAAGTTATTACAAGATATTGAGTATAGTTCCCTGTGCTATACAGTAGGTCTGTGATGATTATGTATTTTATATGTAGTAGTGTGTACATGTTAGTCCCAACCCCCTAATTTATCCCTCCCACCCTTTCCCCTTCAGTAACCATAAGTTTTTCTCTATGCCTGTGAGTCTTTCTGTTTTGTAAATCTAACCCCTTTCATTTGTGTTAACACGTGGCTGTGTGAAGAAATGACTCCACGGGTTTCTTTAATCTAACAGAACAAGGCTGCCAGCAGAGCATCCTTCCTGAGGAAGGACAAAGGATAGAGCACCCCCACCCCTCGCTGACATGGACCCCGACGGACCCAGTCCTGGGAGATCACCCAGGAGAAAATGGTCATGATTAGCGTCAGATTTCAGCCAAACCCTGGAAGACTTGGCTTGCGGTTGAAAAGCATTAGTAAGTGACCCATCTGAATGGAGAAGCCCCTTGGAAGAGGAAAACAGGGGCTCCACGGGGCCACGATTCTCCAAAACTTCACATTTGTGTCCCACAGCCAAGAGTATGACTTGTTTGCTGGGGTGAACTCCTAACTCTTCTCACCTAATTCAGAGGAAACTCGGAAAGACTCAGAGGTGGAGCTGACATCTGTGGGTGATGATCAGGAATTGTCTCCATGGTGACCAGGTGTTAAAAACTTCACAATGTTTTCAAGGTCCCTTTCTGGATCATGTGAGAGACGGTTTTGTTCTGGGCCAGGACAAATGTTGCCAGTCAGGCTGGAGCAGTTTTACTTTATTTTCTTTATTTTTATTTTTTTGATGTGGGCCATTTTTAAAATCTTTATTGAATTTGTTATAATATTGCTTCTGTTTTTTAAGTTTTGATTTTTTGGCCACGAGGCATGTGGCATCTTAGCTCCCCGGCCAGGGATCAACCCCGCACCCCCTGCACTGGAAGGCAAAGTCTTAAACACTGGACCGCCAGGAAAGTCTCTGGCGTGGTTTTAGATTTATCTCAGCTAAGAAAGTTGAGGAAGGCTTACTGCCCATCACACCGCCATGCCACTGCCAACACCAGAGCACAAGGTTTGCAAGAAAGAATGAACCCCGGTTCTGGAGGGGCTCCTATCTTAAGCTGCTCCTGCACAAGGGTGAATTAATGGGCTCGTTCTAGCACCAGCCCTACGGCTGCCTCCACCCAAATCCTCAAGGCTCCTCTTTCCCTCTCTTGCTCTTTCGGACCCTCTTCTTTCACATCTCCTCCTCCTTTTCTATGTGTTTCTCTCCACGTTTCCTCATGCTCACCTCTACATTCTCTTCCTCCATGCATTCCATTTTCCTCCCCATTTCTCATGTCTTCTTTAGTCTTTTTCCTTTTTCCTCCTCCTTGCTGTGTGAGAATTTTATTAATTTTCCATACTTTAGATTTTTCTATTATTTATAGTTTTATATTTCATTGATTTTTGCTTTCTTTTATAATTTGCTTTCTTCTAAATACTCCGGATTTAATTTGGTCTTCTCTTTCTAGCTTCTTAAGTTGAAGCACTGATCAATGATTTTACACCTTTCTTTTTCTCTAATGTAATTATTTAAAGGTATAGATTTCCCTCTGTGTACTGCATTAGCTGCATCCCACAAATTTCAACATGATGTGTTTCCGGTATATCTTAGTTCAAAATATATTCTAATATCTATTTTATTTTCTTCCTTGTCCATTTTCATTCCAAATTATTATATTTAATTTCCAAATGTTTGAGGATTTTAAAAATATCTTATTGTTATTAATTTCTAATTTAATTCTGTTTGGGTCAAATATTTCTTTCTTAACTGTTTCAGTCTTTCAAATTTACTGAGGTTTGTTTTATGGGAAAAAATATATATAGTCTATCCTTGTCAAATCTCAAGTGCACTTGAAAGACATGTATTTTCTGCATTCAGGTCTAGTGTTCTAGAAATATCAAATAGTTTAAGTTGCTTCATGCTGTTGTTTCAGTCTTTTAAATCTTTTGTAATAGTTGAATTAATTTAAAATAGTATTCATTTCCTGATATAAATCAGATTTATATAGTCCCATATTATATAATTTTCTTTATTTTTTCCATGAAATTATTTCTATGTGTGATAAAAAAAATACAAGTGCACTATATGTGGAACAGAATGCTTTCTCTGTATTATTTGTCATTTGTTACTATAATAATAATATCTGAAGGACTTCCTGTTTCTTAGCTGCATCATCATTTTAAAATTTTCTATTTGGTCAGTGCACATGCACTTTATTGTCACCCATCCTACACACAAACAACAGAAACAGCTTCCAAGCACAAGCTCTCCTCCAATAGGAGTCCACATCTTCTTCTCTCCTTCATGGCATGGTTCTTCCCAAGGGTGAATTAAAGTCCTGAATCCCATTTCTCATCTTCCATTTTCCTTTCAATTCACTCCAGTTTTACTTTCTTTTTAAACGACCAAATAGTCATTATCAAAGCCTTTTTTTCTCTTTTCAATGCAACTTTTAATAATCTGGCTGATCATGAAATGCAATATTCAGTTGTAGAAACAGCAGAAGAAATAGCAAGAGACATGAAACATTTACACACACACAAAAATGTGTTGCTTAAAAACTTGCCCAAAAAAATCTTTAAAAAGAGTCAACGTATCATCTTTGCTAATTTTCTATTTTCCTAAAAAAACAAGTTTATGCATAATTTGCTATTGACTTTTCTATATACTTATTTAAAATGATACTTTAGTAGTATTTGAAACATCATTTTCTCTATGTTTTTAATATGCCACCCTCTCCTAGGTTGTAACTTTCCCTTTCTAATTTTGATTTTTTTTAAAGAATATCAAGTCTTTGTCCTAGTTCCTTTTCCCCCCAGTTGAACCCAACTATTTCCTGTGGCTTTATATATCATCTTTATGCTTATAACTTTGAATTTGCGACTCAAGCCTGAGCTTTACTCCTGAGCTTCAGAATGACACATCCAACTGCCTATTGCAATAGTCCATGTATTATATCATAATGAACAGCTCAGTCTTAGCATAACCCAAACCAGAAATATGATCCAACCTCCCCTCACTACTCATTCTTAAATCCAATGCCCACACTTGCAAGGCTTCATTATTTCAGTTATTCGGGACAAATATTTGGAGCTCAAATCTATTCCTCTTTTTTCTTCTCATTTTCCTGCCATCTGGTAACCACACTGATCTTTCAAAATTATACACCTAATCACGTTAGTCTGCTAAAATTCTCCAGTGGTTTCCCATTTTACTTAAGGAGCAAACCAAATGTATCATCTAAAATGCTCTACGTTATATGTTCCCCCACCCCTCAGATTTCACACTCTCCCCTCTGCCCCCCTTTCTCCAAGCTCCATGTCCACTGGCACCAAACACTCTAAACAGAATCTTATTTCAGAGCATTTGCATGCGTTAACCTTTCTCCTGGGGATGAGCCGCCTTCAGATGTCCTTGGAGCTGCTCTTTATTGTTCAGTCTTTTACACCAGAGTCCCTGCCTCACCCCACACCCCACTCCCACTCTCTCTCTCTTGAATCACCCTTGTTAATTGTCTTCATGGCACCTATGAGGACCTGGACTTATTGTCCATCTTCTTTTCCTACTTGTCACTCAGTTCAGCTCAGTGTCTCCGGCACATAAAATATTCTCACATGAAATTTTATCAGTAGAATAGTCAGCCTTCGCTGGGTGGAGAGAAACATGCATGGCTTTAGGGATGGCAGGCTACCTGAGCGTGAGCCTAAGTTTCTGTGGGACTTGAGTGAGTGACGCGACCTCTGAGGCCAAGGTTCCTCATCTGATATGGGAATAATAGTATCTACTCAACAGGGCTGTTCTGAGGCTTAACAAAATAAATTGTGCTTTACTGGCATGTAGGAGTTACTCAAAAAGAGTTAGTCATTGAGAAACTGTTTTAGTTGCCCTGATTAGGTTGACAATTCTAGGTCCAATGTGTTTTGTTTCATCAATTTGGACAAGCCGACTTTTATATGGTTTTATGCATCTTTCCTTTTTTTCAGGAAAGTTATTTAGAATCTGGGCTTGTCAAAGAACTTCTGTAAGACTCCTTAATTTTTTTAACTTAAAAATATATTATTATAATATTTTTAAAAAATTTTGATCTTCACGTAATTCTGTCACCTTATTATTAGAATATATGGCAAACCCAAACCTACATAAGCCCATACCCAACATACCCAACATACCCAATGAGAAACTCAGTTATATAAAATTTAAAAGATTTGGCTAAATTAGTCAGATGTCTACTGTAATAATCAATGCATTAATTTTGATGCATACTTTAAAATATTAATAGCGTGTTACAAAAATAACATATTTATTTGGCGATAACACTTTGTTTTACCCATCACATCATGAAGTGCATTGACTCCGACATGTCACAGGTATCACTGAAATCAGTAGCCCTGCCACCCTCAGCATCACTTTGTCCTCACCTCACACATTTTTCCGGAGCATATTGTGTTCTAAGCTGTTGGATCCAAAGAAATTTTTAAATGTATATAAGATGTCATCCCTGGAAAATTTATACCAAGTTACAAGTACTATTTGCATAACATTTGAGTAATTTTTATCATTTTCTTCTTTTCTTAGGTATGTATATTCTTAAATGTATAACATAACTCTTCCCAAACAGTTTTTAAAGTGGTCTTTAAAGCGTGTATACAACCATATCCAATATTTGAGACTAAAATCCCAGGAATAATTACTAAATCTGTGTTAAAACATTGCCTTTTTTAAAACTGATTCCATCTGGGACCTCTCTAAGCTTCCAAATTTAGCATTGGTTGACATCATTTCAGACAATGCATCTTTCAGATAGCTTGTCATTGAAATAATAAAAGAATGCCATAATAAAAATGGCTAAAATTATTGGGTCTTCCTAGATGCTAGACACTGTTTTATATCCTTACACACACCCACTCATCCGGGTCTCTCAGGAACTGTATGGAGTACTCTATTTGTCTTTATTTTCATGGATGAGAAAAAGGAAGAATAAAGAGGTGAAGAAATTCCCCTTAAGCTCACACCACTGGTCGAGCTCCAGGTCTCCCTCGGAACAATCCTGCAGTGTGTCCTCCTGGCCATGAGGGCACAACATGGAATAGTGTGTAAGGACCCCCCAGATCACCTGTTGGATCATTTAGGGAGGAAATAAATCCATCACCTCATTTTCACGTGTGTGTTGTAACTGATTTCACTGATGTAAGGCTTTTCCCTGGCCTGTCTGTAGGGAGCCCGTGAACTTGGGCCAGCCGCCCTGCTGCCTGACCGTCCCTCTTGCATCCCTGGGTGTCTGTCCTCCTCTGCACATCAGCCCCATCCTTCTCCCAGCCAGAGATTTCCTTCTTGGGTTCTGCAATGGACTGAATATTTATCCCCCCAAATCCATATACTGAAACCTTAATCCCGAGTGTGAAGGTATTAGTAGATGATGAGGCTGTGAGGTTGGAGCCCTCATGAAGGGGTCAGTGCCTTATAAGGTGACCCGAGAGAGGCCCCTCGCTCCATCTGCCGTGGGAGGACACAGCGAGAAAGTGTCCTTCTGCAGCCCGGTAGCGAGCTTCCACCTGAACCCAGCCTTGCGGGCGCCCCGGCCTGGACATCCGGCCTGCAGACTGTGAGAAGTGAGTATCTGCTGTTTATAAGCCACCCCGTCTGTGATTCTTTGTTATAGCTGCCTCCACAGACCAAGACAAGCTCCTAGTTCAAATTCCAGGTGGTGGAAATTAAGTGCCCAGTTCTGTGCTCTTGGCATGCTGCAGCTTTGGAAGCTGACCTGCCTACAGCTTCCAACCAGGCGAGAACCCCGGGGTGCCGTCCAGTCCCGAGATGGGAAGAGGGATGGACAGAGCAGTGCCCCTCAGAGGCAGGGCCGGCCTAAGTGGTCACAGCCAGGACCAGTCCCACACGCCACGGCCACAGAGTGAGAGAAAATATCCACGCAAAGGAGAGAGGCAGCCACAAAAAACCCAAAGCCAGAGAGGTGCTTCCGACGTTTATTTGTGTGTGTGCCGTCTTAAGGATCTCCCCGAAGGACATCGCTCTCTGAACTGTGTTGTCAAATTGCCCCGCTTTTGCTCATCCCTGTGGTTTCCAAAGGACTGTCTGTAGACTCCTTCTAGACTGGGGACATGTGAACTAATTGTCAACCCCTTAAAACTTCAGATTCTGGGAACTCCCTGTGAGGAATTTTGCCTCAGCAGACCTGGACTTGGGCCCGAGAGTCTAGAACTTTAAAACCCCTTCTGGGGTAATTCCGATAGGCAGTTGGGATTCGGACCTCTGAAGCGGAGCCGGATATGAGCACGTGGCTTCCGTTCCCAGCGATGTCTCACGCTAATGCTGCTCTCTTTCCCTCATTTTCCCACCTGTGCTCCACTCTGTTTATTGGCAGAAACTGTATCCTCCACTTGCTTTATACAACACAGAACCCAACACCCTTGATCAACCTACTTTTCGCATCTCAACTTTAGCTTTGCAGAACTGCAGCCTAGAGAAAGCTGTATTCAAAACACTCAGGAGAAATACAGGAAGACGAAAGCCTATCCGTGCGGGTTACACAGGAGACAGAGAGGGCTCAGGGCATCTTCACCCTGACTGACCTTGGAATCCTGTTTCAACCCCACACTAACTCACATGAACTCAGGATTCTGTCTCGTAATTCATAGTTCTAACGCTAAAACCTAACCAAAGGGAGTGCACCACTGGTCTTTCAAGTTCAAAAAAATAAAAATAAAAAAGCTTGCAATAAGAAAGTGGCTTGGGAAGGTTAGTGAAACTTTAAGGGCACCATTAAAGCATCACTTAAATAAATAAATACAAATCAGCTTTTATAAAGAGAGAGGGAAAGAACTGTTTAGCACTTAACAGCTTTCCTCCACCACAAACAGGAGCCCTCCGAGTGACATATGGCGACCCTCTTGAATCTCTTGAAACCTGCCTAGCTTGGTTTAGGTTGGCAGTATTTCTTTTCCGATGTGCACACGCTGAGTTCTGAGCCCTGTGGCCAGCTGACTCACGGACCCCGCTCCCCACGCCCCTCGTTGACCCAGGCTGCCTGGGCTGCAGCCCCTTTGAGCACAGGGGATTTTATTGTGTAGGGTTTTATTGGTGGCACCATTGCTGCTATTTGCATTCCTGCGCCGCTCAGACAGAAACCCACGTGCATGTTTACGTAGTTAACTGAGGGTCGGGAACACCTGAGATCTCAGATCTCTAACTTCCAGGAACAGGATGCTTTACGTTAAAAAAATGTCCAAAGTCAAAACACTCTAAAATCTCAGCTGAATATTCCCCCATTTTACTTAATAGTTTTATTACGTTTTACTAATTGTATTTATATACAGAATCTTTAACCTTCCCAAGAAAAAGAAAGAAAAAAGAAAACCAGGTTCATTTTGAGGATGGAGTGTCTCAAGGCCAGAGTCTCTCATATTTAAGGGTCACCAAAAGCAGTTATGTGATCAGAATTCCTGCTGGCAGGTAATAAGGCACCATTTTATTATTTACTGAAGCAAACAAGCTGCTTCAACACTTCGTGGCTTAAACTATGGGCATCCTGTCACTTCTCAGAAGCCGAGGATCAAGCCCTGAGGGGTCCCTGGGCCTCGCATCTCCCCTGCCACCCAGCCCGCCGCCCACGGAGGAAGAGGAAGAGGAATGGGGTAGCTCCACGCGGGCACCACAGCTGGTCTCTCCGCCTCTGCCTGTGCTTCCTCAGTTTTCCTCCAAGTGTCTTCAGGGCCCCTCCTTCCTGCGTGGCCCCTCCAGCAGGGACCTGAATTCTACCTGGCAGCTCAGGTAGAGGCCCCGTTCCTGCGGGAGACCCCATCCCAGGTGTGACCAGCTGGAGGCTGGTGCCCCCAGGATGCCAGGTGACAACCGCCACAGACCTTGACAGAGAAGCTGGCCATCCATCACTTTATTGTTCATAAAGCAGACACGTGTTTCTGCTTGCGGACTTGTAACAGCTGAAATATCTGATCGAACACATTCTGGATCATTCATGCTTCTATGTCTCTATGGATGCTTGGAGCGTGCTTGGTGTCAATAGGCCCTTCTCATTCTCGATTCAGGATTGTGATTTGCCCTATAACGTAGGCTACATTATTGGCTTTACTATTGTTATATGATATAGTGGTCGGTTAAATTTCCTCCCTGTAAAATTGGTGACATATTAGGCTAGCCCCTCACTATAATTTTGACCTCAAGGATTCTGATTCTAGTTGGAGATCAGTTCAGAGGTCAGCTTACCTTGTAACCATTTTCTTTTCCATCACTAGGCCTCCTAGAGGGAATCTGCAGATCAAACTAACATTTCTCCCACAGTAAATGCTCCGGTGGTTTCCCTTTGTGTGTGTGTGTGTGTGTCTTTTTTTTCTTTTTTTAAAATAAATTTATTTATTTTATTTATTTACTTTTGGCTGTGTTGGGTCTTCATTGCTGCATGCAGGCTTCCTCTAGTTGTGGCTAGCGGGGGCTACTCTTCATTGTGGTGTGCGGGCTTCTCATTGCAGTGGCCTCTCTTGTTGTGGACCACGGGCTCTAGGCATGTGGTTTTCAGTAGCTGTGGCATGCGGGCTCAGTATTTGTGGCTCCTGGGCTCTAGAGTGCAGGCTCAGTAATTTTGGCGCACTGGCTTATTTGCTCTGCAGCATGTGGGATCTTCCCGGACCAGGGCTCAAACCCGTGTCCCCTGCACTGGCAGGCGAATTCTTCACCACTGTGCCATCAGGGAAGTCCCATGTGTGTGTCTCTGTGTGAGTGTGTCTGTGTGTGTGTGTGCTTATATACACTGCATCACAGCCATTGAAATATCCAGCCCTGTAAATCAGAGTACTTTGAGTCTCAGATCCTCAGGGTTTCCCGATTAACTATTAACAGTGAACTGTTTCACCTTTGGAGGAAATATGCACACATACATATATCATGTTAATGGTGAGGAAGAAGAACAGAGAGATGGGAAAATAAACCAGCACACCCAGATAAACAGACAAGGAACACCAAGAACACAGAGACAAGGGCACAGTGTATTTGTTGAGAAACAGTTCTGAGCCCATATATGTATATTCATAGGGCATCAAATATTTGGATTATGCACTTTCCTGGGGAACTGACATTTTTCCAAATATTGTCTCTCTTCAGCTCCAGGGTAGACCATGTATTAACCCATAAAATAGTGGATCAATGAACTAAATGTAAGAGCTAAAGCTATAAAAATTTTTTTTAAAAAAACAGGAGAAATTTTTAATTGATTAAACAAATATTTCTTAGATACACCACCAAATGCACAATTTATAAAAGAAAAAATTGATAAATTGGACTTCATCAAAATTCAACTTTTGTGCTTCAAAGACACCATGAAAAGAATAAAACTCAAGACACAGACTGGGCAAAAATATTTGCAAGTCTTATTTCTTACAAAGGATTGTATTGAGAATATATTAAAAAAAAAAAAACTCTTACAAATCAATAATAAGAATACAGACAATCCATTAAAAATGGGCAAAAGTATAAATAGACATTTTATTAAAGGAGATCAAAGAATAATAAAGACAAGAAAAGATGTTCAATATCATTAGTTATTAAGGAAATGCTAATTAAAACTGCACTGAGATACCTCTGCACCCGCATTAGAATGGCTGTAACGAAAAAGGCAATCAGTAACAAATGTTGGTGAGAAATGGGAGCCCTCATACATTGTCGCCTGGAATGTATCATGGTCTATCCATTTTGGAAAACAGTTTGAAAGTTTCTTTAATAATTAAAATATAAGGGAATTCCCTGGCGGTTCAGTGGTTAAGACTCTGCACTTCCAATGCAGGGTGTGCGGGTTCCATCCCTGGTCGGGGAAATGAGATCCCACATGCCCTGCGGTGTAGCCTAAATAAATTAATTAATTAAATTTTTTAAAAAAGAGTTCTCCTCTCCCTCTCTTCCCATCCTCCTTCTTAAAAAAAAAAAAAAATTAAATATAAGGTTACCATTTGACCATGCAATTCTACCCCAATCTACTTACCCACAAAGAAATAAAAACGTGTGTCGACATGAAGACTTGAACACAAATGCTCAGAGTGGCTTTATCCATAATGAGCAAAACATGGAAACAACCGAAATGTTCATTAACTTGTGAATGGAGAAAGTGTGTGGTATATCCATAGGGTGGAACAGAATTCAGTACTAAAAAATAAACCACATGATACAACATGGTAGCAGCTTAAAAACTTTGTGCTAAGTCAATGAAATTAAATGCAAAAGACAGTATGCTGTATGTTGTTTATATGAAATGTCCAGAAAAGGCAAGTTTATAGAGATAAAAAGTTGATTAGTGGATGCCTGGGCTGTACATTTACAAAAATATTTGATGTATACACTTAAAAGAGGTGAATTTTGTATTATGTAAACTTCAAAAAGCTGTTCAAACAAAGGTTCCAGGTGCAGGTGACTGGAAAGAGCCCATTACCCGAATCCCAGGTGACACAAACTCCATTTGTCCTCTCTCTCCTTTACATGCGCCTTCCCCACTGCTGATGTCCACACAAGAAATAGAATGGATGTGTCACGAGAAACAGGGTTAAGATTTGAGCAAGGTGGCCCAGCAGTGGGAAGGGATCTGGGCAGATGACAGCACAGACTCGGGCAGGCAGCCTGGCCCCATTGCAGCTCCAGGGGCCTGAGAAGCAGCTGTGCATTCTGTCTGTTTTTCTTGGTGCGTGGAGGAAGGAAATGGGATAAGAGTGGATGTTGAACACTTAAGGTTCTAGGACACAAACAGATTGAAAGTAAAAGTATGGGAAAAAATATGCCAAGCAAGCAGTGCCCATGATGAAGAAGGAGCAGCTGAAGCACTCTCACAAGGAACAGACTAGGTGGAGGTTCCACCTTCCAGCCTCCCTGGATGGAAAACATCAAACAAGAACTTTCGTGCCATTAAAGCATATCATCCCTGAGATCATTCCAGGCTCATAAAAAGCATTTGATAAACTGAGATAAGGATTCAAACTTCAGTGCAGCTTTAAAAGGGTCGAGATTGTATGTGTTTATTTCTGGCAATTTGAAGACACGTTGACATGGTTGTATTCAAAGGTATGCGTGTTAATTTTATTTAAAATGTTATGAAGCCTTGGAGATCGTATCTCATTGTCCCATCCCCATTAAATATGTTATACTTTATAGTTTTTAGGAATTTCTTTTCAAATGCAATGTTGATTCTTCCCCATAAACGTCTATACTAAAAAGACTTCTAAAAAGCTGATTTTCAAGTGTTAAACAGTAACATTCAGAAAGAGGCTCTGGATTGCTCCAGAAGACCCCGGCTTCCCCAGAGTCTGGGAGAGCACAGGACCTGGGATAGAACTGTCAACCCACTTTATAAAGTCCTTGACAAGACCCTCCAGGATGTGGCAGCCACATCCTGGAGAAGTGCAGTTAGTCTGGTCCCCACATGTCCTGGGTGGCTGGAGACTGGGACGCCACCCTGGGCTCCAGCGCAGGCAGTGTGGCCTCAGCGTCCCAGCCCGCCCTGCCACACAAGGATGCCCTACTGTCCTTAAGGCATCCCGGGCAAGGCAGCCAGAGATGTGTAACTGCAGCTTTCTGCTATCAGCCCCAAACACTGAAAATATTATGTAAGCAAAGAATAAAGGGAGCCTGACACTTCAGTAGAGCATTTTGGCCTGAAATATAGTGACACTGGCGGTTTGCCAGCTGGTCCTACAGGGTGGGGCAGAGGAAACGAGCCCGCCTGGAGACTGTTTGCCCTAAAGTGGACCAGTAATCATAACTTATGTCAACCAGATGCGTATCTCTTAGAGTGTTTGCAGTAGTACAGTTAAATGTCATCATGCCATCCCTTATGCAGCGAGGAATATAAAACATGGTTCCTTTCCAAAGAAAGAAGCTCCAGGCCTGTCCTCAGCCCAACACTCTTGCTCATTCTCAAGGTCAGGAAAACGCCTACAAAAGTACCATTGAACAGGAAATCTCATCGAGCAGGTTGCTCTAACCGTCTTTTCTCTTCTCCCAACAACCAGTCATGTGTCAGCAGCTCACCAGGCCATGTGCACCCTCGCTGGCAGGGCCAGCCCCATCGCCCGTCACCCTCTGCAGCCCCGACCCCTCTGCTCTTCAAACAAGGACCCGCGTGGTGCCTTGTCCTCCCCACCCCTCCTGTCCTGGACTGGAACGGCACCCTGCTCGCACCCTGTTCCTGCCCATCCTTCAAACTTGGCCCCTGGGCTTGCTCTCCAACCCCTAAGCCATGAGCCCAGGGAAGTGGGCAAAGGGCCTGCATTTCCCCAGGCTTGTCCCCCAAAGGACTCACAGCCTCCGTCTAACTCTGAAGCTCCCTACATGTCCATCCACATGCACCCGAGGCCGACGACGGTGGAGACTGTCTCCTGCTGCCTGACATAGGGCTTTGCAGAAACTGCCAAGACTTCCAGGCCCTGGAGGAATCATGGGTCAGCAAGCACGTGTCAGCCACCAAGTACTGGGGGGACGGGGGCAGGGGTGTGTGGGAGGCCCAAGGATCAGCTAAGCACGTCCACCTGGGAGGACAGGAGAGAACGGAAAATGAAATTGGAGAAAACAGAACAAGTGGTGTGTGGCCTCCTTGTTAAATTCTACCACAAACTCTCCCATATACATCCTTATAAAACCTTTGCAAGATTCTTGGAGAGCAGCCTTTGCCAAGTGAGTCACAGATTTAAGGTGTCGGGTGCTCCTTCACAGAGACACAGTCAAGTATTGAGAGATCGAGGAATAGAAACCACGTCCTCTGGTGCTTTCCTCCTGAGACACCACGTTCACTAAGACTGGAAACACAAGAAAGAGTAAAGAACAAGCTCAAAGACCTGGGAGGGAGGCAGAGGCTCTCAGGGAGGCACGGGAGGGCCCCGGGTTTTCCGACTCCTGATTCCTCTGCGTGTGTGGAGGTGACATTGATGCTACGGACTCGTAGTGTCTGCAGATTTGTGGGTAGATGCATCCGAGCCGGTCTGGGGCGTCCCCGGAGCAGCCCATGGCCCGTGTCCAGGGTTGGAGACACCTGTCCTGCCCCGGGGTGCCTGGCTGGGCCTGCGATCCCCACAACGCTGCCTGGCTGGATCTTTCCCGCTCTGCTGCTGACGGGAACCCACACGTGTGCTAGAGCAGCAGGGCCCTCACTGGAGCTTCTGCCAGCGAGTCCCTGCTCCCCTGTCCTGGGCTTTGACACAGTGGCCAAAGGGTCGCTCTCACCAAAAGCGTGACATTACAGGTGACCGCGGGGCAGCTGGAGCCAGGAAGCTGGTATATGACCTGCCGGAAAGCACGCTAGACAGCAGTGTCTTTTGCATCCAGGCTTCAGGGTGTTGGTCAATTTCCCCCAAAGCTGTGTGGGTGGAAGATGACCCTAGGCCTCCGAGCCTCAGTGTCCACTTCTCTGGATGTGGCACATGCATCCTCTGTCTTGTAGAAGGGGATGAGAGGGAAGAGAATCAGCAGAAAGCTCATGGAATCTCAGGCCTCCACTGCCCCCACCCCAGTATTGGCTGGAACACTTCAGTTCTCTGAAGAGGTCTTTGTTTCTAAGGATGTGGGGTTTCTGCGTTGCCACCAGGAACAGTTCTCACCGGCTTCATTGTTGCTCTGGTTCATTCTACACCTATCAGCACTCTCACCCAGAATAAGAGAATGAACCACAGCTTTAGACTTTGCTTTTCCTCTTCCACCTCATCTCTTTCCATCCCCCGTCGGGTGTGTTCGCTGGCCTTCCTGTTTACCTCTTTCATGTTTTTTTCTTTCTATTTTTTACCATATATGTTTTTATTATAATCGGCATATTATTTGGTGTGTTGGGTTTTTCATTTGCACATGCGTGGAGCCAGGCTGCATGGCTGGGTGAGAAGCGTTCTTTGGCAACTTCTTTCTGCTTTAACCTTGCATCTCTGAGATGCTCTGGGCAGCTGTGACTTACCGTCCACTGCTTCCTGCTGTCCTGCTGTGCTGCCCTACAGCGAGTTCTTTGTCCATTCACTTTGACGTACGGTCTTTTTGTTTCCAGGTATGTTTTTACAAGCAGCACATTTGTGCAAGAGTTTCTCTCAGCACTGCACCTCCAAGTGCTGAGCCGGAGCCGGAGCCGAGCATCCTCAGGGGTACAAGGTCAAGCCACGTCCTGTTCTCAGCGGTTGGGCTGACCATCCCCCACCAGGTGTGCGGGTGCTCCCATCGCCCCCCCCCCCGGTTCTTCCTAACTCTCAGGGTTGTCCCATTTGATGGATGTGAAATGGTATCTCGTTGTGGCTTTAATTTTCATTTCCATGATTATAGGCTGTAAACAGTCTCATATGTTAATTGGACAACCCTGTTTCATCTTCTTTAAATTCACATTGAAATTTTATGCATATTTTATATGGGCTTGTCTTTTTCTTTTCGTGGGAATAATTTATATATTATGGATTCCAGTCTCAGCTGCATGTGTGGCAAATATCCTATCCCACTTTGGCCTTGTTTATTTTACTCTCTTTCTGGTGTTTTTAGTGAAGTTACTAATTTCATTGCAGTTGAGTATATCAGTCTTTTCTCAGTGGTGTTTATGTCCTGTCAAATAAACCGTTCCCTTCCCTGAGGCCATAAATATGAATTCCAAAATATATTCTAATAGTGTGTTTTGTCTTTCACTTTCACCGTCTTGATTATTGTATGTGGTGCTTGGGATGGATTCAATTTCACCTTGTTTTCTCCGAGGATGGCCAGCTGTCTCAGCACTGTTTGTTGAAGTTCATCTTTTCTCCCTCAAATCTGCAAAGTTAATTCGGTCTTCAATGACACTTACATAATTTCATGAGTCTGTTTCTGGAGCTTTTTATTCTTTTCCATGAATTAATGTTTCTCTCCCTATCCCAACACTATGCTAATTGGCACACTTTGTTATATTTTCTCCCAGGAAATTTTGTCTTTAAAAAAAAAATTACAGTTAGTGACCTTCAGTCGTGGTGTTGGTATATAACATGGCACTCAACGTCCCACACTGATTTTCTGCCTAAAACCGTACCAGTGCTTTATTAATTATGTTTATAGATTCTTTGGGTTTTATATGTAGACAATTATATCGTTCTTAATTACAATACCTTAAAATCTTGTTTTCCAATTGTTATATATACACTTATTAAAAAGAAAACAAAAGCCTAATTTCGCTGGTTAAAATCTCAGGGCAAGGCTGAATGGAAACATGAGAACAGCCATGCTCATCCTAAATGAGCGATTCTGAGATTTCACCATCACGTGCAACAGGTGCTATAGGTTTTTCGGGATGTGTTTTATCAGGCTTAGAAAATTGTCCTCTATTTGGAGTTGCCATAAAATGTATTGTCATAAACCTGGACTCTCTTGAGTGGGAAAGGGGTCCTTTTATTACACGTTTGAGAATAGGTCCATCCTGAACAAGGCAGAATATATGGTTATAATGATATCTATGCTTTTTTTTAATTAACAATACTTCAATCTTGAATACACATCAAACACAATTGAGTTTATCAATCATTAATTGAGTTGATTATATGTGTTTTCTCCTTTAAACTATTTCTGTAGTTAATTATGTTAATTGATTTTTGCTAACCTTGCATTCCGGGGATAAATTATATGTGTTCATCATGTATTTTATTTTTTATAAAGTAAATTTGTATTGTTCATATATTAGATATAAAGGAGTTTAGCATCTGTGTTCCTGAGCAAGATGCATTTTAATTTTCAATTTTCATGACATTTTTGTTCATGTTCCATATCAGTGCTTGCTAGCCTTGTCAATTCCAGTAGGGGGTTTAAGATTAAACTATTTCTTGTTTGAATGTTTCCTTGAATTTACTAGTACCTTTATATAAAAGTGGTATTTTTTGTTGTTGCCGAAGATTTTTTAACTACTGGTTAAATTATCTTTACATAGGATTATTTTTGTTTTTAGTAAGTTTCTATAAGTTACGTTTTGCTGGAAAGTTGTCAATTTAATGTTTTCAAATTTAACATAATAAAGTTTTTCATAATGTTAATCTCTGCAGCCTTATAGCTGTGTTTCTTTTTAATAACTTTGTAGTTTATTTATACTGTTTCTATATTTTTTCCATCTACTTGCTAGTTATTTAAAATCACATGCATTACTTTAGCTTTGTTTATCCTCTCCATTGTAAGGTAATTTTCTTTGTTTATTAATTTCTGTTTGTTTTTCTATTTGCCTTTCCTTTCACTTCTTCAGGATTATTCTATATGCATTTCTCATTAATATTTAACCATTCTTTTTTTATGTAAGCCTCTATGCTGATACATGTTTCTTGAAGTGCTGTTTTAGCTGAACACTCAAATTTTAATACATATATTTTTTTAGTTTTTCCATTCAAAATGTATGTTAATTTTTCCTTATGATTTCCTTTTCAACCCATGATTTATTTTAAAATGTGCTTCTTACTTTCCAATTCTATGAGATTTTATGTGATATGACTTCAAATAGTTATATATCAGGTAGACATTATTTATATGAAATCAATTCCTTTCATTTTTTTAAAGATTTCTTTCATAGCCAATAAGTCATCAAATTTTTAAAATGTTCTGTAGTGTATTCTGAAGTTTTATTCATTATTCTGCGTGTTCATTAGATTATTGTTGTTAATGTTCTTCATATCATCTATATTCTTACCGTTTTTTTGTTCTCTGAGAGCTGTGCTAAAATCATCCACTATATTGGTAATTTTTCAGATTATGCCAGTAATTCTTTCAATTTTTTAAATAAATTTATTTGTTTATTCTTGGCTGCGTTGGGTCTTCGTTGTTGCACGCAGGCTTTCTCTAGTTGTGGTAAGCGGGGGCTACTCTTCCTTGCTCTGTGCAGGCTCCTCATTGCAGTGGCTTCTCTTGTTGCAGAGCATGGGCTCTAGGCACATGGGCTTCAGTAGTTGTGGCTCGCGGGCTCAACTGAAGGCTCAGTAGTTGTGGCTCATGGTCTTATTGCTCCACTGCATGTGGGATCTTCCCGGACCAGGGCTCGAACCTGTGTCCCCTGCATTGGCAGGCAGATTCTCAACCACTGCACCACCAGGGAAGCCTCAATTTTTGTTTTATATAGTTTGAGGTTATTTTACTCAATGCATACAATTTTCAAACTAAATGTTATAATTTCTGATAACTTAAGCATTTCTCCTTACATAGTAACTATTTCTCTAATAATGCATTTTTTAATTTTAAAGTCTATTTTGTCCAATACTAATGTTTGTTTTTCAATCTAATATTCATATGTGTCAGCGTTTATCTGGTACATCTATTATCACCCTTCTTCTTTCCAATGTTCTCTGTCCTTCTACAGTAGATGCTGTGCGTTGCCCATGTTTCAACCTGAGGACCGAGGCACACGTTCCCCCAGCTGTTGGCAGTGTTGGCTGCTGGCAGCTCCAGCTAAGCCCCTCATGGGCAACTTCCTTCTAACACGCAGATCTGGTTTGCCATGGTAACACAGCCCATCCAGGGAGCAGTCCACTTCCCCAACTAGTCGATGCAGGAGTAAAAGGTCTGACCCTCCCTCAGTTTAAGACAATTTGGAAGAGACATCTCAGGTCTCATCCCACTATCCCAGTGGGATGAGCTGAGACCCTTGTTGCAACTACTGATATGATTAAATGATTTTCTTTTAAAATCTGTTTATCTCGTGAATTACACTGATTTTCAAATACAAAATCAAAGTTGTATTCCTAGATAAAGCCCACTGGATCACAATATATTATTCATGTTTTTATTGTTGGATTCATTTTGCTAACCTATTCCTAACATTTTTGTTTCTATATTTATAAGAGCTACTGTTCTACAGGTTATTTTGAAAGGCATTTGACTGTTTTGGAATTAGGATAATACTAGACTCATAGAAATATTGAGAATGACATCCTCCTCTTCAACTTTCTGGAAAAGAATTGTTAAATTTATAGTTTCTATTTCTTAAATGTTTGGTGGAATTCACCAGTGAAGTCTTCTGGCACTGGAGTTTGCATTGTGCAATAGTTTGTAACTATAAATTAAATTATTTTCATTGATACAAAGCTGTTTAGATTATCTAATGATCTTGAGTAAGCTTTTGTAATTTTGTAGTTTGTGTCTTTCAAGGCATTAATACATTAATACAAAAATTGTTAAATTTGTTGGCATAATTTTTTTATCATAGTCTTGTATTAGCCTTTTAATGTTTAGAGGTTCTGTAATGATGTCCTCTCTCTTAGTCCTGACATTGGCCATCTGTGTCATTCCTATTGTTTTTCCACTGACAATTTTTTAGTTCTGCTCTTATCATTTCCTTTTCACTGCTTATTTTATGTTTAATTTGCTTTTCTTATTTCCAGTTTATTTTTAAGATGTTGATGATTTCTAATTTAATTCCATTTTGGTCATGGAGCAAAAGCCCAAAGATATGAATTATTTTGAATGTATTGAAACATTATTGGTCAGATACATCTATTTCAGGCATTGACCAGAATTTGTATTCTAATGTTTCAGGCAAAGTGATCTAAATATATAAATTATATCAACTTGTTTAAACTGTTGTTTGTCTTCTGTAATATATCTTACAGTACAAGACTGTTGCTGATTGATATCTTCAGATTTTAAGTCTAAAAATGTCTTTATTTCAGCCTTGTTTTTGAAATATATTTTTGTTGGATATAAGCTCTTAGGTGGACAGTTTATTTTTAATTTCAGGACCTTAAAGATCCTGAATTTAGGAGTATATTGATAACATAATAGCTGCTTAGTGTCCATGACTACACTAAATTTTTAACATTTACTTTTTACTTTTACTTTACTTTCACTCTCATACAAACTTTATTTCAGTGATAATATGAGATAGAGCTCTAATTTTGTTTTCATTCCAAACCATCCATCTCTCATTGATTGGAGGTTTCACATTTACTTATTATATGATTAATTGCTATACACACTTGCACCTGGTTCATTTGATTTTTCATCTCTATTAGACTAAACAGAAGGTCGTTGACAAAGACAACGAGAGTCAATCAACAGAAAACTTTCTAAAATAAATATAGGAAAGGGCAAACAGCTGAGATGTATTTTTTAAATATACATATACAAATAGGTTCTTAATTCTGGTACCTAATGTTAGAGAAAGAATTTAGGAACAAAGTTATATTCTTAAAAATTTCAGTGTATTAAAATTCAGGCTTTTAAAAGAAATGAAGAACCTATGTTATTAAATTAAGTCTTACGGGCCCTGCTCAGGCCCTTCGGGAAACCAAAGCTGAGAGCAATGCAGCACGAGTTTTATTCTGTGGCCCAAGAATGGAGAAGTGGGAACTTAGTTCACAGGTCAACTTCTCGCCCACATGGTGAGAGGGATCTGATTTTAAAGAGTAAAGGCAAAGGGAGGAGGAGTGAGACAAATGTTTGGGAAGCATATGTGTTATTTTATTAGGAAGGAGCAGGAGTTTTCCAGGGAGGGGGGCCACCCCCTTTCTAACCTTTGTGGTCCCGAATGTCTGGTCATGGCCACCAGTAGGTGTGTCATTTAATATGCTAATATAGTAAAATCAGTGTATACTGAGACTCAGGGTCTTTTGGAGGGCAGATTCATTGCCCTCTTGGTCCCAGATGGTTACATCTGTTTTTGGTGGTGGTGGTGGTGGTTCTTTTTCATTTGCTTGTTTGTAGCTCCATTTCTTATCTCTGGGCCCTTTAACTTGGACCCTTTAACTTAAAGATTTATGGTAATTCTTGCTAAAGTTTGGCAGGTTTTGAGCAAGGACCTGGCACAGCTCTGGGGAGAAGTAAGGGCTTGGGCTCGGTAAACTTTCCTCCATGGAACACGGGAAGTACTTGTTGCCCGCTGCAAACTTACTGATGCCTAAGAGAAAAGAGATTACAGAATTAGTCTTCCTCTTTTTATGTAAATTCCATAGATTTGGTCTAGTTGCACATGGGGATATAACCCTTAATTAGAAAGCTCAGAGTTTTTTTGTATAATACTTGACAAAATTATCAACTTTTTAGAAAATGCAGTATTTAACTTTTGAAAAGAGCAAATAAAATGCAAAGTCATTTTTCCACAACACAGAATGTCATATTAAAATGTCATGACTGGAACTCTAATTTGTGTTTATATTATTTTATTACAGTTAAAGTCACAGGAAGCATCAGAAACAAGACTTACGAAGAAAGAGAATGCCAGGCAGCTGGACGAAGGGAGACAAGTGGACAGAATGCGAAAGAGGCAGTCGTCCAAACTCCGGCAACAGAGTGATTATATTGAGACATAGTATTTGGCAAAGCTTAAAATCATTTGCAAATGAGTTGGTAAGGGAAACACCAAGTTAGAGAACAAGTGCCTAGGAAAGAATGCAAACTTCATGGATATATAATTAATTCTAACAAATGATCTTGTTTAGTTAAAGTTTCAGCCATGTCAGTAACGTCTCAAATAATTTATTTCAAGTATTATTTCCTCCAATGTGGATAATATAAAGACACTTTGCAGAGCTCCATCTGATTATCCGCTCAATATTACTATACCTTGCCCCCTCAAAAGAAGGGGAAGATCTGGCAACCAAGTGGGCAGTGGGTTGGAAAGAAAAGCCCAAACTTTCATATTTGAGTGGAATCGGATCCTGGTAAATCATAGCCCATGAGGGCAACCGAAGTGTTGCTCAGGCTTTGTGATATTGTGATTTATAACGCCAACTACAAGTCGGCCCTTGCCATCTGCCTCTACGAGGATTAAATCATGAGCCGCTGCACCTGCTGACCTTCAACACCCCCCAAAAAGAGCTCAGGGTAGAGAGCAGGGACGAGACGCTCTGTGCTCTGGGAAAAGCCGGCAGAACAGGCCTTTGGATAGTTAGATATTTTCAGGAGAAGATTTTAGGAGCCCAATTCTTGCATATCCCAGTATCTAGAAAAGCAGTAAAATCATGAGCGGTGACGTCTGCTCCTCGTGACCAGCAGGTGGCCTCTGCCACCACGTGTGCCTGATGCACGGACCTCCTTCTCTAAAACTGTACATAACACTGACCTTCCCCTGGCCTCTTTGGAGCAGTTCCTCCGAGATATCTGAGATGCTGTCTCCCAGGCTATAGTCCACATTTTGCCCCATATAAAACTTAACTCACCACTCTCACATTGTGCATTTTTTTTAGTCAACAATAAGAACAAATATATATATATTTGGTCTTCATGCCTGTTCCCGACACAGAATTCTTAAACCCTTGGAATTTCCTGTGATGAGAGTTATAAAAATGTCTTTTTATGTTAACGAGGTGAGTTTTGGAAAACTCCTGGGGATGGGGGCTGGCTGCCAGTAGAGAGGGTTGAAACTTTCAATCCCATCCCCCCAGTCCTCACCCCAACCTCTGGGGAGGGCAGAGGGGCTAGAGGCTGAGTTCAGTCACTGATAGCTAATATTTTAATTAATCATGCTTGCCTAATAAAGTCTCCATAGAAACCCAAAGGACAGAGTTTGGAGAGCTTCCCAGTTGGTGAACACAGGGAGATTGGGGGAGAGTGGAGCTCAGAGAAAGCATGGAATCTCCATGACTTTCCCTGTACGTTGCTCTCTCTATGCCTTCCATCTGGCTCTTCCTGGGTCATATCCTTTTATTAAAAAAAAAAAAAAAAAAAAAAACAGTCATCTAATAACCAAAATGTTGTTCTGAGTCCTATGAGCTGCTCTAGCAAATTAATCGAACCCCAAAAGGCAGTTGTGTGTGCTCCCTGACCTCTTTGGAACATTTCCTCAGAGCTCTCTGAGAAGCTGTCTCCTGAGCTATAGTCCTCAGGAAAGTCCCTGAATAAAACATAACTCTCAACTTTTAGGTTGTGCACATTTTTTCAGTCAATAGGAATAATGGCTGCTAGTTACTAAATGCTCACCACGTGGAAGGTTCTTCCACATATGCCATCTGCTCAACTTTTCATAATAAACGTGACACAAATATTACTATTCCATCTTTCCTTTTGATTTTTAACTCAATATTATTGAGGTAGTTTTAAACAGTAAAATGTACCCATTTTAAGTATAGAGTTTGATGTATTTTGACAAATATATGTATATAAGTAAACTGCATAACCATGAAGATAGAGGCATTTTCATCAACCTCAAAAATGCCCCATGTGCCTTTTCAGCCAATCCCCACTGCACACCCTTGGCCCCAAGAAACCACGGGCACCATTTCTATCACCAGAGGTTAGAACTGCCCTTCCTGGAGTTTCACGTAAATAGAATCATATCGTGTGTACTCTTTTCTGTTTTGCTCTTTTGATCATCATTATGATTTGGAAATGTATCTATGTTATTCCTGTAACAATAGAAATTCTTTAAGAGTAGTAGTCCATCGTATGGATATACCACACCTCAACTGTTGATGGGCATTGCACTGTTTCCAGTTTTAGCTCTT
Source organism: Hyperoodon ampullatus (assembly GCF_949752795.1). Lineage (NCBI taxonomy): Eukaryota > Metazoa > Chordata > Mammalia > Artiodactyla > Ziphiidae > Hyperoodon > Hyperoodon ampullatus. The sequence continues at coordinate 88,430,578 of NC_136925.1, read as the reverse complement.
ATAAATAACATTTCTATGGACATTTGTATACAAATCTTTGTAGGGACACTGTTTTTGTTTCTGTTGGATAAAGATTTAGGAAAGTAATTGCTGGATCATATTTTAAGTGTATTTTTAACTTTAAAGGAAACTTTCATGCTGATTTCCAAAGAAGTGACACTAATTTACATTCCTACCAGGAACAAAAGAGAATTCTAGTTCCTTACTTTAACCCACCAACACTTAGTATTGTCAGTCTTTATAATATTAGCCATTATAGTTGATAATTGATATAAGGTGGTATCTTATTGTGCTTTTATATTTGCATTTTCCTGGTAAATGATAATGTTGAGTATTATTTCACATGCTTATTTCCTATTCATATATCTTCTCATGTAAAGTGTTTGTTTGAATTTTTCCCTTCTTTATGTTGGTTTGTCTTCTTATTCTTTCATTGTGTGATTTCTTTGTCTATTTTGGATATAAGTCGTTCCCATTGATGTGGTATAAGACAGAGCCAAAATAGTTTAAAGTAAGGAGAAAGCAGCTTAAATTTTGTTTTAAAAGAGGAAAAGAGCATTAATATTATTTCAGAATAGACAATAGAAACAATGATGCAATATACTTCCAAGTCACTATGTGGTCATCTGAAACAGTGGTATAAAGGGGAGAAACATTGGACCAGGAAACTAAGATTCTAGAATCTACATTCAAGAGAAAGCAATGACCTGTGGCCGCAAGGGTTTGGGAGGAGATGGGGAAGGATTTGACACAGAGTAACCTGGAGTGGAATCCATGCCACCGATTTTTGCTTGGGCAGATAACTTTTCTGCATCTCAATGTCTTCCTTTATAAGATTGGAAAAGTGTCTTTTTGGGTTAGTATAAGAAATAATTTATGCAGAACACTGAACACTTAGTGGGTCTTTAATAAATGACAGCCATGTCTAGCCTGATTGTGCCATTAAATGATCTGTAGAGACTGAACAAATTTAGGATCAAGGCCCTTAGCCCTCTGAGATTTCACCATTCTACAGCTGGGATTTATTGAGATGCAAAAAGAATAGGGTAATAGGGCTTCCCTGGTGGTGCAGTGGTTGAGAGTCCTCCTGCCGATGCAGGGGACACGGGTTTGTGCCCTGCTCTGGGGGGATCCCACATGCCGTGGAGCGGCTGGGCCCATGAGCCCTGGCCGCTGAGCCTGCGCATCCGGAGCCTGTGCTCCACAACGGGAGAGGCCACAGCAGTGAGAGGCCCGCGTACCACAAAAAAAAAAAAAAAAAAAAAAAAAAAGAATAGGGTAATAAATGATGTTTAGTTACATGAGCTAAAATTTTCCTGAGACATCTGACTTAATACGAGAAAATAACTTGAGGAAATTCAAAATATAGTTTTATTCACCATATTCTTGAATATCTCAAATACTTAAGTAACATATTTGTGCATTCATCTAATATTTGATGCATGCAAAAAGGACAAATCAAACTATGTTTTTCACTACAAAAGTAAATTAAAAAACAGACCTAAAATATGTTCCACCTAGAAATGTCCATCTTGTTGCCTTTAAGCTTATTTACTTCTTTTGTGATGCATTTGCAATCTTTGCTCTTTCTGATTTCTTACTGTTAACTTACTGATGGTTTTGAGACACGTTTTTGTGCTTTGCACATGAATAACTATTAAACCAGCAAAGCAAAACATAAACTACAGTTCTTCTTACAGGGAAATAATAAACCCTAAAACAAAGCAAAACCCAAAATAACTAGAAAAAAACCCATTTAAAGCATTAAGTCTTAAACATTCTACTAATCAAAAGATGAAACATATTTAAGTAAGACAAAAGATTAATAATTTGATTTTAGCATTTGAATTCACACATGTCTTTGTTATTTCAGGTCAATTACATGCTGAAATGTGATATGGAAACGTCTTTGAAACAAAAGATCCCACACCTCTACCCAAAACCCCAAATGATCTTAGTCGTGATTCTTAAGTAAAACAGCCATTTTGATCTTTCATAGAGTTAACTTTAACTTTTTTCTTTTCTTCTCCCAGCCTTCGGTGACCTCAGATTAACATTATTATTTTTAAGAGAATGATATTGCTTAGAAAGTCATACAGGCTTTACTTAATCAAATTATTAAATGCTGCTCTGCTGATTGGAAGGTTGGAAGGCCAGGACTGGAAGGTCAATCTTCCCCTTTAAAAATATTTGAACTATTTTTTAAAGGGTAGGATTTTTTTTTTTTTTTTTGGTCCTTAAAGTATTCACAGTGTAGTTGGGAAAGATAGTATAGAAACATGTGGGGAGTTATACAGCAGCAAGACCTTTTGATTTAAATCCAAGATGAGGTGTAATTGTCAAATGGATTACATGTACCAGGGTTCTGTAAAATATCTGAGACTAAAGAGCCAGCACGGGGAGAGGAGAACTTAAGCCAACCCAGGACTACCCTACACAATCCAATCGGATCATTCTAGTGCTGTATGAAGGCATGACAAAGTTTGGCCATTTCTATCCAAAATGGGAAAAATTCCAAAAATGTGTAAAGCATTCATCTGTAAGCCATACTTGATTCAAGGGTTTCCACAAAAACTGTCAATAATAGATACACACGTATTTTCTACAACTTTTCAAACCTATGTAAAGCTAGTTTGAATGGACAGCTCAGAAGAAGGCTCTGAGTTCTTGGTTTGCATTGAACTTAATAGTTCACATAGTTTAGATCATCTAATGTGTTTCAGCTGTTTTTTATTTCATAGGAAACAAAAAACATTTCACTGAGAAAAATGATTAGGACTCTTAGAGCTGAAAAGCATGTGTTCCACTAGGACTTTCACTGTTCAAGCCACAAAATGTGGGTGTTTTTCCTGCTAAACCTAATCAATAGTGTGGTTTCCTTTCTTGGTTTTAATTGCTCTGGTTTTCATTAAGTCCTACAAGTTCTGTGTGTGGAAGCTTTTAGTACCATTGGCTGAGCAACTCCACAGAGGCTCCATGGAATACTTTTAGCCTAATTCATCTAATAATAACCCAAAATGTCATTTAAAAAAGTAATCATTAGAATCAGCCATATGAAATGGTGTACTATTCATTACATTAATATTCTTTTGCATGAGAGATAAAATATATATGTACATTCGGATTCTTTCAGACAAATCATGCATATCTTAATAACCTATGGCACCCAAATCTATAAAGAAATAATTCAATATTTGAAGTTTACAGCATAATATAAAAGCAAAATTTAAATAATACAAAGTTCTCAGAAGTTTTCCTATAATGCATCGAGTATTACTTTAAACATATACCACGTTTGTTCTGTTTCTTTTCCTCTTGGCTGCTACTAATCTCCACATTAAAAATCACAAAATACTATTGAGAGAGACTGGCTTCTGGAATGCCTGAGTGAAGGCCTCAGTAAACTTTCTTTTCCTCTAAAACAATAAAAATACTGGCAAAACAATTATAATAAACCACTTCAGAATTCTCGCAATTAACCAAAATGATAGGATGAGCTGAAAATTGTCTATCCAAGAGAACTTTCTGAACCTTAGTAGAAAGTTTGGGTCAGCCACACTTTAACATGGGGGCTATTTCCTTCCTACCTTCCTCCCCAGCTCATTGGGGTGGAAGCCAAAGCAGGAAGCTTTGCAGACTATAGACATTTGACCAATTTTGAAATTCTATTAAAAATACCGTTCCTAGAGCACAGTCAATATTTTGTGTGAACTTGCAACTCCCTGGGAAATCTCTATTTTCAGATGGTGGTGGCTACTGAATTTGACTCAGAGATGAACTGTGGGTGGTGGTAGTAGACGACTGAACCCCAGGACATTATAAACGCGATAGCAGACCGATGGCAATGTATCAGCTGCCCGAGGCTGTAATTTCTACTGGGGTGAACTGAGAGCTGGGAAGAAGGTTAAGGGAGATCCTGGAGAACTAGGTGAACACAGAGGAGCTTCAAATGCTCCAGCACATCCCTGGTACCAGAAAGGCCGTGCCTGTCTGCAGGACTGTGTGTGCCCAGCAGAGACTTGGAAAGAAGGCAGGAGTCACTCACCTCTAGCTGACCTTGAGTCTCTGTTCAAAAAGGAAGTGAAAGCTAAGGCTGCCTCATAAACCGCCTGACGTTTGAAGGCCAACTTTCTCACCAGATGCTCCGAGACGTGCAGAATAGCATGTAAGGAAACTTCCGACCAATTGTTGGTTCACCGATAAATTATACTGACCAAGTAGGACTCTCAAGGAAGCCAAGTTTAAAAATAAAATTGGAAATTTAAAACAAAAAATCTGACAGAGAACTGAGCTGCCACATACTATAGGGAATAGAGAATCTACAAAAGTGGCTGAAGAAAGTCACTAAGCAAATAAGCAGCAATAAGAAAAAAATGACAAAAATAAATACCCACAAAAAACAGCAAAATTAACAAATTTGGTGGGGGAAGCTTGTAGAGAAATCTGATACCAGAATTGTTGCAATATATTATTTGAAATGTCCAGTTTTCAGTACAAAGTAACAAGACATGTAAAAACCAGGGAAGTATGCCACATACCCAGGGAAAAATGCAGCCCACAGAAAGTGACCCTGAAACTAAAAAGGCAAAGACTTTATACCACTTATTATAAATATATTCAAGGAACTGACAAAACTAAGTCCAAAGAATTAAAGAAAAACATTATAATGATATCTCTCCAAGAAGAAAATATTAATAAATATGTAGAAACAGTAAGAGAGAATCAATAGAAATTATAAAATGAGTTGAAAAGTACAATAACTGAAATAAAAAAAGACTAAAGAGTCTTAACTGATTTGAGTTGGTGGAAGAAATAATTAGAAAATGTAGATGAGTTAATAAAAAATTACCCAGTTTCAGGAGCAGAAAGAAAACAGAATGAAGAAAAATAAACAGAAACTCAGAGACCTGTGGTACCAACTCATGCATCATGGAAATCCCAGAATGATCTTTTACAACTTAAAAAAATCAAATTTAAAAAAATGGGCAAATAATTTGAATACACATTCCCCCAAAGAAAATATACAAATGGCCAATAAGCCATTAGGAAAATATGATCAAAACCACCATGGGATATCCCTCCAGACCCACTAGGATGACTAAAATAAAAAGTCAGACAATAATAAATAGAGACAGGAAAGTGGAGAATCTGGACCCCCCAACACTGCCGATGGGAATGTAAAGTGCCATAGCCTCTTGGGAGGCAGTGGAGCAGCTCCTCAAAATTCCAACCGTGAAGTTACTGTGTGAATAATCAATCCCACTCCTAAGTGTATATCTAAGAGAACTGAACACGTATGCTCACAGCAGAACTTGAGCGTGAATGTTCAGAGCAGCATTCTTCATAGCAGCCAAAAAGTGGAAGTAGCTCTGATGCTCATCAGCTGACAAATGGATGAATAAAATGAGATATATTCCAACAATTGAATAGCATTCATCAATAAAAAGAAGGTACTGACACTTGCTACGGCATGGATAAACCTTGAAAACATTTTGGTGAGTAAAAGAAGCCCGTCACAGCAGCCAACACACGGTATGATTTTATTTTTGTGGAATATCCAGAAGAGACAAAGCCATAGAGACACAGATTACGGCCTCATGGGGAGGAGTGGGGTGAGGTGGGGAGTGGTGGGGATTTGCTGCTAAAGGGTACAGGGTTTTGGGGGTATTGAAAATGTTCTAGAATTAGATCATGGTGAGGATCGAACAAGTCTGTGAATGAACTAAAAATCATTGAACTGAACACTTGAAATGGATGATTTTTATGGTATGTAAAATATATCTCAATGAAGTTCTAAAACAACGTGAGAAAAGTATTTAGTCATTTCTCTGTTAAGTTACTCCAAATTACTGTGACATATAACATGCTTTTACTAAGACACTGAGCTATTGGAAAGAATAATGTAAAATAATCCAACAAACCAAGGGAAATATCTAAACATTAAACAAACCAAATAAGATATTTTACTTGCCTCTAAACCATACAGTATGTAAGAGGTAAAAAAAAAATCAGTTAAAAGTTAGTTTAGGCATGACCCATTAAAATTAAAGTTGGGGATTTCTTCAGAGTTATTAACTAAATAAATCTTTGTACTATCTTCCAAATATCTCATGATAAAAAGGAGTATTATAAGAACTTTTTTTTTTTTTTTTTTTTTTTGCTAAACCTACCCTAAGGTTATCAACCAGTGAGACTTGGTTGATCAATCAATTCTAAAAATTGGGTTTAGAGCTAAAGTGCCTCTAGGGCCAAGCACCTAGAGCTTGGATGGTGAACGAGGTACACACATCTGTCTCTAGCTTAGAGTCCAAGATGCTTTTCCTGTTTCTAGTTTCCTATTATCGCTATAAACATCATCAATAAATCAGGAACCTTTGTCTCCTTCCTCAGTCTCCTGCTGTCCTTCCGTCTGTCTACAGATCTTGTCTTTCTATTCCTACTGCAACTGCTTCCCTTTAACTCTTAGCTCGATAATTTGGTAGCTCCTCCAGTGAATCTTTTACACTTTAACCAGAGTTATTTTTCTAAGGCAGCGGTCTCAGTACATTATTACTGGGTTTAATAATTTCAATGGCTCCCTGCATGCAATAAACTACATCAAAAAATCTACAGTCAACCCATAACAATAGGGGAGCCCACAGTTGCAGACTCCGCTGCCGGTTTGTGACCCTGTTTCTCCAGGGGTACCACCACCACGATCTTGGTAAAGTTACCTCACCTTTCTGAGTCTGTTTTCTTCTTTATGAGACTGGGATAATGACACCTAAGTAGAAGATTCAAACTAGATAATGCAGAGTATCTAACAGATTCTCAATAATTCTCTAAAATATTAATATGATCACAGCATTCAAAGGCTTCCAGGATTTAACCAATTTCCATCCTCATGAATTTCACTTCATGAAGTGTAGGTTTCCCCACAGTGGAGTACTGACATTTCTTTCACACTGCAAGTTTCTGGTACTCAAATTGGTGAAAATGGGGTTAATTGATTAGAGAATAGGACCAGCATTCAATAGTCATCTCTGTTTGCCTGGGAGGTTCATGGTTTAGGCCTGCTGTCCCAGAGAAATATTCCTTTTTCCATTCTCAAAAGTGCCCTAGTTTGGACCAAAAAAAAATTATATGGTTGCTTGGTAAAAACACAGTTGTGATGGAGAGCCATCAGCAAGAAAGTCAAAGGAAGCTCAGGTGAAAAGGCAGGGTTCACAGAGCTGCTTTATTTGAGGACCTGGCTATCTGACACCATCTGTTTCTCCTCTTCTGTGTTTATCACTTGAATTCGTGAATTCTTCCACAGTACATTGTCAAGGTCAAGGTCAAAAATAGCAGAGGAATTCCAAGTACCTGAGCATGTGAATTAAACGACAAGAGATGCTTTTATGGGTTTTTTTGTCCATTTGTATCAACAACATTATTATTTCAGTGTGCATCCACGCAGCTTAAAGCTACTTAAAATATTTTAAAAGTTACTGTTAAAATACCTGGAGGAAAAATTACTTTGTGATTGCCTATCATAAATTCTCTGAAGCTAGCCTCTTTTATCTCATTGAAACTATGGTTTCGTAGAATAAAGCTTTGTTAGAAATTCAGCTATCCCTTTAGAGCAGAACAGACTGCTTGCTTTTTCCTCAGAATACCACACATTTGTTCCTTATCGATTGAAATAAAATTCTGCATTTTCTCCAATTATCAAAATCCCATCCCAGGAGAGATGCCAATTCTTCTAGGAGGCGTTTGCTAAACCAACCTGTCCCTTCTATGCTGTCATATTTTGGGTCATTCTCTATCCTGCTCTTTTCACCACTCACTCATTCTTTCAAAAACATTTCTTAAGTTCTACTGCTTGGATACGTTTAGCGCTGTTACCATGTGTTATGCTACTCTGTTTTCTAGTCTGCTGACTGATTTATAGTAGATGAACCACATATGTTGATTGAATACATTGACTGTGGCAGGGAGTTAAGAGAAAAGAAAGAAGCATGATCCTTGACACCAAGAGATTTATCATCTAACTGAGGAGTTAAGACCTAGATTCTAGGACACGTTGTTAAAATGCAAAGCCATAAGTACAAAGTGTGGAATAAAGGCCGCATGTCTGGGGTGTCAAGAAGGGAAAGAGGTACTCAGGGGACACTTCCCCGGAGGATGGGGGACGGACAGAGGAAGCGGTCCAGCACCAGCCAGGTCTATCTACATGGACGCCTCCTGTCTGTGTTTGCAGTCTCCCACATCAAAAGTCTGAACAGGAGGCTTCCCTGGTGGCGCAGTGGTTGAGAGTCCGCCTGCCGGTGCAGGGGACGCGGCTTCGTGTCCCGGTCCGGGAAGATCCCACATGCCGCGGAGCGGCTGGGCCCGTGAGCCATGGCCGCTGAGCCTGCGCGTCTGGAGCCTGTGCTCCACAACGGGAGAGGCCACAGCAGTGAGAGGCCCGCGTACCGCAAAAAAAAAAAAAAAAAAAAAAGTCTGAGCGGGGCTGGCATGATAAAATCCCCATCTTTAAGAGGCGTCTGGAAGTATGTGTGTACAGGAGAGCCAGGAGGGGCAAGAGGCAGGCGGAATCACTAGGAATCTGTTAAAACAGTCTCATCCTTGAGGTGTCAGTTGATTGAAATGTGCTTTAGGTGATTTGTAAAAGCATAAATTTAAATGTATGGATCTATACCTACATCATAAAGATATTAGTAAATGCTATGCATTGAAAACATTTTAGAAATCAATGAATTTAATCAGCACCAAATCCAAAGACGAACTCATTAACTGTATGTTTATTGTTTTAAGTAATATTCATAAAAAGGTTTAGTTAGGGCAAAGTGGTAATAAAACATAGCCTAAGGAAATTAAAGTTGAAGTACATTTTACAGAAAGCTTTCAGAGTTAGTACAAAGACATGCACACACACAGAGGTTCTTAGAATCTATCTCTGTCTCTACCCATCTATCAAATTGTCTATTATCTCTCTGTATATCTAGCATCTGTGTATATGTATATTCAAAACATCACCCATCATATACATCCTAAGAACACTAAATGAAAGGTCACCCATTTGAGAAAGACCCTCAGCCCTCTGAACACCAGCTCAGTTGCATTCATGTTAAGCTACCTGCAGTCACCTTTTCCAAAGGGCGAATGAGAACTCAGCTGTCAGGTACCAAGGGTGTCACCTGGTACCGATCAGGTACCTGTCACCTTGGAGAAGCTCATTGGTTTACTGCCCACTTCACCTGCACGACGCCACTACATCAAGGCAAATCAAAGGATGATTTCTGGGATGTGCTTCAAAATAATCCAGTGGTAGGTGGGACAGGTGGCACGGGAGCTGGAACCAATGGCCTCATGTCAGTCATCATCACAGCCACGTGCTGGTTGTAATGGGTTCATCATGTTACTGGGTTCCCTGGTCCGTGTGTTTGGAAGTTTTGAAAATAATCAGCTTAGATTAAGGGGGGAAGGGTGGAGGTGAGAAGGAAGGAGAGAAAGAGAGAGGAGTGCCAGACTCCTGCACCAAAGTGGTGACTTACACACCTTCAGGGAAGGTTGGGGCAGCAGAGGAAGGCTTATGTCCCTGGATTAATAATAAATTGAGTGTGTTTGTCACTGGATACCGGAAAAGCCTACAGTAGTTTATGATCTAATGTCCTCCTCTGGAGAGGTACAACGGTTCCTCACAGGCCATATTTCAGGGTGTTTCTGCGAGGATGCCCTGATGCCTAAACTTTTCACTTAATAGAATATTCATAAGGATGCTCCTACAATGTTAGAATTTCTTTGTACACACTGGCTTTAATATTTACACTCTTCCATCATATGCCTATAGTATAATTTATATAATATTCTGCTAATTTAGGCATTTACTTTCTTTCAAAATTAGTTCAATGATAAATAATGTTGTAATATACATGTGAGTGCATACACATGTTTTTCTTCATTTATTAGTATTTCATTTGGATAGCTTCCTAGAAGTGGAATTATTAGGTCAAAGAATATGATTATTTTAATGAAAATGGATACATATTGTCAAATTATTTTCCCAAAAGAGTATATTAAGTTTTCCACTAGAAAAATGGAGAAGTGCCTGTCTCAGCATACGCACACCAGTCATGAGGAATACAACTTTTCAATTATCTGCTTCAATTATCTGCTAACTTCATAGGTAAAGACAGTATTAGATTACATTTTTCTGCACATTTTGCTATGAATTTTGTAGTTTTTAGCCATTTTAAGTTGTTCATATCCTTTTCTGTGAAAATTTTATTCATGTCATTTGTCAACTTTTAATGTAATTTTACTGTCTTTATTGGTTGTTGTTATATGTTACTTATTTAGGTATTGTTGAAAATTATTTCTAGTTATTGTTTGATAACAAACTTAATTTGTTTCATAAAGTTTAAATATATAATGTTTTTGTTTATAAAATTAAATTGACCAATATTTCTCTTACTATTCCTTGAGTTTATTTTTGGGAGGTTCTTATGCATCTTGATTTAAGATTATTATTCTCCCACATATGTGTCCAGTTCTTAAAAGGTTTTCCTTGTGGTCCGGTTTTCAATTTATTTTGAAAACTGGCATTAAAAATAGTTAAAATTTATTTTTGTATAAATAGCCATTTTTTTCTCAGCATGATTTCTTGAGTAATCCTTTCCTGACTCTTCCAAGTGAAATATAATAATTCTTTTACATATGAAAATCATGTCTGTATATATGAAGTGCTATTCACTTTTTTGTGCTTCAAACTGTAATATGCCCCAAACTTATTATCATAACTATCATCACCGTTTTGGAATTCTGAGCAACTTGGAGCCATATTTAGACAAATCAATAGCATCATCACTAAACCTTTGTCATTCTTTGATTGTCAGTGTAGCTACTGTGTGTGTACGAGATCAAGTATTCTCTTTATAGTGTAAGGCGTTGTTTTTCCCTAGTCAAATGACTATAAGGCAGATGTTTTCTTCCCCACCCTCTTCCCGCACATCTCAGAAATATGGATGAGGTCACTGCCCAGGACCAGGCAAACGGCAGACTTTCCAACACCATTTATTCATCAGATATTTATCAAGTGCCTGTTTCACGAAGGCAGTATTGCAGACATAGACGATCCAGCAGTGGACGAAACAGACAAAAAGATATATCTGTTCCACGACCCAAAATGAATTAAGTAAAATGTGCACAGTGTCGGAGGGTGGTAGGCAGAGCTGCAGCTGAGGTCCCGGCTCAGCACTCGTGAGTGTGCGAATTTCTCCCAATTTAGTGATCAGGGACGTCACAGTAACAGGTGAAATAAATAAATCTGATGTCTGTTGTGGGAGAGTGTTTACGGAAGGAAACACAAGCGCTACAAATCAACGCTGTTTTGTTTTGGGACAGGCAGAGCTGATTTACCAGCACAGCATCAGTGATAAGGACTAAAGAGAAATTTAAGCAGGGAAAGGGTGTAGGGCAGGCTGGGGATGGGGGCTGGCGTTTCAGTGTTAAATATGGGGCTCAGGAGGATGGGTGTGTTGCAGATGAGCCATTGGTATCAGGACCCACAAGGAGTGAGGGGATAGTCCGTGCAGGTGTCGGCGGGAAGAGGACCCAGTGTAGGAGGGACACCTGCAAAGGCGCTGGATAGGCGTGTCTGGTGTGTAAAAAAGGGGCAGCATGTCTGGAGCAGAGGGAACAAGGTCAGAGAATGAAGAGGGCCCTTGGGCATCTTCAATGACCTTGGGTTTCTGCCAGCACAAGGGTGGGAGCCAGTGGAACATACCGCGGTTGTTAGCACCAAAGACAGCCCCTGGTGGTCCCAAGTCTTGTATTTCTTCCCTTTTGCAGGTCACGTCCTGTGGAATCAGGGCTGGCCTGGGCCACCAAACTGGTCGTGTGTGCATTGTAAGACTTGCAGTTTCCACCTGGGTCTGCTGGACGCTCTCTGCAGGAAGCCGGCCACCACATCAGGAGGACATTCGAGCAGCCTGTGCAGAGGTTCCCTTGAAGCAGAACCAGCTGGACTGTTTTTTTTTTTTTTTTTCCAATTTTATATTGATTTTATTACTAGAATTTGGAAAGAAGCCTTGTGACTGTATTAAGCTAATGTTGTAATGGGTGAAATGAAAGAGACAATTAGAACCTTAGTAGCTGGACTCCTGAGTGACCCACCTCGAGGGACATTTGCCACCCCAGACGACCCTGCCGATGACTGCAGCCCCGGGCAGACCCTGAGCCTGCATCCCCGAGCAAGCTGCTTCCACGCTCCTTACCTGCAGAAAAGGAGAGACAGTGAACTACTACAATTGCTTTAAGCCATTATGTCTGGGCTATTTGATACACAGCATGGCGTAGCTAACACAGACCCTGCACAAGGCCAGCCTGGCTGAGTCACTTGCGGTTTCAGGGCGCCCGCGGGCGCTTGCGTGTGTGGAAGAGCAGGGGTGCCGGCTGGAAGTTTAGTTGCTCTTTGGTTGTTTGTTTGTTTGTTTGTTTTCTCCTGAAAGAACCAAAGCTTTGGGGTTGGGCAGACCAAAGATTGAGCCCTTGTTGTCCTTGGGTTGGTTATTTAAGCAAACTGAAGACAGTAATACCTATCTTGTATGATTGTTTAGAGGGTTAAATTAGATAATGTATGCAAAGTTCCCACCGCATGGTCGGTGACCAATAAATGCAGGTTTTCCTTTCTATCCAAGGAATTTTTTCTGTCTTGAAAATAATGGACTGAAGCAACTTGCATAAAAACAATTTTTAACATCAGAGCAGCTTGATTCTTTGCTGGAACGTAAGGTTCTTAGGACCAAGGACTGGATCCCCTTTGTACACATATTCCCGACAGCCTCTCCACCCCCAGGACAGACAGTCCATGGTGCTGGCTTCAGGATGCAAATGTCCAGGGACTGACACTGAACGGCCCTTGTTAGGGGTCTGCACCTAGGCACATGCCCTCTTTCCCCCAGAACCGACTCAGAGCATCACTAAAGCCTCCAGACTAACACTGGGCAATCCAAGTTCAGGGAACTTTCACTGCATTTGTTGAGCCAGAAACAACTGGACAGGCTCACTGGAAATGCCATCCTTCCCGCAGATAGGAAGATGTCTGTTCACAGGATGGGGAGCGACTTCACAGCCCCCTTTGGGGCTTGGGGATGAAGCGTCTGAAAATCCACAGATTTGAAAGAGGCTTCTGAGGTATATTTATGGTTTCAGCCAGAAGCTGGACAGTGTAAGAAGCCAAAAAGTTCCGAGTTACCTGAGGCTCTGGCCACAATGCATCCTCTTGTGTGAGAAGTCCCGCTGCTTCTCCTGGACCAGGCAGTGGGGGACAAGGAGACCTTTGTCTGCAGCTCCCTTAAGAAGCCTGGACTCGGGTTTACGTGTGTGTGATATGCATTATTATATGTAATGTTAATCATTATGAGATGAATATTGTATCAATTAAATAATCAATATGTTGTACTGGTATTAATATAACATTAATATATTAGAGTGATGTATACAGTCCATTAATAATTAATATAGTACATAGTATATTTGTAGATCATATATTAGTGTACTTTATAATTATTATACTAGGCTAATTAAAGTTATATTAATAGTTAATTAATAGAGCATTAATGTATCAAACACAATTTGGCTTCATCTTTTCCATTTGGCAAATCTTTTTATCTGGAACCCTTGTACCTCTCAGCAACATTCAACTCTCCTCCTTGACTAGATGAGAAACGGCCACACCTTGCCATTTTAAACAACAATTTCAGTCTAAAATATTTATTTTATTGCCAGAGAAGTAAAAGTTTTGGTGTACATTTTGCTACAAATGACACTGCCTCTATTGACCTGGCCCCAAGAAAGATCTATTTATAATGATAGGAAACCTTCTTCCTCATATATAAGTATCAATTTTTGTAACATTCCTACAGTCACTTTGTAAAAAATAGCTTAGTAAATAGAAAATGTAGTAAAAGACCAGTACTCACAACTTAGTAGTGAATTTTGGATGAACCAAAGTCATCATTTTTGGAATGTGTGGTTTCAAATAAATTGAACTCAGGTGGTAAGCACATAGACGCTGTCCTCACCTGCGCCTGAAGCCCCTCCTTTGTCCACACACACACAAGCTCCTCCCCTCAGATCTACCTGGAAGTGTCAGGCTGTGCCTGGAAAGGGTCCTGGGCGTGTCTGCCAGGCTCTCACTCTCTGGACAGGGGGTTGTGGAAGCAAACGCCTTTGCTCTCAGTGGCTCAGTGTCCACTGCAGGCTGGCAAGGGCTAGTCCATCGAGGCCAGTCCAGATAGGAGGAGGAGGATGTGAGCTTCGGAAAGGAGGCTCCAAGGAGAAGAATGGAATTAAAATGTTATTTGATATGTCTGAGTCCTTGAGGAGATACTGTTGAAGAATCTGTTGGAACATTTGGAAGGACTGATTATGAGAGAAGCAGAGAAAATAAGAAATGGAGAAACCATATTTGCTTTACATGTTAGTATCATGTGGACACATGTGTGGCCCCATTGGATCCATTTTCAGTCGTACGCTTTGCAAAATACGTGCATCTCCTAACTGACACATCTAAAATAATTTGTTAAATTATACACAACACAGTTTAAATGTGATTCCCCTACCAGAATTCATCTCGTCTTCTGTGGTTTTTGACCACTTCTCTTTAATCCTATTGACAACATTGTGCATTTTTATATTCTCTGCCAACACTTTTTCTAGACGATAGAGATGGGGTTTATGTGTATAAACTAGTTGGCACCTAGCAAAGTGTCTCGCACTTAGTAAGTGCTCAATGCTTAACTTAAATTTGATAATATTGTCTAGAGACCATGCTTGGAAATATTTACTTTCATGCTAGAGTGTTTATTCGTATCTGCTGTTCCTGTTCTCCGTAGAGCTGACTAGCCCTCTAAGGTCCAGGATGTCTCCCCAGAAGTGTGAAAGGGGGTTAGGGGAATTGCTTGGAGGAGGCACCTGCGGGGCACAGAAGGGCAGAGACACACTGGACTTTGGTTTGGAAATGCAGACCATTCCAGGAAATGCAAATGGTTAGCAGGAAGTCCCTGTTGCAACGGTGCTGGAATTAATTTCAGGAGAAGTTGCTGTGGAGGCACGTGAGTCATGAAATCTTAGAATCAGAGTAGAAAGTCTGTCTTTCAGGACACCCTTCTTTTACTTCCTGCCTTTTCCTCCCCGTGTGCCTTTTTCTCCACGTGTTCTCACCTCACCCTGCGATTATTCCGTGAAAGCTCGCCTCCAGTGGCTGGCACAAAACAATACTTCATCAGAGGTTTACTGTTACAGATAAGCAAGTAATGTTTTTGGCAACATATCTGAATTGACCTTTCCTGAAAGTTCTAATTAATTTTATAAATAGAAAATTACTTATGAGTTTCTACTGAGATGCAGGGCGGAAATGCAGAGCTTGAATTCCAGAAAAAAAACAGAACCCTAAGAGTTGTCATGCAATGATGCCAGAAAAAAATAGATTTCCTTGGTCATAACCATATCATAAATCAAAAGATGCTATTACTCTTGTCTTGGGAAGTCTGGTACTAATAGCAGAGATTAAGAGTCTGTGAGTCTGGCCGTGACCGTGACACCATCCTGCTTTCCCTACCCCCTTCAAGACACTGTTGTTTTCTGCCAACATCAGTCTGTGCTACCATCCTACACCCCATCTGTGGGATTAGATTCCTGATTTTGCTCAGCACGACAAAGGATTTGGAGCTGAAACCCGGGTGTATCACTCATACCAGTTGGCCTCCCTTTCTCATATTATTAACAGAAAGTAAATGATTTCAATCTCAGCTTGTTCATAATTTCATAATAACTTGCTGACTCCTGGACATAGATAAAGAATAAATACTGTTTTTCTTCTTTAAAAATGCAGGACAAAAAAATAAAGAGTTTTCTATTTCTATACACACATGAGTCAAAATCACTAGGAATTGGCACAGTTCATAAAATGTGCTTCACTGTTTTTCTCTTCTCCAAGGAGAATTGGTATATAAACTGAAAACCTATCTTAAAATGTATCTACAAATAAAGCTGAAGTGGAAAATTGAGTCATTTGGTCAATTATCTGTTCCAAAACAACTGCTGTGTCAGGGCAAGGCGAAGTATAACTGGTGTTTGCAAAATTTTCTCAATTTGTCACGGAACAAGGGGACTCCCACCTTTCTGCCCTCTCCCCCCGCCCCTGGTTGAATGGATTTAATTCTTCTCCGAAAAGCCTGGCTTCACCCAGCAGGACGTGATGACCTTGGGGGTGCAGGATGAAATCGAGCCATTTGCGGCCCCTCCGAAGTTGGTGGTGCTGTCCCAGGGCCTGGGTTCTTGGCAGGTGGTGCTCATTTTCTGGGCTTCCTGCCTCGTTTCTTAGTCTCTAAGTCTCTGCTCACACTAATATCTTGGATGACATTCCTCGTCCTTATAGCCTCCTTGTAGCTGTTACTCATAGTCATCCCAGATATGACTCAACACACCCAGGTGAGGGTCCGCTTCTGATAAACCCATCACGATGTATTTCTCCCCTGTAACTTCTGTTTCCCGTGCCCCACCTCCTCTCAGCTACCCAGTGAAATATCCTTTCTCGAAGCAAGAATTATTGAAGCATGAGCTGCTTTTACAAGCAGCTCATGCAGCTCAATAACAAAAAAACAAACAACCCAATCCAAAAATGGGCAGAAGACCTAAATAGACATTTCTCCAAAGAAGATATACAGACTGCCAACAAACACATGAAAGAATGCTCAACATCATTAATCATAAGAGAAATGCAAATCAAAACTACAATGAGATATCATCTCACACCGGTCAGAATGGCCATCATCAAAAAATCTAGAAACAACAAATGCTGGAGAGGGTGTGGAGAAAAGGGAACACTCTTGCACTGCTGGTGGGAATGTAAATTGGTACAGCCACTATGGAGAACAGTATGGAGGTTCCTTAAAAAACTAAAAATAGAATTACCATACAACCAAGCAATCCCACTACTGGGCATATACCCTGAGAAAACCATGATTCAAAAAGAGTCATGTACCAAAATGTTCATTGCAGCTCTATTTACAATAGCCAGGAGATGGAAGCAACCTAAGTATCCATTATCAGATGAATGGATAAAGAAGACGTGGCACATATACACAATGGAATATTACTCAGCCATAAAAAGAAATGAAATTGAGTTATTTGTAGTGAGGTGGACGGACCTAGAGTCTGTCATACAGAGTGAAGTAAGTCAGAAAGAGAAAAACAAATACCATATGCTAACACATATATATATGGAATCTAAGGGGGAAAAATGTCATGAAGAACCTAGGGGTAAGACGGGAATAAAGACACAGACCTACTAGGGAATGGACTTGAGGATATGGGGAGAGGGAAGGGTAAGCTGGGACAAAGTGAGAGGTGGCATGGACATATATACACTACCAAACGTAAAGTAGATAGCTAGTGGGAAGCAGCCGCATAGCACAGGGAGATCAGCTTGATGCTTTGTGACCACCTAGAAGGGTGGGATAGGGAGGGTGGGAGGGAGGGAGACACAAGAGGGAAGAGATATGGGAACATATGTATATGTATAACTGATTCACTTTGTTATAAAGCAGAAACTAACACACCATTGTAAAACAATTATACTCCAATAAAGATGTTAAAACAAACAAAAAAAAGAATTATTGAAGCAGCATAACAAGGAAACTGTCAAGTCTTGACATTTGAATTTCAAAAGCTGGATCCGCAAAGAAGGACTCAGAAGAAGAAGAAAAGTCAGAGCAGTTTTTTTTTGTGCCTTGACTTGCTAAAGTCCCCAGAGAATGGGAGAAAAGGAGGGAAACCCAGAGTAAATAAGAGAACTAAATGCTGACATGCATCCCTAAGAAGGGCCCTGGGACCCCAGGCCCAGCCTCTCCTGGGTGCCATTTCTGATCAAAGAACCAGAGTCCTAGGTGGATGGAAGAGTCTGGGGACAGAACCCCTGAGCTCCCACCGCTGATTCACAGCCACCAAGAGGGACAAAGGTGATGTCTGCGGAGACGTGGTCTGACTAGAACCTCAGCCTCGGTGGTGACCCCGCGCAGAGAGCTTCTGTGAGCGGAGAGCAGGCAGACCCACCACGGCTGAGCGGGAGCAGGGCCAGCCCCGCGGTGATGCTCCTGGCCAGGCGGACATCTCCGCAGCCCGGCACCTTGTGAGCAGGCGCATCCTGTGCAGATCACGGGCAACCGGCCATAAACTCAGATCTCGTTTCTACCGTCCTGAAACGTGTATTCGAAATGAATTAAATTATAAAGGTTAATAAAATTAGATTTCTTTTGTAACAAATCTGTGGCCTGAGTGTCCTAACCACTAGACCTATTCCTGCCAGGAAGGTCATACTCTCGTGAGCAGACCCCCAAACTTCGCCAAATCCTCTCACCCTGAACCCCTGTGAGGGCCGTTGACTGCCACCAATTCCCCATTTGTGATAGAATCTGATCTGGTTTTCAACACTGGATGTTGATCTGTCCAAATCACAATGTGCTAATGAAACTGAAGATATTTCAGGTTTACAGATCCAGTGCCTGTCTTCCCCCGGACCCAGAAGGTAAATAAGAGTTGGGATTGACACGTGTGCCAATGACTCTGCAAAGTGCGGCCTAGAGAAGCCAAGTCAGGTCTCTTGTTCCGTGTGCCGGCTGCAGCCCCAGCACCAGGGATGCACGAGGGAGACCAGATGGACAAGCCCTGAGTGGCGACGCATCGGTGGCATCAATCAGTTTTGGCCACCACGTTATAGGAAAAGTGAGTCGTTCTGCTCAGATAATACGTGGTCTTAACCCAACACACCCTCTTCAAGAGGACTCTTAAATAGCAGAATTAACTCTGCAGATTACCCGGAGATGGCTCCGGACGATATTCTTATCAGAGCCGTTACCCATAAAGCTGTCAGCGGTGCTGCGGGTAGGACCAGCCCCACCTGTGCCTGTCCCTCCGGCCGCCTGTGCAGCTGTAGCAGAGGTGGGGTGCCGTCCCTCAGCACAGCCTGGCCTTCAGACGCTGGCCCTGTGTTCAACAGTCAGTATATATTTTTTTAGAAAGAGTTCCAGCCTCTCATTATTGACATACTTAAGATTGTTTGATTCCTAAACCACAGCCCAAATATTTTCTTTTAAAATCTCTGTAAGTATCAAGACCTAGTCCACAGAAAGCGCAGTGTGTTCTGCCTGAAAACAGTTGCACTGAAAAATACCTGCCTTGTTTTTGAGAAAAACACTTAAATCATTTCTTGAGGTCCAGCCATCGGTGCATTTAGATAGAAAATGCTTTCTGAAGAAGCAGTCCTTGTTAAATGGGTTTTTTTAGAAAAATATGGTGCCTTTGCTAGGTATTTAGAAATTCCTCCTGCGGTGAAGTTATATGAGCCCTTCCAAAAACCATCTCGGGTGAAAATGATTAATTATCCCTAATAGACTCTTTTAGGGCCGTGTTTCTTCTGCCATGTGCAACACAGCAGGAGCCCAGAAATCGCTTCCAAATCCCCCCAGCTTCTTCCAAGAAAATGGACGAGAAACATTGGCTGGCACCCAGGTTGGTCCTCTGCAAGTCACTCCTAGTCATCTGCTTGCTCCAGGAGCCCAGAGAATTCACAGTTCCGACGTCCACACGGCTCTGCATCTGTCCGTCTCTCGCTTCTGCCACTGCACACGTGTCTGGGAGAGAAGTCAAGTTCTGATGGGAGCCCCAGGGCTGTCGGGCAGCAAGCAGGGGCTGCAGTGCCAGGGTACCTGGGGTCAGAGATTGGTGGTACCTGGCCCACCGCAGGTGTCCTGCCAGCCAGGAGACACAGATGGGCTCTGTTTGGTGACCTCTGGCCAGGGCTGGCCATGTGGGTTTGCACAGACTTTGGCTTGGCAGTCTCTATCACCAGTCCCTAAAGCCTCCAGTTCAGCCCCAGCTCTTACGTTTTGCTCTTGGCTTGGGTGAAACTCTCTTTCTCTGGGTAATTTAAGACCCTGGGGGTGTATGTGGTGTTATTTCTCTCGTTTTGTCACCACATTCAATTTTCTGGGAAAGGCTCATAAACTAAGATGACAACTAATCCACATAGAAACTTTAATTCTTTAATTTTACTTTCTGGAGATCCTTTCATTTATTTCACTTTGTTCTAAAACCACAGGCCTGTGTAAGATAGACTCAGGACGGAATGACGCTCTAAGACAGACAAGCCTTTCCAGGTGAAACCTAAGCCTTTAAAGGCAGAAATTTCTAGAAGTCTCTCATTGTGTCAATAATCAGTAAGAACAAGGAAAAGAGAAGCTTTTCTTGGTACAATGTTTTATTTTAAGAAGGAGAAACAGAACTCTTAAGGAAAATAGAAAAGTAAAAAGAATTCTTACTGCATGAAAAACAAAAAGTCCTAGCTGCTGCTGATTTGGTACCAAAAATTCTACCAAATTTTCATAACTGTACTGTGTTTTATCAATTTTCCAAGTTAACAGATGAAGACTTTAATGTTGATCATAACAAAGGGTGGATGTTTGTTGGAAGAACGGGAGTCTTGTCGGATGACTCTGGGTTGCTGACGTGAAACCACATCACTCGGAAGCCTCTTCGTGCAGGAAGAGGTCAGGGCTCTCACCAGGGCTGTCTCTCGGGTCATCTATGATCCCCTGCTTGGTGGGAAGTCTTAATCCTACCTTCCTGAGTCAACCATCTCTGTTCCTCCTGTGATGATCTGAAAATAGTATTTACTGTCATTCCAAAGTTTCTAGGAGAGCCACACAAAGCAGACCCTTGAAATGACATTCAGAATAAGAATCAATTTAAGCAGGATGCCTGGTTCAGACTTCTCAGTGTCCCACATGAGATTCCAAAGTACAGCTGGGGTTAAGAACTGCAAGTCTCGGGCCTAATGATGCCAGAGGTACTGGGGAAGGCCAGAAACGTGTACACGTACGTGTTTGGCATCCGACACCATGATCCAGACCCGCATTGTTACTTGTCACGTGGCTCCTGGCAAATCACTAAACAGTCTGACACTGGAAATTAGGTAAAGAGAGAAGAACAAGATTTTCTTCACAGGCTCACTGTGAGTAGCAAAAAAGTCACAGGTGTAAAACGGCTTCAATTGTGTGTGACAAGTGTTAGGGGCTGTGGCCTGTGTGGCGTCGCGGACTGTCCCCGGCTCTCAACCCACCTCTGTGGCTGCCCGGTCTTCACTCCTGACCCTGGCCTCCTAGTTGAAACTCTCCTGTGATCCAGGCTGGTGTGAATAATGTTTTAAAAGATATTCCTCTAAATCATGATTCTGATTAAATCTCTACCCTTTCAGAAAGATTTACATAACATTGTAAGTTTGTGAGTCTTCCACCTGTTCATTTACTTGTGCAGTTAGTATTTACTGAATGTATACATTATCCAGACAGTGATGTCACAGTAAAGAATAAAACGGAAATAGACAATGAGTGAGTCAACGAACGTGTAAGTAAAACAATAACACATTGATGAATGTGTAGTTGAAAAATTAAATCCAGGCCTGAGAGAAAGGATGTGAGAAGAGTCGGCCATGGAGAAGAGGGGAGGGGAGGTCCTTGGGGAGAAGGAAGATGTCCTCCCCGAAGCTGAGGCTTGGAAATCACCCCAAAACACAGTGGCTTGAAGCAACATTTATGATCTCACAGCTTCTGTGGGTCGGGAGTCTCCATGTGGCTGTGCTGAGGGCTCTGGGTCGGGGTTTCTCACAAAGCTCTCATCAAAGCTGAGCCTGGGTCTGAGGTCCCCATGGCATCTGTAGGTGGGACAGGGTCGGCTCTGACCCCAAGCTCGCCCACGTGATAGCTTGAGGATTCTGCTTTTCCAGGACCATTGCCCAGAACCTGCCATCAGTTCCTGGCCTGTGGGTCTCTCTCAGGACAGGTCCCTAAAGCAGCTGTTTTCATCAGAGGGAGCAAGTCAGCAAAGCTACAGAGAACCAGGACGGAAGTCCTGTAACTTATGGCTCCATCACCTTCACATTCTGTCCATAAAAAGCAGGTCTCCACATAAAAAGAAATGAAATCGAGTTATTTGTAGTGAGGTGGATGGACCTAGAGTCTGTCATACAGAGTTAAATAAGTCAGAAAGAGAAAAACAAATACCGTATGCTAACACATATATATGGAATCTAAGAAAAATGGTCATAAAGAACCTAGGGGTAAGATGAGAATAAAGACGCAGACCTACTAGAGAATGGACTTGAGTATACAGGGAGGGGGAAGGGTAAGCTGGGACAAAGTGAGAGAGTGGCTTGGACATATATACACTAGCAAACGTAAAATAGATAGCTAGTAGGAAGCAGCCACATAGCAAAGGGAGATCAGCTCGGTGCTTTGTGACCACCTAGAGGGGTGGGGTAGGGAGGGTGGGAGGGAGGGAGTCGCAAGAGGGAGGAGATATGGGGACATATGTATATGTATAGCTGATTCACTTTGTTATAAAGCAGAAACTAACACACCATTGTAAAGCAATCATACTCCAATAAAGATGTTAAAAAAAAGAAAGCAAAAGAAATAAATAAAATAAAATTTATTGTAAAATTAAAAAAAAGAAAAAAGCAGGGCTCCAGTTTCAACCCATACTCAAGACAAAGAGACCCACATGGGCATGAGGCCAGGGGGCAGGGGGATGATTTAACAGGCAAGGAGGCTGAGTGAGGTAGGATGTCAGGGCAGGGAAGGATGGCAAGTCAGCTCCGACAGTGTCAGAGGTAAAGCCTTGCTTGTCATTTGGTGATGATGGATATGGGAATGGGCACTAGGAGAGAATGTCTGACCCTGAAGAAGAGACCTTCAACAGAAACCTTCTTTTCCCCTGACAGTCCTACTTTGTTTCTATTTGTTTTGGAGAACTGTGTTTTGACCCATTAATTCACTACTCCTAAAAACACCTGCTCTAAAGCTGTAACCCAAGATGTGTTAAATAGGGTTGATATTTGTTTAGCACTTCATAAACCCTTCATCATTTCATAACTGTTTATTAGCTTTGCAGTTTTAGAGTTTACAGACTCATACATGTAAAAGAGCTGTGGGTGTTTTGTGTGTGTGTGTGTGTGTGTGTGTGTGCTTTTTTCAGAACCATGAATATTAGCTAGCAGACACTCTGTTCAAACTCCACTTTTGAAATTCCCTTTCATGTACAATTCTATAACCTTCAACAAGTGAATAGAAGTGCATCACCACCACTGTAGTCAGGATACAAAACAGAAACTCCACATTTTAAGAGTCGCTTTAGTCACAGATCCACTGAACTGTTGAAAACAACTATATAAACAACTCTTATAATAACTGTAAAGCACAGCTGTTATAAAAGCTTCCACATAAAATGCATATATACTATGTATGAGATAAAACAAGGAAATAGAACTTAAGGAATGGATGCATGTTGTAATGACTAAGGTCAGAGAATCTACAACATTACTACCTTCTGAAGGCACATTTCTTGCTCTAAAATAATTTAGCAAGCCCTAAATTCTAAAGATGTGGGATATTTCAAGTAAACAACATTGAGTGGTTGATAATGACCCAAGCCCATGCACATCATGATAGTTCTTCACTGTATCCCCTCTGTTACTGTAAATGGAAGAGGTCTTTCTGAACTTCGTCAAGAGAAAGAGACCGGGGTTTCCCTGGTGGCACAGTGGTTGAGAGTCCGCCTGCCGATGCAGGGGACACGGGTTCGTGCCCCGGTCCGGGAAGATCCCACATGCCACGGAGCGGCTGGGCCCGTGAGCCATGGCCGCTGAGCCTGCGCGTCCGGAGCCTGTGCTCCGCAGCGGGAGAGGCCACAACAGTGGGAGGCCCGCGTACCGCAAAAAAAAGAAAGAGAAAGAGCCCGGAGTCCCCTTGGATGAGTCCAAGGAAGGACTCTGTGTGCAGACGCAGAGCGATTCACCAGGAGGCAAGACGCTGTGCGGCCCCCGGGCCGCGGACACAGCGGCCGAGCTCGGGACAGGAGAGCGCGCGGGTCTGGCGCTCACTCTCCTGGTGCAACGTGATGAGTGTCCTCTGGAGTCGTGGGATGCTGGCTCTGCAGCCGCGATCCCCCCAGGTCCTGGCCTTGAGGACCCAGTAACGTGGCCTGTGTCTCTGACATCCCCGCCAGTTCATCTGCTGCTGTGATACCTCCCTGAGCACCTTGTTAGGAGGATAAAATGTGGCTGCAGGTGTCAAGGAGCTGGCACGGACCTAGGACAGAGCGCAGGTTCAATTTCACCAGTGGAGAAAGGCCGAGACCCTCCAGAGGCCTCTGGAAGCCGTCCCCATGCAGGGGGGCCTCTCTGCCCCCTGCAGCCACACCGGCCAGTCCTTGCTGCCCTTAAAGTCCCAGCTCAGGAGACCCTCCACTTGGGGAGCTCTTGCCCCAGGGACCCGCATGGCTTGCCGCCGGGGGCATTCAGCTCTCTGCTCAGATATCTGTCTGGAGAGCACCTTGGTGGAGCTCACTGCCCCCCATGCCCCGTGTCCTTCCCTGGCTTTATGTTTCCCATGGCGCCTGGGTTGAGGCTGGGCCCTGCTTATTTGACATCCTCATGTGTGTGTGCATAAGCGTGTGGAGTTTCCAGTGGCCCAGTGCGGCGGTGGGAACACAGAAGGTCTCTGCTTTTCCCCACAGTGTATCTTCCGTAAACGTGGCCTGAGCTTTAAAGCTCTCCCGGCCCATTATGAATATGAGGTTCACATTCTTGCCCACCGGGCTCCGAATAAACACCAGACAGGAGTTTGGAAAGCCTGGGGGCGCAGGGAGGCTTTGCAAGGACGTGGTGGCGTTAGATCTGACCTGGAAGCAGAGCTGGGCCCTGGGAAGGTGTTCGTGTGGTGGGGCTGCGGCCAGGTGAGCGAGTATGGACAGACTCGGAGGCCTGACAACGTGCAGGAGGCGCCTTCCTGAGCAGCAACGGCCTGGAGCAGGTTGAGCCCGCTCCCCAGGGACAGGATTCAGAGGAGAGCGAAAGGCAGAGGGCCAGTGAGGGGCGACCGTCCCGGGCTTTTCATCCCAGGCCAGGCCCATCTCTCGATCTGTGCTTGGTGCTGGGAGGCCCCATTGCTTCCCTCCTTGCTTTCATGTTGACGGAAACGTTCCATGAGGGAATTCACATTTTATATCCCCTCAGTTGAACATCCCCCACCTCGGAGCCTCTCAAACAATCAGGAAGGAGGTACACCCAGTTAATGTCCACCAAGAATTGGAGAATTGCTTAGTATGAAAACGGAAATTTTAAATTTACTTAAAATTTAAATTTATTTAAAAATAAATAAAAATGAAGACACAACATAACAAAGCTTATGAGACTCAGGAAAAGCAGTCCACCTGAGGAAATTCATAGCCACTATTAAAAAAGAAGAAAGATCTCAAACCAATAACCTAACCTTCCACCATAAGACACTGGACAAAATAGAGCAAACTAAACCTAAACTAAACATAAAACATGCAGAAGCAGGAAATAACAAAGATCAGGGTAGAAATAAATGAAATAGAGAATAGAAAACAATAGAGAAAAATCAATAAAACCAAAAGTTTGTGCTTTAAAAAAATTAATAAAATTAACAAACCTGTAGCTAGACTAAGAAAAAATAAAAAGAAAAAGTCTTAAATTGCTAAAATCATGAATGAATGAGGCAATGTATCTAGCAACCCTACAAAATTAAAGGAAAACAGGGGGATAATATGAACATGTGATGCAAACAAATCAGATAACTTAGATGAAATAGCCAAATATCTAAAGAGACACAAACTGCAAAAACTTATTCAAGAAGAAATACAAAATCTGAATAATCCTAACAAAGAGATTAAATTAGTAATAATAATTTTTAAAAAACTACCCAGAAAGAATAGCTCAGGCTCAGATGGCCTCACCACTGACCTCTACTGAACATTTAAAGAAGAATTAATACAAACTCTTCACAAACTCTTCCAGAAAATAAAACAGGAGGGGGCACTTCTTGGGTTCTTTTTAAGGCCAATATTACCCTGAAATCAAAACCAGACAAAGACATCACAACAAAAGAAAACTACTGGCCAATATCCTTTATGAATGTGAATGCAAAAATTCACATACAAAAAGTACTAAAAAATTGAATTCAGCAATATATAAGAATTATACACCGTGACCAAGTGGCATCAGTTCCAGGAATACAAGGTTAGTTCAACATCTGAAAGTTAATTAATGTAATGCATCATATCAATAGAATAAAAAACAAAAATCACATGATCATGGCAATAGATGCAGAAAAAGCATTTGACAAAAATCCAACACTCTTTCATGACTTAAAAAAATAAAAACCACCCAAAATGCAGGGTATAGTATGAAACAACCCAGCCTCATAAAGGGCATCCATGAAAGCCCCACAGGTAACAGCATACTTAGTGGTGAAAGTCTGGATG
This sequence comes from Hyperoodon ampullatus, assembly GCF_949752795.1. Lineage (NCBI taxonomy): Eukaryota > Metazoa > Chordata > Mammalia > Artiodactyla > Ziphiidae > Hyperoodon > Hyperoodon ampullatus. Next base: position 88,404,211 of record NC_136925.1, on the reverse strand, counting down.
CTTTCACCCCAAGACCAGGAACATGACAGGTATGTCTGATACACCACTTATATTTTGTGCTAGAGGTTCTAGCCAGAGCAATTAAAGAAATTTTAGTGGTTGTTTAGTCCTGCAGAAACATGTAAGGGAGCAGAAAGGAAGATGATAGCTATAGAACCCATGGTTTCCTTCTGTAATGATGAGAAAGTTCTAAAACTGACTGGAATGGTCACACAACTCTTTGAATGTAGTGAAAAACATTGAATTATATACTTTAATTGGATGAATTGTATGACATGTGAGTTATATCTCAATAAACTATTTAAAAGTCTGTATGAATCCTCACAGATTTCAATAACCCAGCTAAAGCGAATTCATGTGATGCTATTCCCATAAATGATGTAGATCAGAGCACTGATGTGAACAGGTGGTGGGACGCACCCTCTATAATTAACCTCTATCATGGCGTGGTTCTCTCTCCCTATCTCATTACCCTTGCTCCTTCATCTGCACTTCCTGGGGCCACATCCCACATAAATTACTGTACCCAAGTATCGTCTTGGCATTGTGCCTTGCACATAGTAGGTGTTTATCAATATTTGTTGGACAGAGGGATGAAGCAGGACAGCATTTCTGATATTCTTACAGCCTCAGGGGCTCTAGCAGGAAACACCTTGGAATCAGCCATATTTAGCCTCAACCTAATACTGCACCATGTGACGATTCATGTATTTTTTTTGTTTCTATTCTTCTGCTATGACCAGCTGACTCTGATTTCACACTTGCTTCTGATTAGTTCTTGTGTCTGTTGACTGACAAAAAAATGCACAACGTAATTTGAAAGTTATGTTTTATTTGGCAGACTTTCTTAGGACTTCAAGCCCAGAAGACAGCATGTAAAATAGCTCTGAGGGATGGCTGAGAAGAGGCAATGTGGTGGGTGGGGGGCCAGGATATAGAGGAGATCTCATTGAAATCGTTCTTTTGATGTGTACCTCAGCTACCTGGGGCCAATATCCTATATTTTCTCATCCTGAGTTTCCTCAGGGACACTGTCAGGGTGCTATAATGTGATGGCTTGATGGCTGTGACATCCTTAGTTTACTGATATGGCAGGTGACATTTTAGTTCTCAGGTCTACCCCAAAACGGTTTCTGCTTACTGTCTTCTGTGTATGTCTCCCCTGTGCTGCTGACTCTTGATAGGTTCTTTCACTCAAAAGTCCTGAAAAAGAAGGATGGGTGAACCTCCCCACCGTGCAGATTGAGCACTGCTGTGTGTAGAGTTCTGTCATCAGGACATTGCATGGGCCACTGGTCAAACCCGACCCCAGGCAAAGCAGCTGTGGTCAGGTGAGGGGTCAGGGGAGAGGCATGTGGATAGATTGATCAGGATCGCCTAGAGAAGTGTTTTAGTCCCAGTGGCTGTTCTGAGGCAGAAATCTTGCCTGCACTTGGCAGAAATCCTGATAATACATCTAGGATGGAAACGGGTTGGATGTGGGGTAGATCACACACTACTGGGAAACACTATGGTCTCACTAAGTCTTATGTACTCCATCTACCAGCACAGTGAAATCTATTGGTCTGGGTGAAGCGCCTTTTAAGGTTCTAAATGCATTCAATTAACTTGTGTTTCTTTTCCTTCCTGCCCTTCTGGACCCCATCAGTGAGTGAACTAGAAGCAGAGAATGTCAAGAGCTCAGCCTCTTGCCATTCACATCTTATCTAGAAACAGAAATTACTAGAAGTCTTATAAAATATCCTCCAGATTTCTAATTTTCTGCATTTTCACAGGAGATTTGGATAACAGCCAATATTTAGAATGCTTATACAGCCAAATATCTGCTAATGTTCATCCCAGATTTGACATGAAGAGGATGTACAAGCTAGCATAATATCTGAGGTCAAATATCAGTGCTTTAAAAATATAGCCAGATATTCATATAAACCATGTCTTCAGTGTATTATTTAGATTTGATTTATAATAATATATCCTCTAATTTATATATGATTAATCATATTAATTTGTTAAGAACTATTTTGATGTGTCATGTTGTATTTCTTTCACTTTCACGCTTATTCTAACAAAAGACCTGAATTCTAAAGTCAGTGGCCAACCGTTATGATGTATGCTTACAGAAGAAACTTCAAGAAGTAGATTCAAAGAAAATATTGTATGAACATTTTCTCAGGTCTTTTCTCTAAATGTGAATGTTGAATATCAGTTTGCCTTCCTCCTCTGGGAGTAGGATCCAAGCATCTTTCAAAATAAAATACCACACTGGGACATGCTGCTCCCAATCTTCACACAGTATCATAGCTGCATCGTATGCGAAGCAGCATCCTGAAGAAGACCAGTGCTTCTCAAACTTTAATGTGTGATGAGTTTTGAAACCCAGAGTCTCATGAAGTAGTCTGGAGTGGGTGCTCAGATTCTGTATCTAACAAGCTCCCAGGAGCCACTGGTCCCCTGTCGTACTTCGAGTAGCAAGATTCTAGATGACACGTTGTCTTCTGGTCTGCGGCTGGTCCTGACTTTGCAGAAGGACACCACTGGCGCCGTTGGCCCACGGTCTGCCATCTTCAGGGAAAACTATTTTAGGGCTTTATCTCATGGAAAAAAACACACCTATATGTAGCAAAGCTTGTTTGGATTATAGACACCATACTCACCGTTGGCCAGACAACTGGAACATTCCAGATCGTCCAGTCATTAGGGCTTTGTGTCCCTAGAAAACTGCAAACCATTCCCATAAAGACTGGTTCGCAAAGTGATTCTCTACAAGCCGTGGTGACAATGATCAGTTCCTGAGAGGTGGGGAAGGAAACCATCACACTCACAGGGAAGCATCTAGCCAGTAAGAATGAATAAAAATCAATTATTGGAAAAACAAAGAGCTGAGAGCAAGCTTTCTGCTCGTGATGTGAACTGTGGTGTGCCTCGCCTTCCTGCTCTCCTGGTGGCATCTCTCCACTTCAGCCGTCAAAACCAGCGATGGTTCTGGCTTGTGTTCTGGGAACAACGCTGTGAAGGCAGACTCATGCTTTTGCTGCCCGTGAGGCTAGTTGGCTTTAAAGAACTATTACAGTTCTGCAGAGTCTCATCTCTATCTGACTAGACCCAGCTGTTCACGTATGGAAATACATACAGCACATTCTCGGAACCCCTGTTAACCACTTGTCTACCAGATAATCCCATTAAAAGTGGAATTTTCTGGAGGCACACAGCTGGTAATATTAGGACCGTGATCTAAATCCTTTTTCAAATAGGTGAAAGTATACATACACTCATAAATTCGGGGGTAACTAGCTTTCACCATAAAATGCTTTTACTCTACCTATATTTTAAAGATTTCATCCCTTTAAAAAACTCAGCAGGTACCAGTAATTTAGGGCAGAATCTGTCCATTTTTGACCACAGGATTATCTTTGTCTTCTTATTTTACATAAAAGTGTAAGAGTCTAATGGGAAAGCAGAGCACACACACACATGAGCTGGGCTTTTACCACATAAATAAAAGTCATTATAATTATAAAAATGTGGTCAATGTATTTAATCCATCTGTTGAAGAACTTGTAAGTATTGTTTTGTTCTCACTGAGTGGGCAGTCAGCTCCTTTTCCTTGGAAATCACCAAAATGTAGCTCAAGGCTGGCGTTCCGCTAGCACTAATCACTGAAAAAAAGAATGGCATAGTTAAGAATTCTGTGTACTCCAATAATTCATAGATACCTGAAATTACATAAATGTGCAGCCTCATCTCATCAGACCTCTGACGAGAAAGTACAGGCCACCTACACCTGGGCTAAGACGGCAGAGAAGGAAAGCTCCTCGGTTACTTTCTGCCACGCACGGTTGATCTACCCCTTATTCTCTTACAGATCAGGTCCTACATTCGCTCAAATTTTTCTTATATGTACTGACTTTGCATTCTTCAAATAACTTGTCAGCTCCCACGGATGTCTGATAAGTACTAGCAGAGAGGGGCGTTCGTATCTCAGCTCGGTGAACCTGGGCCCAATCGCATCTTATGAAGTCTCCCAGCCCTTCAAACATTTTGTACTCAGACCCTGGCCGAGCATTCTCCCCTGACGAGTGAGCCCCTGTGTGTTCTACAGAAAATGCAATCCATGTGCTTCCCACGCATTTACACTGGGCTCATCAAATTGTTTTCTTAGGGCTCTTTGACATCTAAGAAGTCATCTTGGCCTTTCTTCTTAGTCTTCTGGTCCCTACCAACAGCAGTAACAAAAGACTCTGAGTCTGATTTTCATCTCAGAAACCACATGGTCTTAAGGAGCTTCAAATCCAAAAGGGGAAAGAAACTTCTCCCCTTAATATTGGAAATTCTTGTATCCAGTTTTAGGAAAGGGTGTGGAAACCATGTGAAAAAAGATGCTGTATATTCAAGTATTTTGTTTGATCAAGTGCTCCTTCACATTGGATGGTTTATTCAGACTAAATATCAAACAGTATTAAGTAATTTTTTAAAGTGAAAACACACAAAATATGAAAAGTTTTCAGAAACAAAATGAACATGAGGAATATCTTGGTGGATATGAAGAGAGATGAAATTATAAAAACATACCCAAAAGAAAGTGGTCCACTCTGAGTCACATAAACAGAGTGAGTTCTGTTGCATTCTCTCCAGTTCAACCCTGGCCAGGGCTTTGTGTCCACCCATGGGTGTTAGGTGTGAAGCGCTTTCCAAACCTACAACGAAAGCATTGACATTTATCTAAGGCCAAGGCAAGCATTTGACAAATTCAGCCAAGTTCAACCTCATTTCTGCAATGAGCATTTGGGTAGTTTAATTGTCAAGTTCAAGATGTTTTAGCTGTTTCCAGCATCCTTCTGGAAATGGAACACAAAGCTGGGTGATGGACACAGAGACGGCAGGATCCCTGAGGGAGCTGACCCTGCCATTCCCCAGGCCCCTGTGTGAGCATCATGGGAGGACATGGGCCCTGAATCCCCTTCTCCTCCCAGGAACACTCCAGACACCGCGCATCAACAGAGGGATACTTCCAAATAAGCTTTCCGGTGTGGTCTCAGCTCCACGAGGACCTGGCGTGGCTTCCCCAGGCCAGAGGACTCATTCTGACTGTTGGCTCCCTGGGCTTTTAACTTTTAAATGTCCTAGGAAAATGCGTAACAGGTTCACAAAACCACATTTCACTATTTTCCTGAATAACCGTCTTGTCGCATGGAGGGATTTAAATTTAACTCATTGAAGAACTGTGGAGGCAAGAAGACAGATTATTTTCTTCTTTCGTTGCTAATTATTCCCCTAAAATGTGTCTCTATAGCTGCTACATTTCTTCCGAGTTTTGATGGTCAAGAGAAATGACCTTTGTCTTGGAAAATGTTTTCTCATTAGTGAATCACACTAAGTCATGCACCGTCCTGTGAAACACTTCAAAACACAGTCTGGAATAAATATTCTGACATCCTGGCGTTCTAGAGACGGGGAGCCTTTCAAAGGGGATGCTAGCTGTATTCAGTTTAAACTCTGCAATTAAAAAGAGTCAGATTTTGCACTTGTTGTTAAGAGCTTTTATAATTTGTCCCAAACGTGCCGTGTGTGTGAACTGTGTTTCTAGTGCAGTCAGAGGCATTGAGATCAGGACCGTGTCCTCCGAGACTGACGGGCAGGAGTGGACGCCGGCGATTCTCCTGCCAGAAAACACCTCCAGCAGAAGAGTGGCCCTGCAGGCGGGACTGGCCCAGAGGGACTCTCCCCAGAGGCCCTCCCTCCCCAGCAGTCCCCAGCCTGTCCCACCACCATCTGGAAGCCCTGGCATCCCGGGCCACCTGCACCAGGCCGCTGGCTGTTGGATCACAGTGTCCCTGCACTTGCCACAAAGCCTCCTGCGTTTCCTCTGCAATGAGTCAGCGGCAAACCTGGTCTTGAGAATAGCCTGTGGCCCTTGCTCAGGTGGCCTACGTGCTCCGGGATACTTCTTCTAGGAGCATTTACAGCTCAACAGAGAAATTCTATCATTTATTTTTTTCTGATTATGAAATAGATACATATTTATCATGCAAATTAGTCCATTAAGTTTGAGGAGAAAATTTCCTTTCATCTCAGCCCCCTGTGATCCCGGCTTAGTGCCATGTGTGTATTACATATGCATTTATATAAAATGTACGTTTACATTTTACATGCATACAGCTCTGCCTTCTTTCTGCAGCTCAAAGGATACTATAGCTGAAGGACCTCCCAGCCAGGGCCCTGGGTTGTCAGCTTGTCTCTCCCCAACACCCCATCTGCCGTGGGCCTTGATACGGAGGCTGGAATCAAGAAGGAGAACACGGCGGGGAGTGAGGCCTGGGACTGTCCTTCCCACACCAAGCCCTCTAAGTACCCAGGATGAAGGGATCAGAGGGAAGGAAAAGCCCCCCTACCCACAGAGGCTGCGGGACAGAGAAGCAGCAGCCTGCCTTCCTTCAAGCTAGAGAGAATCCTCCTTAGACTTAGGGCACTGTGTTAGGCGGAAGGCCAGGATTCATTCATATGTTTTCTATTCTCTTGGGAATATATATATATATATATATATATATATATATATATATATATACACCAAGGAGGGAAATTGTTGTGTCATATGGTAAATCTATGCTTAATTTCTGAGCAACTGTCCAACTATCTTAAACAGAGACTGCATCATTTTACATTCCCATCAGCATCGTATGAGTTCCAATTTCTCCACATCCTTGCCAACCCTTGTTATTTTTCTTCTTCTTTAATTATAGCCATCCTAGTGGTGTAAGTAATATCTTATAGTGGTTTTGATTTTCATTTAATGACTAATGATGTTGAGCTTCTTTTCATGAGCTTTTTGGCCATTTGTGTATGTTTTTTGAAGCAATATCTATTCAAGTCCTTTGAACTATTTTCATTGGATCTCTTTATTTTTATTGTTGAGTTGAAAGAGTTTGTCTCATATATTCTGGATACTAGACCCTCATCAGATAGGTGAATAGCAAATATTTTCTCCCACTGTGTGGGTTATCTTTTCATTTTCTTGATATTGTCCTTTGAAACACAAAATTTTTAATTTTGATGGAGTCCAATTTATTTTTTTCTTTGTTGCTTGTGCTTTTGATATCATATCTAAGAAACTGTTGCCTAATCCAAGATTTTAAAAATATATCTCCAAGTTTTCTTCCAAGAGTTTTATAATTTTAGCTCTTCATTTAGGTCTTTGATCAATTTTGAGTTAACTTTATATGTGGTGTGAAAAGCGGCCCAACTTCATTCATTTGCACATGGATATTCAATTATCTCAGCACAATTTGTTGAAAAGACTATTTTCCACCAATGAACAGTCTTGACATTGTTGTTGAAAATCAATTTGCCTTAGATATATGGGTTTATTTCTGGACTCTTTACTCTATTCTATTGATCTATATGTCTAAGTTTATGCAGGTACCACACTGTCTTGATTTTTGTAGCTTTATAATAAGTTTTGGAATTGGGAAATGTGAGTACTCTGAGTTTGTTCTTTTTTAATATTGTTTTGGCTATTCTGGGTCTCTTTAATTTCCACATTAAATTTATAATTGACTTGTACACTTCTGTAAAAAAAAAAAAGGCAGTTGGAATTTTGATATGTATTGCATTGAATCTGTAGATCAGTTTGGGGATTGTTATCTTCTTAAAAAGATTAAGCCTTCCAATCCATGAATATGGGATGTTTTTTCATTTAAGTTTTAAACTTTTCTTTCAAAAATGTTTTGTAGAATTCAATATACAAGTCTTGCACTTCTTTGGTTAAATATTTTCCTAAGTATTTTATTCTTTTTAATGCTATTTTAAATATAACTGTTCTCTTAATTTCACAATTCTGGTTTATCATTTCTAGTGTATACAAATACAACCAACATATATATTTCTCTTGTATCCTGTCACTTTACTGAACTTATTTATTAGCTCTCATAGTTTGTGTTTGTGTATGTGTGTTTGTGTGTGTGTAGGGTTTTCCATATACAAACTGATATCATCTGCAAGTAGAGACAGGTTTACATCTTCCCTTCCAATCTGGATGCTTTTTTACCCTGCCTAATTGTCCTGGCTACAACCTCAAGTGTAATGTTTAGTAGAGGTGACAAGTGTAGACAGCTTTGTCTAGTTTCTAATCTTAGGAAGAAAACATCCAGTTTTTCACCATTAACTATGATGTAAGCTGTGGGTGTTTCATAGATGCTCCTTATCAGTTTGAGGAAGTTTGTTCTATTCCTAGTTATGTGAGTTCTTTTATCATGAAAATGTGTAGCATTTTGTTAAATATGTTTTCTGCATGTGTTGAGGTAATTATGTAGTTTTATTTCTTTATTCTATTAATATAATGTGTAATACTAATACATTTTTAGTTGTCAAGCTTGCATTCCTGGGATGAGTCCCAGTTGGTCATGGTGTTTAATTCTTTCTTGCATATTGCTGGATTTGGTTTGCTAGTATTTTATTGAGGATTTCATATTCATAATTGTTATTGGTCTGTAGATTTCTTTTCTTGTTATATCTTTGCCTCATTTTAGATCTAGGTAATACTGGGCTCATAGAATGAGACCTCTTCTATTTTTTGGGAGAATTTATCAAAGATTTCTGTTTATTCTTCTAAAACATTTTGTAGACCTCACCATTAGAGCCATTTGGCTCTAATGAGATCTGATCTCTAACTGAGATTTTCTTTGTGGGAAATTTTCTGATTATAAAATTAATCTCTTACTTTTAAAAAATCTATTCAGATTTTCTATTTCTTCTTGAGTGAATTATGGTAGTTTGTGTCTGCTCTAATCTTTATTATTTCCTTCTTGAAGCTTGCTTTGGGTTTTTCTAGTTTCTTAAGGTAGGTGTTAGGTTATTTATTTGGGATCTTTCTGCTTTGTAACAAAATTTGTTTAGCTTCTTGCATGTGTTAATGCTTTTAATCAAATTAATCAAGTTTAACTTATCAAATGAATGTTTTTCATCAAATTTGGGAGATTTTCAGCCATCATTTCTTCAAATATTGTTTCTGGTGAGAAGTTTGTTTTCATCCTTGTCTCACTGCCCTGTACATATTCTTTCTCTGCTACTAAGACTTTCTCTTTTTAACTGGTCTTGAGAAAATTGATTATGATGTGCCTCAGTGTAGTTTTCTTCATATTTTTTGTGCCTGGAATTTGTTGAACTTCTTTGATCTGTGGGTGTATAGTTTCCATTAAATTTGGAAAATTTTCAGACATTATTTACTTAAATACTTTTTCTGCCCCAAAGCCATCTTCTTTTTTGATGACTCCAATTACATTTATGTTAGTGTGCTTGCAGATGTCTCACAGTTCACTTATGTTCTTTCCATTTTTATTTATTTATTTTTTTTCTCTGGGTGTGTGTTTATTTTTTGGAGGGGGAAAGCAGTTTCTAACTCTTCAAGCTTACTAAATCTTTTACATTTCAATGTCTAATCTGCCATTAATCTGATCTAGTGTATTTTTCACTTCAGACATTGTATTTACCAATTCTTAAAATTTGACTTTTATCTTTTTTATATATTTTATGCTTCTTATTAGATTGTTGAATATTTGAATTTTATAACAGTAATTGTTTCAATGTCCTTCTCTGATAATTCTACCATCTGTGTCCATTACTGGTTAGTTTAAATTGATTAATAATTTCATTCATCATAAATCTTGTCTTTCTGTTTCTTTGCAGGCTCGGTAATCTTTGACTCGATATCAAACATTGTGTTTTTTACCTTATCAGGAGTTAGATTCTTTTTAATTTTTGTAAATATTCTTGAGCTTTGTTCTGGGTTGCAGTTAATATACTTGCAAGCAGTTTGAGCCTTTCTACTCTCACTTTTATGATTCATTAAGTGAGTCTGAGGCAGTGTTTATTCTAAGAATAATTATTACCCCACTATTGAAACAAGACTTCCCTGACTACTTTAACAAATATCTCATGAATTATGAGTTTTTCCAGTGTGGCTGGTGGGAATAGGCACAATTTCTAGCCATGTGTGTCTTTCAACCAACTGTTTCCTCTAATCCCTTTGGATGGTTCACTCTTAACCTTGTGCATATGTACTAACTAATCCTCTGAGGAATGCTCAAGCGGGGCCTCTGCAGATCTCCAGATTCTCTCTGCATATGTTGACTGTTTGTGTCTCCAGCACTGAGTCTTGTGCACTCTGGTTGCCTTGGTCTCACCAAACTGTCAACCTTTTCCCCTCAACTCAGGGGTCTTTCAGTTTTTGCCTGTTTTTTTGTTCCTGTGACACAGCTTAGAAACTCTCCCATGGCAGAGTTGCCTTGTTTTCAAAACATTGCTCATTGTTTTGAAAATTATTTTTTATGTAGTTTTTCTGTCTGAATTTTTAATGGCTGTTTCAGGCAAAAGAGTAAATCCTGACCCTGTTACTCAACTTTGGCTGAAATCAGTCTAGTGATACCAATCTTAAAAAAAAAAATTCAGGAAATGGAGTAGGAGAGAATACTTCTCAACTTGTTTTATGAGGTTATCATTATCCTGATATCAAAACTAGGTGAAGATAATACAGAGAGAGAGAGAGAGGAAACTACAGACTAATTGTATTCAAGAACATAAATGTGAAAAATTTTAACAAAATATCAGACAGTTAAATCCTATAATATCTAAAATAGATAATACAACATGACCAAGTAGAGTTCATCCCAGTGAAATGTATACAAATATACACACTTGTGTAATCATCGCCAAGATCAATGTATACATTTCTATTAAACCAGAACGTTTCCTTGAGCCCATTTCCAGTCAAGTCCACCTCCAGTGTAAACAAGTTTTATGATTTCTGTACCAGAGATGAGTTAAGTCTGCTCTTGAGCTTCATATTAGCTCAGTAGTTACCCTTTTATGTCTGGATTCTTTTAATTAAATATATGATTATCTCAACAGATTCAGAGAATGCATTTGACAAAATTCAATCTATTCATGACAAAAATCCCTCAATGAAATAAAAATCATCAATGAGAAACCTACAATCTAACATTTTTTATTATGACTCTTGTTAAAGAATAACTTTTATACAGTAACATTTACTCTGTGTATCATTCTGTGTTTTGGCAAATGATTACTGTCACCCTGCCACTATCAGAATCAAAACATCTAATAACTCCAGCACCAATGATTTATTATTAAATTGTAAGTTCAATAATATAAATGTGTTGCTTATAAAAATCTCAGCACACACAAACTTGAAATACAGGAAAACAATGCCAATATTATGTATAAAATCAACAGGAAACATACAAGTCTCATTACTTATATTTTGTGATGGATACATTACACCATTGCATGTAATGATGAGATACTGAGGGTCTTCCTCTTAGGATCTGGGAGACAAGGATATCCTTTCTCGTCATTTTTATTCAACATTATTCTGAAAACTCTTCCTATTGAAATAAGGCAGTGAAAAAAGTTAAAAGCACAAAAATTAAAAAGGAAGAAGAAAAATTTTTTATTTGAAGAAGATAACACTTTATGTAGAAAATGCTAAGAATAAAATACTTAATAAAATAACAAAATACCAAGAAATCAGCAAAACAGTTACTAAAATGAAACAACTTCTAGGGGGCAAAATACAATTATATTTCTTATATATTAACTGTGAAAATTTTGAAATATAAAATGAAATTAATCCCATTTACAAGATCATAAAACATAAATAATTATGTGTACTGTAATAAAATACATGCAAATCATTTACATTGAGAATTTTTAAACATTGTTGAAAGAAATTAGAAGAGAACTAAATAAATGGACAGACATACCACATTCATGGATTTTCAGACTCAATATTTTTAAGATCTCAGCTGTCTACAAATTGATCCATAGATTTAACACAATCCCCAGAAATTTCTAATAGACTTTTTCAGAAATTGATAAGTTGATTCTCAATCTTATTTAGCAATTCAAAGGACATAAAATAGCCAAAGCAAACTTCAAAAAGAACAGAGTGGGGAGAATCACACTATGTGATTTCATGACTTACTACAAAGGTGCTATATTTGAGACAACGACCATTAAAGTAGCTCGAAGGAGAAGGGGATCCATTCAACAAATTGTGTTTCACCATCTGGATGAACCTGGAAAAAATTAACCACAATGCCATCTTTAGATCCCTACAAACATGAATTCAAGATGAGTCATAAAAGCTGAAACTAAAGTTTCCAGAAGAAAAGAGACAAATATATATATATTTTTTCTTTTTTTTTGCGGTACGCGGGCCTCTCACCATTGTGGCCTCTCCTGTTGAGGAACACAGGCTCCGGACGCGCAGGCTCAGTGGCCATGGCTCATGGGCCCAGCCGCTCTGTGGCATGTGGGATCTTCCTGGACCGGGGCATGAACCCGTGACCCCGGCATCGGCAGGCGGACTCTCAACCACTGCGCCACCAGGGAAGCCCGAGAAATATATTTTTATCCCTCAAACTAGTGAAGGTTCCTTAGAGCAAACTCAAAAAGCACTACACATAAAAGTAAAAGTTGGTAGATTGGACTTCATTGAAACACAAAACTCCTGTGCATTGAATGGCATAATTAAGAAAATGAAAAAGCAAATAAAAGACTGGGAGAAAATATTTGCAAGGCATGTATCTGACAAATGTTTCATATTTAGAACATATATTGAGCTTCCAAAATAAATAATAAAAGGACCAAGAACCTTAATAAAAATGGGCAAAGGACTTGGACACTTCTCAAAGGAAGATGCAGAATTTGCCAATAAACACTTGAAAAGGGGTTCAATATCACTTATCATCAGAGAAAAATCAATTAAAATTACCATGAGATACCATTCTACTAACCTCAGTATGGCTAAAATTTAAAAGACTGTCAATACCAAATGCTGACAAGGTTGTGGGGCAACTGGAATTCTTACGCACTGCTGATGGATGTCTACAATGGTTGTACCACTTTGGATAACTGGCAGAAATTTCACTCTTATCTTTTTTACCCAAATGAAATAAAAACATCCATCCACAAATAAAACTTACACAAAATGGGATTCATAATAGCCCCAAACTAGAAACAACCCTAACATCCATGAAATAGATAAGCAAGTTGTGGTATATTACACAATGGAATACGACTCAGAAATAAAAAGAATGAACTGATTCCCATAACTTCTTATTTGAATCTCTAAAACATTATATTGAGTGGAAAAAGGCAGACACAGAAGAGTTCATACTGTATGCTTCTGTTTGTATGAAGTTCAAGAGCAAGGAAACCTAACCTACAATGACAGCAGTCTGGATTGTGGATGACCATGGAGGATGGAGATGGACTTAAATTTAGGAATGAGGAATTTTCTGGGGTGATTGACAGGTTCTATATGTTGATTCGAGTAATGATTACGCTGGTGTATTTGTTTATCAAGTCCTTACTTCCCTGTATGCAAGTTTTATCTCAAAAGATAAGCTGAAGAATACAACTAAAATGGACAGAACATTACTATTTAAATTGAAGAAACACTCCTATAGTGATCTGAAGTAGAAAATGTAATGGAAAAACACGACACAAAGAAATATGACCTAGTAGAAAAGGAAGCAAAATGTTCAAGATTTTTCAGAACAACTTGGGAAACTTATTTTGTAGGAAAAAATCATACTGTAGTGATTCATGACTTCATTTTTAGAAATTTAGATGTTATTGCCATGTTGAACATTACAGGAAGAATAACATCTTAATGGAGACAAAATGTCCACTGTATGCAGCTGACCCCACGGAATGGCCACAAACCATTGGGGTGGTTTGACTTTGGATGGTGTAGTTGACATAAAGTGCCCATCAGAGTTTATGAACAAACCCATAGGTATGAGGTTTTCCACTTCCTCAGTTCTGTAATTTAATTGTCCTATTCAATTGTATCAGCCTCTTTCCACACTCCAAAAAGGAGTTTATGGTGTCTGTCTGCTGATATTTAGACCCCACTTGTTCCTGAGTCTTTTTTACACAAAACAAGGGGCACATCAGCCACTCTCCCACCACTAATTGGGATAATTTAATCTTATACATTTATTGCTAATTTGTGCCCTCATTGCAAAGCATTTTCTTAACATTGATTTCCACCCAGCATCATGTTGGCTCAGTCCCTTTGGAGTCTGGAACCTAAAGTTAAGCCTTTGCCCAAATGATGTGGATTTTACTTGCTGCCCACCTCTCTAGACAGGTAGACAACTGAGTTCTGCTCCTTTTATTCCCCAGTGATTGACCTCCATCCTATGGTGAATGGGTTTAATCCTCAGCCTCAGGCCCCTGACCTGAACTATTACCTGAACCCTCCCACTTAGATCATCTTTGATGCCATGTCCTGATGTGTCTGGGCCTTGACTCTTTCCCTGTGGATGGTATTCATAGCTACTCTTTTCCTCCCTTCTAACTCTTTCCATGCTTGGGCCACAACGAGTTGAAATTTCCACTTCTGGTTTCTTCCCAGGTGTGGTTTTCCCCCTTCCGCATAAAACTGGGAAACTAAAGTCCATGACCTTATTAGGCCTGAGGCTGCCTGAACCATAAATGTGCCACCCACATCCCAGTAGGTGACTCAAAGGAGCCATAGGAGAGGGGGAAGCAGAGAGAGGAGTTTGGTTTTTCCATCCACTCTCAAAAATATCCTCAGGTTCACATCCATACCATCAACCCCAAAAGATCCTTAATATGGGGAAAACATGGATGCGATTGATCTTCCTCCATCTCACTGTCTGCCTTTTGTGATTCTTTTCAAGTCTAACTTGAATTTTCTTGAAGACAAGAGAAGAGGGACAACCAGACTACTTTGCAAATCTTCATGACAGAAGATGTTGGAGAATTCCTTAAACCTTTAAGATGCTGTGGTGGTTAATTGAGATTTTGTTTATCTACTTTTAAACACAATCCCATCTGTAGACATCATTCTGTGATCAACAGCACAATACTTATTCCTCTGATAAAGGGAGATTTATTAAGACATCTATTCCTGGGTAAATTAAGAAGTCCAGCTAGGGACTTCCCTGGTGGTCCAGTGGTAAAGAATCTGCCTATAATGCAAGGGACACGAGTTCAATCCCTGGTCAGGGAACTAAGATCCCACATGCCACAGGGCAACTAAGCTCACACACCACAACTACTGAGTTCTTGCACCTCAACTAAAGCCCGTGTGTCCCAAACTACAGATCCCACACACTCTAGAACCCGCGCTCCACAACGACAAAGCCCACGCTCCGTGGAGCCTCACACCACAGTGAATAGCCTGCATGCCGCAACGGAAGATCCTGCATGCCACAACTGAGACCCGACACAGCCAAAAATAAATTAAATGAATAAATAAAAAATAAATCTTAAAAAAAGTCCAGCTAGTAACAAAAAAGCTTTCAAAAAATTAGAAGTCAAGAAAAAATTGTAACTAATTAAGTGTACTTTTGGCTAACAAATTGATTTTAACTAATGATTTTATGAGTATGTGATGGCATAGACTTATCTTTCCATTTTCTATTGAATTAGCAACTAATATACAATGAAGATGCATAGTGCAATTATGCCAGTCAAAATCTTGTGGTATTATAGTTGTACAACTCATAATTTGTGTATAACTGTAGCCACATCATGGTATTATGTAAGATTTACTTGAGTTTCTGGTGAGGACAAGGTCCCAAATGCATCATTATTCTTATGGAGCAGAATAATTGTCCATCCACCAGTTTCTGAATGGTACCACAGTGAAAATCAGAACTGCCTATAATTCTTTTAAACCATATATGTTGACTATTAAATAATACAAATGCACACTTTATTCGAACATGTGTTTGTCACTGTCCCCAGAGCCTCATCTCCTAACCCTCTTCAGAACATTTCAGATACACTGTGGTCCCATCCACATCATTGCAACAGGTCTTGGCAAGGTCACCAACAAGCTAATCCAGGAATCAGTTCTCGATTGTCATCCTGCTCAGCTTCTCTGCACAAAAGCAGTCAAGCTCCTTCGTTAAAAAGTCCACATCTCCTTTCTCTTTTCCTCCTTACTTTCCAGGCTTCATTATGGATTTACCCTCTAAACACTGAGCAGGGCAGTCTCCCTTCCTGGCACTCGGTTCTTCCCTGCACCTACTCCATCAGTGACTGAGGCAGCGTGTGCTTTGAACACCTTCTAGAGGCTGCTGTCTTCTGAATTATCTCCAGCCCACCTGGTGTAATTACCCCATAAGTGATGCCAATGCAATGTTCCTACCAGAGGCTCTTGATTCCACCCAAACCCTGTCCCATCCCTAGTCTCCATATCAATGGATGGTACCACCATTCTTTTAGTAACACAAAACCCCAAATTAGGTTTTAGTCTTGAATGCTCTCTCCTCCTCATAGCCTCACATCTCATAGTCAACTCAATGGTATGTTCTACTGGCTCCGCCTCCAAAGTAGGGACCACATCCCGCCACTGCTCATCTCTGCTGCCATCGTGGGCTGTCACCACCTCTGAGCAGCCTCCTGACCTTGGGCAGGTTCTCTTCCCCTACAGTCAGCTCTGCACAGTGGCCCCTGAAAAGCATAAACAATCGAAATCAACCTCAGATGCCTCACCTCAGCCACTGGCTGCTTCTTTGACTGTGTTTCCCAGGTGGGCACCTTGGCCCCCACCCCATTCTTATCTTGCTCCCCTGACTTGGATCCTGACCAAAGGAGGCACACCACTCTTACCATCCTCTCAACCTTGTTCTTGGTGTTCCCTCTGCTGGGAATACTGTTTCTCCTACTTGTGTACCTACTGTACACCAGATGAGGTCATGAGCTCTTCTGGAATGTACTGGCTCTGTATGGGCCTCTAAGCTCCTCATAACTCAGTGTCGGGTGCCCGATCAGTGCTGGCTTCATCAACGCTTGTCAGAGATGAAGAGGAAAAGCCATTCTTTACGTGGGCATGGCCCAAGCACAGAGACCCTCGGCTGGTCTCTGAAACATCTGGCGTTCCCTGTGAGAGATGATACCTTGGTGAGGGGAAGGGTTGGGGAACCAGTGTGCAAATGCTTCCTGTCCTTTCTAGCCACAGCCACAGAAGCATTCCCAGGCCATTGCAAGCATCCCGTGGGTGCTAATGTTGGCATCTCTGTGTTTTATGGGTGATTGGAAATGAGCAGCAGCTGAGATCACAGTGGGACCCTCCCCACAGCAAATGGCCTTATCAGAGTTTGAAGCTGGGGAGACAAGACCTCCTGGAACGTGGGTGCAGGAGATAGGCTACCCCTGCATCCCTGACACCCACCAGCAGGAACGGAAACTGATTCAAAAGGCTCAAGTGATGTGAAGGTAGATTTTAGTAGATTTTAACATGCAATTGTAGATATGTAGGGTTCTTGCTATCATTATATATAGAAAAAGAAGAGGGAGGATATTTAATCTTTGACAAAAGAGAAAAGCTTTCAAAAACAAATGTAGGATTTAAAAAAAATACAACTTACAAATGGAACAAAACTGAGATTATTTTATTTAGAAAAATGTCTGAGGTGGTGGTTACAAAAACAAATGAAGTGATAAGTTCTTATCTGCAGACATCCAGACATGTAACTTCATAAACATGAAAAATCAAGTGCCAGATAGAGGTTTTTAAAACATTTATATTACATAGAATCCATTTTCTATTGAATATTTCTAAGTTGATTGAATTATTAAGATAAATCTTACACAAAGCTGTAATTCTCAGATTGTATGCAGTCCAAGACAACAAATATTGCTTAAATTAATAGATTCCAACTTTCACATATGAGGAGTCAATGAATGAATTTTATATATTTGATCTAGAAAAAAACACATAACTTGGATATTCAAACTGTCTATTTGTAGAATTTTTAAAGATGCTTGATAATCTTCAGTAACAATCTTTATCTTTTTTATCTCAGGATATTAAATTTTGAATTTGGGTTTAAAATAACTCATGAATTATCAAAAGAAATGTGTATGTTGACCTCTGAGAGACTAAAGGAAAGAATTACTTTCAGCTAAGAGCAGCTGAGAGATTCAACGGATAGTGGTATTTAAGCTGATTCTTTAAAATGGGTGATTGAGGCAATAGTTATAGAGCAGAAGGCAATTTGGGGAGGATGAAATAGCACAGCCATAAAAGGGTGTATTAAGTGAGAATGTGTATGTCTAGGTGACAGAAATGTAGAGTGGATAAGCAAGGGTAATCTGGCCAGATTGAAATATCTTTATCTTGGAAACCCTTGAATTCTAAGTTTATGAGTTTAAACTTTATATGGTAGCTCAATATCCTAAGGAGCAGGTAAGTCATCTCCAGGCTCTTCTCACCTGTCTGCTGGCCATGTGCAAAGACCTCGGAGGCCCTGGGGCTGGAGAAACCACAGAGTAGAAGAAGTCAGGATGCCAAGCACCATATTAAGAAAAGCTCTCAGCAGAGTGGGAACACCCTTCCCTGAACTTTCAGTACACTGTTACTGACTTTTTTTAATACTGAAATTTTATTACCACAGCTGCCATTACCTGAACTAACTAATACAACACAGTGTTGCCTCATGCTCACAAGATGGCTGCCTTAGCTCCAGGCTTCTACATATGTTACCTGTACGGAGATGGACGGTGGGACAAAAGGCTGAAGTGGACCTGCCACCTGAGTCTTTCCTGCTTAAAGAGCTTTCTCAGAGGGACAAGATCACACATCCTTGACGAAACTGGATTACATGGGTACCACAAGCAGCAAGAAATATTTTAACCTGGACACACTACCTCCCCAAATTCAAAGTTTTGTTGGACATAGACTAGAAAACTAACAGTGTCTGCAACCAGCCTCTTCCAACAGGAAAAAGCTCAGCAGGGTGTCTGATCAGACATTTTTAGCATTGTTCTCCTATTACCCCCTCTAGACCCATGAAGGAAATAATTTGAAGAAATTGCAAGGTTATGTTGAAGTCATTGGGCTGGTAGGTAATGAAAGATAGGTAATCAGAGAACATCTGTCTTGTCCAGCATAATAAAGTGGCAATTTGGTGTATTTCTCTTTCCCTGATTAGATTAAGAGCAACAGGAGGTCAGGGGCCATGTTTGGTTTTGCTCATCACTTTTCCTACCGGCCAACGGCTAGTAAGTTCATGACAAATAAAGAATGAACATGTAATGAGCAAATAACTGGTGAATGGAGAGGGAATACATAGATTCAAAAGACACTACACATCACGGCTGGAGCAATGACCATGATGTAAATACCCAGCCCATGTAACTATCTTGATATTTTCAGTTACACAAGACCAAGCAGCGCAGAAGGAGAGGTAGGCCCCCAGGACACAGCAGACAAGACAGCACCACCACTTCCACTGCAATGCTCTCTCGTGCTTGGCTTTCCCTCTGCAACTCTGCTAAGCCTCATGTCTTGGAGCCCAGCCCAATCCCAGAGATATCTACACCACAGCACTCAGCCCTGGATCAGCACCCACCCAGGTATCTAGACTTCCTACTGGGATCAGCCCAGCAAGCAACTGATGTGCAGACATGACAGATCCAGAAAGAAGACCGAGATAGTAACCTGACATCCTTTACATCAACCTGACTGTTAAGATGAAGGAGAACTAGATTACAAAGGAAAGAGAGGAACACAGTCACAATCTTGGTTACGTACAGGATTGATGGATAAGAACCTAGTCCTCTGCCATGCTGTCCAATATGGTGGTCATGCACCACATGTGTATTTCACTTAAGTAAAATTAAATACAATTTAAAATTCAGCTTCTCAGGTACACTGGACACATTTCAGATGCTCAGTATGTCAGGTGTAGAGCATCTCTACCGTCCCAAAAGGGCTGCCGTACAATCCTGCCTCAGGGCTTCACAGAAACCAGAGGCAACCATTTCTGGCACATGTGGCTAATGTCCTAATCAAGAAGGACAAACTCATGATTTCTGGAGGGTTTCCTAGTTCCTGCAACAGGAGATGTTTTGAGAATGCTTCCTCCCTTTTCTGGTTGACCCTACGTACAATAAATAAACCCTTGTTGAATGCTCCACGCGGGGATGGCCACAGAACATCACGTGTAGCCAATGCAGTATTCCCATGAGCTACAACCTCAGGTTTGTTTTTTAAAAAGGAACTTTATTTTCTTTTAAATCTGAGTGTGATTTTCAACTGAGTCACAGAATCTCTTGTGGCAGAAAATCTAACCTACTCACTTCCAAGTAAAAACTACCAAGTCACTGAACCCTGAGTCATTTCCAGTTTGAACTTAACTGATTCAGAGACTGGCTCCTGTTTTTCCTCACAGGGTGTGGTCTGTATGTTCCAAAGGGGCTTGTATATCTTCCATGTGTCTTCAGTGGGGAGAAATGTCTGGTTTGCTACCATCCTGGATGCCACTGAGAGGAATTCTCACCGTCTGGTTTTGGTTATCAGTCTCCACTTCTGCCAAAGCTGTGAACTGTCCTGGGGCCACCATCGTCACAGACACAAGGAGGGATTCTCCGTTGTCTGCCAGGCACCTCTCTCCCTCCGAGGGCCTGAGGAGGTTTGGGACACTGGACCACTGCAGTAGGACCATCTCAGCTCTTCTGCCTAGACCCCTGTGTGGCCACTTCTTTGCTGTGGCCACCACACCAAGGGGGCAGAGGTGCCTCTTCTAAGGCTTGCTTCCCGCTGCCCTGTGCTAGATGGTTTCCATCACCCTCTCTCTAAGCCAGGGCTCCTCTATCTAGAGTGCTACGGGGCTGGAGGTTAGACAGGGCAGGCAGGGCCACTGCTCAGGGACTCACCTGTCCCGAGCCCTCTTCCTGCCCCCAGGTCCCTCCTTCTCCGCTCTGGGAAGACATCTGACCAGTGTGTGACAGCAGGATAGCCTGGCTTTGCAACCTTTACAACCTATGCTCTGTGCTGAGCTTTATTCCTGGATTCACTGATGGAGTCTCAGAATGTAAAGCTCTTGCAAATTCAAGCTTGGGATTTCAGAGTCATTGCCCTACCACAGTTTTCAGAAGCTTATGTTGGAGCTCAAAAGGAAGAATTTGAATTCACAACAGCCAAGATGTGGAAACAACCTAAATGTCCATCAACAGATGAATGGATAAAGAAGATGTGTTACATATGTGTGACGGAATATTATTCAGCCATAAAAAAGAATGAAATAATGCCATTTGCAGCAACAGGGACGGACATGGAGATTATCATACTAAGTGAAGTAATTCAGACAGAGAAAGACAAATATCATATGATATTGCTTATATGTGGAATCTAAAATATGACATAAATGAACCTATCTATGAAACAGAAATAGACATGCAGACATAGAGATCAGACTTGTGGTTGCTGAGGGGGAAGGTGGGTGGGGGAGGGATGGACTGGGAGTTTGGGTCAGCAGATGCAATCTATTACACATATAGTTGGATAAACAACAAGGTCCTACTGTACAGCACAGGGAACTCTATTCCATAACCTGTGAAAAAACATAATGGAAAAGAATATAGAAAAGAATGTGTGTATATATATGTGTATATATATATATATATATATATATATATATATATATATATATATATAATTGAATCACCTTGCTGTGATTGGATGTATATATATATATATACATACAATATATATACATACAATGTGTGTGTGTGTGTATATATATATATATATATATATATATATATATATATATATATATAACTGAATCACCTTGCTGTACAGCAGAAATTAACAACATTGTAAATCAACTATACTTCAAAAAAAAAGTAAGAATTCGACTCTTAATTTTATAGCTGAGTTATACTGTGCCTTCCGTAGATGCTTCCTGAGACCCTCAGTGAAGGCCAGGGACCCATTAAGAGAAAAGGCAATGGACAGAGAAGAGAATTCTAGGGAGTGAATCGCAGGTGGAATGTGAGCTTTATCAGCCTTCGTGCTGCTCCCTCTTAGGCACAGATGCCAGCTTTTGTTATTGATCTCTTTGGAAGCAGCTTTGTACAATAATTTTTTGCCTTGTGGCCTATGGAATAACCTGCGCATTTTGTAATTCTCCTAGATTAAGGGGTCTCTGATGGCTCTCTGTCCTGGCCTGGAAATTCTCCTAACAGCTGAGTGACCTACTCTGCTTTTCTTTGGGTAGTTCTGCAATTTAGGCTAGAAAAGAAATTTCAGGTGAGATTCAAGATATAAGGTAATTATGGGTTGAAGAGGTTTAACAAGGTGAATTATTATGAACACCTTCATATGGGTTCAAATTCATACATAGTAGCATTATTTTGTACTCCACACATTCTCCTCGATTTCACCAGTCGTTTTCTCTACTGAAAGTCTAGTTTAGCAACTTTTAAAATGCTGACAGATCAATTTGAGTGCAAGAACTGAAAATATATAGATTCGTATATATCCATGTTTACAAAAATAGAAATATTCTGATTTCTTTCACGATGAACTGCTACCAAAGTCATAATCAATGCCTATCAAATGTCAAGCTTGTTTTTGCTATATATCTTTCCAACTTGACTTTATTCAGTATAAACAAGGATTATTGCTCAGATGACTTCTCAGAAATTTCAGACTTGGTAGAAATGACAACATGACTAAAATATTAGAAATGTATTTGCACAGAGTGAGAAAACTCTTTTTGAGTAGAGACTGTCACTTGTTCCTTGTGTGAGCAGCATAGAGAGGTGAATTATTGTACACATTTTGGTTCTGGGCTGTGGGAAAAGAGGAAAAAAAAGTAAAGTGAGCTTTCTTTAATAACTAACTGGCATAAATTTCACAGTTTCCAAAAGCAATATAACCGATGCATAAATATTTTCAAAATAGGGCTTTTTGTGTTTGTTTCCAGCAGCATAATGCAAAACATTGGGCAAGGAAAGGACCATACCATCCTCTCCTACACAGCCGAGTGAAATTAAGACACCTTTAAGGCAGACTTACTAGTCATTCTTGCTTTCCTCAAAATAAACATGGAATTCTTAGTTTTATCTTCTCATTTCAGTGGTAATCACTAAGTCCTTGTTCAGATGCTCTCCTTCATAAGAATTTAAAGGAAAAATATGATAAAAAAAATTTAAAGATTCTTGAGTATACCCATTTACTATTTTTATTATTAAAACACCACTAAAAGCAGCAAAAGTGGATATAAAATGATCAAGTGCTCTTACCATCTCCAAAGCTATGAACAAATGCTTTTTCAAGTTGATGTAATTAGGACATATATTAACTGTATTTTGACGACAGAGATAGTTTTCTTTCTCTTCTCAGCCTGTATTTAGTGGATCATAAATTACCTGTTCTTTCTTCTTTGGATGAGAGTAAACCATTGTTATAACTTGCTTCATTTCTTTTGGATTTACATATGTTAGACGTCAAACCATGACCTTCTAAAACATGACCTAAGGTGTTAAGGGGGGTCTGTGGAGATTTTAAATGGACTCCAGTATAAATGAAGATATAATTAAATTCCATTTTACCCACCTGTCAACAAATAAAGGCTCTCATCTATGTTCTCTTTAAATTTCTATGCACATTTCACCTTTATAGTACTTTCCCCTTTTGTGCTAAGTTTTAGGAATTTGGAAACTGGCATTTCAAAAAGACATAAAGAATATGTGCTAATAAAATGCCTTCAGTCAACAAGGGGAACCTCATTTCATATAGCCAGTAGTTCTATTGTACACACCTAGCAGAATTGTTCTGATTTCAGGTACATAATGGACCATACTGCTAAATCACTGGGAATTTCACCATCACTATTTGTGATACATGAAGAAACAACGTCCTCTAGGACATGTAGGGCCATTCGTACAATAGCAGAAGATTGCATTTGGGACCACACAAATCCTAAGTATTATAGACACGTTTTTCAGGCTAGTTCAATGTTAAGCCTTGATTTCATCCAGGATGTTAATAGGTTTCAATTCAGAAACGCCATGATTATCACATAAGTTAGAGAATGAAGCAGTTGGTGCCATGATCATTTTTAAATAAGCTTCCAAGTCCCCCTGGCTTTCAGAAGTATAACAGGCAATTTCTTCAGCCATCCCAATTATATTTCATCACTCACCTTACAATGTTTTCATTTGTTGGTCATTGCCAGAGATGATGAGCCAGAGGGGATAAAAAAAGAAGCAACAGAGTCATTTATTTGCCTCAAAATCAAACCAAATATTTGTTTGAGGTTCCAAATATTTAGATAATTTGCCCACTAATTTTTATTTTACTTCATGTTTTGCACATCCTTTTCCAGAGCCAAAATGCCCTTTCTTCCACTTTATTTGTTGATTTAAATGTCTTATGCAAAAGTAAACAGTAACAGATGATTTTTTTTTAATGAGAACACTTTGGTTCATATGTGTCTAGTGAAAAACTTTATTTTTCTCACTTTTCAAATATTTTCCTGTATGTTTAATTTTCAGCATCCCAAGTAGGTTGCATCTAGGCACGGTTTTCTTTGAGTTTATTCTGTTTGTGGTTCACTGAATTTTTGAATATATAAATTTTTGTCTTGGACCATATTTGGGAAGGTTTTAGTCATTATTCCTTCAAAAAATTTTTTCTCCAAGCATCACTTTTTCTGTCCCCACTCTGGCACTCCAGTGTTGTGAGTGTGAGACTTTTGATATTATTCCACAGCTTCCTTAAGCTGTGTTCATTTTTTCAATTGTTTTTTCCTTTGAGTCATTCAGATTGAATGATTTCTATTGATCGATAAGTTCTCTGACTTTTCAATCTACCATCTACATTCTACTAGCAAGTTCATCCAGGGATTTTTCAATTTTATTATATTGCATTTCTTAGTTCTAAAATTTCCATTTGGTTCTTTTTCATAGTTTCTCATTCTCTCCTGAGAACTTCACTTTTATTTATTTCAAGAGTGTTTACCTTGATCTCAAAGGGCATAGTTATGGTAGCTGACCTGAAGTCTTTGCCTGATAATTCCAACATATGGGTCATATTGAGATGGGCATTTGTTGATTGTCTTTTCCTTTGAGTATTGGTCTTAATTTTCTGGTTGATTGTATGTCAAATATTCTTGGATTGTATCCTGGACATTTTAAAATATTATGTTATGAAATTCTGGTTCCCATTAAAATCTTCTGGAAAATACTAAATTTTGTTGTTGTTGTCATCATTTTTAACAAGCAATCAACTCAGTTATGTTGAAAGTGTCTTACCTTTATGGGCAGTATTCCAGTTTCACTATCATGCCGCCTTGCTACCCGGGACATGGGCTGTGGTTTACGTCATGGTTCGGTGCCCAAAGTCTGGTGCTCTGTTAAGATGCTTTGGGTCTTTTCTGCACCTGTGCAGTCTAGAGATGAGCCTAGGATTGTGTCACTTCACACACAGAATTGGAGGGCTCCCTTCTCTGAGATCCTTCCCAGTTCCCAGGGCCCCACTGTGTTTTCCCTCGGGGTTAGAGGTGCCTGTGAAGGACCACTTGGTGTGCCAGAGGCAAGAGAAGGAAAAATAAATAATGAGTATTTTTCATACTCTTAAACTACTAGGTCCTTTTTATCAAGTTTATTTCCTTTGGCCAGAAAGACAAGTTTTCTCTTAAGTTTTTAGGTTCTCACGGAGCCCTGGGACTTCAACTACCAAAAGAACAGGGTCAGGAGAGAGAAGAGATAACCAAAAAAATAAGAAGAGAAAAAGAAAAGGGATTTTCTCCCACACTTTTAGTCTTGCAGGAGATCCTCTTCCTGGTCCTCGGACGGATAGATGGAGTTTGTCTAAAAATGCACTGTTTACGTCAGCTGGGCAGTTCTTAACCTGGGCAATCTTCAGGTCAAATCCAGGAGCTAAAAGAGGAAACTCAGCCAGCAGGAGGCTTCTTAAACTATGACTTCCCTCCTTAATGCAGCAGCTCTGGCTAAGTTCAGAGTCCTTGGTTTTAGCTGGTGTTTTTACGGTAATTGGTAGGAGAGGTTAGTCCCTGCACAGCCGCAGAGGCAAAGTTTTCTCACATTTCAAACCTCTCATATAAAGACTGTGTCGTGATTATGAACTACAGTTAGGCTATGGCGTGTGGGGGGAGAGGGAGACACAGAGAGAGAGCAGGGGAAGGGAGGAAAGAAGAAGAAGGAGAAGAAGGAGAGGGAGAAGACGAAGTGGAGGAGGAAAGGGAGAAGCAAGGGAAGGAGAGAAAGAAAGGAAGGAAGAGAGAGAGGGAGAGAGGAAGGAAGGAAGGGAGAGAGGAAGGAAGGGAGGGGAAGGAAAGAGGCAGGGAGGGAGGGAAGACAGCATGTGCAGCTTTGACGTAGAAGGACATGTGCCCTATTTCTCTGGGCACAGGAAAGCAGGCACAGAGTCCTGTCACCCTGAAGGAAGAAGTAAAACCAAGCAAAACTGGAGTTTCTTCTTCTCGTATAAAAATAAAGGGGAAAAAAACCATCAGTGTGTATGAGATGTCTTCTCTGACGCTCAGTCTGTGCTGTCCTGAACCCGGAGCCTGGCCGCGGGATTTGCCAGTTCCCACCAGAGGCCTGGGGCACCACCTGTCCCCTCAGAAGGTCCGTTTGCTCCTTGGTAGGACGATAATGATAAAACAACCCTCCTACTGACATCCTGGTTGTGAGAATCGATCAAGATGCTCTTTGACCTGCAACGTGGGATACAGAGAAGTGAGATGAGGAGTCGTGGGAATGTGCCCCGCACAGCGGAGGGCGTGTAAATAGATGGAGTACCTCATCGCAAAGTCCACGGACAGTTTCGTGAAGAAGCCTTTGCCTGCACAGGCTGGGGGACAAAGTTTCCTCCTGCTACAATTATTAAGGTGCCTCACAGCAGCATTTCCAAGGACTGAGCCCCCAGCAGAGTCCTCAGCTGGTGCCAAGAAGGGTTATTTCCTGTCTTCCTTCCATTTACAGTTAAAAGGAAGCTAATTGGAGAATGCCTACAAAACTGCAAGATTAGAGAATGTAGCTTGCATTCCAAAAACATGAATTCTTCACGCTGCTCACAGAGCGACTGCAGTGCTTTGCTGAAGGGATTTTCATTGCAAGTCTAAGCACCAGGAGAGACAGAGAAATGCCAAACTCAGTCACCAAATGAAGATCAGAACAGGCAGTTCTTAAACTCCTTTCTGGGAAGATAATATTACCCAACACAAAACTAATAGTAACAACAGCTGCCTACCCCGTGGGAGAGTGCTGAATCCGGGCACTTCACCTCCTTTGTCTTCTGTGTATCCAGTGGGCCCATTGGGTAGCTCTCCTGGCACCTTGGAGCTAGGAGGTGATGAGCCACAGACAGTCAAGTAGTAAAATGCGTTTTACTTCACTTGTCACCGTGGGATGCCACACAGATGTGCCTTTGCTGCTTTTGATATTACACCATGACTTCTGTTTTCACAGAAGATCTGCCTTTTTGAAAAACTAGAGTTAGTGATATTTACTAGACACCCCCCCCCCATGTTCTTTGCATAGTGAAACAAAACATCTGCCCTATGTCAGTTTGGTTTCTGGAAAAACTACTGCTCTGTTTTATTTTTATTTTATTTTATTTGCTGGTGAATTTTAAATGTTCCTGTTCCCAGAAGATTAAAAGTGTTTGCATAATTAAATAGAAAAGTTAGAGACACTACACTGCCCAAGCGAAAAAGTATGTTTAATTCTGATATCAGGAAGCACATACCATCCTTCCTTCTCGATGGACTATTGACATTTATGATTAAATAATTTGTTTATTATTATACCGATTATCATTCTGTGAGCCTGCTTAAGATTGATACATGTCTTAACTAAATAAATATCCATTCCATTTAATTAAAATTCAAACTCAAAGCAGCTATTCTACCTCATTTAAAGAGTATCTATGAAGCTTGAATTCAATTCCCAGATGTAGATAACAGTACCTATGTTTTTATGAAGCAATCACTCAAAAATCTGAGGAAAGAAGCAGATCATTTGATTTAGGGTTGAATAAAAAGCCAGAGAAAAGTATAAGAGGCTTCAAAACTATGGGGAGATGAGAAAATTGCACTTCTCTTCAGGTCATATAAAAATGAAAAGCTTCTAACAAATTTTGTAAATTTTTGTTGTAACAAAGCAATACCAACAAGAATTTTTCTTTTTTCAAAATGTAAAACGATTGCATTTTATAATAGGAGAGAAAGATTAAACAGATCACTACTTAAAATTATAAATTCTATTTTGATTCCTAACACAGGAGGAACACCTATTGTTCTGTCTCACAGCTGGCTTGGGGAAGAGCAGATATTATGTAATCATGTAGTGAACAGCTCCACGATATTCGTTATGAGGGCCATGCTCTATGGCACATGGGCCACCCTGATAGACAAGAGCGAAGGAGGAGGGAAATGACATTTTCTGAAGACCTACCAAGTGCTGATCACGCAGACATACATTTCTTCAATTAATTTTCAAACCAAATCTGTGAGGCAAAATAAAACCCAGAGACATTCGTGTCACATAGTAATGTGTCTTAGTTCACACTGGGTACTAAACGGTGGAGCCAGGATTTACAATCAATATCCCAAGTTCAAATTCACTGACTTGAACAAATAGGTGCTATTTTAATTGGTCTGTGACAAAATGAAGGCAAGAAATGCTAAATCTATTCAATGTAAAAGATTACCATTAATGTTTAGAATCTATTCCTTTTGATTTTGCCTTTAAAAAAATGAAACAAAGATGATAGTAGATTGTAGTAAAAATTTCTTTATAAAGTTTACTTGGCAAATACATAAAAACGTGGAATCAGCAACCGTATGTTGCCAATTTCAAATTTATTAGAAAATTCTGAGTCCGTGAAATCTCTGTATTCTAACAGTATAACCTATTTCAAACTAAGGTCTATTTCAGTTGACAATACATCATTTTAGTTAGCAAAATGCAAATGTTATAATTATAATTATTATTTCCACTGCATTCTGTGAACTAAAAAAAAATGACTATACATACATGCTTTTATACTATGAGTCAGACATTTAAAAATTCAGCCCCAGGGTCTTCCCTGGTAGCGCAGTTGTTGGGAGTCCGCCTGCCGATGCAGGGGACACGGGTTCGTGCCCCGGTCTGGGAAGACCCCACATGCCACGGAGCGGCTGGGCCCGTGAGCCATGGCCGCTGAGCCTGCGCGTCTGGAGCCTGTGCTCCGCAACGGGAGAGACCACACCAGTGAGAGGCCCGTGTACCGCAAAAAAAAAAAAAAAAAAAAAAAACCAAAAAAACAATGCAGCCCCATTCCTACATTCCTGGAACGATCTCCAAACTCTCCAGAGGAAGAGCTCCAAATCACTGCACTGGCATTGAATCACGACCATGTTTTCCAGAAAAGTATTTTTAGCTTCCTCCAAAAGATAATCACAACTTTCTTGATAAAACCAACTTCTCCACTTACAAGAACGCCACATAACCACTAAAATTCCTAATCAGAAGATCAAAATCTTAAATCCATTTACCCATTTCTGACGGGATTACAGATTTATTTAAAAATCCTTACAATGACTTAGTTTGTTTCTAAAAGGCAATTTTGATAAGTCCCTGAATCGGCATGTTATTGGATTTGTAATCTTGGCTTTTCCCCATTTCCTTAAAATATGAAGAAACTGCAGAGTCCTTCTTCACAGTGACAAAGCCCCATTTTACAGGGTCACCTGCAGCAGGACAGACTCCTGACCTGGCCTGGGCGCTGGTGCCATGGCCCCGAGATGGGCCGTGCATGTGGCACCCAGACGCACTGGTAAGGCCAGTCTGGGTCCCATGATTCCCTGGCTCCACGTAGACTTTGCATTAGTAATGTTGTTACTTTTTAAATCCATAGAAAAACTAATAAAGGCACTGAGAAAATTTTGGGACTCTAAATGAAAGGGAAATTTTCGAATGACTCACAGTATATTTTAACTTCAGATGGAGTCTGTAAACGCTGATCGCTGATCGCAAGCCTGCTGCTTGTGAGAACTGCACAGCTGCCAAAGTGACCCCTGGCAGGGGGGCTGGGATTTCTGAGGGCCGTGTTGGTGTCTGGTGCCTGCTCACTCTGGAGGCTGTTTCTGTGACCACTAGGCTGGACTTCGGTCTTTGTAACTTGCCAAAATTTGTATCTCCCGCGTATTTCGAGGCCTTCGAGTTTTCAAAGGATGCACTCATAGAACTTTCTGGTGTAAAAATGGAGAAATAAATTTAAAAAAAATTCTTTTCCAAAACTTGCTCATCTTCATTCAGCGACATCAGTTTTCTTTTTGGTCTTCCATGGAATGTAGGTTGAACTGGAAAATATTTGTGGTTAAGACAAATATGATTTTATTGGCATAATAAACAAGCAGCCCTTCAGGAATGCTTTGGAACCGTAAATATTTAAACTGTTCTTCACTTGGCTTTTACCTACTTGAAGTTTTATCTTCCTTCTCACCCCCCTCCTCACCCCCATTATACTGGAAGCCCTAGACTCCTTTCCATATGGTGCAGTTTCTCTATTCTTTGCAATAGGTGTTTGCTCGTTTAGATTAGACAGCTGGATGGCGAGCTGGATGTATATATTATCTTAAAGAACATACTAGCTGAATGATTTTCCTGTGTAGGGTGTCTTTCCGTTGCAGTACGAAATGTGCAGAATCTTTCCTCTTCTCACAGATAGCAGTGGACTCCCAGCATCCCTTCGTGGACAAGAGCCGTGTTCAGGTGCATGCAGATCTGGATGGTGTTTTGGTGGAGCAGGTGGTCTGTAAGGGGTTCTGAGTGTGTGTGGACATTCCCCTGTGAGAAGAAGGCGAGAATGCATTGCCCTTGGGGGTTGGGGTGTGAGGTGAGAAGGGGAGAATGAAGCCAAGGGAAGGAGGGATTTGCATAGTTCTTGATACAACTACTTCCTGCCCCTGAAACTGACAATGATATTTGTAAACTGCACGAGGTTTGACAGGAAGATTGTTTAATTAGGTGCAAAGCAGGAGGACGGCCCAGCTTCACACCGGGGTTTGATAGACGGGGTGGCTGGAGAGAGAATGTGGGTGCCCAGGGGCCCGGGCCACCATAGCCTGTGAAACTGGTGGTCGGAGCCAATTTCCCTCTGGTTCTGAGGGGCTGAAAGGGTGCAGTGAAGCTGTGGTTGTTGACCAATGGGACAGCAGTAGCCAGTGGCTCCCACGAGGCCGGATCTTCCCGCCAAGGTGGTCCTCTCATCAGGAGGCTGCAGTCCTTCCTGCGTTTGTGCTGCTCTAGGGCCAGCCCCTCCAGGGGAGCCGGTGGTCCCTCCAGGGGAGCCGGTGGTCCCTCAGGGTCCAGGAGGCACTTTGCTTTTCTCACGAAGCTGACTCCCTGAGTTGGCGGTAGAAGCTGCTGGGGATCAGTGAGCTGGTCATCAAGAGCTCTGACATGTTGTGGATTGAATTATGCTCCCAAAAGACATGTTCAGGTTCTAACCCCCAGGACCTGCGACTGTGACCTCACCTGGAAGTAAGGTCTTTGCAGATGCAAGATGAAGTCATTGGGGTGAGCAATCAACTGGTACAACTGGTGTCTTCGTAGGAAGAGGAGATTAGGACACAGACAGGCACAGAGGGACGACAGCTGTGTGAAGACCAGGCAGACACTGGAGTGATGGGGCCCCTGGCTGAGGGATGCCTGGGGCCGCCAGAAGCTGGAAGAGGCAGGAAGTAGCTTTCCCTGGAGCCTTCGGAGGTCTCACCTCCTGAACTGCGAAGGAACAAACTTCTGTTGCTCTAAACCACCCAGTTTATGGTATTTTGTTATGGCAGCCCCAGGAAACTAATACAGGATGTAAACATTAGGTAGAAGGTTGTAGGGAACAGAACCGCTCTGTGTTTTCCTCTTCACTCACCCGCAGAACACAGTTTCCATGTTTCATACACAGAGTCATTGTATTCATCCTGAATAATTTTCAAATACTGAAGTTATTGGTAGTTTGCTATACATATATTCACTTTTTATTCTAAATGTGCATTAAAAAGTATGTGGATTTTTTCTCACTTGATTGAATAAAATATGTTGTTCTAAGAGCATTCCAGAGGCTAGAAGAAACTCTTCTCATCACTCTTTATGACATGTCATGGAATGGTCAACCAAGGGATTTTTTTAAAAACAAATTACTAGAAATGTTTATTGAACTAGCAGAGGCTGGGGTTCTTTTCGTTCACACGTGGAGTACTTTTTGATGGGATTTTGGCAATTTAACCCCACCCTCCACCCTCCGCCCTCCGCCCCCCGCCCCAGTGAAGTCAATGAAACTGAGGATTTCTTGATGGACAGCCTCTGGGCTCCAGTGTACATGTGAGCTAAATGATTAGGAAATTGTGTTCCCCTTAGTGCTAACACTAAAGCCTAAATCAGTGTTTCTCATTGATGAACATTTGTTTTAGGTTATACAAGGCATATTTCTCTTTCGAGTACATGTATTTGACGGAGATTTTTAGAATACCATGTTGTGTGGGTAGATCAGCAGTGGCTGAGTTAGGTTGATGTCTGGTTTCCAGTTCCGACGGTGATCAGTAGGAAAAGGTTATGTTCTCCACCTCTTCTTTAAATCAGTACAATAGTAACCATGAAATCTCTCCCCTTTCTCATCTCAGGACATCTCTGTAAAATATATATAGCAAGTTCCCATCTCCATTAAACTCCTAAAACCCTCGGAAATGATAGAGGAGTCCTGGGTTCCCACCACAGAGACAGATGAGAATTGAGCTGTCACTCAAACTCGGCAAAGGCTGGACCAGTGAGGGCTCTGGGCCAGGCGCCCTGAGACCCACATGCGGATGAAGCTCAGCGAAGGTCCAGCCTGAGCCGTGGGCGGGTGAGGGATGGACGGAGCTGGCTCTGAGCCCAGCAGGCCCAGTGAGGACCAGTCGCCAAGGGGAAGTGGTGAGCGCAGGACTTCTTCTTGGCAATGGAGTGTGACCGAAATGCTCCTCCAGCTGGAGCTACGGGTGGGGCAGGCACTGTCCTCCTGCACCTGCAGCACGGCCACACAGGGAGCTTGGTTGGAGCCACTGACTCACAGCCAGATGCCGCGCCCCAGCCTTCCAGATGGGAAACTCCTCGGGGCCGTGAAGACACGTGGCTTCTGCCTCCCGAGCGACCTGTGCTGTGGTGTCTGTCTGAAGAGAAGTGTCTCTGCCCCAACCGAGACTCTGGGTCTCCCTCCACCTCCTCCCGCCAGATGCTCTTCTCTTTCCATTTCCTAGCAACGTGGTGGCACGCGATGGCCTTTCGCTTCTAAGAATTGGGGAGTGTGTCTTCTTTTTTTATACCCTTTGAGATAATTGTAAAATTATCCTGTCAGACCTAAGCAATTCCAGAGGTTATTTCAAAATATTCTACCGTATTTTATCTCAGGTTTACCTAAGACTGACAAGTGACAAAAGTAGCTACGCTCATCCAAACACCCTGGGAAGTAGTGCATTTCCTACTGAGCCCCTAGTTTGCTTTCTGTGAGTGTTTTAAGCACTCCTCCCCCTTTTTCTCCCTGCTTTTCAGCACATCTTCCTGATAATTGTCTGCTGTGTCACAATGGACAGAGTCAAGACTCAGTGTCACAAAAGGTGTACTCGTAAAGGATGGCCCAGGGCAGAGCTCCAAGGGGCTCCTAATTTTTCAGGCAGAGATTCTCAAAGGATAAGGTGCCTAAATGTATCTGAAGGTTTTTAAAACGCCTGGCGATCCGAGGCAGGTGGAGAGAACTCGCGGGTCCTGCCCCAGGTGGCCTCTCAGAGCAGCAGCCAGACCAGCCTGGTTGCCCCATCACCTCGGGGCCAACGCGCCCCGCTGACTCGGAACAGACGGCGCGGTGACCACAGGTCATCCATAGTTACAGCTTTCAGGAGTAGACAGGCCTCAATACAAGCACCTGGGTGCTGGGAGGGTGTGGTCAGCCCCTGCTGGAGGCTCAGCATGGTTTGATCCTTTCTGGAAATGCAGGAGGACAGGAACTGCTACCTCTCTCCACCCCTCCTACAGTAAGTCGTCACTCACCATCCTTTACACACGCCTGGAGGAAAGAAATGTCCTCGTGGTTGGAGAGAGAGACAGGGAGAGAGAGACAGAGACAGAGAGACAGGTAGAGATAAAGGGCAAAGAAAAGTACAGGAGCTAGAATTAGCCTTGCTTTTGTAAACTGATAAACATCACTACACAACGGTCTTTAAACCTGCGTGACGCAATAGCCGCTTCTGGCCGAGCCTCATTGATTGTGTTTCCGAAGAATTGCCAGCGCATCCCCTTCTCTCCCCACCTGGACGGGCGTGAGGATGTGCTGACCAGTCTCCCCACCTGGGTCCCTTCCAGGTGGAGCCAGGGCCTCGGAGCACCCAGCACCCTCCTTCCTGAGGAAATCCAGTGCAGGGCTCTTCCGGGCTCAGCAGGTGCAGTACCCCCAGACCTCCTCAGGGGCAGCCCTGACCGCCCACCGCCCTTCCCCATAGGCGGCCACACACCCTCCTCCCCAACCTCTTCTATTTAATACAAGCTCATCCTGTAGCCCCAGCTCCGGGTCAGCCCCTCGGAAGCCTCTGAGCACACGCAGGGTGTGTGGGCTCCTGGACCCCGTTTCAGGGGCCCGGCACACCTGTTCTTGTGTGAAATGAGAAAACACACTTTCTCAGCACGCCCTGTAACTCTCTTCTCAACGTGATTCTGCCCTAGAGATACCGCCTCCCCGCCACGCCTTCACTCCTCCGAGAGGCGGGAGTGACCACCCGTCAGGGACAAACCTCGTGACCTTCACAAGGTCACCCAGCCTCACCAAGGCCAGGGTCTCCCTTGGTGAGCCGGGAAGGGGCCGGGCCAAGCACTCAAGATGAGACCAGGCGCCGGAGTCTCTCTGATGTTTATTTTTTAACAAGTTGCAGTGACCCTATTTGATGGGATAATTCTGTTTAGATGACAGATGCTTGCTACTTGCAGTGTTGATTTAACGGGAGAAGAGTCGGGAATCTGCTGCCCACGAAGCGTCCATGTGGTGCACCCACTTCTCAGTCCAGAGCCGTTCCCTCCGGGAACGGGCCCCCCAGAGCCCCCCTCTGCCCACCCAGCCTCTCCCAGACCCCAGGTGCGCTGGATCTCAACTCCCACTCACAGGCCACAGCCGGCCTTCACGGACTGTAAACGAAAGAAGAAATATTAAGGGAGAGGAGAAAAAAGGGCTGACCACAGTGGATGTGTTTGCTTTTTCCCGTTTAAATCACGATGGGTTGAGAAAGGGCAATTATGGAAAAGAGCAGGGAAAGGAGCTTTTCTTGTAGCTGTTCCCATGATTCTCTGAATTCCCCTACAGGAAGCAGTGGTCCCCATGGAGGCACAGAAGCTGCTAAAATCCCGGGTGGTCCGAGCCCGGCCTCGTGGCCCCAGCATTCTGAGAACGACTGCATGTGTGGCTGGTACCAGCACAATTTGGGGTTTCTGTAGTGTGGTTTAATTCACAAAAGAAAATTCCTTTAATCAGGCAACAGGAATGCTGTCCTGCACTGGGTGCCCCCGGGACCCACTCCGATGAGCCTGGCCGTGTCTGGGAGGGGGCCTGGGACCCCTGCTCAGGGCCAGACTGCACGGGCAGGGAGGCCGCTGTGGCAACCATCCTGTCATGCCTTTGCAGCAGGCCCGTCACCTAGGGTGCGCACGAGCTTCCTGCGGGAAGCGCACCTGTATGGGGTCCCCCACCTGTGCCCACACGGGTCCCCCGGCAGGCAAAGGGGCCAGTCCCCTTCACGTGGGATTTCAGGTGGCGCCTCAGCATCCCCACCCAAGGTGCCGGAATGCAAGGGGGGTCTGCCCCGGGCCAGCACAGTGTGGGGTTCCAGCCCTAACCCCCCGGGGTGCCCAGTGAGGGCAGACCCCAGGCCACAGGATCAGCGGTCACTGTCAGGTGTCCCCTGAGAACTTTATCAGGTCACTGGTGCCGGTTTTAAACACGCCCAGGTGGAGGAAGACTTCCCTGGCATCTGGGCTCTGACACTACGATTTATCGGCATTTCAACTGGTCGGCTCTGGAACGGGACACCTGATTAATTTGGTCACAGGTGATGGTGCCAGGTAGCTGCTGTGCCCTCGCGTGTTCTCAGAGGGCCCGGCCTCATGCCCTCCGGAGGGAAGGCTGCCCGCTCGGTCCTGGAAAGTAACTCCAGTCTGCAGGAGGTGGGCAACTCATGGCTCCTGACAATTCCCTGTCGTTCTGAGGGAGAAAATGACTTCTCCAAAACCCTTGATTGGCAGAATATAGGCAATGACCTACTTTTCCGCTAGGAAAATAATAGTGACAATAGTACAATCGCAGAAAGGAGTGGTTTCAGAACTGGAATTCAGAGTTTATCTGAATGCAACGTTGGTGAACAGTGGGAAGCGGGGTGGCGGGGAGAGCATCTGGTCGCTTTGCGTCCTTCAGGCAATGTCTCCTCTTCACAGTCCCATCTGGCTGAATGCTCGAAGGCTTGTGGACAGCTGACTGCTGGCCCCGCGGTTCACAAGGCGTTCCCTGGTTGTCAACACCACAACGATGTTTAACATCTCAAAGATGGGTTTAGGAAAAGACATTCGAAATCTGCACTGTTTTGTTTAAGAAGATGAATTTGTAATAGGAAAAATACAACCCAGCTTTTTAGACTCATTCCTTTTTGGATCTACCTTGGGGATTACAGCAAGCGGCAGGAGGATGGGCAGGTGCACTGACAGCACACATGAGCCCGGGCACTCCGTGTTCCCGTCCCAGACACGCACCTGCCCTGCAGGGGGTGCATTGTGCTCCCAATGGGCTCCCTAGTCTGAACAATTTGGGCCAAAACAAGCATCCCATGGACGAGGCACGTGGTCCTTTGGTTCCCACTCCCTGTGGCCCCGAGCATCCACCCATAAGAGCGTGAGCCCGTGCGCCGTCTCTGCTGTCAGCGCCCTTTGCCTGCCCAACAGGGGGCTGGGCATGGCAGGTGTTTTGTTTTTACCTTGTCTCTCGGTCGTGGACCCTTGGAAATGGATTGCACACCCAGCAGGGTCTGGGATGGGTATTTGTGAAAGGAGGGTTTTCAAAGGTGTGCTGGTGGCGGGCAAGGCTGGTGTATGCCCATGGGGGATGAGCCAGCAGCTGCGGACACCCCGGAGGGGTAAGGCCGAGAGAGTAGAGTGGGCCGCAGCCAGGACCTGTCCCCCGCCCTCGGGTCTCAGCGCCCGACAGCGAGGCCGGCACAGGGAGGGCCCGGGGCACCCTGTGCCGCCCTCGGAGAGCTCAGCTTGTGCAGAGCCAGCTGGGGGGCAGCCCCGTCTCCGAACACACCCACGTTCTGAGGTTCCGGGGGTGAGGGCTCTGACGCGATGGGACACACAGTCCACGGAGCAGGCGCTGTTCCACGGCCCAGGTGAGGCCTCTGCGCTCAGGGTGTTCAGGTGGCGTCCCCGGCTGACGCAGCTTGAGTAACAAACACTCTGGTGTCAGTGTTGCTGCAGGACCTACTGCTT
Source organism: Hyperoodon ampullatus (assembly GCF_949752795.1). Lineage (NCBI taxonomy): Eukaryota > Metazoa > Chordata > Mammalia > Artiodactyla > Ziphiidae > Hyperoodon > Hyperoodon ampullatus. Next base: position 88,366,861 of record NC_136925.1, on the reverse strand, counting down.
CTGGAAGCTACGGGCTGAGTGTGTTTTCCCGTGTTCATGGAGCCAGCTCCGACCCCAGTGCATCCAACCTCAGTGTCTGCGTTTTGTTCTCTAAAGCAGGGAGCTGCCTCCTAGGCTGCTCCGGGGAAGGGATTTCGGTGCTCCAACCAAGGAAGGGTGGATGGACGAGTGAATGGGGCACTTTGACGTCCGGGCCTCTGCAGCGGAGGGAGACGTCCGCGAGGGTCAGAGACCCTCCCCGGGGTCCCAGCTTCGTCTGGGGGTGCGCGGCGGCTCCTGCGGGGCCTGAAGTCGCCTCTGCTCGAGCTGCCGGGGTGCCCTGACGACACCCTGCACGACTGCAGACGCCCACAGACGTGTGAGGCCGCGACGGACCCGGGGCTGGGCCGGAACGGGCGTGCCTGTCCGTCTCAGGGCCGCCGGGTGGGGGGCTGGGAGGGCCCCCCAAAGGGCCCCGCGCATACCCGCCGGGGTGCTGCCAGCGATAACAGCGGCAACAGCAGCAATAACAATAATTGCAGGTGGAGAGGTGCTTCCCTGTCCTTGAGAAAAAGTTGAAGATGAAGGAAGTACCCGATAAGCCACTTCTTCAGGGACCTCCCACCCAACCTGGAGGACTCGTGCCGCAAACCGGGTGTGGGCCTGGTGGTCTAACTGGCGGCCGGAACAGCAGCAGGAAGGTCCTCGGGTTGAGTTCTGGGCCCGGACTGGACTCGGGAGTCTCCGGGGAGGCTGAGCGTAGTGGGGAGGGGGAGGGGGAGGGGAGGGAGCTTTACCGCTGCTGCAGGGACCCGGCGTCGCAGCCCGAGGGCACCTGCTCTGGAGCTTTCCTTCCTTCCGTCCTTCTCCCCCACACAAGGTTCACCTGCCGGATTCCTGCTCTCGGAGGGGCAGCCATGCAGCCGTGAGCCCGGTGAGCCCGTGGCCCTGAGACAGCTGACCTGTCCGCACCTGGAATCCCGTGTCAGTCCAGCTGCAGGGCACGGGCCTCCGGGTGGGGGTCCACCCCAGGTCGCAGAAGGACCCCAGCAAGGCGGCAGTGGCTGACGACTGTGGACCGTGGAGCCGGTGGCCCCGGCAGGTGGACCCGTCAGCGTGAGCGGCTCAGCGACGGGGACAGGCGGGCGCTCCATCGCCTTCTCGGCAGAAAGTAAAATCACCGGAAGCCTCGGCCTCTGATTGGGCTGCAGACAGGCCAGTCTCCCGGCCCCTGAGGCGACACAGGAGGACTCGGACCAAAATGGAAGGGAGATAAACACACCTGCCCTCCCGGCCCTCCCGACCTGCCACCGCGGGATCCACAGCAGGATGGACGGACGCTGGGTCTGTGGGACTGATGTTTGTTCCACCGGGAGCCCTGAATCCTTCCTTCTCTGTCTTCGCAATGTTTGTCACTGAGCAAAACCGGATTTTTATCAGAATAAAGAACCGTGTGATTCTAGCCGAGGTAGCTCCCCTTGGTAACTACAGGAAGATGCTTCCATCTCTCTGGGTCACTCCTTTTTCAGCCGACAGCCCGGAGGTCTCCACAGCATCCTGCACGTGCCGGGGACGCTTCCCTCCTGTGAGCCTAGGTGTGCGCACTCCTGCCAGACACGCCCTGGGGGGGACACAGCCTGGGGACGCTCCGGTGCCCTCTCTTCCCCCGTGTAACCCTGGAGGGCCAGCGTCGAGCCTTGCCTGTCTGTGTCGAAGGGGTCTGAGGACTGTTTTGGAAACATAACTGAATGCATTTTCCCCTGAAGCTTCTGAGTGATGTTCATGCCCAGAGAAGGACCAGGCCTCGCAGCTCATCTGCTGCCTCAGAGCCTCCACAGTCCCAGGAAGGGATGCTGGGAGCAGGTTCCGGGGGTAGCAGGCCGTGCTAAACGTCAGAGAGGACAAATGCCCCTCCCTCCAGGACTGGGATCCAGGAAGCGGCAGGGCTTTGCAGCACTAGGCTTTGGGGTGGTAAGCAAGGACCATAAACCGGAGGCCCGAGGCCGAGGTGTCTGACCCTGTAGTTTCTCCCTCACCTCCTCCGCTGTGGGTGCTGCCAGCAGCCCCGGTGCCCGCAGTGGACGCCTGACCCCAGTCTCTGCCTCTGTCTTCACATGGCTTTTCCCTGGGCCAGTGTCCAAATCTCCCCGATTTACAAGGACACCAGTCATGTTGGGTTAGGGCCGCTCTAACAACCTCGCCTGGACTTCATTCTCTCTGCAAAGGCCCCATTTCCAAACAAAGCCGGGTTCCCAGGCTCCGAGGTTCCCACCTCAACACACCTTTCTGGGGGACGCCCAGTAGATGCCCTGATGGTCCTGCCTTCCAGCCACGATCTTAGCAAGCCTCCCGAGTCCTGCCCACGGCTCTCCCAGAGACGCCTGAACTTAAATTAAAAACAAGGAAAAATAGCACAGAAGAAAGCAGATTTTTTCTAAAACGTTTTACCTCTAATAAACTACAAAATTGTGCAAAGTAGCTGAAATGTTCACTTTAGCAGCAATTTGTGTGAGATGTTGCCGTGAGTCCAAACTTTTGTGCAAGAACCTCATATTTGTGACCTTTGACCCCATAACACTTTTAGGATTCAAGAAAATAACCATCAAGTCAGGCAGGGGCACACAAGACTTTGCCACAGCATTCCTTGTAGTATTAAAAAATTAGGAACTTACAAGTTCAATAGAGGAATGGGCCGCTTTATTATGGGGTAACCACAGATTGGACTATATTGCTCACAATGTAATACTGAGTGAAAAACAGAGTTTCAAAATGTATATACAGAATAATCTCCAGTGTATAAATATATGCATGTAAAGCCTGAAAGAAAATACATCAAGATGTTAACAGGAGTTCTCTCTGGGTGGCAGAAATATAAGTCATCTAAATTTCTTCTGTATACTCTCCTGTATTTTCTTTTTTTTTTTTTTTTTGCTGTACGTGGGCCTCTCACTGTTGTGGCCTCTCCCATTGCGGAGCACAGGCTCCGGACGCGCAGGCTCAACGGCCATGGCTCACGGGCCCAACCGCTCCGCGGCATGTGGGATCTTCCCAGACCGGGGCACGAACCCGTGTCCCCTGCATCGGCAGGCGGACTCTCAACCACTGCGCCACCAGGGAAGCCCTCTCCTGTATTTTCTTAATTTTCTACAGTAAATAGAAATTATATTTGTATAGAACAAAAAGGCAGGAACATTATTTCAAAATAAATACAGGTTATTTTCTGACAGCCACAAAAAAATGGGAACCAGTCAGAACAATTTTGGCTTTTGAGGGCTCTTCATGACACGCATATTCTGTGACTGCCCAGGGACTGCAGGGCTCCGGACCCACGCAACTTGAGAAAACTCAGTGGAAACAAAGGACTCTGGGGCCATCTTGAAACACTTATCTGTTACGTTTCAAATGCTGCTTGAGCAGTGTGAGCCTTGGGGATGTGAGTGACAATGATGCCTCCTACAGAAGACGTGACAGTGCCAGGCAAGGGTCCCTCTCCCCTTCTCCGTGCGTTTCAGGAACCCACATCCCAAGGCCAGCATCGCAGCCCAGCCTGCGGGTGCTACGATGCGTGAGAGTTTATCCCGTGCACACAGAGAAGGCAGAGCAATGTAGGAGTGTGGACCCTGCGAAGAGGTCCGGAGGAGCAGCCTGGGGTCATGTGAGGTGCGTGAGCAGCAGGTGTGGACAGGCCGAGGGGGCGTGCACGCTCCCTCTGTCCACACTGGCTCTCCTCTCCCTGTGACCCTGTCCGACTCCAGGGTAACACACCTGCTTCACGCGAAGCCAGAACTTCCCCGTGAGCTCAGAGCCTGACGTCTGTCTTGGAGCAACCGGGGGGAGCATCAATCCGCAAGGGACCCCAGTTACTTCTCCAGCCCTGATGTCTGTGGGGTTTGGTCATTTTCCCTTTGAAGGGCTCTCACCTCTGAACCTTTCCCTCCTATTAAAACCCTTTGTAACAGGACAATTTTGCTGCTCCTGCTTTTATGAGCTCGTCACCCCTTTACCTCTGCGGGTAGGAGACGTCTTCTCCTGTAAAAGTGAACAGTGAACAGTTTGGGGGTGTTTTAGAGACATTGTTCAATCTGTCCAAAGGGTCCGATGGTCATAACACACCTGTCAGGAGAGCACCAGGTCACTCCTTGCAGCACCTGTGGGCCTCGTAAACCCAGGACGCTGAGACCAGAGCCGGCTGAGTCTGGGGGAGCTGGAGGGGTAGGTTGGAAAGGGAAGCTTTTGTCAGTGGATCAACATCTACACGATGGCGAAACCCTCACCGCATCACTCCATAAAGAAGAAAAATTCAAACTCTGATCCCTTTCATGCTGGTCACTTACCACTATAGAAAAGGATTATAGATACAAATAGATAATTGAACTACTTTTAAAATGTGAACCAATAAATCTCAGTTGTTTCGAATTTTGGACTTGTTCTTAGGCTTCAGTAAGAGAAAGGTGGTTTTCTGAGGTTTGAGGACCAAAAGTTGTGTGTCTAGGGCCAGGGGCCAGGGGCTTTTTCTTCAAGAGAAAACTGTCTTTGGTCTTTTTCTGCCAAAATATATTCTCCGTTCACTTTTTTTTTTTTTTGCTTGGTCCATTATTATTTAGAAGCATTCTCAAACACCTGTACACCAATAGAGTTTAAAAAATCAAAACCTCAAAGTGAAAACTAGGGTTCTCAGTTTTAAAAATAGAATTTTATTTGCCTTCTTCATTTTTCACATTTGATTTAAAATTGTGATCTCATACAAGGGAGTTACAAAGTCTGAAACCGCAGCCAGCTAGTGCTTGGCTTCTCCAGGCTCTGCTCTTGGGCACAGCTCTCTGCAGATCTTCGGCAGCTGGCGTCGGGGACACCGTCCTGGGGCTCCTCCGAGTGGTCCTGTGTTTGCGGCCTCCTCCGTGCCATCCTCATCACCAGCATCACCAGCACCATCATCGTAGCACACATTGCCTGGCTGCCTAACAAGTGCCACCACTTATTAACTAAGCCCCGCAAAGTTCTGTACAAGCACCGAAGCTTAAGTAACGTGTTGAGGTTCTGTGGCTACTAAGACCTGGACTGTCCCACACTCTGTAACCTAGAGCTGAACCACTCCACGTCCGGCCACATCCTGCGGAACGTTGCCCACAGTTGGAGGAGGAAGCCTCCTCTTTCCTTCCTGCCCAACTGTGTTTTGTGAGCACAAGGACGTATCCAAGGAAGTAAACCCCTCCTTGTGGTGGTGATTTTGTGTAGACACAGGGTCACTTGGCAAGGCTGCAGTTATAGAGACGGTCTAGCACTGGCTTGAACGTTAAACCGAGCAGTAGTTGCAAACCTTGCTTCTCCAAATCCTGGGGCCTCCCTGGGGCCGTGGTAGGGCTGGGGTGCTCGGGTTGGGGGGCATCCAGACCCACTGCCCTCTTCAGGTAGTGCAGCCCCAGGGTGATATGTGTCTTCACTCTGGGCTTTCTCACTAAGTTGAGTTTGGAGAAGGGATAGCATGGCTAGGATGTTTGAAAAACACTGGGACTGATGGTTTTTAAGGTCGTTTTTTTATTGGGGGATTTGATAATTTTGTAGTTTGTTTCTTAGCTATTCAACGGCAAGAATATATCATTTTGCCAACCACAAATATTTATGCCAGTTTTTAGTTGGCTAAGTGGCTATGAAGTTTCAGCCATGGGCACGGCTCTGACCTACGAGACACGGCGAGAGGGCTCGGCGGCAGAGTGGACATACCTGGCAGGTGACCTCACAGGTGACCAGGTGAGGACAGTGGCTGAGCTTTTGGTCATCTGGAGTAAACCTAGAGGGAAGAAATAAACATTTCCCTCTAGAGAAACTGTGCAGAGAGAAAATGTAAAGCTTCGGATGGCCTTTGAAATATAAAGGTGTACTTTGCGATGAAATGAGAATGAGAAGTGCAAACTTCAGAGGGAGACTAGAAACCGGTAGGAAACCATGACTCTGTGGACATGGGCACTTTGCTGCTCCTGGGATGGGGGACCACTTTCCTCCAGCAGCTTGGTCGGTGAACTGAGAGCTTTCCTCTTCCTGCTTCAAAGGGTGAGCTATTCACTAAGGGTTCCTTGGCCCTGCGGTCTCTTTCACCCCGAATCTCTCCCCTCCCTGGGGACGTTGTACCGTCCCCACCTGCATGTGCACCTCCCTCTACTGACGTGACAGCTTCTACAGCGAGCAGGGGTCTGTGTTCCTCACCTCCCTGAATGCGCCCGGTGGATGCTACGAGCTGAGCTTGGCAACAACTGAACGTAAATGAAGGAGGTCTGTCCTCCCTACCAGGCGCTGACTGGAAAGCCTCCGGGATGTCAAGTCCCCCGAAGGCCCTGAGGCCGTCTGTGACAGCTGGCTCTGGGGGTGGGTTTCCTCCCGAGGTCACACCTGTGTCTGGCTGCGTGCATGTCCCGCAGGAACATGGCGTTTTGCTCTCAAACTCTTACCTGGAAAGACAGATGCGTAGAGCAGGAGTCCAGGCGTCCACAAGGCCAGATCGGAATCCCACTCCGCCTCCACCACGATCAAGTCACCTTGTCTCTGCGACTCCCTGGCCCCAGGTGTGCTGCCCCGCCTCCCGCCCCCAGCCCCGCTGAGGCGGCCAGGAGTGCAGCTGCCTACGCGGGGAAGAAGCTGCCAGAAAATAATGCACATGAAACTCCCCGTCCCTTCATAGTTCGGATTCCTCAGGATACTTCTAACAACATCACACAGCTCCACGAAGACTTGCTGTCTGCAAACATTGGAAGGGCATTTGGAAAGTAGATCTTTATCTATACTGAAATTTCAGAACATATTTATCCAAAATCTGGTGTCTTCAAGATCTCATTTCCGCGAGAAGATGAAAGCACTGGACCTCACCCACCACTCTCCCCCAGCACACCGCATCCCCACGTGGTGCTCCCTTACGGAGAGGCGGACGGGGACAGCAAGCTTCAGGCATCCAGGGGACCAAGCATACGGGAAGGGTGTGGACCTCTGACTGATGTCCTGGGGGGGACCATTTCCTCCCCCCAGAAAACCACCACTGTCTGGTTGCTAAAGCCAGAACCTTCCCGAGCTTCACCTTCCCCAGAGGCCCCGAGGCCCGGGTCCCTTTCTGGGTCAGCGCCTCCTTCCTGACCCCTGCTTCTGCCTCGGCCAGTCCTCCTGCAGACAAGGCCCTGCCTGCAAACCCGTCCCTCTGCTTAAGCACTTCTCACCACCCCTCGCTGACAGAGACCTCGAGGTCCCCCCGAGGCACCACCTTGGGGCTCCGTCCCCTCCCTCACTGCTTGTCAGCCACGCGGGGCTGCTTGCTGCTTCCCAACAGAGCCAGGCTTGCCCTGCCCCAGGGCCTTTGCACGAGCAGTCCCTGTGCCTGGCGCATGTCTCCCCCAAGAGCTGCAGGAAGATGGATGTTGCTGCCTGGGGCGGGGATGCCGCCCTGGGCTTGTATAAAATAGCACCCTGCCCCCCACTTCCCTGACTTCTCCCCGTGGTTCTTACCAGCACTGAGGTATTTTGTATGCGTTGGTTGATTGTCCCGAGGGTTTAAGGTCCCGAGGGGAGGGGAGATAGCTCTACCCGCCGCCGCCCCCGCTGGCCCCCCCCACACACACACACACAGGGCAGGCATGGCAAGTGCAGGCGAGGAATTAGTCAACTCAGCAACTCAGCAGAGCGCTCGTGCCCTCATTTTGGTTTCCTGTCGAGCAGAAACATTTCTTCCCACTGCATATTAACTTACAGAAGAGGGGCCGGGAGAGCAGAAGTTCCTAGAACTTAAAGGCACTTGATATTTTTATTATCAATAACGAGTCTAAAGTTTTCACTGTAAAAGTAAAATGTTTAAAAATGAAAGAATCCGTGTTGCAGACGGAGGGACGGCCAGTGGTAGAGGCACAAGGCAGGCAGGAGGTGCAGACACTGGTGTCCGAGCCGCACAGTCTTTGAGGAAAGGTGTGATTTATTTTTTTTAATGTCAAATGATCCCATGGATCTTGGTCAAAGCTATAATTCAACATCTGACCTTTGGAGGGTCTGGAATATTCAGAAGGACACTGTTTTTCTGTACCAGCCCTCTTTTCCAAGTTTATTTTTATTTCAAAATTTTAAATTATTAAAAACAATTTAATTGCTAGATTTAATGTCTCATCTAAGCAAGTTTACTAAATTGGAGACTAACCTTTTCCAGCCTCCCCAACCGTTTAGCTTTAAAGCACATTTGGCGCCTCTGGAGAGACATGAATTTTTCCTAGACAAGGTTTTTATGGTTTCATTTTGTAACATTTAACTACATGCTTGATGAAGAAACCACAAAACCTCATGAACCTACACGCAATAATGTCAGATGAAATCGCTGATTTTGCTCTGGGCTTCAATATTGCCAGATGACTTCAGTCAAAACCATGCAAATTAAGACAAAAACTAACCCGGGGACCAAATGAAGGGTTTGGAGACCCCACCAGCCGGTGGGTCATCCGGGCGCAGCCCGGGACCCCAGGGTGACATGGCTGCTCCTGGCACTGCCCTCTCTAGAGAGGAGCCCATCCCCAGGCTGCCCTGTGATCCATCAGGGTGGCAGGCTGTGCTGTGAGATGAACGAAAATCATGGTTTCATAAATATTCCGAGAAGCAGGAAAACCCAGCAGGCAGCATTCCCAGGCCCAGCCAGAATCTCCCACCCGACACGTCCCCTCCGAGACTCGCCCAGATCCCCGGGGGCTGAGGGATGCCAGCCCCACCAGCTACAGCGGAGAAGATGCCTCGACATTGTTCTCAGATACTTGGTGGACACTTTCCAAACGCTGCAGCTTCCTTGGAAAGGTCACCTTTGATTATTAAAGCTTAGTTTACCCATTCTTGTGAGGAAATGGAACTTGGATCAAAATCTGGTCTCCAAACATTTCAGCCAGATGGATTTCTGTGCGCAAAACCTCAGACACCCAGCTCAGGGGCTGTTATTAAAGCAGTAACCCTGAAAGGACTCCTGTCCCGGAGCAAGAAGGGTGAATGCAGACACGTATCGCCTGATTGAACAGGGCGCGGACGGTCCCAGGCAGGGACGCGGTCTGGCTATGGGAGGAGGGGCTCCCACCTGTGTGCTGGGGCTCTGGCCTCGACGCCCCTCACGCCCCTCCCTCAGCTCCCCTCCCACCTCCGTCCCAGCCGAAGCCCCAGGAAGGTTTCCCGAAACCTCACTTTCCCGCAAGATTCAAACTTCCCCGTGAGAATCATCGTCTGTCAGCTTTGCTCTCTCTCCCTGAGCTCAAAACCAAGCTCCTTAATGCCTGGACCTTTCCCAGGGCTCCCCAAAGCACACACCCCCCCCCCGGCTGGCCGTCCTGCCTTCCCATCTGTGACCTGGGGGTCTTCTCACATCCAGGGAGGAGGCGGGAGGGAGAGGCCAGGGGACGGAAGGACAAGGGAGCGAGACAACTGACTCGAACCTGACTGGACGGGGGCGTCGTGCGGCGTGTCCTCCGTTGCATACGGGGTGGTCGGCTTTTTGTCTCTCAGCTTCGGGGGGCTTGGGGGGCACCGTAAACCCTCCACCCGTGCTGGGACCTGGGCCTCCAACACACGAACAATCAGGACACAGTTGTCAGCCCAAATGCAAAGTCTACGGCCAGCTGAGCCCCGGCTGGAGAAGAAGGCAGGTTGTGGGCGACTGCACTTGGCGGGGGACAGGGAAGCTGGAACTCAGGGGGACCCCAGAAGGCACCACAGGGGGGAAGCCCTCCTGGAGGTCGGGCCAGACGATGGTGGGCAGAGGTCGGAGGGTGAAGGTGGGACGAGGGCTCATCCTCCCAGAGAGTCAACCTGCCCGCTGACAGACGGCGGAGGCCTGAGTGCTGGTGAGAACGCAGGGCTCCCATCCCCACCGTCATCAGTGTCGGTTTCCAGTTCATCCATCACATCTTGTCAGCGCCCCCAGAGTAGCAGGGCAGTGTTCAGCCATCCTGACAGTTCCTGCGGAGTCGTGGTGGCCGTGTCCTGAGCACACACTCAGCGTCACACGGGGTGAGGAAGGACCTTCTACTGTCCTTTCGGAAGTGCTGGGATCTGCATTCAGTGATGGGAAAGCTGTCAGGTGTCACACACACACGCGCATGCACACGCATGCGCACACACACGCAAACACGCACGCACACAAGCACACACACGCACACACTCTCGCGCACACAGACCCAGTGCTCAGCAGAGCAGCCCCGACGCCACCCACTCCTGCGTCTCTCCGCAGTGCTGTGCGGCCCCTGTCTCAACCTCTGTTCTCCAGGAAAACACCTGGTCCCAATAGGGTTCGCCGCGGGCCTACCAGCCCCTCCACGTTCACCTCCTGTCTCAGTCCGTTCGCCGCCAGAGCAGGATGCCACACACTGGGGGGCTTGTCTGCAGCAGACACTGGTTTCTCACAGTCCTGCAGGCTGGACGGGAGATTCAGGGTCTGGTGAGGAAGTGGGAGCCCACCTCCTGGTTCACAGACCCGCATCTTCCCGCCATGTCCTCGGGTGGTGGAGGGGGCCAGGGACTGTGTGGGGTCCCCTTGAAAGGGCACTGATCTCATTCTCGGGGGCTTTACCCTCTTGACCTCATCACGTCCTGCATTAACCGTCACCTTGGGGTTAGGGCTTCAGCACACAGGTCGTGGGGAGGGGCACGGATACTGAGACCACAGCACCTCCTTCCCTTGTCCTGCCACCTACATGTTCCCCCTAAGGTTTCAGCCTGGAGTTCAGTCATTACAGTGACTCATTGCTCTTGTCAGTGCCAACCTTTTTCTCCAAACTTTACATCGTCACATTTCAGCTTTTCTCCGTGCAGCCACGATTTGCTTTCTGATTTTGAACTGATTGCGCTTTGTTTTCTTGAAATAGCAGTTGTATTTATTTATGACACGAAATGATAAGCCTAGACTTTCAAAATAATGATGTCAAACGCGTGTCCACCGTCCTAACAAATGTCAAAAAAGAAAATGCAAAGAACAAAACACACAGTAATTTCATTTCATAATTGTGAAAGTGCTGCCGAGGTTCTGGTCCGAAAGCAATGTAACAGCCTGCCTCCCTGACGTGTGTTTATCATACACACCCATTTTTAGAGCTCCTCTCATGGTCCTCGATTGACCAGCATGACTCCTTTCCCATAACAGAAATATCAAATCATAAACATAATTCCAGAGAGACATGTGATAGATTAAAAATAAGGTCGTAGCAAGTGAAAGTAGAGGATGATTTAATGAACTGATATTATGATGAATTTTTAAATGATGGGTGTAGTTAAGGAAGTGTTACATTCCCACCAACAGTGCACTAGGGTTCCCTTTTCTCCACATCCAGGCCGACATTTGTTATTTATTGTCTTTTTGATAATACTCATTCTCACAGGTGTGAGGTGATATCTCAGTGTGATTTTGATCTGCATTTCCCTGAGGGTTAGCAATGTGGAGCATCTTTTCATGTGCCTGTTGGCCATTTGTATGTCTTCTTTGAAAAAATGTCTATTCAGGTCTTCTGTCCATTTTTTTTTTTTTTTTTTGATGTTGAGTTGTATGTACTGTTTATCCATTTTGGATATTAACCCCTTATTTGTCATATCATTTGCAAATATTTTCTGTGTATACTCCAATTTTTATAAATCGATATTTTAAACTACAATCATAATAACTAACATTGATTGATACACTTAAACTGTGTCAGATATTCTTCTGAGTTTTACGAACGATTCAGTCTTTATTAAAATCTTAATATTACATTCTTAATTTTAGTTGTATTTATTAACAATTTAATCTTTACGTAAGCTTATGAAGCAGGCTCTGTTATGTGAAATGAATTCAGTTTCACTGGAGATATAAATTTGCTAGTGAGGTTTTTTTTTGGCTGAATCACTATTGTATCCTTGTACTCCATACCTAACAGCAAATAGTCTCCAATTCCCACTTTTTCCTCACAGTCCCCCAAGACCATTCCAGCATTTAGTTACTGAGTCACAATGTGACAAATAAAAAGGAAATTTCCAGAAAAGCTCATAGCATAAAATGTGTTTATTTTAATTATTTCCTTAATTTTGTTAAAATTATGATGCCACTGTAGTCATTTTACTACAGAAAAGTACCCTCCCCCAAATTCATTCCCGACAGAGAAGCTATACATATACTTTATTATCCAGCAAGCTTCATCATGAAAGGGACCTTGTCCTGGAAACAGGCAGGGCCTTTGAAACCAGTCTCATGGTTCTGTGCCCCGGTTCCTTTTGGTCTCCTCCCATCATATTTTGCAATGACTTGAGGGTGAGCTTAGAAACAAATTTCCTGCAACAAAGGACAGTGTTTAAATGTCTTCTTGCACCTGTCTGCCTTACTTCTACTTAAGTCATCTTCTGGGGATGAAGATGGGATCCTATCCAGAAAGATGTCGAAGCAACAGCTTCCTGTAGGCACGTGTGCTCAGACACACAGGCCAGTGGGGAAATCTCACTTCTACCCCAGAGGACAAGCATATTTTTGTTTCTAAAATGGTTGCCTTGGAGGGTAAGAAAGGGTTAAAATCTGCATCCTACTTCCAGGAATTCAAGGTGGAGGAGGTTTTATTTCATCTGAGTAAAGACAAATGAGAAGGCTCTGAACACAATCTTCCAAGCCCATGACCCTCTGAGGGACTCTCGCATTCCATGGTAATCTCACATCTCCCCCACTCACCTGTTTGAAGATAATGGATAAGCTTGTGAGATCATCAAAACCACTTACATCACGACTAAGGAACACGGAACCCATGGAAACTTTAACAAACACCTTTGCGACAATATGTACATATATAAAAACAATGTTATCCATCTCAATTCTGCAACTTTTGATCTTTTTTTAAATGACAAATACAGAATTCCCTTTATATTTATAACGTTCTGTATGCAAATGGAGCTGGAGAAAATTTGCAAGTTGCCAAGATCTAATAAAAGCCCTTAATGAAATTACCACTTCATGTCTCAGAAAGTAAAACAGCAGCTTCTAATATAAACTCTGTTCATAATAAGCCATCAGAAAATTCTTGCTCACAGCAAGCAGCAAAACATAGGAATGTAAGTTCAAACAGACGCATAAATCACTCTAGACATATTCACTTTCACTGTGTCTGCAAAGAGTTATTCCAGATTTGGGCTTGAAGGTCCCAGGATGCAAGGACAGACTTGGCAGGAGAAGGGCTCTCTTGAAGGAAAAGCTGCCCGAGCTGTTCCCATCAAGGGTAATCGGGGGCCCTGACATCCAGGGGACTGAGGTGGGGTGTGCACAGGACTGGGGCCCCCATCCTGGCCTGGAGAGGTGATGCCAGACCCTGAACATTTGTGACAAGCCAGCTCTGTGCCATGAGCTGAAGAACGTGGATCCTTGGACCTGCTGATGCTCACGAAGGAACATTCTTTGCCTCATGGAAGTGCCCAGAACATGCAGACAGGGAACTTTTCTGAACTATCGTCCTGGGTGTCTTCATTCTCAACACACTGGTCAGGATGGAAGGAGGGTACAGGCCATTCAATGGGTCTGAAAGCATATTTTGGGAGGAATAAGACCAAGAGTTTGATAAATTTCTCTCTGCAGGACACACACCTCTATGTCTCCAGGAGCGCCCTGCTGGGTCACCTGGCTGAGATCTCAAGACTGACCTTGACCTTTGCATCCAAAGCAACTGAGAATTTACAAAACAACAAGACTGCGCTTTAGCTCTTAACTCAACTTAACTCAACTCATTGTTTACTGCTAGGGTCAGTCTTTGCCGAGGCTCTAGGACAGATTAGATGAGTGAATATCCTCCACACAGTAATCAGAGGCATAGAGAGCGTTTTATGAAATCCTAAACACCCACGAGCCCCAGAACACTGACTGTTCATCAAGCAGGGAAGCCTCCCCAGAACAATCACCCAAAAATACAAACCCAGGTTCTCACTCCCCAGCCCCTGTGCTATAGGCTCGACGCCTTTCTGTCCTGTCATCCTCCTAACAGCTCTGTGATGTTCACACTTTATGGATCCGGAAATCCAGGTCTAGAAATGCTGAGTAACCATCCCAGGTCCCCTGGGTGGCGATGAAAGCCAAGAGTCAACCCCAAGCTGGCTCTTCTAAGGGTTCTTGGCAATGGCACAGAGCTAGCTGCCTGCTCTGGTGATATGTCTTCAACGGGCCGTGAGAATCCCCGCGACCATTCGGTGATGCTATTTTTTGTTTGTTTGTTAATCTGTACCTTTTCAAAACGAACCATGGTCAGCATAAATCAGTCCTTTTCTTAGTGGCATTATGCTGGTAGCCTTTTGTGTCACTTACCATAATATAGGCTCAGCCCGATTATGCTTAAAATGTCCAGTTTGCAACGAGGGGAAGGGCCTGAAGCAGGTCCTCCAGGGGCAAAAGAGTGCAAAGAAGGAGTGGCTTTGAGGTCCGGTCACTTGCATTTGGTTATTGGGACCATGTATCTGCCTTGGGGCATGCTATCAATTTACATGTCTTATAGGTTCTTACCGTTTTCTCATCTGCAGAACACAGACAGTCAGATTCATTTCTGCCCCCCTTCACAGTCCTCAGAGGCCCTTCCCCGCGCTGTGGCTCCGGTCGCTGTCCTCAGCTGCCCTCAGGGATCTCTGCAGCAGTAGAGAATCTGCCATCCTTGCTTTTTTCTTTGTTCTTACCCCGGGTGATGGCTATTTGTAGAGGTTCTGAAATGGAGTTGAGTGGGGAGACAGGAGGTCATAATGTTGGGGTGCAGTTAGGCAGTTTGGACAAATACGTGTTAATTTGGACCAAGAGATCCCAGGGGCAATGGACTGAGTGGGCCTGGAGTCCAGATCACGGCGAGCCGGCGCTGGCTGTGCTTTTCCTCCAGAACACACAAGAGCAAAGTGTGTTTCCTCTTTCTTGGCCAACCTCATCTCTGCCCCCCAGGGTCACCACCAAGATGAGGAGAGGGCTGGGTCCCCAGCTTGACGTCCATCTGGCTTTCCCTCCAGTGGCCCTGTGGTCCCCAGGCTACCCCTCCCTCTGAACAGGAAACAGTACATGTTTGTCGTGGGTCTCGGAGACCCTTAGGCGAAGTGCTCCGCAAGCCGAGTGTGGGGGGGGGATGGGAGGAGGTGCAGGTGCCTTAACAGAGGAGCCCACCGGGGGGTCTGGAGGAGGTCCCTGAAGGGCCTCCAGCAAAAGAAGGACTGACTGAGGGAATACTTGACACCAGTTTCCTTCCTTCTAAAGATCACTGCTGTGCTCAAGGGGATCACTGTATGTAGGGCTCCAGGGCAGCTTTGTGGGCTCTTGCGCTGAGACCTAAGAAGAGCTGTGGCCCAGCACAGAGGCTCCCTAACGCCGCTTTCTGGACGTGCGACCGCCCTGCCGCTTCCCCAGCACCCGGGGCCCAGCTCCTGACACCACGGGCCGTGGGGCCTCCAGAGGGTCAAAGGGTGCCAGGTGGTCCCTCACAAAGCAGAGCATCCCGTCCCTGGGGCCAAGCCAGCTGCCTGGCCCGAGAGCAGGGCCCAGGCACTCACATGCCCAGATGCTACTGATCCGGACCCACACCTGAAAGGACAGCTGGGCGGGGGAGAAACCAGGCCAGGATGCCCTTACCTGCAAACATGCCGAGTTATGGCTCTAAAACTTTAGTGAGAGTGAGGAAGACCCGGAGGGCCCGGTCCCCGACCAGCTCAGACCAGCCAACTGGGAACATTTCAGAAATGTGTGACTCAGCTGAAGCCGTGTTGGTGGCTTGGTGCCGAACACGGTGGGACTATTTACAGACTTCAGTAGATGCTGAAACCTTTTGTGTGGTGTGCGGGCATGAGGGTGCCCGTCGTCAGCACTGACCGGCCCCCCACTGCTCCTGGCCCAGGTCGCGGCCAGCTGGAAGTCATGACTGCTGTTGCGCACCGTTGCGGAAGGTCCCCGTGCCCACCCTGGCCTCCAGCACCTTCCGGGCTCAGAGGGGGAGTTGAGCTACCAGTTTGCAGACTGAAGGCTACTGCCTCGTGCTTTATCACCCAAGTGCTTTAGAAATAAAAAGGTGTCCGAAATTACTCTACCCTAGAGCCAAACGTCCGTGTTCACTGTGCACGGAGGCGTGGGGAGTGAGCCTGTTGGTGGGTCCAGCTCCAGCGCACGTGCTCAGCGGGGTGGGGCCCGGTAGGTGGGCTGAGTCACCCCTGGGGTGCTCCTGCTTCGCCACGCACCTTGCAGGTACCCCCCCGCGGGAGCAAAGACGTCCACCGTGGCTGGTGCTGGGCTCCACAGCTGCCTCTGCAGCCAAGGCCGTGTTAGCAGATGCAACACAGCGGAGGTTTGAAATGCACCTGCTCACCCGTCTGTCCTCCTCCTGCCCGGATGGGGACACGACCTGTGGTGCCCACTCCCCTGCCGGAGCCGAGAGCCCATGCTCTGCTCGTCCTGGCAGAGGATGCCCTCCCTCATCCCACAGCCCGACAGCCCGATGGTGAGCATGTCCCACCAGCTACCCCACGAGCCTGGGCTGTCATTCCCGTGGTCCAGTGTCACTGAGTCGTGGTTGGTATTTCTAGGGGCCGTGGATGGCTTACACTGTGGGACTTTGCACAGCCCTTCAGTGCTGATTAACGCCCACCCAGTGCTTTGACCATTTTTAAAGATGATGCTGACTTTTTAAAAATAGCTGCATAAATTGAGTTATCTCATGCTTATTCCCATGACGCCTTGGCTTCCCATACTGGAGCCACCCTAAAAATAATCTCTTCACTTCCCATCTGCTTCGCTCCTCCCTGCATTACAATTTGTCTCTTTCTTACTCTTTTTGCTCTCATTCCGTTGACTTTAGTTGAATTATTTTTGCTTCTTTTTTTTACCTTTCCCCCAGGGTGGACTGGGTAGCACTGTAACCTGCATCTCGGTCCCTCGCCTACATCCCAGGAACACCCACTCTCCATCACCTCCGTGCCTGGACTCTGTGAAGGCCGCAGGCTCCCTCTGCACTGAGCCCCAGAGCCAGCATCTGTTCCCTCTGATTTCTATTCTCAGGAAGAAAAACCTACATAAATCTCATCCCATACCCGAGCCCTCCTCTTCAGTGGGAAAAATAACACTCGCACTAAAGTGCTGTTTGCAGCAAACACCAATCACACCGGGGAACCTGTAGGAGGCCTGGAAGGACCGAGGGTCTCATCCGATCACTCAACACACAGTCACTTCAGATCAGAGCCAAAGGGATGAGAGATTAAGTGCCGTACGGAAGTTGCTCCTACCTCGTAAATGAGAGCAAAGCTCTGCCATCTCTGCAGCCCCATTACAGAGGCGCAAAGGCAGACGCCAGCGTCCAACACGAAGCACGACTCCAGGTGAAGGTCACTCCCAGGCCAAACAGACAAAGGAGGCCTTAGGAGGGGGTGACAAGCTCAGGCCTCCTTTGGTGACTTCAGATGCACAATAAGCCGGTTTTGTATGTGAGAGCAGAGAGTAAAAACCTAAAAAGGAGAAGTAACTGACCAGTGTGAGAACTAGTTTTCCACCAGACTCTTCATCGAAAGCCCGTAGGTTCTCAAATAATTGGGTGAGTTTTAATTTTCTTTCTCTAAAAGAAATTTAGGTAGAATTCTCTCAGTTGGTTACCAGTGGTACATGCTGAGTAATGTTTATCTGGGGGCAGGGGATGATGAATAGTTTAATCAACAAAAAATATATTCAAGAAGAAAAAGTACTTGCAAAAATCAGAGATTGCAAAGCCATGTGGAGTTGGCATTGCACCCACATAGGTGATCAATGCCACATGTGCTTCCCCACGTCACAGGTGTGCATGTACACACCGTCAGACTTAGAGAGGTCAGGGGGTCTTCTAGTATGTTGCAGAGTCTTAAATATTCACTACTGTCTCTCAATGCTTCAAAACTTGAACATTTTCAAATATTTTTACAGGTTGAAATACTAAGCTTGTTCACTTGGCACCGACAACAATATAAAAATAGATGAGGATTTCTAGTGGGTAACTTGACCAATTCTGGTGAAGAACTGCAATGATTCTCAATCAACAAATCCCTTGATTTTCCAAGGCAGGCCCTCCACCTTCACTTCCCAGACTCTCATTCTCTAAAAGCAAATAAAGAAGCAAACCTCAGCCTCAGAAGTTTTGACGCTAGAACAAGTCACTCAGCCTAGATTTTCACGAGGTCTCTCCTGCCCCCAGGCTCAGGAGCTGCCAGCTCTTCCCCGTGTGCAGAGAATGTTCTGGGATCGAAGTAGCAATGCACACTCTGCTAAACAATATTACAGTTTTACCACATCTGGAAACAGATGGTGAAAAGTGGTGGATTCCGCCGGACGCGGCGGGGCTGACGGGCTGCAGGGAGCCGGCCCCTCGGACCAAGGCAGCGTGTTCGTTGGCTAAACAGCAGCACAGAACTCGTGCTTCAGTGTCCAGAGCAGAGACTTTCAGGTCACATTCAAAACGCAGGTCCCTCCATGAAGTGAGACACCAACCTCTGCGTTTGTGTGTCGCAGAAGTTCGTGGAGTTTGTCTTATTTACTCATCCGATGATGAGCCGCCCTTGGTTAGTGACTATAAGCTGGGTGATCGCATCAGGTAACAGGATTCATTGAAAAGGTAACTAGTTATGTTGTTGAGGTTTATTAAGTCCTAAAAATATTTTTTCAGAAATCTCTTTTATCTTTTGAAACTTCTTAAATGGAATTGTATCTTAAAAAAGAAGTTGAGAATCCATAAAACATAGTATTTTACCCATAAGTAAAGCATATTGTTTTCAGAAAGATGATCTGTGTTTTGATTTCTCATCATCAGGTCATGTAAGTCAGCTGTGAAAAATCTAAGGAAACTCATACCAAGATCAAGAAATAACTATGCTCAACGTTAAAGAAACGAATTTAGAACCAGGACTGAAAGCTCGTGTAAATGTGTCTGCTCAGCTCACAAACTCACATCTTTGGAATTTGAAGGAAAGGAAGGAACTTTTGTTTGCCCGGGAGAAAACAAAGGAAAAAAAGTAGTCTTTAGGTTCCAAAATGAAATGAAACATGTTTTGATTTAGGAGTTTAGAACCTATCAATTCACAGAGCATAGAAAATCTAAGAAAATGTGCTAACATAAAGATCAAGAAAGGATGTGTAAAACCTTAAGAGATGGCTTGAAAGTTTTGGATTCCCGGTTCTATTAAGAGCCGTACTCGAAATCAGATCAATGAGTGACTGATTCCCTTTGCCTTTTATTACTATTATTATTATTTTATTAGGGTATAGTTGCTCTACAATGTTGTGTCAGTTTCCACGGCACAGTGAAATGGATCAGCCATATGTATACATATATCCCCTCTTTTTTGGATTTCCTTCCCATTTAGGTCACCACAAATGGTCTATTTCCAGGCCATCTCCTGACTAAACTCAACAAGTTTCTGCAGGGAGGAGGCCCCACCTGGCCCCAACCTGAGGACAGAGGGACTGCGTGAAGCATGAGGAGGATGGGTCACCGCTGCTCGCAAAGCAGGCGACCAGCCAGCCATCCCCCCATCCCCTGCGCTTGTCGGCCAAGGGAGAAGCTGCTTCCCCTTGAGCCGCTGGCCTCCTCCTCTGAGATGCTGCATGGACTCTTTGCTGCTTCCCCGTCGTCCCGGGACCTCAACTGTCGCGGTGGACAAGGTGCCCGGAGGTATCTGCCTTCCCCTTCCCCTCTCCTGGCTTCACTATCCCACCTCCTTGTCTCACCGGCCCTGCCTGCCTTCCCTTTGCCTTTTGCTCAAAACACTTTTCTGTCGTGTTCCTCTGGGTTCCTCAGCATCCTCTGAGGGATGGTGCCCATAGCAGGAATGGAAAAACTAACAGTGTGCCCACAAAGGCACCCTGGGAAAACAAAAGTATTCCCACCCTCCTTCTAGATACACATATAGAGGGAATACACACACAAAAAAAAAAAAAATGAGGGTTTTGGAACCAAAACATGAGGCAGGCATTTTCATTCAGCCACACGGAAGTTGAAATAAAATCATAACTAAGTTGTAAATGTAAAACATACCCAGTGTGAAAGTAGATTTGAGCTACACTGAACTCACTTTCCTGGCCCACGCCTGTCAGGGAGGGACCCCTCTCACCAGGAGGACTGCTCAGCTCAGAGGGAGATGCCCGCGACCCGTCTCCACCGCTGCCGGGCATTGACCCTGATTGTGATCCCTCCCAGACCAAGGCCTGGATGCGACATCATCTCTCGCTCTACAGCAGGACCATTTCATGGTTTTCATGGATTCTGAGCCTGTATATTTGATTTCTCCATTTTTAAGTCTGGCTTGAAGACCAGCTGAATTGATCTGAAGCCCTTAAAATTCTGTTAAAACCGATCTGGACCCTCTGTCGGTGGTGGCCTGACCTGGGCCACTTCATCAGTTATGTACCTATTTATTAGTAACTTGACTGATTACCGGGAATACACATTTGAAAAAGACACAGGCCTTGCCTTCAAGGAACTTGTCTTCTGGGAGAGACAGATCTCTACCTGGACCACAAGAACACCAAAGTGCCCTCAGCCAGACCTGCAGAGCAGACAGCAACAGCAAGGTGGGTACAATTAATTGTTTTTAACACATTGGAAGATAGATTTTTAGTTCCCATTAAAAACTGAAAATAAATGGCATTTTAATTTCTCATTTTATATGAATTTTAAAAGTATTAATTTTTTTTAATCTCAATGAAAAGAACAAGCAAAATATTCTGCCGTAGCTCCTAATAAAAGCCTCTCCTTGAAAACCAAGGAGCACAGTGAGGGCAAGGTCCCCAGGGTCTCCGAAAGCCAAGAGCGGAACAAAAAGATGCATTTATTCGAGCTCAGCGCCTGCTGGATGTCCAAGAAGGCCACCTGCAGCAGAGCCCCCAGAGCCTAATAAATAGACGCTGAGTGTAAGTCAAGTGCATTCACATTCTTGGGAAATTGTCAAGGGCTGATTGAGCTGCTAGTCCCCAAATTTCTAACCCAAGAGAAACACTGAGACTGTATTCACCTCCTGTGTGCAAATGCACAGCCGTGGCAAATCACACCTACCGAGGGTGTGGGAATTATTTTCCCGAATTAAAAGAAAAGAGGGGACCAAAACTTAACGTGAACTGGCCATCTATTGAATATTTAGTGCCCTTCGCTACTTTTATAAAGTAACTGCCTTTGTGAACACTCCCTTTGAATAGAAAAGAAACATAGCTTTCTTTATGATTTCGTTTGCTTCACATCAGTCAGTCTGCTGGGCGAACGTGTGGCTTAAATGTGTCGTCTTCCTCTGGAGGAGGCGCAGAGACTCTGGGCAGTTTGCTCTGGCTGCCTGCAGAGAAGCGCGGGGGACCTTCCAGGGTAGCCCCAGTCACCAGCGCAAGGTCTGTGTCCCCTCCTGGGTGTTCTGACCCCACGTCTCCTTCAGGTCAGGGCTGCGATTCCCTGGACAGAGAAGGATGAGCAGTTAGGCTGAAAATAGGTTTGAGAAATGTGATAACCTCTCCGCAAAAGGTCCTTATTCTGGAAGGGTTGTAGCCTTGATCCTGGAATTCGGAGTCTGAGCCACTGCTGGCTCCCTGTGTGGCTACAGGAACCGTTTTCTGATGGAAGGGAACTATTCGTTACACTGCAGCCTCCTGTGTGATGCTACCCGCAGGGTCATCACTAGCTCATGTTCTCTAGAGAACAGTCCGATGTCATCAGTAACACACGGATAAGTGATGCTGGGCGGGGGTTGGAGAGTGTCTTTGGAAAATTGAGGCTAAGCAGTGCTCTGTGTGAACTAGAGGAAAAGACACTCTAGTTCCCAGCTGACTACTATGAATAGACATTGCTCTAGGAGCATCCATATTCCTCATCTTTTTTCAGTACAATAATTCTGACTATGGCGTTTTGATTTGTAAAAATGCCCACTTTACTGCAAGATCTTGGCTTAAAGAGGATAAATCACTTGCTCAAAATCACACAAATGGCAAATGACAGATCTCAGGTTTCCACCTGGATGGTGACATTAAAAATAAATGTGAACGTTTTTATCTGAAAATTGTAACGCTGAACTTACCAAATAAATCATTTTAGGTCTCTTCATTCTGTTGCTCTCATGTATCTGGCGAGTATCTACCTGGATCAACAAGGCAAGCTGACTCCTTTGAGAAACACAGATTTCCTCTGAAGAAGCAGGTTATATTTTAGGGAATGTCGTCAGGAAGAAAAGTTATTTAGATGGGGGCCCCTAAGAAGGTTCTGTGGACAGTGAGTTCCTACAAGATGCACAAATCCACAAATCCTGCTGGCTTAGGGCCCTTTTAGCCACATTTGACCCAGACTGACCCCCGAAAGAGAGGATTGGAGAGTTAGGCCTCCTACCCATAGTCTGAGAGGTCAGTGTGCAGACAACAGTGTATGAAATCTGCTAAGTACATTGAACTAACGCTACTTGGTGTAACATACCCATCGATGGCTCTTCCCCCTTTTCTCATTAGTTTTGAAGTGTTTTACAGCCCACCCTATAATTCTATGAATTTATACAGAGCACAGAAGTCTTAAGCAAAACAAAGAAAAGAAAATGCATAACAAAGATCTTTGGAGCGAAAGACTAAGTGAGTTAGTAGCGTTAATGGTTAATGCGTCTATTGAATCACTCATTCTTTTGAACTAAGCTTTTTTGAAACAATGAGAAAGGAAATATCTTTACTGAGACAGGTGGCAACGCATGAAGGACAGACAGGAAATGCTTCCTCATTATGAAGCCAACCTCACGCTCCTGCTTGCACCTCCAGTAGGTTTCAGTATAATTTTAATTAATGAAAACATGTAATATTAATAGTTATTATTTTTTGGTGCTGATGACTGACAGTTATTCCGTATTTCCCTCACTTTATAGGAGAGTTAATGAAAGAACATTTCTAAAACCAGAGGACAAAAGGGGTTAATGTTACTGTAAAATTACTTTATAGATATGTGTGTGTGTATATTTGTACACATACACCCACATTATATGTACATTACATATATTATATACATATACCATTATCCCCTTCTGAGTGCAAAGATGTTCATTCTTCTAAAAATGTAAAAAAAAAAAAAATCCCCTTTCTTCCTCTCAAGTCCACTTTTGTGCTCCAGAAAATTTTCTATTAAAAAGCGCAAACAAAGACTCCCCTGCCTTTTCCCCCTGGTGAAGTGATCGGTTCCATCCTGGGAGAGGAAGGCATCATGCTCTGTGCCCAGGAGACAGCAGGTTATGGGACTTCTATTTTTCTAGATGTGACTTTCAGAGAACCTACCCAGACGTGTTTCCAATACTCAGGAACTTTAGACGACACAGAAAAATATACTGAACACGGTCTCACTCACGACCAACATCCATATCCCCCCATGGACTGGCCGAGTTCTCCGCCCACCATGGGCTGTGGGACCGGGAGCTACGGGGACTCAGGGGCTCAGGAAGGGGGCTCCACCTGAAGGTTGAGAGAAGCAGCACCTGGGGAGGGAAGCAAAGGGTTTCCAGAGACAGCAGACACGGCTCAGCAACCAGAAGGCAGCACAGACCCCAAGGAGGCTGACACGGTGACATCCCTCAGGGATGACAGTCCTCCGACCGCGATACAAGCCTGTGGACCAAGGAGCTGAGCTCAGGAGGTGAGGGAGGGAGGGAGGGAGCGAGGGACTCCAGAGAGGTGAGACGCGACAGAATCTCAAAACGCAGACCCCCAATAACACCATGAAGGTCAACTTGAAAAAAAACTAAATATTCACTAGGAAGTTTATAAACAAAATTTTTTGTAAACAATCTGAAAAGGATTTAATACTATGTGCATTTAAGATCTTCAAAGAGGGCTGGTAGGAAGGGCATAGCCTAGAACACACAGGAGGTCCCCAGACGAGGGGACACATTAGTGTCTGAGTGTCTCTCCCTCACTTGAAGAAGTAAATGTTGGCAGGAGGCTGGGGAGCCATGTTTGCACCAGAAGGATGTGTCCAGCCTAGAATTTTATACCCACCTAAAGGTCCACGTATCCCGACGTCATAAGGACACCGGTCACACTTCATTTAACCTGATTACCTCTGTTCAACACTTATGTCCAAATTATAAAATATTTGAAAAGAATAAAAACAAAATATTTCCACTTTCTGAGGTATTGGGGTTAGGATTTCAACATCTCATTTTGGGGAGGACACAATTCAACCCATCATACCCTTTTTATCTACTTCTTGATTTTGCCTTTTATTTTACTTTAACATTATTATTGCTGTATCACAGTTTTGTTATAGTTTTCCTTCCTCTTAGTTTCAAATTATTTTGTGTTTCTTTATCTTATTAATGTCCCATGTCCCTCATGAGCCACATAAAGCTGCATTTTTCATTCAAATTTTGTAAAAACGTAATTCAATTTTTCAAAACACTTCTCTGTGTTGTATGAGGTAAGACAGCTCCATTTATATTTGTTGGGATTACTGGTGCAATTAGAGAAATTTTATTTTACATTTTACACCTGCCTCCTCTCTCCTCCTTCTGGCCTGTGCTGGGATGGAGAGTTCCTTTCTCCAGACACTACTGACAAAGTACCACGTCTCCCTCTTTGCCTCGGTTGCTAGAAAGACCACGTTTATAGCTGTTTTCCCACCAGGATGGTCCACTCTGTGTGTGTTTGGTTCAACAACTTCATCTGAAGCTTTGATTTTATTTCTTTTAAAAGTATATTCTATTTGCACTGATATTCTACTGTATCCGTTTTTTCCTAATATAATAGATGTATTTTGTAAGCTGTGAAACTGTTTTATATTGGACTGCATTTACTGAGGAAAAACTGAGCCTTTGACAGAAGGAAAAGTACCCCATATATATTTATTAAATCTAAATTAGCCGCACTAATTTGTCAGGGAATGATAAAAGAGCCTGCCACATTATTTTTCATTCTTTAGCTATCAGCACCTTTAATCACTAACTCTGAGAATCTGAATATAAGTTTTCTAACTGGAAATCTGAAAAGTCATGTAAAGGTAGCACAAATCAAATTTTCATGGTTCATTTTGGCCCGAGTTAAGTAACGCTAAGTCATGAATAATTTTTAAGAACTCTCTAAACACTGCTTTATTTGCATGGCCTAAATGGCGCTGAGTAAATGAAGTAACTATTTTCCTCCCTAAATGTCTTCATTATGTTTTAAATATTCTGGATTTACTAAGTACTTGAACACATTTGGTTAATCAGTATCTCTCTGCCCCTTAATCTTTAAATGAAAGTGGGGTTTAAAGGAAATTATGACTCATATGTTTCTAATTCCTTTAGTCTTACTGAAACTTATCTAAACGTTGCTTTGTAATACTTATCTGATGTTCAAGAGTTTTTGAACTTTTAACTGTTTTCCCAAAGTCAAGATCTTATGTTTGTAAAAACAATTAGCTCGAAACCCTACATATTTCAAATCTGAACTCATAAGGTTTGAAATGACTTTTATACATGAGCAAGTGTTATTCTCGACAAATAGCTGGGGATTAAATCATGGAATTCCATTTTCCCTTGTGGCAGTAGGTGAGGACCAAGGAGATTTGTGGGAGCAGAAGGAATCGCAGCTTTGTGCTGAGACTCTGGGACGCATTTGAGGAGACATGACTGAGAAGCTGGCACCCCTCCCTCCGGCCACTCCGGACCATGGAATGGTGGCCGGTGGGGTCCAGGAGGTGCTGGGCCCAGGAGTGGCCTGGACTGGTGTTTGGACTGGATCTCTGCAGGGTGACGGCCCTTCCAAATGCCTTCGTGTTGGGTCTGGAGGAGAGATGCTGTTTTTCTGGAAGTGAGAGTTCAGGGTTGACAAAGGCTTGCGGAGAATTATGAAGACTGAGGGTTTTTCCTCCCCTTACAGGAGAGGGCATGTTACTAGTTTCTTCCCAAATGTGAAGAAGGAAAGCAAGCTCAGGGGCTGGAAGTACTTCAAAGGCCTTCTCTTCAGTTGCCCTTAAACTAGAATTCCTCAGGGATACCTGGGTTTAGAAGCAGAAAATTAATGTAATAAATAATGTATAGAAAGGTGACCCGCATGGAGAGAGGAGCTTTTTCTCTTCCTCTTTATATCTTTCACAAAACAGAATCTTTTACTTCAAATAAAGAATCTGGCCAGTTTATTTCTCCGATCCCCACAGGGGTTCTTGCTAGTCCTCTGTGTCTGTCTCCACAGCACACTGTCCTTAATGATACCTCCTTCCAGGTGAGCTGCCGAGGAGCTCCGTCTACAAAGGTGGAGACGGCTGATGGAGACCGAGCCTCCCAGGCTGCTGTGTCTGTGTCACCCTGGACACCCAGAGGCAGGGGGTGTCAGGAAAGACGGCTTGGGTTTGAGTCCTAGATCCCACACTGTGTAACTCTGTGACCTTGGGCAAAGAAATCAAACTTACAAGCCCTGACTCTCCTTGTTTGAAAGATGCAAATAATAATACTTACATGGTCTGTTTCAGGATTGAATTTGATGAGTATTTGCAAAAGGAAGTCATAGACTCAAGGGCTCTGCCAGTGTCAAGTGATGCGTTGTTTTTGTCATCTGTGTGCACCACTCCCATGGCCCTGCCCCCGCCCACCTGCCCACCCACATAATCCCATTGTTCTGGATGGGGGTAGAGGTCATCTCTGCGGCTCCAAAGGGTGCTTTGCGTCAGAGCTGCCATGAGAGCACGTGGTACTACGTCTGTAGGTGGAACGTCCACTCATCCATTGATCCATTTAAACTCATTGATTTTTTGAAAATGTACTGGTCAGAGGCAGTGTTGAGTCTTCCCCACCAGAATATGACTGGGATGCTTAGAAGCTGAAGTACTAGTGCAGCTTTAGACAAAGGCCCTGTGTATGGGGCCCCGACCACCACTGTCGCTGAGACAACTGCTACTCTCCTTCCTGCACAGCACACACTTTCCTGGACCCCAAGGACAAGGACAGCTGGATGCCCCTACCCCAGCAGAGTCACGAGTGCAAACACCACACAGGACATGTTCTGTGCTTCCTTAAGACACAACCTTGGGACCTGTAAGGTGATCACGAGAGACCAGATCAGGGAGGTCAACCTGAAGTTTCAATCAAGGTAGTGTCACAGCCCAGCCAATTCTCAGAGAAGTAATACAGAATTTGATGCAACACTACACTTTGATGTTTCAGATATGATTGCATTTCCAAGGCATAATTAAAATTCTCTGAATGAACAAGTGTGGCCAGCCAGCTTCACACCTGGACCTTGGGGGGAAGGAACAGCCAGCACTTCTCTTCACAGAGCAGAGGACCCACTGCCCACTGGACCGATGTCAGAAAGTGTTTTCAAGTGTTTGCTTCAGTTCCCCCCAAACCCCGCCCTAGCCATAAACTCTGGGCAGCCTTCAGTGCTTCTAAAGAAGTTCTGAAGATGCACCAGCATCAAGATTGGAAACATCCTGAGCAATTTGAGTGAAGGTCTCACTTTGGAGGAAGGCTGTGTGACGGGGCACACAGGGCTTAGTAACCTGACCTACGTTAATGCAGCGGGTGGGCTAGCCCTGCAGCGAAGTCACCTTGTAGACGACGTGTGATGCTCACAACTAAACAGTCACCAAAAACATGGCAGCCCAGAGTCGAAAAGCTTCCAACTATGAAGCTCATATATGAGTCCCAGAAGCAATCATGAATGATGGTGCACTTTAGGGTCATTACGTGTTTTCTTTTTTTTCTTAAGTTTCTACATTCAGCTGGAAATAAATCCCTCAAGCAGCGTTCCTCATATGCTGGTGCCTCATCCACAGAGGGGCTGTGTGTGACTGTGCAAAATGCTGGAAGTACCTTTGGGTTAAAAGTCATTTCTCTGTACAATGGCCTTAAAGGGGGTTTGGAGAAGAAAACAGCAAAAGAGAGAGAGTTTGGACTTGTTTCCCTGGAGAATGCATCTCCTTCCTGTTGTGCTCCTACACCATCCGGAGACTACCCCTCCCTGTGAAGATGAGCTGTCGGAGCCCAGAGACAGCAGGGAGATGATGGGTCGATCAGCTCAGAGTTGTCCCTGAGCTGCGAGTGTCACTTGTGTTGGCCGGGAGCCGCCAGCTCCCCGCTTCAAGGCAGAGGAAGCTGCAGGGACCACCTGGGCCCCAAATGGCCCACCTTGGATTTCTTCTGTGACCCGGGGGTCTGAGAGGTGTGTGGGCTGCGACCAGGTGTGTGGCACCTGCGTCCAGGTGCCCAGACCCACCGAGGGCACAGCTAATCTGTCACAAACTCACCCTCAGGGTGCAGTAAGTGTGAACCACATCCTGCCAGAGTTCCCTTACAGCCGTCTCCTGGTGGAAGAGTCCAGAGCAGTGGTGCAAGTGTGAGATGCCCGAAAACCATCTTCCTCTTTGGACGCTGGACGCCTGGGCTTCCATGAGGGATAGCAGATTACGAGCATGCAGCTCGGGCGGGACATGCTGGATGGACACAAAGCCACTGTTTTCTCTGGCTCTCAGCTCCATGCTCCCATCGCCATTACTGGTGACATCAGTGCAGTGGGTGCCTTTAGTTGGGAGAAGCCGAATGAGATGATAGAAAGATCACGTGCTTTTTGGCAAAGCCAGTCCCTCTGTTTCCTGATGGAGCCTCGATGTGGTGAGGGCTCAGTGCCTGGTCAGTGGGTAAAAGGGTGTGAGGTGAATTTTATGTGTCAGGTTGGCCAGGCCACGCTACCCAGTTTTGGTTCAAACAGGAGCCAAGATGTCAATGTGAAGGTATTTTTAGATGAGATTAACATTTAAGTCAGTTGACTTTGATAAAGCAGACGACCCTCATAAGGTGGGTGGGCCTCATCCAAGCAGTTGAAGACACTAAGAGAAAAGACGGACATTCCCTAAAGTGGAAGGAATTCTGCCAGCAGACGGCCTTCAGACTCTCAGTTCTTCCCCGAGTCTCCAGCTCCACACACACACACACACACAATAGGTCTGTTTCTCTGGAGAACGGTGACTGATACAATGAGTAAGAAACCAATTAAAATCTCCACCGAGAGGAAGATGGCTCCAGTTCTCTGCCTGACCAGCCAGAGGCCGGCTCGCTGGTGTCGATCGCGACCTGTACACAGCAGAGACTTGATGTACATTTGTTGACTGAATGAGAGGACAAAGTGCAGATCCCACAGCCTTAGCCTTCATCTGTGGTCCTCGAAGCAGACCAAGGAGCAAGGACGTGGGGCAGGTAATCAACTTGAGGAGGGAGCACTTAATTCCGAGGACCCTCTGAGGGATCTTGTAAAATGTTCCTCAAAATCACCCTGCTTTGAGTTGTGGAAGGTGGGCGCTGATCCAGCCACCCCTGCCCTTCCTGGCTTCGGGGTTACCCCACGGCAGCCTCGGTCTGCCTCTTGAGGGGCTGGGCATTACCATGGACCGTGAGGCCGGCCTGTGGCAGAGAAGCAGGAGGCCCCGCACTGGTGGGAAGCTGTGAGCTCAAGGGGTCCCAGCCCTGCTCGGATGAGCTCAGCTGTGGGCCAGGGCTCTGGGGACACGGGACACGATCAACAGCAGCTGCTTCACTGACCCCGCGAGCCTAGTGTCCACAGAAACTCCCTGCTTTGAAACGTGGAAGAACATGACACAAAAGTGTAGAAATATAGAGGAGTCCCAAGCAGCAGGAAATGGATCAATCGGAAATTTAGGGCCAGCGGTGGACCTTACCTGAGGATACCTGACAGTCCCTGTAAATGAAGGTCACTTGGTGAGAAGGCTGGTGAGGAAGAAGTTGCTTCTCTACTCTGGAAGAAGCACAGGCCTGACCCTCCTCCTCCTCTCTGACCAAGCTTCCATCCTCGGGGTCAGAAAGCAGACCCCTGCCCTTCCAGGCAAGGCAGATGGCCCAGCCCAGCCACGACTGATGAGGCCGGAGCCTCTCCCAGCTCAGGGATGCAGGTATTGCCCTCCTTCCTACACTCATGAAGACCTTTGAAAGTTATTCCATCACTTCATTTCTGAGCACAGTTTTCTGATGAATACGTAATTTAGCTCTACGTAACTGTACACAGCATTTAACCACATACATCCTAAGCCTGGCTTAGGTACATGACAGGTCCAGACAGTCTTTATGGGTAAATAGCACAACAACAGAAGAATGGGCAACATTACCTAATAGGCCCTTTCCGTCACCAATTCCTTTCATCTCTTTAAAAGAAACTCATTCAACCTTGACTCTTGCCATCTGATGGGAATTCCGTATCCCAAGCGTGCGGAGTCTGTACGAGAAACCAGTTAAAAAGGGAAAGCTTTTAGCTTTGTTTGCCGTCAGCCTAGCTTACGTGTCTGGCTCCAAGCTTTTTGCAAGACTTGTCGTGCCTTCCACGTAAATGTTTCAATAAAATGTCAAGGCAACAGAGAGGCCATTATTATTATTTCACCTCTAGATCTATAGCAGGGCATGAGAGCATTTGAACATGAAAATAGACCTAAGAAAAATATACATTAACGCTCATGTGATAATTTAAACCGTATGCTTCATGTTTTACATATATGATTGATGCTAACCCAAAGCAAAGTTCCGTTTAAAACAGTCACAGCTGTCAATGAGCCCTCATTTCACATTTGCATGTTTTAAAGAATTCCAGGGCAGTGAAATATGGAACTCATTGTCTTGTAACCATTTTCTCTTGTGATCCCATAATGCTGCTTAGCTTTTGAAATAACCCACAAGAGTGAGTGTGCCTTGGGATGACTCACCCTGGCCTTCAGGCTTGCATTCAACTGGTTGTTTTTCGTTGGAGATATTTCTGAGTCACAATGGAATTACATGAATTGTATCTGGGGAAGCCTCCTGGGACCACGAGAAAGTCAAAGCCCAAGACTGATCATTATCTCCAGAGCGGAGAGGAGGAAAGACCGTTACGAATCCGCGATGAGCTGATACTCTTGATGGATCCCTCATTTAACCAGAGACAGACGGCTTCACTCGAGTCAGTTCAGGCTCAGGGGCACCATCCACGCGAGACGCTGGGGGCCTCGCAGATCCTGGGGGCCTTGCGGATCCTGGGACAGCTGAGGGCTTCTGGCTTCGCACGGCCTCGGAGCCGCAGGGACGCAGAGGGCCGTGTCCCCGGGCACAGGACCCAGGCACAGAGGGGACCCGGACACGCATGTCCCCAGGGACGCACGGCTCCTGGATTGACCAGAGATACGTGCCTCTCTGATCGTCTCCTTGGAAACCGGGCCAAACCCAGCTGGGAAAAGTCGTGCCTGTTTTTGCTTCTGTGCCCAGAATTCTGCCAGCTGAGCTCTGATGTGGCTTCCTAACCTTGCACAGTGGTGAAACAAGAAAGGACCTACCAAGTTCCTCAGCTGAAATGAAATAATACACAGAGGGAGGGAACCGGAGTTTCATTAGGAAACACTTTTGCGTTTTGCTGGGAAATATGAATAATTCACAGTGGTTGAAAGACGAATGAGAGACTAGAAGCTGCAGGGGCAACGGTTGGGGTTCAGATGTGTGTGAAGGAAACTGAGCGAGAAGCCCGTGGAGGTCGTGGCTGAGCAGAGAGTCCTTCCCTTGAGGACGGTTTTCTGATGCAAACACACAAACCTCTGTCGTCCTGAACTGCTCTGTTGTAGTGACAGGACAGGCACCTGAGCACAAAGCGGGATGGGATGATGGGCAGGCCACCTCCCATCCTCGTACTCAGCTTGGGCCAGGACTCGCGGGATGCTTGTCCTCCACGCGGTGCTGGCTGAGGTGTGGCCTCATCCACAGCGGACGCGGGCAGGGCCTAGGGGCCTCAGGGTGAGTGAGACCGAAAAACTGAGACAGATCCAGGCAAAGGAAAGAAAGGAGACAGTGCGTCCCCTCCCAGGAGGGCCCAGGCCGGGGTCTCCAGTAAAAGACACCACGCTGGGGTCTGCTTGAACAAGCAGGGTCCTGAGGAGATTTCCAAGGAGAACACAGCCTCTGCATCTGTGGGAAGCCGGGAAACCAGGGGAGACAAGAGAGACTCACACACCCAGAGGTGAGACCCTGCAGGAGAGCGGGTGCTCGGCCGGCGTCTCTCACCTGTTTCTGCCTCGGTTTCCCCTATTTCTCGACTCCACAGCATCCCAAGGCTTCTTGCATCCTCTCGCTTCTTCTGGGCCGTCCCCTCCTCTCTTCCTCTGCAGTCTGCCCTGCCTCCTTCCTTCTTCCTTCCTTGGTTTATTTCCTATTTGGGAAACTAAGATTTTCCCAGGACCACAGGCCGTTGGCACTGCCGGGAGGGCGGACACTGCTCCAGCTTTTCCCGAGTTGGTCAAACCCCGTCTGGCGCACGTCCAGCAGCCGCGAGCCCCCCGTGGACCTTTGGGGCAGCTGTGAAACTGGGTCTCCTGGGAATGGCCCTGCAGTTCAGGTGACCACATGGAGGTGGTGGCCTGGGGCAGCTGAGTCCTGATAAGCAGGGCACATCCGCAGTACCCCCAGCTCCGAGTAAGCCCTCCCTGTGTGAGTTTGTGGACGCCACAGTCCCTGAGTTCATTGGTCCCCTGAGGCCTCAAAGGCTTTTCACTGCAAGTTTATTGTGAGCATTTGGACAATGTATAATCTAAGAGTGAAAAATAGTGAGCCAGCTGCAGGTATAATTCACAGTAGCTGTTTTTAATGGAGTAGTTAGTCGGTGCCCGTTGTTTCACTAAATGCTGTATATATATCACATCCCACTGAATCACCCAGAACCCCCCCGATCTTGGCTCAGTTTCCAGATGCAGAAACTGAAGCTCAGACTCAGAACAGTGTGATTCCAGAAAAGGACGGAGCCTCTCAGGCTTCAGTGTCTGAGCTTTGGTGTTGACTCTGAAGGAAGGCAGGGATCCGACTGGGCAGAAGAAAGAAGATTCGGGAAAAATTATCAACACAGATGATATCTTGCTCTTGGAGTTCCCGAGACTCTGAGGTATCAGGCGTCTCAAGCACAGTAGGTTGTTGGTAATATGGCCGTTCAATTCCAATAAGGCTCCAGTAGAAAGGACCTCTAATGGGATGTCTTTGACAAAAATGAGTTATGCAGGAACTTCTGCTTTTAAGAAATAATTATTTTTTTTTAACTACGACAGACCAAAGACTTCTGGGAGCCACCAAAATAAGTTAAAATGAACACTTGGCTATTTCCTTCATCATCACTAGGTTTACAAAATAAATAAATAAAATTACTCTATCAGCCAAACATTCAAAAGATCTATTGTTATAGGAAATGGAATTTAAAAATATATTTTGGAATTAGGTTTTGCTTAAACCCTTAGTATATAAAACATACAAAGAGAAATTCACCTCTGCAGTGGTTCAGATCGCCTCATCCTTCTGGAATCTGCTATTGACTTGCAAATACACGTTGGTGTCTCCTTTAGCTTTTCATATTGAACTTCACCTATCCTGCACGTGTACATCATGGGGTCCAGGAGCTGGCCTTTAATGTAAATGGTTTGTCCCTGTGGAGGGCAAGAGTCGAGGTAGGTTAGTTGAGGTGGGTCTTGAATCCTTAGGACTGTGTGACAGGCAGTGGGTGGGGTTTGATGCAGGCGCCGGTTCTGCTCACACACTTGACCTCGCGTAGTTTGCCGTCCATCCTTCTCCAGTCCACTCCCCCCTCCAGGATTCCCCGCTGGCCCTCTCATCCGTCATTGTCACTACATGCAAACCCCACTCACCTGCCTGCTTCAGTTTATATCTGCTTTCTCTGCAAAAGTTCACCCCAGGGTTTCACCTGACCCTCCCAAGTTTACTTATGTTTCTCACTTATTGGTGAGTTGACATACAAACAGTCCATTTAGAGAACCTGTCATGGACTGCATGTTTGTGCCTCCCCCCGCAATTTCCTATGTTGAAGCCCTAACCCCCAGTGTGAGAGGATCGGGAGGTCTCAGCTAACTGCAGGTAGTGTCAGACCTGAACTGAACTGTAGGACAGCCAGGTGGGTCCAGAGCACTGGAGCATTTGTTAGTGTCGGTAAAACACCACACGCTTGGTGTCAGAAGTGTTGTAAGTAATAACAGCACAGAACCAGATATGTATTTTCTATTTGTTTTGTGTTTTCCCATATCATCTATGATAATACAGGGATGCACGAAAAAGAACAGGCCCGAGTGGAGAAGAAGAATAGACAAGTGTTAAAAATGGGGTGTAGGTGATCAGACTGCCCCAGACAGCTGCAGAAATAGAGACACCTGTGGGTAAGTTGTGGGGTGGGGGTGGGTGGGTATGGATTTTCTTTGTAAGGACAAAGAGATGCTCATCTCAGGATGAGAGAACCAAGTGGACAAGGACGTAGCATTGTGTGATAAGGATGATTTTTCATGGTAATGTTTGGGCTGCACAAGGCACTGTGCTCACCCATTCAACCAGTCAAGCAAGTGAACAGGTCCCAGACACCCCAAAACATTCACCGAGTGCCCTCCACACGCCAGCCTCTGCGTTTGGAGCTGGAAACTCATGAGCGAGATGGGGGGAAGCTCTGCCCTCCTTGGCTTCTGCGCTGGCGTTGGAAGAGGACAAAAGGAATAAACACACGAGTTGGCACATGTACGCCCCATCCGGAAGAGGGTGCGGCTCCAGGGCCCACGATGCTGGGAATGGGAGGTCACCGGATCAAGGGGTTAAAAACATCAGCTCCTGGAGGAGATGGCCATTCACAACACCTGATGCCTCTGAAGGACCGAGGTGACTCCAGGGGGATGATGTGAACGGCAGGAGAAGTGGCCACAGGGAAGTCCCCACCCAGAGTCAGTGTGACAGCTGGACCGGAGTGGCTTCACCCAGGATGGGAGTCTCTGCATGGAGTGTTTGGGTTTGGATTCGAAGCCGCAGGACCTTCTGGCAGAGTGTGTGGGGGCTTGTTTCTCAGGCCTGGTCTGAGGAGGTGTGGACTGTGCTCAGGGCTGGTGGAAATGAAGCTCACAGACAAAGGCAGGCCAGTACCGGGCCTCACAAACAGAGCCGACCCCGAGAAAGTGGTGTTTCCTGGGTTCCATTCTGATTCTCCCATGGAGGCCCAGGGAGAGAGAAAGGGACACCCACAGGGGCTGGGAGGGCAGAAAGCACCCCGGCCACCAGCTGGGGCCTCAGGCCAGAGAGACCCACCGGACACACTGCCCTCCTCACCCCGTCCCCCGGTCCTGCCGGAGCGTGACTGACAGCATCCCCACCTCTGAGTCGAGAGCTCTGTTCACAGGGACTTGCCCAGGACAGGACTTGTGGAGGAGAAGAGGGACAAAGGATCAAGAGAGGCTCTTCTCAGCTGGGAGACCTGAGAGCACAATGAGAAGAGGGCCCACCTGAGAGGAGGAAGCCAGGTGACAGGTGTGGAGGAAGGGACGGCCCGGAGCAGGTGAGGGCGTGGCCCGCCAGGGGGAGGAAGGAGCCAGCCCACCCCACAGAGCGAGGAGAAGGCCGTCAGCCCGGAGATCTGAGGGCTGGAGGAGAGGAAGTCTCCTAGCCACAGCCTTGAAGGGAAGAGGTGTCCTGCCCGTGGTGCACAGGGAGCGCTGGGGGTGGGGAAGGTGGACTCAGAAAAAGGTGTAAAATCATCCTGGAGGAGACGCGATGCAGAGCTGAGTCAGAACAGTCCAGTGTCATCAGAGGGTGATGCTAAGCGGAGCGATCTTCTCCAGCCATGCCTCGCTGCCTGGGCATTGGGCGCAGGTAAAGCACATCTGAGTGTGCTCAGCATTGGGGCTCTGCCTGGCAGGTTCACAGAGGACGCTGCAAAGGTTGAGGTCATTTGCAAAGGGGCGGTTCTAAGGACAAGCCAGAGACCCTGCCCTGAGCAGAGAGGAAAGCGAAGGTCCAAGTGGGGACAAACCGAATGAGTCTGGACAGGCTGGGCAGGATTTGTTCATGGGATTGGAAGGTTATTTCCAGAGTTCCATCGATTTGGAAGGAGCAGAAGCTGTGGGAGTGGACACGTGGATTTAGGGATGTGGAAGCGAGCCATCTGTAGGCACAGCAGGTCTACGGAGGAGCAGGAGCAGAAACGCTCGCAGCCGAAAATAACCAATGAGAAGACAGGCGTGGAGGGAACTGGCTGGAGGGGAGATGGAGGGCCCAAGGCTAAAATGGTCAAGGAAGGCAAGGGGTGACCAGGAAGAGGCTGGCATCCACCGGGGGATGCGGAGGGGGGGCCAGATGGTAGAATCCTCAGGGCTTCCCTACAAAGGGGGTTGGGCAGAAAGCTGTGGACATGTAGAGAAGGACACTGGCCTTCCATGGGAAAGCGTCATCTGTAAGACCGTGGGACGGACATTAATGTTCTCCTTCTCCAGGGAGGACACTGAAATTCAGAGAGGCTAGAAATTCTGCCCAAGATCACAAACTACTAGAGCAAATGCAGGTTAAACAGCCCCCTCCCAAGCCAACGGTCCGCCTGCAGGAAGGGGTCAGACTTCCACTGCCTTCTTTTAGAAAAGGGCATTATTCACTCAGTAGCACTTGACACATATGAACAGAGTCTCCTGTGCCATCTGGCAATACTAGAAATGCTTCAAAGAAGAAAATATTATGACTGATGAGAGAAAGGCAGGCCGGGGCACACCCAGCACTGGGGTGCTCCCAGGAGCCCTGGGAGCGGCCCTGGGATCCAAAACCAGGAGAGGTGCCCCGAGGCCATATGACTGGGGTCCACCTCGCTCTCAGCATGTGTGGATCTGTCTCAGAAGAGAAAGTGTCCAAACCGAACACATTTTAATTGATTGAAAACGCATCCAATTTATAATCAAATAAGGGCCCTTTGGGCCCACTGCCCTAGGATAGCCATCTATGGGGCTTTTCAGCACCCTAGAGGTAACCAGCTGGGATTGGTGAAAGGTCTCCTTTCCAAGTTTTATTCACATGAATGATTTTCTTTTTAATAGTCAATGTGCGTTTCATCAACAAGATGGAATACAGCCTCCAAGCCTCACTCTCCAAAGAGGAAACTCTGGAAATTTTGTATGTTTAGCATTTAACAAAAAGATAAGTTGTTGTACATTTTTTTCAGGCATGAAATACTAAATAACATGAAAAATAGCAAGCCCACTGCAAATGTATTAAATAGCATTTTTGTGCCTCAGGAAGAATATGAAAAATAGAAAAATCAAAAGAAAACAATTGCTGTTAACTAAGAGAAGGTAATGTGAGGAAGAAGATAAGTGAAGATAATGGAAACAAACTTATTGAGAAGAAAATATTAATTTAATCATGAAGCAGGTCTTGATTTGATGTGAACTGCGACCTACAGACAATTCTTTGCTGAATCAGTGGGCATCGCGACCTGATTTAATGACCTAACTGATGTTATTACAAACATGATCTATGGTATCTAGAACTATATTCTTTAGTTGGCACATGGATTTTCAAACTTAAAAGGAGAAATAACAGATGGATGTATTCATCTCAAAATTTGCAGGTAAAGGAATTCTCGACAGCACTTAGGGAGCTACAGTGAATTACAACTCAGCTCCCCCAGTGCAAAAACAGCACGTTTTGGAATGAATGGTTTCAGGTATGGGGGAAAAGTGAAATTGTTCACATTTGGGTGACAAAATAGTCAAACTGACTGACCAATGTGGAGAACCGCCTCCGAGATCAGACTTTATGCCACAACCTGTGGAACCTGTGACAGAGATGGCTGGTCTGAGTTACGGAAGCTGGAGTTACAGCAACAAGCACTTCTCGCTGTGCTGGGGGTCCACCGATCTCTGAAAAGCTTCACCACCAAAGTTGCCAACTACTTCTGCTATTATTTTCCTTTCTCTTTCCTTTCTCTGTCTTGATAGAAGTAATGAATGACAGGATATAACTCATTTCTCAAGATTTCTTTGGATACACATATCTTCCAGGCAAATATATTAGGAAAAGTAAAAAGTAACAGTAACTAAAGCTAGAGAGAAAGGGATAAAATGGAAGACAGAATCTTACTATAAAATCTATTTATTATTTAAAATGTTCATGGCATAATGGGACCATTTTCATCCATCCAAAAAGTAGTTTTTGGCCTTTCATGTGATTACTACGTGCTGTGGGGAATAGAAATGTCTAAGTCAGAGGCTCTGCTTCAGGGACCTGACAACATACAAGTGCACATTTAGGGAGGATTCTATGACCCAGGTGCAGTGTTTCTGGTTTGTTCCAAACTGGGAAATGGTAAGTGCTGCGCGACCACCAGAAAGAGCAGCCTTTTGTTACAGGTTTGAACATCAGAATTGAGAGGTTCTGCTTTTATTTTATTCCTCTCTCCCAAGCCAGGGGAGGACTTGAATTTAAGGCTCAGCAAGTATAGAGTCAGTGTCAGAAAGTCTAGAAGTTGTCTGCAGAAACCTCTCAGGACCACCAACGAAACCAACATCCTAAACTTATTTCAAAACACATTTAAATTATTTACTTTATCTTACTTCTAGAAATATGTTTATTTTATTATAACAGAGCTCAGTTAATAAAATTGCTTACCAAATTAGAAAGACCATTTTCTTGGATGAAAAAGCAAAGAGTTTGACATAGTCTGAGTAATAAAACTTAGCTTCTCTGTTCTAATACTCATAGCATCATGAATATGTAAATTTAAACTGAAACATTCAAGGTGGTTCCCCCAGGCACACTTACAAGATCTTAGGAAGCGATAAAAAGGCACTTCTCCCCTGAACTACAGCAGCCACAGAAGACTGGAAACACAACACGCAGGCAGGCTGGTCAGGAGTATAAAAATCCATCTTTTATTAACAAAGAAGCCATCTATTGACTGAGCATAATTTCAGCTTTAACTGAAAGAAACCAAATGTTTGTTCTAAAGGTAAAATATTAATAACAAGGTGTATGAAACCTTTCCGCTATGAAACACACATGGACTGAGTTAACTGGTCAGCTTTATCAGAAAAGAGCAAGCGTTCAGATGTCCAGGGAACCTAGGCAGAAAGTAGGCATTTATTTCACATAAAATGTAGAAGACGGAGTAAACACCATGTGTCCTGAATGTACTGTTAAGTGTCAGAGAGTGGGCGTGGTTCATGGCAATGCCCCCTCCTGCTTCTTGGGCAGACAGCCCTCTGTCTCACCCTGTCCTGGGCAGCAAGTGTACAGTTAAAACTCTGAAGCTGGAGATGCAAAGAAGAGATGTCGGTGGCCAAGGAAATTCAGCAGACACCTGCTAAATGGGGCTCAGGACAAATAAAACCTAACATGGGCCATGTGCAGCTGGCCCCTTGTCTTGGCCCGAGGCCCTCCACCATGTCCGGTCCCTGATGAAGACACTTGCCCCTCCAGCCAGTGCCCGGGACAAGGCCTCGCTCTAAAGATGGCAGAACAAACCCAAGGGGCCTGGAAGGCCAAGGCCCGGGATGCTGGCTGCCTCCACCCTGAGCTGACTGATTTCTGTCTGTCTGCTTCCTGAGTGAGGAAAATGGCTCTTTTGCCACCATGACATGGCTTCCTATTTTCTATTTCTTATCAATGAAGTCAATTCCGCACGATAGAGGAGTCTGAATAAACTTCCATCCCTGCCATGTTTAAAGAGTCTCCTCCTTTAGGGAGAGACCTGCAGGCTTTATCCTGACGTGCAGGGTTCAGGGCTTTGGATTCAAGCTTTCCCGTCCTTTGGACTCTTTGAAGAGAAAGGTTCAGAACCATGTGATACAGAACTGTACTGACACACGTGTGACTCCACAGTGCCACTTGTGGAGTGCCTGTTTATACAGCAGGCTGTGTGTATGATCTATGCTGGCTGCACAGCCCTGAGAGGGAGGGGTGGAAACCTCTTTCTATGGGTGGGAGGCCCAGTTCCATCCGCTTCCCCACGTGACTCCTGCTTCCTCTCCGTCCAAGGCCGCATCACCCCTTCCTTCCTTCTGCACCACCACGCGTGGAGCTTTGCTGCCCCCAGGTTCAGGATGCACTTGTGTGCTTGACTGCAGCTGGGCACAATCTCCAATACTCAATAGCATCTAAGTCCACGAGTTACCAGGGCCTCCGGGTGGGCAGTGTGTGCTTCCCTGCCCATGACCTGCTCAGAGCCCCATGATGGTCCACAGATGTGAGCAGACTGGTTACAAGCTGAAGCTTGAAATGCGCTCATGCAGTTGGGCGCATCACCCTGTGCTTTAGCCACAACGACAGAGACACGCCCCAAAGGCCCACATGTCCAGGGCCAGGTGTGAGGCATGGGGGCAGGTCCAGCCAAGCCCAGACAACCCAGCCAACACACACAGGGTGACAAGAATAAACAAGGGTGGTTTTAGGCCATGGAGCTTTGGGGTGGCTTGTTCACAGCTTTATAGTAAATGAAGAATGAAGCTTTTTAGAATGAAGAAATATCAAAAATGTCTAAATATCTAATTAGTCAAAAATCTTTACAAATTTTGGCCCATGTAGTAGTATATGGTATTAGGGAGAAAATCATCACCACCATCACCACCATCACCATCACTCACCATCACCATCATCACCATCACCATCATCATCATCACCATCGCCATCACCACCATCACCATCATCATCATCACCACCATCACCATCACCATCATCACCATCATCATCACCATCACCATCATCCCCATCACCACCACTATCATCAGCATCGTCATCATTATCATCGTCATGATTACCGCCATTTCAACTACCACCATCACCATCACCACAGAGCACTGAGCTTCGTGCTGTCTACATTCTTACTTTCTCTCTGGAGTAGCTCTGTTGTTTATATGATTCGGGGCCCACTTGGCAGTTTCTGATTATGTCGGTCATTTCTGCACGTTGATTACAAAAGTTGACACCTTTCATCTCGATCACTTTAAAAAATTCTGGATGT
This sequence comes from Hyperoodon ampullatus, assembly GCF_949752795.1. Classification (NCBI taxonomy): domain Eukaryota; kingdom Metazoa; phylum Chordata; class Mammalia; order Artiodactyla; family Ziphiidae; genus Hyperoodon; species Hyperoodon ampullatus. The sequence goes on along the minus strand of NC_136925.1, from coordinate 88,326,177 downwards.
GACGGTCACGGGCATGATTTATGAGCTGGTCAGTGCACTTCTCAATAATCTCCCACTTGGAGAGTTTTGACAAGGATGCAGGAGAGCGTTTTTAAACAGGAGAAGGAGGCGAGGGGAGGTTCGGTGGGGAGGCAACTATCCCTAAAAACAGCTACACCAGGTACGTAAGGGAACGAACTTCTGTTTCGGCTTTGAAATCTTAATACTTCGCAGTAAGAGCCATCTGGTCCAGCCCCGGCGCACTGGCCCGCTGCCTCCACGGCTCCACCTCATCCCTACCTTCGTTCAGGCTCTCAGCCTCCGTGGGCTCCGTGTCCTCTCCCGCCTGCTCCAGAAGCAGTCCGACCTCTGCCTGCTCAAGGAGCGTTCCCTCTTAATTCCTTTCCAGCAACATCTTGACTGCACAATTGAAATGCTGAGGTTTTACAAAGATCACACTTTTCTGAGTAGAGAAAAAAATAGTGTGGGGCACAGGGAGATTTACAGGAAGGAATAGAGAGTCCTGGAGGAAGCAAGACCAGCTAAGAAGCTGCTGAAGTGACCACACCATGACTGACCACAGTTAACGCTGCTGTTTGGTGTATTTGAAAACTACTAAGAAAGTAGATCCTAAAAGTTGTCATCACCAGGAAAAAAACAACAACAACTTTTTTTTTGTATCTATGTGAGATGCTGGATGTTATCTAAACTTATTGTGACAACTATTTCACAGTATGTGGAAGTCAAATCATTATGCCGTGCACATTACCCTGACGCAGTGGCGTATGTCAGTTACATCTCAACAAAACTGAGAGAAGCAGCAGCTCCTGCAATGGTCCAGGTGAGATATAATGAGAGTCTAACCAAGGGTGGACACTGGGTCTGGGGACGGGCTGGGGACCAAGAGAAATGGCCTGACAGGGTCTCCGGTGGTGTGACTTGTGAACAGCATCAGCTTTAACCACAACAAGAACCTTTTCTGTCTCTTCCATGGTCCACAAAGCTTCCGGCTGGACGGGAAGTCCTCCCAGCCTCCGGTACCTGGTGAGTAGACGGCTGCTTCCCGTCACGAGGGCAAACACTGGCACCCTTTGTGCCAGGCCCTCACCCTTTACACACATGGGTACACGTATCCTTCACCCAGGGGTGCATGCCACTGTCGTCCCTGTGGATAGAGCAGGAGACGGAAGCCCCCAAAGGCTAAGTAACTTGTCCCAAGTCCCGTGGCCAGAGGGGCAGAACCGGGGTTCACTTCACTCCAGCCCAGGGTCCCCACCTTGCTTTCCAATGGTAAACATCCTCAGAATGAAGCAAGAGGCCAAGTACGGTTTTGATAGCATATTTTATTTTAATCTAAGAAAAATGATTAAATTCAAAGTTCAGAAATATAAAAGATCATCCAATAAATTTAGGATGCTAACTGTTTCTTAAACAATGGTGACACATACTGGAGCTGGTTTTGTGTTTCCAAAGTTTCCGTTTTGACTTTTGCACAGTTTAAATGAGACGCCACTTGAAACGTCTTCATGCAAATTCAAGATCGTTTGACAGAAGATGTGTTGGGGGGTCTGGGGCCGTGAAGATTTTTTTTCCCAAACCAAAAGCTAGAGCCGAGACAGCGTCACAGCGTGTCACCCCAGCTCCGGGGCTGTCCCCTAAATGCTTCATGGAGCCCATGGGCACCTTTGCGGAGGCCGGGGTCCAGCTCTGAGACGGGCAGCCGGCTGCCCCGAGGGCCCGCTCTGCTGCTCACAGGGGAGCATTCAGCTCCCCACCCGCCCCTCTCAAGTCCCATTTGGATGAATTTCCCATCGGCAAACCCTTGAGCCCTTGAGACCTCCAGGAAAGAAGAAGGGAAGGTGGGGGACCCACAGGCCTTTGTCTCCGGCTGCCAAGATCAAGACCCAGGCACAGCTTCGCCTGGCTGTGCCTTCTTTAAGGGGACTGTTCATAATTTGTTCAGGGGACAGTTTTACCTTCCAGGGGGCCCCTGGGTGGGCCACGGTCGGATGGGTAGGGGCAGGGTGTAAGAGAAAAAGCAGGCTGACAAGCGTGTTTAGCTGGCTTGGTCAGGTCATGATGAAATTTACTTTTCTGAACGATGGACCCCTTCATGCTGCCTCAGAAAGGCAGAAAGAATTCTCTAGCATTTACTGCATGAATAATCTGAGCCCAAGGCAAAACTCAAACAGAAGCTTGCAATGGAAAAAGCAGGCACATCAAAAAGAGTTTGAAAAACATTCTTTTCTACCAGGGCACTACCTGTAAAGATCGCTTTAGTGGTTGGGTAACTCATTGTGTGAGCTAGAACTTTGGAAGGAAAACCAACAAACTAACACAAAATCCCAAGAAACAAAAAGACCCATGCACTCACTAACTGCATGACGAAGATAGCAGTTGATTACAAACTTCTATGGCGCCATGAAGCTTCCAACATGGATTCAGCAATGCTGCCAGGGCAGTAGATTTCCAACGATGCCAACCTGGTGAGACTATTAGTAACGGCCCTGGTAAGGAGATACAGGCCTGGAGCCAGAGCGCCTTAGGCCAAGGCTTCTGCCAGGTTAACATGCGTAGGAGGAAGAAATTAAGCTTAAATCCACTCAAAATACATCTCCACCAACTACAGATTTTGAAGGTCAAAGAAGGACACATACATTGTATGTGATTACTTTTCTGAAGCCAGCCTTTCCATTTTCACAGATTAAAGCCATCTGTTTAAATATCTCATTTCTACAAAGTGAATTTACAGTTAAAGTACAAAGTGCAATACTATGTGTTTGTTTTGGTTTTTTTAATTGCTTTTTGGTGAGGGAGTCGACCACGTGTCTAGGACCCGCCGTGGATGTGTCAGTCGTTTATCCTTGCTTCCTTGGCTGAAAAAAAAGACAAAAAAGAGATGTATTTAGACATTTGCATCACTCATCTCTGAAGACGAAGACTTGTCTTTTAGGAATAAAATAAACCCAGCTGGTAACAACAAGGAAAAAAAGCAATATTTTTAAATAGATGTGAAAAGAAAGAGTGCTTTATTTGGGGTGTAAGAATTTTAAAAAATAATAAAAACATTGTGGACACTTCTCAACTTCTAGCACTTTCCTCCCACTCAATGATCAGAAATATCAGGAAAAAGATATCAGTGGAGAAAGCATTTATTTCAAGGATTGTAAGTGTGTTCAATATATTAAACATTGCACAGAATCTCCAATCACCATGGATTTATCATATAAAAATACTTTTAATACTAATTGATGCTTCAAATTTGATAAAGGCATGTTTTCTTTTAACATTTTTCTTTTCATCCTTTCCATTCATTATTTGGCCTCTCTATGAAATACAACTTGAAAAGTTTTGTTTACTAAATTACTGGAATTCTGCACTGTGCCAATTAAAAATAATATAGAATGAAAAGGAGAAGCAAAGTACAATCTTCCAGGTTTATTTCTCCACGTAGACCCATTCCGACCAGTACAAGTTGGTCTATTTAAAATAATTACACTTGAACATTCAGGAGGCTTCTGTGTTGGCTTTTATTCCCCAGATAAATATATGAACAGGGGACAAGAAGAGAGACTATATCTCCTGCATTAAGTGAATAAGAAGTCTTGTTTTAATTAGCTGAGGATAAAGATAAGCCATCAATGTATTTTACCAGCAACTAAAGCTGGCCAGATTTTCTGGAGGAGGGGTGGCACTAACGTTTTAAGCTATGTCAGCAGTGGCTGATGGCAGTGTTCTGATCACTGCTGAACTGTGATAGAAACTGGAGAAGATACCAAGAAAGACAGCTCATATAAGCTTCATGCATCCTACTGGCTGTCCTTCATTTCATAGTTCTTGTGTTTGGTTATTCATATAGTGAAAGATTTTGGTGGTTGGGACTCTGATTCTTCAAAGAAATCTGTAGGGTCTTCAATCACTTTATGACGTGCCAGCCACTGCAGAACCTCATCCCAGGATCACAGTTTGCAGTGATAAACACCATAAAAAGAGCTGGGGAAACCGCTCTGGATTCCTTTTCGGGGAAAACCTGAGTGAGTCTTGTGTTTGGAACAGAGCTTATTTCAGGCTGAGGCAGCTCCCATGTGCCCGTCATTGGCGTTATCTTAGGAAAACAACCGTTTGGAAGTCTTCAGAGCTCGGGCCAGGTCATTGCTTTCAGACCAGCCCTGTTCTAAAGCACAAGTGATTTGCAGTGGGATTTTAAAAGTTGAAACCATAAAGAGTTGTGAAACAAAGAAGACCGACCGTATCACACATCTTTCCTAATGAAATGGTTTTAAATTGCATCCAAGGTGCGCGTGGGAGGTCTCCACTTCAAGCCCACCACAAATACGGGGGCCTGCCTTAGGGACCAGAGACCTGGAATCAAGCAGGTGAAGACAAAATACATAACAAATTGACAAGTGGTCTTAAGAAAGGAGGATGTGGCCCTGGCTTTGAGAGAGGGAGAAATGAATCGCTCGTGTTCATCTTCTGGAAAGTATTCTGACTTTGCAGAGCCTGTGGCCTGGGATGCTGGGGAGAGACACCACAGTTATCTCCTTTAATTGCACAGGCAGAAATACAGATTCAGAAGCACAGAAGTATGTTTATGAGCACACACGGCAGGAAGTGAAAAATCCCTTCTGGAGCTGCCACTTGTCTCACTCGGATCCCTAGATGAAAAAAGAAGACTCCCCGTCCCTGCAATCTCCTTAACCAAACGTAAGGAATAAATTACAAATCCACATCCTGGAGAACTATTTAAAAAGAAATATTTCCAAAAATAAGGGGACTCAGAAATTTTTCTAAAAATAATAAAATAATTGAAATTTCAAGTAGCAAGGAAATAATAGGGCAAAATGTTGATGCTGATGTTTCAGCAAGTTGGTAATTTCTGACAGAATTTTGCGTGGCTATTTGGGGCCTCACAGGGGTGTAGACACGGTAAGTTGCTCCTTTTCTTGGAAGGAACTTCACTTTACAAATTGACAGAACCTCAATTTTTATTGCCTATAACTAAAGCAGTAAATTATTAAGGCTACAATGTAGACATACTCACCTGCCTATTAGAAGTGCTTTCAGCATTACCTCTAGGGGCTAACAGGGGAAAAAAAAGAAAGATTAAAAACCAAATATTCTTTATTTAGTAAAAGGTTAAATAGAATGTTTCAGGAAGAAATCCATATCACTGTAGGAAAGTGTCGTCCGCTGGCAGACTTGTTTACATGAGAAAATATGCATCTACACATACACTGAGCATAGATTATAAATAGTGGATCATAAAAGTCACGATGTAAACAATTCCCAACAATACAAATGCTCTGGCCCAACTTTAGAAGACTGTTCCATTTTACCCAAAACTCCAAAGGCGTGTCCACTAGCCGTGGAGACCTCCTTCCCCGAGTTTTCAAACTCTCCCAGGGAGAGAGGACCCAGGCAGCTGGAAGTCTAGGAACCAGCACCAGGTCTTTGAAATCTTTTGGTTTTATAGTTAAATCACGAGAATCATTTAACTTGTTTGGCTCAAACTAACTGTTCCCAAATCCTGCTTGGTTCCGTCTGTGCCTCCTTCAAGACTGGGACCTGGGACATGACCTGTGGAGGCACTTTTCCTGCCCCAAATCTCCACCTGAAATTCCAGCCCTCCCCCTCCCCTCCCCCATCACTGCCTTAGCTAGCATCACCCATCACACAGTGGATTTTTCCTATTTATCTCATTTCTTGCATCCACACTAAAATATAAGCTCTAGAAGGATGTGAACTTTTGTCTGTTTTATTTACTGTGATTTTGCCAATGTTTAGAGCAGGGAACACCTGTAAATATCTTTCGAATGAATCAGTAGACGGAGGGCAGCATCCCTCATCTCAGTTGCCTTAATTGTTGACGTCTATCCTTTCAATTAAAAAAATAAAGAGCAAAATTATTCTGTGTTCAAACTTCTTCTCTTGCTATATTCAAGCAAACAGAAATAGAGCATGAAAATTTGAAACACAAACATATTAAGTAAATTGCAAAAATATTAAATAAATGGTAGCTAAATGGACTATCTCTTTCCATTGTAGTTTGAATGATCCAAGGATCGGGATAATTTCTGTTGCCACTCTCCACTTTGCTTTGCCTGAAATGACTACTTTACAGAGAAAGTAGGCTTTCGGCGCCATTGGTTCAAATTTAAAGAATTTTAAACTGATACTTTGAATCTAATCTAAACCAATTGCACTATCAACAATTGCCAGATTTTTCTTGGTTTCTTTTATGGCAAATATCAGTCTACTGGTCATTGGAGGTAGCTACAGATTCAAGTTAGGTTACAGCATGAAAAGTTAACATTTTTTGGTGTTTAGAACTTTGCTATGTAGATGAAGAGAATATAAATTTCATTAATGACACTGGATGGAATATTCCACTCAAGAAGGAGTACGGAAAAGCTCCATTTAAATTACATGAAGGTCAGAAAAATAATAAACTGTTAATTAATTTGAATGAAACAGAATGTACATCATCAAAGTAAATATGAAGCCATGCCACATCAATAAAAATACTTTTCGGTGAGAAAATGAGTGTGTATTTCCCAGCTCCTACCACAGAGCTCAGCGATGGATGTGTGTGTGTGGCGGGAAGGGTGGCTTCATCGGTATCGAATGATAGTGATTGTTTCCAGGTGACACAGCGAATGGCAATTTGGCTGTAAGGCAATATCCCTGAGAGAATGTAGCTGGCATGGCAGTCTGGCTGAAAAAGATAATTTGGTCAAAAATGAATATTTCCTAATTGCTGATTTTCTGCACAATGGTCATTTTGGAGAATCATGAGGGCATGGTATCATCTTTTGTGAACTTTTTTTCTGAATTCTTCAGAAGTTCTTTTTTCTAGGCTCTATCAATTCTCAATAGTTTTCAGGGTTTTTTTTTCATTTTTGCATTTTTTGTAATGGTGAAAATTCAGATCAAGTTCCCAATAATATGTCTTAGTTGCAAAAATTTAAATGCAAAATCTTGTGTACTTGCTTAAAATAAGTGTGATTAATGAAGTATGTATATTATGACACCATTTTGTAGTGAAAATCATAGTATATAAGTACATAAGTATATGTGCATAGAAATATTTTTTGGAAAGCTATAGATCTGGTCTGATTTTGTCTCAGAATAAAAGGTCATGTGTTATTTATGTTCTTTATTTAATTTCTCATATTTTTTGGAATAAAAAAATGTATTGTTAACTAGTGAGCAAAAATAAAGAAAACAAAAGAAACTGGTAACCACTTGGATATTTAGACTGTCCCAACTAACCTCTTCCGGAATATTTAGGTTTTTCTGACTTTTCACTATTTCAAATTACACAGGGTAGGAAAAAATAAATGATAATAAACTTGAAAATAAATAAGAGTTGAAAAACTCTTAGAGAAATTCTGCAAGATAAAAAAAAAAGGGTTGCAAGATCAGCTAATAATGTATCCAAATCCCCAATGCTCATTTTTGACCAAATTGCCACTTTGACCAAATTTAGCTTATCTGGGGGAAGAGAGGGGATTATACATGCTATCTTCCTGGTTACTAATGAGACAATAAAATTCAGACACATCGGTTTCGTCAGAGGCACATAAAGAAGATAACTCAAGTTTCTGCAGTAATTTAAACATTTCTAATAAATGATGATGACATCAAGGTGTTTACTCTGTTATTCGCTCCCCTGAGAGCAGGGTTACACACCCACCCTCTCCATGTCCCCTTGTAGGGCTGTGCGGAGACCCTGGACCCCTCTCGGCAAGAGGACGTGGCCTGCACCCCTTCTGTGCATCTGCTCTGCCTGCGAACCTGTTCTCTGTTCCCCTTGTGTGTTCTGTCCTCTGTGCGAACACAGCCCCGGCCCCAAGGAGAGGTGTGGAGATGCTCCTGCTCCGCCCCCCACCCAGGGACAGAGGGCAGCATCCTGCAGCCTGAGAGCAGCCGGGGCTGGGGGAGTGCACTTCCTCTGTGGGCACCATCTTCTCCACAGCACTGGCTCCTGATCTGTTGGACTGGACACACCTCAAGTTTTCCATTATTTAACCAGGTTATAAAACAATAGGGCATGTGATCGGCTAAGGCCCTTGAGCCAACTCAGAGGTCCAACGCTGGTGCAGACAGGGAGGTGGGGTTTGAGACAGTTTTGTTTACAACCAAGGGTAGGTGTCCAGGATCGTGACCCTGAAGGTGCTGGATTCACGTCAGCTTCCTGAGGCCTCAGCGTGCAGGGTGAGAGCTGACGTGGTGTCCCCAGAGCAGAGCAAGACCGACCGACCTTCCGCGTTTCCAGGAAGACCAGCTTCCGATCCCATTTCTCCCGTGAGGGCACCCTTGGCTGGCAGACGCCTGACCAGGAGCCCCTTCTCACGGTCCCTGGGCTCTCCGACGAGGCTGTCCTCAGGTGTCACGCAGTTACCCCTTATGCCTCGGGCTCTGACCGGGCAGTGTGGAGGCTTTGCATCGGAGATGCTCCAGGGGAGGCACCAGTGTCCCAGTGTTTGGCACAAGGGCTGGGCCGTCCTGTGCATCCTTTTGGCCGCCGGGCTGGCACTCAGGTGCCCGGCCCAGTGACGCTTTCCCAAGTCCTTGAGCTGGGAGCTGCCTCCTCAGGGCCCGGGCAGCAGCCTGCTCACACCCACGCCTCACGTGTGGGCCGTTCTAGGGCTTTTCTATCTTCCCTACAAACTGGGGAGCTTCTGAGACTGAGCTCCCACCTCCGCCCCATGATTCACGGCAGATCCTCGACGTCTGTGTTGAACGAATGAATGACTAAGGAACTGAGCACTTCGTTAGCCACAAAGTCAGAAGTCCTGTACCTGACTGAGGGGTGGGATGTTCACACCCTCCTCAGCACCATCTGTACCTTTGCAGAAGCTCAGGACTCACCCGGGAGCGCAGTGGTTCCTAATGCCCCGGAACCCGCGGGCTCAACACAGGCTACGTGGCACCAATTCACACCAAGCGCTGGTGTTTAAACAACACACCCACTCATGGTTAACGTTCTGGAAATGACCCATCCACACTGTGGACTGAGCCACGAAGAGCGGGGGCGGGTGGAGAGCGTGGCCTTCTCTGCAGAACCAAAGGGCTGGGTCAGGCGGCGGTATCCAGGAGAGTGATTTCTCCGCTGCTCAGAATTCATCTTGAAACTCTTGGCGGGGTCCCGTTCCATCTCAAAATGCCTCACACTCGCCGCCACTCTGAGGCCAATTATGCTCCTGGCAAAGCCGCCCTGCACTGGGCCTCCCCCCCACCACCGCCCACTCTCCCTGCCAAGCATCTCCATTGGCTGACTTCCTTTGTATTTAGGAATCGTGCAGAAAGGACCGTGACCCTGGTGAGGGACATCCCTCAGGCACGCGGACGAGGCTCGGGTTTGGGTGCTCATCCAGAGGGGGGTCCTTGCAAACAATGGATTGGCCTGGGCCCTTCAGAAAGGGGTGATGATTACAGATTAAAAGGGCAGATTCTACACACTGTTGAGCCTGCACTTAATTTGCTCATTGAAACCACAAAACTGGACTCTTTCAGAAGTTCAAGGCTGGCTTCTGGAACAGAGGAAGGGCCACGGCGGCCCCAAGCCAACCTGGCAACAGCTGAAACAAGTCATCGGGTCAGAGTTCATCCCCCTCCCCGGCAATCACCAGAGCCCCAGGGCGGGGGGAGCTACAGTCCCCCGGCCTCCAGCTAGCCGGCCACTGGGTCCCCCTTGGCTCCCATGGTGATCCCCTGGGCCTCTGAGACGCCTGGCTGCCAGGATTTCTGCCTAAAACTGCAATAGGTTACTTGTCTCTTGGGACCCTATGGGGGACCAGAATCAAAAAAAAAGCATAGGATGAGTGAGAACGTCTGTCCAGATCCAAGAATCACAGGCAGTGTCAGACAGCAGCAGTGACCCTAAGCCCCAACAAAGGACAGCAAGGGTGGGGGCGACTGCCTGGACTGGAAACGTCCAAGGCGCCCCCGGGGGCTGCAGGGCAGGCCTGCGCAGGGTTGAGGAAACCTGACAGAAGCTGCAGCCCAGCAGGCGCCAGTTTCCTGCGGGTGGACCTGTGCGCTTGGGCCGCTGTTCAGGGTGGACCCGTCTCACGCCTCGGGTGGCTGTAGGGCTTGAAAGCCGCACGGCGCTCTTGGGTTTCTCATCTGCAAGTGAGAATGAGGGCAGCCTCACCCCCATCCCCGGCCTGGTTGGGAGAAAAAGAGCCACGGGGGCCATGAAGTAGGATGGTGATGGGGGCCGGTCACCCCCTGACCCGCTCAGCCCCTCCCCCCGCCTGCAGACACACAGCAGCACGGCAAATGCTGCACACAATGTCTCCACGACCAGAGTCTTCTGAGTCTGATCCCCATCAGAGGGCAGCAAGGACCCACATCATGCCAGGAAATGTCATCATCACCCCACAAGGTCAGCAAAGTGGGTGGCCGTGTATTTTTACCACTGTTTGCAGTCTGGACATGTTCGGGGCAACATGAAGTGCACTTAGCTTCCGAGACCCCATAGAGAGGTCTTCAAAATAAAACTCAACTCTTCCAGGAGTAACTTCTCACAGGAAAATCAGCAAGAGTCCTTTCACAATTACAGGGATCTAGCCTGGAACCAAGTTCGGCTGAATCATGCGGAATGACTATTATGACGAGTGCTCGGGACACAGAAACTGATAAGACAGATGCAGTCCTTTCCCGAAGCCCACAATCGAGGTCAGCGGCCAGGACTTCCACGTCCCAGCTGAGCTGCAACTACGAGGAAGCGTAAAGACCACCATCTACGGATGCTCCGGAATCTACTCTCAAACTTGTTTCATGTTTCAAATATGCTACAAGTTTGGTAACAGAATAACAGAATCATAAAGTAACAGAGATGGGAGAGGTCTCTGCAAACTATCAAGTCTGCACAAGGCCCCTGGGCTGCTGACAGCGTCTGGGTTCCGGGAAAAGACACACACATCTGGTAACGCAGCTGAAACACTGTTTCAACCATTGAAATAACTGGCTTGGAAACAGGAATTATTGAACTGCTAATGAACCGGGCTGAATGCTTGGTCGGGGTCATGCGTGGAGTTCCCGAGTTACTCCCAAGGGTGCCCAGTTTGCTGTTCAGCATCCAAAGGCGCCCCTGGAGAAGGGCACCCCCTACCCCGTGCCCCCCGGATGGAACAGTGAGACTTGTCCCCAGACACCACTCAGCTCCCACCTTTCCCACCCGGCTTCCCCTTGACCACTTACGACGGTCTGTGAGCGCTTCCACGGACGGGTGACCTACAGTCATATGGCACATCAGACTTCCCTCCACCTTCAGACTGCAAGGACAGTCTCCACATCTTAAGACTAGAGTGGACAGGCGTGGGAGCAAAATAAGGAGAAAGGCTCTTACTGTGCCGTTTCCTCGTGTTAGCTTCGCCTTCTTCTCTGGTCACGCCCAGGCAGCCCATCAACTCTTGCAGGGAAATGGACTTGTCGTTATTCACATCACAGTATTCAACAAACTTCTTCACGCACTTTTTGGGTTTGGACTTCTTCCGAAGGAATCTCTTGAAGGGCTTGATTTCCTTTTTGCCGATGTCCCCACTGGAGTTTTTATCCAGAAGTTTGAAATACCAGTGGACCACTCTCTCCTCCAGCGTGTGGCTGGGGTCAGGTTCCGAGAGCCTGGAAGACACACAGGTGGTCAGGGGCCCCCGGCAGCCTGGCTGCCTCCCCACCCCGGCCCTGGTCCCTCCAGCAAGGGCCCCTGTGCTCTGAGTTTCCTGGAAGGAGGACCTAAGTCTGCGTGGCTTTGCCATTCGATATAATGATTTTTAAAAATAACTTAGAAATAGAAATTTGGCAAAACATTTTCAAGTTGGTTTCAAAATGGCAAATGGCACAGTGAACTGGTGCAGGCCAATCACGCGCTGGGCGTTGGCAAGTCGTGAGGACAAAGCCCCGTGGGGTGGCCCATCGGCTCGCACATCGCACACCTGCTCAACCTGGGACCCAGAGGCCCTCTGCGCCTTTAACTGTGACTCGTGGGCAGGTTGTTTACGCCACGGGTAAACTAAAAGGTGCAAAACAACATATATCTTAAAGTGGCAACCAGACATCTTTCCCTGGATTAAAAAAAAAAAAAAGGTTGATACTTTAAGATATAGGTAAAAAACTCTTCCAGAAGGCCTGGCCTTGAGGCTGACCTTGGAGACCATCCCGGGTGTCACACTGGGCCTCTCACCAAGCGGGAGGGGCGGCAGGCGCTCACATAACCCCTGGTCCTTCCTTCCTTGTCTGGCTGTTGGTCTCTGTGTTTCCGTGGGTGTAAAGAGTGAGTCAGACACCAAAGTTCCCAGGTATTCGGGCTTTCTGATGCTAGTAGTTATTTCCCAAACTTTCAGAGGACCTTCTAGGATGGAAATTCATTTACTGCTTTCAGTTTTAGTTTTATAGAGAAGATCTATCTTTCCAAGAATATAAGAGGTCAATTTGAAAATTGGGTGCTTTTTTTGCTTCATCATTTAATTTACTACTGGATTCATTAGCACTGCCTTTTTTTCTTCTGCAATCTTACTCTTAAACAGAGACAGAGAGAGGTGGGCTTTGAGTTGAAGAAGACCAGGAAGCTTTAGATCATCTAGAAAAGATGAAATAATCAAGGTTTGGGGCAGGCAGGGAAGAAGGCCAGTGCGCTAAGGAAATAAAGACAGTGAGATTCCCAATCAGAAAATGTGCTTTAAAATAGAGAGATGAGTTATTACTAATTAACAGGGGAGATCCAACGCTTGAAACACTATATCCATTAAACACTGCAAACTACCCTCCTAGGGCCGTCACCCACAGAGACGAACAGCTTCGGGGAATTAACAGTCTCTCCGGAAGCAAAGCTCAAAGCCTCAGCCCCAGAAGTGCAGAATTTCCACCAGGCACACAGAGCAAGTTTCCAGAGTTTCAGAAGTCAGATTTTGAACATTTTGTTAATGTAATTAATGCCACTGAATTGCAGCCTTGAAAATGGTTGTGATGGTAAATTTTATGTCATATATATTTTACTGTAAAGAAATCCTATTTTGAGAATTTTAATTTGAATATTTTAATTCAAAGTATTTAAAATCCAGTCAATAGCTCTAAAATGCGATTCCAAAGCAGATAGCCTTCTGGACCAGGGTCCTCCCATCCCCTCCCCTCCCCCACCCCCGCCCCCACCCCTGCCTGATGGAACCTGGGAAAATCCCAAGGTCTGGGCCTTGTCCCTGACGGCAACATCCTCCCTGGGTTGATTGCATTACAAGAGAACCTGCTAAACAAATGTCCTCCAGACTAAGGAAGTGACCTCAGGTTTGGGGAGGGGACTTCTTTCCTGCAGGCCCTGCCTTGTCCGCTAAGCTGATCAGGCCTCGGATGCCAGGGTCTGGACTCTGCCCTCCAGCTTCTGAGAGTTCCCTGAATGCCGGGCTTCTTCCCAGCCTCCTGCTCTGCAGTCGAGTGCACGCACCTGCCCGGGGAGGAGGGGTCGGAGACGGCATGGACCATGTCTGTGGACAGCGCGTCCAGCACACTCGTCAGAAACTCGTTCTTTTTGGCACCAGGACAGCCTGAAAAAAATCAAGTATGGACATCTTTTCATATTTCCCAGAACTCAAAGAGTACAACAGATTTTTCTCTGTAATGGGAAGAAAGGCTTATGTAGGATTCAGAAATCAGTGTTGCTGATTTTTTGCTCCTGAGCATATACCCTGAGAAAACCATAATTCAAAAAGAGACATGCACCCCAATGTTCACTGCAGCACTGTTTACAATAGCCAGGACATGGAAGCAACCTAGATGTCCACTGACAGATGAATGGATAAAGAAGATGTGGTACGTATATACAATGAATATACTCGGCCATAAAGAAGAAAGAAATCGTGCCATCTGCAGCAACATGGATGGACCCAGAGATTATCACACTAAGTGAAGTCAGACAGAGAAAGACAAATATCATAAGTGATATCACTTATATGTGGAATCTCAAATATGACACAAATGAACTTATCTATGAAACAGAAACAGACTCACAGACATAGAGAACAGACTTAGGATTACCAAAGGGGAAAGGTGGGGCGGGGGGAATAAATTAAGAGTTTGGGATTAACACATACACACTACTAAATATAAAATAGATAATCAACAAGGATGTACTGTAGAGCACAGGGAACTCTACTCAATATTCTGTAATAACCTATATGAGAAAAGAATCTGAAAAAGAATAGATACATGTATATGTATAACTGAATCACTTTTCTGTACACGTGAAACCAACAAAACATTGTAAATCAAGTATACTCCAATATAAAATAAAAATTAAAAAAAAATCAGTGTGTCGGGCACCCTATATCAATGAGCTCATTTGAACACTTGTAAGCATGCTGCTATCCATATATGTTGATTTTAAAACAGTTTCTGTAAATTACAATCTCTAAGATTTATTGAATAATTACTATGTGAGACTAAGAGATTCCCAGGAATTATCATCTCATTGGTACCAAAGCTGCAGTCCCAGTAGGTAGCACCACTGGCCCACATTACGTAGGAGGCCCCGGATGCTGGGAAACACCCCAAGCTCACATGGCTGGAGAAGATACGGCCCCAGAGTCTTGTCAAGGGAGCCTGAGTCCGAAGGCAGCGGAGGGCCTTCGAGTAATTCTGTAATTGAGTTTACTTGAAGCTTAACATTCTACAATATACTTTACCTACAAGTTAACTATCCCTAAAGTCCCCTCCAGCCTCCTCGCTGTTTCGGGATAAAGAGATGCAGCTTGGCATGTCTTTCCTGGAGTCTGAGAAGCAGGAGGAACATTCCACACGGATCGGATGGTGGCGCTGTGTTAAGACGGCCAAGTCCTTCAAAGACCAACGTGTTTATACAGTTAGAGAACTCTGGGTCTCATAAATTTCCTTTTGACCCAAGTTTTTGTTATTATTATTCAAGCAAATGTTTTTTTGTTTTGTTTTGTTTTGTTTTGTTTTTTTGCGGTACGCGGGCCTCTCACTGTTGTGGCCTCTCCCGTTATGGAGCACAGGCTCCGGACGCGCAGGCTCAGCGGCCATGGCTCACGGGCCCAGCTGCTCCGTGGCATATGGGATCTTCCCGGACCGGGGCACGAACCCGTGTCCCCTGCATCAGCAGGCGGACTCTCAACCACTGCGCCACCAGGGAAGCCCAAGCAAATGTTAATTGCCTAGAGCAGGAATCCATTTACACCAGTTTCCACTTCGTTAAATACACATATCAGAAAACAGATGCGAATCCCTAAGGGTCGGGGAAGGGTGAAAATACAGCTGTGTTATTCCCCTTTTCCCTTTGAAGGCAACTGGAAAGGTAGATTATAATCTATAGGGAAACCCCCAGGACCACTGCAAGAATGTTACTTTTCAAGAAAAAAAATAATTATCTCATTAACTATTCCCTGGGGAGGCAATGGCAGACTTGAGGAGGCTGCAGGAGTGTCTGGGACCGTTGGGGACCTCGGGGACTTCCTGCAGCCCTGTCAGCACCAGCTCTGAGACAGGGCAGCACCCTTTGTCCTTTGTCACCGTAATGAATGCTTCTGAGAGCAGCTCACCTGACCACCAAGAGGAACACAGAACAGCAAGCAGGCAGGCAGGGATGTGTCAGGGGGTGTGCATAACCCTCCCCGGTCCCAGCTGCCCCTGTGAAGTCCCACACCCCGGCTGGCATCAAGATACCCTGGGAGGGATGTGGTGCAGGTAGGAAACACGCAGGTGTCTGGGAAAAAGCTGAGCTGATGAGAAACTGCTCAGGGCTGAACAGCTGTAAGAAAGCATCATGCTCGTGTTCTGTGCGGTGAGTATGACTTCAGTGGGGATGCACCCTGGTTATTTTTTGCTGTTATTTATTTATTTATTTTTTTTTTTTGCGGTACGCGGGGCTCTCACTGTTGTGTCCTATCCCGTTGCAGAGCACAGGCTCCGGACGCGCAGGCTCGGCGGCCATGGCTCACGGGCCCAGCCGCTCTGTGGCATGTGGGATCTTCCCATACCGGGGCACGAACCCATGTCCCCTGTATTGGCAGGTGGACTCTCAACCACTGCGCCACCAGGGAAGCCCCTTTGCTGTTAATTTTATCACATTCCCCCAAAGGAGGTAAAGCAACAAAAGGTTTTTAATTAGAAAGTGATATATATGCATCAGGAAACACAGGACTAACAGCACCTAAAAGCTTTAGAAGGCTTTAACACAACAAGCAGTTAAGTTTGATCGACTTCTAAACCGAGAAATATTAAATCAATCCTGCTATAGCACGTTTCTAACGTGGTATAAATTACAGACTGCGAAGTGCACAGATCCCTCTGCTAAGGATTGTATTTCGCAGCAGAGAGCTGCTTTAGTCCAACAAAGGAATACGTTTCACATTCATTTGCAAAGACACTGAACTTCACTTAAGTAAAGAAAAGGCAAAAGCGGTTTCGGCTCAGAGAGACAGAGGTGCTGCGTCCTGAGACCAGCCTCCAGGCGACTTCCGCCCCGTGCCTTGTGCACACACGGAGTCGACCTGCTGATGGGAAAGCCCGCTCGGAGTCAACACTTGTTGGGACCCAGGCGGAGGTCTGGGGTCCGGGGGTGAGCAATCTTCCCAGACCCGTCAGATCCCCGTTCTCGGGGCCGAGGTCCTCACCTGGCTTGACGGGGAGACGGAGATGGAGGGTGACTGCGCACTGTGAGAAGTGTGGCTCCTGCTTTTCAGGACAACCACTCGTGAAATAGCAACACCATTTCCAAATAAGTGCGTGGATAAACAGGGATGGGGTGGCACCCACAGCAATGCGCACTCTGGGAAGACAGTCCCTGCGTGTCCAGGGTCGGGCGGGGTCAAAGCCCGACCAGACTGAGGACAAGGAGGTGAAAGGACCTCGGCCTTCGCTTACTATCTGTACTTCATCTCACGTGCCTTTACTCAAATATCCTGAGAGGATGCTTCCTCAGGGGGACACGAGAGCCCCAGGCATGCTCATCCTGGTACAGTGTTTGTAAAAATGAGAAGAAATCAGAATGAAAAATTAGCACATTATTAAGAAGTGAATTTTCATTATATGAGAAATGACATAAGTACCATGAAATCAAAATTTCACCACCGTGAAATGGACCAGGCCTCGAAAAGGAATGACGGGGCTGGCGGTGAAAGGGACGCACCTCCCAAACCGCCGGGCTCCCTGCAAAGCACAGAGCAGCACTTAGCTCCTCCACAGTCGCTCCCTCGGGCCACCGTGACGACCGCGGAGATCTGGGTCCTGCCCGCAGACCATGCTTGTGGCCACGCAGCCTCCCGTGTCCCGGGCTCAGCTCATCGAGTTGTCCCCCGGGGGACATCGAGAGCCCAGGGACCTCCGACCTCCTCCCAGCAGCTCACCTCCCCTTCCGCCTGCACGGCCTCCATGCGGCCAGAAGCACCCATAAATCTTGTGTCCTTGAAACCACAGCCTGCAGGCTCCGTGACAGGACACCTAGTCGCTGTTTATTTGTGTCCACCCACAAGCTTGTTCCCTGCGGGACGTGGCGCAGAGCTCAGAAGGCTTGGGTCAGGGGAGACGCAGGGCAGGGACGGCCCCGCGCCAGGAGCTTCCATGGAGGACTGACAGCCAGTTAAAGAAACATCTGTAGAGAGAGGAAACCAGACTGTCCTTTTCAAAGCTAGAAGCAGAATGACTACAACCATTTATTTACAAATCTGAGGCAAAATAAAACAGCCAGCTTGTGTTGAAGATGCTTAGCTGATTTCACTTATCTGTGGAATCCAAGGAAAATACTCGGCATCCTGTTGCATTTCTGTGCAAACACTTGGGTTCTGATCCTGGTTTGTCCCCCAGTACGCTGGCGGCCCCATCCCAGGGCAGACCCCCACCCGCCTGTCCCCATCCTCAACCCCGGCTGCTTGTTGGCAATGAGCCGACCGGCTGCTGGTTCCCGAGATGCCAGGCGCCACTTGGCCCCAGGGAAACTGGTTCACATGTGATGCCTTAAAAAATTATTTTACTTGATATCTCTTAAAATGAATGTGTTCTACACTGTCTACAAAACATCCTTATTTTAAAAAACAAAAGTTTTCAGTATAGAAATGACTGATTTCAGCAAATTTACTTATACAGTTTCGTCTTTTCCCTTTTTCTTTAAAGTACAGATTGAAACATTTTCAGGACTGCTACCTGGACCACATCATGGGACCCCACTCCATATGGTAACTAGTGAGCACTCAGGATCACCCCCTAAAGGAAACCCGACACCAGAGGAAGGGAAGTCGGAGGGTGGCAATGTCCTCCTGAAAGTACCAGGAGAAGGCATGAAACGGTGACAATCCGTAGTTTTGCACCCATGTTAGCCAGCATTGGTCCCTGACTGTAGTCTGAGCATCACCCAGCAGGTGAGGTCTGTGGGCTGCTGGGCAGGGAAACCGGGAGGGGGGGATCCCACTAGATGACCAGGTGACTTGATGGGATGAAAAGTGTCACAGGACAATGACACTAATTAATCTAGCTTTCAAGCATCTAACAGTGAGCAGCTTAAAATCTTCATCTGGCTGGTTTATTATTTCAAATGTCTAGAAAACTAATGTAGGTGAGACATAAAATGAAATGGAAACAAAAATAGCACCTTTCTCTGAATTTTTTCAGATCTCTCTGAGGAGCTGTGTGTTGTGTGTGTCTGTGTGTGTGTCTGTGTGTGTCTGTATTATACCTGCACACTTATTAACTCCATTATAATTACCTACTTTTCTGTTTATAGGTTTAACTCCTCAAATTTGGAAGTCAACCAATGGGGAACAAATTTCTCTAAATTTTTATCAGGTATGTGTCACATCTGTCAAAGAACTCTGGCATGGCCTCTTCGGATTCCCTGTGAGGAGGCAGTAGGGAGACACATGGATGGGGGAGGTAGGGATGCAGGAGGGGAGATGCAGAGGGTGGGATGCAGGCATCCCTTCTCCCTTGGCCCATGGCTGCCACAACAGGGCTGAGCAGAAGCCTGGAAGTGTTGTATTTCTCTGGACTTGGTCAGAACTGTAATGGAGGAGCTGGACATTCCCAAAGGCCTGTACAGGGTCTTCAGTGAAAAAAACCAGAGAGGGGAACTTGGGCTGATAGAAAATCCTCCTGCGACACAAAATCCCTGAAGATCGAAGTTTTGTGGTAATAAAGCCGGGATTTAAAACACACGTATAAGGCTAGTCCTTCTCCCAAAGTTTTAAGAATGTATCATAGAAATTTTCGGGGAAGTCTAGTTTTGTGCAATTTCCCCCAGAGTAATATGAACGCATTTTACCTGGAGGGTGTGGGTCAGAATTGAGACCCACCATTCGCTGCCTTCAAGGGTTGTGAGAAATGGGAATAAAGTTACACCCGCTCCTCTAGAGACATGAAGAGAAGCACTGGTAACTGTCTCTTTGCAATGGATTAGACCCACTCTTGCCTGAAGACTAACACAAGGCTAACTCTACGTGAACTTTAGGCTCCAGATTTTAAATCCCTTTATTTAATGTGCAATATTTTGAACTATATAAAAGCAGCTGAGTGGTGTGTAATTTCTTTCTCCATTACCTTTACCTGGAAGTAAGTGTAAACACAGGATGAACTGTGCTGTGCTCTTTCCCTGTGTGTAACCAGAGGCCTGCAAAGTGCTCCAGGTGCGAACCACGTACCTCCTGGACCGACCCTGAATATTGTCTGGGTCTGTGCGTGCAGACACAGCGGGTTTGTTTCCTGGTGGAAGAGTCTCCTCGTGCAGCTAAGGAGGGGAAAGTGAGGCATCAAATAAAACCATCCACGGGGTTGATCATCTCGAGAAACGGGAAATAAAACTGCCGTGACGCCCAACCTCACCGTTTAAAACACAACAATCCAGTGGAGAGAGAAAGAAAAGCTCTGCAGAATCTGCCACTAAGTCAAGGGCATCTGAGACCCAGAGACAAAGGTGCAGAGAGACTCTCTGGCCCAGTGGTACGTGTGGCCCCCCACTCGGCTCCGCAGTGGGCTCTGACGGCGCTCAACTGCAGAAGCCTGCTCTACGCCCCATCCACAGTCCACAGCACGGCAGCCCTGCGCTTGCCCTCGGCCGAAACGCTGGCCTCCTTCTAAGTCCACATTCTCCTCGATTAAACACCGAGCTCATGGGTTGTTTCCCAAGCACTGACTTCCCTTAAACACGTACAACACGCCCATCTCGGGCCATGGGGTCCACACATCCCACCTGGGGCCCCTGGGGTCCACGGAGGGGGGTCCACGCATCCCACCTGGGGCCCCTGGGGTCCACGGAGGGGGGTCCACGCATCCCACCTGGGGCCTGCGCTATTCCACTGACTTGCACCTTCCAGCCCCCATGCTTCCACCTCAGGACAACCTGCCAAACTGGTGATCATGGCAAGGTTTTGCCAAGGAAGAAGGAGGGGGAGGGGGAGGGAGGGAAGGAGGCAATCAGTGGAAGACTGAGGTTCCGGCTGAGCTGGAGAACTGTAACCCCCAGGGTGGAGGGGCCCTGCATCGCCCTCACTGATCAGGAGTTCAGAGGCTGCCAGGCTGTAGTCACTGCGCTGCTGCAGAGGGGCCCAAACAGGCCAGGGCCCTGCCCTCTCCTGCGGGTGGACGGTGACATCAGACAAATTAACACCTCCCTGCTGAGGACCCGGCCCTGAACGGTGGAGCAAGCCCATCTGAACAGGCAGAAGGAGAAGCTCGTGTAAAGGCCCCGGGGATGGGGGCAAGGCGTGCTGAGGGGCTGTGAGGAAGCCAGGGCGCGTGGAACAAGACGGGGAAGGACGGCGGGAGTGAGAAGTGGGGTGCAGCCACCGCGGGGTCCCGGGAGCCACAGAAAGGAGCTGGGACTTGATCTGGAGGGAAATCGCAGCCCCTGGAAGATTCGGAGGGGCTGCACCATGTGATTAATGAGTGGCACGGAGCCCATTCTGTGGGTTTTCGATGGACACTGGGGTCCCCGGGAGCCCGGGCTGAGGCTGTGGCCTGTGGTCCAGGGACAAGATTGCTGAGACCAAGGTCAGAGTAGAGCCCAGAGACCTGAGAAGTAGTTTCAGGGGAAATCAGGGGTTGGAGGGGGCAGCACTCCAGAGCTGGGGCTATGGGCAGGTCACACAGCCTCCCAAACGTGACAAGGACAGAGGACATTCTCAGCAGAGGGTGCACTTGGATTCAGTCCCCAGATCCGTTCTTATAAAGTTGCTCACACCGAGTTTCCTACAGGCACAGAAGGAGTGAAAGATGATGTGTCCTGATACTCTTTCTCCATGAAACATTTTATGTTCCTCCCTTAAATTATTAAGTGCCCTTTTCTTAATTTTTAACTTTATATGCAGTTTAAACGTTTAAAAAAGTTAAACAGAGATAATTAGAAGTTTCTTTGGTCATACTTATTGTAAGATCCATAAAATATCTGTAGCTAATAAAAGGTACATAAAGTGTATCTTCATAAATCCTCCCTCCAACTTGGAATTGTTTGAGTGTCATGGTCAAGATGACGGCGTTAGAACCAGGTGGCCCCTGCACGGCAGGAAGGCACATAGTCAGGACGCCTATTCATCCTTTAAAACGTCTACATGGGAGACAGTGAGTAAAATTCATCCTCAAAAAAACGCCCTAAAGAAAAAGCACAAAACTTTCCACTCTTAAGATAAAATCCAAATCACTACCCTTATGTATTGACTCTAATTTTTTAAATCTTTTCTATATTTACATATTTTATATACTGTATTTATTTTTTCCTATTTTCAACACAGTTTTTCATTATTCTAAACAAAGAGGTTTGTAGGCTTGAGGTTGTGCTTTGATTACTTAACATTTAGTAATATTGGTGTTGGGTTAAAGTCGATGCCTAAAGGGACCCCAGAAATTATTCTCGTGGAGATGTGGTCAGAGGGAGTCGGGGCTCAGAGAATCCGCCTTCTCATTCACTAAATGCCCTGAGGTTCCCTCAGCTGTGATGTTTGAGACACTCTTTGCCTTTGATTTTATTTCTCTCTTGGGTGGGTCATCTGAGTCCAGCATGTGCACTAGGAATTCGTAATAGCTGATAAGTTAACTGTGAATATTTGTCTCAGAGACAGTGTTTATGTTTCCTGAGTCTCCCTACATTTCTCAAGGACAATATTATGTCCTTCAAACACTCATTTGATAGCTACTTATTAACAACATGCTGGGTGAAAAGCACCGTTTTTACCCTTAAGGAGCTTATAAAGTAAAATACTGGTGACAAGAGAGGAGGGTTTATGGTGATAAAGTAAGACAGATGTCAGTTTTGTGGGAAGAACAGACTTTGTGGAGGTCTCCTGTTGGCCAAGGAACAGGAAGCATTTGAGGACACGGGTCCACGTCGTAATGAGGTGTTTTGACCAACAGATACTGTCGGCAGTATTAGGGTTACTTCTGATCGTCCCTTCAAGGCTTTCCTGACTCAGGGGGCTTCCCTCCCTTTCACTGTCACTCAGAGCAACAAAACAACTACTTTTGCTTGGATTTTCTCCAGAGCAAAATATTTTGAATGTTACCAAACTGACAGTGAAATGCTTAGGTGGCACATCTTTAAGACCACGGAGAAGGGATAAGCGTGGACTGTCTTCTCTCGGAAGGTTGGGACACCCCGGCCCTTCGGGAAGCCATCCTCACTCCAGAAGATGTGACCTGAGGTTGTGCAGGCGCCTCCCTCAACACAACTCCGCATAACAGAGGACGGAGCCACGAAGGGGAGAGAGCGCATCCTTATCCAGAGATGAGGCTCCTGTGGAGACACGGCTGGGCCCACGTGGCACTAAGGACCCACAGGAGGAGCTCTGCCTGTGCTCGGCGTCCCAGCATCCCTCAGAAAACCGAGGTCACTGTGCCCAAGAATTGCGTGTGTGCATGTGAAACTCGAGAGACAGCTGTGATGCTGTGATGCTATGGAAGCATCGCTTCCCATTTTTGGACACACGCGTTTGTTTATTCTCTGCCCTGCCCTCCACCAATGGACCCAGCAGTGCAGGTGTGTGTTTCTGAGAGGATTTCTGAAATATTTACTGAGACAATGGACCACCTTCCTGTGGGAGCTGAGCTGGGCTGTCCCTGTAAGGAGAGCTGCTAATTACCCCATGTTCTAGGCCTGGGAAAACAGAAACAGCAACACGGTTCCTGCTCCAGCCCCAGGGAGGATAGCCACGCGGCCGGTGGGCATGCACGCTTGCACTGCCCACAGCACCTGCAGCGGAGGGAGGGGCCACACCTGTGCCCCAACCAGCGGGATCTAACCTGATGTCCGACGAATGGATGAGGAACATCGGATGGAATCTCGGGCTGCATAACCAGACAGAGGCCTGGCCAGGTACAGGTGAGCCGGGTCCGGGTGGTGCGGGGAGCTCTTCTCTATTCCAGGAGCTCGGCATGGGAACCCTGGCGGGCGCAGTGCCCCTCACCCCACAGCCCAGCGTCGGCCTGGCCCAGCCGTGAGGAAAGAACAAGCAGGGGGTTTGGGCTCAGCGACGGGGCTGGACGTGTCCCCCCAGCACACAGGCCGGAAGGACCGGACTCAGGCCAGGTGTTCAGACACAGGCTGGCTGCTTTCTCTCTGCTTTGCACTTCAGTGGAGAAACCTTTCTTTCCAAACTCCTAGTTCATTTACTTTTACTTGTGATACTTTGCTCTACAATACAGGCTCTTTCATATCCTGTACGAGGAATCCAGGAAAGAACACGGGCCTAACAGCCAGATGGATGGCTCAGACCACACACTTGTAGAAAGTCATTCACCTCTGCCATAAAAAAATAAGCTTCTGCTCTACGATGTGCTTGCAAATTATACTTTATAGCACCCGCGACCTTGACTGGATTTCAAGTGAGGTTGCACTTTACTAAACTTTAAAATATTAAGAGTGAGCACGTGTTTTCGTGGCCATCCCATAATGGGGTGGGTGACTTCTGCTGCTTCCCTAACTGCCCGTCAGCACGTGAGTCACCACAGCCCCGAGACGCAGCCCTGGGCTCGGCCGCTGGCGCCCCCGGCGTCAGTGGAGGCCCCGCGCCTGCCTTGCCTTCACTCTCTTCCTCCCCCCTCCCCGCTCCGTTGAGCTGGCCGGTCAGATGCCCCATCTCCAGCAAACCCTACCATGGACACGGGGAGGAGATCCCCGTTGGGAACCACATACCAACAGCAGCAACAAAACTACATGACGGTCCCTGATGAATTAGAGAAAACAGGAGGCAAGGGACAGCGCCGTTGACGGCCAGCGACCACCAGCCAATCTCTGGGGCCATCTGGGGTTTTAATCACCCAAATGCATGCCGCAATCACCTCCTCAGAGCCCCAGACACAGAAACAAAGCCAAGGTGGTGACAGAGGGGGAGTCTTGTGCTGCCGCCAGGGAGGGAAATGGTCTCCGTGAGCCGAGGGCTCTCCACGTGGGCTGGGGTCGCCCCCGCTCACGTTTCCAGGGACCCCGCCCCAGGCATCAAATAGAACAGGGACCTGGGCCATCTCTGCAAGCTCTGTAATCTCATGATTTGGGGGGAATTTTAAACAGACGTGAGGGACAAGAGGTAGAAATGACACCATCTCTGGGGAAAGGCCCTCCTCAGCCTCTGTGCAGGTTAATGGCCCTGCGGTTAATTCGGCCCTGCTTAGCCGAATCAGAGAGTGGACTCATCCCAGGAATTTGCTAGAATGTCTGCATCTTAGGAACGAGTCCCAATTTTAGTCAATTTTCAATGCAAAGGTTATTGTAAACCTTCACAGATAAATACAGTAAGAACTGGCTGCCTCAAGGATTTTTCTTTTTCTTCCCTGTGGAATGGAAGCAGTTATACACTTGGCAGAATCTGGGCAAATCACCGAAGGTGGGGTCTCGCAGAAGCAGAAGGTCTGGCCACATTTTGGAAGCAACAAGTGGTGTTTTTTTTTTTTTTTCTCTATGTCTAAACCAGCCACGCAGAGCCAAAAATGATGAATGCAGTCGACAATTTGATGAACGAGACGAGAAACTACGGCTGAATCTAAACACAGAATACTCTATCCTGACAGTGTCAACTTCTGAAACATTTCTAGGGCAATGGAGCTAAGCCCTCAGGCCCCCAAGGTCTGCTGGGTCCAGCTCAAAGTAAATGTATACAAACAAAAGCACACAGGAGTCGTTTTCTCTTTTTCAAAAAAAAGTTTGTTTCTTCCTCATATCACTTAATCTTTGCCTAAATTTCGAATCCTTCTCTTTGTTTGAGTCACAAATAGAATGATAACAAAACAACACTGCAGACTTCAAAGTCATTCTGATGTTGTGACCTAAACTATTACAGACCCTACACTTTTCACCAGACTCATTCTCTCACCCAATCATGCATCGTCTTCCTGGCATCATGTCAGTGAGGAGATGGGTAGCGTGCGGCTCGGGACCACACTGATTCCAACGTGCCCTCCTGATGGAAATTCTCCACTTTCATCACCAGCCCTGCAGCTCCACAGCCGACCTCTGCTTCATTCCTTTGCACACAGGGTCCTCTGTGCCCACCTACCACCCCACCACCACCGAAGCCTCCCTCCAGGGCTCTCCTCCCACCATGTCTGCCAGGACCCTCCAAGCTAGAATCCCCATCCTCCCTCCAAGCTCCCAACAAAAACAAAGAAAGACTGTTACCGTAAAATAGAGCTACTTGAGTACCCCTGCCACAAGAAACACTGAAAAAACATATTTAATTCAGGTCTAACTCAGGGGCAGGCACTTTTTAAAGCTATGGTCCAACAATGCGGGGTTTTCTGGGGTTGACAAGGCGTGATAGAGCTGGCTTTTGGGAGTGAACACAAAGTCAAAAGATGTCTGTGCTCATACTTTGTTTTTGTCATAAAATGCATAATAATATCATTCAAAGGCAGCATCATTTCTCTTGGGACTAACGTCTGTTGTCCCGTAAGTGTCCACACGGAAGGTCCCAAAGGGTCCAGGGGTCTTGGTCAGGTGGAATCTGGTGGAGCCGCAAGCTCCTGTCTGGGCAGCGGGGGTAGGGGTACGGCTGGGAGCAGGACACCCACGCTGGGCCCTGAAACTCACCCGCAACTGAACAGAGCTGATGACCCCACCCTCTGGGGTTTGGTGTGGCTGCACCGGAACCATGGGATCACATGTTACGTGGACAAATTCAGCTGAGGTTTCCGGTAAGAGGCAAGCACCTGGGCACAGACATCATCCCCGGATCTGTGTGTCCGGGCAGAGTCCACGCCCAGGGTTCATTGCCAGATGTCCATTCTATGTAACACTGCTTTCAAATTAGGATACGCATTAATTAGTGAGCAAATGTTTGTATTTATTCTCCCGTACCTCCTGGAATGACTTGAAGCAAAAGCCCTGGGCCTATCTCACCAAAAACTGTCTGTTAAACCAGTGAACATTATATGTAGAAGAGTTGTGCTTTCAAAGCTGCCTTGAAACAGATGAACTCACACCATAACTACCTCCAAAAATAGAGAGAGAGAGAGTTTTAACACAAAACACTGATGAAAATGAAGGCTTACAAAATGAAATGCTGACCGGGAGGGCTGGATGGCCACGCAAGGACCAAAGCACCACTGAGAGGGCGGTCCAGGGGATGCAGTGAGCTGAGGGACTCTTTGCCCTGGAACCCCACCCAGCCCAGAACTCCAAACCCCCACAGGCTGTGCCTCAGCACCACGCCTGTTGGCTCTGCCCAGCTTGGCGACATGTCTTCTGAGCGACCTTCTTCACCACCCAGGGCCTGGATGCCATCGGAAGAGCAGGGTAACATCCTTCATGGAGTCTGAGCACCACCTGCACCCCAGGGAAACAGCTCTGAAGGCTGGCCTAAAGGTCTTCGCGGGGCTTCTCCCCGGGGCATTGAGGGGACCCCCCCACTCCCAAGGCAGCTCTCTGGGGGCCGCCTTCTTGCTCCAGGGCAACTGCTCTGCCCTCCTCCACTCAGGACCTTCACTTCCCAGCCCTTGGAGGGGGCCGTGCCTCTAAGTCACTCTCGAGTGAGCATCTGAAAAGCGGATGGTAATGGACCCCTGAGTCAAACATCACATAAAGTCATGTTGGAATAATGATCACAAGCTAAGCAAGAGCCACACACGTTTTCTAACGAGAGGAGGGAACCAGGAAGGAAGCCGACAGCGTTGATGTCTCTGCTGTGCCTGGAATTCAAGCAGGGGCCACACACTAAGGCCCAAGACGGCCCCCATCCCTGATGCTGTGTAAGGTGTAAATGGCACAACTGCCCCAAGGAAACTCCCCAAATGATGGGGTGCTCATAGGTCGACCAGTTTTCAGTCTAGAAGCCTAACCCTTGAGAACCAGCTAAAAATGCTCACCTCCCATTTCAGTTACAGGCCTTTCTGAGAACCATATATTTTGAATACTTGCAAAAGAATGATTCCTTGTAGATTGGTGCAGCCGCTATGGAAACAGTATGGAGGTTCCTCAAAAAATTAAGCATAGAATTACCATATGATCCAGCAATCCTACTTCTGGGTATTTAGCCAAAGAAAATGAAAACTCTAATTTGAAAAGATACCTGCACCCCAATGTTCACAGCAGCACTATTTACAATAGCTAAAACATGGAAACAACCTAAATGTCCATGATACATGAATGGATAAAGAAGATGTGGTGTACACACACACACACACACACACACACACACACACACACACACACACACACACTGGAATATTATGCGGCCATAAAAAAGAATGAAATCTTGCCATTTGCAGCAACATGGATGGAACAGGAAGGTATTATGCTTAGTGAAATAAGTCAGAAAGAGAAAGGCAAATAGCATATAATTTCACTCATATGTGGAATCTAAAAAACAAACAAAAACCGAACAAAATAAATGGACAAACTAAACAAAACAAAAACCAACACCCAGATACAGAGAACAGGTACCAGAGGTGAAGGGAGGAAGGAGGGCAGAAACAGGTAAAGGGATCAACTGTGTGGTGACAGATGGAAACTCACTTTTGGTGGGAGCACGAGGTCGTGTAGACAGAAGCAGAAATATAATGTTGAACACGTGAAACTTATATAATGTTATAATCCAGTGGGACCCCCGAATTTGTTTCTTTAATTTAAAAAAATAAAACCAGGATTTTTTTGGTGAGAGCTAAGTATTGGAGATGTCCATTACAGCCTGGGCAGGAAGTGGCGGGGTCCTGGGGCCTCCTGCCCACTTGTCAGCCTACAGGGTCCCTGAGGGAAAGGTCCCCGTGAAGGTGGCCAGCAGCTCGTTTCAGCCAATGTGCAGTATTACAGGCACTGAGCCGGTGCTGAGCAAACCTACAACATGGGCTCAGCTCCACCTGCAGGAGCCCTGGGGGAGCGGGTGTGCATCACCCCCTTTTCTCTGATGAGCAGACAGAGACTCAGAAGGGAGCGATTACAGGACACGCTGCTGGACAGTGGCCGCACCAGGCTCCCCAAATCCACACAGACGAGGGCAGTGTGTCTATGTCCTCTTACCCTTGGTCTACGTTACGGCATGCCTGCACCCATCACTTAACCGAGGACACCGTCCTGGGCTCGCCTTCCTGTCGTTTCCGAGGTGGGGCTGTTTGTCCCAGAAATGAAGAAATAGGGAAAATGTATTTCAAACCTCTGGGGAGGAAGCAAGTCTGATATGGTTTCTGAAGGTTTCAAATATCAAAAGATTTCATACATATGCATTTCTCAATGTTCAAATGATTACCTGAATATAGCAAATTTCCCAAAGTTTATTTTCCAGATCATCCACACCCCTGCTTATTCTGGGCAGAAGAAACACAAAGGAAACTATCCAAAGAAGAAGGATGAAGGTATTTTAGTTCACATTCTTAAAAGAGAAGTGGGAATTGGATTGGTCTGGTTTCTCACCAACACTTTTACTGTAAGAAAGAGGGAATGAACTCTTGCGGTTTGGAGCAACCTCTGTTCCAAGGGGACGTGCATCCAAATGGACGGGACCTCCCAGGCGTCACCTCTGACCACCTGTTACGTCTCCTCAGAGATAGAGGTCAGTGGACTTGCCTCTGGTCCAAAGGCTTCAGGAACAAGGTGTTAAGTCAATGGAATAGCACTAATCTCTAGGGAGCTTCTTGAGGAAGGGCTGCAAGGTCCTGTCTTTGGTTTTCTCACTTTCAAAAAATCTATGCAATGTCGTGGGTGGAGAAGACTATAATGCTCTCATATCAAGCTTGGAACGAGCACATAAGTGAGGATAGACTATAATAGGCTGGAGAGCAGAAGTTTAAAAATCATGATTCAAAATGATCATGGCGGCTGGACATTGAGCCAATACCAAGAAGAAACATAACCAAGAAAGTTGAAGTCCTGCACTTCAATTGTGCAAGTTCAGGATGTACAGTGTTTTACACAACAGATAATCACTGGTTTTTAACATCCAGCAAGGGACAAATGCCTGGACAATCTGATCCGCTATGCAGCATGGAAGAACCTTCGGATCCAGCAAGAAACAAAGGGAAAGGGTAAGGAATGAGTGATCATTTCCATGCTTGGTTTTGGTTTTGTACCTTTAAAAACAATGTCTCACAAATAAATTGTCAAGAAATAGAAAAGTCACTGACGTCTGGCATAAGTAGATTGTGAAAAATCTGTCCTAGTACTGTGTAAGGCTAAAAACAGATTTTGGAAATTCAAATGTAACATGTTACAGAAAAACCCGAACGAACTTTCTGGCCAATAATTAAGGAAGCACTGGCTATTGGTATGGAATATTAATATGGGACGTTACTTCTTTTGTTCCTGAGTTAAGTCATTAACTATTAACCAACCAACCCAGTTAACATTAATCAACTAGGTGTTAAATAGCCTCCTGTCATTCGAAAGATTCAAATGAAGATGTTTTTAAGATTCTGGAATTATTCTATTTCATGCTTATAAAGCCTCAAGTCTGGAAATGCTGGATGAGAGGAACGGTGGTCATTCGTGATCGTTATGATGGGCATCGATCTCCTACAACTACATTTGCAACCCAGGTTCTGTTTTGCTAACTGGTTTTGCTGTTTTGCTAACTGGTTAAACAGATAGCAGCTCTCTCCTTCTCCTGTTCTTTCAGCATCACCCAAACCATAAACAAGTATGAGCCTGATCCAGGAAGCCATGGCTCCAGTGTAGGGTTTCAGGTAAAGGGCAGGATCCTTGAAGAAAAGATGACATACTTGCTTTTCACTTGGATCTACAGCCGACTGTAACTGGAAATCCTATCCTCATTAGAAAAATATAACGATATGATTCGATGTGAAAACAAAACCAAAGAAACAACATCCGCCTCCTCCTGGAATATAAGCTCTTCCAAACATGCTGTTAGGTTTATTAATCGCATAGTTCTTACTTCTGCTTTATGTCCAAGTGTTTATTACACCTGAAACATCATCCATTCTCTGCCCACTTGTATCTTTCTCATTCTTAATAAATTAGCTCAAAGCCCACTTTCTCCAGGACCACCCACTGCCTAGCCCAGTGGGCATGGACCCTCTTCTCCTCCGACGTCCTGACACCACCAGCAACCTCATACTTCCTGGAACTGAGCTCAGTGCCAGATGCTTTCCACGGGTCATCTCCAAGGCTACAGAGGTCAGTTTTGTTAGCACAGGTTTTTGTCGAGTTTAGGGAATCAGACCAAGCTGTGTATATTTCATCTTTCTACCCTACAAATCTTTGACAAGGACGGCTGTTGAAGGGAAGAGAGCCCTGAGCTGGAGAGGAATAAGGCAGTGCAGCTGGTGAGAGATTTACCCGGCTCCCTGACCCAGGGAGCCCTGAGCGGTGAGGTTTCACTGCAGAACAAGCACAGGAGTCCTACCTTCTCACAGCATAATTATTGTTTCCCAAAAGTCGACCTCTGCCGGGTCACTTGCCCGTTTCAAGCAAACGAGTAAGCTTTGAAAGGATCAGCAAGTCAGCTGCATAAGCACTGGAAACACCTGCTCTTCAGCAGGGCTTTAAAAATTACTTACATCAAACTATGGGAACGACGATAGGACGATAGACATTCAAGCACATGACACGACACACACGAAAGAAAGCTTCTGGACCTACTTTGTCTTCCACGGCTCCACCTACTCATCCGTTCACATGTCCAGCTGCCCACTTAGCAGTGCATCTGTTTAACAAAAGGTCTGAACAATCAATTGAACTTGGTGACACTCAGATGCCCAGGGTTGTAACACAGAGCAGCGCTGTTAACCCTAAAAGGGGGTGTATAGGTAAAGGCATTCCTTCTTGTGGAAAGTCTGGCCAAATGATTTGTGTACTATAAGCCAGGCTGGATGAAAACTCCCCAGATAACAAAACACCAATTTAATTATATCCTCAGAAAGCAGAGCTCAGGTAGCCCACACCTCCCAGATCAGCCCAAACCCTCTGAGGACATGAGGCACAGCATCCTATAGCCACCTGAGTGCAGAGGCACTGAGAGCAAGGGATGCTGGGAAGAAAGTGGTCCAGGGCGTCTCCAGGTGTCCGGTTCCTGCTTGGTTTTTACAGGGGAAGAACCAGGAGAAGGCATGTGCGGGCGACCAGAGGGACAGCAGAAAACAGGAAGTGAGGGCTTAAGCGAAGCCTGGGTGAGAGGCTCCCCACACTGTGCCTGTTCCCAGAGTATGAACGAGATCAGACACTGAGCACACGAAGCTCGAAGGGACAGCCCAGCGAGACGCACGCGGCTCTAGGAGCTGAGGACACTCCTTTCAAGGCAGCGAGCTGGGCTGTGAGAAGACGTTTACCGTGGAAAAGGGGGGAACATAAATGGTCCAACGCCCTCCCCCGTCCACTGGCCCAGGCTGGGACAGACGTCTCTGCAGGGGGTTTGTCCTGGGCCCTCGCTGACCTTCACCTCAGTGATGGACCTGCTTCCCTCCCACCCACCCTGATCTGCCACAGGAGGTCAGGAGGCTGCCCTCCCCAAGGAGCAGGCCGCCCAGCAGTGCGGTCCTGGCTGAACCAGCCACAATGGGGAAGCAGTGCCCATGAGCCCTATTGCAGATTCCACAGGCATCTGTGACATGCAGGTGACCCCAGTCGGCCTGACCCCGTTCAGAGCTCTGCTCGTAGCTCAGTGATCTGTCCGCAAACCCTCTGGAAACCCCACCAAGTAAACACCCAGGGGTGAGGAAGCTCAGATGACAAGGAGGAACGTGGCTCGCCATACTGGGTACACCGCTGGTCTCACGTGTTCAGACTCAGACCTCTTCTCTAAATTATACACTCGATTTCTTTCTGAATATTGAATCCGGGCTTATTATCTCCTACAGATCTTCTGCAGGCCCAGCCCGCTCCCGAGACTGTTTAAACAGATTGTCACAAACTGTCACTGACATGGAGAAACAGACATCCAGTGTCACTTTGGAATGGAATGCTTTGACTCAACGTTTCAATGTCTATTTACATTTTTTTCAGGTTTTATGAAGGCAGAAATATTTTCTACAAGCCAATGTTTTTACTGGGGAGACGACCACAGAACAGCTAACTGTCTTCCAGGGAGTCACAGGATCGTGTTGTTCTCTTTCTAAGAACTTCTGTGTCCTCAGCACGACGGTTCCGCAACCGGAACGGGCCCTGCAACACGCCCTCTCTGGTGTTGGGCTAATCACACCCCGTCTACGCTGGGGGTACGACGGAGCCTGCTGTGCCCCCCACCCCACTAGAACACAGGCTCTTAGCAGCTGGAGGGTCTTTGAACCTGGACAGGACCAAGAAATTTAAATCTCCTGCTTCTTTGGATTTGATCACATAGAGCAACCGTCAGCATCACTGGCTTCTGTACGTGCCAGTTGCCTTGTCAGGAAGAAGCACGTTTTTCCTTCTCAATGTCCTGCCCACAAATTGTGACACAACCAACCACCCTTGGTGAAGCCTGTCTTCTTGTGACTTCACTGTGGCCTCAGCCTACGCTCTGCACGTCTTCACTTGTAAACGTGCAGATTCAGCAGAGAGCAGTCGTGCTTTCTATGCGCCGTGCAGACGCGAGTATTCACTTAACTCCAGGAGGATGGCAAAAGTGCATGCACTGCTTCAGAATAAAATTAAATTTAATAAATGGGAAGGATATCGACCCTGAGACAAAATAAGGGTAAAGAAGACAGTGGCGCGTGAGAGAGAGGTTAATGTCAACGCGCCTTCGGTGTAGGCGGCCCTCGTGTTTGCGGGGAGGGGAAGCCCATCAAAAGAAAAAGACCCGAGCGGATTGAACTGGACAGAGATAAGGGCCACTTCTTGATTCTGAAACAAGAGAGAACCCGTCCTCGTGGCCCTAACCACAGCTGTGCAGGTGGGCTGACACTACACGCACCTGTATCTTGACAAACAACAGTCTGCAGGGGGCTATTTTTATAAGATACGTCCAGTGTAGGCCTGGGGCACAGCCCTGAAGTGGACAGAATCACCCAGTAGAGGAGAGGCTGGTGGTCTGTATACTCACCTCCAGCTATAACCCGAAGAGAAGGCGCTAGAAGACCAAGAGTGGGGGGCAATTCTCTCATGCAAATCGTCTATGCTTTTCTCAGATTTTGATAAAAATCGAGCTCCTCCCAGACACTGGGGGCCTGAAGTGTATCTCCTTCTCTGAAGCTGGTGACATGAGGAGCTGTTGGCCTTGAGAATCACATGAACTAAGAAGCCTAATAATAAGACACCAGATAGAAGGATGTCCCCTTTTTACAGAGATGGTGGGACGGGGTTCTCCTCGAGAAGCAGTTGGGCTCCACTCAAGCACACAGAGAACTGGGCAAGAAGGTCCTGAGTTTCCACAGCCGTATTTTCAGCCTAACAGATTTTAAGCAGGTGTAACCAAACGTCTCCTTCAGCCGTCGCCTCCAATGCTAGGAGAGATCCCTGATTCCAAGGGACATGGCCTCCCCGTGGACCCTCCGAGGTAAGCAGGTTGGAAAACACATGCTTAGGTACCAGATGGAGGTAAGTTTCTCTGTAGGTTTGCTAACTATACACCAGTAAATGATCATGTTTCATTGTAGGAGGATTGACCCAGAGCCCGTCTTTGGAGGCAATATTTAGAGAGCAGGGACACTCTCCTCTATGGCCCAAGAGATGCAAGACTGTGGTAGAGCGTTGCAGCCAACAGAGGTGAGGCCCAAGTGGCCGCAGGCATGCTTGTGGGGATATCATGGCTAAGCTCCCCTGTTAACTGTGTCAACACTGACTCTTTACTAGAATGCACATAAAAGGGCAGCTGCATCCTAGACTTTTCCTGGCCATCTCAAGTAACCTGAGCTTTGTCTGCGGAAATCTTGCACACATGGCCAATTCTTTCCAAAGAGGAAACACCGCAGGGGCCAGAAGAAGGATTCAGATGGCTCTGTCTCCAGCACCCCGAGCTGCAGTGGCCTTGCCTCCACACCTGAGGCAGAAATGGCGAGTCCGGTTCAGGCCCCTGAGCAGAGCATCGTGCTGTGCGGGGCAGCCTTGACCGAGCTGGCGGTAGGCTCGTATCACCTACGCTTAAGGAGAATAACTGCTTATGGGATTCAGATTCCTTTCTAACCAGTGGAAGGACCTTGCTTCTTTAATGCATCAGGATCTCTCCATGTCATATACTCAGAACTTGACCCTGGTCGGGCTGAGAGACTTCTACAATCACCAAAGCCACAGACTGCTGATTTTTCGTTTTCTTTGTAAGGCAACTCTTATCTCAGCAGTTACCTGGCTCACACGGACTATGAAAGCCAGATCGGTGTCTTCACTGTGGCGTCTGGGAAGGTGTGTGATGGGCTGTAAACACAGACTCACTTCCTCCTTCAGTGGTGAGAAAGCCCAAAGACCTCTGTCTTCTCTGGGCCGCGAGCTGCTTTCCTGATGGCGGGACTGCAGTGGGCGCTCTGCACGGGGCCAGCAGACACGCGAGGTCACATCCATCTGCCAGGCCCAGGAGTCCTAGGTGACCAGCCCCTTGCCCGCCTTTGCTGCGAAGACGCCCTCGCAGAGTCCAGAATGAAGATCACACTTTCCAGGAGCAGGTGCACAAAAGCTAATGGCAAACTTCGAACAAGGTAACTGCTTCCTAGATTTGAACCGATCCTACTTATTCTCAATAGGAGGAAAGCGCATGAAAAATAGAACCCCCAAAGCCCAAGGTTTTGGAAGATGGAAGAAACAAAGCCTAAGAACACCGGCGTGAGAGCAGGACCAACTTTTAGTCCAAAATCCCACACTGGCTGTGGCCTCGTGCAGACCCTCCCTTCAGAGTGCAGAGTGGGGTCTGTTCCCTAGCTCACCCTCAGCTCCAGCCCCTCAAGTTCTAGTTCCTGTCTCTGTCGGTCTGGTGAGGCCTCCTGGAGAATCCCCTTCTAGTATCATCCCTCCCTACGTGTCCTCATCCTAAGCACCGTCCCAGACACCTGAGCCAGACTGAGGGGGAACCAGGTCAGACCCCTTTGCATCTCCCATGGCCAGGGGCCCAGGCATTCGGGGGCCTCCAGGAGCAAACCCTGTGCAGGGACCTCTGGAAGAAAAGCAAGAGCCCTGCTTCACAGACCTAAGGAATGAGGAGGGGTGGAGAGAGATTCCCCTCATTTCTATTAATTTTGGTAAATTGAGCCTCATTCAAACTGGACACAGAGGGTGTCTGTGGTGGGTGGGTGTGTCTGTGGGCATATGTGTGTGTCTCTGTCTGTGTTCCATGATGAAGCACAACAACTTTATAACAATTTTCTTCTGGTTCCTTTAACACTAAATCACAGAGGCGTTCAATACAGTCCACCTTATAACGAGAGCTATACTATAAAGAATTTTGGTCCAATAAGATTCGTGTAAATATATGTGTGTGTGTGTGTGTGTGTGTGTGTGTGTGTGTGTGTGTAACTCTGATTGGCTTCAACATGATTTCTCTAGCTTAAATAGGTGTCACCTATGTAATTTAGGTATCACTGTGGTGATACCTAAATGATATAGACCTGGTCTATTAAATATCAACATGCTCATCTATAAAGCCCAGAGAAAATAACCCTTCCTCAGAGCTGTAGTGAAGGTGAACTCTATTACTGTGTGTAAAGGTTCAAGACCAATACCTTGTGAGTTATCAATAAATCCTTGCCAGTAGGAACGCTGCTGTGGTTCTCGGTGCTACTGCTGGTTTGTCTTGGGCACTTCTGACCCGTCAACCACAAACCTGTCAGTGGCTTTTTAAAATAAAAAATGAATTCTCCACATCTCAGGCAACATTGCTGCAGGATATAGTCCACACTCCTTAATGGGTATGGTCTCAATCTCACCGAGCCCCCAGCCTGTCTTTGTTTATTGTACGATGACCTCGGTTTGCAGCATGAGTCTCTACTGGCCTCTTTGGTTTCATATATTTAAAGAATTTCTACAGAAATGCTCTGGATGGTAGAGCTAGAAGATAATCAAAGAGGTCATTTCATCCATATTCATTTATGTGAAAATAGAGCGAAGTCACTGTCAGATAGATGCACTATGAATTTAAACCTCCTCCCTAGAGAGGGGCTTCCGAAAAAGATGGCTCTTTCCAGCGTTTGCTAAGGTGACTGCCAGGAAGCTCAGGCACACACCTCTGCTTGGTCAGAGGTGAAGGGAGCACGTCATGGGCGCTTCCCATGTCACATCCTCACCACTTCCTCGACTAGGGTATAAAAGCAACCCACTTCTGCCCTAAGGCATTTTGTATCTCAGCTTCTCCTTAGTAGAGAAGACTCTCTGCAGAGTTGTTGACATGAGAAACAGTGTCACGCAGTGAAAAGGGCTTTGGATTAGTGGTGGGAAGACAAGCATAGCAGCCGCTCCAGGACATGGGGCAACCTCCTCACCTCTACTGAGTTAGGTGTTAAGTGGTCAATCAGACCTCATGCAGAAGTGGACTCTAGTTCACTGGTGCATTCTGGGGAAATAGGATGGGCAAAAAGAGTTGGTTCACTCAATAAAGAGTGAGGTCAACAAATGACATGGCACAACTAGGAAAAAGGGAGGGTTACCGGGAATGGGGGCATGCACTGCTATCCCTTTGTATTTCTGGTATCTATTTTGCTCCTTTCTTTTCTTCAAAACTTTTTTCCCATTAGAAAAATTACAAAGATAAAATTCCTATTCTGCTGCATTTGAATAAGCAAATTTATCCCTCTGTAAGATAACAAGTGGGGATCATTTAACAGGGCAAAGTATTAAATAAAACCTTGACTTCAATCAATCAATCACACTTTCTAGAGCCTGTCACAGGGCGCTCCCAAAAGTGCTGTTTCATGACAGACGATGCATGTTTCTCAGGAGATTTTTTAAAAATCAGAAATCCGACACTTCTTGAATTTAAGGAATCTCTGATGACAATACCATTCTGCATCAACTGTCAGATTCTGAGATTTGACTTTGAACAGAGGGAGGTGCCTCAGGTTCTCTGTAAATAAGGACAATATACATTTTAAATAAGTTAATTAATTTAATAAGCAAAAGCACAGAGAAAAGACAGATAAGTGGGATGAGAACTCATAACCCAAAACTCTTCTGCTGGAAATCACTCTTGAACAGTTTGTCTCAGGAATTTCTGAAAGTTAATCAACAGCCAAAGAGCAGTCAATTTATCTTTTTCCCTCAGAGGGAGAAACCCTTGATTTTTCTGAAAAAGTGTTCTCGATTTGACAAGTCAGAAGAGAGTGAAGAACAAAATTAAATCATCCTGTCAGTGAAAACATTCTAGAAGTTTCCATGGACTTCTGGTATTCATTATAAACCAGGTTTTGAGAAGTTTCCACCATCATTGGTCACTGGGGAGTGTCCAAGCAGCCCAACACACAGCTTATGTATTCGAGCCCTGGGTCTTGGTTGGTCCAATTAAATTCACAGGGAATTAAGTTATCAGGAAGAATAGAACTCAATTTCTACCATCACTGGGCCATTTTCATTAGTCCTGCCTCTATTCTAAGAGTAATAACCCCAGTGCTCTGGCCAATATCCAACCTGGATAATGGGATTTTGCCTGTCTCCATTCCCTTCAGAATTTCTGCAGGAGTGATTTTTAACTCTCACTCCCCAGGACTGTGCAGCATTGGGGTGACCGCAGACTGCCAAGAGAGTCCTAACCCAAAAAGCGCTATCTAGGGGGCGGGCAAATAGTCCTGACATCGGCACAAAATCTGGAAAAGAGCTTTTAAGAATGATAGTATGACATTTTCAGATAGAAGGGGAAACTTTCGTTATGCACCAGTCTCCACCTCCCTGATTTTTCTAATTGTTACAGCATTGTTGTCTTGTTTAAGAGCATCAGTCCTGGGATCATAAAACTGCGATCTTCTCCTCTGGAGGACTGGCACTGGGTTTGTGTCCTTCTGGGGCTTCAGAGTGGTGGTGGGAAGGGAGGGAAGGGAAGGGATATGGTTTGAAAAATTAAGGACCCTTATAGGCCGAAATTTAGAAAAATTGCTTAAAATGAAAACCATCCCTTTTTAGAAGAAAATGCATTGGCATGTGACTTAGCAAGTGTCTGCCTACCCACCATGGTGCTGTGTTATTCTGGAAATTGTTTTCTCCTCTCCACAAGAACAGCCTTGATCCAGGAGTTATTTTAAGACCTACTTGTTTTTCCCTAATAAGGATAATTATCTCCAAAAGAGCAAAATGATTAAGTGGTCGTGAACGGTACACTCCCAAACATCTACAATTGCAAAGTAAACTGACATTTACCGAGTTTGTGTAAAATGGTTTTCGTGCCTGGGGACTTGGGCTTCACTGAAGGTGGGGGAAGGAAAGGGCACCTGTGTGCTCACAGCCTACCCGACCTCCTGTCCTACGGGGTGCGGTTTCTGTAGCTCTGATGTGCACCTCTTCACGTGGTTTTCCCTGAAGTGCTAGATGCTCTTTCTCTAAATGGCCCATCTGAGTCCCAGACTAGCCAGGAATGATGTGACATGGTACTTCTCAATATCCAGGATCAGCACTTCCCAGAAGATGAATGACCTCTGCAGCCTTTGAATCCGGAGTCCCAGCCCAGGGTTCCATGTACTGGATTCCACCATGAACACAGATTCCTCCCTAGCCAAGCACACCCGCCAAGAGGAGATGGGAGAGGTTGTGCTCTGTCTGTCGTAGCATCTCTAACCAGTGAAGAGCGGAGGCTGACCGCACCGTCATCGACGACATTCACATCATACGTGCAAACAACACGCAGCTCAACTTGGAAGTAATGCAGTTGTGGATCATCAAAAAGAAAAAAAATTGAGGGAACAGTGGTTGACTTCGCCTTCCAATGCAGGGGGTGTGGGTTCAATCCCTGGTCAGGGAGCTACGATCCCACATGCCTCGTGGCCAAAAAACCAAAACATAAAACAGAAGCAATAGTGTAACAAATTCAATAAAGACTTTAAAAGTGGTCCACATCAAGAACATCTCAGAAAAAAAAAAATCGAGAGTCTCGGAACCTCAGAGACAAAGAACAGATTGCCTGAAGTTTCTGCGGCACGCTTAAGACTAGCTAAAAGGAGCAAACATTCACTGGGGTCTTTCCATGGACCAAGCATATGCTAAATTCAATATTTCCTGTTAAGAAAACTATTGTCCACCGGTGTTAAAACCTGACTGCAGAGGCAAGAGATTGTAGCAGACAAGGGAGGGAGAGAGTGCCCTTCTGACTGGAGGACACCATTCGGGGAGCTCCAGGGTCCAGAAAGCAGCCTGATTCATGAACATAAACCCCACTGACCACGCACACAGAGAGACATCGTGAGATGATAATAATAGTGTCAGAGATTCCTCCACCTGCTTCAAAAGGAAGGTGTGGAGAGAGGAAACAGCAGAAGACCCAGGAAAAATGTCTCCGAATAAGCATGGGACAGCAGAGTAGTTCTGGCATGGCTGTGCTTTGGGCCGCCCCCAGACCAGGTCCTGCCTTCGCCGCTCCCTCTGTGTCCAGTGCCTTCATTCCAGGTATGGCTGGAGGGATACGGAGGTGGATGGGTGACCCTCTAGTCTTCTCTACCTCTGCTCACAGCAGAGAAACATCTTTATGTTTCGGACTGTAAAACCCTCTTTATCATTGACAGTATAAATCATGCAAGGACCACAGAATTTTTCTAAACAGGAAATTATCCAGACTCTGTGTAAGACCGAGATCCAACACTCACGCTAGAAGAAAGACGTTAGAGAATGGTTTTCATGGTCTCTGAGGCTGTGGCTACATGTACACAATCTGGAGGCATTTAAAGGAAAAAAAGAGGATGGAAATGAAGCAAAATAGCAACCAGCTTTGCAGCATCCCACCGATGCCGTGGAAACTGCCATGATGCAGGAGTCATGTCTCTAACTCTGCGATCTCATCAGATAACTGCAACCCAGTGGGGGTCGGCCGGCGCGGGGCTCACGCCACACGACCAAGTTCAATCTCACATAAATTCCTGGAAGACGCTGGGTCCAGGACGGGCTTGAGGTTTAACTCTTGAAATCATCATTTTTGGTGTATCACAAACACTTATGGGCTTTTTGATGAAAGAGAACATCCATGAAACATTTCTGGGAGCGTATTTTTAATAATCATAAGGTTAAACTCACTGCCTCTGTTAATTTGAAATCATTCTTTGCAACTAAATTCGCTTGAGACCCTTCCTCATCCTAAACCTGCAAGAAAACCCGAAGTGGCAGCTGGTGCATCCGACCGAGCCCGTCGTGCTACTCACCTTGGAGCTGGCGGCCCTTGTACAAATCCCTTGTTTTGGTCGGATGAGCCCTGGCCGTGTTGTCACATTTCGGCTGTTCGTACCTACGAGGAGGGTAAGGAAAGAGAAAAGAGCCAGTTAGAGACACTGAGGTGGGGGCTGCCTTCCATACCCGTGTGTTCACACCGCAGGCTTCCTTGGTCCCGGGACACACTGGGCATCTCATCCTCACGGTACAGTGCTCGGGCTGCATGCCCTTTGGTGACCTGTGTGGCAGTTTACTATATTCTTCACGGTCAGCAGGAAGAAGCATGACACACAGGGCTCTGTCCCTCCATCCAGGTTCTGAAACACAACCTGTAGAGTGGCTGCCAAACGCCCCTGCCTAGGACGGGATTTTGATACGGTTCAGGGTGGGAGGAGGGGCTGAGGAGGGGAAATGCAAGCACAAGCACTGCGTGAGGGCATGGTCACAGCCCCCGGGAAAGAGTGCAAAGTCTCAGAGAGGACCTCAGAATTCCAGACTGATATGTTGCTCAAAGACCAACGAATTCAAAATCTAACTCCCGAAGCTACAAAAGGCTGTCTCAGGGCTCAAAGAATAAAGAGTATGTTCTGGGCCCACGGAGTCAACAGGAACAGGGTGGCCCTTGGTGTCTGAGCAGGCGGGACCCGGGGTGCCTGCCGGCTACATCACTTCGGGCAGCGGGCACTTCGGGGACACCAGTATTGACAGTAATTCTGGATGGATCTGCTGGCTGGGCTCCAGATCCAGGCCCAGGTGGACAGCTTGCCCAGCGGAGCCTCCTTCAAGGCTCTTTATAAAGCTCCTTGGGTGGGATACGTGGAGAGACTCCCAGCACCTGCCCCTGTGGTGGGAGACGCAGGGAGATGCACATCACCAGGGGAACCGCCCAGTCTTACGGGGACACCGACAATCCAGTAGTGTGCCTGGCAGCCGTGAGAACCTGCCCTTAGGGCTCTTAATGCAGTCCCAGGGGTCAGGAAAGATTCTTGGAAAATGTGCACGACAGTCAGAGCCAGTCGGGGTGGGCGCAGGAGGGATGGTGAGGTCCAGGGGCCGCTGATTCTCAGGATGTGAACAAAGTCCCCTTGAGGCCTCACCCTCTCCTGCTGCCCATTTCCTTTTCACTCTCTCAGAAAGAGATACGAGATCCTGTTTACTTCATAGGGATCATTTCTGATTCTTATTTTTCACTATTTCTTGTTTTCCCACCCCAGAAAATAAAAGAATGAAATTTCTCGCTGAAGGGATCCTTTCTCAGCGTCCCTCCCTGGCGCCCGGGGAGCCGGGGCCGGTCTTGGAGGGTCGGGTCCAGCGCGGTTGAAACACAGCCAGGGCACCACGAGCTCCTCCAGCCGCTCACACCCTGAATAGCCTCTTTGATACCAGAAAACTTAACACCCCACTCACACAAACTTAATATGCCTTTTTGAAATGTTGTGTTTGAAATTAAAGAGTCCCCGACACACTCCGGCTAACAGTTAAGCTATCATATTTTCACCAAAAGCCATTAACTCATATCCTTTTGAAATGCAGTGGGGTTCAGTGCAGATGGCATTGGAACCACGGTCACAGGAATGAACGGGGGTGAAGGGACCTCTTACCCACCTGGTGTCTCCTCTCCCACCTGGAACTGAGACAGGTAGGTAAGGAGCCAGAAATTCCCTAGGGGAACATTCGGGAAAGAAGCCAGGTAACGGAGAGATGGCTAAGAGCTCGTTGTTACTCACGCTTGTTAAATCTGGGGAAACTGAGCACGTGCTCAAGACTGAAAAATCCTCATTTCAGACTCTAGATCAGCGTCCGTGGGGCTGGGGAGGTTGGAAATGGTATCCACGCTAGAGCTGACACCTTCACAGACAGCAGCCCGTGAAATGTGAGCTGCGAAAGAACAAGCAAAGTCCCAGCTCCTAACCAAGCAGGTACAACTAGGGATGGGGCTCCGGGGGAGGCCCAACGGCCCAGCCATTCCTGGGATGTTTGATCTGTGAGAACGTCAGCCACTGGCTGTTCTTTCATGTTAAGAAGTTGGACCGTTAGTATGAACTCTGTGTACAGCCTGTCAAAGGCTTGGAGTCAACGCCGGTACCCCCATGTGGTGATAAGAAACCTCAAAACTTCCGACCCCATTCTGAATCTTTACCTTCGAAGCCGCCTGGAAATTAACCTTACTGCGTGATCATCCTGGTTTTGCTCCGTATCTGGGCTGTAGATGTCTCAAGAACCCCAGCACTGATGTTGATATAAAAATGTATGTTTAAATGACAGCATTCTGTTCCTTGTAAAGAATACTGTGACTTGGGGAAATGACAATCTCAAGAAATAGAATCAATGCCTTTGAAGATAAAGCCATTTAAGTTGTGTTGACATCTGTCAGCATCCTTTTCAATAGTGTTTATTTTAACTTATTTGTATAAGATAAGAAAGCACATCTCTTAATCGTCTGGCTGCCCATCAGATACCAGGCTCTCTGCCAGGGAGAAATTCGATTTCATGCTCACACGGCCAGCAAGCCGCGTGGGCTCCACAAGCTGGGAACGGGGTCCTCGTGCCAGGTCAGAGCAGCCTGCAGACTGATGGCAGGTGGACAAACCCTCATTGGCCATCAAGAAAGTGAAAGAGAAATCCCTCCGTTCTGGGTGCTAATGTAGTAGCTGGCAGTCAGCCAGATCCACGCTTAACCCGATAGCTCACACCAGCTCTCCCCTCTATTAATCAGCGACCAGGCTGAAACCTGCCCCCCTCCTCCCAGGTCCTGTCCCACCATGCGTGGCCTGGGCTCCGGCCTGCAGGGGCTCTGAATACCTTGGCCAAGATGTCAGTTTTGACTCAAAAAGGCAGGGAGACCGGCAGATGCATCAGCACCCGGTCCAACTCATGTTTCTACCTGACGACCAACCCACCTAGAAATTCTGCCCCGTAGCTGCTCTCTGCCTCTGTGCGTTTATTGTCTTTGGCACAAGCCTGTAACAAAATGTGTGCTTTGTCATTACCTTTCATGATGACACAAGGAAAGAAGGACTAGCCTATAATGAGGATGCGTTTTATATTCATGTCATCTTGCTGTTCTTGGAGTTTTAAATTATTCTTCCCCATCAGAAAATATAGAGAACGATTGCGGGGGTGGGGGGGAACTTGAACTGTCTACCCAAATATAAATCAAAACTATAAAGTATCTCCCTGGCACGGCTTATTTCAGAAAAATCACAAGAAAATAGCATTTATGCACCAGAAAATATTTAAACAATAATGCAGAAGACTTTCTGTGACATTGCTACTCAATCACAGTAGAAGCAGGGGTAAGTGAGGGCTGGTGAAGCTGGCCAGCATCTCATAAGATATGCCTTAAACGTGATGAATTTGACGGATTTCCCAGTATCCAGGTAGAAATCTGTTTGAACCAATTCCATTTTTTCTTGCCAGTGATGGGTTTAGCTGTAGTCATGTAATCCAATTACGGCCAATAATCCATGACTTAAGGTGGCTAGGGGACTTTTAGGAAAGGTTGTTTGGTTCCTAAGAAAGAGAGAGATGGGCTGTGTGTCCTCTGAGCATGTGGTGTCTGAATGAGATGCCCGGATCCCTGAAGCCATCTTGTGGCCATGAGGGGAGTCTGTCCAAGGGCCAAGGCAACACACTGAGGATGTCAGAGGAAAGACTTGGGAGATCCCATGTCCTCAGTGACATCACCAAGTCACAGTATCCACTGAAAGGGAGCTTCTTCCATCTCTGCGCCTCTTCTTTAGATTACATAGTCCCTCCCTGTTCATGCCTAGTTGTCAGATTTATCACTAACAGAAGTGAAGAGTTTCCTAATCGATACATCCTCCCTTTTGACCAAAACATAACTAGATTCTAGCTCTGGGACCTACACTGTTGGGGGGCCACATTGCCCCCTCCGTCTGGACTGCCCCCCACCAGACATCATCGGCGTGCT
Organism: Hyperoodon ampullatus; assembly: GCF_949752795.1. Taxonomy (NCBI): domain Eukaryota; kingdom Metazoa; phylum Chordata; class Mammalia; order Artiodactyla; family Ziphiidae; genus Hyperoodon; species Hyperoodon ampullatus. The sequence continues at coordinate 88,281,652 of NC_136925.1, read as the reverse complement.
CCCCAGATTCTTCTGGACCTGAATCCGACCTCAGCATTTTGGGAGCCCCCGGCTGTTCCGCTGAAGTTGCCCCGCTCCGTTCCCTATTTCCTATATATTGTCCTCCAGTGCAGCTATCACAAGCCGGCGTATTAACTCATATTCAGCTTATCTGCTTATGCGTTTTGCTCTTTGTCCCTTTCCCCCCATGGGAACATAAGCTCCATGGAAGCACAGGGTTTTGTCCATTTTGTTCCCTGAATACCCCCAGCCCCTAGAGCGGTGCCTGAAACATTGAGGGATTTCAAACGTTTAGTGAATGAAAAGTGAACCTCTGGGTGACAGGGAGGGGAGTGTTTCTCGGAGCTTTAAGAGGTCGTATCCCTTCTGTGCTAAACTCTGTCACACGTAGAACCTGCTCTGCGTGGCCTCGGGGGCCCAGGGGGTGGCCCCATCCATGCCTGGGTGCTGAATGATGGGGCCCACGGCCCTCCCTGACGGGCGGTAGCCTCGTCGGAGGGTGACATTCTGGCCAGTTAGAGTGAGGGGAGGCTGTCAGAAAAGCCACATTATGTTGTCACGGCTGTGTGATGCTTCTAGAAGCCAGGACAGGAATCAGGCCAGAGCAAGTTGTTGCGCTGAAGATGCAGAGCAGAGAGAACAAAACTGGCTCCTGAAAATCACGTCCTTTAACTGCGGAACTAATCGGAGCCTCTGTCCCCGAGAGCACTGGGTGCGGTCACGTTTAAGGCTGGTGAGCCGTAAGGACAGCTCGGCCTCGATGGACGGAGCCCTGTGGGAAACGTGCGGGTTCTGACACCCCCCTCGCTACTAGCCTCTGTTCTGATGGTGTCGGGGTCATGACAGTCAGCATCGGAGAGGGTGAACAGAGGAATGAACGAATGAGAGAAAAGTACAGCTCGAGTCTGAGGGGTCTCCTCCCCTGGGTCTAATTTAAGTCTGTTTCTTGAAACTCAAAGAAGAGGGAGTCCCTCCCTCCTATACAAAAAATAGGGAAAATGAGAACTTGGTACTTTGTTCCCAAAAAGTCTGGGCAGAATGAAATCAGGATGGACAGGAGGGAGGAGGCCTTCTTGTGTTTCTCGTCTGACTGTGAGATAAAAACGTTTATAGGTTCTACAGGGACAACGTGATAAAGCTGGTCTCAGCATCTGAGCCAGTCCGCGGAGGCCTGGCTCTGAAGCGGGAGGACTTTTGCTGGCCGGAGCTATGAGCTGGTTCTTAGCGCCCCTGCAGCTGGGCCTGGGGAACAAACAGCCCAACTTAAAGACACAGTCCACAAGCCTGAGTTTGCAGTAATGGAAATGTCATTTCCCAAGAAAGGTTTCTTAGAAAAGGGCACTCCCTACATACAGATGTGTTCAGGAATGAGCAAAGCAATTTCTCACACAAAACCTTGGGAAGATTTAAGTTCTTTTTATGTTTGAAACAATCTCCTATGACCACCTGCAGAGGGAACCTCAGTCTCTAGCCTGGACACCCTGTCGGGGTCGTCTGTGTGCAGGGCAGCCCACCTGTCCAGGGTGGCCAGGGCCTGGGGTTCCCATCCCCAAGGAGCCTGGTCTCCCGAATGAGCCAGATGGGGCTCCAGGTGTGGCTGGACTTTCTCATGAGGAAAAGTCAGCTGGTTACCTGTCCATCCAGCTACCGGAATCTACATGGGTACATTTCCCCTTCTACACGCACCATGGTCACCCTTGAGAAACTGGGGGAAGTATCTTAGGAGGCATCAAGGTGCTCATGCCTTAGTGCTGCAGAAGGAACCAGGGCTTAAACTGGATCACACGTGAGAGGTAACAGTGTCCTTTACCTCTAAACTGCTTTTATACCGAGCTATGAAAAACCAAAGGTCAATTCAAATGACCAAGAGCCGCAAAAACCTCCTTACTTGCTCACACTATTTCCAGGAACAAATATCAGGTCTTCTCCTGGTGCTATTATAAAATGACTTGCTTTGCTCGGACTCGCGCAAAACATGAATGAATGAGTCGGTGTGTATTTCAGACCCTGAGTAACTACTGTTGCCCCTGACCTCAGTACTCTCTTTCTTTTTCAGTGGTAATTTCAGGAGACAGATATCTCTGGAGTACAGAGAGCTGTCCTGGGCAATAGGTTCCTGTGAAACGCGAGGTTCCCTTTGCCAACACCGGGGACAAAAGAAGCTGAGGTGATAGAGGATACATTCTAGGTGCCCACCCCAGCCTGGATACCAGAGCCATTTTTCAAACTTCCAGCCTGCGTGAATACAGATAGGAGCAAAACTGCCTAACAAGTCTGTCTTCACCACCCTTGTGCCATCGCTGGCATCGCCAGCTCCTGGTGACGTCAGGGAGATGGGCTCCCGCAGGCACAGGCATTAACGCCACACTGAGAAGTGGGTTGAGGTCCGGGGCACGGGCATAGCATCCGCGGCAGGTGGGAACCATGGGGGCTCTGCGTTCCGGGGTCTCCCAACCCCACGGGGCCTTACCTGGTGGACGTGCCCGGGATGGGGCGGCCGGTGTCCACCAGGACGCACCAGCAGTAGCCCGTGGAGGGGTGGCACTGCACCGGCTTGTAGAGGCCGCCGTGGGCGCACTCGGGTATCACCACGTTGTCGTTCTTGGGCTGTCTGGCCTCCTCCAGGGCCGACTGCTGCTCCTGGTCACACGAGGACACTGTAGCGATAAGGAGACACGTGTGAGGCTGCGGCTGGTCACCCGGGGAGCCTACGCGGGATAAGACTGAACAGGAGATGGAGGGGCCAGCGAGGAGGGTCAGGGCGGGTGGTCAGCATCCACAGGTGGATCTGACACCCCGTGGACCCCTGGAGGCCACAGGTGGGACCCAGGCCCCAGGGACGGCCACAGTCCTCTGCTCTGGGTCCCCGTCAGGGGCCCGGGCCAGCAGGCACGTGGTCCAGTCCCAGCGAGTCCTCACGGCCCCTCCCGCTGCAGCCCCAACGTGCTGGCACCACTACCCACACCCCCCAGGAGGGTCCTGGAAGAGCAGTCCCCACTTGTCCCGAGGGCTGACTGAGGCTGAGTCTGGAAATCCCAGCTGCAGTATTTCTGAAACAGGCTGTGTTTCTGGAAATTAGTCAAGAAGAAGAAGATGACAGACTTTTTTTTAAAGCTGTGTCCAGGGGTTAGCTCTGAAGCTCATCCACATGAAAACTAAGCGATCACTTAAAAAAATTCCAGCACCGGGTATTTCCATGTATAAAGCCTTATGTGTTTTTATGCTAATAAATTCAGTTTCTTTTTTGCGTTTGGACATGAGCTTACTTAGATCCACCTTCTGCCCCAAATAGACCGAGAATGCCTTAGAACCACAAAAAACGAGTCCATGCTACTCAGCGATCCTCAGATGGTAATGAATTTGAGTCAATAACTTTATCCCTCACTAGAGATTCACACGAGCTTTAAAATATAATCCAGAAAACACTGGGCACAGAATATTCCAAATGTTCCTGTTCTGCATCCTTCCAGCCCAAATACATGGTATTAAAAATTCACAGCAGCGAACTAAATCTCCTCCTCACCCGTGTTAAAGAATTCCAAATGTGGGCGCTTGTTTCCAGTTTCCACCCTTGGAGTGGGGTTTCTCTGGCTTGGCCTCTGCACAGAATCAGAGCCATGGTGAACAAACAGCTCACCGCAAGACCTCTCACCCTCGGACCCAGGGCTGTCTCAGAACAGGCTCTCCCTCACCTGAGTTGTCTTTTGGGATCTAAAGATTCTTTTGTTTTCATAGTTCTCCGTAAAAGAGAAAAGAAAACAGACAACATATTGGACGAATATATTTTAAATAAAATCTTTAGAGCAATTTCCTGCTTAGAAAGTAATTTTCCACAAATTATGCTTTAGCCTGCTTTGAAACAAACTAACTACAGTTTACAGGGAGGTTATGACTATAGATGTGACACTGCACAGGTGGGGAACCCCCGAAAGCTGGGAAGGAGTGTGCTTCTGTGTCAGTTCTGCTGTGGCTGGTGATGGGGGTATGGTACTTAGGAGTTAGGCACCTGACTCAGGTGACAACTCAGGTGACCAGACTGAAGGAGGTTCCCTATGCAGTGTGTCACAGAAACCCTGTTTCATAAAGGTTAGCTCTCATTTTCATTATTTTTCCAGCACTGAAAAAATGCCTGAAGATAATTTTTTTAAAAAATGCCTGGCATATCATATCACAGGCACTCAATAAACCTGTGTTGAGATAACTCATAGTCATGACATTAATAGTTACAAAACCACCTAGATTTTCTTTCCCTAGTAATTCCATTTACAATCTGAGGATTGTCACATGTACATTTAATGCTGTGACTAGTTCATCTACTGACTGTATTACTGGTTGCTGCTATTGTGTGAGCGTGGCATCCCTGCACACGTCCTGGAAGAACACAAAGGTACGGGGAACCTGGGATTCTCCCCTCACTCCGACTCAGAAGACACTCACAGTGCTTCCTCCTTGGCTGATCTCAGCCTCCTGAAAATGGACGAGGAGGGTGGAAGTTGTACTGCTGTGTGTCCAGATTGATGTAGGATAATCTCAAAGCCCAGGGTGGTTCAAATCTCACAGTCATTCTACATTGTTTAATGAACACGAGAGAAGAAGGAAGAAATGGCCCTTGAACCACACCATGCGGTTCTGTTCCTAACAGCAAGGGCCCTGGTCCCTGCTACAGAAACAGCCCTGCACCCTCAGCTTCCGCCCCCTTTAGGAAGGAATGTGGTCTGTGAGCATGTGGACCAGGGACCAGGTCCCGAGCCCACTCCGGGACCCTGAGCTGTCTGAGCTGCCCTCTGCTCTCTGAGGCATCCATGTAATTCCATTAAATTCCCTGTGGCTTTCATTTCCCAAAGTGGATCTTTTTTTTTGGGGGGGGGGGGTAGGGGCTGTCTGCAAGTTAAGAATTTTAAATAGCCAAGTTATGATTCTAAATCAGTCCAACATCAGGATCAGGCATTTGGTTTCCATCAGTAGTCATACCGTATTGATTGGTGCACTCAACAAATATTGCACCAGGCACTGCTCTGGGTGCTAACAGGGTACCTGTGTAGGGGATTTCTAATACACGGTTCATCTCTAATACACACAAAAAATGAATGGTGCTGCATTTCTTATAACAGCACCACCCAATTTTTTTAAAATTTCATACTGATTGTTTCCTATAAGTTCTGTACTTTTCTATGCACTCTAGATTTTGCTCAGCAAATAGGTAGATACATAAATCAAACCGACCCCTGTGTTACAGGGTTAATTTAATGAGGCTTTCACTCCAACTGTGACTAGGAAACTGGCTTGGAATCAAAAGGACAATGACTCACATTTCTTTCTGAAGTGACCAATTTGTTACTTTATATCATGGGGACAACCTAAGGAGGATGGAGGCTGAGCTATGCGTTTTCAGAGGCAACTGGTTCCTGTCTTTTGAAACCCTCAAAGTAGCTGGTCCGTCCCTAACTGGAGTTCCACATGCAGGCGGCTCAGCTGATGGCGGGGCCTGCTCCAGGAAGCTCTCCTGGAGATGCACTGCTTAGTTTCCTGTGCACTTGGTCCTTTTTCAGAAGCTTTACTAGTGAACAGAATTTATGGTGTGATTATCTGGGCACAAAATGCTTTCCATGCTCTATCCAAGAACATACTGTATCTATAGAAATAGTTCTGGAAAATTCTTGAAATGGCCCTTTTGAGGATTTTACATCATATTTGAAGGCTCATCATAAGCAAGGTAGTATTGATTAAGTCAACCACCTCTTAAAATTTGCTGAGAATGTTGTAAAATATGGCAGACATCATTGCCAAGTCAGAAGAGATTCGTGTTTGTTTATATAAACAACCTGGCTGAAGTTAGAACAGTTCACTTATGCAATTTTATTTGGTAAACCTGGCTCCGTGTGGGGAATTCAGTCTCTCTTATGGGAGAAATGCAATTACATTTTACATTTTAGGGCCATATGGAAGGAAGTAGATCTTCTTTAAACAAACTCATGATGGTCCAAGGGAACAGAGGCTAAAGGGCCATCCCATCTGTCTGTTTCACAGTCACCCTCCTGAGACAGCTGAGCTCCGCCCCATCCCGCTGGGGCCAAAACGAGATGGCTGAGGGGAAAAGCTCCTGGAGCGGGATTCTCTCCGGCGAAGATGCCCCTGCTCTGTGCAGGATGTTAATCGCACCTGGAAAAGGAGATGAACAGCCAACAAGTCGTATTTCATCGCACTGGAAGCTCACCCAGTCACTGAGACACGCGGGAACAGGACTCCAAAAAGACAAGTCCCAACCATGTTTTAGAAAAATGTCAGTGAGATCTCCTCGCATGGTAGGAAAGAGCACAGAAAAAGGGACTCTTTAGAGAAAGTAAAAATGGAGAGGACCAAACAACGATGGTGGAAGTAGGAGAGAGGGAAGGAGGGACGGTTGAAAGGCGCTTGTGAAGTTCTGGTCAGGACCGGCTGAGGACCAGGTGAAAGCATGTGTGCCAGTGGAGACGCCTGCAGCTGGCTGATGGGTCAGGGTCGCAAAGGGCACCAAAGTTGGAGCTTTACAGTAATTATCTCAAGAAAAGTTCGGTTTGAAACCATTCCAAAAGGATGTCCTCCAATGGATAAAAATAAAGTTTGGGATTCTGGAAATAATTCAGCAAGAAAATATAATAACTAATGCTCACAAAATTCAAATTATACCATCCACTTTCATAGGTTAGATGAAAATATTTACATTTCCTTTCCTATTCAGACGAGATCAGGCACGTTCAGGGTGGTATGACCGACTGTGACTTCTTTCCTATTCAGAAGGGCTTTAACTACATAATTTTCTCTTATACTGAATGTTGAGGAGTTAATGTGTGAAAGAAGAAGAATTGAAAGAGAAAAAATGAACAGAAGGAATTTTAATGTGAGGGTATCCAAAGGAAGGTGAGCTATGTCGAAAGAAGCCACTGAATTTGTCCAAGAAAAACCACCCAAAGAGAGTCCCCATTTGAGGAATACGCTGCGGGCAAAGGAAAAGTTGGGAAATTATTTAGAATTGATGATTGGGTTGAATAAGATTTTTTTTTCCTAAGGAAAGAGCCCTGAACATACTTTGAGGTGAAAGAAAAAAAAAAAAAAAGCCTTTGTAATAAATGAGGCTCGTGTTCCTAGAGAATTAGGAAGTGAATACAAAACTCCTAGTGCAGTTATGGGACACGGGATGGCTTTTCTGAGCCAGCGTCATGTCGTAGGGGCACAGGTCAAGTTCTGGACCAGGAGACAGACTCTGGTTGTTCTCCAGCCTTGAATTACTAGTCTGACGAACTTTAGCAAAACTCTCATCTCACAGATTCGATGCCCTCTTCTGTGCCTGTCCTGCCTCACGGGTCACTGTGGTTGGTGGAATCACAGGTGCAAAGTGGCAAGGATTTGGGCAAATTTATTATTAACACTGATCAAAAGTTTAACATAACCCATTAGACATAGAAACACAAAGAGCCAAGGGTCCTATGAAGACCAACCAGAGTCATAACCCAAAAGAAAACTTTACGTGTGTCAGTGTCACAGATGTAGAGTCTTAAACCACACCTTCAGCACCAGATGGGGAAATATTGGGTTGAACTTCTGGATTCGTTAACACCCATGCTTATGCTGCACTGTCCTAATTACCTGACCCATCAAGTCACGGTATATAACAAAGTCTCAAGTAATAGAAAAGAATTAAAATGGATCAGATTGCAGCTACAAGTTCTGCAGTTTGTGTCTGGTAAGAGAGATGTCTACTCACTTTCAAAATGATATATGTAATTTATCATGCTGTCAAATCTCAACATTCTTTACAAAAGAACAACCTTCCATTCAGTGTATTAAATCCATTCTCACCCAGGCCACTGGCTTTGCAGCAATCTGGATGGTTCTTTTCTTGCCTCAGCTTAACTAACTCTCCTGCTGGTACTGTGACCCTTGACCCTACATGGAAATGTGTTACCTCTTCAACATGATTATGGTGATTGCATTGAGCTTTCTTCTATGATGAATTTTATTTAAGCTTTTCTAGTTCCAAGCAGTTGTGTTTGTGCTTTCTCTAATGCTACGAGCTTGTCGAAGTTTTTGGCGTGGATATTCGTCTCCTGGGCTACACACCCCATTTTGAGCAGACTTCTGAGAAGTAATTAGCACTGTTGAGGTAGTCTGCCTCAGTATTTTTTCATTATCGTATTAGACTAGAAACATGAGTACAATTCCAATTTGCTTCTGTCAATTTTAAGTTCTGCAATTATATAACAATTCTGTATTTTTAGAAAAGCTACTTCTGTAAATTTGGTAGAAGTTCCATTAAAAAATTAATTTATTTCCCAAACTAGCAGATTTTACTGACTTAAAAGGTGTCTGACAGTTTGTTCAAGTAATCTGACAACAGAAGGGAATTAAATTATAGATGATAACAAATGGCTGCCAGACATTTACGAACTTAAAGGAAAAAAAAAAAAAAACCTCTTAAATGAAGATCTCTTTAAATGGAGGATACCTGATTTTAGTGTGATGAAGCCTGAAGCATTTTTATAGGCAGCAATAACAAATCGTATCCATTCTAAAAACGTGGTCTTTAGATTTGGCCGTATTTCAGAAGGATGCCCACTGTAGCTGTCAGTTTTGTGGTCAGCTCTCCTTCTTAAGGGTTTCCCATTAATATTTGGGGTTTTATGGCAGACACAGAAAACCCTACCCACAAAATGAAAAATTTGGAAAACTCGATGTTATTAATACATTTTATAACTTATACTCACCAAAAGACACTATTAAGAAAGTGAAAAGGCAAGCCCCAGACGGGGAGAAAATGTTCATAACACACACACCTGACAAAGATTCAGGTTATGTCAATAACCCCTACAAATCAATAAAAATGACAAATAATCTAATTTAACTTGGGCAAAGATTTGAACTGACAATTCAAAATGAAAGGTATGTGACTGAACAATAAGCAGTGAGAAAACTGCCGGGCGTCCCCAGTCCCCAGGAAAATGCAAAGTAAACCCACAGGAGGTACCTCCGTGGGCCTGCAGGAGGGGCCCTGATGATCCACACCAGGGGCCCTCAAGGCTGGCGAGGATGTGGAGCAGTGGGGACTCTCCTGCATTCCTCACACAAATGTGAAGTCTACACCAGGTGTTTACCCAAGAGTAATTAGAACACACATCCACAGAGCGATGAGTGCAGAATGCACACAGCAGCTTTACTCATCACAGCCCCCAAACGGAAACAGCTAAAATAGCCATTTACTGGAAAATGCACAGATCGTGGTATATGCACACAATATACAATTGTGCATATAAACTAGAGAATAAATGGGTAACAAATATGACCAACAAGAGTGAATCTAAAAACTATTATAATGAGTAAAAAAGGCAGAAACCAGGAGTTATATGGTGCCATCATTCCATTTATACAAAACTCTAGCCCGGGTAAAAGGATCGTCAAGTGATGGAAACCTAAGCGGCGGTGGCCTCCAAGTAGGCCTGGCCCGGGAGAGCCTGAGAGCATCGGCAGTGGTGGAGACCTCCTGTCCTGGGGGACACACACGCTGCAGCCCACCTCACTGTGCAGACACGTTCCCGATAGACAATCGACACCTAAATGATGCGTAAAAAGTTCTCTTAATAAAAATAAAATAGGGATCCTAACATATGAGAAAATATCGACCACATTTTAATGGGCAATATATTTAATTTCCTTTTTGGTATATCTGAAGATGGACAGTATCTCAGATTCAGTGATAAACCAAATACATGTGCGAGTCCATCGCTGGCTCCCAGGAACAGTACTTAACAAATGCTTAGTCTTTTCTTTCTTTTTGTCCAACAGGACGTGGTGTTCCATCACCCACTAAACAAACACAGCAAGCTTGACGTTACACCAGTAAGGCCAGCTTTGTTCATAATAAGGATCTTGGTAAATTAGGAGATTGGGATTGACATATACACACCACTACATATAAGACAGGTAACCAATAAGGACATACTGTAGAGCACAGGGAACTCTGCTCAATGTTCTGTAATAACCTATATGGGAAAAGAATCTGAAAAGGAAGGGATATATGTATATGTATAACTGATTCATTCTGTGGTACACTTGAAACTAACACAACATTGTAAATCAATTGGACTCCAATGATGATAATAATAAGGCTCTCGGGCCTCTAAGTACTGACTTAATTGGGTAAGGATAGTTTGTGCTATGAGAATGAGAATGTGCAGAATCTGCTCAGGTCCCACGTCCAATGGGCATGAGTCTGCTCTGCAGGAATGTCTAAGGTACAGGCAGTTTTCACATCCACCCGAATCTGCTGCAGATATGACCAGGTGAGTCCATCTGTCCCCCTGCTCTCCTCCTAGCTTCCTGGGTGCAGTCCCCGTGTTCTGCCTCAGTGTCCTCTGCTGGACGGGATCCTGTTACTCTGGCCACCCTGCTGCACTGCCGGGACCTGCATGGACTAGTTTGTTTATCTTTGAAGGCCTTGGCCAACTCCAGTTGCCATGGCAGCCACCAGCTGGACGGCTCAGAAATGCATCGTTTCCCCATCCAACACTCACGTCCATCCGGACGGCGCTCTGCTGGGCCCTCAATCCGCACCCCCTCAGCTTCTCTCACTCGGGATAATTATGTACTGATTTCCAGGAATAAGTGATGACACGTTGGCCCAATCCGTCTTCTCTCCCCATCACCAGGGGTTTTGCGGCTCCCCCGCACACTGGCAGGGTGTCTCCCCTGTCCTGTGACATTGGGCTCAGATGTGGGAACTACATTGCTCGTGGGGTGTCTGCAGGCTGGGGCTGGACACCTGTATGCGTGTGGGCCACTCTCCTGCCCTTAGGTGTTGCCAGGAGCAGGGCATCCTCCGGTCTCCTCACTCAGGCCAGGAGGATGAGAGATGTATGGGACAGACCCAGACCCACATGCAGCCTGGAGCCTCCCAGCAGAGCCCAGCCATGATCAGCAGATGCATGAGAAATGAACACACTTGTCACTGATCACAGCTAACATCCTGGGGCTATTTGTTACAAAGCAGTAGCTGTCAGATACAACAGGCATTCTGGTGTCAGCTTCAGAGGGCAAAAATCAGCATCTTCTATTTTCTTTGCATTTCCTTATAGTATTTTCAGAATTCTCTCAAAAACTACACCTAGTTAAACCACCAAATATCTTGCTTCTCCTGGCATTTTGCCACTTGCCCTTATCAGTACACGGCCCCTGCCTTTCACATGCATAAGGTCAATGGCACATTAACATGTGCTCAGCAAATATGGTGGATGAGGGGCTGGCCTTCCCACAAGGAAGCAGGGATTCAGAGGGAGGGTCCACGGCAAGTGGTGGGCTGCCAGGCAGCAGGGGCCAGAGTGGGGTCTCTGGAGCAGGTAAAGCAATCTCTACAAGCAGCGGAAAGCCTTGTAAGGATGAGTGCCAGGATCATATTTGTGCTTTAAAACCCTGCTGGCAAAGCTTTCAGACAAAAGACCAGTTCAAGACTGTCTTTAGTCCCTACAAGGGATAACGAGGGCTTAATCTGAAGCTACCAGACACACATGATAGAAAATAACAAATCCTGGAACGTTAGTAAACGCAGATAGGAATGCACAGGTAACTCGGCACAAGGCAATGATGAGGTACCAAATTAAAGGGGGGACCACCGTTTCCCTGTGGACCAAGGATGCCGTCACCCCCAGAGGCCCTCACGTGGCCATGCATACTAACCTCGTCAGGACATTGAATAAACAGGAAGACTCGCACCTTCGCTCTACTTGTCTTAAAATGTATATGACTACTATTGGGGTTCATAAAATGGACATTATTTTCTTTAATACAGATACCTAACTGCTGTGTGTGATTATACATTGCTTAGCTGGTGGATACTAAAAGCTTAACTGCTACATAGAATGGAAGTCTGTGAAGTGTTCTGAGGTTTACAAAGGACTTCACATATAAAAATATTTCGGGGATAAAATAATAAACAATCTGTCAAGTAGGATTCAGTTATAAAAAGCATATGAGGGACTTCCCTGGTGGTCCAGTGGTTGAGACTTCACCTTCCAATGCAGGGGGTGCAGGTTCGATCCTTGGTCAGGGAGCTGGGATCCCACATGCCTTGCAGCCAAAAGGCCAAAGCATGGAATGGGGGCAGTGTTGTAATGAATTCAATAAAGACTTTAAAAATGGTCCACAGCAAAAAAAAATCTTTGAAAAGAAAAAGAAAGCATAGGAGTTTTACACACAGCAGAGATTGGAGATTGATACTCGATAACATTTAGTGGGTCCTTATGACTACCTGCTTTTCAGGTATTAATTTGCTTAATCACACCATAATGGAAAAGAATGTATAATACATATATGTATAACTGAATCACTTTGCTCTAATTCTGTGAGGTGGGATTATTGTTATCATGTTGCAAGTTCCGTGATTGAATCAGAGAAGATAAAGACAGAGTGTCAGAGACAGGGTTTAAACTGAGCCATCCTGGCCCCAAAGTCCTGGTCTGAGGCCAGGCCCGCTCTCTTAGAATTGATCACTTAATTTTTACATATGTTATCTTCATCAGTCATGGAATTGTCTGTGGTTTTCTTTTTAATTGCACAACACAGATGATCAAAGAAGGAAAAAAATAAAAAGAGTTGCCCCTTTAGAATTTGATTTTCTAGAAATGGCAGAGTGGGTGGGGGGAGACCTTGAAACTTACAGTTTTGATGGAATATAATTATTCACATGTCCACTTTCAGTAAAATATCAAACTGGGATTCATGGTGCTAAGGCTTTGTGCATAAGTGACACATGTTTACGATCAACTGTATAATTTAATTCCAGAGGAAGAGTTTTAAGATTAGCTTTTAAATCCAGGATTGTTGCCATAACATTTACAGGCATGGTGGGCAGGGAACCAAGCTTTATGCGTATTCTCCTTTATTCCTGGCAATAACAGACCGAGGTATATGTATTACCATGTGTATTTTACCAGTGAGGAAACACGGGCTCTGAAAAGTTTTAGATCTTACTCAGGATGGCAGAGTCAGGCGAAGCTGGGTGAGAATTCACACCCACACCGAGGCAAACAAGCCACATCCCACGCACGGCACCCCTGCCCCCCGCCCTTGGAAGCCACATACCAGTCCTGTCTAGAAACATCCCCAAAATGGTATAAACAGGTAACACGGGAAGCCCACAGTCAAACGTATATTTCCAAAAAAAAAAAAAATAAAGATTTGGATGTAATTCACAGATACAGTTTCTTTGGAAAGAGAAGAGTGACCCCGGGTGTCCACTCTAATTGCTTTCTTCCCATGTTTATTCCTGTAGCAACAGACCTAAGTAACCGTTTCCAGCCTGAACCCGAGTCCCAGACGGGGGAGAGGAGCGACCCAGCACCGTGAGCCCCGGCGAAGACCACCCACGCCAGAAGGACCTCAGAGCCCCTGACAGAGAATGGCCGAAACCACACCCCTTTCCATCCTAACCTCTCTCTGTACCTTCTAGGTTGTTTTATCAGTGACAGTCTCACCAACATCACTCTTGAAAACCTGAATCCGGGCCCCTTTTATTCCTCTCTTTCCTCCGCATGAACCCCAATTCTCCAGGGTGCTCCCTGGACCCCTGCCCCGTCCCCACCCTCACTGCATTGGCCTCAGCAAGTCTCACCAAGGCCTCCACCGCGGGACACTCTCCTGCCGCTGCTCAAGGACCCCGAGACCTGGGTCAGCCCTAGCACAGCACCCCTCTCTCTCCAGGACAACAGCTGCCGCATCCTTTTCTCACTCACAGAGCTGTGAGCAGTCAGCGAGGGGTAAACACATCATTGCACCGAAAATGTGCTCTAGAAATGTTACCTGTTTTTCCCTTTAAGTTCTGTAGAGTCAGGAGACATGACAAAAGTAAGTTAAGCAGTATGATTTTATATTTGGATGCCTTACAAAAGAAATCAGAATATTTCCCATTGTCCAGAAAGTCTCACTTTAAGACCAGTGGTTTAAGCTAATGCAGCTGATGACAACCTATTTTAAAATACACTGTGTCCACTCAGGCTAATATACAGAGGTGGCCAAATTTCTCCAAACTAGTTTTCTTTGCAAGTGGACAAACAAAAGTGGGTTTTACAAAACCGAGATGAGAAAAAGAAAACACAAAGCAACATTCTGACCCAAAAGACACTGCCTCTGGTGCACTGCCCACCCTGGTGTCCTGGACACACTGTGGCCTGGGAAGGATGCCAACCCAGGCTCCAGTACTCACTCACCGAGTGTTCTGGGGGTCTCCCCGTCTACAGGGTGAGGAGAACGGGGCCCATCTGCATCGCCCCTGGGAGTGCTGGATTCAGCAAGGTGCACACAGTCCTGGCACACAGCGCTCCCCACTCCAAGCGTGGCACCCCTTTCTCCCCCCGGGGGCGGGATTGATAAGTAAGGGCCCAGACGACTGGGGCAGCAGAGATGCCTGCTCAGAGGAGGTGACCCTGCAAACAAGCATCTTACTTCAGGATGAGAGGCCCTGTACTGGAAGATCTGTAACCCTCATAACTGGGAAGAAATGACAGGCCAGCTCGTGCGAGTCAGGGTGGAAAATTAAGTGACTTTCCTAAGGCCTCACAGCAGTTACAGTAGAAGCAGGACACGAGCCAGGTCTCCAACCCTGAGTCGATGCTACGGAGACCCAAACAGAGAAAAGACTGATGCAGTGGGGTCAGCCGTGACCATGGCGGGTCTCCCAGGGGCAACATCTCAGCCCTGGCTCAGCTCCCAGGACACGCAGGAACCAACCCATCACGGGAGGCACCGTGCCGTCACAGCCTCACCTTTGTCCAGCCTTCGGTCAATGCCCCACCTGAAGGCGCCCGTACCTGACCCAGGTCTGAGGGTAAGCAAGACGCTCCTGGAAAGAAACAGGGTTCCAGGCACCACTGCTGGGATGGCTGCCGGACAGCGATGACCTCACCTCCATCAGCCACTGGGGATCTTAGCGAGGCCGGTCCTGCGGGTAAGTATTTCCCCCTGGACTGCCCACAGCGAGGAATTCTGATATTCTCCAGTTCCTCTCCATCTAATCACTGGACCCGAAATACCCATCCTGAAGGAAACCAGAACCATCAGCCATAATCGGGGTGGGAGGGAAAGAGAGAAGTTCATGAGTCCAAGTTCCAGCAAACCCTAGAACTGGGAGCACAGAGACCTCACACGTGATAAGTGCCCCGACCGAACTTCGGCCTTAAGACTTTTCTTTGATGAAATGTGGGCAGATTTCAGTGGGCAAACAGCCATTTGAAACCAACGAGTGTCTCCAAGGACAGAGCGGCGGGAATTCACCTTCTGGGGGGTCTTTCTTCTAAGGAAACCTTCAGAAAGGATGCTTCATGCCCCACATACAGACTGAACTTCCACACTTGCTTTTGGAGAAAAATCTGAATCACCTGGATGTAGATGTCTGGGGCTGAGAAGCAAAGTGTTCCGATTAGGGATGTAAGTCCTTGTGTTGTTTGGATCCAAGATGGGCCTTGGGCTGGAGAGGCCTGACCACAAAACTTCGGTCCCCCATCTGCAGTGACACTTTCCCATCTGTCCACCAGCAAGGGGTTCATGCTGTTGTCGAATCTCCACGGTGCTTCGTTTGTCCCTTTATTTCTCACCCGTCCTGGATGACTCTGTAGAGCTGGGGTTTCCCTCTTTGCTCTGAGGCGTCTGTCTTCTCGGCACTCTGACCGGTGGTCCTCAGAGCATGGCCCCAGGACCCCTTCCTAGGAGGCCCACGAGGTCAGAACTATTTCTATAAATACTGAGGTGCCCTTTGTCTTCTCAGGCTCACAAGTGACTCATGATGACACCTAAGGGAACATGTATTTAAAAGTTCTCAGTTTTGGGCTTCCCTGGTGGCGCAGTGGTTGAGAGTCCGCTTGCCGATGCAGGGGACATGGGTTCGTGCCCCGGTCCGGGAAGATCCCACATGCCGCGGAGCGGCTGGGCCTGTGAGCCATGGCCGCTGAGCCCGCGCGTCTGGAGCCTGCGTTCCACAATGGGAGAGACCACAACAGTGAGAGGCCCGTGTACCGCAAAAAAAAAAAAAAAAAAAAAAAAGTTCTGAGTTTAAAAAGCTCTTTGGGGACCTCAGTAAGTTCTAGGAGCATAAAGGGATTCTTAAACCAGAAGGTTTGAGAGCTGCCGACTTAGACCATAAACTTGAATTATTTGAGGCTAAGAACCTTGTGCTATACATTCATTTTCTAAGGGAGCACGTAGTAGACTCTCCTGATGGTGGCAGATCCACATAAGGCCCAGTCTCCACATCTCCTCTGTCTGCACACAGCTATGCCCATTGGACAGTTGAGAAAAGAAACGTCAGGAAGACAACACCCCGACCCCAAGCAGGCCGGCCGGGGAGGAGCCCGGTCTAGGGCCTGGAGGACCGGCTGCCTCGGCTGTGTGGCCAAAAGATGTGGACAGCCCGACTTTGTGCTGGGCAGCTGTGAGAGCCTTGAAATCCAGGAAATCTCATGCTCAGGGATGATCTGACCTCACAGATGAGTGACTGCAAAGAAGAGAGGCCGTCCACCCAGAGGGGTGGAGACACCTGGAGGGGGCATCTGAAGAGCCGCTGAACTGGCCGAGCTGAGTGTCCTCGAAGGAGAACCAGGCAGGGGGCCTGGTCCCAGGCCCGGGGCAGTTTCCTTCAGCTGCCGTGATGGTTTCACACTGTTTGGGGGAGTTTATGTTCAGATGTTTGCAGCTGGCTCAAACGGTTCTGCTCCCGTTTTCTTTCCTCAGTCAAGCCAGACCCTTGGCGTATTGCGCCTTCTTCAAGAAGACGCCCACACCTGTGCGGGACT
This sequence comes from Hyperoodon ampullatus, assembly GCF_949752795.1. NCBI lineage: Eukaryota > Metazoa > Chordata > Mammalia > Artiodactyla > Ziphiidae > Hyperoodon > Hyperoodon ampullatus. The sequence goes on along the minus strand of NC_136925.1, from coordinate 88,264,844 downwards.
TTCCATCTTCCGCCAAGACACAAAGAGCAAATTCCCTGTGTCTCCGAGCGCCTCGTCCCTGCTGCTGGCGGGATCCCCGCGCCCTGGTCAGGAGGCACTGTGCCCACCGCTGTGCAGTAAAGGACAAAGTGTATGTCTCCCGGCAGGATGCGAACAGGATGCTGGACAGAACTCTAAGCAGGGCAGGTCTTACTGAGGTGGGCCGTGCCCAGGTCATAATCTGGGGGTTAAGTCCCACAATAACTGAGTGGGGAGCGGTCCCCGTGACGATGGCCCCTGGGTTCCGGACACCCATGCCGCCCGGAGCTTCTCCTCATCCCGCTGGTGGCCCTGATGGCCAAACATTCCCTAGAAGCCCTTCCTTTTTCAGGGGGAGGAAATCTGAAGACACATTTTGGCAAAAGTGTTCAAGCAGAGCAGGTCAGCAGCCAAGCCCCAGCCAACACCGCGCCTGGTACCACGTTACCTAGTAAGGCCACGTTTGGGCCCTGTTTATGCAGAGGGCCTCCTGCCATCCCCCAGGCTGGCTGAGAACCTGCAGTATCTGCGAGAGAAGAGCCCTCCGCTGTCAGGACCAAGTGGGGGACAGAGTGTGACCTCCACAGAGGTCAGCAAGGCCAGACCCAGGTCGGCAGTGAAGAGAAAAGCCACTCTGTCACATGGCACACACGTCGGACGCCAGACCTCGGCCCAGATGGCTGCCCGCAAGATTGAAGCAGAAAACTGAGATGCTCCAGATGCCAGCTGACTCTTCAGGGAAAGGTGTGCTCGCCCCCACCCCCGCCCCCCGTGCAGGCCCTGCTCTGAGCCACCCTTTCCTGGACCTCCTCCAGCCTGTGAGGCCCCGGGCTCCCAGGTTCACGGTGACCTCTGGCCTGTGATACAGGGTCCAGGCTCAGGACACCTCGTCTTCACAACGCGAGGCCCCACGGACTAGCTCATCTTCCCTCCCTGCCACGCCTTCTGTGTCACTGGGGCCCGGACACCCCATGTAACCAACCTTCATCCCCCCACCGACCCCACCACGGACACTCTCAGCACCAGGCAACCCCCCAGCATCATCCACCCACTCCCTGCCCTCCTTCTGCTGTTCTGGGGGCCAGGCACACTGGTCGCCCCCAAAGTAGGGTATTCAGCCACAGAAACCGTGTCCATGGAGAAGAGGGCCGTGGAGACACTGGCTATGGGTTGGCTCGGCTTTCTTTCCCAGGCACTTGGAAAAGATGAAGGGATGAAAAGTGAAAAGAAGAAAAAATTTCATAAAATATGCTGCCAAAAATAAATAAATAAAGCAGAAATAAATGCAAAGAAGGATTAGAGATGTTCCCACCAATAATACCTGTCTTACACTTTCCATCCACAGCAGAGCATTTAAAATACACTTCTTAGTAATTAAAATTATGTTATCTTGAAGTCTCCCCAATACCCAAGTTTTCTTTTCAAATATCTCCCAAGTCCCAGGGAGCCTTTCTCCCAGGTTCGTGAATGCTCCAAATGTCTTGTCGGAAACAGAAGTTATTTCAAGCTCTCATCTCCCAGAACTTCCTTCAGCACCTCTGTTCAACGTGGCAGCAATATGGCCCGTGGGCAGCCTCGAGCACAGGGAGAGATGCTTCCTTCTGGCTGAGACTGAGGCTGAAGGTCCACGGCAAAGACCTGGGTCATGGAGACGGGGAAGCAGCCCCTGAGTGAGATCAGCTCTGACAGCTGTCAAGACTCCCCTGGTTGTTCCCAGCCAAGAACCTGCATATTTTCCATATCTTCCTGTACAACATCTAAACTCTCATTTCTTTGCTTTTAGACCTTATTTCTGGTCTCTATTAATTCTATTCCTAGTCATCAACCCATCCACAGCCAATTACTGAATATTTTTAAGTCTTAACACTGTTTCAGAGCCATAAATAGACCCACACAAATATAATTAACTGATCTTTGACAAAGGAGCAAAGACATTTCAATGGTATAAGGATAATCTTTCCAACAAATGGTGTTGGAACAACAGGACATCCAAGTGCCAAAAAATGAATCTAGATACAGACATCACACCCTTCACAAAAATTAACTCAAAATGGATTATAGGCCTAAATGGTGAATGCAAAACTATAAAACTTCTAGAAGATAGTATAGGAGAAAATCTAGGTGAACTTGAGTTTAGTGATGACTTTTTAGATATAACACTGAAGGCATGATCCATGAAAAAAATAACTGATAAGTTGGACTTTATCAAAATAGAAAACTTATATTCTGCAAAAGGCACTGTTAATAGAATGAAAAGAGAAGCCACTGACAGGAAGAGAATATCTGCAAAACACATGTCTGAAAAAGACTTACATCAAAAATACACAAAGAACATTTAAAATTCAAAAATAAGAAAACAATTCAAGGGAAAAATAGACAAAAGATACTTCACCAAAGAAGACCCACAGATGTCAAGTAAGTATGTAAAAAGATACTCAATATAATATGTCACTAGGGGATTTCAAATAAAAGCAATAATGAGCTACCACTACACACCTATTAGGGTGGATAAAATCCAATAAAAAACACCCCAAAATGGACAACACCAAATGCTGGTGAGGAGGTGGAGCAACAGGAACTCTCACACGTTGCTGATGGGGGTGCAAATGGCACGGTCACTCTGGAAAACAGTGTGGCAGTTTGTTACAAAACTAAACATACCCTCATGATATGATCCAGCAATCACACTCCTTGGTATCTACCCAAGTGAGTTCCCTATGTTCGTGGGAACTCTGTGCTTTCTGTAAACCTGAAAGCACTGTAAGAATAATGTATGTTAAAAATAAAATAAATTAATTAAAATACTGTTCCACATCTGAAAAGATGTGAGTGTGAAATTCTAACGACAGAAACTGACTCCCCCCCCAGTCTTTGAGTGGCTTCTCACTTATGCCCACAGGACTGGTCCCTGACCTAATCAAGACCCCCAGTCATTCTGGGTTCTCACTACCATCTTATTGGCTCAAAATTCTAAATCTCCACCTTATGTCACATCTAAAATGTTACAAGTCACCATAGGAAATTCACAGGCATTCAGTACTGACTTAAGCATCTATTAGATGTCCACTGTGGCTTTACAAATTATAAAAAGGCACAACAAGGAAATAGCAGGCAGTAATTTTTAAACAGAGAGGCAAGACATGAAACAAGGAGAAATATCTTCAATAATTTATTAACATCTGCTTCAACCCATAAGTCCTCTTCTTCCTAGGCAGTTTGGTTGTAACATGTTGTTATTTCAAAAGTTAAAGCAATGGCTTTAGATAAAACAGTCCAGTGATCATGAGAACACATAATGATTGAAAAACACTTAAATTTTTTTTAAAAAACTCTTGAGCTAATGAAAACTCTCTTCCCAAGAAGAATTTTAGAGGAATTTTTCTTTCTTTTCTTCTCTTTTAGTTTTAAAAACTGACTTCTAAAATGAAGAAAGTACCCATCTTTCTCTTGATGCAGAATCACACCAAAACAGAAAAACAAAGTATTTCCAAGTTTCCAACAAAAGAAAGCATGCCTTTCAGCTGAGGCTAATCTTGGAAAATGTATTTCTCAAGTTAAGTTCAAAAAGTTATGAGCAATAGAAACAGGGGGTTAGAGAGACTGTTTCTTGGCATTCTTAGTCAAGGGAGCAGCTGTAGATAAAGATGCTGGACCACCCCCCTTGGCTGGTGTGCTGTCCAGGCTTCTCTACACATCTTCCCAACTACTCATCTAATAGGTGTGCGTCCTCCAGCACAACTGAATGTGCCACACACTATGATCTGTAAAATCTGCTATATAAAGTCCACAGGTATACAAAGTAAAGGCAGATTGTCCATTACAAGAGTCTATAAAACCTTACATGTTGCATTTATAATACCCATTACTGCATGAAAATCATGTATTTCTTAAAAACCTGGACAGCTGTGTGAATACTTGGGGTGGTCTCAGAAGGCACAGGGAATATTGGAAACAAACATCCCTGCTGGCAGAAGTGGCAGACATTGAGGTGGCCTCATAAAATACAGGACATTTTTTCTTAGTTAATGTAAGCTGTACTTGGCTGGTTTTCAAAAAAAATAGTAAAAAAGCATCACAATGAAGAATACCCGTTTTATGCAAATCAAAACTACAATGAGACATCACCTCACACTAGTCAGAATGGCCATCATTAAAAAATCTACAAATAACAAATGCTGGAGAGGTGTGGAGAAAAGGGAGCCCTCCTACACTGTTGGTGGGAATGTAAATTGGTGCAGTCATTGTGGAGAACAGTATGGAGGTTCCTTAGAAAACTAAAAATAGAGTTGCCATATGATCCAGAAATCCCACTCTTAGGCATATATCTGGAGAAAACCATAATTCAAAAAGATGAATGCACCTCTATGTTCATAGCAGCACTATTTGGGGACTTCCCGGTGGTCCAGTGGTTAAGACTCTGTGCTTCCATCACAGAAGGCATGGGTTTGATCCTTCATTAGGGAATTAAGGTCCCACATGCCACACAGTGAGACAAAAAAAAAAAAGTCATAGCAGTGCTATTCACAATAGCCAAGACATGGAAACAACCTAAATGTCTATCAACAGATGAATGGATAAAGAAGATGTGGTACATATATACAGTGGAATATTACTCAGCCATTAAAAAGAATGCAATAATGCCATTTGCAGCAACATGGATGGACCTAGAGATGATCATACTAAGTGAAGTAAGTCAGACAGAGAAATGTAAATACCATATGAAATCACTTATATGTGGAGTCTAAAACATAACACAAATGAACTTATCTACAAAACAGAAACAGACTCAGAGACATAGAGAACAGACTTGTGGTTGCCAAGTTGGGGGGGGGGGTGGGCGGGGAAGGAAGGATTGGGAGTTTGGGGTTAGCAGATGCAAACTATTACATATAGGATGGATAAAAAACAAGGTCCTACTGTAGAGCACAGGGAACTATATTCAGTATCCTGTGATAAACCATAATGGCAAAGAATATATATATATATATATATATATATGTATATGTATAATATGTATAATCATATAATATATATGTATAATATGTATATATATGTCTAATCACTTTGCTGTATAGCAGAAATTAAACACAACATTGTAAATCAACTATACCTCAATAAAAATTTTAAAACAGAAGAATATCCATTTTATATAAGATATTTGTGGCCATTGAAGCAATACTAAGTTTGGAGGAAATTCTCAATTTTGTCTTCAGCCAACATTTGATACACTGGAATAAATTTCAATCTAGTGAAACATGGAAACTTTTATCAAAGGTTGATGAGAAATTACCCAGATGGCTTTCATGAGTATTACACTTCTTTATCCAAATACAAAATCATTCCTGTTGTAAGGGGACTTTTCAAGAGAAAGATCCCTGGAGCCTAGGGTGACTGCAGAAAAGAAGGATGCAGAAGGGGGGCTGAAGATGTACATAAAGGGGGCACACCAACAGCCCCTTTACCCCCACGCTGAGCCTTTTTCCTGATAGGTTTTGCTTTCAGTGCAAACATCCAAATCCAAGCACAGTAAAATCATCCTATTCTGTATGTTATGGACTGAACTGTTTTCCTCCAAAATCCACAGGGTACAGCCCTAACCCTCAATATGCCTGTATTTGGAGACAGGGCTTTTAAGAAAGTGATTAAGGTTAAATGTGGTCATAAAGGTCATGGGACCCAAGTCCTTACAAGAGGAAGCACAGACACCAGGACTGTGAGAACCCATAGCAGAGGCCATGTGAGGACACAGAGAAGACGCAGCTGTCTGCAGGCCAGGAAGAGCCTTCTCACCAGGACCCATCCTGCTGGCACCTCTGCTCGGACTCCCAGCATCCAGAAACAGAAATAAACAGCTCCCCGCCCCCAGTCTGTGGTGTTTTGTTATGACAGCCCTAGCAGACGAATACATTGTATGAAAACTTGATTTTTTGAAGAAAGCCCAAGGAACCTTTCTCTGCTGAAGATTAGCCCAACAGAGGTTGAAAACAGGGAAGTGTGTTCATTGACAGGCAGGGTTGCCAGACAAAATACAGGATACCAGGTGAAATGAGAATTTCAGATAAATGAAGAATAGTTTTAGTATAAGTATATCCCCTGCAAGTTTCATATTTTTTTTTGTTTTATAACATTCTCTCTTATCCTTTCCCCACTCAGACCTGCTCTTGATGTAACTATTAGCCAACTTCACCAGCTGCAAGAAGAAAATTCAAGTTAGAGGGAGGAAATTTTCCAGCAGGATTAACACCAAATTCCACCCTCAAGGTTCAGGCTAGTCTATGGAAGAGGACAGTATAAGGGCATATTTTTGCAAAGCAGGAAGACCGCTGGCTTTGGGGGCACGAAGGCCTCTGTGAGGCTCTGTGGGTGGCAGCAGCAGCTCCCGTCTTCCCCAAAAGGGGGTCTCAACTCTGGGCGACAAAGGGAGACCTTGGTTAGGCAACAAAAGCATGAGCAACAAAAGAGAAATAGATAAATTGGATTTCATCAAAATTAAAAACCCTTGTGATTCAAAGGGCATTATCAAAAAAGTAAAAAGATAACACACAGGATGGAACAAAGTATTTGCAAATCATATATTGGATAAGGGATATGTATCTAGAATACATAAAGTCTAACAACTCCAGAACTAAAGGCAAATAACCAAACAATAAAATGTGCACAGGATTTGAATAGACACATCTCCAAAGAAGATTTACAAGTAAGCACCTGAAGAGGTGCAAAACATCCTTAGTCATCAGGGAAATGCAAGGCAAAACCACAAGGAGACACGACTCCACACTTCCCAGAATGACTGTAATCAAAAAAATGGAAAATAACAAGTGCTGGAGAGGATGTGGAGAAATCGGTATCCTTGTGCATTGCTGATGAGGATGCAAAATGGTACATCCACTTAGGAAAACAGTTTGTCACCCCCTAAAAATGTTAAATATTGAGTTACGATGTGACCTAGCAATTCAACTGCTGGGTATGAACCCAAAAGAAAACGTACGTCCACACAAAAACTTGTGTGGGAATGTTCATAGCAGCACTATTCATAATAGCTGACAAGTGGAAACAACCCAAAAGTCCATCAGCTGACGAATAGATAAATAAAATGTGGTCCATACATACAAGGGAAAGTTACTGAGGCATAAAAAGGGATGAGGTCCTGCTACGCACGCTGCCACATGGATGATCCATATGAGCATAATGGTAAGTGAAAGAAACCAGAGGGAGACGCAAGAGAGAAGAGATATGAGAACATATGTATATGTATGACTGATTCACTTTGTTATAAAGCAGAAACTAACACACCATTGTAAAGCAATTATACTCCAATAAAGATGTAAAAAAAAAAAAAAAAAAAGAAACCAGTCAAAAAGACCCCATATTGTAAGATTCTACATACTTGAAATGACAGAACAAGTCCATCTACAGAGCCTGAAGCAGATTTGTGGTTACCAAGGGTTGGGGGTTGTCAATGGGGACCGATTGCTAATGAATATAGGGTTTGGGGTTTCTGGAGTGATGAAATGTTCTAAAATTAGGTTGTGGTGATACTGCACAACTCTGTGACTTTACCAAAACTTCTGACTTGTACACTTCAAACTGGTCAATTGTACGGTATGTGAATCCCATCTCAATAAAGCTGCTTAAAGAAAACATACAGCATGGAGTGTGGATGGGCAGAGGTGGGTTAAGAGGTTGCAGAATGGGCGGCCACCTGGAGGCCACCAGAGGCCCTAGAAGGCACTCGGCCTTATGATGAGGTGACCCGGGAAGCCGCTACAGAACTCTGAACAGAGACGTGGCTCTTGCTTTAAAAGCTCAATGTTGAGAAAGCTGCAGTGGGGAGAATGACTGAAGCAGAAACACAGATGGGGAGGCCTGGAGACGCTCAGAATCCAAGCAGTGATCCAAGCCAAGCGAAGCTCAGATGACTCAGTGAGCCCGGCGCTGCAGGCCCGGAGGGAAGTGGACAACGTGGACACACCTCAAAGGCAGGACAGAATGGAGGTGTGAAAGGAAGGGTCACACAGCATTGAGGACAACTGATATTTGTGTGGCCTTGGCCTAGTACTCTGATGCCTTCCAGAAACAGTGCTTTGTTTTACATACATGTGTAATTACAAGAAAACACTTAAAGATGGCCAAAACCCTGCTGATAACAGTTAACACGTGTTTGCAGTGGGACTCAAATGTTCACATAAATGAAAATCACCAGAGAAGCTGCTTAAAATGCAGCTTCAGAAGCCCCACCCCAGAGACTCCAGTATGCTGATCGAGGGTGAGATAAGGAATATGCATTTTAATCAGGATTATAGGTCTGGTGGCACAAGTTTTAACAGGCAGCACCAGTGCTGTGGGAAGCACAGGGAACCAGCAAGTACCAGGCAGCACTGAGCTTCCCGGGCCGTGAGCACAGGGCTGGGGAGACGGGACCCAAGCACACATGCATTTTCAGCAAAATGTAAACGTATATATAAATCACATGAATACACACTCATAGGGGTGTGTGTGTGTGTGTGTGTGTGTGTAACCATACGAATGATGCAAAAGGAAACATAAACTAACCAGTGAGACATAATCACAGGACCTAATCGCGCAGTGAAGCTATGATCATATTTGCCGTTTTCCTAGAGGCTGTATCCAGGGCTCAAGCAGCGCCTGACATGCAGAGACCTTGGGCCAAGAGACCAGCTTTCAGCAGCAGGACGGAGGGAGAGGAGGCGGCAGGTCCAAGGCCAGGCTGGACCTTCAGGAGGGGTCTGCCCTCCATGTGGTCCTCCCCCTCCTGAAACTGATCCACGGAATGAGGCCGCAGAGCCCAGGAGAGGAGGCACCCGGGTCCCCGCACGGCCGCAGAGAACCAGGGCTCCCCCGGGATGGTCCCCGGAGCAAGGGTGAACTTGTGAGCTTCTTGTCTAGACACGGAATTGCAGGTGCATTTCTTCCAACATTTACACCTACCCTTACTGATAAACCCTGGTGTGTCATTTAGAAACCTATGCCCCCCATGATCATCATACAAAGTAAACTGGAACATTAAGCAAATCACCTGGATTTGTTGCTTAGGTAAATTTTTGCACTCTTTTTGTATGTCTGGGATAAGATAGGCTGGTACAAAAGATCTAAGTAGTTTGAGAAACTACTAATATCTTCAGATCTACGTCTTAGTACAGAGAACCGTAATATTACTTAGATATTCTGTGTTTTGATGCAGATATTTTATTAAATATATAACTTAAATGAGATCTTTTTTAACAGGCAGATCTTTGGTCTGCTTTTTCATCTGAAACACAAGAGCCTGATATATGCTGCCTTTAGCCACTAATGTGCTTTTCAGGCAAAACCAGAGGAACACTTCCAGGCCAGGGCTTATCTGAGACAGAAACTCAGGATGCAGGCAAAGAGGAGAAAGATGATAACTATGAAGACGAATGAAGGTAAGGGAAAAGGTTGCATCTGTTAAAAAGCAAAGGTAATTTTTTGATAGAAAATAAGTACTTAATACATGCTTGATTGTATACAGACACTTGCACACATGTACACACCACATCATTCCCGGGAGTGAATCAAAATCCTTAACAACTGATTAACGTTTCTCAAACTCGCCGGCCGCACAGCCAGGTCACGCAGGTCGTTGTCACTGGCCGTGCATCATGCTTGGGCAAGCACCGGGCATCAGTCAGCAGTCTAAAGGGTGAGGATGACAAGACAGGGCCCAGTGAGAAGAGGCGGCCATTGGCGGAAGAGCCTTCCACTGCCCTTGAGGGTGAGGCAGGAATTCTAGTCTGGGTTTCACTGTGTGAGTCATTTCCAAAAAGACCCTCCACTGTTTATGAGCCACATCAATCCTGATTTAGTCTCTAATCCAACTGATGGGAAGACCACAGAAACAGGGTCACAGCGATACCTGGTCTACTAACGTTCTATTCACACGTGTGCAGAGCAAGAAGAGACGTTTCATTTGGTTCACGCAGCAAACCAGCCCCGTACAGGACACAACCCTACGGGCTTCACTGCCACAGAGAAACCTTTTCTCGGCACTGCCAGTCCCATCATACACTTTCTAGAACCTGAATTCTCCAAAGCAGGTATCCAGTAACCTCTGTAGTGAACACACACACGCGCGAGTGAGAAGATTCTCAAGAAATGTTCTCTTGTTATTTGCGAAGTCCAGGCCTGAGCTCGCATGTGAACAAGTGGATATTAACCCCAGTCCTATCTACACACAGGACTCTGATGGCCCCACTGGACACCAGGGCTCCCTGGGACACGCCCCGATTCCCGTGAGGTCAGTTCACCATTGCCATGGAGAAGAGGTGCTGAACTGGCGCCCAGAGAGGCTGATCGGCTCGCCGCACCGTGTGGGAACCCAGCCCAGCCCCTGCCCTTCCCGAGGCCCCGGGGGCTCCGAGCAGTAACAGCCACAACTCTAGTCAGAAGGAAGCCTGCACTAGACCCAGGGGCTCGGGGAAAGGGACGGCTGGGCCCACAGCAGCTCAGCTCACTATGTCCCCGTGCCCTGAGCGGTCCATCTGGCCCCCGCCCTGGTCCCCTGTGCTCCTTCCCACGTGAAGAGGGGCTTCGTGTGCGGCGCCCCTTCTGCCTGCCTGAGAGCGGTTCTGCCCAGGGTCACCTCCCATCACGTCCCTTCTGGAGCCACCGCCCTCCCCAGAGGACAGCCTGGCCAGGCGAGAACTGCCAGCACCCATCCAGGTGCTTCCGGGGCGAGGCAGGCTCCTAACCCACCGTCAGCAACAGAGGCACCTCGGGAAACTGGGACCAAAGTCACATCACAGCAAGGTGGTTGGCTTTGAAAGGAACACATGTCTGATGTGCAGTCACAGACCTGGGCTAAACCCCTGCCAGCCACCTAGAGATTCTGAAAGGTGTTCTTACCCACAAGACAGGGAGAAGTGGGTTATATTATGCATTAAGTCACATAGCACTCTGCCTGATGCAAAATAAGCTTTCCACAAATTGTAAGCTATGGCTCTACAAAGGACACTATTTAACATCAGACCTCAGTAATTCAATGATGGATTAAATCTCATTTATACAGAGAGAATAAATAAGTCGAACACACTTTTTTGTTTTCACATGGTGAGAGTACAGATGTCTGTGTGTATATAGGCTGGTGTGTGTTTTCAAGCAGCTCAGATACAATTTGCTTACTTCCGTTACATTTTTCTGTACTTATGTTGAAATGCTGCATCCTGATTATTTAACCAGAGTTTGAATACTGAAATCTAAGAATTAAATATGATTGGAATTAAAACTCCCTTTTATAGTTAGGAAACTTGGAGAAATTGTCTTGTACATTTTTTGGTAGCTTAATTAATATCGGTAAACAACACACTTTTACAGTACCCATTTAAAGGAGCTATTTGATTTATTTTAATATTTTAATCTCTTCAAATGACCAACACTTTATAAGAATGTAGTTGGCATCTTGATGTTTTGTAATGTCATGTTTGAAGAATGGAATAGAAAGGGAAATGAGCAAGTAATGTTTTAAAGCTTAAAAAGGAAGAAAGAAAATATAACTGGTGTTCTTTTCCCCCAGGGAATGCAATTTACCATGATTTAAAGCAGAATCAAAAGATAAAAATCTTTTGGCAATAATTTTAATATGTGCAATAAAACAAAAATTATCAACCCCGAATAAAATAGAAAAATGTTTCCACTGAGGGGGTCCCATAAAATTGTGGAACATCCTGAGATACAGAACATCTCTTGGATATAAAACAGAGCTATTTTTAATGGTTTAGGGAGGAAGAAATATTTTTCTTCCAAGTGGGAGGAGGGTTTCAGAGACGGCAAAACCGGGGCCTCTAGGTTTTCTCCAGCTCACATGCAAAACTTAAAAAGACCGCAAATGAGAAGACCACTAAAGCCAGGGGCTTGTTTATCAGAGCCGGCTGAGCGGCTTGCGTGTGCCCTGGGTCTGCAGCCATCTGCAGCGCCTTGGAACTCAGGACCTACCTCTGGAGGTCTCCGAGGGGCCATCTCCTTGGCTCGAGCTCAGCTCTCGGAAGAGCCACAGGCAGAGAGAGAAAGCAGACATGCTCCCCTGCCAACTTGGGATTTGAATAAGTAATGAAACAAAACGCCCGATGATGCCCCAGATTGGCGCTCTCGGTCTTCAGGAAGCATCACCCGCTATGAAGCCGCTGGGAGTGGGCACTTGTGCCCCCGGAAAATGCCCACCTCCTAGCTGGCCAGGCTGGGCCTTGTGGAGGCACCGTGACCCCAGATGGTGACAGTGGCCTGAGTAGGGTGGGGAAGAACCTCAGCCTTCCCAGAACGCAGACTCCTAAAGCGAATAGACGAGGGGCTTCCCGTGCATCACGGCTGAGGCCAACAAGGGTGTTTCCAAGGGGGACTGTCACACAGCACACGTCAAAGGACAACCCACTCCGGGCCCTTAGAGCTCACGTTTCCGGGGGCAACCGTTGGAGGTGTGGGGCAAAGCCAGAATGCATCTCTTTCCCCAGAGCAGGGCAGAGACGCCGACGCAGGACCCACCTTGCACGATGCCCGCCGGTGGACCCCAGCGAAGCCCTGGGTCCCCGCAGAGCCCTGCACGCCTGGTGCACTGCAGTGTCTGCACAGGAGCACAGGGGCCCACTCAGCGGATAAATTATTTATGTGAAATAAACAATGAGACAGCAGAGAACCCTCTGTGCTCTCCTGGTGGAAAAGATTACAGAGTCCGCCTGCCCATGCCACGCCCCACGGGCCATCATGGGGGCCCCTCCTGCTGGGTGAGCAAACCGCAGGGCGGAGGGGAACCTCCTTTACTCAAAGTCACCCATCTAAACGTCACTCTCTTCTACAAAATGCCTTCACGGGAACCTCTGTGCTTGACCGAGAGACTGGGGGCCGCGGCTCGGCCCGGTGGACGCGCAGTCGGGACCTGCTGGCTGGGTTACTGACCAGCTCATGAAAAGCTAGCGAGCCGGGGAAACGGGCTGCACGGGCGCCTCCGTCCCGTGTCTAGAATGGATAGCTCCCTGGAACGCGGCCCCTCCACTCCCTGAAGGGCGGAGGGAGGAGCCCCCCGCCCCCCCGCCCTGTCCTGGGGACCTGCGGGTGTGGACTGCACTCTCGGGCTCCGTGTGCTGGGTCCCGTTACAAGGGCAGAGCTAAGCGCGCAAAACGAGCCCGGGGCAGACGGGAGGAGTGAGGCTGAGCATGCGCGCAGAGGGCGGGTGTCGGGGGGCGCGTGCAGGGGGGCGCGCGCAGGGGGCCGAGACGAGGCCGTCTGCGCGCCAGGAGCTGGGGCCCCAGCAGACCCAGCAGTGACCCAAGCAAAGTGCTTATTCCCAGGAGCAGGGGTAGGAGATAAGAATGTAGGTGAGACAGTGCGCGGTTTGCTCGGGGAGCCGCCTGAGGTCTGAGGACGAGGGCCAGGAAGGAGGGTCTTGGGGGAAATGAGAAAGGGGACGAGCGGGGGGCCAGGCTGGAAGACACAGCAGGGTCCGTCCCCATCGCTCGTCCGCAGCCACCATGGGAAACGCCCTTGTGTCCCCACTCCTCCAGCTTTCTCTGCCCCGTCCCCTCAGTGTGATGAACGGCTCGAACTGAAGGTTTAACGGCTGACAATGGCTGTAGGCAGCACAGGTGCATTTTAACAGAGGCCCGGCTGTGTCACCCAGGTGAGCATGGACAGCGATGCCAGGAGCCCCCATGTCTCAGTGGGGCAGAGGAGGTGTCCCCTCTCTGAAGGACAGCGTGAGGAGCACGGCCGGGGGCCGGGTGGTCAGGTGGCACTGCAGTCCCCATCCTCAGAGACCCTGCCCATGCCGTCTGGGCCTGGCTGTGACTGCCTTCTCCTCCTGAGATTCGGGGATGGGACGTGCAGCAGCCCCACTGGCTTGCTGTGTCGGCGGAGCAGGACAGAGGGTCAGCGAGGCATGTGAGGTACCAGCGCGTCGTAAGCACAAGAAACGTTAGCTGCTCTTACGATTATCACTGTTGTTCCAACTAACAAAGAAAGTGCATTCTTTAATATTCTAGATTGGTTTAAAGGAAATCAGGCAGAAATCTGGAACGTATTTAATGTACCGCAGGGCAAGAGTATCAGTTTAATAAATAGAAATATAAATTAATTTTATATAATTAAACAGTGTGTCACAAAATCTCTTATCTGGTAAAATCTCGTAATCAATTTTTATAATTTCTATAAATGGAATGATAAAGTTGAATATAATAAGATGATTCAAGAACATAAAGAAATAGACACTGTCAATTATATATTAATAGAAAAAAACTGAGTCACGCATTCTTAAGTAAAATGCAATTTTAGGTTTTTGTCACTTACTCAATGTATATTGAATCATATAATGAAAATGATGCTTTTCCTGCAAAATGAACCAACAGAAGAATATTTCATTTATATTTATATTGAATTTCAATTACTAAAAGTCTAGCAGTGAAACTGTCATGGTATGTACATTAGGTCAAACTTTTAGTTATTTATGTATTTATTTTTTGTTTCATTTAGTTTGCCTTAGATAAGAATGCAATGATACCATCAAAGTGGCCGTGGAACACGTGGAATAAATAAACATGTATTGAGCGCCTATCACGTGTGAATTTTCATAGACTCGGATTACTTTGTTTCCTTTACAAGGAGGTCCCTTCTGAAAACGACCATCACTTTATGCCCCAGAGTACATTTGCCCGTACCCACACGGTCTCCCTCACTGCGCATGGCAATCATTCTCCCCATGTTTGGTCACGTAAGTAATATGTTATTTTAGTGCAAACTTGGGGGGGGGGCGGGAATAGTACTTTTAACTGATATAAAGAAACACCAGAGAAAAAAAGCAGCGCATTCTCAGTTTGGCTTCTTCTATAGAGGAACATGAAAGAGTACCAACAAACAAGGTAAATTTTTAAAAACACAGAATAACAAAAAGTCACAAATTATTTATGTTTTGTTAAATAAATGTGTCTACTTCTACCAAAGAAGATTATTACTAAAAGTATCTTTTAAAAATAAAAATTAAGTACAAATGAAACTCTTCTGACATTGAAATCTCAGTGACAGTGGTGGTCATTATGTAAAATCTATGATTGTTTGCCATTTTATCACTAAACTTAATAAAGTAAATTCTATATTTAACATCTTAAAATACTCACTAGGGCTGACTTTCTTTGGACCCTCAGAAAGAGCATGTATCTGGACAACTGGCATTAAATACAGATATAACCTCATAATTTCATGCCCCATGTCTACAAGTCAACTCAATGTCACCTTTTTGTATTCTACACATTTAGGCTGATTTAAATCAAATTACAGTGTAGGGTAACTTACGTAAACTGGAGTTTCCTGAAGCATTATTTTCAGTCCCACTAAATACTGCAAGTCTGCACTGTTTTTATTAGTTAATTATAATTGACAGGTCATGTAAGGCCCGAAAATCTGGTAATAGAAAGTAATAGGTGAAATACAAACGTACTCGTTCTGTGAACTTATACGGAACTAACTCTGTCAAACCCTGAATAGCTTCCTACTGACAATTAAAACTGCTTTTTAAAACAATGTACATTTCCAATGACATTTTTACAATAATTTTATATTTGTTTCTCAAATTAAATTTAAGTACTGCCACATTGATGCTCCCCCTGAGCATCAGTGAAATCCCCTGAATTTCAAGGTCCCCCAATAAATCTGAAACATTCAATGTTTGAACTAATTTCCCATGTACTAGTCTATATGGTACAGAAGCAAACCAAATTAGGTAACTTTTGGAAATACGGTGACAAGATTGAACAAAACTAACTCGGTTTCTAAAGTTCATAAGAGAAATGTACAGGTTAATGTCTCTATGCAATAGGAAAACTTATCCATAATGATAATTTCTGAGAAAAAAGTGTTAACTATTCTATAATATGTTCTAGAACTTACCATATTTAATAAAACACTCAAATTTGAACTATATTTTGGTGGGCAAGCCATGGCATTATTTGCATGACTCATTGGTAGCCAGGGAAAAAGATGTGCTCTGCATGTAACTTCCAGAAAACAAGACCACTTTCCAGGTCCATTAACTAAGTCACACTGGGCTCCTTTTTACCTGAATTCTTATTGGTTTTGTTCTGTCGACTTTTAACTTGTTCAGTCCAAAGCGTGGGGTATCGTGATGCAATATCTAATGAACCAAAATAAAATGATGATTATTTTAATTCATCATGAAAACACAAAGTCTCTCAATTAAAGATTTCAGCAGGCAGTCTAAAAGCCCCAAAAATCAATATAATCAGTAAACACACATTGTAGATATTTTTTAAAAATAATAAAATGATTATGTGCATGAAACAAAAGGAAATGACAACACACATAGATATTTTTAAAAAAATAATAAAATAATTATGTGCATGAAACAAAAGGAAATGACAACATACATTTTTTAAAACTTTAGCATATGTCTTTTTCTTTCTTTCTTCATCCAAAAGTATAAATAAAAGTGATATGAGTCCAGACAGGCTCCACTGGAAAGAACAGGTTTTGGCAAAAAGTTCCAAAGTATAGAAACATATCCTTGTGTGGTAAAGATGGATATTCATGTAACACACAGGGTCTTCACTCAGTTGAAAGATTCAATACAAAGTGCAGTATGTAAAGCATAATTTTTGCCTACAACATTCTGGGAACAGATCTTTGGTAGTAATATTAACCAATGTAACTGAATACTTATGGTGTGATCAGTATACCACATGCCCGAGAACCACACTGAAGCCGACCAGCTGGTCGGACGTGCCTTTGTCATCTATCGGCTTTGTGATGTCGGACAAGTTCTCATCTGTGATATGGCGTTCTGAGGGCTCAATGGGCTCAAGTAACAGAGTCCATGGCATTTAGTGCCAAGCAAAAGTTAGTTATTATGATTATCCTTGTTATTACTATTTTCAAAGCATGATGTCATCCTACCCTTTGATCTTTTTTTGGGGGGGCGTAGGAGTTTATTAAGTTATTTATTTATTTTTGCTGCGTTGGGTCTTCGTTTCTGTGCGAGGGCTTTCTCTAGTCGTGGCAAGCGGGGGCCACTCTTCATCTACCCTTTGATCTTTGATTTATTTATTGTGTGCACTCCTTACACTTGGTCTTCAAACCTGACCCCCCTTTCGACCCGAGAATTGGTGATACAGTGGCAAATACCTACAACAATGTATTAAAGGCTAAGAGCAGGCAATCTATCCTCATAGCCACAAAATTCAGTAAGCCTCTGAAACATCTCTACACATATGACTTCACAAAACTGGTCTCTGTAAAGGTGGCGATCACATGACATGAAGAGTGAGCGGGGGAAATGGCATATGCTAGTGCACCCTTTGGAAATATATATTTCATGTTATCCAGATAAAATTTCAACTCAGAGACTTGTACTTAAAGAAGGGCCTCTGCGTGTGCTGTGTGAAAGCACCACGGCAACACTCAGGGCCCTCAGGAGGGACGGCGGGGCCTCATAAAGGTGGAAAAGGCCAACCCAGCCCGTCCTGAGCACAGTCCTCGCAAGAGGACGTGGCTGCACCCCCAGGCCCGCGCCCTACCCCCAACACAACTCCCCACCGACACTCACCTTCCTCATCTCCTTGAGGCTGAGTCTCCAACGCTGGAGCTGAGGCATCATCTGAATTCAGAACGGAAAAGATTTGCAAGGAGACTACAATTATGAGAGTAAGTGAAGTAAGTGTGCATACAGGATGGACCCCAAGGATTGCATACACCCCACGAACCACCAAACCACAACCCAGCACTCAGTAAACCATACAGAGGCTCAAAGCTCCAAACAGACCTCAAGGGGAAGGGTTAGATGTGATGCAAAGCATTGGAGCCAACCGGACGGATGAGGGAGGGATGGCAGGAATGGGGGGGCTGGGGGGCTCGGGGGCTGGCATCCCTGCTGTGTCCCTGTTTTCCAGAGTGGAAGGCAGGGATGGAGACCCAGGCCCTGCACTGTGCCCCGTGGGTCTCTCGACCCCTCAGGCCTCCTGTGTCGACACATGAGAGGCTGGTGGGGAGCCGGGTGAGAGTGTCAGAGGACTGAGGGACGAGTGTGGATTAGAAAGCTCTACGCCATTTCACTGAAAACATTATTCCAAGGACACAGTCTTTATTGAATTAGTTGAAAAATACTTGTTGGGTTCCCCGGTAAGCAAGCCTCTAGAAGCCCCCCAGGCAAGGGGGCCCCAGCCAGGGATGCTGTTACAAGGCACACTGCGGGGGGCTCTCAAGAACCATTCTAGTGTTTTTATTCGTGTGATTTTTTTTAACACTTTCAGGATCAAAATACAGCAAGCAGTGGTAGAGAGAAGGAGCAGCCACAGGACTTATGTAGTTAACTGTGACTCATTACTATCCCAGCTCTCTGAAGAATAAAAATGAAGTTCTTTTTAGGGGAAAACCAAAAAGAGTATTTTTAAAATTCTTTAACATTTAACCATCTCCAGAAAAAAAGCTTGTTATCTGTCAAAATACTGACAAAATGTAGCATCATTTATCTGAAATAGCCAAGTCAAATAATGATAGTAGCCATAAACTAGAAGTATTTTGCTATTGAATATTCTATAATTTTCTTCCAAGAATGAAATGGGGAACATATTTAAAACATATTTAACATATCTGAAAGTCTTAACAGAACATACTGAGAAAAGTCTTAGCATATTTAAACATCCTTTGCAATGACAACCATAAAGTACATAGTTAATGTTGCACATTTTTGCTGAGGCCTAAGCAGCCACCACGTTGGGGCCAGCAGCCCCAGTCTGATCCCTGGGTCCAGGCCAGATCCCAGGTCCGGAGTTCTCAGCCAAGCTAACCACGGCAAGAGGAGATGGGTGAGGGAGGCGTCCCTGAGGGACAATGATGGGTGCCGGCCCCCACGCCTGTCCCTCCCCTGCCCCTAATGCCAGCACCAGAGGCCCCTATGTTCCTGCCTTGGCAAAGGCAGGCCCCCGGGCAGCATGACCCTCCTCACCCACCACCAGGCTCTGGCCCCTGGAGAGTCTGTCCCGGTGCAACTAGCCCACTGGCACCTACTGGGCTCAGCCTTCAGAAAATGAAGCAAAGTCATGGACAGCTTGGTGCCTTTCACCTCCCTCCAGGGGAGTTTGTTAAATGTCTCTTTTTCCCGATAACCCAGCTTCGTTACTTATTCTCAGGTATTTCCTCTGACAGGCACGTCTGGAGATCAAGGGGCTTCAGTAGAAGGAATATGTTCTTCCCTTAAATCCACTTCTGAGCCCACGTGCCAATTCCTCGGAGATTTTTAAAAAAATTTTACCGTGGATTCAACCTGTATCACCATGAACAGGATTGGGCGCGGGCGCCTGAAAGAGTATTTCCCTCCGTCTCCCTTTCAGCCTTTGACTCCTGTTTCTCACCACGAACAAGTATACCTCCTCTCCTCTAAAACGTACCAGAATGCTCACCCCATCTTCATCTCCCCCTTCCAAACGGAAACCCTCGCCCGAGCCAGTGTCCTGACCCCACCTGCCGGTCCCTCTCTCACCTACAAACTGGGCTCTTCTCCCCACCTGTGAGGGTCTCTGCCCAGGTCACACCTGTCCCAGCTTTCACACCCACGGTGCTCCACTCACCTCCTCCTCCTCTGTGAAACCGCTCCAATTCCGCCCTCGTCTGCGCCCGCCCTGCGTGCTGTCTACACAGTTGGCATTTACTCGTGTGCCAATCTGTGTTGATCTCATGGATTTATCTTAATGATACAAAGACTCTACAATCTTTCCAGGACAAGGACAGTGGCCACCGTGACTTCAATACACACTTAAAAGACCTTGGTTGAATAAAACTGGGGTCTTTTGACTTCATATCACTTTTCTCTATTACTGGTTCATATACTATAACCTACCTCAGGAAAAAAAAGTACTTAAGATGTTGGTACATTATTTTTATTTCATCTTAAAAATAAATTCTGACTTTACAGGTTGATATAAAGACAGAAAATGTGTCTTTGGGACTAACAGGTGACAGCTGAGGAAAGGGCAAAGAGGTCACGGTGGGCTTGCGGCAGCCAGCGGAGATGCTCCAGGAGCCGTGGGATGATTTCCAAAGGAAATGCTCCCTGCTCCGTCAGGTTCCTGTGGGTACTGGTCCCAGAAGGAGTGACTGTCATAGATGGAAACCGCTCCCTCTTTCTTATGAGGAGCAGCAGACAGAGCTCCATTAGTGACCTCCGACAACTGCTATGCTAGAGGCTCGTGCCAGCCCTGGAGTCCCCTGCACAGATATGGACCCGGGATGATCCTAACACCGTCCACAGGTGGTCCCAACACAAGCCACGTCTAAGAAGCCCTGACGCGGACACAAGTGGGTTACCCAGCAGGTCACGTGCCCGGCACCTGCCAGGTCCCAGCAACCCTAAGGGTCGAATAAACGTTTGCTGAATGAATAAATAATTAACAAAGGGCTTCAGCTCTCATTACCATCACTGATATACATTGACATTTTAACTTGAGACGTTATTTTAAGGCATAGATTGGATTCGCTGTAGTAATATATCAAGGAAGTTCATTTTAAGATAGTTACCTGTTTTTCCTGTGCCTTCCCGTTGGGGTAACTTTTCATTTACGGAACCTAAAAGAGGAAAATAAGGGATAAAATTACTCTTGGCTCTCAAATGGTCATCACTAATTGTTACACAAACATTTTATTCCATTTTGATTAATTCACAGGGCTTTGTCACTAGGTAGTGTGTCACTAGGTAGTCACAAGCTACCTAGTGCCCTGGGGTGACTCTGTCATCTGAAATCACAAGCCCAAAACTAGGAGATGTAAGATTAGCTCGTATTTCTCTGGCTGCCTGGCTTGTGATGTACACAAGACCCTCTAGGGTACAAAATATAGCGGTTTCTTCACATGAAAAATATGATACTAACCTTTTTAACATACATCACTATGTGGGGATAGTTGAGTGAATTAGATTTTTTAAAAACTTTAAAAATTTTTAGAACTTTTAAAAAAGTAATAAAAAGTTATTCAACTAAAGATTTAAAAAAATCCTGATTTCAGCTGAATTCTGATTTATGGAAAACTGAGGAACCGTCTTTTTGTAAGGGGAGTACAGCAAATACGCTAAGGTTAACTGAGCAATTTATGACAAAATTTTAACAATTATATTACACTGAAAGGTTTATATCACAAATAGGAGGCATTGCTCTGCCTTCCCCATAGACTGAAACCGTTATGGCACCAACATTTTCCTCACCGTTATGACACCTACTCAAAGGAATAAGCAAATTCTGTTCAGCATTAATTTGGAGTTTATCTGCCCGTCCAATTCAGAATATTCCATCCAGGATTCATTTAGAATTTCCCTAGTCATATGCTAGCAAGACTCTGCAGCTAAAATATTTCATGAAATAAAACTTGAAATTCATTGCTTGTTTTTTCCATTTCGAATATAACATTGAAATACAGACTTGTATTTATACTAAAGATATAAACTTCAGGACATTTTGAGAATGTTTATCTTGTCTTGGAAATATCATGGTTCTACAGCAGGAAATGCACGAGCAGTTCATTGTAGACGCGATCCTGAAGGGCGGGGCAGACAGTATAAGCCAGGGTTGCTGATCATCCTCTCCAAACGTTGACAGAAATGACACTGAGGGCGTGGGTTCCCCTACACTCAGCCGAGAGGTTACAGGAAGGAGCAAGATACAACAGTAAACACTAGGTGGCCTGAGTGGGGTTCTGCAGGAGACACAGCCTGTCCTCCCGACCCCAGCTGCTTGTCTGAAATACCTGAATCATAGGCATCTGGAAATGCAGTTCAGTCAATAGATACAAAGGACCAGATTTTCCTGGTGCATCTATTTGCACAATATTTGGGGTGCTCCCCAAAGCAGCTGTTGGTTATTTCCCAGCTGTGGCCGGTACTATGCAGTGAAATGTTACATGCTTTCCAGGGTCAAAGCACAGGGCTTTACTTCTGGTGAGAATTCCCAGAGGTATAAAGTCAGCTCGTTGTGTGCCCTTCTGACAAAGTTTTCAGGATCCTACTTTGCTCATTTCTCCCTTTGTAGCATCTCTTTACAAATCCAGATTTCTTAAAGGGCTTAAGTTTCTTAGTCATCGGTTTATTTTTATCCTGTGTTTCTGCAGTGAGTCAAAAAATGTTTTCTGTTTTGACTGGGAAATGACAATATTTCAGTAATATTTCTGAATACGACTATGTAGGTTTTACTCTTCTGAGCTAAATGCAAACATCCCAAATAATAATTAGAACCCCCTCCCCACCAAGCAAGCTTCTCAACTGAATCAAGATAATATTTTGTAACCTAGGGCCTGAAGTCTCCAAGCTGCTGGTTCACGCTTTGATTAGCGGCTGAGGTCTGAAGACAACATTTAGAAAGTATCTACCTACTCCCTTGGCTCCCTTTCTGTCTCTGAACCAACCAGTGTCGTGGCTTGCTCATCAGCCACACCCAATCCAATCAGTGTTCACTTAAATAAATCCGCACGAAATTAATTCCACCTTGTTCCTAAGATGTAGACATAATTTTAACATAGAACCACGCATCCCTGGATAACCTGCTCCAAATATTTTGCTGCACAGAACTGGGGTGGGGGGTGCAATCCCAACAGGGCATGTACTTCCCCATCCAACTGCCTCTGGACCAGAAACCCCCCACGCCTTCCCGTCCCAGCTTCCCCCAGCACCCTGTCCTCAAGGACTCGGGAGACAGGTGAGCATCACTCTCCACACAGCAAAGCTGCTGGGCAAAGTAGAATCCAGGAACCCAGAACCACAACGCCCCTCTTCTTGCTCTTTCATTACATCGTTCTGGAGGTAAGAATTTGCTGAAGAACTCCCAAGAGTTGGAGCAGGTGAGATTCCAGGATGTAAGTGCAGAAAGGGAGCCTAGAAATAGGAGCGGGGCTGGCCGTAAACAGCTCTGCAGACCACGGGCTGGTTGGCTGGACCTTCAGACAGGAACACTCTGCCCCTCAGACTCCTATTTCAAAGGACACATTTGAATTCCATTTGTGAGATCTCATCCCATTTAAACGCTATTTTAAAAGGGTGGCTTTTTTAGCAATTAAGGTATGCATTTCTGGTGGAGGAAATCACAGAAAGACAATGTGAGGAGACTGTCTACAGTCAAGCGGAAGAATAATGAGCCCTGTAGCCCTGAGTCCTTGGTTCAAATCCAGCTACACTCAGTAATGCCAGCTTGCTGCCAAAACAGCGCCAAGCAGGGTGCAGTGTTTGCTGAAAGGGTTGGTGGCCTAGGATGAGCCCTTTTCACAAGCACTCAGTGTACCTTAGAAATGACTAAGGGGCCGAGGGGCTGCAATGTGTGCAGCCAGAGGAGCCCTGAGAGGGTTTAATGAGGTCAGCTCACTGCAGGCAGGCACTTGCTTAGCAAGTAGATTGATGGTCCTTCAGAGCACAGTTAAACGAGCTGCAGTGATGTATTCCTTTCTGGAATCTCATGTCCTGGAGCAGATTCGCAATGTCACATGGCTTTGCTTCAGCCAGAGGGAGAGAGAGTGAGACAAGAGGGAGAGAGAGAAGGGAGGAAGGAAGGAAGGAAGGAAGGGAGGGAGAGAGAGAGAGGAAGAGAGAGAGAGAGAGAGAGAGAAAGAGAGAGAGAAAGAGAGAGAGAGAGAGAGAAAGAGAGAGAGAAAGAGAGAGAGAGAGAGAGAAAGAGAGAGAGAAAGAGAGAGAGAGAGAGAGAGAGAGAGAAAGAAAGAAAGAAAGAAAGAAGGAAGGAAGGAAGGGAGGGAGGGAGAGCGAGAGAGAAAGAGAGAGAGAGAGAGAGAGAGAAAGAGAGAGAGAAAGAGAGAGAGAGAGAAAGAGAGAGAGATAGAGAGAGAGAGAAAGAAAGAAAGAAGGAAGGAAGGAGGAAGAAGGAAGGAAGGGAGTCGAAGCAGAGAGGCTGCAGTCCGCCGTATCTTCTGGACGAGCATTTCTCTCCCTGCTCCTTTGAGCTAGGTCACTAGACTGTTGACCCTGGGCTCTGAAAGCAGAGGTCCCACAAAGCTCTGCACCTACACCAGGTCTCAGCATCCTTCTAGGCTCTTCCTCCAGGGTAAGGGCTTCTGGCTTTTCTCAGGAGCTGTCTGGCTGCTCCGCCTCCTACTGTCTGGTCAGGACCACGTGTGGATGACGTGGATAACCATGGCGCCTGTGTGTTGTGGGAAGAGGGCAGAACGTGTGTGACAGAGCAAACACCACTACCTACCAGCTCTGTGCCCTGGGCAGAAAGCTCGGTTCCCTCATCCGTAAACTGGCAGTGTGGGGACCTCCCTCACAGGCTGCAAGAAGCCAGCAGAGAAATCAACACATACGAGGCCACAATGACTTTTCACTTAAAATATTTCAGGACACTCAGGTATTTGCATGTTGTTTATTCCTCCTGTGGCCTCTCCCTTCACGTATGTATATTTTATAGGTCAAGAGGGTAACAGCCGCTTGCAACAAAGAGCAAGGCTGTCTCCACTCAACAGCAAATGGTTAAAATGTGCAGCCACTGGCAGGATACCTGCGTGACATCGGCCTCTCTGTGGCCACTTGCTTTCATTCATTCATTCATTCAACATGTTCACGGGATACAACGCGAAAAAGTTCCATCTACTTTGGAGTGATAGGCATTAAGCAGAAATTATTCAAATAACTCATATTACAGCTGTGTACATAGTCTATACAGTTCCTTCTGTGTGCTGGTCACCATTCTACGCACAGCACATACATTAAGTCATCTAATGATGGCAGCAACCCTGAAGTAGGTGCCACTATTATACCCATTAGACAGATGAGGAGACTGAGACCCACAGAGACGTGTAACAGCCCAAGGTCACTTGGCCAGTAAGTGGCAGACCCAGAGTCCACGCCTGTGCTTTTAGCCCACAGGGGAACTAACCTGGTCTGAGCAGTCAGGGCTGGCCTCCCCAAGGAGGCTGGAAGGAGAACCCCCATGAGGCAGAAAGGACAGCAGAGGGGAGCCAAGAGCACAGGCCGGCAGTGACAGGAGCACAGCAGGTCTTAGAGCCTGGCCAACGTGCGGGCTCCAGGTGTCTCTCTGTAAACTCCATGTCTGTGTCCTTCTACACACATCCTCTGTCTGCAAGGACACAGGCAGGCTCTCCTCTCACCTCGGCCTCTGCAGAGACCAGTGCGCAGGGCCCGCGTGTGGAAGGCCTGGGCGTAACCTGAAGGTTAATGCAACCCTGGCCATTCCTGACAGCACTGCTTGACTTCAGACCTGCTTACGCACTCCTGGCTGTGGACAGGCCCAGGGACTGGAGAGCAGAGGCAGAAAAGGGCCCTGCCTGGAACACGCGCTGGGGATGCCAGGGCCAGGCGCCGAGTCCACGTTGGAGCCAGAGTTCCTGAAAACAGCCCAGGCCCAGGGCCCTTCTGTGGGTGCCGGGGGCAGTTCTACAGTTGAACCAGCATGTACAGTGGGGTGACTTTTAATAAATCAGTATGGCGTTATGCCCCGCCGTTTACTTCCCGAAGTTGATGGGGATGCAACTCAGTTAATGTTTGGGTCAAAGCGGTTGAAAACCTGGGAAGTCCGAGCACCACGTGGCCCATTCCACCTGCCTTCAGAACGGCATCAGGGCAGCCCCGGGGCCGTGTGCTGCCCCGGCCCCTCCCCAGCTGGACCCCGCTGGCCGAGTAAAGTGAGACACCGCCCCGTCACCTTGGGCGCCTCACCCCACTTCTCAACCACCTTCATTGTTCACTCCCATCCTCACCAGCTTTCCCCCTCGGCAGAAACCACCCACAAAGCCAGAGCTTTTTACCCAGTGCTTCTGACACAAGGAAGAGCCTGCCCTCTGCAGTCAGAACCCTTGAGGACACACTCCAGTGACCAGGCTGTGACCAGGGCCCTCCCTGAGCTGCCCTGCGAGGCCAGAGGCCGGGGGACGGGCTCCAGGAAGGTCCAGCTGGGCAGTGGGTGAGGCAACCTGACCTACAGGGCAGCAAAGACAGGATCATCTGGACTGGGCGCTGGGGCCCCTGGTCCCTCTGTCTCCAGTGAAGCGAACAGTCCAGGGGGCGAGCAGTGGTCCCTCTGAGCTGCACGCGCATCCTCTGGAGCACGGCCGGCAGGCACAGGCGCAAAGGCGCGTGCCTCTCCGGGGCCGACGCTGGGGCTGTCAGGCCAGGTCCCCTCCAGACTGCCCGCCCAGCCCTGTGCCGGGGAGGCCTCGGGCATTCTTCCGAGACCTGGGTGCCCCGGGGGAAGCTCTGCCCGCGGCCCCTGGGGAACCCCTGCAGCCACACCCACCTTCTCAGCATCCAGGCACACCTGCCGAAGCGCATCTTCCTCCACCAGACGCCCGAGGGGCTCGGGCCAGACGCTCCTATTCAGCTCAGGTGACGTCCGGGTGGTGTGACCGAGCTAGGGCCCCAGCTGGCTGGTCAGGCCACTTGGAGCAGACACGGAGCCAGGCCCTGTGTCCCTCGCCCAGGGATGGCCAGGGGCTGACACTAGAGACGGGCCACTGCAGGTAGGGGCTCTCGGTTGACCCTCTGCCCAGGAGCACCAGTGTCCTCACTGGGAGACTTGTCAAAATACGAGACCTCAGGCGTCCCTCCAGACCCATGGAATCAGAAATTCTGGGGTGGGGAGTAGGGATCTGTGTTGTCAAGCCCTTTGTGGACCAAAGTTTGGGCACCAGAGCTCCAAGGAAAAGGGCTTGGCCTGCGCTCTCTGCAGTGATTATTATTATTGTATTCTTTTTGTTATTATGAACTTGTCTATGTCTTGTCTGTCAAGCCCCAGCAGCTCCCGCAGACCCACCAGGATGTCTCCTGTTTTCCTACTTTTATATTTCTGTGGACCCAGAAACTAAACAAAACCGGCTCGTCTCCCCGCAGTGAGCCGCTGCAAAACTGATGGGCTGGAAGAAGGCCCGCCCGGTCCCGAAGGACAGGGGGTGTCCCCTTGGGTTTACTCTCCCTGGGTCTTTTGTCTTACCTAGCGATTCTGCCTTTGAATAGTTGGGATTCCTGGCTACACGGGCTTCAGACAAAAGGGATGTTCAGACTTCGTTCACTCTGAGCTGAGCACCCTGACTGTCCCACATCTGAGCATCCCCTCAAGATGGTAAGAGAAGAAATAAGCAAATCACAAATTGTGCTTTAAAGAATTGAGAGATTATTTCTGGATTTACTTTCCATCACTGTCCACTTTAATGTCTTTGTTTTATATTTTTTACTTTAATGTCTGAATGTTCACGTATTTCAATGGCCAGAGAAAACAAGCATCACGATCATTCTTGCAACAGGGTCGTTCACAGTCAATAGTTTCATGAATCTTCCCAACATTTGACCATGGCAGTTGTACATTTAAAAAGGTGCCATAAAAAATTGTTCTGTTTGTTTAAAAAAAATAAGGAAAATACATATACTTGTTTTTTAATGCAGAGATATGGGATACCTCTGGAAGAGATTAGCCATTGTTATTTATAGTTATATGTTCTGGGACCATTTACTTCTAAAAGACCTTTTAATTTATTTTATGAAGTTTTGTTAAATATTAGAAAATATGAGAAAAAAAGCTATTTATGGCTTAAGTGTGGAAGAGGACAGTTTATAGAGTACGCTTTTAAAGTAATGAAAGATGCGGTTAAAAAGTAGCCACCAAATTAAATGTATAATGGAGTACAATAATAGAGCAGATTATAATATAAATCAACTATTATACACCAGAAAGTACTTTTTTCCAGAAAGGAAAACTAACAACACCAAAATGTTGCCCATCAGGTAAATAAATGATTCAAAAGAAGTCCAAACTGAAAAGGAAAAGACAGACAGACAGACAGCTGTGGCTCTGGGCACAGACATGCCCCAGCACCACGGCCAGTCACGGGCCGAGGGAAAATCTGGCTCCTGGCTGGTGCTGGTCAGACGGGGTCATCAGAGGTGCTTAACGCTGATTCTCAAACAGGCTTCTAAGTCTTGTTTAGCACAATAACCACACCTCGTGGTCTTTTCCTTGAATATTTGACTTAATTTTTAAAAAATCTTTCAGTGCCAATTAAACACCTTCTGAAATTTCCACAATCTGGAACTTTTATCAGAAATTTTACATATCCCACGTTGGCTGTATCAAATTACTATTTTTTCTCATCATGGATGTAAAATGAATTTCCTCAATACTTCAAAAATCGTCATAACAGTAGGTGTTAGACAGTAAGATAATGTATATTTTTCTCTAAAGAATGACTTCGTTAGAGCAGTTTGCACGGAAGGCTGGTAGCAAAGCCCACCCCTCCCCTGGGGCTCACCTCTGTCTGAAACGCGGGCTCCATTCAGTGCCTTTTCTACGTCTTGTTACAGTTGTTTGTTTTCACATTTCCTCGCCAGTAGGTATTCAAATGTTTTATTTTAACAAATATCGTTTTCAAGAAAAGAATTGTTAAGCCTGAAGAAAAAGCCATCTTGACGGGAAAAAATGTTACCTCTGATCTGTAACCTTTCCCATCAAGCAAACGACTCTGAATGTGCATTTGAATAATTCTCATAAAGAGGTACTTCAGAGGCGCAGCTGTGTTGTTGATTTCAATATTTGGGAATTCAGTTGTTCTGGATGTTTCTTTCAAGTTCCTCAGCTCTGGAGGGCCCTTAACTTATTACCAGGGAAATTCACTGGTGAAAAAAACAGCTTCTCTTTATAAAGTGAAAAATTTCAGAACTCATAAGGATATTCACACAAACATGGAGTTCCACCATTTCAGGTAGAGGCCAAAACTTTAGGCATGGTAGGAAAATGCAAAGATCATAGTTCAATTAATGTAAATAACATATAGAAAAGTTATTCAGTCTAATCCAAGTTTCTATGTCATTTATAACCAGGTCTTCCAAAACCCAAATTTAGAAGTTGGTCTGAGAAGCTGTCATCAGAATGCATATGAGCTGAGTAAACTCCCAGAAACGACCAATGACTTGCTCATTCCTGCAAAGCTTTCCATCATTAAAATCAATGAGTAGATCGTATTCTACACTTTGAGAAGGAACTCCTCAAACACTTTATGTGGCCATGGCCGGCTGAACAAGATTTCCACTCCTTCCCTGGAAACATTGTCCCTACGACTGGCCTTGGTTTAAAGAGGGGTGCATGGCGGTGCGGGCGGAATCTCAAGCCGCAGTTATGGGTGTTGCTCAGTCTCTTCTATAACCCGAGGTCTGTAGCTTACTTCAAAGGCATACCTCAAGCTGAGTTACATATGAAGATTCTTTGGATATCGTAATATTAAGAGTTCCTGCATGTAGGCTCGGCTTACAATGTCTTCGACTGCTTTGTACTCACGCCAGGAATAAACTCTTGGCTAGGGTGCACAGTAACAGAGGGAGATGAGATTAAAACCCCGAAGCTCTTTCCAATTAATCGAGAATGGGCCAGCTACAGAAATCCTCCCTCGGAAAAAAGTCCTTTGTTTTTAAGCTCTTCTCCCGCCCCCAGCAATGTCAGTCTTCAAATCTTTAGAAAGAAGAAGAACAGGAGAAAATCCCTACAGAATAAATATAAATCAGCTTTGCCCAGATGGAGACCTGAGGACCCAGCCCCTCAGCAGCAAGAAAGACGGAGGGAAGACCCAGTGGGCTGCCTTGACCGTCCTGAGCATCCCTGGTGCAAGTGAAGCCCCCTCCCCGCAGCAGACCCAGGGTCTAGACCAGCAGGGCCGGGGCTATCATCTCCAGGAGCGCCTGCTGTCAGGCAGGGCAGGGCTGGGAGTGCGTTTGGATGTAGCTCAAAGAGCAGCTGTTTGGTCCTGAATGCGTCTCAGGGCAACACGCTGCTGCTTCCCCAGAAGAGGGAAAGCCCTTCCCGCCCCTGCTCACCTCCCCACCTGACTTGGTAAGGGGAAGAGCAGACCCAGGGCCCCTTGAGGCTAAGCTGTGGAAGGAGACAGTTCTGCCCCTCTTCTCTGGGAACTGTCTCCTCCAGACGCCTCCCTGCACTCTCCGGACGGTGAGTCGCCCCTCTCTGGGGGCCCACGGCTTCCGCACGGAACTCCCAGGTCCTCGACTGGTGGGTCCGGCTGTGGGCGCCTGGCCTGGCAAAGGTTCGGTAAATGCTGCTGGTGGAGATGGTCGTTAACGAGAAATGACGGGTGGGTTTCTAGGGAGGGACGAACGTCACGGGGCCTGGCCGCTACCGCTCACTGAAGGGACGGCTTTGATCCTGTTCTCAGGGTCCTCACCGCGTGGGAATGATCCCGTCACCAGGAAGCAGGGGCCAACGGGGGCCAAAGGGGCCAACGTCTCCCCCGAAGCTCCCTGCCCCCTAAGGCTTGAGCTCCACTGAGATTCACGAGTCCGAGTCCGTGGCTGGAAGGAGAGACAAGGCAGGTCGCCCCTCGTTGTGAAAATCTGTGCGATTACCTGTCAGCCCCCCGAGCAACAGTGGTCCAGGAAGTGCGCTGACTTGGTGAAAGCTGCTTAAAGCAGGTGGTGGGTTCCAGGGCCACCGAGGAGTCACCGCAGTGGGTGGGGCGTGGCCCTCCTTGTCCTGCAAGCACCTCGCTGGGGCCTGGACAACACGGCCCCGTGGTCATGGAGCTCAGAGCTGGGAGTTACACATATTCGAACTCGTTATTTCTTATAAATAAGGAATTCAAGGCCCATGAAGTCACATTATGGTATCTGGCAGAAAATGTGGGCAATGGAGACAAAAGCATAGATTTAAATCCCAGCCCTGTCACTTACATGCACAGGGGCCTCCGGTCAGGCTCTCACCTGTAAATAGAAGGTAAAACCACTTCTACCTCGGGGGCGTGACGCTGATACAGGACAGCCCCGTGAGTGAGCCCGGCCACTGTCGGCACCGACATGGGCGCCCGGCCTGCTCTCCCCCCTCGTCCTACACGGCCCCTGGCAGATGCTGACCCTGACACTGGTCTTCCCCAAACCCTCCTACAGTCTCTTTCCTGCCATCCCTCCCCTGCAGGGAAGGGGCCGTCCTGACCCCACCTCCCCTTCCGCTTCCTAGACATCCAGCACCTTCCCTCTGTCAAAATCCTCGGGAAAGGATGTCAGATAACTTAAAACCTCGGGGAACATTTAAATCAGTGTGTTACCCCTTCCATGGGCTTTGCATCTTTAACTTTCTGAATCTGTGAAACATCACACTCACACATGAAGTGCATCAACACAAACGCACAGCCCAGTGACTTACCACCCTCGGTCCAGGGAAACTGTGTCCCGGCAGGGGGAGGGACCCCCAGGCCCAGCCCTCTTTCCCATCACAAAGTCCTCCCCGTTCCACACCTCACCGCTGTCCTGAGAGTCTGACCACTGAAGCTGAGTGTTGTCTGGTTTTTGAATTTTAAATGGGCTGCAGTGTTCCGGGCTCCGGCCCCCTCATGCAGACACACTCACTGGAGCCGCATTTCACTGCAGCAGCTCCTCTGTGTTCTCGCCGTTCCTGTCCTACCCGTGGGCCAAGCAAGCACGTGATCTCTCCCTCAGACACCAGTGGACGCTCGTTGGCTTCCAGGATCTGGTCATCACTACCAGCGTGCCATGCACACTCTCTCACACGCCTCCCGCTACAAAGTGGGCCCGTCTGCAGGGGCAAAGCTGACGGCAAGTCGGGGGCCCCCCGGGGTTCACCGCTGCTGCCCCTTCCTGGCTGTCAGGGAGTCTCCCTGGGGGGCTGGTTTGCATCTCCCTGCTACCGATGAGCACAAGCACCTTTTCCTATGTGCACTGGTCCCTAGAATTTCCTCATTTATAAAATGCTGCCTGTTCAAGACTTGTCTTTTTCTGCTAGATGGCCTCATTATCCCATTCTTCTTACTGATCCATAGGAATTTGGTGCTTTGCGTTAATGGCTTAAAAACACATGACTGTGAAATAAAAAAAGCCTTCCCTTTGAAGGTCTTTCTGGGAGGAGTGGGCGGGGGGACGTGGATGCTGGGGCCCCCTCTGTTCCACGGAAATCAGCCGTGAGTGGATGTCCCCCGCCCTCCCCAGAGGCTATTGCAACGTGTGTCTGCACCAGTTCATAATAAACATACACATGCATTCTAAGTGACCGTTATTGTTTATTGCTAAGTTTTAATGTGTGTCTGTACCAGTTCATAATAAACACACACATGCATTCTAAGTGACTGTTATTGTTTATTGCTAAGTTTTAATATCTTTTTCTGATTTTCAAATTTCTATAGAATGTGCTTATATGGTAAGCTCCCTGCGAACTCCAGGGCCAAAGACCACTGTTGACTGCTGATGTTTATCTAGTTGTAATAAACTAGATGGAAATCATTCCCACGCTCTACAGAGAGTAGACAAAGCTTGTCAGCCCCAGCAGGTGTCAGCCAGGGTCCCAGGGAAGGGAGGAGGACGCCCCTGGGGGTTTGCAGATGGAAAGTGACCAGCTGACATGCACTTTGTTAACCACAATCTCTCGCAAAGTGATGCTCATTGCCACGCTCTTGCACGAGATTGGTGAGGGTGTGTCAATACCTGGTAGGAAGTTATGTTACATTGTGTTACAAAAGTCTATCATAAACTCTGTGTGTGCGTGCACTCAGGACTCCCAACACTCTCCCTTAAATACCAAGATTCTCTCAACCACCCCCTGCAGCGCACAGTTTCCACATGTGTTCCGAGCAAAGGCACCTGCTCTCCCCCACCCATATCTCTGCAGAATAAAAGCATGAATACAGCTGGGGATTCATAGAATGTTCCCATAACTCTGGCCAAGCTGCAAAACCAAGCCAAGGGGGTAAAAAGGGAGGCACTCCTACAGGGAGCTCGGTCTCGGTCTGGGAGGGAGCCTGCCCTGCCCACATCACAAGTGTCCTCAGAGACACGCCTTCGCCGCCCCCGCTGGCATTTTCCATGCAATAAACACCAGATTCTAAGCAAAAGGGAAGAATACTCTTTCTTCCATAACCCATCACTTGAAACAAAAAAGTCCACATGGGCAGTGAAAAAAATGGAGCATTTCTATACAGCAAAATATTGCTGCTACCTGGTTGGAAAAAAAGTGAGTGAACAGTACAGTGGTTTGATTCTAGAAACAAAGTGTTACAGGGAAGTTATAAGAAATCCAGCCAACTTTGCTCATGGTTTTCTAAGAAAGTTCTTTCAGACACTACTTAATTTCTCAAAGGTGTCACTAAAATCACAGAAATAGGTATCTCCTCTGCTGTCTCCTTCGTAAAATAAGGCTCAGCTTGACTCAAAATGCTGTTACTTGGTTGAAATGAAATAAGCATTTGCAAGTAACTTTCAGAGTGAGGGACACACACAGAGGCCAACTCATTATGCTAATTTTTTCTCTTTCATTTACTCCATGAGCTTGTAAAAGAATTATTAGGTGCAAATGTAAGCTCACTAAAAATATATTTACAGCAATTTTTAGATCTTGGATGACAAAACAGTTTTAAAAATAAGTATATTTTAATTCCACATTATGCACACCCCCTGGCTTTTAAGTGATGACCAGTCACTTAAAATATTAGGTTTTGTGTTACTGCTAATTACGGACGTCATCATTCTGAAGCAGTTATGAGTTCTGACCTGTGCCTTGGCTCCTGGTATAAATGTCTGAATCATGAACAGAATTTCTAATTATAAGATGCCTGTTCTTGAAACAGAAAAGGGGTCTAAAAGTAAACTGTAAATACACGTTTCAGTATTTTACATGAAAATTCAGGAAGATGTTTTGTATTGTTACATAACAGTATGTTTTTCCCTAGTAAGCTTAATCTAGTAATTGTGACACAAGGATCATGAAATTTCTTCATACATGGTCTGATAGGTCTCCCTTACCAATTAATCAAAACTCAAGCTGCAGACCATTTTCAAACAAAAATGATCTGAATCTTTTATAACATTTTTGGTAAAATATTAATGGAAAACAGACCATTTTATGGATTCTTCTCCTGCCAATATTATTACCTTCAGTACATGAGGCCCTCAGTAATAAAATAACACAAATAAACCATCTGGAAAGGGGTCTGTGATGAATGATCCACATACAAACGCAGAAATGTTCGCTTTTCTCGGCCAATGAAAGCATTTGGTCCTTCCCACTGATGACCACAGTCCTTGTGGTTATTTCTAAACATTAAGAGTCCCGAATTGCCATAACCGACCGTGGTTCAGACCCAGATCCTCCATTCCTAAGCTCTCTTAAAAACAAAGTTTTCATAATACTTTTTGCTTTGTCCAGTGACTCAAATCCATTCCCAACATTCCTCATAATTCCACCTAAACTGAATTTCTTTTCAGTTTTGAGCAAACATTGGTAAGATGATCAGAAAGCAGCCAACAATGTCAGTAGCAGTTTCACCTCGTAAATTCAACTGGACCTACCGGGACACCTGGGCGTCTTGTGGGCCACGGCGGTGCCGCTGATGGGCCTCCCGTTGGGTGTGACGCACCAGCAGTACCCCGTGTAGCTGTGGCACTGGACCTGCAGGAGGGACGGGACGGGACGGGGCAGTCAGTGCGAGTGGTGCCCGCCCTCCGCAAGGCCCCCTCCACCACCTGCAGCCCAGCCTCAATTCCAACGCAGGTCCAGGAGGACTGATGCTTCCTGAGTCCTTGCGTTTGAACACCCGGCAAACAACCTGTGATGCTCTGGAACCTGGGACCTTAGGGACGAAAGGGACCAGAGGTGTTTATAGCGAACGCTGGTGGGCACCAGCCCATAACTGTTCAGTATCTAATCCTTCATGTTTGCAATGGGGCCCGAGCCCGGATCTTACAAGAGGGAAACCCAGGCATCAAGGAGTCAGGACAGTCAGGAGACTGCGGTCCGGCTGCCGGCGGGATGTCCTGTCACGGCCCCAGCTCCCCACCACCACCACCAGCCAGCGTGGGCACCACCCACGGCTCCAGCTTCTCTCTGTCTCTCTCTCTCCTTCCTGAGTCTTTCAAAGGTCAAATGATTGTTGTAAAATACAGAGTCACATAATTATTGGATGGCTCACAGCAGATCCTGTCTTGTGTGTGTGTGTTTTTTTTCCTACCAGAAGCTGTGTCAGTTAGCACAGTATTTCAGGAATTTGTTTCCCTTAATAAGAAATCATAGTATTGACGATAACACTATTGACACACTCCAGGTAGAGCACCGGGCGATTGGACGCCGCCACTGACCAACGAGGCGACCCCGGAAACTGGACGTGACCTTGGCGCGTTCTCCTCCATGACTAACACTGAACTGGAGCTGCAGGCTCAGCCGTGAGCTGGCATGCAGGAAGCCGTCCGGTCCGTCTCCCAGCAGTGAGGGGGGAAAGCACAGCCGTGACAGGAGCACCTGCGCCGGGGAAGGACTCGCCCTGTTTACGACAGCGACCCCCTCGGGAGGAACCACTCTGAGACAGAAGGGAAGAGCCCCGCCCCGGGCTGCACACCTGGCTGTAGGTGCCGTCGTCGCTGCACTCGGGGATGAACACCTGCTGCAGCTCCTTCCGGGCCTGTTCCTGGGTGTACTTCCTCTCGGCCACGCACCTGGACACGTCTGCGGGAAGGCACAGGGCGAGGGCGGCAGTCAGGCCGCGGATGCATGGCAGAGGCGCCGCGCGAGGGGCCCGGCGCGGAGGGTGGCCGCCCGGCGGGCACCCGGCCGGCGAGCAGGATCCCCGTGGGGAGGCCAGGCCTCGGCAGGAAGAGCGGGAAGGGACGCTCTCCCACGTCCGGTGAACGAGGAAGCCGAGGCCCTGAAAGGCCACTCGGCTTGTCCGTGGTAAAATGTGGACTCTGCTTCCCAGACAACGCAAGACGGGCAGTAGCCCCGCCGGTCACAGACAGACTCGGATCCTAGGAGGGCCGTCGGAGCACAGGGGCCAGGCCACGTGCCAAGTGGGGACCAGGTCTAGGAGCCACAGTGAAACTCAGCCCGAAGGCACTGCCCTGGAGGGAGGGGGGCAGGCGGGCACCCTGGGGGCACGTGCCTTCCTGCCCTCGGCTGCGGCCCAGGGGACCCGTCCCATCTGTGGTCCACCCTTGTCCACCCGGCGGCCTCTTTCCTCTGCATCTGAGTCTCTTAGGATGTCAGAGTGATACCAGGCTCCTGCGCTTCTCACCTCAAGTGGAAAGTCCAAGAGTAAATCAGATTAAAGGGTCAAATATCTTTATCAGTCCTCGCACTGAGCACAAATTTCCACATATTCACATGAAAATACTACAACGTGATGATTTGATACAAAGCACGATGTTCCTACTGTTTCTTAGGAAGAATCCCCTGGGACACCGTAAACTAGTAAAAAGGGAAAGACTGACACAGTCAAGCCTATCTAACCCAGCTCTGGACGGCAGGGATGAGGAAACAGACACCAAGACCCGCCGTGGAGACCTGCGATGGTGGGAAGGCAGGGCCTGGGAGGGCCTGGGAGCCGCCAGCCCGCTCCATCTGAAGCAGGTACCAGAGCCTGTTCATTCCTGATGCTTGTCTCAGGACCTGGTAGGAGTTACACAGGTGGGCCAACCCCCCAGTAAAGGCCCCTCTTCTCACGACCACAGGCCAATAAAACATGCTGTACAGAATCTGCATCCACCGTGGGGAAGCACGTCCCCAGGGCTGCCACCACTAGCCTCACGCCCTCAGGCAGCACCCCAGGCACATGTCTTAGTTCTTTAGACCGTCATCTGATGTAGCTCCTTTGAATTTTAGAAGTTGAAAAGAATGGCTTTCCCCATTTTTCTTAAGTGTTTCCAGATTTAAATTACAAGTTGTCTAGATCTGGAAGGCCCTCTGGACACTGAGATAGTGCTTCAAACGTGTCCACTGTCCAGCATTTTTAGGTGGTGACTTTCTGATAGCTTGGTAGCAAAATCTCTTGGCCACAATGAAATGCCATTTGGGCACGAGCTCCAGGGCTCGGGGCTGCCTGTCCTGCAGTGTCCATGTCTGAATACTGACTCTGCTGCCGGAAACCCTTATCTTGGACTCTGTGGAAGCCCCGTGGCAGCAGCCTCTAGCAAGATGGGCCTGTGCATCAGGGGGAACACGTCCAGGCAGGCTCAGGCCTCACGTCTTGATCTGCATTTTCGCCAGCACTCAGCAACATGTGGTTTTAATGTAGCCTGTGTTTTAGCTGAGGAGAAATCACTGCTCTGCTGGACTTCGGTCCTCATTTTTTTAGCATAACCTGTGGTTTGACTGTCTAAAAGGAAAAGTGACATGAGTTCTCAGCTTGCAAGGTCTCCACGAGGGTACAGACGGGGTTACAAATTACTTCTAACATTTGAACTAGTGTGGAACACGCCAGAAACGCAGACATTTCCCAAACCACCCACGGGCCCCGTTCCGGGCTCCAGTCTTCTGGAAAAGACTCCGCAGTTGCCACTGGCGGGAGGGCTCTCAAACCTCTCACACGGACGGCACATTCAATTCCGGGTTTACGTGTGGCACGTGGCTGAGGACTCAGCCACAGGAAACCAGGGAGACTTTGCAGCAGGAACTGCAAGGCCCGTGTCAAGCATCGCTGAGAGCTAGTCTGTAGCCGCCTACGAGGCAGGAGCGCTCCTTGCCTCACACCAGCTGCCTGTTACTCCCTGATCCCGGAAAGCGTTAGTCAGGGGCAGGGCCTTCGCTCCTGAGAAGAGGCCGCAGAGCGTCCGCCACGTCCATCCTACGGAAATACAGAAACACGCTGGGGAGGTCGCCCCAAATTAGTAACATCTCCCTAGTGTTCTTTCTACTTTGTTTTTTATTTTATTGTGGTTAGGGCACTTGACATGAGGCTGACCCTTTCGGAAAGTTTCTGCATGTACAGCGCACTGTCGTTAATGCCCCCTTGTGCTGTGTCCCCCGGCCGAGGTCCAGGACGGCTCATCCTGAGCGGCTGGAATGCTCCCGTGCCCTTAACGTCGCTGTAAACCATATGTGGTTAGCAGATACACCCTGGAGGCTAAATTAAATGCCCTTCTTTATAGAAATCAAAATATTAAGCACAGCCTCAGAATTATATTATTCTCAGTTTTTCCAATTTGTCCATCACTTTTAAGTGGAACAGAAAGGTTCAACAGTCTTGGAGCTGAATTTACAGGTGATACATTTCTTCCCTGATTATATTTTCTCTCTTTACGCTTCCTGTGGTGAGATTAAAAATTAAGCAGGGGGGTTTCCCTGGTGGTGCAGTGGTTGAGAGTCCGCCTGCCAATGCAGGGGACATGGGTTCGTGCCCCGGTCCGGGAAGATCCCACATGCCACAGAGCGGCTGGGCCCGTGAGCCATGGCCGCTGAGGCTGTGCGTCTGGAGCCTGTGCTCCACAACGGGAGAGGCCACAGCAGTGAGAGGCCCGCGTACCACAAAAAAAAAAAAAAAAAAAAAAAAAAAAAAAAAAAAATTAAGCAGGTGCTTAACTGTTCAACTGTTGTTGAGATTTTACTCTGGACACTTTAGTTTAACTGTTTGAGAATTAAATCCTCAAAACATGAGCACGATAATTTGTCCTTACTGGGGGACCACTACACAAAACATAAAATTTGTCATTTTAACCATTTTAAAGTGTACAATTCAGTGGTGTTTAGTGCATCCGAAATGTTGTGTAACCACCACTTCTATCTGGTTCCAGGACACTCTCATCTCCACAGGGAAGCCAATCTCCCTCCCTCCCCAAGCGACAGCACTCTGCTCTCCGTCCCTATGGATTTGCCTATTTTAGACTTTCCATATAAATGGAATCAAAGTGTGTGACAGTGTGTTTTCAATGTCCATCCACGGCATTACCTGTGCCAGCATTTCATTCCTTCTTAGGGCTGAAGAATGTCCATTGTACGGACACACCACAGTGTGTGTATCTGCTCTAGTACTGATGGACATTTGGGTTGTTTCCACCTTTTGGTGATTATGAGTAATGCTGTTCTGGGCACTCACGTACAAACTTTTGTTTGAACCTCTGTTTTCAAGTCTTATGGATATATATATACCTGGAGGAGAATTCCTCGGTCCTATGATAATTCTGTGTTCAATTTATAGAGAAAACACCAAACTGTTTTTCAGTGTATAAACTATTTTACATTCCTGTCCCAAAATGGACAAGCGTTCCAATGTATTCACACTCTCACCAATACTTATTTTCTGTGTTTTTCATTTTTAATTGTGATAGCCATCCTAGTGGGTATGAAGTGGTATCACATAACTTTTTGGTTCATAGTAATTTTTAAACTATGATCAATTTTTACCTCATAGGAAAATCCAGCTTAACTGAAAATTATAATATTTTAATTAAATCAAAGCATTAAGCTCCTTCTAATCAAGGACTTCAATCACTTTTTTACTAGACCAAAGAAAAACTTTTGCTTTGATGCAAATTTGATCATATTTTTTAGAAAATTTTTGTTATCTGAAAGAGCAGAGACTTTACAAATAATTTCTTTCCTGTGTTTAGCAAGGCATTGTTAACAATAGGTTTTTAATAAAAAATTTTGGATGAGTTCTTTGTTAGTAATAATGAGTTTCGTAAGCAATTTATTTACCTAGTTGTTAATTGTTTTCTCTCAACTGCAAAGTGAAAGAGATTCCTTTTCCAAGGGGATCACAAAACGTGTCTATGCATCAAGATACGTTAGTCACGGAAACTATAAAGATGCACTGCTTGCTCTAAACTAGAAATAAGCGGCCACGTTTTATAGTGGTTGTTTCTAATGATGGTTTTCCTTTAAACAGGAAGCAAATCGTTTCCTACTTTGCTAAAATCACTCAAAACAGGTTTAAGCAATTATTGGAAGAGACAGATTTGCTGAACATTTTATGCAGAAGAATTTTGGAGAAGAACAGTTAAAAGGACCCGAGGAGGCCCAGCCAGAACAAGGTCATGGAGCACTGACGTTTACAGGCGGTCCTGACCCTGACCGCCCCTGAGCCCGGGAGCTCTTCTTGTGGGGTCCTCTGTCCATCACACACAGGATGACATGGAAACATTACCCAGAAGAAAGTGGATCGCGTTTCCTTTAACTCTTCCTGTGTGAGTCCTCACCCCAGACACAGAGCCTCAGCAAGCTCCTTACTGAGGCAGAAACCCTTGGAGATATGGAATTACTTCAGAGTCCCATTTATGAAATGTACAATGAAAGGCTACACTGGGTATTTTTCGGGTCAATAGACCTACTGACCCTGGACCTAGCAGGGCGACTACATGGTGATGGTTTTGAGCACGGTGGTGTCAATGCTCTGGGGACACAGTTCTCACCGCTGGGTCCCCGTGGCCAGCACAGGGGCTGCTCGGACAAGGTTGGGGTCAGAACAAACAAAGCTGACGAGGAAGCCAGCTCTCCCTTGGTAGTGGCCGCAGAAATGAGAGCCCGAGGGTGACAGGCCTTTAGTTCTATTGGCATCGAATGAAGGCAGACCCTGTGTTTCAGAAGCTGGAACATTGACCCACCCGTCATTTTGAAGGGAAGCCTCCGAGGAAAGTGAAGAACTCTGTGCCGCCATGTTCTGTGGCATAAATGATACAGAAGGCTGTGCTGTGATAAAGGACCCGCAGGTCTCCAAGGAAGGCTCCCCGTCCACCGACCTGCAGCTGCCCAGCTCGGGCAGAGCCACGGGAAGTGTCCGAACCGTCCCTTGACCAGAGAGAGCATCTTAGAGCCGAGGAGAAAGAAACTGAGTTTTCATCTTAAGTATTATCATTGTAAACGCATCAAGACAGAAACAAATTAGAATAGGAAAAGCCAGGGTACATTAACTGGGGTGGCCAAGTCCTAAAGGAAAAAGAGTAAGATAAAGTGCAAATGACTGCAAGAATATATAAAAATATTCCAATGTTTTTTACAACATTTATCCGGGAAACAACTGATCAGAGGCAGCTCTGTGATGACTGA
Source organism: Hyperoodon ampullatus (assembly GCF_949752795.1). NCBI lineage: Eukaryota > Metazoa > Chordata > Mammalia > Artiodactyla > Ziphiidae > Hyperoodon > Hyperoodon ampullatus. The sequence goes on along the minus strand of NC_136925.1, from coordinate 88,224,056 downwards.
TCACCACAGTCGTCAACGCATCACCCTAGGTCCCCGTGCAAGTGATCCCAGGGTCCTTTCGTGTGAAGTTTGGCTACAAACCTTCACAGGGCAGACTGACTGAGGCCGCGTTGTGCTCGCCCCAGCTCCTCTGATGAGCTAACCTTGGAGGATACAGGGCTGCTAAAGCAAACAGAGAAAAGATTTTTTTCACAAACATTTCAACAAGTTCTGACACTGGCTTGAACATGAGAGCAATGGCGCTACCTCTCATTGTGTCTGCTTCAGTCTATAACGAGGGCGCTTCTACCATCAGACCTGTTAGAACAGCGTGAAGGAGTTAAGGTCAACAAGACTGGGGTACGGTTTCTGCAAGGGACAAGCGCCAGCAAGATTAAAACGTCCTGCAACCACACATGTAAAGGGCACTTCCGAGCCTGCCTGTGGGCGAAAGGAGTCTGATGAGACACAGCAGGAAGCAGGGACACAGACCCCCGAGAGGACCAGGCAGAAGACATGGGAGTGCGCGCATGTGTACATAGGTACACGCACGAGACACACATACACACCCATACACGCAGGTGCGTGCCCACACACACACACGCACGTGTACCTATGCACACGTGCCACACACCCTGCATAGACTCCTCTCATGGAAATACCTGTTTCATTGAAGAAAATGATGGCAGGTTAACTGATTTCCAGCAACCACACTGCACCCTGGTCCTCGGCGCCGTTGTGGGTTAACAAAGCCTCCAGGTGGAGCTACGTGGGAACATCCAGATGCTCTGCCTTCTTCAAAGGCAGTGTCATCCGAAGCCTGAGGGAAATGGCCAGTGATGAAGCTTCCAGCCCACTTCCTGGCTCTCCAAGTCTGAGTAAAGGCTTTGGGAGGAGCACACGTTTATGATCAGAAAAATCTTCGGAGGGAAGGAATTCCTCGTCTTCATCTGACCCGACCGCCCTGTTTCAGAGGCGAGAAGGCAGGTGGAGCCCTCCTGGCCTGGCCCCTTAGCGCTGGTTCCATGGTCCCCCGACCTCTGGGAGCTTGCGAGCTGCAGAGGCCAGGACCTCGCCCTCCCGACCCCATCTCTGCCCCACGTGGAGATCCACAGCCGGCCGCCTGCCTGGCCACGCCAGTCGCATCAGAGGTACTGCTGCTGGGCTGTGGGCACCACCACTGTTAGGTTTTACATCACGTGTTTTAATAAAATTAAAGTACACAGAGCACTTCAGAGAGGGCGGTACTGTACCAACTGGAGGTGACAAGCACCCTCCGGCCTCGCAGAAAATTCTGCTTGAAAACCTCAGTACTTTCAGGGGCGACAGCCCTGCTGACCACATGTGTGGTTTATGCCTTCCTCGGAATTTCCAGAAATGCAGTGCTGGGAGCCTGAGCTCTCTCCCTGCAGGACTCAGCAGAGTGCACACCAGGCCCAGGTCAGCAGGATGCCCCCTGCAAGTGGCCTGGGTCACACACAGGGAAGAGGATGGTCATGCGGTCCTGAGGGCCAGGCCTGCCCAGAGAGCGCTAAGGTAACGCCTGGTCACAGCAGCCCAGCAGAGAGAGAGGGCCCGTAAGTCACACTGAGGTTTCTAGGCCAGTGGTCACTATGTGGCCAGAGTGAAAGCCCAGGGTTTTCGCAGGGAGAGAACAAGGGCTCTGGAAGCTCGCCATAACCGCGATATTAATAATAACCCCTGTCGTGGGGCAGGGGTCTGTCTTCTCGACATCGTGGACCCCTGCGTGCTCATATGCCGGCCATGCTGTGACGCACAAAGACCCCAACTCTGCCAGGGGGTCACTCTGCAATGACGAGCAGGACAGTGACCATGAGACTCGGGCAGCGAATGATAAAGGGGATGATGAGTATCAGGAAGCACTTTGTAACAATGTTCCTTTTCTTATTCATCGGTCACTAAAAAGCCCCGGGTCTCAGAAATCTCCAGGAAGTTGTTGCTGTCAGATATCCTTTATAATTCTGTTTCCAGAAATCTCAAAATAGCTCCAAGAACTACCGGCATCTAGACTTTTCTTCTTCTTCTTCTTCTCCGTCTTCTCCCTTTTTTTCTTTTTTTGGCTTTTTTATTCAATGTCAGAGATTTTTCTTGAAACGAAAGACAGGCCCAATGGTCTCAGATCAAAAGAAAAATATTAGTGTGTTTGCTGAGTTCTAAAAACACAAACTCCGCAAATTTCTAAGGAAACATGAGAAAAATCCATCAGTGTAAACCAGTGCACTTCTGTTCAAGGTCAAAAGTTAAGAGCAGGGCTTCCCTGGTGGCACAGTGGTTGAGAGTCCGCCTGCCAATGCAGGGGACACGGGTTCGTGCCCCGGTCCGGGAAGATCCCACATGCCACGGAGTGGCTGGGCCCGTGAGCCATGGCCGCTGAGCCTGCGCGTTCGGAGCCTGTGCTCTGCAACGGGAGAGGCCACAACAGTGAGAGGCCCATGTACCGCAAAAAAAAATGCATCTTCACACTTGCCAAGTTGATACTACAACACACCGGCCAATTTCAAAACCGGGAGAGCAAATGCGCATGAATATTCGTATTCCGTGCAGTAGAAGTGCCATTTCAATCTCCTTCTCCCGCTCTCACCTTCATAGCAGAAAGCTCTCGACCTGGGTGTGGTGCGGAATTGGCAGTGGTTGTGCCCTTGGGGACAGAGGGAAGCAACAACAGCACCTGCCCGGGGCAGCCAGGACACCTGTCTCTGGTCCATCAGCACCAGGGTCCCCTCGCATTCACCGTGAACGCTTCCTGCCATGTGGTCCCGGGGCAGGCTGGGGGGTGTTAAATGCTGGACACATGGGGACAGGGTGGGGAAACGACTGGCAAAGTAAATCAGCCGGAATGAAGGAGCCCCTCTTGTCTGAGGAGGATCTGCTCCCGCTCAGAGCTCGGCTCCAGGGAAAGGCTGCGTCTGTGGGAAAAGACTGTCTGCAGACTGGGAAGCCCTTCTCCGGGCAGCCCCAGCATGGACCAGACTCAGATCACCCACAGGATGAGGGCTGAAAGCAGACACTTCAGAGCTCCAACTCCCCCAAATCTACAGTATCAGAGGTACCTGATGCCCAGTTATCTCAAACTATGTTGTACAACTAACAATGTCTCTTTAAAGTAACTTTAATATTTACTACCCTTGGCAACCGAAGCACCAGATAAACTTGACCTCAAAGTTTACAGGTACCTTCACATTCTTTTTATTTTAATCCTTTTAATTTAAATTAAATTTCTTTTTAGGAAATAAGTTTTGTTTTTACCTACTTCTTCCTTATCATATTAAAAAAAATTTTTTTTTGATGTGGACCATTTTTAAAGTCTTTTATTGAATTTGTTACAATATTGTTTCTGGCCTATGCCTTGGTTTTTTGGCCATGAGGCATGTGGGACCCCAGCTCCCCAACCAGGGATGGAACCTGCACTCCCTGCATTGGAAGGCGAAGTCCCAACCACTGGAACGCCAGGGAAGTCCCGTCACTTATCACATTTTTTTGTGTCACAAATTTATGGTATGAAATTTCTTCAGTGAGGTGTGAGAATCCCAACCAAGGGAATTATCCAGAAAAAAATTAGGCTGGATCCAAACACAAATAAGCTAACAATGACATCACCAAAAGGCCATCTGCGCTTAATTCCAATTTACCCTCCCTGTGCAAAAGCAACCCACCATGGACTCTGCAGAGCTCGAAGTGGGAGGCTCGGGAGAGTGACCTCAATTGTGGGACACAGAGGCCTCTGGTGTCAATGTCCACCCAGACAGATGGACGGCCTCTGGCCTCTGTCTAATGAACCCACCACAGACGCCCATGGAGACTATGGCCAACACAGAGGCTTCATATGGCGGCTTCCTCATCATCCTCCGACAGAGTGTTTGATGGGAATTATCCTCCTAAAGGACATTTGATGGGGGTTCTCTAGAGGAACAGGGCACCAAAGAGGATCGTAAAACTCAAACTTTACTGCCACCTCCACAGCACCTGTTCTCACAAGCTAAGTCAGCACAGGCCATTGTTTCTAGAAGGTTCTCTAAAAGGTAGATCACCTGATATTTGAATTCATTCTTAGGTCACTTCTCATTTCTCAGCACAGATACCCGAGGTGTGTAACAACAATCAAGGCATAAATTTACATCCAAACTTTTCTCCGAGGGACGTGTTTAGGGCACACAAATCAGATGCGCGTGGAAGGTGAGTGCTGGGCTGCCCCGACGCCTGTGGGCAGAGTGTCCTGCGGGGTGTCAGCGGGAGTGGTGCCCATGTCCAAGGACCGGCAAAACTCTGTCTTTGTCACGTAGAGCAGTGCCTCCAACCCGTTCACCTAGGATGTGTTGCATTATGAAAGGAAGAGCAAATTACTCAAAACCTGGCCAAGCGCGGAGTTGAGACAGTAGCTCTTCTTCCTTTGGGCAGATTGTTGGCGCTAACAGCTAAACACCGCAGAACACTGTCTCAAGGGTGTTTTAGCCTGTGTGGCTTTTTTTCCTAGATAATAAGAAAAAGAAGGTTAAATCTCTTTCTGAAATTGACTCTATTTGTGCTTGAAACATCAGCGTGTTTTGCTGAGTCAAACCCTCCATTAACTGGGAAGCATTTCAATGTTTTCCTCTAAGGGAGCTTATTAACTCCAAATCTGCTTCTTAGATCAGGAAAATTGAAAATTACAAGTGTGAAATCAGCACCCCCCCCCAAAAAAAAAACCACTGAAAACGGCACAGGTGCTATTATACACTCCCCACAGGCTAAAAGGTGAAATGAGAAAGAGTTGGAAGAACCAATAAACAAAACTGTGGTGAGAATAATTTTAAGAGACTTTGGAAACATTCAAACCCTTGGATAAATTTGTGTCATGATATCATAAAACATTCTAAGAAAAGAGAGCATTCAACAAGAAAAAAAAAATGATTCAGAAATGACTCTTCTCGCTATGTGCTCTGAACATAAACCCTTGACATTTTACACAGAAAACCTTAGCCAAATGAAAATAAAGCACATGGGTGTACATTTCAGTGACTGATTCTTGAACAAATGATGAAAGCAACTGACCTTTGCAGTTTCCACGGTAAGCGATCTCTAGCCGGGGGTCTTTGCACTTGGCGCGCTGAAATTCACAGCGAGACAGGAAGGTCCTCCCGTCCGAGGCGCAGAGGGGTTTCTGGGTGGGACCCCCACAGTCCAAGCTGCAGTCTTTGTCCTTGTCTTGGTCGACTCTCAAAAACTTGGAGGAGCAAAGAAAAAAGAAGCCAGACATCTCAAAGAGTGTTCCATGGAAAGCATAAGGCTCTCTAAGGCCACTTAGTGCCAGGGGATGTCCCAGATACATGGCAGGAAGCTCTGAAAGCTCCGGCCTCCATCAGTTTTCACACATCTGGATAACTGGTAACTTCTCTGCTCTGCTCAGCATTTGGTGGCTGAACCCCTGAAGGCTCCACCACTGGCCTGGGACACCGTCCAGGTCTGCACGGGGATGCACATGTTCTGTGTACCTTTAATAGTCTGAATAGCAATGTTTTTCTTTGAGTTTGTGAATTCAGTGCCTGGTTGACTCCTGCATTCACCAGGTTTTGCCATCACCTTGGAAGTCGCAGGCATCAGGAGTGCCCTGCCGGCCTGGAATTGGGGGGCAGTCTCTCCCTGTTGGACAGTTCCACACAATCTCACCTCCGTCCCAGGACCCAGGGCTGCTGGGGTGGTACGAGCACAGATCCCCTGCCCCAGGGGCCCCTCCGTGCAGTCCCCGTTGACCGCTCTGGAGTCCCCATCCTCTCCTTGGCCCCTCTGACAACACGGACACAGGGCTTCAGAGCTCACAGCATCTCCCAGTGGGGCTTAGATCCGGCCACCTGCTCCCACACCTACCCTCCTGGGACCGCTGATGGCGCTCCCTGCCCACCCCCCGGGCTTCCCAAGCCCCATGTGTCCCACCCTCTGTCCTGTGTAGTCCTCCTCACCCCAGACGAAACAACAAACACGAAGATGAATCCAATAAAGCTTCAAGCTCTGGGAAGTGGAGCCATCACGAGCCTTTGGTCATTGGAATGTCACCAGCCCTTCACAGGTGTTTGCTCTGATTTATGAAGCCCTAGCGATTTATTAAAGGAAAGAGAGAAAACCCCGAGCTGTGGTTACTACTCAGTACTCCACAGCAGTGTGTAGAGCCCTGGGCTGTGTGTATATTTGAACAGGTTTATTCGGCATGTTTGCCCGGTAATATTTACAGGGGTAGAGACAGCTCTACTCACAGCAACCCCTCCCCTGTCCCAGTCTGAGCTGGAGGAAGAGTGGGAATGGACTTTAGCAAAATTGCAGGGACCTCATCAACTTGTTCCCTCATCAGGAAGAGAAAGAAAGGAAATTCTCAAACTCAGGGTGCTTCATTCCCTAAAAAGATACCCAAACTCTCCCCTTGCGTCTCTGAGTGTCCTAGTTGGCGATGTGTAAAGACCTACCGAAGCTGAAGCTGAGATGAAGCCACAGGGGAAGGAAGGCCCCATGGGGGGACGGCTGTCCAGGGAGCCACATCGCTCCTGGGGTCCAGGCGGGGTCCTCACAGCCCCACCTGGGGTCCTGGGGAGGAAGGGCTGCGAGTGCCTGTGGCAGGGAGGGTGTGAGGGACAATCCCTTGGCGTGTTTAGTTGGGAGCTGAGGTCCCTGGCCATTTCCCGGATTTCTGGAGAGGCTCCAGCCAGGACGCAGGTGATGAGCACCTGGAGGGGGACGGTTCTTTGTTCAGTGGGGCCCCGGGACACAGGAGAGAGACTCTGCAGGCTCTCATTTTTCCTGAGGAGAAGTTCACTTGCTAAAATGATCTGTGTTTATTTTAACCAAGAGGCAAGTGAAAACAGATCATTACCTTTCCAAGATTTCGCAACAGCAAAAAAAAGGGTTCTTTTACTAAAAATGGATAAAGCAAGCCCATAAGCACATTTGATTGAATTCTGTCACTGAGGGGTTTCAACCCCTTGTTTCTCTTTCCCCGAAACTGATTCATGAGAATTAACTCTCCAGCCACGATGGGACACCCCAGGCAGCGGCAGCTCCCAGGAGACAGGAGCGCCCAGAGCACCGCCCCTGAGGAACTCCATCCGCGCGAAACGCTGCTCCTCTTACAAAGTCACTGCCTCACCGCGTTCCTCTCCTCACAAGCATTTGAGTTTTCGTAGACTTGTTCTTATGACTGGCAGCTGGCCTGGAACAGAGCAGTTTTGTGCAAGAGAAAGAAAGATAGAGACAGAGACAAAGACAGAGGCCACCAGGGGAGCAAACTTGACCATGAAACATCTCCGGACCTTCGTAGGCCCAGTGCACACAGGAGCCCGCCCAGAAGCAGCTCCCTTCTATTTTAGATGAAAACGTGAAATAACCTAAATCCTGCTAATTTTTGTGTTTAAGAAGTGGTCTATTTGTATTTCCTGAAACCCCAAGTGAGGAAATGCAGATGACTTAGGGAAAGACATCGTAATTATCATTTTCTCTAAATGTAGAGAGGCAGCCTCTATTTTTTATTTTTTAAAAAAGCTGAGCATTCAGGCGCTTGGAATTTGACCATAATTCTCAATAATTTAATGGTGTAGAACAAATAATGGAACTGTTCTTTCTCAGAAATGAGGGAATTCACACTTTCTGCATGTTTCTCACCCTCCCCATTTTTAACAGCAATTAAATTCCAGGGGAGACAGTGTACAGAGGAAAATGAGTTTTTAACGGAGCTGGATTCTTTGCTAAACAAAGCCCTGGAGGGAAAATAAAATAGTCCTATTCTAAAGAATTTAGTGTTCACTAAAGAACTTGGTTGAGGGTCTTCAAACTAGTGCAGATAAAAGGCACTTTGTCAAATTTAGAAGGAAATCAATTACACCTTGAACAACGCTATTAAAACAACGACCTCAGGGTCCCAGGGCCCCGTCTCCTTTGCTTTCACGAAGCAGGGCTGTCTGCACAGGTATGTTGCGGGGGAGGAGCAGAAGGAAGCTAAGGGCGTGCATGTGCGGTGCCTGCCTGGAGGTCAAGCGACTCCTGCAGTAGAAATGTAGGTCAAGTGCAAACGGATTAAAGATGTGATCCGTCTTCTGCTTAATAAATGCATGGGTTTAAGCCAGAGGAAAAGCGGGAACAAGATGAAAACATGTAAGAAATGGGTTAAAACACTCTTAATACGGGTGAATTTCCTCACTGTGATACTGATATCTGATTAGAATATGGAATAACACATGGTATGGGTTAACATTAAGAAAAACACTTCTGAATTACATAATCCGGCAGCGGTAAGATTCCCCAAAGCAAGAACCTTCTAAATAATGAGCCACCGGAAAATGAATGTAGCTTCCAAGTAAGCATGTTTTTGCGTGCTGCGAGGACGAGGCTCATACACTGGGGGTGAGATGGGTTAGAACCGCGAGGGCGTCCGGGGCATGGGTGAGTCTGGGGAGTTGGAGAGAGTAAGTGATCTTGTACCTCGGGGGGAAGGTGGGGACACTGGGGACACGGTTATAAACACACCTGCTTTAAAGGGCAACTTCTCCACTTTAGAGCCTGAGCTTTCTCAGATTTCAGGAAAGAGTTCCCTACTTTTTAGTGGAATAGAGAACCCGAACCTATGACACAAACATGGAGATGGTGTTTTAGAGCCTCGAGCCTGAAGCTGAGTCGTTTGAGTGAAACACAGCTGCTGCCCCGAGTTCTCCCCGAGAGAGACAGCCACTCACTCATTCACCCATTCATTCACTCATTCACCCATTCATTCATTCACCCATTCATTCATTCACTCATTCACCCATTCATTCATTCACCCATTCATTCATTCCCTCACTCATTCATTCGCTCAGTCATTCTCTCATCATTTCATTCACTCATTCATTCGTTTGCTGGAACTAACAAAAGCTAATCGTGCATGTTTTACAAACACTCTCCTGCAGTATTTTAATCGTCTGCCTCTTTTTCACACTCTTTAAGGATGTTGTATTTCTAAGGTAGATCAAAAGTCAGGTCCAGCTTGAATTGAACTTGTTCAGTAAGTTTTGAGGGACAGCCCTCTGCCAGGCTTTTTCCTAGGCTCCAGGAGGGGCGTGGGGTAGGGTTCAAAGGCGGTCCTGTCCTCACAGAGCTTAAGTTCCAGAAGGCAGCAAACCCAGCACCACAAGGCATCACGACAGCATCTAGGCCAACGAATAACTATCGTATGGTGCAGGACGACGCACGATCACCAGGTCACACGATGCAGAACAGAGTGTCCGAGAGCCTTACAGGAGAGCCCGCTGAATCTGGTGTGGGCTGTGAAAACGCTCCTCAAAGAGACCATCTGAGAAGACTGGAAAAGCCAGGAATGAGACGGGATGTGGCCTGGAATCCCAGGGCACAGATCACCAGAAGCAAATCAAGAACAGTGACTTCATGCAGGTCTGCTGTGGGGTCAGTCTGGCGACTGGCCTACAGACCAACGAGCTGGGAGGCACCCTGAGGACCGGGACGGCTCAGGGGTCCCAGGGGTCCGGGTAGCTGGTCCCCTTCCTGCTGCCAGAACACTCCCAACCCCGTGTTCCCCTTGTTACACACAGATGGCACCAGCGGACAGAGTCTTACGGAAAGCAACCCACTTAGTACGGTTCTCCAGTGCTTTGTAATTAACTCGACCCAGTTGCAGCGTTCATGGATGCTAACTGGAAACCAGTGAAAACTGGATTCTGCCATTGCTCCATGCTACTCAGGACGTTTAGCAAACCGTCAAAATTACAAGAGTGTGGTGTCGACTCGATCTGTTTGTCTGTAAAACGGGCGCAATAATACTTTCTCTGCCGACTTGGAGGTAGCTGTGAGAATAACTAAAAGAACAAGGTTTACGCTGTGGAGAACAGGATGAAGACAACCGCGGGTGGGAAGGGTGTCCGTCCCCCAAGGGAGCTGCCTCCTTTCCGAGGCAGGCATGGCGCCAGGAGGACCGGACCCCAACAGAGACGGTGGCCTCGGCTCTCTCTTAGATGCCTGTCCCCACCCCTGCTTTCCCGACCTGAAAAACAAGCCAGCAACGTGAAATGAAGACAATAGACTGTGGGCCTGCAAAGGGGGCTCTGTCTTACCAAGTTTAAGACCCTAAGTGAAATAACGCAGGAGATAGCAACGTAGCGATAACGTGTGTCACCATCATCACTTTGGGCCTCTTTGGGCCTTTTCGTTGTATTTATGGGGCATCTGTAGGAATTTAAAAACCAAGGGCCAACTATTGAGATGAATTTGTTTAGGTTTTATGACTAGATTAAAGCTATAAACCCAGTCAAGAGACAGAGAGTGGCCAACAGTCTGTGCCGGAAAATGCCAGCGTGTGTGGCAGGTGGTCTGCACCGCAGGGCTCAGTGGTCAAAGAAATGGCCTTGACTTTGGAGACGGGCAGCTGGCTGTGTGACCTGGGACGGTCGTCCTTTTAGCCCAATAATCCTTGGCTCCTTCATTTGTGAAATGGAGGTGGTAACACTGTTGCCTGTTCCATCACCGTTACTGGGAAAGTGAAACGAAATCGTGCAGGAGAGCATGCTTGGAGGAGGCAGGCAGCTGTCGCTTGGAACAAGCCTTCCCAAGCAGGTATTCAGACACAGGGCGAATTCGCTCTGGGAAACCTTTACCCAGTCATAAAGGGTTCGAGTCCACGGTAGGAGCATTAAGTGACCCTCCCATTTATGGTCATTTTCAAAACGAAACTTCGGAGCATGAAGTAGAAAGGGAGCTCAGTTAGGCGGTCAGGACAAAGAAGCAGGTTTTGCAGGAAGATGCACAGAGCGAGGGAGGCCGGCTCCACACGCAGGGTCCATGGGAAGGGGGTGCTCATGCTCGGAGAGGGGGCCCGGCAGACGGGCCACAGCAGAGGCTGCAGGGACCCCACGGAGGACTGGACACAGGAGAGTCGTCCACCTCGTGTAGGGCACAAAGACAGCCCTCCCAGGACTGAGAAAACCCAGAGAAATGCAGCGCCAACAGCCTGGCTGAGAAACGCGGGTGCCAGATGCTTCTCATGAGCAGGAGTGACAGGCAGTGATCCCCCGGGGCACGCAGGCCATTGCGACTGTTTTCTTTATTTCTGGGCTGCCTTCGCATTTTGATTGAGTGGACATAAGACTTTTTGTAAGTGTTTTCACGGAGTCCTTGCTCGCTTCGGGTCCCAGACCCAGCCTCTCTCTGGTGCTCTGGCCTCCAGTCACCGTTCGCATGGCGGGCTTCGGTTCCTGGTCCCACAACAAGGGGCAGATGCTCGGCTGTACCTCCTGCTCTGCAAATCTCTTCTCTTTCCCCCAAACCTTTCTTTTTTATTTACTTTCCTTCCCTGTCTCCACATCAATATTAATTTCAATGATGAAAGCAGATATTTTTTCTTCTTGTTAGTACTTCTTGGAGATAATTCAAGAAACTCCCGGGTTTTGATTGCTCCAGACTTAAGTTTATTGGAGAGTCAGTAGGAACTTCGTTATTCTAAAATTCTTCTTAAAAAAATATCATGTGGATAGTGCTACCTTAGTGCAAGAATTATCTTTGATCCTCACTTGAAAATTACGTGACAACATTCAACCGTTACTTTTATGGTTCGGAGGTGATTTGTCTGCAGAAAGTGGATTCTACAAATGCCTTAAAAACTCTGCAATGGAGCTGAACCTCTTTTCATACAAGCCATGCCAGTTGTTCTGAAGGTGTCACCACCCTTTTGATGACTTGAAGATGTGTAAGGAAGGTTCACAGGACTTTGGGCAGGCACCATCTTCGTGAGTTTACCTACAATTAGGTGCCAGTTCTCAGCCAGGACCCCAATAAGAACAAAGGAAGAGGCAAACTGGATGTTTAACAGCTGTGTGTCTTTCTCAGGCTACAGCTCTGTGAGAAAATGCACATTTGGGATGTGGGAGAACATTACAGTGGACCCTCGACCGATCGCGTTAGAGCACCTGGGACCACAGCTCTTTCAGGGTAGAGACGGCGTGAGCTCATCCACGAGGCCTCGCGCCTAGCACCGCGTCTGGTCTAAGCTGGTGCTCAATACATGTTCATTGTCTGAGGAGCTGTCATAACGTGACCAGGTGGGACGGCTATGGAGTTACCAGGGCACGTGGCAGGGCGAGAAGATGTCTGAACTAACAGGCGCAGGGATTCGGGACTAGGAAACAGCAGAGGCCACAACATTGAAACTTTAGGACAGACGTCAAAACCCTGGCATTCTCACTCTAAGTGTGTTGGGAGGAGACACACCTGCCCTACAACCTGAAAGGCCCGTCCCCCTTCACCACCCCCTGCGTGGGCGCCGCTCTCATGTGTGCTTCAAACACCCCCAGGCTGAAGCACACAGAGATCATACAGACGCCCTTGTCTGTGTCTAAAAACAAAAGGGTAAATCAACCAGGAAAATAAGTATTAAGCTCGTGTCTGACTCCATTTTCCAAAGCCTCCACTCAACACACTGCAGTTTGCCACATCACCGTCGGCTGGGCAGCCGGTCAGCCCCAGGGTCCCTAGTCTCCACCGCAGATACGGTGCCTGGTACATCTGTGCACACAGACAGGGCGTGGGGATGCCTGGGGCCCTACCGTGCTCTGCACACCAGCCCTCGGAGAGGGGCCTGCAGGTGGCATCGCTGACACGTGGCCGGATGACAGGGAGAGAGACGCAGAAAAGCTGGCGCCTCTGTGTGTCCGGACGTGGCCAGTCCTTTAGGTTCTGTCACGACATGTCGCTCATAAATCCCCTGACAGCCTCCCCGTCTCTGGATCAGCCAAACCCACCGCACACGGCCCCCAGCTCCTCCCTGCTCTCCTTCCCTTGGAAGATCAATGCGCTCCTTGATGAAGTGACGTTTCCAAAGGCATTCAGCCAGGGTGTCTTTTTTAAGGCTCCTGCTCATTTCAAAGCATTTAGAGCAAATTACACTAAAGTACATGTTAGAGAATATTAAAGAGACCTGCAAAGCAGGGGGAATTCATCCGAAAGCAGGGACACCAGATAGTTTGCTTCTCAGCCAAACCTCAGGAGACCATGAGCTACAGGGTGGAATCGTTTCCACCGAGGACACAACGAAAGGAGTAAAGCGGGAACCAGACGGACAAACCCTGCAGGAAACAACAGGCGAAAATGTCGCCGCGAGACCGTCTCGTTTGCTGGCAAAGCAGGTAGAGAGAAACTGCTCCCTGGGCGAGGAACCGGGACGCGCCACCAAGTCTCCAGCGCGCTCACACCATTTCTACACTTTGAAAGTGAGAATGAACACATCGCATAAGGCCAGGGGCCTCTGATCTCCCAGTAGAGACCGGGCAGGGTTCAGTTCCAAGTCTACATCCAAGCTCTGATGAGACCTGCACAGCATCCGAAACATCATCTGCATCCTTAACCACACCCCAACCTTATCTTCCTTCCTGGGTTCGTGATCTTGTCCTTTCTGGGGTGAAACATATACCCGAGGACGGTGTCGAAAGTAAGGATGTTTAGCTGCAGACCGGGCTCATGAGAATCAGGATGGTCACTGGTCTGGTTCCTGCAGGGTTTCCCCGCGGGTCCAAGCACAAAGCAGGTTCCTTACAAGGATCTGCTGAGTGAAGGAGCTGAAGGGAATGAGCCCTGAGAGCCCTCTGTATCCAGAGGCTGCACTACCTCACCGTCCACCACTGAGGGACGTGCACGCTCCGTGCTGGACCAGGCAGAGAGGGGTCCCCAAGGAACGAGGAGCCACAGAGAAGACCCTCCCTCCCCCATGTGCACCTCCACCCGTCCACACAGCCACAATCCCAAGGAGAAAGAAACCCATGGCAGGAAGTCTGACTCTCTTCCTCTGTGGAAATAAGAGCCAGATGCCTTTGGTCCACACGCCCTGGGGGCAAGGGCGGAGGATGCCCCTTTAGCATGGAATGCCGTCAGGGCCTGGAGACTGGGTGGGAGAAGCTCACAGGGACACCGATGAAGACACCGAGGGTCCCAGGGGACACCAGCCCCGCTGCCTCATTTGACCAAAGAAGAGATGGAGGCTCCCAGTGGAGGTCACCCAGCTCGTCCAGGACAGACTAAAACCAAGTCCAGGACTTTGGGCCCGGGTCCCTGCTCTTCACTCCAATCACGCACGGCTGTGAACACGACCCAGGGGTCAGGGCTGCGTCTTCCTGCCCCAGGGCACCCACTCCAAAGGCTTCAACCTGCACCCGTGCACAGGACCCAGTTTTGAAAAGCAGCCTTGGAAAGACGCATGGAAGAGGAGCTGGAGGAGGTGCCATGGGCACGCTCCCCTTTTGCCCTGTCGTCTCTTTTGCAGGTTTCCACCTTCTCCGGGCCTGTGGGTGATTCACGTCAGCATTTGCACAAGTGGAAAATGGCCTATTCCCCCATCACCTCGGTTTACACGTTACAACAGATTCTTCACATTTTTAAGAGTCCCTGTTTATGTTAGGAGATAGCCAAGGCCTGGGGCCTCTGAGGGGAATTCTCTTCCCAGGTTTCTGACATGGACCATCTGAAGCTCCCGATGCCGGCACATCACTGCTCAAAGTTACCACCGTCCCAGAAGTGCACGCGCACAATCTCGGAGACTGGCAGAAACGGGCTGCCAGCGCTCCTGGGGTCCATCACCCGACGCCCTCGGCGGGCGTCTGCATCGCCCTCTCCCAGGTGCTAACGCGGGGGGCGACAGCTCTCCACCCTCATCTGTGTGCGTCGCCCAGACACGAGGTATTTCGCTGGTAGGACTTGAAGTCCAGGGTCAGGTAGCTCACGACTTGCCCTATGTGCAGTTCAACCCAAACCTTGGAACATGGGGCACCATCCATGCGGAGACCACCAGCCACACACAGCTGCCTGCACTGAAATTAATTCAAGTGAAATGAAATTTAAAACACAGCTGCTGGGCCGCACTGGCTGCATGCACGTTCTCAGCACCCCCGGGCCTGGAGCCCGGCGCTGGGCAGTGAGAGCGCATGCCTCTGTCATCACCGGCGACTCTTTTAGACGCTGCTCTGGAAGCAATGAGGAAGGGTGAGTCACTTCCTAAACCCCAATTTTTAAATGACCAGTTGCAAAAAGACAAGTCAATCTCCATTCCAGGCTACAGTATTAATGAGGCCAATACAAAATGCTGAGGAAAGAATCATTTTTTTGAAAAAGTCACCCTGAAATTCACACCTTTAATTAGAGAGGAAAGATAAATACTTCAAGGACAGGAGGAGGAGAAACTTAGAGGGAAGAGAGAGGATTTTGAGGGACCTGAGAGGTACAAGAAGATGGTGATAAAGAGTGGGGGGGGGGGCGCGGGCCGGCAGTCGGGGGTGGGGATGTGTGACCCTCACACAGGCCTGAGGTCCCCTCCCCCTGGGGGGACAAATCATTGCCCAGCAAGCCCAAACTGGGGAGGGGGTGACAGGTGGGGGGGTGACGTGAGAGGGGCCCGTCCTCGGGGAGGGGAGGCTGACCCCTGCCATGAATAATGGGTGCGGGGATGCGGGGGTGAGGCAGGGGCTCAAGGGGGAAGAGACCACCCTCTGTCCCAGGAGGCCCCTCGGCCTTTTCCAAACTGGTGTTCCCGATGGGCACCTCAGCCCATCACAAATGTCTGCACCGCTTTCCGCAAGGTGCTCAAAGCATCACATGCTTTCCAGAGAATTAAATGTTCCCAGGAGACAGGATGGCAAACGGGGGGTTTTCAGAGGAGAACTCAGAGCCCCGGGAGGGACCCCAACCATGCTGCCTAGGGTCAGGTGAAGACGGCCCGGCAGGGTGAGGCCACCAGCAGATGCCAGACAGAGAAAAGGGCCTAAACAAGTGAGCTTGTTCTGGCTGCTTCCCCGAGGCCACTCTAGCCAAGGTCGCAGCCATGGCCTCCCATCAGCGGAGGGGAACCTGCTGAAAGAGGGGGGCAGGTAAACAGGGAGCAGTGCTGGTCCTTCCCTTCCCTGCAGCATCCTGGATTCCGCGGTTCATTCAGAGGAACAGAAATCCCTGCCTGAAGGGAGCCTGTGTCACACACGCAGGCCCGGCTCATACACACACACACGCTGGCTGATGAGCAGTGGGATTTGGGGGTCCCGGAACCAGTGCCCCCATTCTGGCTGAGCTGACCCCTCTCCTCCATCCCTGCAGCGCTCAGACCTCCGGGAAGGGCAAATCAGCGTCCTGCTCTCCCAAATCGTCCTCCACCCCTGCTGGTTCTGTCCTGGGATGGGCTGCTCCAGCCTGGAGCTCCACCGCCTTTGGGGGAAAGAATTACCGAACATCAGTGTCAGGAAGCTACATTTGTCCATTTATGTCTTCCCCAGGAAAATCAGTTGAACTCTGAGCAGAACAGGTCAGAGGCACTGCTAATCTCCTGTGTACTTATAAGGTTTTCCCATCTTTTTGACAGTGAGGATGTGTTCACTGACCAAAAGGATTCAGATGGGTTCTTTGACCCTTGTAAAGTGCTTCACGGAAAATCCAGAGATATGTCCTCTAGGTGTTAAGTTCAGAAAAAGAGTAGAGGGAAGAAAAGAAGAGACCTACCCACTATTCTTATGTATTTCCTAAGTGAATTAGCATTTTGTACCCCTAAAATCTCCTAATTAGAATGAGAGACAGGATTACCCTGGTGCCTACTCCCTGCTGTCCAGCTGCCCAGTTCCAGACCCTGAACTTGACCGTTTCATAAAGAATAAATTCACTCAGAATGCTTAAGTGGAAAAACTACTCTTAATAACATCTGGTATAACTATTGAACAAACTCGCCAAGATTTCAACCAACATGACTGGAATAAACTCAAACCAAGAAAACAATGAGGTTTATAATGGAAACAGAAACAAAACTTTAATTTAGGATTGTTCCAAAGGCATGAGAATGATCCCACACTCCTAATACTCTGAAGTTACTGAGTCCACGGCTGTTGACATGCAAAATTCCAGAAAGCGGCTACTGCACAGAATCAAATTCCTCAGGAGTTCTCGTCAGAAAACACAGAGGGGCAAGAACCAGTGAAAACAGCAGCAACACAAAAACAGTTTAAAACCAGAAGACATGTCTGATGAAAGAGCCAGTTGAAATAGATTTCCTTAGCTGCCCTTTAACCAGAAAAAAGGAAACTAGGATTTATATATTTTTTTGAAAATAAATTATATCTGCATTGGCAACTTGCTCATCTAAAGCTAATTTTAATGAGCCAGGATTTAATATACCTGGAAATTTGATATTAATATATCAAACTATTATCAGTTTAATTGTAACACTATTACAGGGCCAAATCTTATCATAATGGGGTCCATGCTACAGATACCTTGGCCTTTATATTTTGAATGCCATTTTCTGAACAGGGCTTTTCCTTTGGTTCTGGAAACCTGTCACTTACTTTCAGGTTTGTACACCATTCACCAAACATTTCCCTCCATCACTGTGCAAAGCTACACCACTTCTTGCACAAGGTAAGATTATAAAGTAAAGGAAATTGGATTTTTAACAAATCTGTACCAATAAAGATGAAAGTTCAAGCCCGTTGTCCTTCAAAGAGGTCACTTCTGAGCACATCCAAATCTCCCACTGGTTTAGTTTTTGTTCAAATCTGTGAAGTCTTCCTTCAAAACTACCTTCACGCAAAGTTATGAAGGACTCAGGAAGATTTCGTGCCAAAACACAGAGAATTTTCTCCTAAATAATCTCATTGGAACCTAACAAGCCCTCAACAAGCAAATCAAGAAACTTCCCCTCACTGTGCAGGTGGCGACACTGAACCAGAGACAGATGACGCCTTTAGGACACTGTGCCGTGGAGGGAGGAGGAGAGGCCAGAACACACGGGTGCCTCCTGCGCTGTCCACGTTTTGTCCTGCGAGACCGCGTTACCCCGCAAAGTGTCACTGACCCCGCAGCCATGGTCACCTCGTAACCAAGAGAGAAGTTCATTTAGATAAACCAACTTTGCAGTTTAGTAACATCATCCCACACTGCGGTTACAATGAAACGTGTAACTGATGCCCAGGCTTGCACTTCGGCCATGTGGTTTCCTCCCCATCAGTGGCCTGTGTCACGGGCTTGACAACCCAGAAGGGGGAACATGCCAGGTTCGGATTAACCACATTTGATGGGCCCGTCACTGGAGAACCTGACCACTGGCGCTGCTGCTGGTCATGGGGACGAGGGTCTCCCTTGACTCCTCTGATAGTTCTTGCCTCTAAAATATAAGGTGAACTAAAGGGGATGCAGAGTAGGGAAAATGAAAGTCTTGTGAATTAAAAATAAACATCACGCATGCACGCGCGTGCGGGGGTGTGCGTGTGCGTGTGTCTTTAAGATTGGCTCCAGGCCAAGAGTATTCTCACATGAACGGCAGATTGAAGCTTTCATTTTAATCACAGTTGAGTTTTTCAGTTTAGAAAGGGAAGGCTCCTTACTTTTGCCTCCGCAAGAAATGTTCTCTTCAAATACAACCTGTCATGTTTCACGCGCAAGTAAAAAAATGGGGGAGACGTTATTTTGTTTAAATAAATTCACTGGTAATTCCAGAAGCAAATTCAAAACTAATTAAAATTCAAAGAGATTGATTAATTAAAAGGTATTCAATAAATTAGAAGACTCGCTTCTAAAGTGAGGAAATTAGGTTCATCAAAGAAAGAGAACCGAGGGAGAATGAGCGGGTGGCCCTAAAATGGTTAGAAACAGTGTCTCAATATGTGCAGATAGTTTAATGCAAGTACAGAAATAATGTTTTGGTTTCAGTTTTCATTAGCATTTTATTGTTATTAGTAATAATAATGTTGATCTTTAGATAGTCACTTGGAGCTCGGCCTGCCTCTGGTGGAAGTCGTCCGTGAGTGTTTTAGGGCTATAACTGACCTTGTTTTGAAAGACAGGTAGTGTGGACGATGTCATCACAAGACTCTAAACCAAAAGAGCCTCCACCTTCCAGAACCTTCTCAGACTGTCCGGGTCTCAGGAGCATCCTTTCCCAGTTCTCGCCCTTTACTCTCATCCCACCCTTCAAACATTCTGGAAATAACTTCTCTACATTATCTGAGCATCCATAACTTCACGTGCACAAATTCACTTGTGATTTTAATAAAGTCCATTTTCTGTTCAGTATTGTCTGCCTCTGGCCTCTTTGGAATTCAGACTCATCCAGCTTCAACTGGACTCAGATGAAAACCCCTGCATTACTCAGAAACACAATAAGGATGGCCCGATATGAGAAATATATACGATAAATTGGGCCGACCCACTGTAAACTATACACGATGATCCAGAAATATGTCCTGTTGTCAGAGATCAACTGCCCAGAATTACACAGGGTCACCCTTCACAAGGGAAGGCATGTTCCTACTCTAAGTGGCCCGTGAACATGCTCAAGCAGAGGCAGCAGGCTCCCCGCCACGTCTCACCTACTTAGTCTGAGCAGGGAGTTCAAATCCCAAATGCAGCCTCAGCCCAGACCCCGCTGCCACGGTCACAGCGAAGCCGTGGCCACGACACATGGCGCTGAGAACCGTGGACGTGGGGTGAAGTGAGGCAGGACCAGCCCTGTACAGCCTGGCATCCGTGTTTACCGACCTGCAGTCTCAAAGCTCTCCCGGGCCAGTGCCTGGTTACCCAGGTGACAGTTTTCCCTAATTCAAAGCCGATTTCAGCCTTTATAAAATGGGGGCTTGCATCGAGTGATTTCTCGGGTCCCATCAAGTTCACCAGAGTGTCCCCCCATGAACCGTAGGGGAGGTGGCATGAAGGAAGCTCTCTGCGGGGCATCAGCCCTGGACAGGGGTCACCATCCACCCTGGAGCCCATCTCCTTCTGGTCCACAGCAGTTACCTCTATGCACGTTACCATGGCCTCCAAAGGAAGCTCTCCTGGTTCCTGGCACCACCCCCCAATATTTTTTACTCTAAAACAGAGTTTTACTGGGAGGGGCTGGGGTGACTTGGCTGAGACCCTTATTTCCTCCCCCTACAAGAACATTCAGAAAGCTAAGACTGTCACCTCGGCAAGGCTGAGAGTTTGAAAGCTAAGGGAAGGAAGTATGTTGTGTAGGTGTTATTGTGGATTGAAAGGTATCCCCCCAAAAAATATGTTCAGTCTGAACCCCTGGTACCTGTGAATATGACCTTGTTTGTAAACAAGGGTTTTTCACATAGAACCAATTTAAGATGAGGTTATACTCAGTGAGAGTGGACCTCAAACCCACTGACACTGTAGGCTGACTTGTGTTCCCCCGAGAATTTATATGTGAGATGCTAATTCCTATCCCCTCAGGATGCGACCTTATTTGGAAATAAGGTCATTCCAGATGCAATTAGATAAGTTAAATTGAGTCATGCTGAAGGAAGATGAATGAGCCTTTAATCCAATATGACTGGTGTCCTTATAAAATGGGGAAATTTGGACACAGACATGAGCACGGGGAGATGCCATATAAAGATGGAGGCAGAGATGGGGTGATGCATCTACAGGCCTGAGAAGATCAAAGATGCCAATAAACCACCAGAGCTGGAGGGAGACCTGGGTCAGATTCTCCCTCACGGCCACTGAAGGAACGAACCCTGCAGACAGCTTGATCTCAGACTGCTCCATCGGCAGGAAAGGAAAAGTCAGAGACAAATGGCAATGCATCTGCTACGTGTGGCAGAAACCAGTGAGCGGCTGAGGTGGAGAGACGGGCAGGCGTGCCCAGGAGAGGGGACAGGATGCGTCCAGGCCAGAGACCGCTGCTCAGGGACAGTCCTGATGCCACCTGAAGTCTCCTCACAGCCCAGCACAGGCGTGATGGCTCCTGCATGGGGAATGGGCCCACGTGGCGGGGGGCAGCGGCGGCAGGGAGGTGTCTAAGGGCCCCGTGCTCTGGCCAGCAGCGTCCTCTGACCTTCTCAGCCCCCAGCCCCAGCTGCCCGCCTTCTATCTGCTCCTGCGTAGTACATAAAGGGTAAAACCAAAAATGAATGAATGAATGAGTGACCTAAACAGTAAAAAGACAAAAGCTCACTCTCCAGTACCTGCACCTCCCTGACCTGGTCACGGCCACATCCAAAGCTGGCCAGGACCTCAGGGCACAGAGCCGCCCTGGACGAGGCCCCACACACATGGACGCACCCTGCGGGGTGGTGGAATCAATGCCCTTGTTTATGCTTCTTTTCCAGGAAAGGCAGCTCTGTGTAGGCTGAGGTCTCACCCTGGGCCTTGACTGTGTAATGAAATGTTACAAGCTGTGGATTTGGATGGCAGAGTTGGAACCAGGACTATTTTTTTTGTAAAACACTGTAGAACCACAATAGGATCTGAACGAACTCAACAGGGAATCCGATAGGTTTTCATGTATCAGCCTCCAAAACGCTGTTACTGATTCATGGTGAATCACGATGGGTTTGGATGTGCTCGCAGCCAGTACTGCTCTGGGGAAGGAAGCCACGGGCGCAACTCGGGGATGAACTTGATAGAGAACAGCCCTTTAAGCCTGACAATATGCCAACCAAAGTTTGATCTCGGCGACACTGCTCACTGCTAGTCTTTGAATAAGGAGCAAAGGCACAATGCAGTTCTTTTCCTTACGTTGTCTTTTTTTCCCTCTCTTTTGCTCCATGGCACAGAGACGGGGGGACTGCAGGCCTCCCATCACACAGAACACAAACAGAAGGTGACGGGGTGTAAAAACTATGAATCCTGTCCCATGGGGCTGAGAATCGAGACACCGGATGCTTGATTTCTGCCATTCGGTTGGTTTCAGTGACTTTGGGAATGAAACCCTTTCACTCATTGGATCAGTCAACAGTGAGTGAGCCAGAAACGGCTGGACCAGGGTTGCCAAAACAATAGCACCCACGGGAAGAAGTAAGAAGATCAAGGGGAAGGGATAAATTAGGAGGTTGGGATTAGCAGGTACACACTACCATAGGTAAAATAGATAATCAACAAGGACCTACTGTACAGCACAGGGAACACTATTCAGTGTTCTGTAATAACCTATAAGGGAAAAGAATCTGAAAAAGAATAGATATATGTGTGTGTATGTGTGTATATATATATATGTACCTGAATCACTTTGCTGTACACCTAAAACTAACACAACATTGTAAATCAACTATACTTCAATTTAAAAGAAAACAAAAAAGAACTACAGGCACATACAGAAAGGAAGAAGTAAGAAGTTCAGTTATGACATCCTAGGCAGGAGCCGCGTCCAGAATACCCAGGGAGGAGCTGCCTCACTCTTGCCGCAACTGTCTACGTGTTCTGGGGCTCAGTTGTCGTGGGCTTCGGATTGCTCAGAATATCAGGAAATAATTCTATTATGCGGAGTATTCTTGAATTTGATGAAGACTCACATTGCCTTCCGAACTTCACTGCTATTAATACACGAGCACTTTTAATTTACTGACTCTTCACCCTATGGGACAGAGGTGTCTTGAAATGTAGTCTATAAATACATTTTAATATGTTTAGAAATGATCAGCTATACATAAGAGTATTGCCAGGACTCACAAATATAAATCAAGTATTGTATCTTGAACTGCAAATTAATGGCAACACCATTTATAAACCAGGGCTGCTCAAAACCAGACACTACACTTCCTCAGATGCTCCTGACACCCTTCTCTGGGCTCAGATGGACAGAGACACACTCAACATGGCAGCGCCTGAAGCTCCAGTGGGGTGGGCTGTTGAGGAAAAGCTCTCTGCCTCAGGTGAACCCCCTTCCCCGTCTGCCTTGCCAGTCGCAGCACTGGACTAGGAGACCCCATTCAGCACACGGCCCTCATCCCTCCTTCAGAAACACTCATTTTAAAACCACTTTCCCACCCATCTCATGATGCCATGCTGGCCGCTTCTGCGAGGGAAGATCCTGCACTTCTTTGAGGACTCACTCAGACTCAGGCTGCCCCAGCCATGGTCACGTCCCCAGCTACAATATCCTTTATCCCACACAACCCATCTCTCCAGCGCATTAGTACAACTAGTGCTCTGGCCTCTCCTCTTGTCCCTGTGTTCCCAACTGGCCTGAACCCCCGAGGCCAGGAACTGTGGCGGGTGACTCTTGGACGTCACCCCCAATATCCATCAATGGGTGGGCACGCAGCAGCTGTCGAAGGCCCCACTTTGCTTCACAGGTCTTGCAGGCCATCAGAGGTATGGCAGGCCTGAGATCCACTCAGCAAAGACTCACGCGTTCCCACACGCTCAGTTATTCTGGGAGAAAATGGGAGAAGCTGGAGCAGTAACACATGGTCACTGCGTCCTGAGAAGATCCAAGTGGGGTGGGGCGCTTTGCAGAACATGCAGTGCTGGAGAACCGCCAGGTAGCTCTGGTGTGTGTTTTGGGTTTCATTGCGAGTAGATCCCAGAAAGGCAAGTATGTTTGGAGACAACTCTTTAGAACAACACAGGAAAGTACTTTCCCCGAGTTCCCTTCCAATACCTTCACACACACACACACACACACACACACACACACTTCCACCAGCTGCCACCCAACCTCAAACAGCCAGGACTCACAGACGATATGCAAAACTACACTTCATCATTTCTTGTCCCATCATCTTTTTCCTTTTGGGCCTCGAGGTATCACAGAAGAAAGCCCAAAGCTTCCAAACATGCTTGTCCATTCTCGCAGCAGAAAAAGGAAGTTAGAAAAATACCAACTGGTCAAACTTTCCAGGGGAGAGAAACAGATGCCTGGAAGTCCATCTAAGCACACATCTAATAATAAGGATCGTGTGACAAGCCCAAAGCATGCATTTCCAGGCTCCGCAAATTGAAAAGGTGAAGAGCAGTGATTTGGAGGCTTGGCGGGGGAGGGCAGGGCGGGCTGTGGTCGGTGATCTCAGAGGTGGTCACACATGTGCTTGAGGTTTGGCCATCGATCCGGGCAATTCCGTTTCGCCTCGGAGCTGGAGCATCCACAGGAAAGACGGTTCTTCCAGGATCTGGGTTCATCTGCTCCTAGGCCACACGAGGATTTGAAAAGTGCAGAATCACAGGAAAATGAAACTGCCGATCCTGGAGCTTTTAAAGTGAACCAACCTTAATTGAGACTCAAAAAGCATCTAATTTAATTCAACTTCGGTTAAAGGTTTGGAGTCATCAGTATTATTGCGAACAAAAGTCTATAATGAACATAGATTCTTAGATCAGAAACCAGGGAAAATAAAGTTGCTGATTCTGAACTTTCAGGAGTGCTTTGCTTCAGCAGTCCGTCCCATCGGAGCCAAAAGTTCCATCTCACAGAAACCCTGGCTAATTCTATACTACGTATTAGAGGCCTTTACAATCTTGAAGCCCAAGAATCCCACATCCAAAGTATATGTGATGAAAAACATCAGAAGAGCATATAACTATGTATGCACAGTACTGTTCACTGCAGTATTACTTTAATAGCAAAATAAATCTGAAGGAAATGAAATATCCAACAATAGAGGTTTGGATAAACAAATTACTCTAAATCCATACAACAGAAATGTGTTAAGCCATTAAAAATCATATAAAAGAGGTACAAGATATTTTCAAACAAAATTATTTAAAATGAAAATGTAGAACATGATCCCACGTTTACATACACACACACATACACATATATACCCATATCAAGCACACACACACACACACACACACACACACAGCCTAGATGAAAGATTGCAAAATGTCAGTACTGCAAAGTTGTATCACTGTTTAAGCTCTAGGCAACAGTATTACAGGAAACTGGTACTTTCCTCATGTGCTCTTTTATTTTCAAATTTCTATAGTGGACCTGAGCTACTTTTAAAAAAATCACGTTTTATATATTTTATTTTTAACTTATAAAACACTTAAAACATACTGAAAATATATAACTATATGCCCATCACCCAAATAGACGCGTCAATAGTAATAAAAGAAAAAAGAATGAATTATGAAAAGCAATAACAGAAAGTAAATACCCCAAACACCTAACAAGACACAGAAAACATATGTTCTATGCCCCTCGGACAAGCTTGGATGTCACTTTCTCGTCTAATGAGTGACCGATCACATATAACGAAAACTGTGGGTCGAAAACAAATTTCCACCATGACTATCACCACCGTATCTGTGTTGACTCCCCCAATTCTGAAACGTAGCCAAGACTCTCATGTACTTCCAGCTGCCCTCTGCACAGTTTAGGACAGCTAAAAACAAAATAAAATAGTTTGGATCAGAAATACTTAAATTCCTGGACTATCCACTTGTGTGTCCTGCATCCATAAAACTGAAACAACAATACCTTCTCCAGGGCACTGGTAGGAGGCTTAAGGACACCAAACATGTGAAGGGTCAATGTACACGGTCACTCAGCAGACAACAGTCATCACATCCTGACACCTCAAGGTCATCCTGTCCCAAACCTCCCCTCTTCCCGCCTGTCCACCTGGTCAAGGGCAACAGCCCCACCATGGATGACCTCTACATGCCTGGAGGGACCAACACCCCGACCCCTTCACCCCCACCCCTTCACCCCCACCCTCTCCAAGCCCATCCCCTCTCTCTCCTGCCTCCACCTCACCCCTCTGGTCAGTACAGGCAGACTTTGTTTTACTGTGGATACTGTGGATACTGCGATTCTGATAAATTGAGGGTTTGAGGAAACCCTGCATCAAGCAAGCCTATCAGCGCCATTCTTCCAACAACCTTTTCTCACTTTGTGTCTCTGCGTCACAGTTTGGTAATGCTCGAAATGTTTCAAACTTTTTCGTTAGTATTATATTTGTTGTGTTTCTGTGATCAGTGATCTTTGATGCTGCTACTGCAACTCACTGCAGTCTCAGACGATGGTTCGTATTTTTTTAGCAATAAAGTATTTTCATGAAAGTGCACACATTGCCTTTTTAGATGTAATACTATTGCACACTTAATAGACTACAGTGTAGGGTAAACATCACTTTTATGTGTGCCAGGAAACCAAAAACTTCATGTGCCTCACTTTATTGTGACAGTCGCTTTATTGTGGTGGTCTGGACCCGAACTGCAGCATATCTGAGGTGTATCTTCACCTCCTCCCGGCCTGGCCACCGTCCTTCCCGTGTCGAGCCTCCCAGCCCGGGTGGCTGTGTGTGGCGGGTCTGGGAGCCTCCTGGGGCCCTCCCCCTCCCCCCACGTAACCTCAACCTCCTGCCCATCCCCTTCCTGGCAGGCTCCTCATCTCCTCTCCCCAAGGCTTCCATGGATCTTTTACAGGATCGGCCATTGGTCTGCACATCCGACTGGTGGGTGGGACGGCAGGCACTCCCCTGAGAGTCACGGGCTGGAGTGGGATGGGCAGAGTCTATCCATCTGGCACTTCTGCGTGTGCCGGGCACGTGGCAGTCGTTTCACAGACGTCTCAGGAATAAACAAGTAAACGAGTGACCCTCATCCACGTCTGGAGAGGTGAAAAGGCTTTCCCGGGGGCCATCCCTGGAGCTTCCCCGGAACATGCCCAGAGCAGCATCGCATTCACGGTGGTGACCAAGAGCTGAAGAGGCTGACTGGCCAAAGCCACCCAGCGGCAGAGCCAGGACGTGATCTTCCTGATTCCAGGCTCTCTGGGGTCTCTTACACGGGAAACTATCGGATGGAATCCTGTACCATGAGTGTCGACTCAACATAAGTAAGCGAATCTGAAATTACAGCTACATCTATCCTACATTCTCTTTTCTTTAAAGATGTACCTGAATCCTTAGTCCTATGGCTAGAAGCTAGTTTTCTATCATTTAAAAGTAGCACCTTAACACACCCCAGCAACTTAAGAAGCTGCACTTCACAGCCTGAACCCCTTCAGACGCATCCATGTCCAAGTGCTGAGAGTTAAGATGCCCTAGGAGCTGAGCTGCGCAGCTGACACCCGGTCACTTGCTCCACGTTTTCTAAATCCAACAACGGGGCCAATAACTAATGCTTTCTGGGCCGTGACCCTAGGCTGGTCACATGCTTTGTCACACATACTCATGACACCCGTAGAGTTGTGCAGTACACAGCCTGTGTGACTGTGCACGGCGGCCGCAGCCATGCAGAGACCAGGGGGACAGTGGTACTATGTCTGGAATTTGGCTGGACAGAGACACTTGGAAACACTTGGAGTGCAGGTGGTCTTAAAAGGCATGGGTGGAGCGGCTTTACCAGGAGGGCAGGTGTGGGGAGGCCAGAGGGCCCCGCCCAGCACCAGGCAGACAGACAGAGAGAGCTCAGCACCGGAGGGAAGGACAGAAAAGACCAGGCAGCGCTGGGACACAATCCAGGAGCGGGTGGCGGCCACGGCACCCAGCAGGATGTTTGGTGACAAGGAAGCTGTGTGCTCATCCAAGGTGCCCCAAAGCCCCCCTAAGTCAGGACTAGGGCCCAGGGGGCCGTTAGCATCACCCTCCCCTGGGCACAAAGGCATGGAGCCCACACTCAGGAAGGGTGGCATGGTGGGACCAGCTGGGCCGCCCTCCTCCCGGCCACCTGCCGCCCCTCCCCACGCCGCTAAGTGCCCATGCGTGGGAAGGAGGCCACAGCCAATCCAGGGGTGTGGACACGGTGTGGGGGGCACATGGGGCACCCCGATCCTGACACAGCCTGGGCTGTGTGTGTGCGTGTGGTGCCAGATACAGAGACGTGCTCAGACACAGACACACACACACACTCACTGGGGTGCACTCACCCCCGTTACAGGACACACCCTACCCACAGCATGAACTGATGAAGGGCCATCAGCCGGGCTCGGCCGCCACCGTCCAGTTCCCAGGGGGCAGGGCTGGACATGCCACACCCGCTTCCCAGCTGCTCCACTGCCCCCCGAGCGCCAGGGTCCTGGGCTCGTCGCATGGCCCCTACCTCACAGCTCTGCGACCTTCCAAAGGTTGCGCAACCCAGCCAGCCGGTGCCTGGGGGCCGCTTCAGGGAGACTCGGGGTCTACGCAGCATCCTCCTTTGAGAGAAGCACGAGAGGCCTGGGCCATCCTCCCCACCTGGGAGAGGAGGCGGGAAGGGTTGGTGCTGAGCCCCCAGACTCACTAAAGGGACCCAAATAGCAAGAAGGGCCGTGATGCAGGACAGGAGCCCAGCCGGTCAGCAAGGAACCACATCGCTGTGACTGTGGGCCCTGACCTCTGAACCCGCGACCTCACTGTCCAGGTGAGAGCGCAGGACTTCGCATCTCGGACACTGACCCCGCCCCCCGGCACCTGCTCAGCAGGCTGCCATCCTCGGCCCCTGCCCCGTCCCCCAGAACCTGGCAGCACCTGGACTGTAGTCACACTGAGGTGTCGAGATTGGACTGACAACCCCACACGCCAAAGCACGTTTCCGCCAGAAGACAGAGTGTCCTGCCGGCTTGGGCAAGAGCCGGGGGGGAGTTGAAGCTTGTCTGGGTGCGTGAGTCACCGCCTGCCCAGGTGCCCTGAGATCTCCCGCCCACCTGCCCGTGATGCTCACAGGACAGAGGAGACCGTGTGGGGCAGAGTGGAGGCGAGGGAACCGCTTCCCAACACGCAACGCACACTCTGGTCCTGGCCTTTTGAATAAGCTGTGAGGACTTCTCTGCTGACTCTACAGTAGCTGTGAAAAATGGAATGCGGAAAAATGGCTTTGTTCCTAGGACACTGACCTCTTTCTGCAGCCTGGCCTCATTCAAGCCTTGGAGGGAAGGATGCCTGTATGTCTGCTGTCTCATGAGCAATGAGATCTATGATGATATCTATTTGGCAAAAGGCTTATACTGTTAGTAGCAAATCAAGATGCCCGAAGGCAATATCACCGTGATGTGGAAACTTCCTTGCACGTAAACAGGAGGCAGGGTTATTACCCTGAACAGCCCACACCCAGAATCCAAGGTGGGAGTCTGTGGTCCACCCTACAACGTGCATCACATATATTCAAGGTTTTTAAGGATGATTTGTAAAGTGGAAATCACAGTATTATTATAAAATAAAGTAGATACAGCAGAATGTATATATGATGAACTCTCAGCATCTCACATTTGGTATTTTTCTTTTTTGATATTTTGGTAAAACTTATCCCGGAAGTACGTCAAATGGCAACGGAAGAGAAAATTCAGACTTCTCGCTAATTTTCAGGGTCTTGGCATCTGTGGCCTTAGATGCAATGACTATGGCTTCATTAAGAAATAAAAGGTCAGAGAAACACTTTATCGAATACTGGAATAGAAATATCTTTCCAAGTTTGGCCATCCCTGTTCAACGTAAAATAAAGTCCTGTCACAGGTGGCCAAGTTTAAAAATTGGATTTTTTTAAACAATAAACTATACAGATATGGCAAAATAGGTTAACTGGCAAATCATTTTTCTTGAAAAAGAAAAGATGCCATACATCTAGAAGACTTTCCACAGAACTAATATAAGTCGGTGATTCCCAAACTTTGTGTCCTTAAGGATCATTGGAGATTCTGCTTCAAAAAGAGCATGTCTCTACCCTGCAGACCTTCACTCAGGGGACCGAGAGTGGGTGCAAACCCACATTTCTGTTTGGCACAGTAGGTGGCCCTGATGGACGCCAGCCTTGACTCGCACTATGAGAGATTCTGCACTAAATCACACACACGGTCACTTAGAAAGGCCAATTTTGAGAAAATGAATATATTTAAAGTTCCGTATGTATTTCCTATGAACAGATCAAGCTCAGAGAAAATTATTGTTTCTAATTTAGTCCTCCATCCCAAAGACAAGGAAAAAAGACATAAGCACAATTTCATTGAATGAACTGGAAATTTCCATTCAATTTTCTTGAAGAGATGAGAAGGCATTTCTAATGAGACTGCAAATTGGGAATCTTGGCAACATTCAAATGTGGTAAACGGTCTTTGTCTTTGAAATGTCATCTGCAGTGACCAGCTAAGCCAGTAGGGACCAAATGCTCTGCTTATTTTTACCACAGAGGCATGCGATTTGGCTTTTGGTACCCGTCTGAACTTGCATGATGCTCTGAATTGCTAGTTTATTGATTTCAGGACACCGTTCACAAAAAGAAAGGTTTAGAAAATTGCTTCTGTATTCAAATCCTGACCCTTAGAATCCTACTGCTGTTCTATGCTCAACCAACCAAGTCTTCATGTTTATATAAACTAGTGACCCAGGATCTGTTTACAAAACACGCTCAATTACCCCTCGCAAAACCCGCCTGCTGTCAGTTTTGCCAAATGTGCCTCACTGGGGAATGCACTGCTCTGGGATTTCTGAGAGAATAAGGCGGGGAGGAAGCAGAGACAAACCCTGGAAGACCCAGCTCTTATCCTGGGATAAGATCCTTCTAGCAGTCGGGCCGCAGAAGAGCCAGCCCACAGTCAGGGAAAGGAAGCCTGGCCCCTGGGAGGCCTGGGGGTTGCCCTGTCCCTGCGCTGGTCCTGGAGCAGCCGAAGCCCGAGCCCAGCGATGAGCAGGCCCACCAGGGAAGGGCAGCCAGGCCCGCCTTATGCAATTAGCACAAAATGCTAACTTATAAGGCTTGATGGTTACAGCTGTCTATGACTACGGTTTCCTTCTGAGACACAGGAAAGCAGAATCATCAATAAAACTGCTTGACTTGTGAAAATATTAATATAGCACTTGGGAAACATTTAGCCTGTGATGCAGAAATGGGTTTTGTGGTTAGAAAACTTCATTATCAGCATCAACACTCAGTGATTTTAGTGGCGTCCCTCCCTGTAGGACCTTGGCTCCCAGAATCACGGCAGGACCCTCAGGGCCCTGACCTCACACATTCCGTATCTGCTCTCAGCGCCTGGGACGTGAAAGCCCTAGAGCTTCTCATTTATCTGCCTGGAGACAAACACGGGTCAGTATTCCAAGCATTTTGTTTCCAGCTCCTTATTTTGTTCCGGGTTGTTGATACTGATTCAGGGAGTGTCTTAGTTAAGCCAGGGAATGTCAAAGGCTGCAAACCTACCAGCTCCCTGGAGTGGTTTTCAGGAATAATTACTAATGAAATGCATCCATTAGACAAAAAAAAAAAAAAAATTAGTGGCGCTTCCTCAGAAACATAGACTAGTTTACAACTTTTTGCTGTAGTTTCATTACATACACAGTAACCCCTTTCACATAACAGGCGTCACGTTGAATTTAAGACAAGTCTAAATAAGAACAATACCATGCTCAGCAGATCAAAAGGAAAAGCATCCTTGGTCCACAGGAAAGGTCCGAATAAACTCAGGAGGGGGGCATCTGAAAGTAAAACACAACTGTTTACAACAAGGTGTGCTAAGCCTAGTTCACCTGCCATGAGACGCACGTGGATGAGACATAAGTTCTATTCGGTTTGAACCTTTGGCTCAGGACAGAAGGCTGCAGCCGCAGGGGACTGTGGGAGCCTCACCCACACAGGGGTGAACAGGGCATGTGTGCCCGCATCCAGGGGTGAAGAGTTCATCCTCGGGACAAAGGCCGGAAGCACACACAGGGCGTGTGCACAGGACCCGAAAAACATGCTTTCTCCTCCAGACTTTGGTTCCCTGACTCTGAATGAGAAAAGTGGCCTCCTGGTCCACAGATGCAGCAGGTGGTGACCCAGCCACGGTCACGTTCACCCTTCCCTCCAACGCTGCCCAGAGGTCCTTTCAGCCCCTCCCCACCAACACCACAGGCCCCAAATTGAGCCCAGGCCGCTGGCTTCGGGGGGCGCCCCACTTTCCCAAGGACCCCAACTTCATCTCATTTCATATCAGGCTTCACAAAACATGTCCTTTGAACAAAGAATGTCGAGGTGAGAAACGAGTGTGGTTTTTAAAGCTCACAAAGCCATGAGGTCGCCGGTCCACCAGCAGCCGAGTGACCCTCTGCCCCAGCTGGCACTGACCACGAACCCTCTTTCAGCTGACGGCCCAGCAGCTTCTGAACCTTGAAAACTGGAGCACATCTCTCCACGGGGAGCCCAGCACTTCTGGGGGGGACTCGTCCAGAAGTTAAGAGCAAGCTGGCCTTCGGTCTGGAACCAAAAGAATTTTTTTAAAAAGACTCCGGAAAGTGAGAGCTGCCGGATTTATGCCTGCATTTTCCTGAGTAAAAAGTATATAAACCCATGGGGAAAATCATTTTTATTAAAAAAAGAAAAGAATGAGCGTGTTGAAGCTTTGGCAAATAGCTTACTTTTTTGCAGAATAAATGAAGCGGCAAGACACTGGCAAGCTGGTCGGTTCCCTTCCTGTGATGGGGGGCGGCTAGTGCCGATAAGTGCAGTGATGGGGAGGGCATCTTCCAGAAATAAGCAGCCCACCCTTTGGGCCGGGCTTCCCTGTGGGCTGGGGAGCCCCTGCCCTCCTCAGAACACTGGTCCCTCAACCCGTCTGTGCAGACCACGGCACCCTTGGGGTCCTGGTGACCTGACCGCAGGACGGCAGCTAATCCATCTTGGGATTAGCTTGAAGGGACTTCAGGCTTCTGGGGAGGTTATCTGGAATTTCGCTCTCTGGTACTTTTATGCTCTTTATTCTTTTCCCAAACGCTTTTCTTTAACACAAAGTTATCCCAGAGATACCTTTTCTATGATGGTAGAATAAAGTTAACTAGTACGGTCCTGAGGGAAATCTGGAAACCTGCAAAATACGACTACTTACCAGTTCAATAATCAACGTGTAACAGTCTGTTACACATTGGATACAGGATATCTGCAGGTCTGCCTACTTGTGGCTGGTGGGTACATCATGCCAGTGATATCTGACACTTGGGTTTCTGAACCTTACATAGAATAGGTAGGTTAGAAAACAGTGGGAATGGAATATTCACAGAACTGATGATGTCTGAGCCAGTCATGTGCTAATCATCCCCAAGTGTTGGTTTCCTTCTTGGAGAACCTGTCTATTGCTCCACGATGACAAGAATACACCCAGACGGCCCTGTACAGTGGCCCTGTGGGTGGATTTTGGACATATGCCAGTTAATTGTCTAGGAAGGAATTACTGCAGGGCCAGCTTCCAGAGCTGTTATCAACGTGGAAGCAGATTTCAAATACCAGGGATAAACTGACGCACAGCACAACCCAATCCCAGCTCTGTTTCGCTGGCCCCACTATGGGAAGTCTCCTTCCCCACCCTCATGCCACCCCGTCGGGTGACGCCATCTGAGCACACACCCTGGAGCCCCGCCTGGCCCGCTGCTGTGTCCTGAGGTCGTCTGAGAAGGGTTAGGGAAGACAAAAACGTTCAGGTTGGTGCTTTCCCAGAGTGCAGGATATTACCCAGAAGGACATTAATCTTCTTCATCCCTGTCCAGACACCTCACTTCACTTCATCAAATTTACCTCCTTCTGGGGCCACATTCCTTCCCCAACTCCTCATGTTCCTTCATATTCTGATACCAAATGCCTTCCACCGTCTACATGCATCAAATGGAAAAATCAAACTACCGGATTTTAGTAACCTCTCAAACCACTCGAAATCATGGCTTTTCCCTTTAGATCACTAGGAACACTCTTCCTGTGTGCTAGAATGCAGAACGGTCAACAGACCGCCACCTCAACTACTGACCCTGTTTCATTCGGCCGAGAACTGCAAGCATCCTCAGCTTTGATGTCTTCACAACGAACGTTTCCATGTGCTTAAATGGGATTATCCTTACGGTAAATATAGGGGAAGAGGGGCACGTTATCTAATAATATGCAGATCATTTCCCCCTGCATTTTGATATTTTCTGTTTTCTGGTTTGGGTCAGTGGAGTATTTTAAGGGCAGAGAACCTGAGGCCTGGGTAGACGGGGAGGGCGGTGGTGACCCCCTGAGGACACGAGGACTCAGAAGCACATGTCCCTGGGGGCCCACGTCTGCTTTCCGCAGGCATGGGACTCAAAGAGCGCCCTCAGATGAACGTGCAGACCTTTGTACCAGACGGCTTTTTAGTATTACAGGTAACCGACAACGAGGTCATGTGGATCTGGCCACTGCAGGAACATCAGCTTCTCCTACTTCCCCATCACCCACTTGGCGCTTCTCCAAGGGTACTTCCTGCTCTCGGCGCCTCGCGGCGTCAGGACACCACAGCCTGAGTGCACAAGACAACCGGGGAGCACCTGAGCTCAGGTCGTGTCCCACACTGGCGCCTCTTCGGCGAGCCTTTTCCTCCCATGTCCTCTGAGCCCACCGTCCACTCCTCTTCCTTACCGTCCCTGGTGGGCACCGGAGTCGGTCATCAGAGCCCCAGTGGGAGCCTCATGTGTGTCCAGCACCATGACTGGACGGGGCAGGCGAGGCCTGGGCCACAAGGGACCCCCTGGGAGGGAGGACAGGGCCCAGCCCTAGCTTGAGGAGCCCCAAACCTTCAAACCAAGGCCACCTGGGCAGGGCCTGGGACAGAGGGAGCCGCACCTCGCAGAGGAAGGACCATTCAATCTGCAGACACCAGTGCGTTCACAACTCATGGCAAAGCCAAGCTTCCCCGAGGGCAACCTATCATAGGTCGGTCAGCACGAACTTCATTACACTTCAGGGCACTGGATCCCTAGGTTGCCCAAGAAGCAGGCTACCCTGATGGGCTCTGGGGACCCGTGTCACTCAGGCAACAGAGAAGTGCCTACAGTGAAGGGGGGAAATCAGAGGATTAGTGGGTGTGGTCAGGGCACAGCTCAGGCCTCTTGGTCAACTGGACAAAAACTGCCATAGGATCCTCTGTAAGGGAAGCCGTGCCGAGGCGAGAGAAAGCAGGGGTGGGTGGTGGCCAATGGGACCACCTTTCTGAGAAACCAATGCATCATCTCAATGCCTATCACATCCTGGACCTGGAACATCACAGCTTCAAGTACCAGCACCCAGAAAACAGCAGGATGGCCTGAGCACCCTATACACATGCGGAGAGTCAATGTCATGGGAGGGGGCGTGTTTCCAACACCTCTTGCCTAGCTTCCCATTGGGCGTGTCTATTATTTGCTAATTTACCCAATTTAACGATGAGAACTGTAGGTCTCCATGTAAAGATGGATTCTGTGGAATTAAAGGTGCAGATTCTACTGCATTAAAGGTGCTACTACAGCAAAGATTTTAGTTAACATCCCAAACGTTTTCAGTTGCACTGAAACTCAACATCAGGTTCTTACTAAATATCGAAAGAAAGCATTAGACATGGAGCACAGCAGCCAAATGAAAAGCCACCAGATTAAACCTTACTTTGCTTCCAGTTAAGGGGAGACACCTGAAGGTTATCCTGCGCACCTTGTTTTTAGGTCTCCTCTAAAAAGTGCCTAAGATCTTACAAGAAATTCTTTGAAATTCACAGTGGGCTCAACACCATCGGGGATGCAGTTAGGTTTTCCTTATCCTTTCAACCACACACCGCGTGAGGCATCTTGGGGACACGTGCAGGACTCGTAGAGTCGGAACCAGGGTCCGAGGGGCTCCTCCAGCCCCTCCCCACGTCCACCAGGGCACAGGTCACTACTTTGCCACGTAACCAACGTTTCAGCCAAAGAAAAGCCACAATGACATTCACAATATTTTGCATCTTTTCATTTTAAACAGTAGTGTCACTGTCTATTACCACGTTTCCACCAAAATCAGTTCTTTATAATAATGAATGTAAGACACGAGGAAGATTTAGAGGCTGATATCACTTTTGTTAAAATCTGGCATTAAATTTCACTTTAAACATGCAGCCAGCAGAGGCGGATGTCAGAAATCGGGTGAAGCGGAGTCCAGACACCTGGGCTGCACACCTGGCTGCCCCCAGCCGCCAGGGGGCTCAGGGTTCTCCTTATAAAATGAAGGGCTGATGAACAGATCCCCAAAAGCTCCCTCTAACTCCCCCGTCTCCTGAGAAGGAGAGCCCAGCATTTCTTCCTAAGAAACTGCTTGGGGGACTGGAGTTTAGGGGTTATTCCATTTGAGGAGTCCTAGGGTTTTTCACTGTACGCGTCTCAAGCACGCATCGCATGGGTGTAGCCTTGTAAGTTTGAGGCAAGTTAAGCTTGCTTCCCACCCATGACCCAGAGTCCTCGTCCGAGGACCTAGTGGAATCAGCCACAAACACTCTGGCCGTGGCCGGCCAGGCTCAAGCCTCTGGCCTCAGTGCCTCACTCACACAGAACCTGAGCTGAGAGCACCTTCTTACATGAGCCCTCGTGCCGGGAGCTAACCCGGCCCAGGCGGCACTTCACTTCATCATCCGTGTCCCAAGTTCCTCATCTGCAAAATGGGAAGAACTGAGCACCCACTGCGTGGGGAGCGGAGGGGCGGGAGTCAACACGGGGCGGGGGGAGAGTGTCACTGCGAACGAGGCCCTGGACGCAGGAAACGTCACCTCCACCCTGATCTCCACGCTACCAACCACAGCAGCGGGAGCCCTTCACAAGCTCCCCAAGTTAACCTGCTGCATCGTGCTGATCCCCAAGCTGCACCCAACAAATGAGCTCTTAGTTATAAGAGGAGAAAGGTAATAATAATACACAACGACACGACAGTTGTATATTGTATATTGGGGAATGCATACAATATTGTATACACAATATACAACCAAAGACCCCTAGCTTTCTGCTCCTGCACGTGGAGTTGGCCTGAGCGACCACAGGGTCAGGAAGGCCTCCTGGGGAAAGAGCTGGCGTTTGTGGAGAGTGAGAAGCAGAAGCGAGCCAAGGCCCGCAAACCACAGGCTCACTGCAGGCGTCGGGCGAGGCTGCAGCAGAAGGGACGGCACGTGGCACCTCCAGGCCGAGAAGAGCCAGGCGGGGGGAGGGCTCCTGGGGGGCTGGTCCAGCCCGGGGCCTTGCTTCCCTCCCGGGAGCTGGACTCTCTGCCAGAGCCCCAGGGGGGACAAGGTGACCAGGGCAGCCTGGGTCACCCACGTGGTGACAGAAGAGGACAGTCCGCCTCCTGCAGCACAGGAGGCTGAGCCCATGGCTCACCCAACCCTCCAGGATCTGCAAATCCAAGAATCACAACCAGAGTGGTGGCCCCAGAGCCCCAGACCCCCAGGATGGGTGGGCACCGGAGACCACCGCCCCCTGGGGAGGCCGGCTAAGTCCTCCTGCCGTGACCACTAGTCACCTCTGAGGACCAGAGACGGGGCCGCAGTGAGGCGTCCTCCTGCACCAGAGCCGCGACGTCCTTGTCTTTGGGACACACCTGCAGGATTTCATCATCACAAGGTCTCTCCAGTCTTTTCCAAACAAGTCCCAGAGGCCCAAGTTGTCCTAAATCCCACATCCGAGTGGGTCCCATGACAGGACCTACAGTGTCTATCAGAGAAGGACAGCAAACCTGAGGCACGGGAGCCAGGAACAGCTACAATGAGAGATGAAACAGATCAGGGATGCTCCTCTTAGACTAAAGGGAAGAGAAGGAGGGAGCTTCTGGAAAACCAAAGCTTCTGGAAAAGCCAGCGCCTTCCCTCCGCCGGGCCTACTGTCCAGACGGAGTCCCAGCAAGACCCTGAGGGGATTCGGGCTCCGGGAGCAGAGGCCAGACTGCCATCCCACCCCCGTCCTGCAGGGCTCTCCGAGGCGGCTGGGAGAGGTGTCCTCGGCCACCGCAGTGCCGTGAGAGGATGATTTCAACCACATATGTAAGACTGGAATCCAGCATCCTGCGTCTCTACAAATGGTGTCTCGGGTCACTTTATAATTCAGGGGCAAACACAGGGCATGAATCACTGTCATTTAGCGAGTCCCACAGGAGGTCTACTGTCACTGCCTGTCACAGTCCCCAGGCCTCCCTGAAACACAGGCTGTGGAGGCGGCGGCCACGTGGTGGCTGCGTTTGCTCTGAGGTTTTGGTTCCTGGGATGCAGTTAACCCGAAGCCTCGCATGCTTTGGTTCAAAGTGTTTAAGCATCTACCCCGCTCGACGTCCCATGGGAGAGCCCAGGTTACGACAGCTCGCAAGTGGGGTTGAGTGACGGGGAAATCTCATGAGACCGAGGCCGTCCAGGAGTGGCACCACTCTTCCGAATTTCGTACCGTTTGCCCAAATGCAAAAATTCCAGCATGACGTGGAAAAATAGCCACGTTACGTTCCCGTGTGTAATCGTGCCCCTGGTCGGGTCTTCTTACAATTCCTGTTGCCTTGGTTTCGCTTTTATTTCCCTGAGCGCACGTCTCGCAGGCACAACTGTGAAGACAACGCTCGTTAACTTGACTTCGTGATGACCTCCCTGCCTGGTGCCCACGCGGGCTGTTAAAGCCCCCTCTGCTTCTCGCCAGCTCCTCCCCAGGGCCCAGCCGTTCCCGTCACTCTCAGGGGACCTCCTCTCTGCTCTTCTCCCAGGAAGCCTCACCCTTCCTCTGATCAACTGTACCTGTCACCCGAGATTCCAAGGCACTGTCCTGAAAAGGTGATGAGGCTTCTCTCTCCCATCTCACCTTGATCTGGCACCAGGCTGCCTGGCTTTGCTGCCAATTCAAACGAGGCCAACCCGACGGAGGTCAGCACAAGGGAGGACATCGCCGGGAGGAAGCACGGCCACTGCCCTCGGTCCCTCCGCTGGGTGGGACGCGCATGGCACCTTCCAGGGCTGACAGGCTCCCGGCACTGCGGCTCCTTCTCGGGGGAGACTGCCGCCTGTCACAAAGTTCGCCGTGTACTTCTTTCACACTTTAAGGGAAACTCATATACCAGCCCCAAGCCAGCTGCCCCGTTCCCGTCCAGGGTGTGGGTGGAGGAGAGAACATGGCCTTGCAGTAAAGACGAGTCAGCGGAACAGCTGGAAAGGCCGAGGGCCTCCCCGCCCAGCGTCACACCTGCACCACCAGCCTGCCCCCCTCCCAGCATCAGGGCTGCTCCAGGAGCCCGCCTGCACCTCTGCTCTGACACCCGGGAAGGCTCCTCTTGGCTGCCCAGCCCTCCTCAGGGCCCTTCAGGCTCCGCTCACACCCTGCATCCTTCCAGGGCCCCGAATGAGGCCCCCACCTGTCTGGTGGGTGGTCCTCTGCACAGGATGCTCCCAGCCCCCTCCCACCCCCCTGGCTGCCTCCCAGACCCTCAGGGCTCAGCTGAGAGCCACCTTCTGGGCCACATTTCTGACAGTGACATCTGGACACTGGCCCCAACCCTTGTCCATTGCTGTGTCTGCTGGACAAAAGGACGCATGACGCTGGACAGTGACCTGTTTGCCAACGACGGGCACCCAGCTGAGAGGTCAGGTCCATCACTCCTCCGAGCACGTCCAGACACAGCCCGAGTGCCGTTCGATGATTTTACTTACACAGTTCATGGTGCTCTTGTTTACCTTTTCTCCATCAAAGCCCCTCCGTTCGCCAGGATGTGCGTTAAGGGAATTCCAAAAGCAAACTGATGGAGCGCTGGGCTGAAGGATGAGTCAGTTACCTGCACCCGTCCTCAGGCACAGCTGGGCACCCCACTGGCACACCTCCAATCCCCGTCCCCTGCTCTACCTTGGGAATTCCGAAGACAGCGAGGGATGCTGCGTCCTAAGAGCTTGGATCTCACTGCTGCAAAGGTACAGAGCGCTGTTTTGAGCGCTCAGTGAAACTGGAAAACCCAGCAAGTAGTATTAAAGGAGAAAAAGTGAAAAAAAAACACCATTTGTAAATTATTTTAAAAATGTTAGAATTTGGTTTTGAGTCAAGTTCTGGGTTCATTTACATATTTTCTCAGACCCTCCACTTCACTGAGCCCCGGTCCTCGGGCCTCTCTGTTCTCCCTGCCCTGACCGGAGACCCGAGCTCCCTGGTGTGGGCAGGAGGCGGCCTGGCCGGGTCACAGCGCAGACGAAGGGCGAGGCCGGCTGGGAGTGACCGCGTGCACCCGGGGCACGACCGCAGAAAGCCCGAGGGCTGCAGAGAGGCAGAGACACACAGAGAAGGAGGGACAGCGGGGTTGACGAACTCTCTACCGTTTCTTGGCCAATGAAATTCTTGTACCCTTTTTTGTTAAATTAGGGGGTTGGATAAGAAGAGCACCAGGGCTGACGTGGCAACAGCCCCCAGGAAGAAAGGCCTGAGGGGGCCCCTCCCCAGGCCTAAGCCCACAGCCCACGTCCTGACCTCAGCACTCGGGGGACACCACGTGCGCCCACACCGAGGATTCCACACTCAGGGACAGGACAGGACGTCCTGGGTGTGTCCTCGCCACTGTGCTGCCATCTGGGGACAGAGGGGCGATGCCGGGCGTCCAGGACCCCGGAGTCTCAGGAAGCCTCTGGGACCCAGCAGCACCTGCCGGCTCCCCGAGTCCCCCTCCTAGACACGGGGACCACGGCGAGGCCGGGCTGAGCCTGGAAATAAGCACCAGGTTCTGAAGAGGTCACAGCGGCCAAGGGACCTCAGAACATGGGCATGGCCCCTCCGCCCAACGTCTTCGGCTGCAGGCAGTGAGGCTGGCCTTCCTCTGTCACGTAAGAAAAGAACAAGGGAAGAAAACGGCGGCGGAGAGGAGGCAAGGAGAGGGAACGTTGGTGAGAGTTTGAATGGGACCGATTAGGACTTTTTAAACCGCCTTCAGATCTTTGGATGCAAAGAAATGTAAACGGTTTCTGGCCAGAGGTCGGTAAGAAGGTGTCTGAGGGAAGCGGGGTCGGGGCGCACCTCCCCGGAGCCTTCCCCCAACAAAACGAGTTTGCAGGTTTTATTGGGAAAAGGCTCTGCTGGAAGAGAGGCTTTGAAAGCCTGAGCACAGACTGTTGATTTTCTGCAGTTAATGTTCTTTCGGGTTAAAATCCATCATAAAATGGACATGTCTGAGAACGTCCATCCCCGAAGAACGCTGAAATACAATATTAACTTAGCCTGCAAGTAAGGGAAGCCACTGCTTTAAGTAAAATCCATTCACTAAGTGACCAGAACTTGCAGCAGAAAAGGAACTGCATCTGCCGGCAGCCGGGCCCAGCAGACAGCCCACTGGGGCATCTCTCCTGGCTTCATTTATTAAGGCCAAAATTCTGCCCCGGGTACACAGCACTCTTACCTGGCATTTGAGTAATCGCCCTGAATTTAACCTGCGTATCCCAGACTTCCAAAGAAAGTGGCTGGAAACCTCAAATAAAAACGGCCCTTGGTTGTTAATTCCCTAATTTAGTGTCCCTGCATCATGAGTCAAACCTCTAAAACTGGAAAGTTGAACGTGGCGCCTGAACCCAGGCTAAGTGGCGACTCAAGCCGTCAAGTGGCAGAAGCTTTGCGGGGGGTGGAGCCCGAGCCCACAAGCGGACCCCTGCCCGCCCGCCTCGGAGGAGCAGGCTGCTCTCGGGCTCCCCCGTGTGGCCGGAGAGGGAACAGTAGGAAGAGGCGCTTCCCCTGGAGCCGCACCTGCGTCTCAAACCGGGTGTAAAAGGCGGAGAGATGCCACGGGCGCAGAGAAAGGGATTCGTGACTCCACCTGGATTATATCTCCGAGTGAAAAGAAAGATCTCGCTTTGGCAACTCCCTCCAAAAATAAACCTCTGAAGAATGAAGACCTGATGAGCACAAGCCCATCATGTGTGGATCCTGCAAAGCTACAGCTTAGCCGACGTGTACGTTCAGGTCAGAGGTGTTACTCACTTTCCTTACCTGAGGTGTTTGCAAAACTTTAAAACACACGCACCCACGAAAGGAGCAGGGCGGCTTGGCAGGGCTGTTACCAGCGCCGGAAGCCAGCTCTCTACTTTACGAGAGAAAAGTGCAGGCTGTAAAGACGCTTTACTGCGTTACGCTGAAGTTTCGGTCCGCGTGCGGGACGTTCTCAGGCCGGTGCTGGGAGACCGAGTCCGTGTGCCCAGGAGACGGCAGCCCTGCGCGGTGCTGCGCGGGTGGAGGCCAGTGCTGCCTGAGTGCTCGCAGCGGGCCCCACACCTTCCTTCACAAAGCGTCAATACCGGGACACAGTAAGAGTCACAGGAGGCGTACTTGGGAGTCCAAGTGAGTGTTTGATGATTTTTAAGTCACCGATTCTTTGGGGGGGGGGGCGGGGGCACGTACCCAAATCCCCTGGGGATATTTCCTGGTGCAGGGAATCCATGCAGCAGAGAGAAAAGGCCCTGGGTCTCATCTCCTGGGAGTGAGTCCCAGCCCATCCCTCAATGTCCCCAGGCCAACCCATTTACAGGAAAGTGGAGGAGTGCTTAGCAGATTTACGGGAGCCTGAGGGGCTAGTTCCAACCCGGTAACCGGGTCAGGATGCAAATCTAGTTTTAACAGGAATAACGTATACACCACTTACGGGTTCAAAACATTCAAAGAAACAGTGACGGGGGAAATTGGCTTAACGGAACCTCAGATTCAGAAAGTGACTTGGGCAAGTGGGCCAACCACACCCCAGTGTCATCAAGCAAGGTCATGCTCCCCTGTTGAGATCTTGTGTCTGGTCCTGAGGGCTCGTCAAAGGG
Source organism: Hyperoodon ampullatus (assembly GCF_949752795.1). Lineage (NCBI taxonomy): Eukaryota > Metazoa > Chordata > Mammalia > Artiodactyla > Ziphiidae > Hyperoodon > Hyperoodon ampullatus. The sequence goes on along the minus strand of NC_136925.1, from coordinate 88,181,914 downwards.
TGTGGACCAACCAGAGCTCAGAGCGGAGCTTGGTTCAGAAAGCAGAGGGGGAACCTGCTGGGACGCCTTAGGAGGGAGGGTGGGAAGTGGGAGCAGCTGGGCACGGATGTCCGTAATGCACGTCGCTTTCCAAGTCCCTCCAACACGGGAAGGCAGAACCGGGCCTGGGAGCAAAGGGTCGGGACAGGAAGATACAGAAGAGCCACGGAGGGCATCTGGGCTACAAAGACCTAGTGATCTTCCTTAAATACCTAAATACGTGGCCCAAGGAAAGCAGATGATGTGAACTGTTGATTCATCAGTAGACGACAGTTTTAAAGATTATATGATTCTCAGCCTGCATTATAAGCAAGGTCCTCCAGTGTCCCCAGGTCCAAGGAGAACCCTCCTGATGACAGATTTTATTCCATAGTCAACGGCATTAGTGCAGGGCACCAGAATTTCTCATTATCTCTCTTTTTAATGTTTAAAACTTTCCACGTATCTGTTTACCAAAGACAAAGGTCTCCCTGGCCTAGGCTTTCCTTGGCGAGGGCCCTGATGTCACAGTCAGTTTGGTGCCACGGGAGAAAGGGACCTTCCTCTCCTCCTCCTCTGACACAAGCACGTGCAACGCAAGAGCCACAGTGGCCTGGCCGACAGCTCCTGCCCCTCTGGCACAGACGGGCCTGGCCCTGAGAGCAGAGCCCTGACCAGTGGTGGACATGACAGGGACTGGGCTCCGTCCGTCTGCCCCTGACTCGGCCCCTTCCCTGTGAAGAAGGTAACAGTCCCTTAAGACAGGGGCAGTAAACACTTATGTGGCTGATCTCTGAGAAGGAGTGAGGGAAACCTTCACATGTATCTCCTGCTGTATAAAGCTGATGTCGCGTCACAGGAAGGGCACCGGGCGCCATGCTGCCCAGAACCCTGGCCCCAAAACTGGCCACGAAATTCCCAAATGTCACTCACTCGGCCGTCTTAAGCCTGCAGCCACCACAAAACTGCAGGACAGTCATTTCTGTCTTTCAAAGGTCAAGTTTTTAAATTAATTTTAAATGTTCTTTTCTTTTTTAAATTCTTGATGACACAGACCCAAGTCCTCTGCGGAATGAATTAATAGACAACTGAAAACAGACAATGCGCTAAATTCTGCTAGATACCTTCATTCAGATCTCCTGAATTGTTTTTACAATGATAAGCGTAAACGGAATTATTTTACTTTTATTTTGTACTCCGCTCCATACTGACGAGTGTTTCTTATCAATGGCGTGACTGTATCTTATGACGTCTCTTTATGTGAGTCTGATATGTAACGTAGGGAAGGACCCCAGTGACATCCGAAACTGAGGAAGTGACCCAGAGCGCCTCTGTGATGTGTCTTTGCATTTGTCTGTTTTTCTCAACGTTATAAGAAAAATTATCATAGCGCAAGGAAGGTGCAATTACGTGGATGGAGTTCATGTGAACAGAGATGAACCTGTGCCTGAGTTAGTTATGTGAGTAAGCAGAAACAGTTAACCAGATACAAGGAGGAAAAGGCAAGTCTACGCTAGGTTCTTCTGAAGATGAAGACGGGCCCCAAAAGCGGTTAGATATGAGCAAAGAAAGGGAGAAAAGAGCAATTCCATGGAAAAACCTCAACACTAGGGTTCAGTCGTGAGTTATGCCTCAGAGCGACACCACCTGACATGCTCAGAGTTGTCCTGAGACCGGTCAGCCACGCCAGAGGTAACCATGGTAACCACAAATCTCACCATCCTCAACTGAAAAGGTGCCCTAAGAAATGAAAATCAACGGTCTTCCCACTGGGCAATGTAGTTTTCATCATTCCTCAGAGTAATAAAAAAACATTTCTTAGGCACTTTTCATTGAAACGGAGAAATGTGGCTCCCTGGCAGGAGTAAGGGGTCCACTGCCCAGCAGTCGTCATCACTCACGTCTGGATCAGACAAGAGCCAGTGCCACCTTCTTCCAAGGCCCCGAGGCCCCACCTCGCGAGCCACCGTGGCCTGGGCTAGGGAAGGGTCTGTCTTTTTCAGTCCGCTGGGGGCTGGTATGGGATAGACCTGACCAGGGCAGACAAAGCCACAGGAAATGAGATGGATTTTCTTAATCCCAAGAAGGAAATCTCGTGTCTGCCATGCTGTCGTCTCTTAGGTAAGCTGGACCCATTTGCTCCTGGAGCCTTGACTGTACAGAACAGAGTATAATCAAGATACTCTGATACAAAGATACGTATCTTTGATACAAGATACAAAGATAAATACGCAAAACAACCCACCTTGGGCAAGATCACCCTATAGACTAGAGCATTTTGGGGCTAACAAAGTGATGAACTTGTTCTTTCAGCAGTGACTAAAACCCAACAGATGTGAGAACATCCCAAATGAAATGGGCCTAATAGATTCTGCCGTGCATCCTAAAGTGTTCTGGACCAGGGATCAAACACACCACAGACGACTGTGTGCATCTAAACTCGTCATGCTTTCTGGGACTTCATTATTATTGGAAGACTCTTTGCCAGCAACCTCAAATGGTAAGAGTTGGCTTACCTCCCCCCCGCCCCGACAAAATCATTTTAAAAATCTGCCATCGGCGTGGGCTTGCTGATGGACAGGGCCGGTAACATGATGCTGGGGATAAAGTGACTGCAGGGGCCTCCCCGCAGCCACCAGGACAGAGCGCGGCAGAGGGGGCCTACAGATGCTTTTAGGGGAAAGAGTATGAGGGGAAGAAACTAGAAAACCTCTTATGGATCTCAGCTAGTGCTAAAATAGAAATAGTAACATTAATGGTCGTAGGAGGAGCAAAGGGAGTTAATTGTAATTTGGGCAGAGGCATAAAAAATAAAGAAAAAAGATGACCAGGGAAAAGAAGAAAGTAAAAAGAGGGAAGATATGTGTTGAAGGAAGAAAAAGTTCACTTACTGTACTGACATGTCACCTTCCCTTAACTGCCAGTTTAACTGGTTAATATCCCACATCATGCCCTACATAATAAAAATCTGAATATAATTATAGTGTTACTAGACATTCTGAGAGGGCCTCCATGTTGAAAATTCTGATTAAATCTGGACAGCTAGTACAAGTTTCCAGTTATAATTTCTTGTTTTTCAATCATGACAATATAAATGTGAGTTACCATTTTACTGGGTTCTATTTATTTGTGTCTTATTACAAATCTCTGCTCTTTGATTTTCAGCCTGGGACTACAAAACCACATAAGAATGCCTATGATTATCACTTTTAGAATAATTTCTTCTTAGCCTATATGAAACTAAGATTTCATTTTCTGAAACCCTTCCTCTCTGGGGCTTCAGTTAAATATTCAATATATTAAGTGTTATTTAAGCTCTAGAAAGGTACAAATGTTAATAGGGGGATCTTGTGCCATGACCAACACCATCAACTGGGGAAACATAAAGGTGACAGTTCTAGTTTCCTATAAATGAACTCAGAAAATTATTTCTTAATTTTTCTTCTCCAATTCCAAAATCTACCTGGAAGTTCATCAGTCTGAGTCTGTGACTTGTATGTGTGGAATAACATACCTTTTAATTCAAAAATATGAAACGTTACCCTTGCCCTCTATGCCAGTGTTCCACTGCCAATCTTAATAACGGCCTCATTCTAAATTCCTAGACTCTCAGGAAGGCTTATTTTGATATAGAATTACTTAGAAATTTGCTCTGTTCTGAACCATTGCAACCTGTGTTGGTTAGATCAACGCCCATTTACTGCACAATCTTGTTATAGCCTGAAGTTGCTTATACTTTTATTTATGGTCTTGATTTCAAATCAAAATTAAAGTTACTCCTCCAGATGTTTGGGTTTGTAGTCGCCATGTAAATGGGCTTCTAGGTTGGAAAATTTTGATGATGTTTAGTTTCCTTTTCCTTAACCACCTCCGTGGTCCGTCTTCTGCTGATGAATGAAATGCAGCCTCCCCAGAGCAGCAAATATACTCAGAGCATTTGCAGTGGGAGAAGAAAAAAAACATAATCATTCCCTGAGAGCCTGGGCAGTGAGTGAGAACAGCATCAAGCAGAATGGTCCACAGTCGCCCTGGAGCTGGAGGGGTACGCCAACCTCCCAGCATCATCAACATTAGACCCTCTTGTGCCAACGATGACACATTGTCACATGTATATGTGAGCAAATCCTGCCTTCCCATCCCCTTCCTTCTCTTTCAAAGCAAACAGATCCACACAGGGGTGGAAAGCAGCCACTTCAACTCTGTCGGTACACGTCTCCCCGACCGACAAGTCCTTTGCCCTCACCGTGTGCTGGAGGCCAGCCAGGCTGGGAGGGAGGGGGCAGGGTCGAGCTGGACCATTCTCAGAGGAGACCCAGCAGACAGTGCAGGGAAGCCCTCCGCCCGCCTAGGGAAGAAAAACAGCCTCGGGTTGAATTTCTAAGCATCTGGATCAGGGCAGTGTCCAGGGCTCCAACAGGGCCTCTGGAATATGGATACGGCAGAGCCTTGCTGGTTAGGCTGCTGGGAGATCAACGAGAAAACACACACAAAGTACCCTTGGAGCAAAGAAAGCTCAGGTAGTGGACAGGGTGGCCAGAAGCCACATGAGAAGGGGGGCCGTTGGCCTCTGCGTTCTCAGTGTGGGCAGCTCTAAAATCAATCCACTTGCCCCGCCCCAAACACTCTGGGGAAGGGGTCACGGGGCGTATTGTGCCTCACACCCCGGAAGGAAACACCCAGGTCCGGGTTTCCTGGCTGTCTGTCCAAATCCGTACAACTACATCTATGACAGAGTAAGACTGTGATCACCTCTGAGGAATATAATGCTGTGTAACCAGATGACTTATACTGGCAGTTACTCCCTAGTCTCAGCCATGAGCAGAAATTTTTTAAAAAGTCAACCATTCTCATGAAAAATGGACATGATCCGGCCTTAGAAGAAGGAGAAAGAAATAGAGGGGGACCCAAGATTCGGGAAGTGTTGATACACTTCACAACACCATCTGCTGGTTGAAAACAACATGGGGCTCATGGATGACCAGGCGATTATGCAAACCCTCAGAAAGGCCTAGGAAAACACACAAAGGTGCCATTTCTGAAGAATAACTTTGGTGGGAAAAAAACCCACAATTATCAAGCCAAGCAGATTCTCTTAGTCTTAAACAGCAAGTAGCAGAGGTGATCAAACCCACTGACACATTCTGGCAACACTGTCCCCCAAACTAAGACCTTTCACTATAGGGAGAGGAAGACAAAGGCGTCATCCAGGGAAGCCAGCACCAAGCTTCTAACCCCCCAGGGGCAGTGCATCTTCCTGTCTCTACGTGAGAAGAAAGGGTGGAACAGAAGGGGGCAGACAGGCCAGTTTTCTCACCTGCCCGTCCACGCAGACACCATCCACCTCAGTAAAGCTCATACTCACCCAGAGCAAAGCCCTGTGCTCTACACACACATCCCTGACAGACAGAACCACCGTGAGGCCAGTGTCCCCACACCTGAATGACACAGCCACCGGTGAAAACTATGGCATCGGGACCAACAGCATGGCCGCCATGAGAAATAAGGTGAATTACAGAACAGACACATGCCGGGTACGTACACTAAAAGCCTTATCTTTAATCCCGGCAACGTGCTAAACAGAGGGTATTGCTTTATCCCCACTTTACAGAGAAGAACACTGAAAATTAAGAAAGCTAAGTAACTCGCCTCGGGTCACACATCCAGAAGACTCCTAGCGATCACTCCCAGTCTCCCAGGGACGGGCGCTGTCTCTCTGATTTATTAAAGATCAGATGTAAATCTTGCAGAGAGAAAGCCATTGCTCTGGAAACAAGAGATCCCCAAATACTGGGAAATGATCTGAAAAGATATGAGCACCACAGAAAATCCAGCACCTCCGACATTCCCTCACGGCCCATCAGCAAAACTTCTTCATGTCTTAGATGGTGGCGGAGGGGGGAGAGGTTGCCAAATATGTTGTGGCTTTAAGCTTTTCTCCTGGGCGCAAAAGCAGCACAGCACTTTATTTGCAAAAGCAGTTTTAAGGCAAAAAGTTTCCTCAGGAAGTACAGTCAAAGGGGGCCACATATGTACCATTTCCGCACAAGAAGCCCACCTGTAGCTGGCATCACTGCCACCCGGGAACTCCTGAGAGCAGCCTTGGGAAGGCAAAGGACGAGGGGCTTAAAGTAAATGCTTAACTAAGAAGAGTGGAGGGGAGAAAAGAGAAGAAAACCTGTAGAAATTTCAGTTATTCCAATAACTAACGCCCTATTCTGCTTTTCCAACCCAGGGGGTTCCCTGAGGGGGGCAGCCAGATGACGTTTATTCTGGGCACTTTCAGGACATCTGTGGCCACCATAGACAACCTGCTGCTTCATCTCTGGAAGAAACGTGGGGTCTCATTTTGAGACTTGGTCTCAGTTTCTCTGCGGCCTTGGATGCGCTATGGCGGGGGAGGGCGTCTAAGCGCCTATGTGTGTATAGATGGATAGACACACGGATACATAGAGCAAGTCTTGTTCCACCGCCCCCTGCGGAGATAAAGGCTCTACAGGGAAAGCTGAGCGTGTGAAAACCTCCTTCAAGCTCCAGTTAGCAGTTTCTAATCTACAAGTCATTTGTGAGACACAAGGCAGGGACCCCAGAAGAATTTTAGGTATGAACCGTGAACTCACTAACTCCCTCCTGGTACTGCTCGAAAGGAGAAAAAAAAAAAAAAAGAGGCTCGGGGACTGCTTGAGCTTTGCTGAAAAGCAGAACCCGACTGCAGCCCATCTCACCCATCGGTATTTTCGATACAATAAACGCCTTCAGGACGAGTCCCCGGCCACTTAAAAGCATCTCCCCACCAGAGGTGTTCTCTCTCCCTTCGTGTTTTCTCAAGCACTTGTTCAAAAACACATTTAAGTGGAATGTTTTCGTTTCTGCAGATTGCATTAATTATGGGTTTGCAAACACTGCAAGCCCACGAGGTCTGCCCAAGCCGGGGGCTGGGACACCAGGGACCAGCCGGCGGCCGGCGGCTTGGCTCGGCCCCTGCGCGGAGCTCCGCGCTTGGCACTGCGCGCCGGGCGGCCGGGCCCCGACGAGAAGTCGCAGCTAAGAAAGCAAAAGCCGCCGCGGTCGGCGCGGTGACCCTGGCGCTCGGTACACCCGGCGCGGGGGCCCCGGGGCCGGGGATCGCAGGACACGGAGCCCCCGGGGGCCCCCAATTTCTGCCTGCTCTAAGCAGGAAGGAAGACAATGTTCACTTGTCGTGTCATCTGCTTCCTCCAAGTTCACGTAGGGAGGGTCTCCGGGAGGGTCAGGCGAAACTTGCGGGGCCCATGAGCAGTGCCCCTCGCCAGGCAAGAGCCACGCGGTCCGCGCGGCCGCCCGCCGAGAGCCGAGCCCGGGACACACCGGGCCGAGTGGGCGCCGAGGCCCCGCCGGGGCCGCCCTCGGACAATCCGCCGGGCGGCGCCCTCGTCCCGAGACCTGGTTTCCGCGCGCGGCCCTGCCCACCCCCCGTGGCTGGGGCGGCACGGGACCCCCGATCGCACCCCCGGCCCGTCACCCGTGCTGGGGGGACCCCAACAGCCCCGCGCGCGCACGCCGCCGACCCGCCCAGGCCCCACCTGTTTCGCCCGCGCGGGCGGAAGGAGGCGCCACCTCCCCGAGGGTCACCTGCTCCCCGTGCCTGGGCGCTTCGGCCGGCGGGGGACCGCGGGGACCCCGCCGGACCCGGGCAGGAGACGGCACGGCGCTACCGCCAGGTCCCCGAGGGCCGGGACTCACCGTGAGCGCCGAGAACTTCTGCGCGGGCGCCTGCGGGAGCAGCCCCGCGAGCAGCGGCAGCCAGCAGAGCCGGGGGAGCAGCATGGTGACCGGGCGCAGGGCCGGCGGGGCTCTCGGCCCCGGAGGGCGAAGGCGGCGCTTGGAGCAGCGGCCGCGCCCTGAGCGCTGGCACGGCGGCCGGGGAGCCGGCGGAGGGGCTGCTCGGGGTCCTCTTCCCCAGCGCTCCGGGCGGCCCGGACTCAACTAGCTGCCCTCCCGGCACCCGGCGGTCCTCCGCGTCCTCTGCGGCTTCCCTGGCTCCTGTCAAATAACTGCCGAGCTTCCCGGATCCTCCTCCCGCCCGCCCGCCCTCCTCCCTCCCTCCCGCCCCCCAGCCCCACCCCCCGCGCCCGCCGCCGCCGCCGCCGCGCCCCGCTCGCTGGGCTCGGACGCCCGCTCTGCCGAGGGGCCGCCCCAGCGTGGGTCTGCGGCAGCAGGAGATGGAGAGGGGCCCCCAGGGCTGTGCTGTATCCCGTGGGTGCTGCGTGCGCCTGACTCCTTCCCTGCACGCGCGCAAACGCGCGCACACACACGCACACGCGCGCACACACGCACACAAATGCACACGCGCGGACACGCACACGCGTGCCCACGCCAACGCGCGCGCACCCTGGGAGAGCTCCCAGCACGACCACAAGATGCGCATCGCCCTCCTCCCATCCCAGGGCCCTGACCCGGTCCGCGCAAGAACGGCTCTAGTGGCCGGTTCATCCCACAGAGTTAACTCGAAGCCTAGGTCAGTCCCCAGCCATCCTTGGGTCTCCTGGAACTCTGGGCTCTAATGCTACCTCGTCCAGCCCAGAATGTCGCCTCTCAAATTTGCTGATTGATTAGCTGGCTCTCCAGTAAGGGCAGCTGTCAGCACAACACGCAACACCGTCCAGAAGATTCAAGGAGTGTGGCGCACCTACAGCATTTTTTTGCAGGTGAATCCTCTCGGGGGCTTTTAGGGGACCTAGAGATCTTGGGTCTGACTTGCACGTAGCAGTGACCTGGGGCAAGTGTGGCTGGCGGGAATGTGGCTGCTTTTAAAGCATTTCAGGTGTTTATGAAGCAAGCACAGGGGGTGTAGAGGTTGCAGACTCGTCGGTGGAGACTGGTGGGAAACCAAGAGAATTTTGCACTCTGGACAGTATCCATTGCAGACAACATTGCTGAAATAGTTTCTCCTTGGCTTACAGCTTTACAGGAAAAAGCCCTAACTCTAGCTCACACAGAAAACCAAAGGAGTGAAGATTTTCAAGAACAATGCTTCGATTGACTTGTCAGGGGCACTGAGAAAAAGAACAAAACAGAAAATCCAAATCGGATTTTTTAACCCCATGTTTAATCCGAAGCTTTGGCAATGAGTTGGGGGGTGGGCAGGGCTGTATCAGCAGATTTGGGGCCTGGCTGTTGAGACAAAGGCGGCGCTGTTCCAACCACTGGGTCCCACACGGGGAAGAGAAGTAGAGATCTTGGTATTTTCAGGCGGAAAACGACACACATAGAGCCATGGAAAAGATGGGGAAGAAAAGTATCTCCTCTTGAAAGAGGGCTGCTCTGTGAATTCTCCTTCAAATTCCAGAGCCCAGAAAATCTATTAAATACTTAAACACACTCCTCCTGGCTTGAGGGCTCAGAAGGAAATTATAATAAAACCGGGACTGCTCTTGGGTCTGAGAAACGGGTGAGCAGAGCAGCTGTAGACGGCGACGTAACTAAGGAACACTGGTGGGAAACGTTCATAAAAACTCGAGGTAAAAATACACAGTAAATACTGCATACTGCTACTTCTAAGATCATCCAAAGAGGAAAATTTGCATATGAAACCTTGAAAAGCATTCGCTGCTAAAAATTTTGTTTTTACTTTCTACTTTATTGAGAGAACTACAAGCCAATAGCTGAAATACTTATTTGCTATTGTGCACTTTTCTATAGAAGTCAAAAGATTGAAAGCATGTTCATTCATTCACCCTCACAACTTCAAGATGAAGAACAAAACAAAAGAGGGCAAATGTCTTAGCCAGAGCCCATGAGCAACAAAGGCAGGACCAGACCCCAGATGCCAAAACTTGCAATTCTGGCTTTTCTACTGCACCTCCTTTGAGGTAGGGAGAAGCAGGGAAGGGGGCAAAAGAAACCCCCGTGGCTCTCTAGCTTTTTATTCAAGAAGCGCAACACACCTCTCACGTATTAACCACAAAACCTCAGGGAGTCCAGAAAGATCAACGAAATGTATTGTCCAAAGACTGTGGGTTCAGGCTGGAGGTTCTCACAGGGTCCTGAATGCCAAGTGTTAGTTTCTGAGAGAAGCTGGAAGTAGAGTTGGGAGACAAGCAGTTTCCCTTTTTATGGAGAAAAATAATACATTTATTAAAAACACTGGGAAATAGTTATGTCTGTCTGTCATTCTTACGTCTCCAAGAAAGTTATTGCTGGCATGGATACCAGATGGGTGCAGTGTTAGAAAGAATACATTCACTTAGTTCAAAATTAAGACAGGAAATAATCAGCTCAGTGTTTTCCAAACAGTCCCTACAGGACAGACAAGCCTGTTGAAGAAGTTCCCTTCTCTTGGAAATGTGAAGATAAGGGCCCATTCTAAATTGTGGATTATGGATTCAGAATTTAAATTTTTGTCACTGATGAACCTTATGATAAAGAGAAACTAATGACCCACTACTCCAGCCATCCTCACATTTCTGAACTGACTTTCCCTCTTAGGCCATTAGCAAAATGCTGTATAAGGCATACTGGCTTACTTTTTTATTTATTTTACTATGCTAAAATTGCAAAAGGATTTTTTTTTCTTGCTGTAGGCATGACATAATTTAATTATTATTTCTGGCTAAGTCGTGTTTGGCCAGAAAATTTTTGTCAGCTCATTTTCCCACCTCAATAGGCAAAGCATAAGATCTTTAACCAAATGTCCCTGCTGGTTCGGTGTCTCACAGAACTTACCTAGGAGTCATTCATCCGGAGGGTCAGCTGAGTGGGCATGAGCGAGCCCTGGCCAGTGTGTGTGCCCTGGATGTCACCCCACCCACCAATCACCGTCAATCACTTATTAATATGTTCTCCCAGTTTCTGCTTAACTCTGGCAAGAAGAGTATTTGAGGTTCACTCTCTTTCCCCTGGGTAACTTCTGGATAATTGTCCCCTCTGTGTCCTTGTGTGTCCTGTCCACTCTCAGAATTACCCCCAGAGTTTACCTCTGTACAAGAGAATTGGCAGTTTCCAGTGGTCTCTGGACTCTCTGGCCTCTGCTTTGCCTCTTCACCTGGATGAGCTGTGTCTTCCCTTAAGTTTGCTCTCTTCAACCCATGACCCTCACATCAGTCCTGGGCTTTTAGCCCAAGCCCCCAACTCCAGAAACCCGAGTGCCAAGGAAGGGGTCACCGACAGACAGAGCTGACTGTGGTCTGACACAGTTAGACAGTGCTCGGGGAGCTGGCCTTCACCGTGACCGTAAGACGAAGTCAGCGGGTTAGGTTCTGTCAAGGCACAGACTGGGTGGACCCTTAGCCTGACCCAAGCCTCTTGTCCCTATTTGTAGACATTTAAGTAACAGATAACTTGAATCTGTCTCTGTTCTCAATAAAATCATGTGGACAAATTTCTTCTGCTGTCTCACGATGCCTTATGATATGTATTATGACAACACTTTTCAGGCACTTTATGGAAATTTTTAATAGATTGGAATGTGCTGGGTGTTTGATACAAGTCATCTAATTAACTCGATGGAAAGTCAGCAAAGCCCATATATTACAGATGATAAAAATAAGGCCCAGGTGATTACAGGGCCAGCCCAGGTTTACAGGAGTAGTGGTGGGAGGAGGACCCTAGCCCAGCTTTGACCCCGCAGTGCTGGATCCTTCTCCACACCGTCCACACCTTCGAGCCACAGAGACGCCATCACCGCCTGGCGCTGCTTGGCATATTGCTTCAGATCCACTATCAAACAAGTAAAAAAAGCACTTTGCATTTGTTTTTATTCACTGGTGATGCTTCAATCCCACTGCAGTGTTTTCCAAGGTAAGGTTTAACGGTTTCAAAGAAAGTTCTGTTTCGGAAAGCCAAATACAAAATTGCTACTTTTACGGTGAGCATGTTCCCTCTAAAGTTGACAGGACACAACTGCATCATTCCGAAAGGATGTATTTCTGCTGCCAGAGACAAACCCAGTCTAAGGAACCAACCTTCCATCAGGTCAAACATGGCACAGCTGCCAAGAGCCAGCACAGGCTCCTTGAAACCTGTTTGTATCCAGAACATCCAGAAGCGATTTTTGCCTTTTCATTCATGAAATCATATTTATTAGTATATGAAATGTATAGAATATAACAGCTACAGAGCTAAAGTAATAATAATTTAAAGAGCCCATCACTACCAAGACTAATGATGGCAGGCGTGTGAGAGTGGAGAGATGCAGAGCTAGTCAAATGTATAGCAGCCAAACTCCTCCTAACTCAGATGACCTAAACTACCTTTGGAGTCTCCCTCCTTATTAACCACAATGGAGGCATCTTTTCTTTTTGTGAGACCTGCCTTTAGGGGGAAGGAAAAAGTTTTTAAATGGCAACGGAAATATGACTTGCCAGGAGCACTCCATGGCCTGTGGACCACACAGATGTGAGCTATACCAACAGAAAGCAGTGTACGAAGATACTCCAATTAAGAAAACTTTCAATTACCTTCAGAAACCCCTCACCCTTCCTCAGCCTAGTGCACATGCCAGGATGGTATTCCATTAAAACCCTCCTCTCTCCTACTCTAAGCTGAATATTAAAATGCAGCCACCCAAAGTTAGTAGAAGGAAGGAAATAACAAAGAGTAGAAATCAATGAAATAGAGTCTAAAAAGACAATAGAAAAGGTCGATGAAACTAAGAGCTGGTTCTCTGAAAAGATAAACTAAATTGACAAACCTTTAGCTAGACCCACCCAGAGGAAAGAGAGAGCATTCAAATAAATAAAATCAGAAATAAAAGAGAAGTTACAGCTGATACCATAGAAATACGAAGTGTCATAAGAGATTACTATGACCAATTATATGCCAAAGTGGACAACCTAGAAGAAATGGATAAATTCCTAGAAACATACAACCTACAAAAGCTGAATCATGAAGAAATAGAAAATCTTACTAGCAAGGGAATTTAATCAGTAAATAAAAACTTCCCAGCAAACAAAAGTCCAGGACCAGCTGGCTTCATTGGTGAATTCTACCAAATGTTCAGAGAAGAACTAATACCAATCCTCATCAAACTCTTCCAAAAATTAGAACAGGAGGGAACACTTCCAAACTCATTTTACCAGGCAAGCATCACCTTCATATGAAACGAGACAAGGACGCCACCAGGAAAGGAAATTACAGGCCAATATCCCTGATGAACATAGATGCAAAAATCCAAAACGAAATGTTAGCAAACCTAATTCAACCATACATTAAAAGGATCATACATCATGACCAAGTGGGATTTATTCCAGGGATGCAAAAATGGTTCAACATCCCTAAATCAATCAACATGATACACCATTTTAACAAAATGAAAGATAAAAATTATATGATCATCTCAATAGATGCAGAAAATGCTTTGACAAAATTCAACACCCATTTATGATAAAAACTCTCAACAAAGTAGGTATAGAGGGAACATACCTCAACGTAATAAAGGTCATATATGACAAGCCCACAGCTAATATCATGCTCAATGATGAAAAGCCAAAAGCTTTTCCTCTAAGATCAGGAGCAAGACAAAGATGTCTACTCTCACCACTTTTATTCAACACAGTACTGGAAGTCTTAGCCACAGCAATTAGGCAAGGAAAAGAAATAAAAGTCATCCATATTGGAAAGGAAGAAGTAAATTGCCAGTATTTGTGGATGACATAATATTATATATAGAAAACCCTAAAGATTCCATCAAAAGCTATTGGAACTAATCAATGATTCAGTAAAGTTGCAGAATACAAAATCAATATGCAAAAACCTGTTGCCTGTGTTTACACTAATACCAAACTATCAGAAAGAGAATTAAGAAAACATTCTCATTACAATTGTATCAAAAATAATAAAATACTTAGACATAGACTTAACCAAGGAGGTGAAAGATCTATATGTTGAAAACAAGACATTAATGAAAGAAATTGAAGAAAACACAAATAAGTGGAAAGATATTTTATGTTTATTGATTGGAAGAATTCGTATTATTAAAAAATCCATAATATCCAAAGCAATGTACAGATTCAATGCAATCCCTATCCAAATTCCAATGGTATTTTTCACAGAAATAGAACAATTCTAAAATCTGCACAGACCCATAAAAGACCCCAAATAGCCAAAGCAATATTGAGAAAGAAGAATGAAGCTGGAGGCATCATACTTCTTGATTCCAAATTATATTACAAACCATAGTAATTAAAACAGTATGGTATTGCATAAAAACAGACACATAGTTTAATGGAACAGAATAAAGAGCCCAGAAATAAACCTATGCATATATGGTCAATTAATTTATGACAAAGGATCTAAAAATACACAATGGGGAAAAGACAGTCTCTTCAACAAATGGTGTTGGGAAAGCTGGACAGCCACATGAAAAAGAATGACTTTGGCCCCCTATCTTACACCTTCCACAAAAATTAATTCCAAATGGATTAAAGATTTGAAGATAAAACCTGAAACCCTAAAACTCCTAGAAGAAAACAGATGGTAAGCTGCTTGACATGGGTTCTTGGTTATGAGATGTTCAACATAAGAAGATGTGCATCATTCAGTTTCACAGGAGACCTCTCTCTCTCTCTCTCTCTCTCTCTCTCTCTCTCTCTCTCTCTATATATATATATATATATATATATATATATATATATATATATATATATATCTCCATGGAAACTATTTCCATGGAAACACATCTTGATTTACTAGGAGAGAATCTTGACTATTCAGATTGAATCTGTTATCTAGAAGGAGGTTCAAGGATACTAAATAAATCTGCTTTAATCAGACAATGCAATTAATATTACAATCTCTTAAACATCCACTTAATGTTTAATTAAGGGAGAGTTTGTAAGTGCTTGAGCTTTTGAAGAACATCATTTGGAATGCTGGTCAGCATGAAAGTATGCCTAAAAAGATTTAGCCAAAAAAGAATGTCCTCAAATTTTATTTTTTTGTTTATTATTTAGTGTTGGTGATGGGGATCATCAGGGGCTGTTTCTAGTCCTTTATTTGTAGAATTATTTTGTCATTTTAAGAATTTGTCAGGTTATTTTATAACTCTTCAGTACTTTTTTACATTCCTAATTTATTTTCCACCTATAAAATCTTGGAACATAGAAAACACAGTCAATAGGAAGCATGCTGTTATTTTTTCTACCATTATGAAAGGAAAAAATGTTTCCAGTTAAGTCATGACACAACACAGTCTTACAAATGGTTTAGGATCCATCCCCATCAGAGATGCCCAAATGCATAAAATCGGGTGTCTGCTCTCTGCTGTTGGAACAATGGCAATAGCTAATGATGGGTTTGTTTTATATTTAGGTTTACCAATTTTGGTCAAAATAAGAGAAATACATACCCAGTAGAGCAAAGAGAAAAAAAAAGAAACCAAGAAAAGAGCAGCCCAATCCTCAGCCCAAGTTCACTCAGCGACTGTGGTCGGGACTTCCTTGCTCTCTACAGAAATCCCTCCAAAGAGAGGGCAGTAGAGTTTCTGAAGCCACAAATTTACAAGGGAAAAGAGAGCAGAAAAGGAGACGATGTGGGGGAAGATTGCAAAAGTGGGAAGGCAAATGCCCATGTGGAAATGACCTGACTGATGGCAGAGGGAAAGGCCAGGGGACCTTCGGGAGGCTGGAGTCTGCAGAGAAAGCTCTGGTCATAGCTGAAAACTCACAGGCCCAAGAAGCCCATCCTCTCCCGCAGAAGAGCAAAACTATTCCACCTCAAGGCAACAGGACCAGAGCTTGGGGACTGCTGTGTTCCTGACACTGCCCAGAGCAGGGGATGGAGGGCAGGGTCACACAGCAAAGTCTGGCCACCTCTGCTCTTGCCCCACTGCCTGGTCACAGAAGCCTCGCCTGACCCCCAGGAGGTGGGTCGGGGGATGGCAGTGGGGGAGCTGAGGGCAGAACCCACCTGGGACTTCCTAACTGGTCCTGAGAGCAAACGCTGTCCCCTCCATCCCGGGGCCAGGAGGTGAGCTGGCTAGGGAGGCAAACCTCCTCTCTCTCCCCCACTGGGAGGGAACCTGGGGTAGTCACGATAGAGAGCCCACCCTGCCTTCACCACAGCAACCAGGGAGCACATTCTGTGGGGCTCCTCCAGGAAGGAGGCTTCCTGGGAACCCCAGCCCACCAAGATTTGGGGAAAGGCAGGCACTCTGAGGCCAGGAGCTGAAAGGATGCTCCCGCTTCCCCAGCCCCCAGACCAAGTCAGAGAAGGGAGCGGGATGGAGGCAGGAGGGGGCCCCAGCCTCTGCAGGGCGCCACAGCGGGCAGGCTGACCCCAGGGCCTCCTCCTGTAACTGCTGCACTCCTTGCCCAAAGTCCCTTCGGTGCAATCACAGCAGGCATCCTGCTGCCCAAACGGCAGGAATCTACCCAAGTCTGACTTGCTTGCTAATATATTTACAGACACAAAACTAGGTCCTTCACAGTCAGAGGGACAAGAAGATTGTCGCCACCAAAGATACTTTTGTAAAAGTAGCAGCAGAGGTAACCTCCTTCTTGGTTTCCCTCCAGCTGTGCCCCACCCCGACCTGTTGAGGGGAGTGTGGGGTGGAGGGGTGCTCTTGGGACCACACTGTGGGCAGTGGGTGGGCAGGAAGGAGAAGGGGGGGATGCTGGGGTCTTCAAAGTTTCCTTAGAAACCAGGGTCTTGGGATGGGGTTGCTGAGGAAAGCAGTGATTCTGTCATTTAAATAAAATTTAATTTTAAGTACGTTTTAAATTTAAATAAAGAAATGGAAACAAAGGCCCAGCTGCAGAGAGAGTGGCTCGCCCACCCTCTCCCCCACCCCTCGGCGCTGAGCATCCTTCCCAGGAAACAGAGTGGACAAAAGGGAGCCCTCCAAACCGCTAATGTGACAGGCTCTCGGCACACTCTCCTGGGAACCCCCAAACAATTTCTGAGATTGAAAGGACCTCCAAGGGCTCAAAAAATAAAGGAAAATAGTCTGGAAATTCAGGCATATCCCCAGGAGCCAGCAGAGCAGACAAGCAAGGACACAGCCCCTCAGGCAGCCATAGGAAAAGGAGATTTTATACAGGGAAGCACCAGTCAGGCTGGCCTTGGGCTGCTCAGCCATGCAAGGGTAACGAGAGATAAGAGAGTTACACACTCACACGCATACACACGCGCACACACATATAGACACACAAAGTGGGCAAACACGCAAACATGCCTGCATGCACACACACACACATATAGACACACAAACATGCACACTCACACACACACACACATAGACACACAAAAGTGCATAAACATGCACACATGCCTGCATGGACACTGACACACATATAGACACACAAAAGTGCATATGTGTCTATATGTGTCTTGCATGCACACGCACACACACACACACACACACACACACTCTTGTGTCTCCACCAGGTTGCTCTGAGAATGTCACATGTCCAGCATGCTGGGTAGTCCCAGAGTGTCATCGCCTCTGTCCCTAACCAGGGCTGTCCCCACCCCACGGGATCCCTTGACAAGGACGCCCACTGCACAGGATTCAGACAAGGAAATGAGAGGGCAACCTTGCTGGTCACAAGTGTCAGTGGGGAAAAAGGATTTTAAATAACTTTCCACAGAATCGGGGGCAGGATAAAAAGCACCTGGTTAAAAATAGAGACTGACTGAGACACTGTGAGGATAAAATGACAGGTCAGTTGGTCTCTCGTAGGGAGAGGAAAGGAAAGGAGAATAGGGGTCCCAGCTCGTGATGGCTGACAGGGCGCAGCTGCTCCCCAGGTTGTTAAGTCTTGCACAGGACCAGTGACTGCTCTGCTGGGTGCTGGCTGTGACAGGGACAGCAGTGTCCACACTACACCTGGCCCCTGCTCGTGGGCTCAGCACACAGGCATCTGGAGTGCATGACGTTCCTTCAGCTCAGA
Organism: Hyperoodon ampullatus; assembly: GCF_949752795.1. NCBI lineage: Eukaryota > Metazoa > Chordata > Mammalia > Artiodactyla > Ziphiidae > Hyperoodon > Hyperoodon ampullatus. The sequence continues at coordinate 88,164,029 of NC_136925.1, read as the reverse complement.
GCTGCCTGTGCAAGTGATGTTCAGCTGCGGACAGTCACAAATACAATCGCATCTGCAGTTGGGCATCCGTCTAGAATTTACATGTCCCTCCAGGGTTCAGTTTCTGGCCCTCATTTCTTGTCTACATCTCTGCTCGAAGGAACAGTTCTTCTTGTGGGCCTGTCTGGTCTCACTGTCAGCCTGGTCTGAGCTCCTCAGGCGTCCGTGTCCCTGGGAGAAGTGTCTTCGGCTGACCAAGTGGAAGATCAGGTCCTTTGCGTGTTTCCGAGTTGTCTAGGCACTCATCGAACTTGACACCCAGCTGGATTTCCCCAGAATGTCTCTGACTAACACATCTGCTGTTCTGGTTCCCAGCTGGTCCCCTGCTTCTCCAGGCCTGGGTCGAAGGCCAGCCCCTCACACCCCTCCAGCCCCCCAGCAGCTCATCTTTTTGTCCCCTGCCCCCTGTCACTCCATCCCACCTCATTATAGCACAAGCTTTCTTCTGTGCTGGGAGGCTATGACAGACACTGTGTCTTCGTGTCCCCACCAGGCACACATGAGGTTTCTCTGGGAGTGATTATTGGATTATAAAGGGAGGACTGGGGCTTCCCTGGGGGAGCAGTGGTTAAGAATCCACCCATCAATGAAGGGGACATGGGTTTGAGCCCTGGTCCGGGAAGATCCCGCATGCAGTGGAGCAACTAAGCCTGTGAGCCACAACTACTGAAGCCCGCATGCCTAGAGCCCGTGCTCCGCAACAAGAGAAGTCACCACAGTGAGAAGCCCGCGCACCACAACAAAGAGTAGCCCTGGCTCACCACAACTAGACAAAGCCCGTGTGAAGCAACAAAGACCCAACACAGCCAAAAATAAATAAATTAAATAAATAAATTTATTTTTTAAAAAAAGGGAGGAGTGGAAGGTAGGTACCATTGTGGCTTAAGTTAGATACAGTCACAGAGGGCACAGAACTTGAACTAACTTTAAAGGGTGCAAAGGATTTTTTTTAACTTTATTTTTTATTGAAGTATAGTTGATTTACAATGTTGTGTTAGTTTCAGGTGTACAGCACAGTGATTCAGTTTTATATATACATATATATATACACACACACACACACATATTCTTTTTCAGATTCTTTTTCATTATAGGTTATTACAAGATAGTGAGGGTTTCCCTGGTGGTGCAGTGGTTGAGAATCTGCCTGCCAATGCAGGGGACACAGGTTCGAGCCCTGGTCTGGGAGGATCCCACATGCCTCAGAGCAACTAGGCCCGTGAGCCACAACTACTGAGCCTGCACGTCTGGAGCCTGTGCTCTGCAACAAGAGAGGCCGCGACCGTGAGAGGCCCACGCACCCCGATGAAGAGTGGCTCCCGCTTGCCACAACTAGAGAAAGCCCTCGCACAGAAATGAAGACCCAACACAGCAAAAATAAGTTAATTAATTAATAAACTCCTACCCCCAACATCTTAAAAAAAAAAAAGATAGTGAATATAGTTCCCTGTGCTGTACAGTAGGTCCTTGGTGTGTATCTATTTTATATGTAGTGTGTGTGTGTCTGTTAATCCCAGACTCCAATTTATCCCCCCCACACGTTCCCCTTTGGTAACTGTGAGTTTGTTTTCTGTGTCTGTGAGTCTAATTCTGTTTTGTAAATAAACCATTTGTATCATTTTTTTTAGATTCCTCATATAAGTGATAGCATGGGATATTTGTCTTTGTCTGACTTACTTCACTTAGTATGATAATCTCTAGGTCCATCCATGTTGCTGAAAATGGCATTATTGCATTCTTTTTTATGGCTGAGCAATATTCCATTGTATATATGTACCACATCTTCTTTATCCATTCATCTGTCGATGGACACTTAAGCTGCTTCCATGCCTTGGCTATTGTGAATAGTGCTGCTATGAACACTGGGGTGCATGTATCTTTTTGAATTAGAGATTTTGTCTTTTTGGGATATATGCCCAGGAGTGGGATTGCTGGATCATATTGTAGCTCTATTTTTAGTGTTTAGATAAGAAAAGAGAGGCATTCCCATTAGCAGGAAAATGGTTCACGAAAGTATGAGCTGATCGTGGTTCCATGACCAGATAGAAGAATTCATGCAAGGCTAGCGGTAAATCAAGTTCCTTGTCCAAGGTCAGACCCAATTGTGGTGAGCCTTATATCTCAGGAAAAAAATTCTGTTTTTTTGTAGCAAACAGTAGAGAGTCACTGTGCGGGCAGACCTCGTTTTATTGTGCTTACTTTATGGTGCTTCGCAGATACTGCATTTTTACAAATTGGAGGTTTGTGGCAACCTTGCCTCAAGCAAGTCTATCGGGGCCATTTTTCCAAACACATTTGCTAACTTTGTATCTCTGTGTCACATTTTGGTAATTCTCGCGCTATTTCAAACATTTTCATTATCGTATTTGTTATGGTGATCCGTGGTCAGTGATACTTGATGTTCCCGTTGTAATCGCTCTGGGGCGGCGCCGTGCACCGCGCCCATATAAGATGGTGAACATAATCGACAATGCTGTGTGTGTTCTGGTCGCTCCACGGACCAGCCGTTCCCCCATCTCTCCCTCTCCCCGGGCCTCCCTGTTCCCTGAGACATGACTATATTGAAATCAGACCCAGTAACAACGCTACAGTGCCCCCTAAGTGTTCTAGAAAGGAAGGGTCAATCTGTGTAGCAAACTCCGCTCTTGTCCTACTTTACGAAATTGCCGCGGCTGCCCCAGCCTTCAGCAACCATGAGTCTGACCAGGCAGCAGCCTCAACGTCGAGGCCAGACCCTCCCCCAGCACAGAGATGCCGGCTCTCTGAAGGCTCACATGACGGTTAGCATTTTTTAGCAATAAAGTATTTTTATATTGAGGTATAAAAATTGTTTTTTATACATAATGCTATTGTACACATAGTAGAATACAGTATAGTGTAAACATAACTTTTATATGACCTGGGAAACCAAAAAGTTCTTGTGACTTGCTTTATTGTGATATTTGCTTTAACGCAGTGGTCTGGAACTGAACCTGTCCTATCTCTGAGGTCTGCCTGTATTAATTGGGATTCTCCAGAGAAATGGAACATATGCATATGCTCATATATATATGGGGGAGAGAGAGAGAGATTGATTGATTTGAAGGAATTGGCTGACATGATCGTGGGCGTTGGCACATCTGAACTCTGCAGGGCAGACCAGCAGGCAGAGACCCAGGAAAAGCAGATGCTGCAGCTGAGTCTGGAGGAGAATTCCTTCCTCCTTGGGGACCTCAGTCTTTTCTCTTAGTGTCTTCAACTGCTTGGACACGGCCCACCCACATTATGGCAGGTCCTCTGCTTTATTCAAAGTCGACTGATTTAAATGTTAATCTCATCTAGCAATAGCTTCACAACAACATCTAGATTGCTGTTTGCCCAAGCCCTGGGCTCCATGGCCCAGCCCAGTGGACCTGTGAAATTCACCATCCCAGTCACTCTATGTTCTTGAGGTGGAAGTGACATCAACAATAAAATTGTAGAACTGGCACGTAGTGAAAGTGATTCTTTAGGAAGGGCTCTCTGACAGAACAGAGTTTTATTAACAGCATCATAAACAAGCACAATAAAAGGACCACTATTTTTTTGGCACTGCATGAGGCCCTTGCCCCAAGGGAGATCCCGCCTCCAAAGGAAAGATAGAGCAGATAAGACAATCTAGTCCTTAGAAGTCAGAGTGGACAGCTCACTCCATGAATTGTCTGCATCCTTTGCTTTTTCCTCATTTTGATGTTTCCTGCTTCTTAATAGGGTCGAGAGGGAGGACAGGGAATAAAAGGATTTCATCAAGGGAGGATCGCTATGGGTCCTGTAAGAGGTACAGGCAATGAAAGCCTTGACCAGATGAAAAGGAGAATTGAAGTTTCGACTAGCTCATTATTGATGGTTGCACCCACTCTGCATTACTTCTGCATTATTTTATAACTCATAAGTAGGTTTGGCTGTAGTAGCAAAGAACAGTCAATCTAAGTACTAACATACATGGTTTTAAGTGTATAAAAGTGAAGGCCGTGAAACTAAGCTGCGTGGCATAAGGTCATATTTAGAGAAGCACAGGGCAGTGCAGACCAGAGACTTTGGAATGCTGTCCTCTCCCAGGGGAGGGAATGAGCAGGACAGGAGGGTTCGCTGGGGGCCGGGAGGGTGTCTTTATCTGGATCTTGGTTGCATACATGTTCATCACGCTTTGAAATCTATGTATATGCTCATAATTTACCACTGCCCTTTCATTCAAGTTTCCCTTTAGTCTTTGGGTTTCTGGTCCCAGTGCAATCTCTGTGTCTTGTCTGAAAGCCCCATGTTTACTCCAAAATCTGGGGAGCCAAGCCTTGTCTGAGAGCAGTTCAACAGCCAGAATGAGGATTTTCGTATCTACACGCTACGTGATAGACAATTTCAGCCAGCCACATGTTGTACGTGTGCGATTCATACAGAGTTTCAATCACTCCTGTCCATTTATCAACTGAAATTTTGTTTAGTCTGTGAATGTTTGCTGAAATGTATAATGAATAGGATGTCGCACTGGTGGTAATTCATCATGGAGAAAAAGAGTTAACTCGACCCCCCCAAAATATTTACAAATCACATATCCAACAAATGAAAAGACTTGTAACCAGAATATGCAAAGAACTGTCAAAAGAACCATTTAAAAAATCCAGTGGAGAGATAAGCAAAAGACATGAGCTGATATTTCACCAAAGAGGATATGATAGACCAGTGCAAATAAGCACAAGGAAAGATGTCCTATGCCATCCGCCAGCGGGGAAACGCCAGTTAAAACCAGCCGAGATAACAGTACACCATCAAGAGGGATAAAAGATAAAGACAGTGACAGGGTGCATGCAGGGAGCACGTGGAGGATGAGGGTGGCCAGTCACCGCCGCTGGGAGGGGTAGACAGTGGACACTCTGGAAAACCGATTGAGGTGGAGGGCAGATGTGACAGTTCGCCTGCCCCCAGTCTCCCTGCCTGGCTCTGTAGGGCACAGGAGCGAATCTGAGATTCCTGCCTCCAGAAACTTTGAAAATTTCCTTCATTATCTTGACTGCTGACGCCTGATGTTCTAAAGACAGAGTCAGCTCAGCACCAGCCGTCTCCTCCCGGACCCACAAATCAAGCTCACTGGCCCCTGTATTTCCCCTGACTTTTTCCCTTTAAGGTCACTGGCTGGTGCCCCATGCCACACCCTATGTCCAGCCGCTGTAAGGAACTTGAACTGTCCTGTCCGCCGGCTCCTCTGTCTGTCCCACCGCACAGACGGTGTCCCCCGCCTGGTGCTTCTTCCTCTGAGTCGGTTCCCTCTCCATCAGCTGAGGCCCAGGTTGAAGGCCCACCCTGGGGTGCACCGCGTGGAGAGAGGCTGCGGGCACCACGCACAGTACTGCATCTCTAAGGCGGTAAAGGACTGGCGGAGGCTGATTCTCACTGTTTACCGTTTTGCCTCTGTCCTTTCTCTACACTTCATTACTTTCTAGCTTCAGCTCGAGTGTTTTACAGATTGCATGGTACAAAGTTCAAAGTCCCAGGGTTTGGCATGAGTGCCAGTCCTCGGCGACAGGTCACCTTGTTCCCCCTCTGCCCCGTCTCCCAGTGGGTCAGTTTCCCCCCAAATACTCGCCATAGTTTTCAGCAGACGGTAGCATCCGGTACACGTCGTCCTGGAAATGGCTTGGTTCACTCTGTGTATCTTGCGGATGCTCTCAGAGGAAAGAGGAGCTTCAGTTAAGGGAAGTTTTAGTTAGGGTGGGTGGGTTGCTTAGTAACCAGAAACCCCAGAAATCATTGGCTTAAAGAACAAAGTGTCATTTCCACTGGGCCTCTTTAATATTTGTACTATGCATGTATATTACCCATTCGAAACCAAAAAACAAGCTAATTGTACATCAGATTTGGGGGAGCAATCAGTGATTGCTCCTCTTGAGTGTTTCATGTGGCTCGAGACTCTGGGACTCAAGCCGGTGGCTTTCCTGGCTTGCTTGCCCCTGGGCACCTGCCACAGCCCCACACATAGCGGTCTGCTCCTCTGGTCTTCAGTTACTCCTGTGATGCTGTCCCACCTCTGGGAGAAGGTATTTTATGAAAATGCATCTTTCCTTAGTATCCTTCCTTCCTCTGAGCCCATAGAGGAGCAGCTCCCAGCTTTCAGCCTGTGTCCGGTCCATCTGGACGGCTGGCCAGCGTTCCAGGGCCCTGGGAACCATCCGCAGAGTTGGCTCCGATTCAGTCGATCTGGGCTGAGCAAGGCATCTTCGTCTGGAACAAGTATCCCCATGGGGACTGCGGTGCAGAACGCCCCCTGAGAAGCCCCGCCCACTCTGGGGGGCCCAGCGGACGCACAGGGAGGTCAGCTCTGGGCTGAGAGGGGGTTCTGCCTGTGCGGGTCCCCGATGGTCCCAGCTCTTGGGACCACATGCTGCAGACATTCAAAAAGTGTTTGTAAGATGGATTAATAAGGTAGAAGTGGATCATTAACAAAGACATACAACCTCAACCTCCAAGTTTTAGGGAATTCTAGGACACGAGATGTCCAGGACGGAAGATGTCCGGCTGGTGTACGGGGGTAGACGCCCTGTACGTTTGTATGTGTGCTTATAAGAGGGCATCCAAGCCCCCGTGGGTGTGGGGTGAACGTGGCCTGAGGTGACACCGAGCGGATACGTCAGGACGAGCAGGAGTTTCTTGGTGGGTAAAGTGAGGACGGACGTTCCAGGCAGAGGGGGACATGTGGACCAGGTGTGCATGAACAGATCTGACTCTTGTGCTGAAGTCACACACACCTAATGTGGCTCTAGTCCAGTAATGCAGAGCCACTGGGCCCCTCTGGGAATGGGATGCTCGGGGAACCCACGGTGCAGGTGAACAGATGCCCATGCCCGCAAGGTCACCGTGGAGAGGCCACGACCTGTGCTGACGGCCTCTGTTCTTTGCTCCCCCCGGAGCCCTGCAGTCCTTACAAATGCATTCCCGAGGTTTCATGAAGTCTCGCTGGGGACATGAGGAAGGGCAGGTAGCCTTGAGGCCGGGCCCTCGTGCACTGACTCCTCTGTGTCACCTGGAGCGGCGGGTCCCGGAGTCTGCAGCCTCACACCCTCTCCCGGGGCCTCTGACTTGCCTACGTGCCCCCTCTCTCTCCTCCCAGGCCCTGCACTTTTAAGACTTTAAGGGCGCCGGCCCTTCCCTGTCTTTTTCTGTTTGGAATCCTATTGCCTTGGGGTCTCATGGGCTTTTGTGTCCCTCCTGCCACAGGAGGGGAGGGTTCCTCTGAGCCCCGATGTGGGCTGGAGGCTGTGGGGTTGGGAGGGATTTCACTCCAGGTCGTCACTGTTCATCTTAAATTATGAAGCCAAGCACACCATGTTACTCCAAGGATTCATTTCCCCAAAGGCCTCATGAGAAATGTGCCACTGTGAATATCACATCAGCCTCATTATGGACTGAATGTCTGAGTCCCTCCAGAATTCACATGTTGAACCCTAACCCCCAATGTGATGGTGTCAGGAGGTGGGGCCTCTGGGGGGTGATGAGGTCAGGAGGGTGGGGCCCCCATGAATGAGATTAGTGCCCTTATAAGAGCCTTCTCACCCCTTCCTTCACGTGAGGACACTGCAAGAGAACAGCTGTCCGGGACCCAGGAGGCAGGGAGGCCGCACCAGACATGGAATCTGCTGGCATCTTCATCTTGGACTTCCAGCCTACAGAACTGCGAGAAATAAATGTCTATTGTTTAAGCTCCCTGTCTATGGTTATTTTTGTTTTATCAGCCTAAAATGACTAAGACAGCCCATTTCTTAGAACCAAGGAGGCGTCTGACTCTTCCTTGTCCTGTGACTGTTGCATTGCATCACAGCCCCAGTGTTTTCCCCAGACATTGGGAGTTTGTTGTAAAGGGGAGAAAATGCAGGCAAAATTCATTCTCTCTGCCGTACCACAGAATTTGTGTCAGTCTGACCAGTTTTTTCCCACTTTTTTCTCTTTACAGCATCAGTCTTGCAGATACACTGGAATACAAATGCCAGGTGCCTGCAGGGTCGCCCCTGAGCTCCTGCTGCATCTCCTCCTCCTCTACAGGGGAGCACATTCATGACTTGGATGCCAAGGAGCCCTCCAGCTTGCAGAGCCCAGGGTTAAATTTCAGGAAACTTGTGAGCTGGTCCTTGAACACAGAGGCGGGGCCCTTTCACCTGGTCCCTGAGCTACATCAAACATCCCTGGGCAGCATCCAAGTGGGGCTACAGCTGAGCTCAGGGTAAGCCCCTGGCAATGAATGTCACCTTCCCTGGGACCTGAGCCTGATGCTTCCTGCAGCTGCTCAGCTCTTCCTCTGGTCTCTCCTCCATGTGGATGCCTTTCCTTCCTCTCACATCCTCTCGGAAGGCTCCCGGGCACGTCTTGGCTGTAGGCGACAAAAGACTTTAGAAGATGTTTATTCTCTCTAAAATATTAGCAATCTGGTTGGAGTCGGCAAGGGCACCCTGGGACCGGATCGCCTGCAGCCCAGGCTCAGAGCACATCCAGAGAAAGTGGAAATGAGGTCTGCTCAGCCAGATGTGAATAGCGTTTCTGTTCAAGCCCAGCACAGCAAATGTATTTAGAAAAGGCCGGAGAAAACCAGCTCTTCGCTGGCTCAGCTGCACGGCAAGGGCCAGGTGCGTAATCTTGCCTTTCATCAACAAATGAAAATTCTTGGCTCGTTTTATGCCAATGTTGCCTCTTCTTTGGCCCACCTGGGACGTGTACAGCTTTTGACATCTCTTAAAGAAAGTTTGCTTTGCGAGATGGAGGGGGATTTAGGAGGACAAAGACAGGATTCATGAGAGCTCATTGTACACCGGGGGCTCCCTGCGTCCACAGAGCTGAGCTCGGGGGTGGAGCCCGGGGCACTGGCCCTCGGCCCCCCAGGCCTGCTGTCCACACTGCAGCCTGCTCCACGTGTGCACCAGGGTAACGGAACACTCTGAGGCCACCGTTTCTGCACCAGCCACAGTGCCTCCTTCAGCCTAAAGTTCTAACATGGTCCCAAGGAAAATGTGCTGAGCGTCTTTGGCAACACCCTGTCTCCGCATTTTCATAGAACCTTTCCAAAGTCAGTGTTGAATTAATCCTCAGCAGAGGCCTAACATCTCTTCCTCTAAAGATAGATGGGCGGGGGGGAAGAGGAGAGGAAATGGGGAAATCTACCCTAATGGGGCAACTACATGTTAGCATGTTTGACTCACACGGGCACTTAATTTTTCTTTCTGCTGATTTATTTCTCTTAAGGACACTTGACGTCCTCCTGGCCAGCTCAGTTTCTCCACGTGGAGAAAGCCCTGCCCTCCACCCTTCCAGCCAAGCGTACTTCCTGACACTGGAGACAGGCCCGAGGCCCGCAGTCCACGCAGATTGCAGGCACCAGACCCTGGCATCTTCCGAAGCTGAACAGACGTCTTGGGGAGGATGCGTGAACCCGGACGTGGGCACGTGTGAGAGGTGGGCTCGGCCGCTCGCTCGCCAGCAATGTGGGCTGTGGGCAAAGTCATCTCAGACCCGTCCTGCGAGCTCTTCCTTTCCTCCGGCTGTAAGGAAGCCTCCTGGTAAATCACATGTTGCTTCAAGCCAACTTTTAACATACCTGATAAATATCTAAGGAAGAGGTCATGTGCCAGAAAACCTTTTGTGCTTTTATTATAATAAAGATGTGTTTCTTCTTCGCTAGGGCCTTGCCATGTAACCCCAAATCTAGGTTTCTGAGCGGGTGCTGCTGAGCCATCTGGTGGGCTGCCAGGAACAGCTAGGGGGCCGGGAATGGGGCCAGATGTGAGTGAGGGTATCTGGGTCCGGCTCTCAGCACGGGGAGGAGAGGCAGGCATCTGACTTGGAGGCCCACCGTGTGCATCCGAACCATGCCATCCCGGAGCTGCTTCCATCGGCCAACTGCCTCCCTCAGTCCACCCCTGGGTCCCTGAGGAGAGCACAGAGACTTAGGGCAGAGCGGGGGCCAGGGACATCATCGTGAGGGGCAGGCCTGATCGTACAGCACTTCCAGGCAGCTTCGGGCAGCAGTTTGAAGCCACGCAAAATGCCCTCCAGATTGGACGCTGCAAGTGACACCAGTCTCCCCCCGTATAAAGTAAGGAGGCTGCACCCTCCTGAAGCACACTTGTGAAGATGAAATGTGATCCCCCAAAGTCTCGGACAGGAAGCAGCCCCTCACCTCCCTCCTCCCTGCTGACCTTATGTTTCCCTGCCCTCCAGAGGTCGGCTGGGTCTGGCCCGGGCTCACCAGAACCCAGAGTGGAAGGACGAGGCATGTGTCAGGGCAGGAGGCACGGCCCCCGCCTTGGCTTCTGATTACAGTTCACAATTAGGCTTTTACGGCCCCCCGTCAAAGCCCCAGGACCTCCTGACCTTTGCCTGGGGGCTCACACCCACAGCGCCCTTCTCTGGGCAGCCGCTCAGCATCACCGAACCTGGCCCCACCTGCAGAAGCCACCGCAGTCCCATCGTGCTGTCCACTGGGTTCGCTGGGGGATCTGCTGGAAAAACCCTGTTTTCCCTCTTGGGACATTGTTGCCACCACTGTTACTTGTTCTCACCTCGCAGGAGCTGCAGCGGTGCCTGCCCTCTGCCCTGGGGAGCTGGCGGCACATCTGGACACCGCCGGCAGTTGGTTTAGGCATAGGGAGCGCTTGTCTTCAGAGCGGTGTCATCAGCACTGTGGGAAAGACACAAGGGCCCCAGGGATGAGTCTGAGTCTGATTAAAGCTCAGAATGCCTGTGGACGTGTGAGAAAATATTTACAAGACCATATGTCAGCAGCTGCAAGATGATACGGTAAAAAACCAGCCTGTTGCTGAGGGCGTGTGGGTATGAACGGATCTGGTTGAGGGTGATGAACCTGCAAAACGTCCTGAAGGAGCTGAACTTGGAGCTGGGTCTTCAGGCAACAGGCAGGAACTGGTAAAGCCAGGAGCAGAAGGCACCACAGGCCAAGATAAACACAAGCCCTGAGTGAGCAGCAGTTTCACAGAATCTCTATTCTCTGTGCACATGTGACGTCACACACAAGACAGAATACTGTGCTGCACTCAAGTTTACTCACAGACTCTCATTATAACCCGATATACATGACTCATAACTTTCTGAAAACTTTTTGGCTGAAACCATTTAGTTTTGTTTTGTTTTTCCTCCGAAGAGGTGATTTTGTGTGAATGCTTAAGACTGAACAACAATTGTGTTTTATTTTTGAGTCATGAGAGAGAGCATTTTAAAAAATAGTCTTCTTTGCCCTCCAACATAATTTCTAAGCGGTGGAGACAAATTATTTAGATTTCATTTGCTTCTGGAGCAGGTCTGGGCTCTCCCAGTGACTGGCCTGGTTTATTTGTGGACACGGTCTTTATTTATATCTACCAAAGGGCTACAGATTCGTTCTTCCTCTCCCCAAAATACTGGTGCTGTTCCTCAAATATCAGACCCTCTTCGCTTTTCCGAGGAAGAAAATGCCAGAAGTAAGAGCTGAACTGGACACTGAAAGGCTCTCGTGTGTAAAGTCAGGTGGGACAGGCCTTCCCCTAAGGCAGCCTCATTAGCACAGCCGCCCACGTGTGAGGACAGAGGGCAGCCCATCTGACCACGCGACGGCACTCAGGACGCTTCTGTGGGCCTTCCTTTGCCTTCGGCACACAGAGATCGGCTGGCAGGGCAGGGCGGGGCTGGGGGCTGGTCGGCTGGACAGCCCGAGGAGGGTAACCCCAGTAAAGGATGGAGTCCTTGGCCCAGGTGTGGGGAGGGAAGTCCAAGGAGACAGCTACGGGGTAGGACTCTGCACCACAGCAGGGCTCCTGCTCATGCCTAGCCCTTTGTTATGCACTGAACTGGGCCCCCAGAATTCACACGTTACAGTCTCGCCCCCATCGTGGCTGTATTTGGAGCTGGGTCTTCAGGAGGTAAGTAGGTTAAGTGAGGTCATGAGGGTGGGGCCCCAGTCCAATAGGACTGGTGTCCCTGTGAGAAGAGGGGATACCCTGAGCTCCCCCCACACCAAGGCTCTCTCTCCACACACAGAGGAGAGGCCACGTGAGGACACAGCCAGCAGGCGGCCTCTGCAAGCCGGAAGGAAGGGCCCCACCAGAAACCACCCCTGCGGACCTTAGTCTTGGACGTCTTGGACATCCCGCCTCCAGGATGTGGGGGGAATATTGCCTGTCGCGGGAGCCGCCCATCTGTGGAATTCTGCTTTGGAGCCGAGCAGAGGCACCGTGTCGCCTTTAGAGGGCGGGTGGCCTTTGTGAGCAGTGACCCAGGAGTCACAGACAGCTCACCTCTCTGGCCACATTTTTGCCCAATTGTCCAGCACCTGGCTTGGGATTAGCCCTGAAGAGGCTCCTAGTGTAGTTCTCTGCATTTTCCAGAATCCAGGCTGTTTCAAGTATCATTTATCTTTCTTTCAGAATCCAGGAAAACCATAAAATCTCGTCTCACTGTGCACATAGAAGGAATCATTCTGAAACAGACTTTTCGTAAAGAGAAACTGCTCCCTGTTTAATGCAGAGACGGAAGGACCGAGATAGAGAGATGCAGTATGTTGAATGGCAGGCACCTCTTGGTCTGAACTTCGCGCGGTTGCTGCTGGAGAGCTGGAGAGTCGTGTGAGCATCTTCCCAGACCTGTGAGGGGGATGGGTCAGCACCCTGGGGATCCCTGGTCCCTCCCCCAGGAGACACAGAAGCGAGAGTTGGGGGGAGATTTCTCCGTTCGCCCTCCTGGCTGAATATCAGAACCACACAGCAGCTACCAGCATATTTTTAGCTTTTCTCATAAATATTTGAGTTAAGTCTTTATTAAATTGCATATGATTCATTCTGTAATTATGGTTCAGTTTTCTCAGTGAATCGTTTAGTGTTTAATATTTTCTGGATGTAAAAGAGAACCTTCAGGTAAAATCAGGAGCAGTGCCTACAACAGAGAGGCCTGAACCACCGTGAAATCACACTGCCCAGACCGGGTGGGGCTGGCCGAGCACTGCTCTCCCCTGGGGTCTCTGGGACCCTGTGTACCACCTCCTCCTGCTTCTTCACACAAAGATCACGACCCCCAGCCCTCTCCGTGGGAAGGGGAAAGCAGTTTTCTTAAGAGATTAGGAAAGGCAGTCATATGTTTATAATAACTAAAAAGAAAAGCCAGGTGGATCCTGTTTTTCCCCAGTTTTAAAGGCTGATGATCTCCAGAGACCCCCATTTGGGGAGAGAAGGCCCAGCTCAAACCCCGACCCAGCCAGGCCCGCCAGCCAGAGGGATGCCTGTGAGGGAACCTGGGTCCCCTTTCCCCAGCTTCCCAGTGCAAGGAAGACCACTCTGCCCACCTCAGCCCTCCAGCATCCGTCCCCATCCCCAGGCTTCCTGGTCTGAACGATGCTTCCCGTGTGCACTGCCCTCCCCTGCAGCTCAGCAGAGGCCTGGCTGTGTCGTGTCTGTGACCAGGACGGTTGTGACCCGAGGAGGATGGAGGTGGGGTGAGGTGGGGAGAGGACGGACGCACACAGCCGACTGCACACTCGGTACTGCTGGATCATCGCTGCTGTGATCAGCGGCCTGTGGGCGTTAGCAGTGGTTTTGAGCGTCCTATCTGCATTGAAATTCATTTCGTCCTCCAAACAGAATCATGATGAGGTGAAAGACAGAGCTATCCTTTTGTGGAGAAAACTTTGCCTGGTTCACACAGTCAAACCCAGGCCCTTGGGCTCCGGACGCTGCACCACAACAGGGCTCCTGCTCACGTCTAACGCCTTTGTTATGGGCTGAACTGGGTCCCCAAAATTCTCACGTTGAAGCCCCGCCCCCATCGTGGCTGTATTTGGAGCTGGGTCTTCAGGAGGTAAGTAGGTTAAGTGAGGTCATGAGGGTGGGGCCCCGGTCCAATAGGACTGGTGTCCCTTTGAGAAGAAGGGAGACCCTGAGCTCCCCCCACCCAAGGCTCTCTCTCCACACACAGAGGAGAGGCCACGTGAGGATACAGCCAGAAGGCGGCCTCTGCAAGCCGGAAGGAGGGGCCCCACCAGAAACGACGCCTGTGGACCTTAGTCTTGGACGTCCAGCCTGATTCACTGTGAGCACATTTACGTCTGCACACGGCCTCACCTCCAGGGAGCAGAGTGAGGGCCTCTCCCCCCCCGAAGGATCCAGGGGGCACCAAGGGGTCCCTCTGCCCCATTATCCTGGGGTCTCCTCCCCGAGGTCTAGGTGCTCCCCAGGGCCCCCCCTCCCGAGCCCCGTAGAGGTTCTCTGACTCTGAGGCTGACTCCCAGCCCCAATCAACCTCACTAGCCACTCTCGGTCTATAGTCACTAGTTTACCTTTTAAGTTTCCTCTCAAGTCAACCAGAGCTAAGGCATTCACACACAGTAGGTCTCGCAATGAAGTTCTCTGGGTGCCAGGAACTCATCGTACAACCGAGAAAACAAACGGTGGGTTAGATAGCCCTGTTTTCTTACAACTCTCAGTTTTTAAAATTATGCAAGTAATAATGAACACAGAATAAGAAAATTTCATCACATGCAAAAGGCACCAGATGGGAAGCAAGCTTCCCTCCCACTTTCTTGACACACCCAGTTGCCCAGGGATATTTCTCCCTGCGGGTCTATCGGCACCCAGGCCTAACCTGCGATCCTCCTCAACCCCCATGCTGCTCCTCCCATGGTTTAACCCACCTCATCCATGGACAGCACCATCATCTGTGGCTCCACCATCCATGGACAGCACCATCATCTGCGGACGGCTCCATCCTTCCCGTTGTTTAAGTCAAGAATCTCAGAGTTACTCATGATTCCTTGCTTTGTCTTATATCCCACACCCCATCAGTTAGGATGCTCTCTTGGCTCGGCCTTGAAACTTGATCCAGGCTTTAACCAGTGCTCACACCTTCACTGCCACATTGCCCTGAGCCACAGGACTGTCGAGACTACATCTTAGCCAGCTGCTCCTACCTGTGCCCATGCTCTGTACCCATGAGCCCCGTCTGTCCACACAGCAGGCACACGAGCCTCCTACTGTCAGTCGCCTGGTCAAACACTTCAGTGACTCCAGGACTATCAGCATGAAGCTCCACATCTTTGCTGTGGCCTCAGGAGCCTGAGCGGTCTGCACCCTGGCCACCAGTCACCACGGCTCCCGTCACTCACTGGCCCCGCTCTCTCTTTCTCTTCCTCTTTCCCTCCTCCCTCCCTCCCTGATTTTTCTAATTATACAGATAGAAATCCAGGGAACATGTGGATAATGGTGGAAAAAACACAAAGTTAGATCCGGCCAAATTCATGGATAAGGGCCCAGTGAGCAGAGTGTGCATTCCACGCCACAGCTCAGGGAGCTAGGAAGGACTCAGAGAGCCTGCTGGGTGAGTTGTGACTAAAACGTGGACCAAAAGGTGGCCCACCATGAGTGAACTGGAAAGGCACACCTGCCTTGGCTTCACATAGAGAAAGGGATTTCAAGGTGGGGGGTAGGGAGTTCTGCTCTCTCTCTCTGGGGATACATAACATGGCGCTCCACAGAAAGTCTGGGAGTCGGTTCCTAGGTTAAAGCATAAAGTGGAGTATCAGTTGTTTTGAGTCGGCGAATCAGCATGTCCTCATTTCCTGTAACATCTTGAACGCATTGCAGAGGGACGATGGATTCCCTCTGCTCCCCAGCTGACACTTCCAACCCCAGTCAGTCACCTGGAAAACGCATTTCATTGACCACAAGAGACATAAGATGTGAAAATGAAGATGGATTAACATGTCCATTTCTGCTCTTGGATAAAACTCGGGGAGCTCATGCCCGTATGATGATGAATCTGCACCGGCCTAACTAGGACACATCTGTTTGCGACTAGCAAGGCTGCTGCATTCATCCACAGGCATAGTGAGAATACGTTTGCCCCTCTGCGTATCTGGTTGCCCAGGTTACTGCCATTAGACAAGCTCAGAAGGCACCGGGCTTTGCTGGGAGGCGACTGGGGAGACTGGAGAAGCAGATCACGGTCCATCGCGCAGTCTGTGCTCCTCTGGCAGCAATGCGTCCTGGCTGTGCCTGCTCTCCTCCATCCAAAATTCCATCCACTCGGAGACGCGGCCCCCCGGGAATCAGTTATCAGCTTCAACAATGTCTTCTGTTTGCTCAACTAAATCTGTTGCACATCCCAGGGTTTTTATTTAACAGGAAATATCCGGGGCCTGATCTCAACAGGACTGGAAAGACCCCTGGGAAAAGTTCCCACGCAGGCGGCCCGCGAGCTCTATTTGAAGGACCTTTAATGTGTCATTTATAAAACAAGGTCTATTTACATTCCTCGTCTCCTCGCAGGCCTCTCGTTTTTCAATAGATTCATTTCAGCGTGATGACACATGTGTTCCCGCCGATCTGTTTATCTTTATATACAAGTCCTAGCCCCTGATTGCATTTTTATTTCCACGACTGTACCGTCTGGCAATAACCATGTTGTCAAGAATTTCTTAAGCCCCTGAGGAGGAAATTGCGAGTCCAGTTATCGGACCTCAGATTAAAACGTTTCCTTCGAGTTCCTTCTGCTCTTGGCTCAATCAGGCGTGTGGCCTAAACCTCTGGATCTTCGCGGCAGAAACCCAGCCATGTGGCCTCAGAGTCTCTGTGGCAACGACCACCTTCCAGACCTGAGTACTTCTGTGAGAGAATCACTTATATTCCTGGGTTCAGAACAGAATTAAAGAGTTTATATCCACTATCTCAAGAAATGCTTGGAACCGTCTTATACGTTAGTTACCAGTTATCTTTTCGGAGGAAGAAACTGAAGACTGGAGGGCATTGTGGGGTGAACTGTGTCCCTCCAGATAAGAAGCACTGGAGTTCTGACCCCAACCTGCTCCTGCTACTGTGGGCTTACCTGGGCCCAGGGCCTGTCTGAGGGATCATGTCAGAACAAGGCCGTCAGGGCCCTAATCCGACACGACCCGGGTTCTTATGCAGACACAGGGAGCGTGCCCCGTGGACACTGGAGGGTGTGGCCGCCAACCTAGCAGGGCCGAGCATGGCCCGGGCACCCTCCTGGGCCCACCCACACCCGCATCTCGGACTCGAAGCCTCCAGATTCGAGGGAGGGGACGTTTCTGTTGTTTCCTTTGTTGGTCATTTGAGGTACTTCGACGGGCAGCTGGGCAAACTCACAGGGGAGGCGGCTTGCCTGAGGTCTCGGGGGCTTAGACGACAGCGGTGCAAGTCCAGAGCCTGCCGCCCCCACAGGGCTCGGGGTGAAGTCCCTCTGAGAGGTGACGTCCCTGATCCCGGGGACTCGCCTCCAGGCCCATCCCAGACCTCCCGATGGCTGCTCTCTGGCTCCGTAGGCCCCGCCAGGCATGCGAACGAGAAGCCCAGCTAGGCCATCGGAGCTGGAGCCGGGGCGGCACCAGCATACCCACCAGTGCCTGGAAGGCCCGTGCGTTTGTGGGACGATAGGGCTTGGAGCGAGGGGTGAGGACGCTCGTAACGACTAGACTAGACTCCAGCCTGAACGTGAGAGCCCACGTCATGGTGGGAGCCAAAGAAGAAACACCTGCCTGCAGAGTTTGGAGCAGATTCACAAATGAGCGGACGAGGCTCTGAGGATGTCAGATGTTGGCAGGTGGAGAAGAAGAAAGAGATCTAGAATCGTCACGAGGGCAAACCAGGGACCACGTGCCGAAGGGTGTGGACAGCAGTTCAACGTGGAGCCGACGGAGGGGGGGTCAGGCTGCCCGGCTCCCCTTCAGCGGGGGGCCCTCTCCTTCCCAGTGTGAGAGCGGGTGCAGCAGCGGGGCCCCGTCCCAGGACACGGGGGTGGGGTCTGCCTCTCTGCACCTCTGCCCTACCCCCGCAGGCGTCCCTCTTGACCTCATCAGGACTCTGGTCACCTTGGGTCAGGCTTCCCCACCCCAGCAGGACCTGTGTTATCTAGTTACATCTAGAGAACTGGGGGGACTGGGTCTCTGGAGTCGGGGCAGGGAAGGGAGTGATGGAGCCGGCCTGGCATGTGCAGGTTAAACCCAGAGTTTAAAACTTCCAACTGCTTCTGGCCAGGACATAGCGTGAGGCCGGCCCTTCACTTTCCTTTCTGTCAGTGGAGGAAATGGATGCCCCGAAGCTAGGTCCCGTCCGAGGGCTGCATGTCCACATGCCCATCCAGCCCCGGGCCCCTCCGCCTGCTGGCCCCGAGGGACAGGTGCTCTGTCCGGGCACCAGACTCCCTGCTTCTCATGAGGATACACAAGGACCCAGGAAATGGAGCCCCAGGGCCTTGGCCTTGCCCAGGCAGCAGAGCTGGGGGACCCTTGGGCAGCTGCAGGGGCCCTGGTGCCCATGGCTCGACCCAGCCCACGTCACTTTCTCCAGGTTCCCGGAGCCAAGACAGGAGGACAGGAAGGCCTCAGGGCCCCTCCGGGTCCACGCTGTCCTTCAGGCAGGGCTCCAAGGGACACACGTCCTCGCGGGCAAGCAGAGGCAAAGAGGAAGGCGAGGCCGGCACCTGCCCTGGGAAAGTTTGGCGTCACCCTGGGCCCCTCCGTCCGGGAGGCTGTGTTCCTGGTTTGCAGGCAGCACTCAAACCACAGCATCTGGGGAGAGCAAGGGGCCTTGGAACCGCTGAGACCCCTCGTCTGATGGACGAGGAAACAGGCAAGGGCGAGACGGAGCGAAACCTTCCCGGCAACAGCCTGTATGTTTCCTCACGAACACCAGGCTCTTCTGAGCATTAAACGTGACAGACGCGGGCAATCTGTAAGTCACCACTCTCAGATGCTTAAAGCCCTGGGGCCAAGTGAACCAGAGAGGCTGCAGCCTGCACGGCGGCCTCCTGCAGCCCGGGCCAGGGGCCAGCCTGCGCTCCCACCCACGCCCTCACGCCCCTGTCACGGCCCCGCCAGGCACATGCCCTTATCCTGTGTCCCCACCAGGTGTCACCATTCCAGGCACTTTCTCGTCTCCGAATCTCACATGGTCACCTGCACCCCGGTTACTCCCTGTATTTTCACCTGAGTTTATTTTCTTCATAACCTTTTTAAAAGCCACCATGGCATCTTCTCTGCTGTGTCTTCCTGCTAGACTGCAAGCCCCATGAGGACGCAGGCTTCTGGCTCCTCACCTGGAGCCTGAGCTCGAGTTACCTGCCCCGTGTAATGAACGCCAGCAGCATCTCACGGTTTCTGTGATCAGGAGGCTGCTGAGGTCAGGTCCTCCAACCCGGTCTCACCAGGATGAGGTCAAGGGGTCGCTCGGCTCAGGTGTCCTCGGAGGATGGAGATTCTGGTCCACACCCCTCAGGAGCTGGCAGAATCTGGGTCTTTTTCTGGCTGGTTCTCACGTCTTGGGGTTGCACGCTCCCTGTCATGGGGCCCCACTGGGGGTTCACACAGGGACCTGGGCTTCCTTCTAGGCCAGTGGGGTAGGTCTTCCCAGCATTCTGCACTCTGACCTCCAGATCCTCCCTTAAGGGGCTGTCCGATCAGGTCAGCCCCCCACGAGATTGCCCTGTGGACTGAGTCTCCTGACTGAGGACCTAATCACGGGAGTCACGTCTGTCACGTGTCGTGTCTGCAGGTTCCGCCCTCACCCAAGTGGAGGGGCTTATCCGAGAGGGAGACCCATCCAGGTCATATTAGAAGTCACCCACCAGCCTCTGGCACAGAAGTACATATTTTTTGAATGAAAGAATCTGTGATAATTCTCAAGGTCTCAAAGATATTTTGGACCTCAAACTTCCTTCCTTCCTCAGGAAGAGTTAACCCTAAGAAAACACCCATTAGGGCAACGGTTCTTAAATGTTACTGGGTCCATCACCTAGGAGACATGTTAAAAATGCCATTTCTGGACCCCAGCCCCCGAGACTCTGACAGCAGGTGAGGAGTGGGCAGGTAGCTGAGATCCCACAGTCTGACAAAGACCCAGGTGTTCTGAGTGGGCCACAGTGAGGAACGCTGACTGTGGCCACGAAGACTGGCTACTTATTGTCAGAGATGCTCTCCTTCCCACCTAAGAATTTTTTAAATAATTTTTTAAAATTTATCTCTTTTATTTATTTAGTTTTGACTGCATTTGGTCTTCGTTGCTGCGCGCGGGCTTTCTCTAGTTGCGGTGAGCAGGGGCTACTCTTCGTTGCAGTGCAGGGGCTTCTCATTGCGGTGGTTTCTCTTGTTGCAGAGCACGGGCTCTGGGCACACAGGCTTCAGTAGTTGTGGCACGAGGGCTCAGTAGTTGTGTCTCGCGGGCTCTAGAGCACAGGCTCAGTAGTTGTGGCTCACGGGCTTAGTTGCTCCACAGCATGTGGGATCTTCCCGGGCCAGGGTTTGAACCTGTGTCCCCTGCACTGGCAGGCGGATTCTTAACCACTGCACCACACAGGGAAGGCCCCCACCTAAGATTTTTAACATTTTTTTTTTAATGACTGAACAATAATACTGCAAAGTAGGTTCACTCAAAGAAAAAATGTTCAGTTTGCAACAGAACTGAAAATTCGGCTTCCATGAGGGAGGGAGAGCATCGCATCCCGTGGGATGAACTTCAGTCGGAAGAAAGTCCGTCCTTCACGTGGCTGCTGCCGGTGCCACCAGGAGGGCTGTTCCGGGAGAGACGTCGTGTGGCTTTGCTGTCCCCAGAGTCACGTCGAAAACCTGGGTGGACCTGTCGAAAACATGTATCTCCTCCTGATGACAGAGGACATAGGATGGGCTCACTTGCGGGGCTCGGAACCTCGGCACGTTTTGGACCACGTGCTCAGCCCTTGAATGTTTAACGTAGATCTGATGGGAGCCTCACGTCTGATTCCAATTTCTTTGCATTTACCTCCTTGAAATATTAAAGTTATCTAATGTTAAAGAGGCCTCTTAATGGCCTTTTAATCCTTTTCTCTTCAAAGCAGAGCCTCGTGATTTGCTTAGAATGAACAAACACAAAACATCAAAAAAGTCCAAGTTTGGCCCCAAACCAAGTCTGCAGTGATTACGGGGGATTACAGATGTGGCGCGTGTGTTCCCTGGTCCGATTTCCCAGCAGAGCCCGTGGGATGCAGGGCGGAGACTGGCCTGACGTGTGCCTTTCTGAGAGTCACCTGGATGGTCCTTTGTGGAGAGGTCCCAGCTCAGAGGTGACAGGCACACAGTGCCCCGTGCGCATGCACACACACTCACATATCGCACAGCCTCACACATGCACGTTGACGAGGAGGAACCCTCCAAACTCAGTTTCTGAAGCAGACCAGGAGCAGCTGCTTTGTCAGTTGTGTTCCCGATGAGGACCTCGGGAAACACAGGCTCACACAGCTGCTCTGTTCCAGGGCCCACGGCTGCATCCGCCCAAAGTCCCCGCAGGACCTGGCCACGCCCTCCTCTCCTTGTGGGACTGCGGCCCACGGAGGCGGTGAAGGATGAGCAGCTGAAACGAGGGGCAAGTGCATTTGGGGGGTCAGGTTGGCAGGGGAGGGCCTAGTGTCTACCCCCCGTGCGGCCAGGGGGTTTAGGCAAGTCCTCACTGGGTAACCGTTCCTGCTCTTCTTCCGGGGACAGGGACGCTGCGCTGGTGGCTGGGCAGGAGGAGATGACATGTGGAGAACTCGGGTTCCATCCAAGTGTGTGCTGCCCGGACCTCAAGCCCGAGGGGCCTGGTCTGCTGACTCAGAGCCCCCCGAGCGCCCTGACCAGCACCCCGGCTGGGGTCCCTGGGGACCTCTCCTGCAGCCTGGCTGTCGGAGGGAGACCCTCACGCCTCCTGCTCAGGGGCACCAAGCCCAGCCTCGTGCTCATCACCAGCATGTCCAGGTGTCGCAAGCTGGTGGCCCGTGCACACAGTTGTGGTTCTGGTGAGAAGGAGACAGGAGTGGGTGGACGGGGCCGAGAGAGTGCGGACGTGATGCAGGCTGTCCTCCCCCTGGACAGAGGAGGACCGGGCCAGTGCACATCCCCCCAGCTGAAGGCCCTGGTATCGGAGCAAGACCACACCCTGAAGCCCGGCCTGAAGTCCACTTCTCGCTGAGGCCACTGGGCTGGATGGACAACCTCAGGTGTCCCTGCCCACGCGCCCTCGGGAGTGGCCAGAGACACCCACGCTGTCACTGAGGGAGGCTTTCAGGGAAGCCCACAAGCTCTAATCACACAGAAGATTAGGAAGAGATACACTTCAGGGCAGCCGTCTGGGCGACCTTCAAATCCAGCGCCGGGGCAGGCGGTCCCTGTGCGGTCCCGCAGGTGTGGGTGCAGCGTTCACTATGGAAGCAGGCAGCCCGGGCGCCCGCTTCTCGCTGCTTTTCTCTCCCACATTCTCAACAGCGCCCTGGCGCCATTGCCGTTCTGATCGCCCCGTCTTCAAACTGCAGAACGGAGCAGAGAAAGTGCACTTTCCTCTGAGGCTTGAATTCAGCCCATTTGGCCACAGAACACAAGTGTGCTCGCGTGTGTGCCTGCCGTGTGCACGTGCAGGTGTGCACATGGGGTAGGAAATGAGCTGAAATGTTAAGAACTTTCCGTGTCAGGATTACAGGAGTTTCCTCCTTCCTGCTGTGCTCCCCACACCCTCGTTTCCCTAAGCGAACATGCGAGGTTTGTAATCAGACACAAGGCCGGCGACAGGGAGGGCCTGACGGCAGAGTCTTTAATCCCAGCCCCAGAGACAGGGGCGGCTGGCGGACTGGAGCGGGGTGGGCGGAACACTCTATCGGCTGCCTCAACCCCCACCAGAGGGTCAGCTCAGACCTCCGGCTCCGGAGGATCCTGCTGAAGTGACCAGTGAGATCAGAGGCCGAGAGCTGCCCAGTGAGCAACCCAGGGTCCCCCCGACTCGTGGTCCGTGGTCCCGACTACCAGGTGCGGAATAAGCTCTCAGGTCAGGAGAGGACCCTGCGCCTGGATCAGTTCTTGCCCCCCCGGGTCCTCAGCTCCCCTTGGGCCAGGGAGGCGCCCAGACACCCCCGAACCTCTTCTCATCCTGGAATCTCACGCTGTGGATGGCATCCGGCAGGGCGTCCGGCTGAGGTGCCCTTGCAGAAGGAGCAAGAGCCTTGCGGTGAGCACGGCCCCCGCACAGCCCAGCCCCACACACCCAGGACCCCAGAGTCACTCCGATTACACTCTGAAGTGGGACGTGCAGTCCTCAGCCTCAGAGAGTGGGCACAGTGCTGCCGGGACCGGCCGTCCGGCAGGCCTGGGCCGGGGCTGCGCTGTCTGCGCCCACTCTGCTGCCTGCTGTGCGTTTGTGCCAACAGTGAGGGGCTCTGTGCCCCCGGCTTTCATGCCTGTATGTCTTCCTCGAACCAGGGGTTCAGGGAGAGCTGGACGGGGGTGCGGGGCAGTAAGGGGGCCTCAAAGCCCAGCCCAGGGGAGCCGGGGCCGAAGGTGCCCCAAGAGCTGCCCCAGCAGGGCTGAGCGGGCCGGGGTTTGCAGACCGGCCACTCACGGGCCGGGGTTTGCAGACCGGCCACTCACGGGCCGGGGGCCGCTTCCCAGCACTGCCGGCCCAGACGAGCGGCCTCGGCCCGACGGGCGGCCCAGACTCTGCTGCTGGGGGACAGGAGGCCGGGGTGTCGCCCACACCCGTCACAAAATGCACGGCAGAGGGAGGGAAACCCTCAGAAAGAATGTTATTGTATGATAACTGTTGGCGACAACTTACTTTTCAGATGCATCCAGGGCATGCTATTATAGGAGATTAGAACATTTTAAAGAATAGAATATTATTCAATGTTTCTTCAAGGGCAGAGCCCAAAACTGTTTTCGATTTGTGTTGCCCACAAAGCCCACCTGTGATGGGTACTTTTAAAGAGGATAGTACGGTTGAATGTGCCCATGTTTGTATTTCTCTGTCATGGTCTACGATAATATTTTAGGTTAGTATGGCTTTCAAGTTTGGGGTTCTTCAACTCAAAACTCACTTCTTGGGCAAAGTGCCCCGAGGCCACATCAATTCTCTGACAGCCCTGCAACCTCGGCTGGACACCCCCTCGAGGCCCACAGTTGTCAGAGGATGAGCAGTCACTTGGTGTGTGTGCAGTTGACATGCAGCAGACAGTGTTTATTTTAGCACAGTAAGTATACAGCAGTCATCTAAAATCTAAAGTGGGGCTTTCTGCACATCTTTAGCCTCAGAATCAGATTGTTTTCTCCAAAAGAATCCAGCCGAGAAGTGGAAACAAATGGAACAGAGAAAGCGGGGCTGCTCCATCCGGAGTCTGGGCTCACCCACACGCTCTCCTCGGGGACATCCCGGCTGGTGAGCCCCTCAGGGGCTGTGCAGACCTCAAGCTCTGAGAACCCTGCGGGGCGGCCGTGATGCCAGCGCACCTCAAGGGAAAGCGCGGGCTCGGCCAGTGTTAGGAAATGTGCCACCGCGCCTCCGGGGTCCCCTGCCCGCCGTGTCCACCAGCCCCTCTCGCTGCCATGGGCCCTGCGAGCCACGGAGAACAGAAAGGGAGGCGGCTGAAGTCTGCTCGACAACTTCCTGTCCCACCGGCCCTGGGGACAGGGTGGCATACCCCAGTGTCCATCACAGCAGGGCGCCCTTCCTGAGCATTTGTCCATGAAAGAAGGAAGACTCAGGAACCCAGCCAAGCTCTGTACCATGTCACCCTGACATAAGTAAGCTCTGAATCCGACCTCGGAGCGGGAACGTTTACAATGACACGTGGATTCCAGCTGCCGTGGGTGGGACCCTCCCCCTCCCCAAACGTGCTGGCTGCGGGCATGGGACGCGTGGGCAGGGAGAAGAGCAGAAGCATCCAGGCCTGGTGTGGCTCAGAGCAAACCACGCCTGCACTTGTGCTGTTTTATAAACATAGGCTTCCCAAGTCAAAACCGGACAAAAACCTCTGCAGGCTGCCCAGCTCCGTGAAGCCTGCGAAGCGAGGCATGGAAGCCCCCCTTAGATAAGCATCACAGGGCCGCCTCCACGGGCGCAGGAGTGAGGGGCCCCGTCTCTGTGCGCCCCTTGTTTCCTCCGGCCTGCGCTGAATTATGTGTTCACATCCACGGAACTACTTTTA
Organism: Hyperoodon ampullatus; assembly: GCF_949752795.1. Taxonomy (NCBI): domain Eukaryota; kingdom Metazoa; phylum Chordata; class Mammalia; order Artiodactyla; family Ziphiidae; genus Hyperoodon; species Hyperoodon ampullatus. Next base: position 88,139,027 of record NC_136925.1, on the reverse strand, counting down.
GATTCTGGGAATCCACGAAATGCAGAAGCAGAAAGGAGGTCTGCAGGAAGCTCACCTGGTTTTCAATCACACCCGTCTTTTCTCCCGGCCTCACCCCTCCTCTTGATAAAAGAGACCAGAAGCCTGTGGAGCGCAGGGCTCCCCTCAGAGCCGGAATCAGCCCAGGGGTGCGCCCAGCAGCCAGCTTTCTGGAAACATCGCCAGCCTGAGGCAGAGGGTCCCTGAAAGCCTGCCCGACCAGCCTCTGAGAGCGTCTGATTGAGGTGAGGCTTCTGCCAGCAAAGCCGGCCGAACGCTGGCAGAGAACCGCACGGCTCCCGCCAAGTCTGGGCTCTTTCATAACCTGGCGTCAAGAATTCTGCCGGTTTCTGAGAGGGCAGCTGTGAGCGGCTAGGCCACCTCCAGGGACACATGTGCCCTGGCCCGCACGCTCACACACGCGTGCAGACACAGGGCTCTCTTGCCGTTCCCACGAGGATTACAGCTCCTCTGACCGTGAATGGGTGACGGCTCCCAGTTTCGGGGCCTGGAGCTATTTGTCCCCGTCGGTTTCCAGCTGGGCGGAAGAGCTGGCATGAGGGCTGCACACCTGGCCTGGCACGAACTCCTCGCCACCTCGGCCAAAGGCCTCTGTGCATCTGGGTGGCAGCCGCCCTGCTTCTTGGGTCTGAAGCTGACCTGGCAGAACCGCCTCCTGCTGGCTGGGGCCGGGGGGTTGTTAAATGACTTTTCCTCCCAGGGGTTCTTATCGCTCCAAACATGAATCAAGGGACATGCCCTGTTTTCCTGCAGGGTGTTCCAGGGATGCAAACTACCTTTCCATGGTCACTTTACAGCAGTTCCATCTACTTTTATCAGACACAGGACTATGCCTGGACTCGAGGTGCTGGACTTACCCCTTGAAATAAGCCTCTGCCAGCCACTCGGCTCCGTGTTCCTCCTTAGCACTCTCTAGGGACACCTGTGACCGCCCTCATGTCACAAAAGGGTTATTTTCGGCCTCTCTGAAGAGGGAAAGTTGGGGAAAAAAACACCACTTTTATCAATGGGTATGTTTATTTCAGATTTCGATTTATAAACTTCTCACTTGCTTCAGATAGACCTCTGTCTTGTCACTCATAAATGGCAGGAGTGCCCCCGCTTTGGGGTCAGGGATGAGGCCGCCACACAAGGGGCAGTGCAGACGTGCGTGAGCCCTCGTTTCTTAACCCACCTCAGGCGTCCGTGCTGATGCAGACCGTCCGGGGCTCCTGGGTCTCTGTTACTTGAGTATTTCAGGCTGTTTTTCACATAACTTCGGCTTGATTAAAACCCCAAATGTATTTGTCCAACCACATTTTCCTCTAATTTTTAGCATACATTTATTTTAAGGGAAATATAAGCCGCGCACCTCTGATTCGCTCACTGCTCGTCCGCGCTGGCTGCTGGTGGGTGGTGGGTCTCTGGGAGTGCCCTGTGCTGGCCCCGGGCCCTGCAAGCAACACAGACGCCGTCCCCAAACTGGGCGTCCTTGTAATCAGGGAGCCATCCTTTCTGGGTCCATAGTGACCACGCAGGACCATCCACAACGTGTGCACAGTGAACACAGGACTGAGTCTCTGTTGCTGTTGTAGCTTGGAGCCCATGATCTGCTGGTGGTTTCAGACTTGGAAGAGCAGGTCTCTTCCACCCTTGATGGACAGAAAGCTCACTGGGGACGCCTACGCCTCGACATCCTCAGACCCACCGTCTGCCCCGTCTCTGTGTTCCGAGCCCATCGGTGAAGTCTGCTGGTGAAGAAGAAGAGAGACACACTTTTATTAAAAAACGCTGCCGTTGGCGGAGTGCCTTCTAACTGCCCCGAACCGTCGGGGTTCTCAGAGGGAACCCGAGCCTCTGAAGTGGGGGTCGCATTGCGAGGGTGGCAGCGCGGCCGCCCGTCTAAGGCCAGGCAAGGCGGCTGGCCGTGGGGTCTCGCGCGCCGGGCGGATGCCATCAGAGCCCGTTTTCCTCGCCGGTTCTCCCCCGGCCCTTCCCCCCCGCACTGCCTTCTTGGCCGCCCCTCATCCAGGCGCAGTTCAGGGAAAGGAAACCACGGGAGGTGCCGGGCCCCCCGTGGGCCCGTCTGTGGGACTCCCCAGCTGGGACGCCCCGGTGGCCCTGATTCCGGCCCGGAGCTCCCGCGCAGGGGGCTGCGTGCCCAGGAGGCCCCGGGGGTCTTGCCCACCCCCGGCTGAGAGCGCTGCGGCTCTGCCACTCCTGTGACCTGGCATGTTACTGCTGAGCTGTTGGTCAAATCCCAGTGGGCGACACCCACCGGCACCTCGGGAGAATCTTCAATGGCCTTTATTTCCGGACCGACTGGAATTTGTGCATTTTGTCAGAGATGACACCATATTTTCTCTTGTTTGGGCGCAGGGCTGATATTTTGAATATTCTGCTCTGCCGTGCCCGTGCAAAGCCTCTTACATGTACCATCAGCGCCAATACTTCCGTGTCCGAACGCCGCCCGCCCGCTTACCTCTTGTCCTTAGAGGCAGATATGAGACACCAGCGGGCGCTCTCGCTGGAGACCACGCTCCAGGGCCAGGTGCCGGGACCCCCATCTGCTACCACACTGTCCTCCCACTGTGGACAGTGGCCTTCCTCACGCATCGGCAGGGCTGGGGCAGGGTTGCTGAAAAAGGCACCATTTGTGAGGCCGCAGTGGGGGTGATGAGGCTTCCACCCTGTGTCACCCCGGCTGAGGTCCTGGGGGCTTTGGGACCAAAAGCCATGCCATTTGTATCTGTCATGACACCAGATTTCCCCTGCTGTCATATCTACCATGTTAATATGAATTTTGCTCCAGGAGGAAGCAGTGTGCCTATGTGCAAACACATACACATGCATATACCTGCACCTGCACACGCACACACACACACACACACACACACAGGGAGAGCACAGCCTCAGCATCAAATGAACTCACTTGACCTCTGGTCAAAACCCCACTCCTTTTTGTACTCATCCTCCCAGAAACGTCTACCAGCTGTTTGCTGTGACCCAAGGCTACTCCAGGTCCGGGATGATGAGCAAACCGAGACATGCTTCTTCCTTCAGGAGCGGACAGGGCAGCAGAGACATATAAGGAAATTCGTGATGTGAGGTACTTTCTGCTTAGTCCTAAGTGGTTTGCAAGCTTGGAGAAGGCGGCTGTCTGCTGAAGAGGGAGGTTGGAGAGACACAGCACGGAGGAGAAGGTGTGAACCGCATCTCCTCCATTCACTGATCCGTTCACTCTGCCGTCACTGCCCTCCTCCTGGGAGCCAGGCCCTGGCCCCGGGGCTACAGGCGAAAGAGACTCTGCACCCACAGAGCCCACGGAGGGAGACAGTGACGGCACAGGCAGAGGTGTGGCGTCCGGGTGCCGCGTGGGGACCCCCTGAGGACCCACAGTGCTGGCCACCCTCTGATCTCGTGGGAAGGGAGCTCTTGACAGCCTCTAAGGGGAGAAGCAGAGGGTCCTTGGAGGACGGGCAGAACTGGACTCGGTGCTGGGAGGAGAGGACAGCGGGATCGACCATAACAAGGCAGCTCCCTCCCACCATGGAGAGCTCAGAGCGTCCTGCCCCGGGCCCACAGCACTTTAGAGTTTACAGCAACCCTTGGAGATGTCACCTGACCCAGTGCTGGGATTTAGCAGCATCTCAGAGCAAGCACCTGCAGCTGGGTCCAGAGCAGCAGAAGGGACCTGGGCCATTTCTATTTTATCTATTTCTCCGTGGAGCCTCAACCCAACCCTGCAACCAACATGAGTTTTGGTCCATCTCCAAATTAAAAATAAGAAGAAAAACGCAAAAAGCCATCCCTGTCCATCACAGGCGTCATCTACCCACATGCTGGCCGGTCAAGTGACCAGTCAGTGGTCAGCACACCCGCGAAGATGCCAGAGGAAACAGCGTGGGCCCCTGGCTGGCGCTGTTCTTGATGACCTCATGTCATGCCTACTGTTTACAGGGGGGAGGGCGTCTGGTGCAGATGGGACCCCATCAAGGGGCTCACGCCTCCTTTATGTGACCCAAATCTCCTTGGAATGGATGTGGCTGCCTGTTGTGCTAAGTGCCCACAGTCTAAGCCTGGAAGTAGGTAACTTTCTAAATAAGGGTCCTCAGGCTTGACCCCAGGCACCAGCAGCAGCAAAGGCCAGGCACCCCTGGAATTTTAGTGCCACGAGGAAATCAACATGGGAGGTTTGTAGCAGGACATGCTCAGCGGTACCCACCCCACCCCCGAACTTGAACGCTGAAGAAAGAGCTCACCCTGTGTGGTGAGCGGAACAGCGGCCCCCCAAAGGTGCCCTCGCCTTCATCCCTGGAAACTCTGAGTGTCACCTTCGACAGCAAAAGGGACTTCTGCAGATGTGATGGTGTTTAGGCTCTTGAGACAGGGTGATTGCCCTGGATTATGCAGGTGGGCCCCAAAAGTCATCTCAAGGGTCCTTGTAAGAAAAAGGCAGAGGGAGATGTGACCACAGAAGAAGAGAAGGCCGTGTGATGAGGAGGACGAGGCAGAGGTTGAAGTGACGCTCTTGGCGGACAGAGGAGGCGCCACAAGCCAAGGGCCACAGGCACCTCTGGAAGCGGGAGGAGGCTGGGACAACCCTGGAGCTTCCCGCGGGGCCAGCCCTGCCCAACGCCCACTCCAGCCGAGTGAGACAGACTTCGGGCTTGCGACCTCCTGAACTGTAAGAGAATGAATTCATCTGGTTTTAAGCCACCATGTTTGTGCCTGTTTGTCACAGTGGCAGTTGTAAACGAATACACCTTACCTAATAAGACGTCCAAGGTAGGAGGGGCCCAGGTGAGCTCGGACTCTGCTTCCCTCGATTTGCTTGGCTTTGTCCCGTTCACATGTCCTATCGGGATAGCAGCAAACGGCTCCCACGGGACATAGCCACACCCCGAAGCAGACAAAATTCATCAGAAAGAGGGAACATTTCCTTGTATGCCTTTTTAAAGAGAAAAACACCTTTCGCAGGAAGTCTCCGGAAAACTTTCCTCACATCTCATTGTCCAGAATGGGTCAAGAACACCTTCAGAGATGGTCTCAGGAGAGGAGATGGGGATTGTCATCATTGGCTTGGACCAGGGCTCTCAGTGGGGGTCACTTCAGTCCCCAGAGGACACTGGCAGTGTCTGGAGACTGAGGGGGGTTCTCCCAGCATCCAGAGGGTAGAGGCTCCAGGGAGGCTGCTGAGCAGACTACAGGATGTCCCCAGACAGGGGGCTCCCTGGCCCACAAGTCCACATTCCTAAGCTTGAGAAACCCTGCATGGGACAAGCTGGGCTGACCCCAAAGCTGGGGAGAGACCAGCTTCCTCTGAGACATACTGTTTCATTTGGGGAGGGGGGCGGGGGTGTCCGAGCAAATCCTGCACTCTGCTGGGAAGGAAACATGGTGTTGAGGGGGAGGACAGGCGCTGAGGAGGTGACCACAGCGTCTGCTACAGAACTAAGTCCCTCATCTCGGGGTTGGTTCTGATTCTGATGCTGATGTGTCCGGTGGTCAAGGAAGGCGTCTGGAAGCAGACTTGGCTGAAAGCAGCTGCTCATGACGGTCCTCTCGGCTCTGTGAGAGGCCAGCAAGGACATCCTCTGCTTCGCCCACAAGAGAATAGGGGCATCCGGGGCCGCTGACGTCCCCCAGACCGTGCATCAGCTGGGGTCAGAGACGGGACAGGACGACCTCGCAAGAGAGGCTCAGCTCACCAAGTCCTGGCAGGATTTGGCAACGCTGGTGCGTGAAACGTGTACATGTTTAATTCAAGGACAAGAGAAAATCTGAAAGCTCTGTTCGTCAAACTGGACAGCAAGAAAGAGAATTCTCACACATCTCAATCCACAGGCAAGTCCACAGCTTGCCTGTGGGTGATGACCCACCTGAAAGGCCAGGTGAGCCGAAGGGACCCTTTCTGCCCAGCTGACACTTTCTCGGTGTGTGGCCTGGTGGGGTGCAGGGGTGAGCACCATATAGACGTTGAGGTTCTGCTAAGCAAAGGGCAGTGGGTGCTGGCCGAGGTGACCTGGGTGTCAAAGGACAAGGAGAAACACGTCACTGTCAACATCCAGCGTGGGAAAGGCACCGTCAAGAGGAGACACAAGCACTGCATTCGAGAACTCACTGGTTTCTTCCTTTTAACTTCGCAGCTGAAGGTGGGTGGAAAGAGCAGAAATGCTCACCAGAAACGTCAGCGTGACGACACGTTTAGAGCGACCTTGGCTTGTCTGCCTCCGTCCCCTCTGGAACACCTCTGGGTTTTCCGCCCACCCAATTCAAGGGAACCTTCAGAGAAAGGCCACCTGCGTCGGTGCAGTGCGGTGACCCCAGATTTTTTGGAAAGGGCACCACGTCCTCTGCACACACAGCCCCTTCCAAGGGGATGGGAGCCCTGAGGGCCTTGGTTCTGAACTGAGTCCTATGCCCTAACTGCTTTTTATGCTAACCCTTTTAGAGTTTTCTTTGAGGATTAAATACATACTTTACTAAATCAACAGATTACTTAGCATCCTGTGGTATGAAAATGCAAAACCAAAAACAACAACAACAAAAAACCCCTGAGAAATGCCTTTATTTAAAAAATGCATTTAACCATCTGCACATGTGCCGGCCGCTTGGCGGTACTGCCTTTCATTTTGAATTGCAACTACAGGGAGATTATAAATGTTGGATTTTATGAGGCCCTGGGAGAAGATGTATTAGCTTCGATATCGTAAATTACCAATGTATGGACACCATTACCTTGATAAGATGTTTACAAACAGACATATGGAGAGGAAGATTTTAAAAGAAGGGAAAACTGCTTTTTTTAATTGTTCAATTGCATCGCCCACTTCTAGAAACAGATGGACCTAGAGTCTGGGGCTGGCATCAGACCTTTCATTCTATGCGGCTCTGAAATGCAGGCGGGAATGTTCATGTTGAATCACTTTGTTAGGAGCAACGTCACATGGCCAAGGGATGCGGTCACGTATCAAGTGTCAAGGCTGAGCAAAGAGGCCAGGTGGGGAGGGTGACCACACCTGGATCTGGTCTGTGTCACGTCACCCCGAGACAACTCCTCATTTCAAAATTTTAAAAGGAAACTTGAAATTAAAGGTGGTTAGCTCGGCTTTTAAGATATGAGACCAGACTAACAACTGAATTATCACTGGGTATCCACAGGCCATTTCCAAACAAGAACGCCACCATGAGTAACCTGAGAATTCCCCTTGGCTTCTACAACTCTCCACACGTTTTAGCTCCTCCCTACGTGGTATCTCACCTGGGCGAGGACTAATGTCCACGGCTGCCCTTCCAGAACACGCTTCTAACATTTTCTGTCTCGAATATTCCTCCGACGGTTGCCTGTTGACTGTGCTGTTACAGAAAGAACAGGGCTGTGGATTTCGCGACCCAGATTTCCCATCCACACCAGCCTGGGGAGAAAGGGCTCAGGGGCCCCGAGAAGGGAAAGCAAGTGAGCCTGAGGGTGGTCCAGCGGATACCCCTCTGGGAAGGGCTGTTCTGGTCCCTTCCAGGGGTTCCTGCTCCAGGTTTCCTGGGGAGCGGGAGCTCAGGAGGCCCACCGCCAGCGGGGGCAACCCCTCTCATCCTCGGCCCCCACAAGGTGTTCAGGGAACATCTCTCTCTTTAACTGGAACACTCCTGGGAAGCATGTACGATTGTGCTCATTTTGCAGATAAGAAAACTGATCCCTCCAGAGTCAGAGGATCGCCCGAATGCCCGAAGCTACAGCAGGAAAGCACCGAGATTCACATCCACCCGGTTTGACCTGCGTCCCAACACTGTCACCTGCACAGGGACAGGGCTCTGATCAAGCACCTGGGCTGCATGCAGGTGGGTCTGCGCCCCTGCCCCTCCCTCAGCGAACTGCGGGCCGTCCGTTTGGCTGGCCCAAGGTCAGCGTGGGGCTTCCTTCAGGCCTGAGACCTGTGATGAGCAACCAAGGCTTTCCCTTCAACCGGCGGTGATCTGGTTGGGGTAAGACTGGAGGTGGGGCGGCCCTTGCCCAGGGACCGACCCTGAGGCCCCTGAGCACCCCGAGAGCTCAGAGAGCACAGCCCGAGACCTCCGCCTGGAATCCCCAAACTGTAGTGTCCTGGCATTTCAGCCACTGCCAAAGGGGACCCAGGAGGGATGTGCTGGGTTTCGGTTTTCCCGCCCGGCCAAGGAGAGGTGTGCCCTAGGTCCCCTGAGGAAGAGGGAAGTGACCAGTGTTGATGGACAAAGGAGACCCTCCTGCTGCCTCAGCGACAGCCAGCATCACAGGGTCCCTCTGATCGGTGTCCGTCCCCAAGTTGTCCCCTCTGGATAGAAGAAGGGAGGGGAAGCCCACCCCACCGCCGGGGGCAGGCAGGTCAGGGCTGGACCCCCGGGCGGCTCTGTCCTCGGGCTCTACGTGGCCGCGTCCCGGTCACGTGTCACCCAGGAAGTGGGGCTCGGGGAGCCGGGCCGCTGCGACTCGCGTCCACTCCCTTCCTGACCCCCCTTATCTGGAGCACATGCCCTCCCTCCTCGCGGTTGGCGCCTGGATCTGTTTCCGCTTTGGGCACACGTTCAAGCTGGTTATTGCATCCCTTCTGGGCCGGCTCTCCATCAGTTCAGGCCCAGCAGCCTCTGGGGGACAGGGAGTGTGTGTCCGGAGCTGGACCAGGGGAGGGGGCGGGTCCTCAGGATGACTCTCTGCGTCACCTCCCCACCTTTCCCACGGCTGGCGCCCCGCAGGACTGCTGGGGACACTGGTGTCTCCCATGGCTGGTCCAGCCCTGGGCATCGCTGAAGCCAGGGGCCGGTTCCCTGATGTGTGGGCATTGGTGGCCCAGCTCCTTCTCCACCACCGGGAGCACCTTGGACCAGCACCTGGAGAAGCCACGCACGTCCCACCCTCAACTTGAATGAGCGTGTGAGAAAGCAGGCCTTGAGCCACCTCTGCCACAAAATGGTCTGTGTGTCGACTGTCAGAAATGGGCTGAAGGGCCTCACTGCCCGTTCTTTGAACCTGTTACCTTTACTTGGAGACTATGTAATAAAAATAAGGGGAAAGCCTTGGTCTGCCAACTAGTTCTGCATCGTCACATGTAGGAGAAGCTCAGGGGCTGTCCGAGGTTTAAGGACCCCGGCAGATTCTGAGCCACAAAGAAAAGAAAGAGCCACCTGGAGGAGCAGCAGTGAAGACGTCCATATGATCCAGCAATCCCACTACTGGGCATATACACAGAGAAAACCATAATTCAAAGAGATACATGCACCCCAATGTTCGTTGCAGCACTATTTACAATAGCCAGGTCATGGAAACAACCTAAATGCCCATTGACAGATGAATGGATAAAGAAGATGAGGTACATATATACAATGGAATATTACTCAGCCATAAAAAGGAACAAAATTGGGTCATTTGTAGAGACGTGGATGGATCTAGAGACTGTCATACAGAGTGAAGTTAAGTCAGAAAGAGGAAAACAAATATCGTATATTAACGCATATATGTGGAACCTAGAAAAATGGTGCAGATGAACCGGTTTAGAGGGCAGAAAGTGAGACACAGATGTAGAGAACAAACGCACGGACACCAAGGGGGGAAAGTGGCAGGGGTGGTGGTGGTGGTGGTGGTGGGATGAATTGGGCGTTTGGGATTGACACGTATACACTGCTGTGTATAAAATTGATGACTAATGAGGACCTGCTGTATAATAAAATAATAAAAATAAAATTCAAAAAAAAAAAAAGACGTCCAGAAGTGGCCGCTTCTGCTCCGCGACTCCTGCACAAGGTGACGAGGAGGGGCGCCTGCACCCCTGCCCCTCCCCCGGGGACCTGCCCACCGGAACTCAGCCTGGAGCCCACGTCGTGGTTCTGGTCCCATCTCAGCCCCAGCACCGCCGTCTGAGCTGAACCACAGCTAAGACTGCTTCGCTTCATCCACATTCCCAAATTAAAAGGAAAAAAGTCGTCTTTGGATGCTGTCGGCTCCTGATGAAAAGGGGCGAGTGCAGATGCTGGTCTTTCCAGGTAAATAAGCATCGCACTGGCTGAGAAATGAGTTCCCCTCACAGGACAAGTCAACACAGGTGTCTCTAATTGAGGCACAGGTGAGCCGGCTTCCTGCCTTCACAATCACCCTTTTCATGCTCTCCGGGTCCGGGTCCCGGGTCCCGTCCAGCCGTGCCCCTGCCCAGTCCCTGCGGAAGCTCCCCGGCCTTGTTAGGGATTAAATGTCCTTATCAATAACTGCTCTGTGCCCCGTTTATCTGGCTGCAGGCACCTGTGAAGCAATAAAAGACTGTTGGAATTGCTGCCGGGACGGGGAGTCAAGGAAGCTCAGCCTGTAGGGGATGAACCGTTGCTCAGATCAACAGTGTCTGATCCACAGGAACAAACATTCACATCAAAGTGGCTGGATCCTCAAGGAAACCACATATTGGTCATAAAAGTGAATGTGGGGTGAATGGGGCTTTGTTACCTGGTCAGGTGGCATGTGTCAGTCCTGAGAGAGACGTGAGCCTGCCAGCAGGTCCAGGCTGGGAGAGAGATCTGGAACCACCAGCCAAGACAAGGCTCCAGACCACAGGTCAGGCCCCCAAGGCAGACCCCAGGCTCGGGCTGTCTCCCACCCTACATCTCCGATGGGCTGTACCCTGGGGTACAATCCACACTGTACTGTGCCAAAGCCTGGGACGGTCCACCCTGCAGAGTGCCAAGGGCCTGGACGGTCCACATTGTAGGGTGCCAAGGGCCGAAAGGTCCACACTGCAGGGTGACAAGGGCCGGGACGGTCTACACTGTAGGGTGACAAGCGCCGAGATGGTACACACTGTAGAGGGCCAAGGGCTGAAGTCTACTCCCAATGCCCGCATGCACGTGTACATGTATGTGTGCGCTTGTGTGCACGTGTGTGCACGCACCCTCGGGGCACTGAGCAAGGCTGGCGCCTTGGCCCCGACGCCTTCCCCAGCGCCCTCCCTCTGCTCTGCCCCAGGCCCTCCTGTGACCTCCTGCACCCTGGCTGCCTCCTTGCCCCCTTGTCGATGACCAGCACCCGCCCCGACCCAGACGGGACACAGAGACCAGCACTGAGGCCAAGGCCAGACCCGCTGCGCTCCTCAGAGGATGCGGGGGAGCAGACCTTCCAGCCCGACAGGCAAACGGCTCCCCCGCGTCTCCACTCCGTATCGGATCAGTTTCCCTAGGTTTCCTGGCTGACGGCGGGGAGGGAACCCGGGCCTGGCACAAACCCTGGGCAGCAGTGCCCTCTGGTGGCAGCTCTTCCTGCGGTGCCTCCCTCCTGGTTCTGGGCCCCAAACGGAGTCCGAGCTGCAGCCCCCGCGTGGGAGGAACACGCAGCCTGACCTTTCATAATGGGGTGAACTATGTCCCCAGAAAGATGTGCCCAAGCCCAACCCTGGTACCTGTGAACGGTACCTTATTTGGAAATTCGGCCCTAGGAAGCTCATGCACACTCTGTAGGGAATTCTGCATCATAGTCAGAAGTTTGAGGTTGGCTTTGGGTGAAAATGGATGAATCCACAGCCACGACGGTGCAGGAACGATAAAGGGAGAGACACAGGCTCGCCAGGCGGGAGTGACGTGTGCAGGTGTCTTTAGGTGACAGAGACAGAGGGGGGTCCGAGCCCGCGGGGAGTGGATGTGGCCAGCGGCTCCGCGGCCTCAGGCCCTGAGGTAGCTCCACTTTACAGTGACAACAGGGCTCAGCGGGGTGGCCTTGAGCTGCCGGCACAACCCAGGGCAGGAGCAAAGCTGTCGAGGTCCCACGGCAGCCGCTGCGGAAGAGAAGTTGCAGGGGAACTGTGACCCATCCACAGCCAAGGAAGAGCCCCACCCTTTCACAGGAAAGCTGAAAAAGTCTGGTTTTCTATCTTTTTGTGAGTTTCATCGTCTTAAAGCGTGGACGCTGGGGGAAGATGGCAGGTCATCCTTTCAAAGAAAGAAATGTTTTTGAAGCCAAACCAGCCCCCCAGGGCTGGGACTAAGGTGAGGACAGTGACGCAATGAGAAAATCAATCCTCGAGATAAGTGACGTTTAAAACAGTATTTAAAAAATTAAACTAATGCAAAAATCCATGGTGACCAAATACCAAAAGTTTAAGTAAAGACAGGATCAGGGTTACTGGTTTTTCTTTTCATCTCCAGCTACCACGTGCCTCACCTGGCACCGGCCCCATGAATTTAGGAACCAAGGGATGCCACCTTTCTTTGCCGGCAAGAAGTGACAACCTAAATGGGTTTGGAAGTCTGGCTTCTTGGTATTTTTGATGCAGTAATTAGCCTGTTTCACCTCCAGCTTCCACTGAGGCTCGCCGAGTGTTACCAGCAGCATCGGGGCTGGGTTACGTCCACGCGGCACCCGGCCACGGCATTCAGGGGGAGGGGCTCCAGGTAAATCACGTCACTTCTGTGCACTCTGTATAGCGGATGCAATGGGGTCTGTTCCCTACTCCTTGGTAGGCTGCTGTGACCCTCACGGCCACGGCTGAGCCCAGGGGAGGGACCAGCAAGCCAGGAAAAACTGACCACGTGCCCATCTCAGGATCTCTGTGACGGTTCCTGGGCCCAGGTGCACATTCCCCGAGCTCCTCCCAGGAAAGGCTGCAGCACCTCTGGGTGTTGGAGAAGCGGCTTCTGCTGTGACCACTTTGAACCACTTCAGATGAATTAAAGTGGACTTTGGGGACCAGATGAAAGGGCGGACTGAACGCAAAACGCTTATATTCATCTATTTTAAGGGAAGTGGTATTCTCGTCAAGCCTTGTAAACAGTGAATGTACTCACATAACTCAAGTTATCAGTCGTCTTGGCAACAGGAGGCCAAGCAGAAACGCTGATCTAGGTCAGCCTCGGGCTGACCTCATGATGCTCTCTGGGGACTTGGGTTGATCAGTAATTGCAGCGGGTCCCCCACGGCCTCAGACCTGTCCTGAGGGCTGATGGCGGGCACTTGGCAATCAGGAGTGCGCGGGTGGGCACTTTTCAAACCTTCGCTGCCCCATTTGTTTGTGTGGCTTTCGAAGAAACGACAGCGATGCAGGTGGCCGACCGAGGGTGAGGGGACGTGGGGACATGGGGGACACCATCCTCCCCCCCACCGGGACTGGGCTGAGGCTCACACCTGCCCCGGCATGTCCGCGGGATCCCTTCCCTCCGACTTTCCCGACGGGCATCGCGCGGGTGCCGGTGTCACTTCTGCCTCTTCTCTGGGCAAATGACAGAAAGGGGTCAGGCAGCCTGTGCTTTCGGACCAAAGTCTCCATTCCAAGCCAGCTTTGCAGACTAACAGTTCATTTGCAGGGGTTTTTCCCAAATCAGGAAGTCTTCACATCCCAGGACCACAGCCTGTGAAAGCGAAGGGGTGACAAGACCCCCGGTCCCCGGCCCCCAGCCCCACTGCTGGCCAGGGCAGCTCGGAAGAGTCCAGCCCCTGTGCATCCTTGGGCACCCGCTGGGCTGGGGGTGGGGGGTCCCTGTGTCCGGATCTTCCCGGGATCCTGCTGCCTGAGGTGTCCTGGCTTTAGCTGGGCTGGGCTGATGGAAAAGAGCCGGCAGGGCGGGCTCCAAACGGCCCTACGACGGCCTTTCTGCACCCCCAGGCCCCTCCCGAGCTGTCCTCCGCGTCCAGGACCACGTCCAGAGCGAGCTGAGTCTGCCCCCTGGTGGCAGGAGGTGAAACTGCACAGAGGTCCGGCCCTTCAGCCTCGAGCCCCACGTCTGACCGGGATTTCCAGATCCACCATCCCAGCGCCTTCCCTGATGCGTTGCTGATGAGGCGACCGCAAATCCTCATATTCCAGCTCATATTTGAGCCCTGCGGCACAAAACCTTTGCCTCCACTCTACTGAAGTAATGTAAAAGGAACGGCGTTCCTTATTACCAACTTAATGCCAAGTAGTAAACAGATGGTTTATGGAAAGGTACTGCTTATACTTACGTTCATCTTCTCCTTACACTGAAAATAGGTTTACCATATAAATACACAAATTGCAGAATCAGATATGACATTATGTTAATGGTTCAGTTATATATACCGTATAAAGTAAATGCTGGTTTTAATTTTATATTGTAGGAAAGCAAAATCAGCCACAACACAAAAGGTAAAGCTGCACACATCTTTATACGAGGTCTGTATAGATGATGGGCTCGTGGACGATGCAGTCTTCTGTGTTGTGTGCACAGACCACGCTGGAGGGTCAGGAGCGGGGGCTTCTCTCCGGGACGGAAAGCCTCCTGCACGGGCGTCAGGGTCATGAAGAGCAAGGCCTGCTGCGTCTTCCAGGCTCCTTCCTGCCTCAGGAGGAGACGTGAGAGAGTGAGGAGCTGTAGGAAGATGAACGGTCCTCCCAGGCCGTAAAGATGCAAACAAGGAGCTGCTCTAAATACTATTCTTAATTTACATACCTGAGGAAGCCTTGGAAGCACAGGACTGGACAGCGGTTGGGCGTGGTCTCATTCATTCAGGGAGGCACCCGAGTTCCCCTCGTGGGCCGGCCTGTTCCAGGTGCGGGGAGGAGGGGACAGTGGAGGTCTCTCCCCTTTCACAGTGTGGGGAGGGATGGACGGCACACAGATACAGAAACGGTAACCGCAGGGGATGGTGCTGGGCCGGTGGGCAGTCACCCCGGGGACTAGCAGGTGAAGGCACCTCCCCTGTGGAGAAGAGACCTGCAAGCCCGGAGGATGTGGCCGAGGAATACAGGTGAGCGACCAGGCGGAGGGGGCGTGGTGCTGAGCCCAGGGCTGCAGAGACGGGTGCCGTCGGAGACGCAGGGCAGAGCCAGGCATGGGCATCACCGTGTGGACTGGAAGACACCCCAGGGAGCCTGCTCTAGCCGCCTAGGAGGGACCCTCCCTCATTCCCTCACCTCCACAGCCGTGTAGGGAGAGCAGGGGGGCAGCTGGAAATGATGGTGGTGGGCCTGGGGGTCTCATGGGAGACAAGAGAGGCAGGTGGGGTGGGCATGAATCATGGAGATGCAGACCCAGGCTTAGGACGGTGGCAATGCCAGCAGGCAGGCCACAGACGATGGTGTTGGTTTCACACCCATCTCTCTCCATGGGGGTTCAAAACAATGCCTAACATGGTCCTGATGGCAGAATTTCACTTTGCCAGGTGGCTTCATTCCTGTTTCCTGTTGCCTTTGTCACCTTTTCCCCAAGTTTTGGTTCTACCCCTGGAATCCAAGTGGATCGATAACAGGGAGAGGACCGCACCCTCAGCAAAGAGAGTGTGCATGCTCCGCAGCCCGTCTGTTCCCTCCAGCACCAGGGATGCCCGGACCTGGGAAGGGCCTTTGGTTCTCCCGAGGCCACACTCACAGCTCATCCGAATAGAAGAAATGCAGCCCTCGATTTCCTCCAACACAGAGCCTGCAGCCCTGGGGCCCGGAAAGCCAGGCGGAGTTCACCCTCTTCCTTCTGATTTTCACAGGAGGCAAGGTTTGGGAAGCCCCAGGCAGCGGGAGGCCCGTCCAGACAGCCTTGCGCCTTCCTGCCTCCGGGAAAGCTATTCCCTTCCTCAACGAAGAGGCACTCTGTGTGCTGAGAATAAAAATCCTTGAGTAATTCCTGTTCTTCCAATTCTCCTTTAAATGCAAAGAGGAGACAGAAAGGACACAAGGATGACAAATCCTTTCTGCCCTGGAGAGGACAAGAACGGGGTCAGTCACAACCACCAGCAGATAACTGCGCCCTGCTCTCTGCATCCGGGTCCCAGAGCTCTCTTGAAAAACATTTGTGATTCCAACTCAACACTCTTTTCTCATTTTGCATGGCAGTTGCCAGAACCTTACAGAAATATGTGAAGCAGGGTTGCAAAATACTGGAAGATTCACAGTGAGCCAGCAAGTCTGCAAATAATTTTCAAGACGAATAATGAAAATAATAATACTTCTTTGCGTAAGGGTGAGATTTGACAATTTTAGTGAGACCAGGTGGTCACCTAGAGGCTCCAGCTAAGAAGAGAGCTGTAATTGCCCAGTGCTGGGTTAATCTAGAATCCCAAATGGCGTAAGCCTGGTGAAGGGTTCTAGTGCAATTAAAGAGCTGTTCATTGTCCCAGGGCCGCATGTGCGTGCATCATCCCTGATGGCTCCCAGCTCCTGGATCCAAGACGCAGAAGAAAGAGTGTCCAGTTCCATCGCAGAGCTGGTCGAACTGAAGATTGTGAGGGAAGAAAGGGGTAGCGCAGACCCGAGCCAGAATCCTGGTCTCCCCCGACCCACCACGGTCCTCGGGATGGTGGCAGGACCCGGTTACACACAAGAAGCCAGGGTAGAGGACGGCATAGAGAACAGTGGTCCCAACCTGGGTGGCATATTTATAACAATTTGGGGCACTTCATGAGGTCCTGATGACCAAGCCACACTCCAGACCAAACAGATGAGAACCTCGGCCGGACCCCTGCACTAGCATTTGTGAAGTTCCCAGGGGGTTCCAGCGCAGCCAGGACTGAGAACGAGTTTGGCCACCACACAGGGACTGTTTCTCCCAGCGGTCAGTGTCCAGCCTCTCAGACTCTCTTTTCTCTATGGCGTGAGAGTACCGGACTCACGGCGGCTTCTGCACCTGCTGCTCTGAGAGGCCACTCCTGAGACAAATGGGAGGGGATGTAGCATCGACGTCTCCTGCCTCATCTCCGCGGCTGCTTCTCCTTCTCCATGAATCTTGAGAAATGTGTCTTTCTTAAAATAATGTCTAGGGAGCAGTGCTCCAATATATTCTACATGTTAAAACAGCTGTACTGGGCTTCCCTGGTGGCGCAGTGGTTGAGAGTCCGCCTGCCGACGCAGGGGACACGGGTTTGTGCCCCGGTCCGGGAGGATCCCACATGCCGCGGAGCGGCTGGGCCAGTGAGCCATGGCCGCTGAGCCTGCGCGTCCGGAGCCTGTGCTCCACAACGGGAGAGGCCACAACAGTGAGAGGCCCGCGTACTGCAAAAAAAAAAAAAAAAAAAAAATAGCTGTACTTGTTTTGTCTCCATACACAAGATATACATATATGTGTTTTGCAACAAATATATTCGGTACAGAAAATATAAAGAAAAAGGTGAAAATGACACCAAATCCCACTACTTGGGGACAGTATGTCCACCACCCAATAACAATCACTCTGGGATAAGCTTCCAAACCTTTTATCATACATTTTTCTACCAAAACAAGATGATAGTATATGTATGTGTGTGTGTCCAGCTTTATTCACCAAACTACTGACTGCAGGCAAGCCTATCATTCTCCTTCGTGGCTACACGTAAGCTCTTGGAGGAAACAGTGGTAAATTATGGAGCCAATCCCTATGTCCTAGTAAGTATTTTATGAGTAAGTGAGTGAGCGCTGGAGAGAGGAGGGGGAAGGACACCTGGATGTGGCCACCAGGGTGCCACCAGCCCTCAGTCCCTCCCGGGCCCATCGGGGAACCCCCTAGGAACTGCAAGGTCTGTTCTCAGAGCAGACGGACCTTATCGCAGGAGCAGTTCGCAGTGGCCGCAACTGACATGTGGAAATGTCAGACACAAACCCCTGGTCCCTGGCCAGGCCTCCTCCCCACAGTGTCATCTCCTTACCCGTCTTACCGTCCCAAGAACTGGGGCGGGCGTGGGGTCTGGGCTCGGTACATTCTGCCCCCGGTTGCCTGTGATGGGTCAGCGTTCTTTGGTCAAAGGAGAGGAGGAGATTAGAGGCCACGAGGATGACAAAACTCCTAACTCAGAGGCGAAGTAACATTCTCCTCACGGTATTTCTTCCCAGAACTGCCATTTCTGTTCGGGGGCTTTAGAAGAAGATCACGTTGTCAAATACAGAAGTCTGATACTTTCTTTTCGCAGGAGTCCCAGCCAAAGTGAAATAGAGCATCCGAGCATTTCTTCAAAGGAGGTTTGCACAGGCGCACTGGCCCAGACTCTTCAGCCAAAGGTTTACCTGGCGAATCAGGGCCCTGGGGCAGGGGCCAGGCTGCTCCCTGGATGTTTGCAGCGGAGGCCCCAGGGGGAGGCCACCTGCTGTTCACGCAGATGTCTGGGCAGCAAGGGGGTGGCGTGAATTGTCTCCGCCGCCAGGGAGCCGGCGCTCGCGAGAACCCAAACCTCGCTCCTGTGTCAGTTTGTCCGCGTGTGTGGAGTCTTGGAGCCGCCACGGCCCCTCGGGTCTCCATCCCAACCTGCCCGCTGCCTGTCCGTGTCCACACTCTTCCACCACCCCGTTGTCTCCGCGCGTCCTCACATCTGAGAACCCCTGGGAAACTGCAACACGTCAAGTTCCCATTCCAGACTGTATCCCTCCCTTCTCCATCTCGTAGACACGCCTCCATCCTGGGGCCACCCTTCATTGGGGGTCCAAGCGGTTCTTTGCCAAAGGCATGACTGGGACTCTTTATTTGTGCCTCAGGGCACAGCCAACCCCAGTTACAGGGGTAAACAAAGGTCACTTAGCCTTGAGGACAAAAGACACGCAATCCGCAAGGAGCAGCTGACATCTGGCCATCAGCTGCCTCTGCTCCAGGCCTTGAAGGGCCACCCGCTGACACTGATCTTCCCGCCCAGGCCTTAGGTGCAGGCCTGGAGCCCAGGGCCCCCCTGGAAAAGAACTTCCTCTTCCCCGTTCTCTCTACTGAGCCAACGCTTGTCTCCCTGTCTCTGGCCCAAAGCAGAGGAAGTAACAGCAGTTCCAGGACGCGACCTGCTCTGTGCTGTTGTTCGACACATTGTCACCATCACCGGCTGAGGCACCGGCATCAGGAACATTTCAGGAGCTCCGGGCTCCCTGAGGAAGGAGTGGGTGCTCACTTCCCGGCGCGTGATTAAAACAGGCCACCAGAAGGGTCCTCTGGGAAAGAGGAGAGTCTTCCGCAGGGCAGGCTCGGGCTTAGCCGGGACTGACAGCACCTTCCCGGACCCTCCCCGTGGTCCTCACCACCAGGCCTGGCCTGGGTCAGCATCCACCCTCTCCAACATCTCAGCACAGAGCAGCGGCGCCCATCCGATTTAGGGAGGACGCACCCACAGTGTGCAGGGGCCGGCGGGGCGGGCCGTGGACGCTTCCAGCCTGCAGGCATCCTGTGCCGGCACCTCCTGCACGCTCCGCTCCAGCCCCGTTCCAGCCCGCGAGCTGTCCGCCCCGAGATCTGCCTCACACATTTCAGGTGGGTGCGTTTGGATCTGATGCCCAAGCCCCGGGAAGACCCCTGCTTCCTAAGGCCTGGGGGACGTCCCGCGGGGAGCCCGCCATGCGGGAGCAGATTGAAGTGGGCCCGGCTTTGACCTCCATGGGCCGAAAACATCGAGGCCACGTCACACGTCGGCTGGTGTGCTGCACAAATGAAGGATTATGATGTGACACCAAAAAGACCCTTCTCCCTCGACTGAATACGCACCAAACCGCTCCAGTGTAAGTCCTTTACCTGTCAGTAAACTCACTCCTGGCTCACCTGGCTCTACTTTCCGGGCCCCTGAGAGCCTCCTTCTGCTCCTGGAGGCTTGGGAAGGAGGATGCCCAGGGTCACCCCCAGGACCCCATCTAAGGATCCCCCCCAGGGGCCCCACTACCATCACCACCTCCCAGGACCAGCACCCAGGATTCCCCTGCCAGGACCACCTCTCGGGACCGCCTCTGGGAGTCATTCCCCAGGTGTGACAGTATTTCAAGGGGTCCGTTATTTTTCCTGCGTGTTACTTTAGTCGATCGTTTCTAGTTAAGTACTCAGTGGTACTTAACTCTTGGAAGTTATTGTGTGGTTTCTAATTGTTGTGATTATAAACAACCCTGCAGCAGACATCTCCCTTCATGCAGTGATGGGATCGCCCCTCCTCCTCCCTGGGGAAGGGCTTGAATGTGTCTCCTGGGTCCCTCTGACCCACCAGTCACGCTGTGAAGACGACCAGGCAGTGGGGATTCTGGAGAGACCCTCTTCTTGGCCCTGTGTGCCCTGGACGCTGATTTGAGTGATCAGCTCTGCCGGGCCCTGGGCTTTCCTTCCATCCAAGCTGCACAGACTCCAACCCCAAGGGGGTGAGGGCCGGCCCCCCAGCTGCTAACCCTCCTCTTCTCAGTCCGGGCCCAGTGCTGCTCTGTCTGCCCACAACCAGGCACTTTTCATGGAAGCCAGACTATTCAACACTACCAGCCACCAACTACCTTAAACAAAGCCCGATTTCACATGCCAGAATTATGTTCGACAAACAGAACATATTTTTATTACATAAATAGAGAGCATGTTCCAGAAAGTGTCAGGCTTGTCATCACCAACACCTGGATCCCATTTCCAATGTTGGCTAAAATTTGAACCATCAACTTTGAGAATGAAAAAAAGCTTTATTTATTTATTTTTTTTCACCCTGGGGAGTGGGGGCAGCTCTTCATTGTCCTCAAAGAATGTCTTTTAACACTACGCACATTTAGAAAAATGCTTCTAAATCCTGGGTCTTCAAAAATAAAGTACTTTTTGAAAACATATGAAAACCCATGGAACTCTCTCTCTCTACCCCCCTCCCCACCCTATACATATAACTATTATTTATTATATAGTAATTATTTGTGCATATTTTATACTTATAATGTTTATATAAGAGCATACTGACTCTACTGTACCACTGCTGTTTTTATGTGAGGGATAGAACTGGTAGCCTTGTTCTTCTAACTGGCGATGTCTGCAATTTTCTTAAATGATCCTGAGACACAAAGGGCCACTGTGGGGTGGACACAGTGCTCTTCGAGCTCCTGGACAAGAGTGTGCTGGTGTCAGCAACCCACCAGAAAATGCTGGGACAGATGTTTTCCTTTAGAAAAGGGAACCGATTCCCCACACTTCACATCCTCCCAGGCACCAAGAGTAGAAATGAGACACCCACTCCCAGGCCTTGGGTCTCGGGAGCTGAGCCCTGAACAAGGAGCTACAAGCCTGTGTTAGATATGAGCCTCAGGGTGCACGCAGGTCCGGCTGGATCCAGGTGAAGGAGACAGCACTGAAGGACCAGTCATCAGGGACCGAGAGCCCTCCTGGAGCATCCACGGAGGGCACACGGGGTCTCTGATCGGGAACCACCAAGATAAGTGCTGGGACCTTGGACTCAGTGGAGTCCAAGCCCAGTTCCCAGCAGGGCCTTCATACCCCCTGGGGCTGAGGCCATGCCCGGCTGCATGAGCAGCTCCTCCAGGCACAGGGCATCCATCTCCCTGCTCCTCAACCACATGACAGCCAGGCCCAGGGCCCCAGGGCAGGCCCTGACTTAACAGCACCTTATAAATCACCAGCTGGCTCCTCGACCCCTGAGCTTGATGAAGCGCCAGGACCAGATGTCCAGGCCCCAGGAAGATAGCCCTGGCAGACCACTGCCTTGCTTGGGACAGGAGGAGGGGGGATGTGTGTGTGCGTGTATGTGAGTGTGTGCATATGTGAGTGTGTGGGGCTTATGTGAGTGCACGTGTGTCTGCAAGTGTGTGTGTCTACACGCACTCACACACACATATTCCACGATATTTTCAAAAGAAATCAATGGAAAAATAAACCAAAACTTTAAGGAATAAAAGCTTATCTTTATGTAGGGGGATACGAGTGAGATTTCTGTGAATGTTCGCTGTTTTACAGTTTATAGTGGGAAGTATATAAATTTTTACATATAAAATAAAATCAAAGAGAGAACAGCAGACCCCAAAATTGAAAACAAATGAAACTGACTCTATTTCAAGTTGGTGTCATAAACATGGAAAAAATTACTACTGGTAACTTTAGTTGTTGTTTTTTTAACAATTTTATGGAGGTATAATTGACGTACAGTAAGCTGCATATCTAAAGTATACAATTGGATGCGTTTCAACATATGGACACATCCATGAAACTATCATTACAGTTAAGATACTGAACATGTCACCCTCAAAAATTTCTCCTTGATGTGGTACATATAGATGATGGAATCTTAGCCATTAAAAAGAGTGAAATAATGCCATTTGCAGCAACATGGATGGACCAAGAGATTATCATACTAGGTGAAGTAAGCTAGACAGAGAAAGACAAATACTGTATGATATCATTTAAATGTGGATTCTAAAAAATAGTACAAATGAGCTTATTTACAAAACAGAAATAGACTCACAGACCTAGAAAACAAACTTATGGTTACCAAAGGGGAAAGGCAGGAGGGGTAAATTAGGAGTTTGGGGTAGCAGATAGACGCTACTATATATAAAATAGATAAACAGCAAAGACCTACTGTACAGCACAGGGCACTATACTCAATATCTTGTAATAACCTATAAGGGAAAAGAATGTGAAAAATAATATATATATATATATATATATATATATATATATATATATATATACACACATATGTAACTGAATCACTGTGCTGTACACCTGAAACTAACACAGTATTGTAAATCAATTATACTTTAATAAAAATTTTTTAAAATTTCTCCTGAACCCTTTGTAATTGCCCACAGACAGCTACTGATCTACTTCCTCTCACCAGAGATTAGCTCGCATTTTCTAGAGTTTAATATAAATAGAATCATACAGTGAGCACTCTTTCTGGTCTGGTTTCTTTCACTGACTATAGTTTTGAGATTCATCCATGGTGTTTCATGTATCAATAGTTAGTTCCCTTTATTTCTTAGTAGTGTACCATTTTGTCTACATACCACAATTTGTTTTTTATCTGTTTACCTCGTGATGGGGATTTTGGTTTTCTTCAGTTTTAAGCTGATACAAATAAAGTTGCTGTGACCATCTGTGTTCAAGTCTTGGTAGAAGAATATGCTTCCTTTTCTTTAGATACATAAATATCTAGGAGGGGAAGAGCTAAATTGTATAGCAGGTGTTTGTTTAGCTTTTTCAGAAAATGCCTAACCGCTTTCTCCAGTTGCGTCATTTTGCATTCCCACCACAGTGTGTGAGAGTTCCACTTCTTCCCCACATCCTTGTCAGCATTTGATGTGGTCATTCTTTTTAATTTTAATTAAAAAGAATGTGCTTACTTGCCATCCATGTGCCTTCTTTGGAGAAATGTCTATTA
Organism: Hyperoodon ampullatus; assembly: GCF_949752795.1. Classification (NCBI taxonomy): domain Eukaryota; kingdom Metazoa; phylum Chordata; class Mammalia; order Artiodactyla; family Ziphiidae; genus Hyperoodon; species Hyperoodon ampullatus. Next base: position 88,115,998 of record NC_136925.1, on the reverse strand, counting down.
ACATTTTGTTGCCCATTTTTTGTTGGGTTGTTTGTTTCCTTATTGATTTTTGAGAGTTCTTTATATACTCTCGAGATACAAGTCCATTATTACATATATGATTTTCAGTTATTTTCTCCCAGTTCGTGGCCTGTCTTTTCATTCCCTTAACAGCATCTTTCAAAGAGCAGAAGTTTTTAATGTGCAAGAAACCCAGTTTATCAACCTGGTATTTTGTGTGTGTTTTGCTTTATCTTGCTTTGTTTGAGATCATGCTTTTGGTGTCATATCTAAGAAAGCTTCACTCGCACAAGGTCATAAAGATTTTACCCTGTGTTTTCCTCTAGGAATTTCAGATTTTTAGGTTTTACATTTAGGTCTATGATCCATTTTTAATTAATATTTGTATATAGTGCAAATAGGTATGGGTCAAAGTTTTTGTTTTTGGCATATGGATATACAATTTTTCCAGAAACATTGGTTGAAATTATTTTTCATTTTTCACTGAATTGCCTTTAAACACTTTTCAAAAAGCAAATGTTCATATATGCATAGATCCATTTCTAGACTCTTTATTGTGTCCCATTTACCTATTTGTCTCCTTTTTTTTTTTGTGGTACGCGGGCCTCTCACTGTTGTGGCCCCTCCCGTTGTGGAGCACAGGCTCCGGACGCGCAGGCTCAGCGGCCATGGCTCACGGGCCCAGCCGCTCCGCGGCATGTGGGATCCTCCCATACCAGGGCACGAACCCATGTCCCCTGCATCGGCAGGCGGACTCTCAACCACTGCGCCACCAGGGAAGCCCTATTTGTCTGCTTTTATGGCAATAACACACTGTCTTGATTACTGTCGCTTTATAATAAGTCTTGAAATTAGGTAGTGTTAGTTTTCCAGTTGGGTTCTTCTCTTTCCAAGATGTTTATTGTTCAAGAGCCATTCCATCTCCAGATGAATTTTAGGATCAGCTAGTCAATTTATACCCAAAAATACCTGTAGAGATTTTTATTGGAATTGCATGAAAATGATAGCCCAATTTGGAAAGAATTGATATTTTAACAATATTAAGTCTTCTGACCCATGAATGAGGTCTATCTCATTCATTCAGATCATCTTTAGTTTCTTTTAGCCATGTTTTATAGTTTTCCTTGTACATGTTTTGCACATGGTTTGTCATATTTATTCCCAAGTTTTTGTACTTTTATGCTATTGTAAATGGAATTGCATTTTTATTTCAATTTCTCAGGTTTTTTTGCTAATATATAGAAATACAGTTTATTTTGAATATTGATCTTGTATCTTGTAATTCGCTAAATGCACTTATTCATTCTACTGGATTTTTTGTTGTTTCCTTTGCATTTTATTGCCTGCAAATAAAAATAACTTCACATCTTCTTTTCTGGATTTATTGATAAATAAATAATATAGATAATAACCTTTTATTTTATTTTATTTTTCTTGCCTTACAGCTCTGGCTAGGCCTTCCGGTATGATGCTGAATAAAAGTGGTGAGGCAGACATTTTTGTCTTATTCCTAATCATATGAGGAGCACCCAGACTTTCACCCTGAGTATGTAGTTTCTTCACAGATGCCCTTTACCAGGTTCAGAAAGTTTTCTTTTTCTAGTTTGCCTAGAGGTTTTTTCTTAATTAGGAATGGATGTTAAATTTTTTCAAAGGCTTATTCTGTATCTATTGAGATCATCATTTGCTTTCTCTTTTCTTATTTAGTTTGTCTATATGATGATCTACATTGATTGACTTTTGACTGTTTAACAATCTTTGCATTTCTGGGATAAGCTCCACTTGGTCATAGTGCCTTGCTCTTTATATATATTGTTTGATTTGATTTGCAAGTGTTTTGTTTGGAATTTTTCATCTAAGTTCATGAGGGATATTGCTTTGTAATTTTCTTATAATATCCTTGTCTAGTTTTTTTATCAAGGTAATATTTATAGAATGAGTTGGGAAGTATTTAATTTTCTTTATTCAGATGATTGTAAATTTCTGGTGGGATATATTCTATAGTAAAAAAATGAAATAAATTTTAAACTCATTCAGAAGCCAAGTTGTTAGAAAATTGTTAATATTGTAATTTTGAAACAAATACAGGTATATTGTAAAGTAAAACAAAATCCATTCTGTTAATAATGTTAGAACTAAGATTTTCGGCACAAGAGAAAAGATATACTAATAGAAAAAACAATGAAAGTAAATAAAAGTCCAATGCTCTTTTCTCTACTACTTCATTAGGACATGATTTACTACTTGGTCACAGGGAGGGAAGAGGTAACTTACGGGGGTGCCTGACTGATGCCACCTCAACCAAGCGATGAAAATACATCACTAGCAGTGAACCATGGAACCTGTCTGTGCCCGCAGGCTGCCATGAGGACAAGCGTCATTGTGTAACCTGAAGCATTAGCCCCACCTGAACTGAAGAACCACCCACAAAGTAACAGGTTATGATCTTCACACATACCAAAGTCAGAGCAAGGACAGGCTGAAGAACTGTTCCAGATCAAGAAGAGACGAAAGGAAGATGACAAAGAAGCCCGAGGCTGATTCTGAGCTGAATTCTTTTACCAGAAAGGGAATTGTTGGCAATTGGTGAAACTCCTGTAGGGTCTATGGATTAGGTGGCAGTGACTGAGCACTGCTAGTGTCTTGACCTTGATAGTTGTAGGACTTATGGCTCCACAGGACCATGTCTGGCTGGCTGATGGAAATACACACTGAAGTTTGCAGAGGTGGTGGGATCAGATTGGCAACGTGCTCCCTTTTGTTTTCAGGAAGGAAAAGTTATTTTCACCGTACTTTCGATTTTTGTATAAATGTGTCATTATTTGAATGTAGTTTTATCTAGTGTTAAAGAAGCAATTTCATTCTCTTTCTCCAAAAAGTTGAGATTCCTGAGTGCAGCTCTCTTCTGTTCAGAAGATAGTCCAGAAAAACACAGAAAGCCATCTCTTTGCCATGCCTCACACATCCCAATCTTGCCTCTCTGCCCCTTAGTCTACACGTGCTCCCTTTCACACGTTCAGTTGTAAGGTACGTCTGATTTTAAACTACCACCTCATTCTGTGTCCTTATTTTTCTGAAACCCTGATGTCCTGGAGTGTTTTCACCAGGCAGCAACAGTAATTCCTCTTTCCAAATAGGGATGTCTCCTTCCAAATAAGAGCACACCCTGAGGGCGTCCCTCTGACCCTGGAGTAATTACGGGACCTCAGAGGACAAGCGGCCTGTGTGCCCGTGGATTGAGGTCCCTCCTCAGGGCAGCTGTGAAATCACACGTGATGAATTGAAAGATCTCCCTGTGAACATAAAAGAACAGCTATTTTTTAAACGCAGGTATCCACCAGGAGACACCATTGCAACCCCAAGGAAACCCAGGGCCCTAGGGCAGTTGGTTTAACCTAGAGATCCTCCACTTCTATCAAAGCACAGAGGGGAATGGGTCCGTACACTAGGCAGCCAGGCTACAGACTCCCAGCGATGTGAACTGTACTCTAATGAATCACAAAAGCTTCCCAAACGCTCCCAAATGCGCTGGGTCCATCAGCTTCTCCATCAAAGGCATCTCTTTAAACTCTGCATGAGAAATAATCTTGTACAGTAGACAACTAACATCATACGGAAGAAATCTGTTCTCACTGATCATGTGGTAATTGCTAGCTGGTGTACGAAAGCAACTTAATAGTGATAACAATAACCAGATTGCTAAAAAAGGAAAATAAAAAGGTGGGGGGGGACATTTATCTGAGAATACCCAATTGTAGAAACAAAGCAAAGTGAAGTAAGTGGCTAATTCGGGTCAACACTGAATAAATTCAAGACAATCCTCTCCTTTTGAGTAAAATGTTGGGATCTGATTAGTGTACATTCGTTTATATTGACTGAATTCCTAGGCAGTTGCTTAATTTTTATATTGGAACAGATACCACCTAACCTGCGTAGAAAATAACCTCTTCAGATGAGTGTTGAACATGGTATTTGTGATTTGCAGAACGGTGTCTGGCGGTGACATCTTTCTCAGGCACTGCCTCATTTCAGCCTAGAGAACAGTGTGAATTTTGGAAAGCCAGCCCATGAAAACCTTGCGCAGATGTCTCTGATGTTGACATGATAAAAGGGATGCCACGTTAGAAACGCCTTGAGAAAGTGCATGACTCAGAGGGATGTGGTCTAGGAAGATAAGATGTATGGGAGGCACTCTTTCTGCATAAACACGTCCTGGCTGCTGTAATCCGCCACCCTGGGAGAAGACTCTAGATTTGGGTCAGAAGCGGCAAAAGGTAAAACTGAGATTTTCCAAATACCATTTTGTTTTGGGAAAGGAAAAACCCCTGACCTTCCCTCCCCTGTGGACACTCCCCTGTGACAACCCTTCTACCTCAGAGAACAAATCCACGGACCCTGCGTCTGCTGTAGGTCTCCTTCCCCACCCGCTCCCCGCGGCTCCACTGTCAAGGCCAGAAATCCACGAGGGGTCAGTCACGTGGCCTGCCAGCGACCCCTCAGAAGGCTCGCATCCCCTCCTCTCTCTGCACACCCAGCTCTGCCGTCTTCACAGCCTCATCGTCTCCCCAGTGTCCCGCTCTGCAATGGCCCCTCGCCTGCACGCTGCCGCCCCCATAAGCTGAGCCGCCACAGCCCTACGTGAGTCACCCGGTAAGGAAACAACGTCGTGTGCCATTTCGACTGGCTCCCGTGACCCAGAGGACACGTCTAAACTCCTGAGCGTCATGTCCTCTCCGGTACAGGATGCAAGATGCCAGCCGCATCTCTCCTGGGACACGTCCCAGGGATCCCTGCTTCGCTGCACATCCCAGCCCCTGCTGCGCCCGGTACCCGGAGGAGGAGCTGTGTTCAAAGCGCGAGGTGGGACTCCCTCCGGCCACATGACACCGGCGAAGCACACTGGGATGAACCCAGGGCAGGTCACGAACGCCACGCTCAGGTCTCGGCCTGATTCTGCGGGCGCCTGACGGGAGCGTGAGTGGAGGGTAGCCATGCTGAGGTTGGAGGACGGGACGGGGCAGGAGGTGGTACCAGTTGCCCGGGGGGGGGGGGTGGAGGTGAGGTGGGCAGGGCAGCAGGATGAAAGGAGAAGGCAGGGGCGGCGGATTTAAAGGAGGAACCCGTGTGTGTTTGGACGCGGGGCAGGAGACACAGAGGATGGTCCTGTGGAAGATTCCAGAACATGCTTCTCTAAGTGGCACCCAGAGGGCAGCAAAAAGGTGAGCCCTGACACACCCTCGGTGTCCTTTGAAAGGGACAAGATTCAAAGTCCTTTAAAATATATTCCCCCTATTTGAAGGACAAAGACAAGGCACCATAACCAGCTGAGCAAGCATCCCACGCTCCCTCCTGCCTGGGGCTGGTTCCCCAGAGAAACGCCCCACAAGAGCTGAGCAAGGAAGGAAACAGTGGCCGGCATGTGCTGGGGGCTGACTTTCCAGGCCCTGCACTAGGCTTGTGTTAACACGTTGACTTCTCACAGCATCTCCCCGGAGCAGACACCGGTAACACTCACTGCGCTGGAAGAGTTTAAGTACCTTGTCCAGAGTGGGAGGGGAGTTACTGTCAAAGCCTGACTTTGAACCCCGGCCCTGAGTCCTGACCTGCAGGAAGGAAGGAGGGAGCACAGGGAAGGGAGGAGGGAGGAAGGCGCGGGGCCGGCCAGGAGGGGAAGGAAGGACTCCTGACTCCTGCCCGTGTGGTGAGCGGGCAGCGGCCCCAGACTCATCTCCAGGAGGATGGGCTGGACGGACCTGCATCGAAACGTTCTCAGTTTGGAGTTTGCCGGGCGCCCTGGTTTGGAGTCTGGTTTGCCCGAGGAGATGGGGTTCTTCGGCAGAGTCCTGCAGCCCCCCGAGTGCACACCAGGGGGCGCCCTGCCCACACCAGGGGGAGCCGGCCGCCAGCCTGGATGGGAGAGTCGTCATCCTGCAGCCGAGAGCCAGAGCTCGCCCAGAAGTGCTCCCTGAGATCAAACGAGCATCTCAGATTTCAAAGCACTTGTAGTTTCTACGTCCTCTGATTTTCAAAGCGAGCCTGTTGGGGGTTTTGTCCGAAAGGCTACGGTCTTCCCGTCTCCGTCAGATCAGAACCAACAGCAGGATCCGAGCGGGTTCCCTGTCCGAGGAGGAGCGTGCAGGAGCATTCTTCCGGAGGGAAGGAGGGGTCACGGGCGCCAGCGTCTGAAGACCAGGGCCACCCCCAGGTGAGAGTCCCGGGCTGTTTGTGACAACTCGGGCCTTTCACTGAAGCCCAGTGTCCCTAACAGAGCATCGAGACACAGTCTGAACGCAGGACATCAATTCTCAGCCCACGGGATTAGAGACACATTTTAAAAATCACGGGATGCCCTCTGGGCTGGAGCACAGCAAACGTCATTCTCCGCCACTGCTCGTTCTAATGTACATTCTTTAACACCTGGCCTCTGGAAGCTGCCTGACGATCGCCTGCAAAGGCTTCAGAAATGTTTATGTCCTTTTACCTATAAGATCCACTTCGAGGACTCTAACCCAAGGAACAAAGCCCTAAATATGGAAAATTATACATACAGATGTTCAGCAAAGTGCCATTTCTAATAAAAGTAGTTCAGAAACCCGTTGGAAGCTTGAAAATAGGCGTAAACCTTAGTCCCTGCACACAGCAGAATATTAGTGCAGACATCAAGGTATGGTTCCCTGTTATGTGGAACATGCAGAACATTCCAGTTTGCATTTGCAGTTAAGTAAAATACAGGTGTAGGAGATCAAGGACAGAAGAAATTAAACCAAGATACTAGCACAGTCACGTTCCAATAATGAGATTCTAGATCTTCTATTCTGAGCTTTCTAAATCCTATGTGATATGTGATTTTATTTTAAGATTGAAAAATTGATAGAATTCACTTTTTTAAAAAATTAAATGCATTTTAGATTATATTATCATGAGAATGTTGAAATCGAAAGCCACATGGAAAGCCAAAATCTATCAAGACCACTTCTGCACCTCTAATTTGGCGTGAGGAAAAAGATCTTGCAAGAGGTGGCAACATGCAGCATGACTGCAAAATAAAGACAGCCGTGGCTAGTGACAGGGTGGGAGGTCCCGACCCTCAGCCCGGACGTGAGCTCGGCACCATCACTCATCAGCAGAGGAATACTGGGAAAATTATCTGACTTTCCTTTGCATCAGTTTCTCCACCTGTAGAATGAGGGTGAAAATACCCCAGGCTTCGCAGGGCTTTTGTCAAGATTCAAATGAAATCATTCTAGACATTTCTCCAAAGAAGATATACAGATTGCCAACAAACACATGAAAGGATGCCCAACATCACTAATCATTAGAGAAATGCAAATCAAAACTACAGTGAGGTATCACCTGACACCGGTCAGAACGGCCATCATCAAAAAATCTACAAACAATAAATGCTGGAAAGGGTATGGAGAAAAGGGGACCCTATTGCACTGCTGGCGGGAATGAAAATTGATACAGCCACTATGGAGAACAGTATGGAAGTTCCTTAAAAAACTAAAAATAGAACCACCATACGACCCAGCAATCCCACTACTGGGCATATACCCTGAGAAAACCATAATTCAAAAAGAGTCATGTACCACAATGTTCATTGCAGCACTATTTACGATAGCCAGGACATGGAAGCAACTTAAGTGTCCATCGATAGATGAATGGATAAAGAAGATGTGGCATATATATACAATGGAATATTACTCAGCCATAAAAGGAAACGAAATTGAGTTATTTGTAGTGAGGTAGATGGACCTAGAGTCCATTCCATACAGAGTGATGTAAGTCAGAAAGAGAAAAACAAATACCATATGCTAACACATATATATGGAATCTAAAAAAACAAGTGGTTCTGATGAACCTAGGGGCAGGACAGGAATAAAGAGGCAGACGTAGAGAATGGACTTCAGGGCATGGGGAGGGGGAAGGGTAAGCTGGGATGAAGTGAGAGAGTGGCATTGACATATATACACTCCCAAATGTAAAATAGATAGCTGGTGGGAAGCAGTTGCATAGCACAGGGAGATCAGCTCAGCTCGATGCTTTGTGATCACCTAGAGGGGGTGGGATAGGGAGGGTGGGAGGGAGACACAAGAGGGAGGGGATATGGGGATATATGTATACATATAGCTGATTCACTTTGTTATACAGCAGAAACTAACACAACATTGTAAAGCAATTATACTCCAATAAAGATATTAAAAAAAATACAGATCAGCAGATGCAAACTATTACATATATGTATAACTGCTGTACACCTGAAACTAACACAATATTGTAAATCAATCTTTACGTCAACGAAATAAATTTTTCGAAAAAGAATTAAAAAAGTGAAATCATTCATGTTATAAAACGTAATTACAACTAAGGGACATCAAAGCAATAGATGCAAGTATGTTTTCCCCTCTGCGGGACACATACTGGTTCATTTATCACCAAACATTTGTCTCATGAAACACATGGAGCATCAGCAAGTGTGCTGGGCACTTAAGATGTGAAAGTGAATCCAATCTCCATACAGAGTTTTACAAAATCCAACTGGAAAAACCAAGCAGACCCAGCAACCACGCACAATCCAGGTGCTTTTTCTCCCAGAAGGTATGTTAATCCACATGGTTAGATGATCAGGATTAACTTTATTTTTTTATATATAAATTTATTTATTTTTATATTTGGCTGTGTTGGGTCTTCGTTGCTGCACGCGGGCTTTCTCTAGTTGCGGCAAGCGGGGGCAACTCTTCGTTGTGGTGTGTGGGCTCTAAGTGCGTGGGCTTCAGTACTTGTGGCACACAGGCTCAGTAGTTGTGGCACACGGGCTTAGTTGCTCCGCGGCATGTGGGATCTTCCTGGACCAGAGCTTGAACCTGTGTCCCTTGCATTAGCAGGTGGATTCTTAACCACTGCGCCACCAGGGAAGTCCCAGGATTAACGTTAAAGTAGCATCATACCTGCTATCCTTGGGTCATTATTTTTAAATGTGTGATTATTTTAAAAGTAATTCCTGGATCTTTCAGTAACCATCATTATTCAATTAGAAAAAGAAGCACTTTCCATTTTAAAGAAAAGAAGTCTCTGGAATTGTCTTATTTGTTTACATGTTTTGAGAGGCAAATAGGGAACACAATAAAAACCCACATTTGCAAGTGAATTCAGGTGAGGGGCGATGCTCCAGGGTAACGCCTGCTCTCAAGCCCTTAGTCCCTGGGGTACAATATGCTTTCTCTGCTCTTGATCCCTGATTGGCTGATGGGCTCCCCAGGGTCACTTCTTGTCCCCTGCTCTTTATTCCTTTCAACATATTGAGAAATCGAGCTTAATGTTCTACCTAGAAACTAGACATTCAGCTCAGAACCATTACCAGGCAGGAGAAAAGGAAATACTTCTCAAGAAAGGGAGCACAACAGGCAGGTTCTTTTGAATCAGAGGCACCAAGGTTTATCTCTACACTGAAGACCCAAGTTACTTTTCTGGTGACACCAGGAGCTTCCTGATTTGGTGGGAAATTCCATGCAGGAAGTCTTCCCATCCATTCCCAGAACTGTGTTGTTCCCTTTCAAACTACACTAACCTCTTCTTAAAAATCACAGTTGCCCATAATAATGAACACAGAAAGTCACGTTTTAAATGTCGTTTGTCACAAGTAAGTCACGTCAGTTTTATCGGTGATAAAATGTAGGCACCTACGTCCCAGGGGAAAGAAAGAAGAAAATTCAGTGTTTCTGTTCATTTTTAGTGTAAGAAAGGCACCTGGTCCTGGAGGGGTGGGGTTACCTGGGGCCCTGGACACCCTTCAACTCTGCCACCCATGACCCCCAAGGGAAGAATCAATTCTGGTGACCCGAGGGGCCAAATCAGATCGGAGCCCAGCCCAGCGTCACCCTGAGAAACAATTTTATGGGATCATCCACCAGAATTCACTTGCAAACTAGCTGAACATAATGAAGTTTCTCTCCCTGGAAGCAGCTCAGGATGGAAGCAAGGTGAACTCTTTCTCCAGGCTGGCACTGCCACCCAGGCGGTGACTGAACCCTCCCTTGCCACGTGGCCCGGAGAGAGAGAGCAAATCCATCAGAACAAGCAGTTTCAGCATCTGCTCCGTAAAGGCCAGGGGACTGCGGTGCTTTGAGTCACCCCGTTATGGATTGTAACTAGGGTTTGCCACCGAAAATGATGAATTTTTAGAGTCATTTGTCACTGAATAGATTTACTTACAAGCAAGAATTACTATGGGTGAAATTAACTGTGCGCTTGGCCTACAAGGGGCGCTGAGAACCTCGGGTACCAAGTGCTGGGGGAACACACACCCGCCCCCTGCCGCCCTGCCCTGCTCGGCCTCCGCTCCCCACCTGGGGTCAGCAAAGCCGCCGCAGCTGTGTCTGTTCAGCCCGTGAGCAGGAGAGTGGTTTTTACATCTTAAAGGGGTTGAAAAACAACCGAAAGAGCATATTTCATGACATGTGAAAATTAGATGAAATTCAAATGTCCTCGTCCATAAAAAGTTTACAATTTCATCAGTAAAAATTGGTGGAAATCTGCTTTCTCTCTAGTCGAGTACCTACAGGAGATTCAATGTGTGTCTTGTCCCACAAAGACTAGAACACTTTCTCCTACCCTTTGTGGACCGTGTGCCCAGCCCTGTTCTAGAAAGTGCAGCCGCTTGCCCTCACCCCCAGCTAGGCTGCTGCCCTACCCCTGGGATGAGTCCACGACCCCAGGTCACGGTGGAAACACACTGACGGTTGTGATTAGTCTCTTGGCAGGGGCGGGGCTGGGCCTCCACATGCCCATTGCTTCCTCCTGGGCCAGTTCTGGTTCTGTCCCTGTTACATAAGGGAGCTGTTTGGGGCAGGATTTGTTTTTCTTCACGAGCAATGAGGCAGCATGAGTGGGCTGGGCTGGGCTGGTCATGGGACTTCAGAAAAATAAGTCAGATGGACACAAGCGAAGTGGGCGTCTCGTTTTGTGGGTGATTTCCTCCCATCTCCAACCCTGGACAGAAGCTGAGGAGGATTTAGCGCTGTCCTGGGGACACATTCTTTCAATGGAATGAGGTGGTGTAATAAAATCTAACCATGACACTATGTTTTGTTTTATCTTATTTTTCCAGTTGTCAAGAAAACAATAATTATCTCAACTTGAACGCTTCTGCTGTAACTTTTCCATAAATCCCTGCCAGGTGCCGTCACCTGCCCTGGAGCCTCCCCCGAAAATGGGGGCCCCACGGTGGGTGAATGGGGAGCCCCCATCCGCCCCAGGAGACCCTAAGGTGCGCCTCCCTCAGAGCCGGGATTCCAGCCAAGTGGCCAGAACGCAGGCTACAGTGTCGACGAAGGTCCTGGGACCCGAAAGGAGCCAAAGCGCATCTTCCCTGAAAGGACAGGTCGCCTGTCTCAGCCCTTCCCTCAAAGTTCAAAGAAACCTAAGTTCATGGTCAATAGTTGCTGAGCACACGAGGAAACAGCATACCAAGCAACATCCAAGGACAGAATCAGCCCCGCAAAGATGACAGAAGTCAAGTTTAAGGAGAATGTGATGTTTGAGGCATTTTTTTAAAGAAATGAAAGATGGAGAACATAAGGAAAGAAAATACAACTGTCAGAACTGACAGGTTGTATCTTCACAAGAACCAAATAAAGCATGCAAAATGAAATATGTGGCTGAAATTAGTAATTGAAGGTAATTTTTTTTTTTTTTTTTTTTTTTTTTTTTTTTTTTTTGCGGTATGCGGGCCTCTCACTGTTGTGGCCTCTCCCGTTGTGGAGCACAGGCTCCGGACGCACAGGCTCAGTGGCCATGGCTCACGGGCCCAGCCGCTCCGCGGCATGTGGAATCTTCCCGGACCGGGGCACGAACCCGTGTCCCCTGCATCGGCAGGCGGACTCTCAACCACTGCGCCACCCGGGAAGCCCAATTGAAGGTAATTTTGAACAGCATGTCAGGTATGTAGAGAATGACTAAATGAGCTAGGATTTACGTCTGCAGGTACATAGGGAACCACCTCAGGTTAAGTCTCAAGTCACAAAGAGATGAATAAACGGCTGCGTTAAATGAAGAACTTGTGCTTCTCAAAATGCAGTGTGTAGAGATGGAAAGAAATGGAAAAACCAGCTACAAGCCAGAACTTATTTACAGCCCACATACAGACACAGGCTTGGCCACCAGAACAGAGAAAGGCCTGGAACATCAATGAGACAAAGACAAACAACCCTTCAGGGAAGTGGGCCAAATACAGGAGGCATTTTGCAGACGATGAAAGTGAGGATCCAACATGCTGTTGAAGAGCAGCTTCACCCACTGTTAACCGAGGCGACACAGTTCAAGCCACAATAAAATAATATATCACGCTCAGCAAAACTGCAAACAGTGACGACTGGTGAGGACACGTGACTGCAGGACCCACCCCAGTGGCAGGCGAGGGAGGGCTGGTCCCACCACGTGGGAATGACCTGCAGCGCGGACGTGGGCACAGGGCCCCTCTCCCGACCTCGCATCGGAGGAAGACTCTCGCAGAGGCACCTGGGAAACACATGCAAGAAGTTTCAAAGTTTGTCGCGGGGGAAACTGCAGACGAGCATGGAATGGATAAATAAATTGCGGTTAATCATAGAATGAATCACTCCACAGCAAAAACAGGAACGAACCACTGCCCCGTGCACGGGCACGGCAGCCCCGAACAGGGCATGGAGCGAAAGCAGCCGTGGGTAGGGGAACAATCACGGCCTTTGTTTACGCTCTGGGGGCTTCGCCTGCGTTAACTCACTGCCCGTAGCCGCTCTGAGTGGCACAGACCGTGTGTGTCCGTTTCCGGGGGGCAGGGAGGGGGGGCCCGTGAGAACTCCGTGAGCACGGGGTGAGCCCATGTGTATAAATTTCAAAGACGGACAGAACCTAGCAACATGTATGGGGAAAGTTTTTTTAAGAATTGGAGGGATGATAAACCCGAACTGCAGAGGACGTTCCTCCCCCCGCCCCCCCGGGGAAGGAGAGCTGTGACCTGGGAAGGGGGGCCGCCAGGGACTTGGGTGGTTCGGCATCTGCCTCTGTCCGCGTCCTCACAGCCCAGTGTGCGGCCCTCCCCGCGTCCCACAGGACCCAGCCTGCCCCATCACGCCACCCGCCTCCCCGTCGCCCTTCACGTCCGCGCTGCATGCGGGCTGGGGACCTTCCCTCTGCCACCTGCACGGCCAGAACAGGCCTAGGTGTTGGGGAAACAGACATCACAAAGGTGGAGTAAAGCCGAAGACAGCCCAGGACGGATGTGCCTTAAAACAGCAGCTCCTGGGGTGTTGCAGTCCTGAGGACCAGGCTTCCGCCCCGAATCTGCATTTTGAACAAGTCTCCTGGCCAATTCGGAGGGTCTCCATGACCGGAATTTGGGAATCACCAAGCTAGAAAAAGTGGCCGCAGGCAAGGGTCTTCCCTTCCCAGGCTCGGGGTTTCATTTGCCCCCTTTCCTTCGTGAAAGGAGAGGTGGAGGGAGCAGTGATGCTCTTCTGACCGTGGACAAAGGCAGCCATGTGTGTTGCCAATTGTACTTGTGTTGTGTTATCATATAACTGCTCCCCCGTCTCCAGGGGCAGCACCTTCCTTGTTCCCCATTCATTGTCCTGTTTTCTCCATGATGCTTGCCCCTGAAGGCTATTTTTAACTAAAATGCTGGAGACTGGTGAGAAATAGAAGTCAGCCGCACTGTATGATCCAGCTTGAGTCTGACACTGTTTGCTGTTTCATCCGAGTCCGTGGTGGCATTCTTTTCTCTGCCCTTTGCTGGGGTCAGAAGTCTACAGCTATAGCACTGAGGGGCACCTGGGCTTCGGGGCCCCCTCCCAAGCACAGAGGGCCAGATTCACCTGCATGTGAGGTATCTGCCATCAGACAGTCACCCGGAGTTTTCTCACCTGTATCAGCAACAAATCAGACACTTTTGTATACTGTGCTCTCCTTGCTGACCTGCCACTCACAGGAGGGTGGAAATTTCTCCTGGAAATTCTGCTCAGTTGCTTAGCATCTGAGAGTCTAATTCAAGCCAATGTCACCTAAAAGACATATTTCTTCTGTCAGAAAGGCCAGGTTTCATGAGCTCAGGTCCTAAGACATCAGCAACAAGGTGACTCAAGCTCACCGTCCCCTTAAAAAGTGGTCGTGTTTCCCCCACTTGAAATAAAATAAGAGAAGTGAGAACAGCCCACAGAGAAGCAAAACCAGCCCATATAGTGAGGCAGTGGTCATGGGTGCCCTTCACCACCCTGCTGGCCTGGTGCCAGCGGGGGATTCGTCTTTGAGGACCTCAGACCTCCCGACAGAGACAACCCGCTTCTGGAATGGAATGTGAGGCGCTGAGCTGAACAGACACGAGTGCCAACTCGTCGGGCCTGGGAGTCAGGGAATCACCACCCAAATGTGTATCATTAATATGTGACGGGAAAATGACAAACACACACATGCAGAGAACTTTCCACCAAGAGCCAAACCAGACTTTAGTCACCGCATCAAGAGAAGAGAGTGACCCCAGCGACCTTCAGAGAACTTCCTGATGGATCACGAGGCAGTCCAGCCGCCATGGGCTCTGCTGTGCGGCCGTGGGCGGCAGCCGCGGGCCTCAGGGCCTGACAGGCAACTCAGCCCCAGGCGTGCACGGCAGGTGGATGGGTCGGCGGCCTTCCAGGGTGCCCTGTCAAACAAGGCCGCGGACACGGCGTGCGGGACACAGCGTGTGAGACGTGCGTATACAATAGCTGCCAGAGCCCCTCCGTCACTGCCTTCTAGCAAACATCCACATCCTGCACCTACACCTCTTCCCTCAACCCTGCTATTCTTTCAGGACTGGAAACAGCAGCGAAGACAGCAAGAGCAGCCCAAGACTCTGGAGTCAAAATATTACAGTAGAATAGTGGCTGCACGGGGCTGGGGTCGGGGGAGTGAGCGCTTCGTGGGGACAGAGCTTCCGTTTGGGAAGATGGAAAAGTGCTGGAGATGGTGGTGGTACAGCATGGACGCACACGATGCCGGGGTTGTGCACTTAACAACAGTTAAGACAGAAAGTTTTATATTGGGTATGTTTCACCACCACCACCTATATATATATATATAATTACATAATTAAGTGTATGCTGGAAACAGAGAGAGAGAACAAAAAAACTACTACTATTTTTTGGTAAATGAAATGATGGTAGTCAATTCAGTCAACTGCTAAAGAGAAAAAACTGAAAAACCCAGCAACTTCACATGGTTCAACCCAACAGAAAACTCCTGTTAGATACTGTAACAGGATCTGGAAATTTGTTTGGATTTTATTCCCATTCAACTTTTTCCTAGGTGGAATTCTATTGTATATGGGGCAGATTCTGGTGTAATCTAACACTGAGACTGATTAATGTTTTATGTGGAAAGCTTTTAGGTCACTGCCGCCTGCCAAAGCCACACCTTTCTTCTAAATTTTTGCTTCTCTTCCTCCCCCACCCCAAGAAAAAACACTGCTGGTGATTGTGACACGCTTTCTTCTCATCTGAACACATTTTATACCTGCCTATTTATTTATACTCTATTTATACTCTGAAATTATCATGGAGTTATTACAAAATATATCAATTTTTTAAATTTTAAATATTTATTATAAAAATATCACCTTATAAGTACACAATATAGTAAGGAAGGAAAAGATTTCTATTTCTCCAACAATAACTAAGATTTCCAATAAAACTTCTTCTTAATAAAAACTGCATTTCCAAAAAGAAGACCCACAAGTGCTCCCGGAAGTCTCCCTTTTCAATCTATTCAGATTTTCTCCCGGGTAACTACAGAGCAATCTCACCTTTTCAAAGCAGTTGGATGCTTTCTGATCCCAAGGCTGGTTCCGGGAACCCACAGACAGGTATGCAATGCACTCAGGTTTTACGTCCCAAGAGAAGGTAGTCTGTTTTGTGCTCAGCTTGGCCCTGAGAGATAAGGCTGTCTGAGTGGTTCCATAGCAATTATCATTAATTTTGTTGTGTAACTGCAGACAGCTCTCTTAACCCTCTTAACCTGATTTCCTCAATCAGCAGTGTTTTCCTCGAGCCATATTTCACCTCAGGGCAGGTACAGAAGGTGAGCAGCCCTGGGCGGCTCCCTCCCTTCCAGTGGGAACCACAGGTGGCAACTGGATGCCCTGGAGACTGTGGTGGTTAGAATTGAGATGTGAGTGACACATAAATCATAACCAGCCCTAACTCACTTTGCTCTCTGGTAGAGGGTGGGCTCTGCCACCTGTCATTACATGATCTAAAACACATGAGAATAATCAGCAAACTGTGTATATCCAACAATGATACATTCATTTCATTTAATCCAATAGAAAACTGTTTAACAATTATACATGTACAATTATATAAACATGCCCCAAAGTTTCCTATTTCTCGAAGATTAAAGTGTTTCCTTAATTTCCGGTCATAACAGAGAGTCTGGTTGTGAGTGATATTGTGGTTTCTGTAAAATAAAAGTTGCAGAAACATTTCAGGACTCTGTGGGTGTGAGTGGAAGGGAGTATCTGATTCGTGCTCGGGAGTGGATGGTCCACAGAAGACACCATGCCGGCCTCAGCCCAACGTTACCTTCATTAGTTTCAATGAGCCTCATTCCCACATATGGAAATTCCCACCTAAAGAAGATACACCTACTACAGTGAATCACCTCTCTGTCACTAGGGTTTTCACTCTGAACCATCTTTTATTGCCAACGACCTCAAACGTTATGACTCCGACCCTCACATTAAGGGGTTCCAGGTTTCTTCTATTTTACATTACTTTTGACACCTTCTCCCCACATCTTTAATGTAGAGTTCTTACATACCCATATTAAATATCCTGATTAAAGTTTTGACCAAATATTTGAACAGGAAAGTTCCAAACAAGGCCTGTAAATACCTAACATATACCCCAAAAATATTCACTCTCAATATTAATCTAAGAATCATATAAAATGGGGGAAAAGTTTTAATAATACCTTGTATTGACAAGACTTTTTTTCAGAGGGTGGGGAGGAAATAAACCCTTTTATTCAGGATGATTTAGAACAGAGGAAAATAGTTGATTATGTAATGTCCATCAATAGGGGGTTAGTAAAA
Source organism: Hyperoodon ampullatus (assembly GCF_949752795.1). NCBI lineage: Eukaryota > Metazoa > Chordata > Mammalia > Artiodactyla > Ziphiidae > Hyperoodon > Hyperoodon ampullatus. The sequence goes on along the minus strand of NC_136925.1, from coordinate 88,098,897 downwards.
TATGCTATTTTATAGTCACAAAATAGGATATTAGGTATTAATATTGAAAATGGCCAAAAAAGTATTAAGTAAGAAAGAGATTAGATTTGCATTAAAATTATATTTACACAGAAATCTCTGGAAAGACATAACATCTTCAAAACTGTGCACAATGGGATGGGTTTATGACCCGTTTTCTTCTGCTAATGATTTAACCATCATCACGTATGTCTTTAATAATCAGCATAAACAATAAAGTTATTTCCACATGTGAAGAGAAAATATCTCTGATAGTGAGTACCCAAAAGTAGGGAGAATATGGTAGGTGCCTCATGACATTAGCCCCAGATCACTGCGTAATTAAACATACTGTTGACCTTTCAAGACCCACCTCGGACGGATGGACACACAGAGTCTGAAAAGTGGCATAATGCGTTAATGCCCACTTTGTAAGAACTGTAGGAGAATTACATGTAAGACTTAGAGGACTGGATGTAGACACTTTATAATAAGCTTTGGACCACCAACATCTGTCTGCACCATGAAACGCAATTAGAAGTACATAAAAGGTGACACTAACCACCATTATCCAAATGATGGATGGCCCTAGAAAATAAAGTCACCTTCTGAGTTACCACTTATGTGTAGCAATGCAGACATTAGAGTTTCCTTTATGGTGGAATAATAAAACACAATAAAAGTGAAGTTACAAGTAGCTTCATCTTCTCCAATTCAATTTCATCCTTACAAAAGGCTACAGATTTCCGATTTTAATCTTGGAACAAAAATGACTATGCATTACTAATTGACCATAGGACACAGTGTCCTTCTGTGTTTTTAACAGAGCAATACATGCACAGACACACACAAATACATTCTATTTTGCCACCCACGCCCCCATCACTCTGTGCCAGCACAAGATCAAAGGCACGTTGAGCCTTTTTCACCAATTATCTGCCATCTCACAGTTCTGAGAAAACAAGTAACCCAGGCGGTCATCAGGGAAGGAGTGAAGATTGAAAAGCTGCTGAGATAATACTCTTAAATATGAATTTAAAGAAAAGGGAAAGAGGAGTAATTAAGACATGACTTCGTTTTTCAAGTAAATAAGGCCGGACCAGTGACAGAACATAGTGCATTTATTTGGCTCCTGGGCATGTGGCTTTCTTGCTTAGAAATTCATTATGACTGTGCAGATCAAGTCACGCCACATCAACTCAATACGTCCAAGTCTGAATGAGTGATACCATCGTATGAGCTTTACGGTGGCTTCGGACAAAAGCTACATGGAATTTCAGCCCCACTGTCTGTTGGGTGCTGATTCCAAGGGTTCTCAAGCCATGCGTGTCTGCACAGAGGCACCCTCTCCACATCCACACCCCGGGGAGGCCTTTCTCGGGGAAGCTCAGTGGAGCTTCACGTGCACGGGCTCCCTTCTTGCCACTCCATCAAGACACAAGAATGGCAAGTCCTACTGCTAAGTATTAAATCCACATTTTACAAAGAAAAGTCAAAATAGAGACAATTCTCAAGGTACATCATGAACATCCAGAAACACTGAAAACTTGTACAAATGTGAATTCAGACTTCGTCAATAATCCTTTTAGTTTTTCAAAACCAAACGAAGCATCATTATGTGACAAACTTCCATCAGGACAAACGTGGGTCTCATCAGACCACCTACATCACCAGCTGCAAGTCTGCGTGAGCAGCAGAGCTCACTGGTCCCCACTCTTCCCAGGACCATATGCCAGCTCCATCCTGAATGTGTTCTACCAGTTTCCCCTGATGACCCGTCATCGCCTCCAAGGTGGAAGGCGTTCCCTTTTCTGAGCAGGTGTTTGGAATTACTGGAGTCCAGTGTCAGTTACACAACACCGCTGGCATCTTCTCCTGACCCTGAGGGGGGCAATTCCCAGAACTCTAAAGGGAAGAACTGCACGCGATGGAGCTCCAGCCCAGGAACCACAGACCAGAGCCAACGAGGAGCCTCCACCCTCTGAGCCCTAGACACGGGAAGTGGACCAAGAAGTCTGCGTGGCAGGAGATCATGAGGTCCCAATCATCTCCATGAGATGATTTTATAGAAAAAGGGAAATCTATCTGCTGATGGTTGCGCTGATGCAGAACCTAATTGCATAATCCCATCTGCCTTTGGCAAGACTATAATTATTAATATCATGTGTTTGGTTTAACATGCATATAGGCCAGTGTGGATTGGCTACAACTGTATTAACGTCATTCCCTTTAATCAGAATAAATAAGCCGCTATAGTCTTTATCGAGCCCTAGGTAAGGAATGCCCATAGCTTTCTTCATGTTTAATATTTCTCTTAACTACTATATGAATGTGACCATAGCTAGAGAGGTTTGAAGACAAAACTAAGTTGGTAGCTTTTACTTTGTAGGTCAAGGAGAGGCATTAAATTTTTAACTTTTATATTCAATTACACAGGTAATGCTTATAGAAAAATAAACAGGGCTTCCCTGGTGGCGCAGTGGTTGAGAGTCCGCCTGCCGATGCAGGGGACGCGGGTTCGTGCCCCGGTGCGGGAGGATCCCACATGCCGCGGAGCGGCTGGGCCTGTGAGCCATGGCCGCTGAGCCTGCGCGCCCGGAGCCTGTGCTCCGCAACGGGAGAGGCCTCAGCGGTGAGAGGCCCGCGTACCGCAAAAAAATAATAATAATAATAAATAAAAAATAAACATACAATAAGAGACCAATTCATCTATAATCTCCTTCCCCAGGCGTAACTGCTACTAACATTTTAAGTGTATAGCCTTTCAGCCTTTCACACTCTGTGCACAAAATACACACACACACACACACACACCTTTTAATGGAGCCACAGTGATTTGCAATCTGCTTTTTTGTCTTAACAATGTATCACATATAACATTTTTCCATGTTAACAATTACAGGTCTACTTTAGTGAACTTCTCCCTGGGATTTGATAGTAAATTATTAGCATCAGTGCAGACAAACAGGTCAGAAGAAGAGACTGGAGGGGCCAGAAACAGCTCCAGGTGCACAGGTGATGTAGAACAGAGTGGGAAAGGGATGTTTGTTTAAGAAAAGGTGACCGTGCTAGAATAATTAAACAATCACGGGGAAAATTGCTAGAATCCTACCTTATACCAGATGCAACATAAATTCTGGGTGGAAGAAAGATACACAGACAATATCAGAATAAAACTTCCAAAAATACTGACTTCAGGGTGAAATGGGGGAGAATGTTTGAAGTAAGAAGGGCATCATTAAAGGCACAAAGGAAAAAATGAAAAAAAAATGAAGTGCTGATACGTCAAGGATGCCACACACAAAGCTGGAGAGAAACAAGAGATTGAGGGGGAAAGTACATCCAATGCACATGACAAATACCCAGAACACGGGGAAAGCTCCTGCCTATGATGAAATGAAGACCAGCAGCAGAGAAACGAGGGAGTAGCTCCCAGGAGAAATGAAGACTGCGGATGGACACGTGAGAAGATGCTCACACTCACAAAATCCACAGCGTTGGACGTTGAATAAATACTGAGATCCCATTTTTTACCACTTAAACAAGAAAAAGTATTTTTAAATGATGATATTTGGCATCAGCCATGATCTGGGGAGTTTGTTACCTTTGTGAGAGACAACCTTGCGACATTAAGGTAAAAACACAGACACTCTCTGACATCAGAACTCCTACTTTTGAGAAGATGGCCTCAGAAACAAACAACAATACTGAGGCCATATGTAGAAGGGTGCTTTTTGTAGCACTGCTGTTGTAGGAAAAAATTAAGGAAACAACATCATTCTCATCAATAGAAGAATGATTAAAGTATATCCATAGAATGGAACATTAGCTATCTATTCAAAGAGTTAGATGATGATGAAACTATAGGGTAATGTGTAGGGTAAGAGAAAAAAGTGATGTTATAAATGATAGATAGATGGATAGATGGATAGATATACAGGCACATACATACATAGATGGATACATACATACATACATCATACATACATACATGGACGATAGATAGACACATACATACATACATAGATGGATAGATACATACATAAATACATACATAGATGGATAGATAGAATGATAGATAGTTGGATAAATAGATAATGATAGATGGATAGATAGATACATAGATACATAGATAGATAGACACATACCTACATATATGCATGGATAGATACATACATCATACATACATACATTGATGATAGATAGACACATACATATGTAGATGGATAGATAGATGATAGGTTTGTGAAAGGCTGTACCTTAGAATACATAAAGAAGGTTTAATCCAAGGGGGATGGAGAGATGATATTAAATTTTCTTTACATATCTCTTGAACCTTGCATATTACTTTTGTAACAAAACTCAATAATGTTAGAAAATGTTATACCATATGGGGGATGATCTAAGAAAAACATGATATAATTTTTTTTTCCTTTTTTATTTTTTCTGGCCATGCCACAAGGCTTGCAGGATCCTAGTTCCCTGACCAGGGATCAAACCCGGGTCCCTGCAGTGAAAGCACTGAGTCCTAAACACTGGACCACCAGGGAAGTCCCAGACATAATTTTTAAAATTTTCTTTCAGCTCAATGGTGAACAAGTTACCAAGTGTTTATTCAGCCAATGTTATTAGGCAGCTACTTGGAGCCAGGCTAGCATCTAAAATACACCAGTTTAAAAGCAAAGATCTCTATTCTCACTAGGCTTACAATCTAGTGGGGGAAACAAACAAAGAACAATGATCATAACAGACAAGCAAACTATAAAGAATGTGAGAGGATGATGTGCTGAGAAAAATAAAAGTGGACAGTGAGCCCCAGGGGTGCAGCAAGGTCAGGGCCGGCCTGACTGGAAACTGATCTGAAAAAAGAGGAGAAGAGGGGAGGGGAGGTCATGCAGATGTGGAGGCTGAGCCTTCTGGGTAGAGGGCACAGAACATGCAAAGGCCCTGGGGATCTGAGAGGCCACAGGAGACTGAGGTGGAGTGGATGGGGTGTCAGTGAGGAAGGGGGTGCCCAGCAGGGGTCAGATGGAGGAGGGTTTGTGAGGGTTCGTCATCCCACCACCTCCTGCTACAATGGATCACTGTTCTTTTTGATCTCTGGCAATCTGATTGGGAAAAAAAGTTTTCTAATAGTATGTAGGGCTGTGTGCATGAGTATGTGCTGTGTGCATGTGTATGTGAATATTGGCTTATTGCACAAATAAACTGATCAACAAGAGAGTAAATTAGCACAGTGGAGAAAGCCACCCACCACTGCAGCAAATTTGCCAATGGCAGTCTTTTTTTTTTTTTTTTTTTAGATCTTTATTGGAGTATAACTGCTTCACCATACTGTGTTAAGTTTCTGTTGTACAACAAAGTGAATCAGCCATATGCATACACGTGTCTCCATATCCACTCCCTCTTGCGTCTCCCTCCCTCCCTCCCTATCCCACCCCTCTAGGTGGTCACAAAGCACGGAGCTGATCTCCCTGTGCTATTCGGCTGCTTCCCACTAGCTATCTATTTTACATTTGGTAGTGTATATATGTCCATGCCGCTCTCTCACTTCGCCCCAGCTTCCCCTCCCACCCCATATCCTCAAGTCCATTCTCTATGTCTACATCTTTATTCCTGCCCTGCCACTAGGTTCATCAGTACAATTTTTTTTAGATTCCATATATATGCCTTAGCATACAGTACTTGTTTTTCTCTTTCTGACTTACTTCACTCTGTATGACAGACTCTAGGTCCATCTACCTCACTACAAATAACTCAATTTCATTTCCTTTTATGGTGAGTAATATTCCATAGTATATATGTGCCATATCTTCTTTATCCATTCATCTGTCAATGGACACTTAGGTTGCTTCCATGACCTGTATCCATTCAACCAGTCTGTATCTTTTGGATGGGGCATTTAATCCATTTACATTCAAGGTTATTATCGATATGTATGTTCCTATTATCATTTTCTTAATTGTTTGGGGTTTGCTTTTATGGGTCTTTTTCTTCTCTTGTGTTTCCCACTTAGAGAAGTTCCTTTAGCATTTGTTGTAAAGGTGGTTTGGTGGTGCTGAATTCTCTTAACTTTTGCTTGTTTGAAAAGCTTTTGATTTCTCCATCGAATCTGAATGAGATCCTTGCTGGGTAGAGTAATCTTGGTTGTAGGTTTTTCTCTTTCATCACTTTAAGTATATCCTGCCACTCCCTTCTGGCCTGCATAGTTTCTGCTGAAAAATCAGCTGATAACCTTATGGGGATTCCTTTGTATGTTATTTTTTGTTTTACCCTTGTTGTTTTTAATATTTTTTCTTTGAATTTAATTTTTGTTGGTTTGATTAATATGCATCTTGATGTGTTTTTCCTAGGGTTTATCCTGTATGGGACTCTCTGTGCTTCGTGGACTTGGGTGACTATTTCCTTTCCCATGTTAGGGAAGTTTTCAGCTATAATCTCTTCAAATATTTCCTCAGACCCTTTCTTTTTCTGTTCTTCTTCTGGGACCCCTATAATTTGAATGTTGTTGTACTTAGTGTTGTCCCAGAGGCCTCTGAGATTGTCTTCAATTCTTTTCATTCTTTTCTCTTTATTCTGCTCCTTGGCAGTTATTTCCACTATTTTGTCTTCCAGCTCACTTATTCTTTCTTCTGCCTCAGTTATTCTGTTATCGATTCCTTCTAGTGTATTTTTCATTTCAGTTATTGTGTTGTTCATCTCTGTTTGTTTGTTCTTTAGTTCTTCTAGATCTTTGTTAAACATTTCTTGGATTTTCTCAATCCATGCTTCCATTCTATCTCCGAGATTCTGGATCATCTTTACTATCATTACTCTGAATTCTTTTTCAGGTAGATTGCCTATTTCCTCTTCATTTATTTGGTCTTGTAGGTTTTTACCTTGCCCCTTCATCTGTGACATATTTTTTTGCCATCTCATTAAAAAATTTTTTTTTATGAGTGGGATTGTATTCTTGTCTTACTGGTTGTTGGGCCTGAGGCTTCCAACACTGGAGTTTGTAGGCTGTTGGGTAGAGCTTGGTCTTGGTGCTGAGATGAGAAACTCGGTGAGACCTCACTCTGATGAATATTCCCTGGGGTCTGAGGTTCTCTGTTAGTCCAGGGGTTTGGACTCAGAGCTCCCACTGCAGGAGCTTCACCTGACCTTCGGCTTGTGAACCAAGATCCCGCAAGCTGCATGCGGTGACCAAAAAAAAAAAAAAAAAGAAAAAAAGAAAAAAAGAGAACAATAACAAAGTAAAAAATAAAATTAGACTAGGAAACTAACAGATATGTCAGAAAGAATATAAAAATAAAAATATAGAAGAATCAACAACCAGAAGGTACATCAGTACCACAATAGTAAAAAAGAGGAGGAGGGAAAAGGAAAAAAAAAGGAAGAAGAAAGAAAAGAAAAAGGGGGGGAGTAAAGGCCTTGGCTGTGGAGGACGGGGCCTAAGCAAGGGCGAGGTTTGGGGGATGGGTGGGGCCTATGCTCAGGACCCACAGGGCTGGAAAAGGCCCTGGGGACTGTGGGGGCTGGGGCTTAGGCTCAAGGAGCAGAAGGGGCCTAGGCGTGGCCCCCACCCCTGGTCTCAGAGGGCAGGGACCTCACCTGGGAGCCCAGCAGACTTCCTGGGCTCGCGTGGGCGGGGCAAACGCCCTCCTCTCCTCTCCTGCTCCTCCGGTCCTGGAGAGCCCCTCCCGCCTGCCTCTCCTGATCTCCCCAGCCTCCTTCCTATGCCCCCAAGGACCCACGCAGCCTGGAGGGAGCTTTGGAGGGCAGGGGACTGGCCTGGGAGCTCAGTAGTCTCCCCGTGCCCACGTGAGCCAGGCGATCGCCCTCCACTCCTCTCCCACTCCTCCTGGAGGGCCCCTCCCGCCTGCTTCTCTGATCTCCCTGGCCTCTGCGGCTCCGATCCTGTCTGGCCTCCACTTCTCCTCCCCCTCAGTCCCCCCACGTCCTACCAGTTCACTTGGGGGTTCCTCCCGTCTCCTTGGGCGTCAGGCTCCCCCACCAGTGGCCATCAGGTGCCCTAGTTGTGGGAAAACGCTAACTCAGCATCTTCCCACACTGCCATCTTTGCCAATGACTGTCTTAATTGTCTTATGCTCCATAAGTGCTGCTGGTATGCAGGTGCACTTTTCATACACTTACAGTTACAACGTTTAATTCAGTTTGTTCTTTCTTGGCATCTTAGAAACATTTCTTTCATTGCTATTTAGTTATAGTTAAATAATAATCTTTTCAGCTACGTGGATGTATGATCATTGAATAAGTCACATACTTTCAGACCCTCCAATACTCACAAAGGAAAGGCCCGCCCCTGCGACCTGAATACACTGTCACCCCAGGGGAGTGTAGGTGACAGCTGACATGCGAGCCTCATGGAAGCTCAGGGCAGGAGCTGCAGTCTAGACCCAGCATCCTTCCCGCCCCAGGGATGGAGGGGACAGGAATGTGGTAGCCGCTCCCAAGAGCACTAAGGACGCAGGAGCCTCCCCCTCAGCAAGGCTCCCGGCACATTTTGGGGAGTGGAGAGCCCTCAGCCCCCCTCAATGCACCCCTAAATCTCAGAACATTAGAGGTCAGAGTGTAGGGGCAACTGGCCATATAGAGCCCTTCATTCCAACCCCAGGTGTGCCCACCTTCAGAGACAGGAGCACAGCTGCCCACAGTTCAGCAAAGGCGGTCCAGCATTTCTGCCCACCCACTGCCCTAGGCCAGCACCAAGGACTCCGGGACCCTCCTCCTGCCGCCTCACATGGAGGATAAAACCCAACAGCACTCTTTGGGCTCTTGCTTCTTTCTTTTCTTCCCCCACTTCCCCTCCCTTCCTATCCTGAACAATTGATCAGCTACAGATAGATAGATAAATGGACTGGTAGATAGACGGATGGATGAAGGAAGGAAGGAAGGAAGGCAGGAAGGAATGGAGAAAAGATAGATAGATAGATAGATAGATAGATAGATGCTGGATAGATCTTACACAGACAGATGACCGGATAAACGGACAGGTGAAAGACAGAGCTATTGATACAGATGAGGTGGTCAGTGTGGGCAGTGTCAGGAATGGTCAAGTTGAAGCTATGTGCCCCTTGGTGAGATGTACAAGAGTACAGTGTCACTTTTGATATTCCTGCCTCAGAAGCATAACCTGACCCAGGAGGAAACTTCAGCAAGAGGAAATCAAGGAGCATCCTACAAAATAACGGGTTCTGAAAATGCAGTCTTCAAAAGTGCTAAGTCATAGGCCAAGGATAGATGGGGCCCCTGCTCCAGGCTGACAGAGACCAGCAGGACAGGACAGTTAAGTCTGGAGGGGGTTGTTCTGATCCAAAAGATGTTAAGTGGAATAATTGGTAAAACCTGCACTGGACCTGAAAATTAGATGGTAATTATGAATCAAATCAGTTTCCTGATTTAATGATTGAATTTGGTTAAAATAATACCTTTGTGTAGGAAATACACACTAAGGTATTTGGGGCAATAAATATTGCACTGGGATGTGTTTGAGAAAAAGTAAATTGTGATCTCCCTGTCTCATACAATAAACAAAAAGCCATTCTATGTGGATTGTAGATCTAAATAAGAAAGGTAAAATAATAAAGTTTCTAGAAGCAGCTTTAAATAATATCTTCAAGAGCCTGAATTTCCTGAAGCAAACATTTCTTTAAAATGGCACAAACAGGATCAGTGATAAATAAGACTCCATAAAAATTAAGAACCTCTGTTCTCCAAAAGACACCATTAAGAGAGTCATAGATGGGGAGAAGAGAGATAACGAATAAAGGGATCATATCCAGTCTCTCCCTCTCTCTAAATCTCTCTTTGGAACAAAATGTAAGGAGGAATCATAAATGTTTTTACTTAAAAAAAGCAGCACCAGCAATCTTCAATACACTCATTATATAGTTGAGAAAACTGAAGGCAAAAGAGGTTGGAACTGAGGCCTCTTAAGTCTCAGTCTCATGCTTTTTCTCAATATTAGATAAGACAAGTGCAGACAACCAAGGAAAACACAAAAGAAACATAAAATAACCTGAAAAACTCAATGATACAAACACTCAAGAAACTAGGAATCAAAAGGAACTTCCTCATTCTGATAAAAGGCATCTAAAGAAAAACCTGCAGCTAACATCATACTCAATAGTTAAAGGCTGAATGCTCCTCCCTCCACCCCAAGAACAGGAATAAGGCAAGGATGCCTGTTCTCACTACTTCCATTCAACATGTACTGGAAGTTCTAGGCAGAGCAATAAGGCAAGAAAAAGAATTTAGAAGCATCCAGATACAAAAGTAAGAAGTGAAAATATCTATTTCCAGATGACATGATCTTGAAAATGTTTAAAAATGCAAAGGAATCCACTAAAAATCCATTAGAACTAATAAAAAATTCAACAAGTTTGCTTAGATCAATATACAAAAATCAGTTACTTATTTCTATACACTAGCAATGAACATTCTGAAAATGAAATCGAAAAACATTTCCATTTACAATAATTTGAAAAAGAATAAAATGTTTAGAAATAAATTTAACAAAAGAAGTGCAAGACTTGTACACTGAAAACTACAGAACACTCTTAATTGAAGAAGGCCTGAACAAATGGAAAACATCCCACGTTTATAGTTCAGACATCTCAACCTTAAGGTAGCAATACTTCTCCAATCAACTGACAGATTCCTCTGCAATCTCCATGAAAATCCCAGCTGGCTTCTTTGTGGAAATTGACAAGCTGATCTTAAAATTCATGTGGAAATGCAAGGGAGCCTGAATAGCCAAAACAGTCTTGAAAAAGAACAGAGTTGGATGACTCACATTTCCTGACTTTAAAACTTACCACAAAGCTACAGTAACCAGAACGATATGGAGTTGGCGTAAGGATAGACATATACACCAGTGAAATAGAATTGAGAATCCAGAAATTGATTTTTCTGAATCAACTGATTTTCAACAAATGTCCCAAGACAATTTAATGGGCAAAGAATTGTCTTTGCAACAAATGGTTCTGGGAAAACTGAATACCCACACGTTTAAAAATGAAGTTGGACCCCTACCTCACATCATATACAAAAAATAACTAAAAACAGATCAAAGACTTAAACGTAAGCGCTAAAACTATTTTTAAAATCTTAGAAAAAAGCACAGAAATAATCTTTGACCTTGGATTAGGCAATGGTTTCTTAGATATGACACCAAAAGTACAGGCAACAAAAGAAAAATAGATAAATTGGACTTAATCAAAATTAAAAACTTTTTGCTGAAAAGTACATTATCAAGAAAGTGAAAGGATACCCCACAGAGTGAACAAAATATCCGCAAATCATATACCTGATAATGGAATTGTATCTGGAATACATAAAGAATATTTACATCTCAATAATAAAAAGACAACCCAGTTTTAATAAATAGGCAAACGATCTGAACAGACATTTCTCTAAAGAAGACACACAAATAGCCAATAAGTGCATGGAAAGATACCAGCACCACTTGCCATCAGGGAAATGGAAATCAAAATCACAATGGGATACCACTTCCTACATACTGGAATGGCTAAGACCAAAAAGACGAATGCTGGTGAGGGTGTGGAGCATTTGCAGCCTTCATGCAATGCTGGTGGGAAAGTAAAACAGTGCAGCCACTTTGGGAAGCAGCCTGGCTGTCCCTCAAAAGATTAAACACAGAAGTTACCTATGAGCCAGGAATTCCACTCTTAGGTAAACACCCAAGAGAAATGAAAACATATTTCTACACAAAAACTTGTACATGAACAGCCATAGCAGCAGCACTATTCATAATAGTCAGAAAGTGGAAACAACCCGTTAAGGAGTAAATGGATAAATAAAAAATGGTCCTGCCATACAACGGAACATTATTTACCAATAAAAAGGAGTGAAGTACTGATACTTGCTACAACGTGGATGAACCTTGAAAATATGCTCAGTAAAAGAAGCCAGTCCTAAAAGGCCACCTTGGGCTTCCCTGGTGGCGCAGTGGTTGAGAATCTGCCTGTTAATGCAAAGAACACGGGTTCGAGCCCTGGTCTGGGAGGATACCACATGCCGCAGAGCAACTAGGCTCCTGAGCCACAACTACTGAGCCTGCGCGTCTGGTGCCTGTGCTCCATAACAAGAGAGGCCGCGATAGTGAGAAGCCCATGCACCGCGATGAAGAGTGGCCCCCGCTCGCCGCAACTAGAGAAAGCCCTTGCGCAGAAACAAAGACCCAACGCAGCAAAAATAAATAAATAAACTCCTACCCCCAACACCTTCTTTTTTAAAAAAAAAAAAGGCAACCTATTGTGTGATTCTATTTATATAAAACCTCCCAAACAGGCAGCTTAGTGTTGGGTGCAGCGGGGAAATGGAGGGTGACCGCTAAGGGGCACCGAGCTTTTTGGGGGGTGGTAAAAATGTTATAAAATTGATTGTGGTGATAGTTGCACAACTTGGTGAATATACAATACTAAGGGACCATTGGATTGTACGTGTTAAATAGGGGAATCAAATGGTATGTGAATTACATCTCAATAAAGCTACTATTATTTAAAAAAAAAACGACAAGCTGAGGTTTCCAGGAAAAGTGGAGTTTTTCCCAAGTGCTAGTGAGTTCATAATGGTAACACGGTCCTTACAATGGGGAACTATCCAATAATTTACCTTAAAAACATTGCTTTTAACCTGAACAAGACCTTTCTCCGTGTTTGGTCCACTTTCGCCCCTTCACCCGCGCCCACCCGGCTCCTCCTTCCCTCGGGGCCCCTAGAGGGTCACCGCGCGCCTTCCGGGCGCCCCGGAGCGCGCGGCCCGGGTCCCCAAGGGCGTGGGGCTCCGCCGACGGGGCGGGCCCGGGGGCGGCCGCTGTGACCCCTGGGCGTGTGCAGACACCGCCTCCGCGGCCACCGATAGGTCCCACCCCGCCTTGGCGACCCGCGGGCCGGGGGCGGGGAGAGGCGGCGCGGAGGCCGCGCGCACCGCCCGGCGCCGCTCGGAGGCCGGGGAGGCTCCGGGCAGCCGCGCGGGTCGAGCGCGGGATGTGGGCGCCGGGCGGCCCGCCGGGGCCCGCGGGCTGGGACCGCCGCAGGGTGGGCGCCAGGCTGCGCGCGGCCCTCGCGGGGCTGCACGAGCTGCAGGGGCTCCGCGCCAGGCAGCAGGCGCGCGTGTGGGGCGCCCTGGCCGTGCAGCCCCCGCCCGGGCCCGCCGCCCCCCGCGGCCCCCGCGCCCACGAGCTGCGGCTGGAGGCGGCGCTGGCGGCGCTGCAGGAGCAGCTGGTAAGGAGCGCGTGCGGGGATCGCGGGGCTGCTCCGGGCGCGCGGGGCCGCGGGGACCCGGTCCACCCGGCTAGCAGCAGGCGGACGGGCCGCCCGGCCGATCGGGGGGCACCCTCGGCGATTTCAAGGGACGCAGCTCGGTCCCGAATGAGAGGGACGCGGAGGCCTGAGGCGCGAGGCTAGGCATCCGGGCCCTGAAAGCAGCCCGGCCGGGCCGCCCGCGCCGAGCCGCGCATCGGGGCTGCGCCCGGCTCTGCCTACTTCCCAGCGCAGACAGACTTCAGGATGTATTCCTGTTGGTTGGAGTTTTGCTGATAAGAACGCATTCAATCGGTTTTCCCTGCTGGAGGCTACTTGGGATCCTGGTGTCCTGCTCCCGGTGCCAGCCTCTCCCTGCTGCGTGGGTCTGGGGACAGCAGTGCCAGCGTGCCAAGTGTCCCCCGAATTGTCCCCAGTGATGTGTTCAGGTTGAGCTCTGGGGTCGTGTCACTGTAATGAGATGTTGGGGAGAGCATGTATCCGATGAGGGCCTCTCCGACTTTAAAATGTAACCTGACCTATGAAAAGAGGTGTGTCCTCTGAACGCAGAGGCGGTGGAACCCCACTGGGCCTCCTGGGCCTGCTTTCCCACCGGCCTTCTCCCCGCTGCTAGGGCTCCTCCAAACGCGGGTCCCTTTTGTACCACTGAAGACACTTCTCAGGTGATTGCCTCGGTTATTTATCTAATGTATGGTTTCATCTCATGTATTGGAAAAAACTCAAGAGTTTTTTGCAGGGTTGCAGTATTTTTTAAAGGAAAAATTAGAAGGTTGTATTGAAAGATGTCTATTTGGTAGAGTTGACTGTAGTACTTCAAGGGGAATGTCTTTTAAATGAGAAATTAAATCTGCCCTGTTTAAAGGTTGCTGTCTTTACAGAGTAGCCTGGATGAGGCTGCTGCTTTGCTATCAGCTTAGCGCAGTCGTGTCAATGATTTGTTAGCTGCTTCTGGATTAGAGAATCGGGAAGCTCAGCGTCTTAAGATGTGTCCCAGGACTCCTGCGATCTTCCCACATGGCAAGGGGGGGTCCTGTGATTCCGCGGCTGCTTTGCAAAGGAAGGAGCTAGTTACCGAGTGGAACTTTCATAGGCTTCTCACCCCCCATCTTATCCAGTCACAGCTGCAGGTTTAGCTTACCTGTGTGTGTGTGGGTGTGTGTGTGCGTGCATGTGTGCACCCAGACACATCCTACCTTTCACTGGAGCTTGGAGAGGCACACAGAGCCTGGGAAGATGCATGACATGCGTGTGGCAGGAAGGAGCTTTGCGATGCTGCTGTGAATTGTTCTGTCGGGGGAGCTAGAACCCAGTTGATGATTAACTTGGCTTAAGTAATATACAAATCAGACTTCTGAGTACTCAGCCTCTAATTACGGGTAGCCTTTTGGGAGAGAAGTTCAAACAGGTTTTCTTTTGTTTTATTTATTTATTTTTTAATGTGGGGACCAGAAGGAGCATGCACCCTTTGTCTTGAAACTTTGTTCTTGGCACAGATTATGTGATCAAAAGAGAAGAATAATTGAATGTGTGTGACACCAGCCCAGCGATTAACACGTTCACATTTTTCTTACAGAGAAAAAATTAGGAGTGATCCTAGTTCTATGATGCAGGGTACAATCAAAAGGCCTTCATCTCCAGCCCCAGGCTCACACTTCAGTAACTCCCGGCTAATCGGGGCCCCTCCTACCCACACCCTGGGGTTAACCGGGGCATGGGTCACCATTCAGGTGTGGAGACAGGAAGAACTTTTATCTGACCCTCAGCAGCTTTGTCCCACAGACGTTCCCAAGTGAGAATGAGCTTGAGCATTTCAGGGGGGATTTAAACTGCAGTTAGGAGAAGTCATCACATTAACACTTACCAGAACGAGCGAGCTACACCTTTTTAATTGCTGTGTCTACAGTCACAACAGGAAGCTCGCAGTAGGTACTTAGTATTTGTTGAATAAGTAAATGAGCAAGTTTTACTGCTGTAACAAAGCGGAAGATGATTTCAGTATTTACTATCTCCACGTTCTAGATTTCTAAGCTAATGTAACCCCCATGACCTCTGACCAAAGCAGCCCTTACTGTTTGGCCGGTCCTGTGCTCACCTGTCTGTGCCTTCCAGGGAGATTGTCATTCCCCGAGAAGAGGCTGCCATTCCCATTTTTATAAGCGTTATGTTCCCAGCAACACTGACGCGGAAAGATTTGGATGCCCCAGAGGAGCCTGGAAGCTCCATCTCCCACCAGGAGGCGCCAGCGGGCACCCCAGGTGGGATGTGAGGAAAGGCTCTGGGGACCTGCAGGGAAACTGGTGCTGGAGAATTTCCTGGTGGTTGTTTTGCTGGTCACGACTTGCCCTGACCCTGAGTGGCAGCATCTCCTCCTCCCTGGCAGGTGCCGGCATTGAGCACTGCAGGCGCTGAGGGTCTGCGGCTGTAATCAAGACGTCTGGTGTCTTCCTTGGACCGACCATGCTTGCTCCGTGACCTCTCAGGGGAACGAACTCGCTCAGGGTCACAGAGGAGGGGGAAGCATCCACGGGGCTGGGCAAGGCTTCCTTCTGTGGCACTAGTGCTTGTTATCCCCGAGGCTAATCTGTGACCCTGGCCCTTTGAAGGACTTCTTTTCAAGCTAGGTAGTAATATTTACCCACCCACAGGGCACTTGCAGTGCCATGGAACTCATGCAGAAAATGCTTCCTGTGCATGTTCTCAGCTTTCAAGGAAAGAACGGAAGTGTTTTAGACGCCATCTCTGTATCCTGAACTTTGGGACATTTTTCATTTTTGTCCTCTCAATCTGCCGTAAAGGTGTGAGAAGGCTGGAAAGCCGAATTGTAGATGGGGAGCAAAAGGGCAAAGCAAGTGGAAATCGGATCAGTCTTTTATGGCATGTAAAGTCAACATCTCGAAGAAAGGGCTAAGCCAGATATTTGTTTTGAATGGCATTCCCTAGGTAGAAGTTCTCAAACTTTTGTGGTCATAAAAAATTGGTCCCAGGGAAGCTTGTCAAAATGCAGATTCCCAGGCGTGCCCTAGAGTCTGAGTTAACGGGTGTGGCGGGGAGCCCTGGGGTCTGTGTGGATGCCCCGGGGCTCCCAGCTCCTGGGAACCGGGCTGTGCTCTCCCTTACACCGGAACCCCTGCGCCTCGCCCAGGTTCAGGGGATTCAGACAGGATGCGCTGCCCCGCCCCTGAGCCTGAAGGCCTGCGGTGAGTAGAGAGGGCTGGTGGCCGCACAGACTGGCTCGCTGCTCTGGAGGGAACCCGTGTGACACAGCAGTCACATTTACTCGGCGCTGACGTCTCTGTAACACATTTTCCCTGCAGAAATACATGGAAGTCGATGCTGTGTGCCTGGCTCCACAGTGGGTTATGCTCAGTCCTGGTGCCATAAGGAACCTTTGACTTAGCACAGAGTTAGAGACCAAGGAGTTAATGAAAAGCAGAGACATAAAACCCCCCAGCGAGGGACGGGGGAAGGGTTACAGAGGACAGTGCCAATCCTGAGTGACAAAGCCCTGTTGCCATGCAGCGGGGTCCTGGGGACGCAGTAATCATCGGAGGGCACCCGGGGGCCTGTGTGGCTGTGCCCCTCGACACTAATCAGAAGCCACTGGCTGTAGGCCGGGCTGGGCAAACATTAATCACAAAGCAATTATTCCAGCACAAACACGCCAGGGTCACTTTTTTGGGGGGAGGGGGATTGGAGAGGGAGGAGAGAAGCCATCTATGGAATCCAGAGAGGTCCCCTTTCAGAAGAAAGAGGACATCGTGATTTGGAAGAGAAGGGGTCAAATCCATGTTTTTAAACGTCGAAGTGTGGACGAACAGAGGAACTGAACTCTCTGCCAGTACCGTGGTCTCATTTTACGACATTAGAAGAAAAGTCATTTGCAGTAAAAATTCCCTTCGTTTGTCTGAGTGTTTTTTACTTGGATAGTGATGGGCCGGGAGCCCACCTTTGCTGCCCCCGCCGCTCTGGCTGTCAGGTAGTGCCGTCCACCTCGGGAGCGTTTCCCTTTGTGAAAACGTGCCAGGATGTTCAGGCTACTCTGGGTGGTCCTGGGTGTGTACGTTTTGATTAAATTCTGGGTTTTTGTAGTGTTATGTTTACAGATACTATTACATGAGGCTGGGAGACTCTCTTGCTACAAAACTTGGAGGTTGTTCTGAGACCTTTTGCATTGGGTCCTGAGGAAAGTGGATTTGGGTGTGGTGGTCTGCCACTCACCAGGTGCTGGGCCATGGGCCCCTGCCCCTGGTGGTATGGGAACAGTCTGCGCCAACGTAGTTCTCCCATAAGCATCAGAAATTCCCGCCACCTGCTTCCCCCTTGGACTGACTTCTCAGATTATTGAAGCTACTGAAGTAATTCCTCATTTCCTATATAAGAATTTGAAACACAATTGATCATTTTCTCAAACAGGGTGACCGGCATAATCCCATTCATTAATTATTTGCCTTAAACTTAATTGCTAATCAAAGCAAGAAATTTAGGTAGTGGACCTTGAAAACAAGGTGAAGTTTTATCACTGAAGGAGGGAAGTCAGCATTTATGAAACAGTGTTGTTTTACAGACATATGATTCACGTGTGTGTATGTGTGTGAATGTATATTGTGAGCGTTAACCACGTGCATGTGCTATATATATATTACATGATATACACACACAGATATGTGTGGTTGACACTCACAGTAACCCGTTTTACAGCCAGGGAAGCTGAGGCCTGGAGAAGCTAGAGCCTCGGAGGACAGAGTTGAGATGTGGACCCTAAACCAGAAAGATCCTGCCTCCCGGGGCAGGTGTTCAGGCTGCGCTGATCCCAGGCGCTGAGCTTTTTCCTCCTGCAGCGTCCCTCCCTCTTCCCTGAAAGCCCTACAAAACCGTAACCGTTCAAAATGCCACCTGTGATATGGGAGCTAAGACTCTGCAGAGGTAGGGCCTTTTTCTCTCCTGGGGACTTTCCTGTCCCCCTGAAGAGCCGAAAGCTCAGCCCTCCCCAGGTGCCATGGACGGGCTGCGGTGAAGGAACGTGGTGATACGGGCACCAAACGCAAGGTCCACGAGGCGCAAGCCTGGGAAAGTAGATTCTTACGTAGATGGAAAAAGACATTGAAAATATTATCGGTGGCTCCTGCCAGAGTGGGTGTCCTTGGCTGTTTTTGGTCCTCATTCCACTCTCATAAGCTGTATTACTCCACATTCTTATAAAGAAATGTCTAATTGAAAATTGCTGGCAAAGAAAAGTCTGCACTTGGGAAGACGTGCTGGAGGCGGGAGAGGTCCTAGAGGCGGGAGGGGTCATAGAGGTGGTTTGGTGTGAGGAAGTGGGAGCTGTCAGGTGGGAGCTGGCCTGTGGGTTTGGGGAGTTAAGTTGTATGTGTGATGTAGCTTCACGTGGAGCCTCCAGTTTCCATTTCTGTACACAGAGCAGTTTTATGTCTCCCTGTTTTCCTTCTGAGAACCGTTTAAGACTTCAGGACGTCGGCCTGAAAACCCACTTGGACCAGCTGGACCAGCAGATCAGCGAGCTGCAGCTGGACGTGCGCAGAACCTCCAGCGAGGCCCCGGACAGCGACAGCAGGCCCAGCTCGGGTATGGCGCCCGCTCGGGCCCTGGACCCTCTGTCGCTCACCCCAGGGAGCAGCACTGCCCGGCAGGGCTGACGTGGTGAACCCGCCTCTGTGCTCAGGCCACCAGAGGGTCAGGAGCTGTATGCAAGCCTGAAAGAGCACGTTATTGGAGAATACTGAAGATGAAATACTTTTAATACTTTTATTTAAATGCACTTGGGAAAACGGGGAGAGAGAGGGAGAGAGTGGGTGTGTACATACTCATTGTTTAATTGGAAAAATATTGCTTTTGATGGAAAAAAACCCATGAGTTTCTCACCCTTCTCTGGACTGAGACGGATTCTGGGTTCTGTTTATGTTGCATCAACATGGAGATTGTAAATAATAACTTTTATGTGACAGCAAGAGTATTTTTTTAAGTCTACAGTCTAAAATCAGTACAGTTTCCTCCCCTGCGGCCCTGTGCGCCCTCCTTTCAAGGTCACGTAGCGATGGTTAGGGTCGTTCTGACCTTCATGGTCCTGGGCACATGGGCTTTCTCTCCAGATTCCAGGCTCAGACAGCAGCTCAAACGGCAAACCCAGGAGACCAGCGTCTTCCCAAGTACAGTGTTCTCTGCCCTGTCTTTCGCTTTTTTTCAGTTTGCAAAATCCTGTCACGGTCTGGGTTGTCAATCATGTAGCAGGGCCGGGCCGGGGGGCCTCCCCAGACGCCGCCCCTTCTCTGATGCCTGCCTCAGATGAGCTTGGCGGGGGAGGATGCCAGGCGCCCTCTTCCGGGGCTGGAAGCCGGAGGTCCCACGGGGGGACGTGAGCCACTCGCCCAGGAGAGGGATGAGCAGGTGGTGGGCAACAGGAGACAGAGGTGGGGCGGCGTCCCAGGCATTCCGGCCCCGGGCACCTCCCCGCCCCCGGGCCCGCTTCCCTGAGACCCCCAGCCCCTCAGCGCAGGGCCCCCCAGACCACAGCGACAGCCTCTGTGCCCCCGTGCAGGCTTCTACGAGCTGAGCGACGGCGGGTCCTGTTCCCTGTCCACCTCCTGCACGTCCGTGTGCAGCGACTGCATGTCCTCCTCTCTGGGCGCTGTGCTGCCTGCCACCCCGGAGGCCAGGCCCGGCGCGGGGGACTGCCGGCCCCGGTCAGCAGATGAGACCACCGTGTGTGGGGTCCCCTTGCCTGCGTGGGAGCCCCAGGCCAGTGAGGGGGGCGCCGGCCAGCTGCTGCAAGGCGAGTCCCGGCCCCGCCCGGTGTCCACAGGTAAGGGGAGGCGGGAGCGGGGGCGGCGCTGAGCCCCATCCCAGGTGGGGCGGCTCCCGAGCCCCAAACACGGTGGGGGGTGGTTCCGAGCCCATACAAGGAGGAGGGCAGTTCCCGATCCCCATATTTTCTGTGGGCTTTTTTGGGTTTTGGATGGAGGTAGGCATCAAACGCCCACCTGTGTTCCTTGTAGCAGGGCTGTTGCAATAAAAGGCTTCTCGTCTTATTTAAAATGAACATCCGTTCACACCCTTCCACAGCCCTCGTGGCTGCCGCCGGGGACTAGGGTGGGAGCAGCGCTGCACGTGGACGTTGAGGGAGTTCAGCTCACATGCGGTTCCCCCCACCGGCCAGGGAAGAGCCGTTCTTTTTCTTCAGAGGGTCCCAGAAGGAAGAGATGCATCTTATTCCTTATGCTAGACCTGGGCCGTTAGGATCCATGGGTTTTCTTTCTTGCACACCTGTGAACGCCTCAGGGAAGGTCTGTTCCGAGACCTTGTCCCGATGGCCGTGTGGTCACCGGCGCCCCATCTCCCTGGGCGTCCTCCGCACCTTCGGTGAACAAGGGCAGGACTGAACGTCAGGGTCTAGGACTCACCTTCTAGGCTGTGGCTGGAAGGAGTGTGATGGGAGCCGGGTGATGGGACGTGTACAGAGGACACCAGCGTGTCCAGGCGAGGAGCGTGTGAGGCCGGGGCCTCGTCCTGCCCGGGGGGAGGGCCTCGTGCCCCAGGGCTGTGCTTGCTTCTTCCCTTATTTATGTTTTGTTCTTTTTCTCCTTCCCAGGTGACCTGGAAAGAGTCCTGCCGGCTGAAGTGGGGCTCCAGAAAGCCAGGGCACACCCCAAGGCCACTCCCTTCCTCTGCCGCGGCATGGACCCCAAGTACCAGTGTGACCTGGTGTCCAAGGGGGGCAGGGAGGTGTACCCGTACCCCAGCCCCCTGCACGCCGTGGCTTTGCAGAGCCCCCTCTTTACTCTGACCAAGGAGACAGCGCCGAGCGATGGCCCCTCGTCCCCCAGTCGGCCCCTCCCTGGAGCCACAGGTCCGAGCTCCATTCGGACTGGACTGGTCCTCGAGGCTGGCCCAGCCAGAGCCTACATAGAGAGGCTGCTGCGACTGCAGGGCCGAGGGCCGCCCGCGAGGGGCAGTGTGGGAGAGCGGGGACCCCCAGGACGGGAGGCGTCCTTATCCCCGCAGGGGCTCGGGGGCCGGAGGGCGGACAGTGAAGGTGGCCTGGAGAAGACAGTGTGCGCCCGGGGGAGAGCGGAGGTGGGAGGGGAGGCCCAGAGCGGGGCCGCCCGGGGGGACAGCATCGAGCAGCCGGGGCCTGTGCCCCTTGTGCGCACCCTGCACCCCAGCAGCCGTCCAGAGGAGGGCCCCAGACCCTCACGCGGCTGCGTGCACCAGGAGGCCCGTCCAGGCTCCCCCTGGCTGGGCTGTGGCCAGGCCCCCGCTCCCTGCTCGCAGGGTCAGCAGCCAGCTCTCCACGGCTGGACGGGCAGAGGCAGGTCGCGGGGCGGGGGTGCGGGAGGGGAGGGCCCCCCTCGGGCCCCCGGACACTGTGTCCGCCCGCACTTTGCTGCCAGAGGAGCTTCCCCCACGGGGCCCCCCAAGGCCAAGCCTGTGAAGATCAAGAGGGGGACCAGCGACAAGGCGCTGAGGCTTGGGGGGCCGCAGCTTCAGTGGGGCGCCCTCGGGGACCCCCAGCCGCCCCCTGAGTCGGGAGGTGGTCTCAGGAGGCCCACCCTGGCCAGGGAGGCGCCCGGCCGCTCCTGCTCTGAGTCCAGCCTCTACCCCGTGTCCCTCTTCGTCCCCCTGCTGGTGGCCCGACGAGAGGGTCACCAGGCGTCAGCTCAGGCCTTGTTCCCCTTGGAAGCAGCCCCACTGGTGGCGACCGGCGGGGAGGCCCGGAGGAAGCAGCGCACGTGGCAGTCCTCCGTAGAGATCTCAGCCCGGGCCCGCCCGGACCCCAGCCTGGGGCCCCATAGGCCGGCGGCCCGGAGAGGGGACGGCCCGCGGCCCGTGTGCGCCAGACCCAGGCCCAGGCTGCCCCGCCAGGACGCCCGAGCCAGGAGCGGGCCGGCCGGCTCGGAGCCCTCGGCCGAGTGTGCGTCCCTCTTCCGCTCCACCGTCGCGGAGAGCAGCGGGGACGAGGCCAGCGACCACACGGCCAACCGCTTCGGGGACGGGGAGTCCAGTGGCAGCACCTCGGAGGGCGGCGGCCAGGGCGGGGGGAGCTCCAGCCAGCGGGCCCCGGCCAGCTCCAGGCCCCCTCTGCCGCCAGTGCCCAGGCTGTGCCGCGTCAAGGCCTCCAAGGCCCTGAAGAAGAAGATCCGCAGGTTCCAGCCGGCCGCACTGAAGGTCATGACCATGGTGTGAGGTCGCTGGGCGATGGCAGGGCCCGTCCGGGCCCGGGAGCCACAGACACAAAGGGACCTTTCGTGGCTGAGGCCGGGCCCAGCCTCGCACGGTGTTGGATGTGCAGGTCTGTGTCACCTGGACACTTGGTTTTCTCCCTGAAGCTGCCCTTCCAAAAGAGTCCCCTCAGAGGAGACGATGGGCCCGTCCCTGGCTGCATCGCCCCACAGGTTAGGCTGTGACTGTGGGCACGTCACCCCACCTTGGCCCCAGTGGAGACCTTCACCCAGAACTCTGGGACTGCAGATTTGTCGGGGCGCCGGCCTCCCAGCTGCCTGAGCCGTGAGCCCCGTGCTTGCTTCCCTCCGTCCTGTTCCACTTGGGCTGGGCGCTCGGCGTACCCCAGCCTGTGGAACAGTTTCTCCCCAAAAGCGTTCCCTTTAAGAAATGGTTGCAGGAGTGTGCTCTGGAAACTGGGTTGGACTATGAATCCAGGTCAGACCCTCAACATGAATAAACAGCCGATTATGCCTTTGTCTTTGCAAGTCAGTCTTTCCCTTTTAGCCTCCCTGCCCTCAGGAATGTAGTAGGTGCTCGGCAAACCCGAATCCTTCCCCATCATGCGGACACTCTCTCACCCGGGGTGGGAAAATGCATTTCACATGAGTACACTCCACACTTTTCCCAACACTCCTGAATTGAGCATAAAAATGCTTTGGAGGGCTTCCCTGGTGGCGCAGTGGTTGAGAGTCTGCCTGCCGATGCAGGGGACACGGGTTCGTGCCCCGGTCCGGGAAGATCCCACATGCCGCGGAGTGGCTGGGCCCGTGAGCCATGGCCACTGAGCCTGCACGTCCGGAGCCTGTGCTCCGCAACAGGAGAAACCACAGCAGTGAGAGGCCCGCGTACCGCAAAAATAAAAAAAAAGCTTTGGGAAAGGAAACCCTTTTATGGTGTACATTTTTCAAAGGAAATTTCCCTCAACTTTTCAGGGAGGTAGGATTTTCAGGGAAGCTGCCTGCGGAGAGCAACATCTTCAGTTCATAAAGCAGTTTTATCCTGAATTATTCAAAGCTGCTTCTGTGGGCCTGGAGGTAGAAAGAAGGCACGGGGGAGGTGGGGAACGTCTTCCCCAGTAGCCCACGTGGGGCTCTGGACCGCCACAGCCCCGCCCTGGGGCTAAATGCACAGTTGGTAGGAACTTTTGAAGGAAAATGGTAAGAAAACAAGCTAAAATGGTAGTAGATCTTATACTAGACATTAGATATTCATGTAACGAACAGCTAGTTTCAGGACGCACTTCAGAGATTGACATTTTAAAAAGATTAACATTTTAGAACAAAGAAGTCCACCTGTTTGACCTGGGCAGAGGTTTCCAAAAGTGAAGGAGAGTGGCTGCTTTCTGTCACTCTCTTTCTTTCTGTCTCAAAAATGCAACCATTTCAAAGGGCCCAGAGCAGACTTTGAGTCTATCTGGATAGAATTCCCACGTGGGCTTCACGGGATCCGCTTACTAACAAAGGTGAAAGGGTCTTCCTGAGCTTTCTATAAAACTGCATTGATATTTGGAGGAAAAAGTCAAACCCACCCGTGGTGGGGTTTTTTGATAAAAGATAGTACACAGGGCATTTTCTTTAATGGTCTAAATCTCAACCGTGTGGCACAAGAGGTGATGGGCACCCGGTATTTGCCAGGGCCGCTGAGCAGGTGAGGGTCCTAGGAGAGGATCCAGAGCCAGGGTTCCGGCCCCGCCTCGGCCCCAGCAGTGTCCACAGTCTGTGCACCTTGCCGGCCACCCTGGAGAAATGGCCGTGAAGCTCCCTTTACAGAGTGTGTCCTGCTCTGTTTGACATCGTCTCTTGCATCTGTTGGAGTTTTTCTCAGTTGGGGGGGGGGGGCTTTGAATGCAGGTATTTGGAAACTGCAGACTTCCTTCGTCCTCAGCAGGGCCTCCGCCCTCAGGCTGTGTCTCTGGCCAAGATCATGTGAGATCAGTGCTGAAGGGGATGCAGTGGGTTCGGGCCCCTGGGGATTTCTGACTGTTTATCTTTCTCAGAAACCAGGATCCATTTCCTAATGATTCAGGTCTCAAAGCACAACCAGACAGGAATGCGTCCCCACCCAGAAGATGCCGGGCCTGTCTGTGCAACCAGCAGACTAACGAAGCAAACTAATCATGCCAACTACCCAAGCAAACTAACCATAAAACCCATGCAGACTCCAAGCAAAATGCAACCGTGGCATCTGCGGACAGAGTGTGCCCTCGGTGATAAGACGTCAAGTCAGTCATCAGTCAGTCTCCCTCCCTCCCTCCCTCTCTCTCTCTCTGCCTCCTTCTCTCTGACCCTCTCTCCGTCTGTCTCTCTCTCTCCGTCTGTCTTGGTCTCTCCCCAGCTTTGCTGACCCTCTGCCCGCCCCCCCACACACACACACATCTGTCTGCCCAAGGCCCCAAGCTACTTCCTCATGGTGCTCTTGCATTTACTCTTGGGCAGGTTTACAGTAAATAAATATAATTCTAGGTGCCATGTCCTCCCATCTGCCTGGGGCCCAGGTGCCTTTGCTTCCCCACAAATTCAGCAGAAGGACACCACCCAGGGTTCAGGCCCCGCTGGGCCATAGTTAGCTCTTCTGTGGCCCCAGGCGTCTCCGTAACCTCCCTGGGTTTGCTTCCTCTTATAGAGTGAGGTTGTTTAAGCCTCAGGGTTTGCCGGGAGGAGTGCATCGAAGGTGTTGAAAATGGGCCTCGGTTCTGCCCACTGACCACTGACCACGTCGGGCTCCTGCCAGGAGCGCAGGGAGGGGACCCCGCAGGCCGCAGAGCGGCCAGGAGGTCACGGCCGCAGAGGAGGCTGTGGGCAGGGAAAGAGCACACAGAGGGTCAGACAGTCAGCGAGGGTCTCTGGCCCACCGTGAGCATCACGCAGGCTCCGCCAGGCAGGCGGGCGTCTTCCGTGGCGAGAATCACGGTGTGGGGGGGGCTCTCTGGGGAAACACTTTAAAGCGCAGAGTGAAAGCTGCGATTCATCAGTGATAAGAAGGCAGAGTCAGTCCCCAGCCCAGTCCTGAAATTACAAAACAGAGTCTGAGGTGCTATAGATTCAGGGAAGAAAAATATTCAAGGAAGGCAGAAAGTCCAGGGCAGAATGTGCAGAAAAAAAGATTAATTGAGACATTCCATTTATTTGCCTGAGTATTTTATATTTTTCGCATATTTTTCTTCTGAACAGATATGGTCGTAACTGCTCAGAGTAAAGGGAAAATAAAGCAGGAGACTCCCCTGCGCAGAAGGTAACTGTGACGTGGGGGCGGGGGATTATTAGGTGATGGGTCACCCTTCATGTGCGTTTGAAGACAGATGAGCTATTTCCTCATCCCTAAAGCCCTTTAAAAAAAGAGACAATTTACTATTTGACTTTGGGGATCATTAGAAAGCATTTGTAACTTCCAGCATGATTGAAACACAAATATTTTAGCAAAAAAAAGTAAATATATAAAAGGATAAGCTAGTTCTTTCTAAGTATCAAAGTCAAGCTAAGGTAGAAATTAAATATATAAGAATTGCTAATTCATAAGAATGAGAGGAAAAGGATAATTATGTCAGAGAAGATACCCCAATTATTGTATCAAATCATCCTGTAACATTTGAGGAAACAGAATGTTTATCTTTTATGACCGACTGGATGTACCTGTCCCCCAAATCCGTATGTTGAAGCCCTAACCCCCAGTGGGATGGCATTTAGAGGCGGGGCCTTGGGAGACAGTTAGGGCAAGATGAGGTCCTGAGGGCAGGGCCCCCAGTGGGATTGGGAAGAGGTCACGTGGGCACACGTGGCTGTACTTACAGGCCAAGAATAACACCAGCCCCACTGGCACCTCCATCTCTAAATTCCTGTGAATTAAACCCCCCCAGTCTATGGTGTTCTGTTACAGCTGCCCCTTTGGACGCACAGAAGAGAAAGTGGGAAGACCCGAGAGAGCACTTAGGGCCGGAGGAAAGAGAAACTGACTTCCTGCAGCTTTTTCTTATGGCCAGGAGGGTAGCTGGGCGACTAACCCCAGGCTGTCTTCATCCATCTGGTCAGACACATTCACTGAGTACCCACTGTCTCAGAGGCCGTGCCGCCTGCTGTGGGGTGACAGGAAAACACGGGGCGCCCGCGTTGGGGAAGCTCTGTGTCTCGCTGGAGAAAATAAGCAACCAGCAAGGACGACCAAGCAGCCCCTAAAGAGGCCAGTGCCCGTGCCGTGGGGCCCGAAGAAGGAGAGTTTGGACTCCGTGTGGACAGCGCAGTTAGAGGTTTAACTGGGAGAAGTCTGTGCTGCGCTGGGCTGGGGTGGGCTGGGCTGGGCTGGGGGGCTGAGGAGGGAAGAGGAGGGGGAGGGGGGAGCGGAGGGGAGGGGAACGCAGGGCTGAGCAGGTGCCTGGAGCTGGGGTGGGAGGGAGTCTGAGTGGTCACGGTGGGGTGGACCCAGGGGCTCCAGATCCCAGCCCATATGGGGGGGGCACCATCAGTAACCAGTGTCACTAGCGCCCGGCAGAGTTGGGGCAGGTGGGGGACAGGAGAGCTTCCGGGGGAAAAGGGGGCGCGGGTGTGACGGAGGCCAGGGGGCAGGGGAAGCTGGCAGGGTGACTGCGAGCGGGGCGCTGATGAGACGGGTGAGGGCGCACTTGGGGGTCCTCAGCTGGTCCTGAGCTGGAAGCAGGGACAGAAAGCGGGGCAGCTGTCGGTCGTAGGTCAGTCCTGCCAGGCTGGGTGCTGATCGTTGCAGCTGTTCCCGTGCAGCTTCCTCACAGACGGCCTATGCAGACTGCAAGCCGGCTTCCTGTGGGTCTGACTCCCGGGATGTTTATTGCAGACGAGGGGAGGGCTGGCTTCCTGGGCAGGTGGTTGAGGCTGAGGCTCCAGCCTTGTGTTCACAGGAGCTCTGGCCGCTGACCGGTGTGTGCTTGGTCTCTCCGAAGCCGGGAGAACCTGCTAGACTTGTGTTTGGAGAGGCCTGTGACCCAGCTGTGCTGAGATGGGTCTGAGGAGAGACAGGAGGTCCATCCCCGGCCAGGGACCCGGGCAGGGGCGTGGCGGGGACCAGCGCCACGGTGAGAGGTGCCGCAGAGGGATGCACACGTGGCAGGACACGCAGCTCGTGGCCATTCTGTGGTCTGGGGGCCGCAGTCTCTTGCAGAAGCCTCCGAGACAACAGTGGCATAGAATCCAAGGACAACTCAAGAGTTCTCCCAGGGTTGTTCACTTGCCCCAGTAAGAAATGAGAATTCTCACCGAAACAAGAACAAATTCTTATCTCTGAGAGGAGCACCCCTGTAGAAACAAGAATTTCTAATCAGAATCTTTTTCCATCTTTAAAATTTGACCCCCTCTTTAGTTTGTTATTCCCTTTTATTTTTTATTCCGTTTTATTTCCCTTTTTATGTTTCCTTCAGCCATGGTCTCCTAACCAAGGATAAAATCCACAGCAAATCCACAGTTAGCAAATCATTAACCCTATTGTACTTTAACTGCATTGTCCTTAATTATTTTCCTCCATCTCTGTGCCCTCGTCCCATCTGGGGACACATTCTGGATTTTCAGATTCGGTCTCTGTGACACACTTCACCTCCTGGGTGACAGGCGACGGTGGCAGCATCTCCGGTTGGTGACAGTAGTGGTGTCAGTCCCTGCTAACATGGCAGCATCCCCATCGCCAGTCTTGTCACGGCTGCACATCCCGGGTTGGCATCCTTGCTGACAGAGAACTAGGAGGAGAAAGCACACCTGGAGCCTGGAGGAGCAGAGGTCAGTGCAGGGGGCTCGCGTGGACCACAAAGCATCCACACGCGTACACAGCGGAAGCTCCTTCCGCTCCTGTCCCCCCAGCCAAGGGAACCCCTAGGCTGTCTGTGATGAATAAAGTCATTTCTAATCCCTAGTAATGCAGAGCAGTGCACAGCAAAGGGGCTTATTAAAGTACTAAGTACTCAGGCTGGTCCCCAGGGGCTAAGCGAGGATTTCCACCCTGGCCTGAATAGGTCTGGTACCCACCACAGCCCGGGCACGCTTGCTGTGTAACTTTGCAAACCACTTCTGGCGGCAGCTCTCTGAGCCCCGTCTGGAGGACAGCCAGTTCTCAGCGAAATAGTGTATTGTCCCCGTCATCGAATCAGCATCTGTATGATCCCGATGGTCCTGGAACAGACAACAGCCTTTCCCCATCCTTCATAACTCCCGACGTTCCTGTTGCTTTTACACTGCTTTCCTGGGTCTCCGAGATCAAGTCTTGAAGTAGCTCAGCACTACAGGAACTTCCTTCAGGGAAGGTTTGTGTCTGATGCACAAACAAGTCACTGAAAAACCGTCAAAACACAGAGTCTTCCTCTGGGACATTTACAAGGATGGCATCAGAGCACACAGACAGCGGAATGACTCCCTGTGGCGACCATGTATGTCCGTGTGCTGACAAATTCTGGACTCAACTCACTAAGGGTGCAAAGCAAACACATCTGTATTTGGGGTGATCAGCCTTCATGATTTGCTCAACGCTGTAAACCAACACTTGTTTTGTCCGACTCTGGCAGGGATCGTGACACTGGGGGAGGGATTTCACCTCGCTCCAAGCTGCAAAATTCAGGTGATGACAATAATAGTTCCTGGAGTCGAATTTCATTTAAATTTCATTTCTATTTATTTATTTGCTGCCAAGTATCTTTTTATTTTGCCACAGTTCAAACTGTTGGAAACACTGGAATTGTTAGGATCTGGAGATGAGCAGATGCACAGAGTTTGCTTGTATTTAAGCCTGTTAGGAGCTCTTGTACGTTCCCCCGAAAAAGATCATACACAGTTAGGAAAGGCAACGAAAACACATTAAAGAAACTTCTTTGTGCGCATACCTCCGTCACACATCTTCAGGAGGCTGTAGAAATCCAAACCGACCACTTGATTGGCTGGGGAAACTAGGAAGATATTAGAAACCCGTTTAAAATGAAGATTGTGCTTTTACATATAATTAAGGAAAAAGAGTTTATCATAGAATTCTTAGGAGCCATTAGCTGAGAGGGTGTCAATTGTCTGGGTTAGGAGAGATATTAACTCAGATTTATAGCATAGTTGGCCGTGGCTGAGCTGTGGTATCTGCTATGTATTGTTAACAAGAGTCTATGACTAACGGTTAATGTTCACACATTGCTTCCCCGGGGTCTCCCTTCGACTGTCAGGACAACTCTGTGAGGCCGACAAGGTGGGCTCTTACACCGACACCATCTTTGAAAGCTGAAGGATCTAAAGCAAACGGGTGAGTGGAGAGCCAGGTCACCCCCGGCCGTCTTGTCCGAGGTCAGGTCCGTGGCTGCCCACTAGACACCTGCCAGGCCCATCAGGCTCACCGGTAGCCTCCACCGGGCACCACAGCGACTTCCACCACTGGACTCAGAGAGAATGGAAGGTTCTCGGGTCACATCCGGTGGCTGAGGCACAGGGCCCAGGCCTTCACGTGCTGTTCGGGGGCTCCCCATGCTGGCCAGGCCCGAACTGACCTGCCCACTCCTCTGACGGTTGGACCACGGCGGTGCCCCAGGGAGTACCTTTCTGTCTTCTGTCCACGTGAGCAGAAGGGCTTCCTGCAGACAAGGCCACAGCTTTTGCAGGAGCTTCTGCAAGTGGTTGCAGGAGTTTCCCAAGTGGTTGCAGGAGTTTCTGTGGCTTCTGTAACCTTTCCCTCAAATTCGGTGGCTTAAAACAGCACAGATTGACTGTCTTAAGGTCCTGGAGGTTTGGATCCTGAATAGATCTCATGGGGCTCAATCCAGGGGTCAGCAGGGCTGGCTCCTTCCAGAGAGTCCAGGGCAGAGTCAGTCCCTTTCCAGCTTCCAGAGGTGTCCACGTTCCCCAGCTCAAGGCTGCTCCAGCGTCCACAAAGCCAACACCTTCAGGCTGAGCCCTCTCACACCACCGTCCCTGGTTTCCTCTCTCTCTGCCCCCTTGTCCACTTGTAAGGACAACTGTGATTACATAGGGCCCATCTCGAGGATCCAGAATCATCTCCCATCTCAGGTCTGCAGACCAGCGCACTTCATTCCCCCTTTGCCCTGAGAGGTGACGTATTCGCAGGCTCCGGGCACGAGGACGTGGACATCTTTGGGGGCCGTTATTCTGCCGACAGCAGAGGTTAGATTTCACTCCCTCAGCAGAGTGTGTGACTCCCTATTTTCTCACTCCTTGCCAAGATTTTGTGTCACCGGACTCTGTGATATTCCCCATCTGATGGCTACGAAATGGTGCTTGGTTATGGTTTTAATTCTTCTTTCTCTGTTTACAAGTGAGCTTGAACATCTTTTCGTATTTTTATTGGCTTTTCACCTCCCTTTTGTGAGTTACCTGTACATATCCTTTTGTCCCGTTTTCCTAATTTTTTTTCACTGATATGTTAGAGTCTTTATAATTTAGAGACTAATTCTTGGTCACCGATAAGACACGGGTGTTGCAAATATCACTTCCCAGCTGAGGATGGTCTTTAACTTTGCTTGTAGATTTTTTTGCAGAACACAAGGTTTTACGTCAGTGTAGACAAATGTGTGAATCTTTTCACTTATGGTTTTTGGATTTTTAAAAATCTTACTCATAGAATTCTTCTTTTGTATGATATTGCAAAGATCTTTTTATATTTATTAAAAGTTAAAAATTTTTGCCTTACCACATAGGTCTCTAGTCCACTGGTGTGTGTGTGTAAAGTTCTCCTAGTTTTGCATGTCCGTCTTCCATGCTGACTTCACCTCATCATGGACAAACCCAGGCTTCTCCCCCCCGTCCTCAGCTCTGCGCCCTGAGTACCCTCACAGCACACAGGGGAGTATCTTTCTGGAGGGGTATCTGTTCTGTTCCCTGTTCATCCTTACAACATCCCAGGACCACAGATAAATTCTACAGTTGTTAATAAGTGCTGCTTTCTACTATTTGGCCAATATCCCAACCTTTCTTCTTCAAAGTTGTCTTGGTCATTTGGGCTCTTTATTCTTGCATGTGAATCACAGGATTACCTTGTCAAGATCTGTGAGAATCCTCTTCGGAATTTCAATGGAATTGCATTTAAGTGTGTAGATTAATTGGGGGGTATTGACATCTTTATGATAGAGTCTTACTGTCACTTACCGTTTATGTCTATTTTATGTATCTCAGTAAATTTTTAAATTTCCTCCTAAGGTTTTGCCCATTTTTGTTACGTTTATCACTACATACCTTTTTTAATATTATAAATGAAATTGGAATTTTAATTTATGTTTTATAATTATTGAACGCTATGTGTGCTTGTGTGTGTGTGTATGTGTGTGTGTACGTGTGTTTGTCTTTTATTCAGCAATCTTCTTGAACTCTCTTATTAGTTTTAAGAGTTTTCCTGTGGTTTCTCTGGGATTTTCCCTGGATTGTATACAGCCAAAACCAGTCGTGTTTGTTTGGGACCAATAAATAACACTCTGCTTTCCTACCCAGGTTCTGAAGCGGCTAAAAAATAAGCCAAAATCCAAGCAGCCAGAGGTAGTAGCATCAGCTCTATTTGAGAAAAAGCTATTAGAGAATATATAACATCTACAGACAAGTGGGCTTCCCAATAATGAACCCCCAATCAGCAGATTTGCCCCCTGGTTATCAGACCGCTGGCCCTTCCCTGGGATTAGGGCCTAACCACTTGGCTGACCACATGTCTTTGGAAGGTGAGGGGCCCACATTCCCTGGGACAGATGGCTTCCCAGGGGCCGGGGAAGGTGACAGCCAGGCCTCATGCAAAACAAAACTTCGGAGCCTGTTCAATTCCACGGGCCCCTCCAACTTGTCGGGATGTTTATTTGCCATTTAATGTCATTCCACATATGGAAAAATTAAAAAGTTATCTTACTAGCATGAATGTGGCCACTCGTGTTTATATTTTACAACCGGTTTCTAAGGTAAACACAAGAATACTAACTGGGCAGGCACTTACTGAAGTTACACAATCTGTACTTTGCAGTTCACCCTGCTGTGTGCACAGCTCCCAGCCCCTCCTGGGCATACTGGTGAGTGAGGACAGACCCAAGGGAAAGGCATCCGTGGGCGCCCACGGTCCCCTCCTTCCCTGGCATCATTTTCAGTGTTAACAGAGGGAAGATCTTAGGACACGTGTCCTTTGTTCCACAAAAGCGCAGGTTGGAGAGGAAAGCGTGGGCTCTCGGGCCATCAGCGCCCAGGTACTGGGTCGTTACCTTGAACCCCCACCATCGAAGGCCCCCAAGTCCTGGGCTCACAGGCATTGTGGCTGCTCTGTGCCAACCAGGCAGCGAGGACCATAGCAGACACCTTCGGGCTCCATGTGCCCGGATGCAGCACAGGCCAAGACAAGATGGTTAACAAAGGAGCGTCTGTCAACGCAGTCACCTCTGCCTGGAAGGAAGGGGTTTCTCCCTAACAAACACCGACTGTAAATCTAACCCTGCATTTTCGATTCGTTTTTCTAGTATCACTCTGCCCGCTGGGACCTCCAGGGCCATGTAAACAGCACCCAGAAAGCAACAGAAAAAAAGTTAATGAGCATTCTTTTACCATTTTAAAGAAAGTCCTTCTAATATCTCACAATTTTTTTGTGATTTTTGGTAAATACGTTATTTTTAGGTTAAGGAAAACTTCTCTTCTGATTTGAATACACAAATATTATTGAAAAATGGTGTGAAATTTTAATATTTTTTAGATTATCATGTTTTTTCTCCTGTCATCTCTTAATAAAACGAGTTGCATTAGTAAAATGTTAACCCAATCGTGCGTGCATGGAATGAACAATATTGGCTGTGAAGATTTTGTTTACACTTGTAAATCATTTTATTGTGGAAAGTTTTAAACATATTCAAAAGGAGATAGAATAGTACTTCCAGAATGCCCACCGTATGGTTGCTACATGTGTCTTTTCATCTGTACCCCACCTGCATTCCCACCACCACTCAGACTTCTGCCAAGCCCAGATGTGAAATTATTACATGGGTTTTTTTGTTAGTGCCTTGCTGGAATCAGTTTGCTGATATTCTGTTCAGGGTTCTACCTTGTGTTCATAAATGAGATTGGCCTATAAAATCCTTTTCTTGTGCTCTGCGTGTCTGGCTGTCACACCAATTCTCTTCCAGCCCCTGGGATGCTCTGTGAAGGATTCCATCTTGTTGGATGTCAGGAAGCAGTGTATGAAAGGCAGGAATCCCTTGTTCACTGAAGGGCTGGAAGACCTGACCTGTATAATCACCTGGGTATTGTATGAAAGGCAGGAATCCCTTGTTCACTGAAGGGCTGGTAGACCTGACCTGTATAATCACCTGGGTATTGTACGGGGTGCGGATTTTTCAGAGCTGGTTTACTGTCTTTATGCTTGTAAGTCTTGTCATGTTTTCTATCGCCTTTTGAGTCAGCTTGCAAATGTATACTTTATTAGGAAATTTTCCATTTCATCTAAGTGTTTAGATTTACTAACATAGATCTGTTCATGATTTTTCCCTTAAGATTTTTAAAGGTAATTATTGTATATGGGGCCACACTAGATTTATTTGAGTTACTGTTTATTTCTGCTTACCCTGGTTTCTGTCCCTGTTCAGCCCTACCAGAGGCGTAGCGATATTATTCATTTTGTCAAAAAGAAATCGTTTTTGTCTTTTAAAATTTTTTTGTCTGTTGGACGTTGCCAGAGGTGGGTCAGTATAACCCAGGTTTCCAAAGAACCCGTTTTATTGGTGCTGGTGCTCTGGACTGTCCCTTCCTGCCCCACTTCATTCATCTCTGCTCTCACTTTTCTCCTTCCCTCCTTTGTGTTTTCCTTGGGGTTGTGCTGTGGCCGCCATGTTCTGTGCTCAGCTAAGGCTCAGTCTCGCACCACGTTAGCTAAATGCTGCCACTTTGAGATGCAGTGCATTCCTGGTGCCGATGGGCAGTGGGTTCCTGGTGCTGATGGGCAGTGGGTTCCTGGTGCCAGTGGGCAGTGGGTTCCTGGTGCCGATGGGCAGTGCGTTCCCGGTGCCGATGGGCAGTGCGTTCCCGGTGCCGATGGGCACGTGGGTTCCCGGTGCCGATGGGCAGTGGGTTCCCGGTGCCGATGGGCAGTGCGTTCCCGGTGCCGATGGGCACGTGGGTTCCCGGTGCCGATGGACAGTGTTTTTAGTTTCCATTATTCCTTCTTCTCTGACCTGTGAATTACTCAGAAGGCCTTTAAACACTTCCAGACAGAAGGGGTCTTGTGTGTTGTCTGTTTATTATTCATTTCCAATGCATCGTGAAGTCCAAGAAGCAGACCGGACTTCGAGGATTCTTTTGTTTTGTTGCTTTCGGTTGCCATTTGCTGAGACCTCTCTGTGGCAGCCTTGGGCCAGTTTTTGGAGACCCTCCATGTGCAGCTGTCTGGGGCAGGGTTTCACCTGCATCCATGAAGAAGTGAGTTCTTTGAATCACCCGAGTCTCTGGAGGAGGTACGGTGACATGTGCCCTGTGACTGTGGATTTGCTGGTTTCCCCTTCTGCTGTGCACAGTTGAAGGCTGTCAATAAAGTGTCCCCGGAGCCCTTTATTTTCCTGGTGAATGGTTCTTTTCATCACTACACGCTGACGGCTCACTTCCCTAATAATGCTTCTGTCTTTAAAATCCGTTCATACTGTCGCATTGTCACCCCCCCGTTTCTCTTGCTCTGTATTGCCTGAGAGATCTATTTACATCTGTCTACGTTCAACCCTTCCGTGATGCTATGTGTTACACACGTTCTGTCCCTCATATATTAATGGCGAATTAGGTCCATTTACAGTTACTGAGTTTATTGAATCTGTTTCTAATGTTTTATGTTTTCAAATTATAATACTTTTTTCTTTGCTTTATGATAGTTTGATACTTTATTTTTCCATTCTGCCTATGAGTTGGAAAAGGTGTATATATTAAAATATAACCTCTCTTATTTCAGTGGTTACCCTTCATATTCTGACATACACTCTTGCTTAAGAAAATTTAAATTTAACAACGATTTCTTTTTTCCTCTTATATGATGCAAATACCACAGACTGCTTTAAACCCGCTCCCTTCTTGTCCAGTCCTCGGTGCTGTCAGTCACTGCATTTCAGCTGCATCTTGTTTCCATCTCCCCCATCAGACGTTACAGTGGCTTCTGCGGGGCCCAGTCTTGTCTGGAATCACTGCATTAACCATGTATTTGATCAACATCGCTTCCTGCGCACACTCTTTCCTTTCGGTTTCATTGTCTTTTTTCCTCCAGAAGAACATCTTTCAGAAGTTTCTCCACTGAGGGTTCATGATCTCACTCTTGGTTTGGCTAAAATTGTCTTTATTTCACTCTCAGTCTTAAACAATCACTGACCTGGATGTAGACTTGTAGACGGACAGCGACATTCCCTCACCGAGTTCATGCCGTCACATCACGGCCTCCTGGTCTCTACAGTCACAGTTTCCTCATTTTGAGATATGTGACTATATCTTATAATCAGAAGCATCTTATAATTGTATAAAGTAATAATACTGCTTGTAAATGAGGATGCCTTAGAGTTCATGAAATACGGCTTCACTGATGAACAGTCTGTGGCTTCTCTATTTTCCTTTGTAGAGAATCTCTCTCTCTGTCTCTCTCTCCCTCCTCTTCTCTTTTTTGTAAAGACTTCTTTCCTTTTCTTCTGTTCTTTCTTCTCTCCTTTCACTTTTTTCTTTAATCTTCCCATGCGTTCACATTTTCTTAGGATCTCTGCCATATATTTAAATTTTAAACATACTTTCTCCCAAGGAATGCTTTGTCTTTGCAGCAGAAGCTCCTTCAGCTCATTCCGCCTTTTTGTGAGGATGTTACTGTGTTTAATTAGCCAATTTTTCCACCTTGGAACTGCTGAAGTTTGGGCTGTATGATCCTGTGCACTGTAGGGTGTTTAGCAGCATCCCTGGCCTCTGCCTACTAGAGGCCACTAGCCACGCCCAAGAGTCGTGACTCTGAATATGTCTCCAGACATTTCCCAGGGACACATACTCACCCCCGGCGAGAACCATGGCACTAAAACCACGGCAGAGGCCACGGCCCTCTGCACAGACAAGGGATCCACTTCATGTGCAGTGACTCTTGGGCACACATGTTGTCCCGTCCTAGGTGCTTGGTACATGTCTAGCACACGTTTTCCAGTGACTGGCACAGAGAGTTGACCCTTGTGTGTGATGATCCATTCTCAGGATGAAAGCTTCCCCAAAGAGGTTTTCCTTCAGCTTTTGAAAGACTCCCTTCTGCTATGACCAGAGGTTTCATATTTCCGAAAACAGGGAAATAAAAGCAAAGAGCATTTTCAATTGTCTTCTTCTAACCTAATTCCTAGCAGCAAATTCTTCCACTTGTAAGGAGAACTTTCCTGAGTGACTGTCTTGGTTGTGCTGTGACTTCCTTCTGCTTCGTCCACTGCTGTGCTGACTGGGGTCACATCTGGGGATCCAGGGCCTCAGAGAGCATCAGTCCAACCCTTGACTCCACAGAAGAGACCCGAGGGCCGGAGAGGTGATGGGACTTGCCCATGGCCACAAAGAGGAGCAGAACCCCTGGCCCGGCCTCCCCGACCCCAGGCTGGGCTGTCCCCTCACCACGCCGGGGCACGAAGCCAAGCTAGGTTTTGGGTGGGTTGGTTTTCCGTAGGTTCGCTTCCCCAGTTTGTGGGCTGACATTTTAAATCTGCAAACAAGACTAGGGCAGGCAAATGACATTTGCTGATGTACCGGATGCGTCAAAGTCAAGGATGTGATAAGCAGGAATTAGCTCCAGGTGAATAAACATGCTATAACTCAAATCAAGAAGGAAGTACACTCGAGTAAAGGAAAAAAGAAAAACTTTGAAGCAAATTATCACCTCTACCTGTGTATCTATGCATCTACCTATGTATCGCCCTATGTAACCACCTATGTGTCTACCTATACATCTATCTGTGTGTCTCTGGGCTTTGATTAGAAAGGGAAGAATGGTGGCACTTCACGTGAGACCCTCCTTGAGGTCAGGCAGCCCCAACCCCTCGGTTCAGAAGTTAACATCAGGAGCCGCCCAATCCCCACCACCATGCTGTTTCCAGGGAGGCTGTGTTTAAGGAAAACAACGAAGGATGAGAACAGAGCATTTGGAGCACTAACGAGAGTCCCAGCAGCGGGCGGGATGACAAATGTGTGTATACGCGCCCACAGATTCTGCCTCGCCCCTGCTGGGTGGAGGTCACAGCTGCGAAACGGATTGCATAAGCTCGCTCCCCGGGGTGACCTTTCCTGGCCCCTTCCCGCCCACACCAGGTCATCTCTCGGCGCCATTTGTCCTGGGACCTCAGGGCCGTGCTGTCGGGGGGCCAGAATTCTGGCCACGTCTGTGCTCAGGTGGGAACGGCCTCTCTGGGCCTCAGGTTACAGGAAAGGGCCGTCCTTCTGTCAGTGGCTGACATGGGGCCAGAGGTAAAGCAGCACCAAGTCTCCGTCTTCAAGCATAAAAGTCCCTGCGGCAGGGAGGGCAACGCGGGATGGGAGGCAGGTGATGAACAGGGCACCCGGGTCCCGGTGGCGACTGAGCACGTGGCCTGGCCAGTGATCGCTCGAAGCTCCCTGCCCTCCACGTCCTGGCTGGTCCTCAGTCTGCTCCAGGGACCCACCCACAGCAGCTACCAGAGCAAGTTAAACCAAACGCGCGACGTTGGCCGTGGTTATCTGTGCAGTAAGACTAGTGCTGCTCTTGTCTCCGTGGTTCTTTCTTTTTCAAATATATTAATTTGTTTTCCTCTCTCAAACTTCCTTTAACACCAGCTTTGCCCTCAGCCAGAGGCACTACTTGTAACTCCCAAAGCAGGATTTGAAAACCTACAGTGGAACCTTGGTATCGAAAATCAGGTTCTATTAAGAAGCAAACCTGATTCCTAAATTCCAGAAGCCTCAGTGTGTCCCGCAGGACACACACGGGGCCCCACCCGCTCGAGGGGGCAGGGGTTCTAGCTGCTGAGAGAGCTTTTGAGTCATCGTCAACCTTGTTGTTATGGTTGAAAAGCAGTTTTCTAGAAGTGGAAACAGAGAGAAAAGCAGTTTTCTAGAAGCTGAAACAGAAAGAGAGGGAAGTCAATCCAACACAAGGCCAAAGAGAAGCTGAACATCAGAGGTGGACGCTGCCCCTGGAGCTGTGTGACTTTGGGAAAGTCGCTTAACCTCTCAGAGGCTCATTTTCCTAGTTCATAAATTGAGGATGCTGGTAGTTTTTATATAACTTTCAAAAGCAGTCTTAGATCATGTGCTGTACCTGCCCCCCAGGAAATGGTGAGGGCTGTCGCCAGGCTTGGTCTTCTTGGAACCCCTTGTAAGTTTCTGGGTCTGAATATAGGTTCATCTGATATTTATCATTTGTACACCAAAATAATGAAATACTTGCAACTTGGTTCACCGTGCAAAAGAAACAGGGTTTCCATACTGAGTCAATGATATTGATGAGGTTTTAAAAATCCACATTGGCCGTCTACATCAGATAACCCCAAGGGGTTTCTTTTGAAGTGAAAAGGCCGCTCTGTATGTGTTTCTCACTGGGCTGGGTGTTGATTGCCTGCGGCCCAGCAGGCGTCTATCCTGCTTTTACAATCAGCGCCAGGCAGCTTTTGAAGCGGCAGAGATGCCTCTAGGGTTTATCTGTGAGGCCCGGTTGTATCCCACCTGGTTATTTTTAGAGCTGGCTGGAAAAGAGATCCGTCCAGATTCGGTGCCCAGTAATCAGGGTGCACGCATGGCGTCCACTTTCTAATGGATTCCAAACGACCCCGAGCGAAGTTTCCTCCCTGGGTAAATCACTGAGCGAGAAGGACCTTAGACTTTTCACGTCGGCCCCGACCTTCCACAGACGTGCACAGCCTCTCACGCCCCGGGCTCTGCTGGGCGCTGACGAGCTGGGGATCCGACCTAGTCCTTGAGGGGACTGGAGGGGCGGTGAGCAGGACCACGCCTGCCTGGGGGACCTGGGGCTCTGAAGCGAAGCGCCCGGGCTGCAGCCTGGGGCGGGCAGGGCGGGGCTCCGCATCCTGCTCGGTGGTTCCCTGACCCCACCCCCCGCCCTGGGGACCCGGCTGACGCGCCCCCCCCACCCCGTGGGTTTGCTCTCTCTCTCCATTTGAGGACGACTGTAGTCAAGTTCTCGGCCTTCTCTCTCCCCAGAGTAGGAAAAGGGGCCACGTATGGACTGAAGGCTGGAGATGGAGGACCGACTGAGCCTGAGGGGAGCTGAACTCTCCCCCGTTACAGCCGCTGTCCGAGCGCGGCAGCCCCTTGGCTGGGCAGGAAGCAGACGTCCATCGCTGACCGGCATCCCTCACCACGGTCCCCAGGCCACCCCCCCCCCTCAGGGGGGCCGGCTCCCTCCGCCCCCCGGGGGCACTGGGCATGTTCTCCAGCGGGGCGTGAGTGCTCCTGGTCCTCTGACTGGTCCCACGTGGACACTGGAGGCTCTCAGCACCAGAGGCAGCCCCTTTCCCACACAAAGAACGTTCTGGAGGGGAAGCCCGTGGCCGGTGTGGCCCATTGATCTTCCACAGCAGCCTCTGCTCCCCGGGGGCTGGACGCCAGGTGCCTCCACACAGATGCATGTCCGACATGTTATGAGTCTGCCTCTTGGGACGTTTTCCCATCCGCGGGAACGGAGTCCCAGGCTTAGCACCTCTGCACAAGACCCAAGAGTTCCAGCATGTGTAGGA
Organism: Hyperoodon ampullatus; assembly: GCF_949752795.1. Taxonomy (NCBI): domain Eukaryota; kingdom Metazoa; phylum Chordata; class Mammalia; order Artiodactyla; family Ziphiidae; genus Hyperoodon; species Hyperoodon ampullatus. The sequence goes on along the minus strand of NC_136925.1, from coordinate 88,058,724 downwards.
GCTTCTCCGTCCACCCGTTGGCTGAGGTCTCTGCTCCCTGCGGGGAGCCCCCGCTTGCCAGGTCTGGATGGGCAGTGGGCTCGTTGGTGGCACCTCCGCCTTTCTGGGCATCCACCGTCTTCCGCCTTTGCGCTCTGGGGACCCTGCCACGGGGGTGGTCTTGACGGGTGGTGCCGGTCTGTCTGCCACCAGGAGAACAAAGGGACTGGACACGTGGCCCGGGCATGGCTAATGAGACCGTGGCCCTGAGCAACAGACCCAGCCCCAGACACGACAGACAGAGGCTTTCTGCTGGGTCGTCTTTCAGTAGCGGGGCCTGAAAAGAGGAAGAAACTTATCAAAATGAAAATCAGCAAACATTTTAGCCAAAGGTATGAGATATTAGGAACGTAAATCAATGAAATGGAAGCCAATGAAACATGTGCAGGTGCCACGTGGTGGCCTCCACTTGACGTGGGGCTCAGACGGGGTAGATGTCACAGAGCTAATTCATGAGGACGGCAAAGGAGACCAAAGAAATGTAAGGAATAAATACATAAAACAGAGACTCGCTTTCTAATATTGAGCTGTGAGTAGATACGCAATGTCGTGCATTATGTGTTAAAAACTTTCTTTCTTTACCTGCCTCAGGGCAATGCCAGCCATGGGTCCTACTCATCTTTTAGAAGCAAAGTTAATCATTATTTTTAAAGCTTTTATAGGACATAGTAAGAGAGAAATCTTTGGTAATAGTTCTGGTAATCAAAAGTGGAGAATAATTGGAGTGAATAGCTCAATGTCTTCAGAAACTCAGGACTTATTTTCTTATAATCCCTCAGATGCAGATGAACCCGAACTACATAACCTTTCAAAACTGGGATTTCATGATATCATGACAGAAGGAGGGCTTTGACATGTCTCTAAATTTCTGTAGTGTGGACACAGGACAGCCAGTGCCAACCTTGACCATGTCACCGCTCATGTCTCCTCGTCCATCCGCCCAGCCCTGGAGGCCCTTTGAGCTGAAGGAAAATGTCCAGGGGTCATCTCTCAGGCCTGACCACAATCACAGAGAACAAGAGGGCACCTGGGGCTCTAGGTGACACGGGGACTATAGTGACCCTGGGACTCTAGGGGACCCCATGGCTGTAGAGGCCCCAGGACGGGGTGAGCCGTGAAAGCCCCTTGTCCTTGGAGTCTCCACAGCCCCACACAGAGCCCTCCTGCCCAGGCGTCTGGGCCAGGCCTGGGCCGGTCCCCAGGCCTAGGGGCCACTAGAGTTGTCACCCTGCAGCCAGGAAGTCAAGGCCGCTCTGAAACCATGGGGACCTGTTCCAGCAGAAGGTGAGAGAGGACACAGTAGGAAGTGGACTAAAGGAAAGACGCTCCCTCCTCCCTGGAAGGGACCGAGACGCTTCCAGAACTGTCAGGAGGGGCTGCCAATCACACAGGGATCCTCCCTCCCCAGCCCAACACCCTGCGCTTCCTTTAGTGTCACCCGGAGAAGATCCTGTCTCTCAGCCTCAGTTTCCACTGCTGTGCAGTGAGATGGCGATGCCCTACTGGGGTGAGTCTGGTGGGGGGTGTGTGCCGGGCCTGCTTCTCTCCTCCTGCTCGGGGCCGGGGAGGCTTGGTGGACAGGAGACCTGGGGCCCGCAGCACAGTCCTGCCCAGGGACCGTCCTCAGTAGTCAGCGCTGTGATTCTGAGCCAGGAGACCAGCTCCTGGTTCAGATCCCACTGGGCTCTGTGTCCTGCAGGAAGCATCACCTTCTCCTGGGTTTGGTCTCTGCACAAAAGGCGAGGCTCTGCTCAGCTGGCCCTCCCAGGAGCACCCAGCCACGCAGCTCGGGCTCAGGGCGCATCTGTGCAAAGAAGAAGGCAAGCTTTTCGGTTTGGAGCTTTCTCACCAGGTAGCCCGACCACACTGTACAGAAAGGAAGGCTTGTTAACGAAACAGCCACCGCCCCTCCACAGACCATCAGCCTGTCCTTCAAAATCTGTCTTTCCATCCAGTCCCACTGCTCCTCTGTCGCCGGCCGTGGTGCCATCGGGGTCACCGAGATGGGCCCTCCTGTATTTCAGCAATTCCTGGCGGCCGTGGTGTAAACACCGTCCAGCGGGTCTGGGTCCCGATGGCAGTGAAGCCCCACAAGCAGGGCAACGTGACGGAGAGTCCGCTGGCGCGAAGCGACACACGCAGAGCGGCTTCAGCTCAGGACCCCGGGACTCGGCGTTCAGCCACCTGCTCGCAGACCCTGCCCTGCGGAGACTCCCTGCGGAGATTGACTTCTAAGTTAAACAGTCGATTAAACAGGATTTGGTTTGGACCATCATACACGTTAAAGATTAAACCGTTCCAAGGAGGAAAAACAATCCACAATGATGCCCGGGCGGGGGTGGCCGTCCTGTGCACCACGAGGACATCGGGGAGGGCAGCGGCGCCCCCTCAGGAGACCCATTGTTGGCGTGAGAACTGTTCTCGCCCGCATGGCATCAGCGACCAGAGCTGGAAGGGCACGGGGTGGGCGGGGCCCCCTGCTCCAGGACAGGGCGTTCTTGGGGGCATCGCAGGCTCTGGAACCGGCAGGAGATAAGAAGGCTCCCGGGAGCCTTGTGCTGGAAGGGAACCCATCCCCACAAGTGCTGGCAGTGTCCACGGGGCCCTCTCCTGGTGCCCGGGGTCAGGTGGATCAGCCAACACAGCCAAGGGCATGGAGTGGGCACATCCCAGGCTCCCGAGAACAGTTTCTTCTCCCTTTGGACTCAGAGGCAGCTGGATTAAAAACAAAGTGCCAGAGCGTGGGTTCCATGCAGAAGGACACCCAGAAAAGGCAGGACGCAGCAGCGGAGGCCAGGGCCAGGATCTTCACGGGCTTCTGACCTCCACTGCACCCTGTCCCCCCACCCAACCGGGGCTGAGGCCTGGGGACACTGACAGCACAAAGGAGCCGCCCGAGTCGGGACCCCTGCCGCAGTCCCCCTGCCCCTCTCTCGGTGCATCAATAAGAAAACGCTTGTATTTTTCTGCATGTGAGAAGAGAAGGAACCTAAATTATAAAAATGCACATGGACTGAAGCCCTGGGAGAAGCAGCAGTGGGACTTCCTTATTCCAGTAACCGAGCGAGGGTACCCCAAAGGCCCCACAGGTGCACAGTCTCCAGGCTCCGCCCCGTGCGGCCTCACAAATCCGTCCCAGCTACGCACAAAGCAGCGGGGGAGCAGGCTAAAGAGTTTGGGTGGAAAACGGGAACAAACGGAGAAAGTGTCGTGCAAATTACATGGGGCCAGTTCATTAGTTACACTCAGGTCCCCGAAGAAAAAGGACAGGATTGCAGCGATGTCTACATTGTTGTCATATAAATAAGGGATTTAGCAGAAATATCCTCTTCCTCTTCAGCCACTGCTCAGACTTGCTAATTTGACAGAAAAGCCTACTATGGAGACTTATTGGAGGCTGTTTAATAGGTCACATAGGTTTTATGGAAATTCAACACAAAATTTCTCCACTTGGCATGTAATGCCACTTAAATCTCATGTAATGCTTTAAGATGAGTTACGCTTTGTGCATAAGGAGGGTTTCACACACCTCCTTTCTTTTTAAAAAATAAGTGTGATACAATGTGAAATTTTGGTACGAAAAAGAAATCAGAACGCACTGCACCTCAAGCATCCCCAAGCTGGGGTCTGGCTCTGCCCCGGCAGCTAAGCAGTTAACTCGTTCTGTGAGAAAGAGACTGTCTTTCAGCCTAAGTGCAGTGGTTCTTTGTAGTTTGATCTCTTATCAGCTGCCAGCAGGTGGAATAGAGATTGAACTAGCTGGTTTCTGTGCTTTTAAGCTGAGCCGACCATGAAAAGTCTCCAGGATGGCAAAGTAGAGGTGTAGCAGGTACTTGGCTGAACTTCCAGGGAAAGAGGTTTTCCAGCTCCTAAACGGGAGCGGAGGACAGTTTCGGCACTTAGAACCGTGCCTTTGTACGGTGACCCAAACGTCCAGAGTGGAATCGCGTGTTCCTGCCGCTGTCCCTGCATCGGGGACCCCCTCCAGCAGGGGCCAGGCGCCTTGTCCACAGGAAACCCCTCCACAGCTTCTCTGGGGGTTTACTGTGGCTTGTTTTGTTTCGTGTTAGGAAAGAGGCATTTACATTTTTTGAGGATGCTTGGGGAGCGGAGCGCACAGCACAGAGTCAGCACGCCCTGATAGGAGAGCACGCGCTGACTCCAGCACCGCTCCGGGCTGTCGGAGTGTTTTCTCTGTGCAACAGAAATCAAGAAAATTACGGTGTGGGTTGAAAACCAAGCTATTTCATGCTTGGGGGGTCCGGCATTTTATTCTGTTCTGCACACAGTGAAGTCGGAGCATCTGCTGTGCCTTCTGGACCCAGCGCTGGTCCCCACGTGGAGGATGGCAACATCGGGCAACATCCGCATCTGGGTACTTTTTACTTGAATTCAACCATCCAGACTTTTCAGGTGGATGTGCCTTCTGGGCTGTGAATGTGTGGGCCTCAAGTAATTCCCAGCAGGAAATCTTTATTTAAAACACTGGGGAGGGCTTCCCTGGTGGCGCAGTGGTTGAGAGTCCGCCTGCCGATGCAGGGGGCGTGGGTTCGTGCCCCGGTCCGGGAAGATCCCACATGCCGCGGAGCGGCTGGGCCCGTGAGCCATGGCTGCTGGGCCTGCGCATCCCTCCAGAGCCTGTGCTCCGCAACGGGAGAGGCCACAGCAGTGAGAGGCCCGCGTACCACAAAAAAATTAAAACAAACAAACAAATAAATAAATAAATAAGTAAAATAAATAAAAATAAAACACTGGGGAGTGGGAGAGAGAAAGAGCCAAGGGTGGGGTTGGTCAGATGCCAGAGGTCCCCATCCCTGCAGGAGTTTTAGGAGAACTGTCACCGCACTAACCCAGAGAGGCTGGGTGATTGAATTCATGTAAAAAGAATGTTGGAGGGTATGTTTTTATTTAAAATTCTTGTTTTCTCACTTTGGCAGTTTTAGAGAGCCCTACATCTTTTCTATCAAAGTGATTTTGGCTTCTCTATAGTAATACTTCATATCCCATATTGGATACAGAGTCAAGGAAGTATGTTCATCAACGTAATGGAATATTTCACAAGTTTATATTTGCAAATCTAAGGAACTTACAGAAACACACAGACACCTGGACAATGAAAGTGAGGCCCACCACGAATTCACACTTAATTGTGATCATATCTAAAGAGAAATTTTGGACAGGAACGGGGGGAGATGCAGATAGTTGCAAAAGTGATGAGCGTGTGGACAAGGGAAAATGGGTTTCAAGATTCATTTCGTTGTTTGAAAAAAAGATATGTTTTTAAATTATGCCGCTGTTCTCAAAGTGTGAATCAGCGGATCCATCCTCCTGGTCCCAGATTATGTGAGACTGCTCAGATCCCGCAGATTCTGTCCACAGAGAAGAGAGCAATGTTCCCACGAGGGAGAAGGGAGGACGGTTACTGTCCCAAAGCGAAACGAACGTTCGTTTTGGAATGAGACATGCAGGCAAACGAGAGTTTATACATTAGGCTTTCTTTTTAATGATGGCAGTGACTTATTTTGGTTTTCAGCTATGGTAATCCCTTAGGATGGCATAAGGCCTCAGATAAACTTGAAATTTAGGTAGGTACAGGTACCATATGCCCCAAACACTGAAGCATACAATTCACGTCCATGTGTGAGGTTCAGGCCTCTTAAAATATTGACAACGCTTTGTACTTATTTATCGTAAGAAGTCTCTTGGTAGAAAATAATACGGTTGTATTTACAAATATAGGGAAAATGTCATGAAGGGCTGTAAGACGTTAGTAAGTGTTAGAAGGTGACCTGGAAGGCGGATTTGCCCCAATCCGGTGATTCCAGACGCTGTGATGGTGCCGGGCTCTAGAGGGTACAGAGCGGGCTCTGCAGAGCGCGCGCCGCTGGCCGGGGTCCTGGTTAATGTTTAAAACTTCTGTGACCGCGGGGAGACTCCTGAAGAATAAATAAAAGCCTCTCCGGTTTTAATCATCCCCGAGGGAGAAAGCAACCTCCCCTGGGAGGGGGTCACTGGGGGTCAAGAGGAATCAGGGAGCGGCCTTTTCATGGGCCTGCAAGTGTTTGTGTTAAATAAATATTTTAAAAGTCAAGATCCACATGCCTCCATTTGGGGACCAGTTAGTCTTTTTCATCTGCAGTTTATTCAGCGGGACATTGTCCCCCAGACTCTACAAGACCCCAAGACAGCGGCTAAAGCACCGTCTTAACATCTCCTCTCAGCAACAGTCCAAGTGTGGCCAGAATGGAATGCTTTTTTCCAGAGTGAGTTGCTTTGAAGAATATAGAAAAGGAGAATTTTTAAAAGGAAAGTCAGATTTTTGTTTTTTAAGTTGAGACGTTTGGGAGTTCAAGAAAAGACTCACAATTGTAGGATCATCCACTTAAACTCAGCCTTACCTTTTTATATTATGATAAATTAATTTCATGTTTGAAAATGCTTTGTGTCTTGAGAGCTAGTAGTTTTTAAACGGTCTCAGCTTATTCATTCAAATTTGTTCCACGTGTTCTTCCCAGAGGCTCTCTGTGAGTCAGCTGCATTATCTCCGTCCATCTGATCATCCTGGGCTCCAAGCAGGGAAAAGGCTCATCTTTCCTCCTGCCCGGCTCCTCTGTGGACATCCTCGTGGGGTGGGGGGTGGGGGGATATGAAAAGAGCTCCGTGTTACTCACAAAATACAAGCCTACAAACAACCGTGTGTTAGGGCTTTAAGAGCAGGCTGGCAACAGGTATATTACAATGCAGTGATTATATAAAACTTTAGAAAGTGCACTTAGCCCATATTGCTTCTGTTGCTGTTTTAATCTCTGGGTCCGTAGCAAAGTCGGGTATTCTTCCCGACAGAAAAGCAGCTGTAGGGTTCACCCCCTGCAACATCACTCTCTTCTGCAAAGGCCGCACCCCGGGCACCGGCAGTCGGCCTGTTAAGAGTGACTCGGGGTGTCACTCAGACGGTGAGTGTGGAACAACAGAGGGGGTCACAGCCAGTGCTGTTCCAAGGAGGACGTTCCCACAGCCTGCAGCGCTGTGCACCCTCCAAGGTCACGTGTGCAGCGGTGTAACTGGAAATGATGATCCTGGCTCCTAGCTCTGGAGGGAACATCCCACGGTGTACACAAGAGTGGCTCTGATCAAATCCAGACTCTGAGAGCTTGATGATTGCCCAAGGCCTCCTCGCTGGTGAGCGTCGAGCTACCGTTCAAACCCACCTCCTCCAAACGTCAAACCTCAAAAACTGTAACAATCACTACCTCGTAAGGCCTCTAAGGTCTGAGTCAGGAAATGACAGTATAGAAGTCATTTGCTTCCTTTTTACAATTTCAGGCTTTTCACTAAAAGAAGGAAGTTGTAGGTCCTAGGGAATCGATTTTCATGTTAAGATGCCAACTCGCAGTCTTCAGGCTCTCGCTGGAGCACAGCGTGGCCCACCAGCCAGCATCCCTGGGGGCCGTCCCAGACCTACCTGCCTTTTTTTTTTTTTTTTTTTGCGGTACACGGGCCTCTCACTGTTGTGGCCCCTCCCACTGCGGAGCACAGGCTCCGGACACACAGGCTCCGCGGCCATGGCTCACGGGCCCAACCTCTCCACGGCATGTGGGATCTTCCCGGACCGGGGCACGAACCCGTGTCCCCTGCATCGGCAGGCGGACTCTCAACAACTGCGCCACGAGGGAAGTCCCTACCTGCCTTTTAACCAGGAGCCGCCTGACTCTCACGCTCCTTAAAGTTTGGGAAGTGCCTCCTGGGGTCATAAAGGGTAAAACTTCAGCGGCATTCCCAACCATTTTTGAGGATCGTCTATGATAAGGTGGTTGATAAAAGGCAATGAAAGTGAACACTGGCTGTCTACTTTAACTTCCTCTCTCAATTCCGTCAACCACAAATGGAAAGACAGGTCACGGAACTCAAGTCATGCTTTGCTCCAAAGAGGATTAAGGTGACTTGGAGTTTAGTCTAGTTTGTTCAGTTTGGTTTGGGATTGAAAAATTATAAACATTTATAACTATAAAATGTTAAGATGATCAATAGAAATGATGAAAGAAGGTACATGATTTTTAAAAAGTGCCTCTCATTCAAAGGCAGACTTTGTTCTATATTTTGATTTTCATTTATTTTCTTTCAATTCAGAGTAAATTTTTTTGCTTTAATTTTTTTTATCATTACAAAATAATCATAACCATTCTAAGAAGTTTAGAAAGTACCATTAAACAAAGAAGAGAGGAAAGGGAAGCAGGGGGAGTCTACAGTCTCACAATCCAGAGACGACACACAGCTGACATTTTTGTGCACCTAAATCTCAAATAGTGAAGCATGTATTTACAGATGAGACACTGGGTAATGAAAGCGTTTTAAAAGAAGTTTTTCACTTAATAAATATATCAGGAACTTCTTCCCATAGAACTTTGACTTTTGATCTAAAAATGTTAAAATAGAGTTATTGGTATACTAGGAATAAATCTGTAACAATTTTTAAGAGAATAAGAGGAGAGGAATAAATGTCAGAAAAGGTAAAGGTTTTGAGGGGACACTTCTCCGGTCTGAGAACCTCTGTTCAAAAGTATTTATTGGCAGCAGTTAAAGTCCTCTATGATGGTTTAGCACAATCCTGTACCCTGGAAAGCTGAAAGAGACAGACTTCTCTTTCTAAGGGTGGGCTTTCTCTTTGAGGATGACTTTACTAGCTGCTGAGGTCAGGAACTCCTGAACGGAACCCTGTGTCCTGGCAGGAGCTGGTAGTCAGAGCTCAGAGGTCAGCAGGAGGCTGACCCCGTGAAGATGGATCCAGGTGGGGTGAAGGCTGCCGTGCTTGATGTGGGGACTCTGCATCTGTGCACACGGGATTCAGGGCATGGACGGGGAGATCCCCCCCTTTCTGATGCGTCTGGGGTCTCCATGCTGTGTCAGAAACGACCCATTCCTTTGATCCTTGTCATTTCACTGCATCGGGCAGGCGGATGGACTGTTTTATGGCCCCTTCCTTTCTAAATTTGAAAATCCCCAAGGACCTCTGTGTCATCATGTTCTGCCCATAAAACCTAAAGGTATTTGTTTCTAGACTTGTCTTTTGCCTCTAAAATGGAGTCAAAGGGCCCAAGGGAATTCTTATGCTCTCCTCTGTGCTGAGGTCTTATCACCCTGCCGGTCAGCTGTTTACTGTCTACCTCCCCAGGATGGGGGATGGGGTGGGGTGGGGAGGCGGGCAGAAGGTGCTCAGAAGTGTTTGTAGAATGAAACACTCAACTCCATGAAATGAGGTTTCAAAAGCAGCCCACCCGCCCTGTGCCTCAACCTCCGGGACTGTGGGCCCAGGAGTCCTTCCTGATCTCTGTCCCCGCACGCTCCTCATCCCGAGGGCGGTCCTGAGCTGAACAGAGGGCATCACAGAACATCAGTGGGCAGGGCAGGCTCTGCTGGGGGTGGCATGGGGTCCAGGCCTCACCCCGCAGGCGCCCCCAGCCCCGCTGCTCCTGGGCCGGAGCCCCTCTGGGCACGTGTCTTTGCAAGATGGGAGGAGGCGTTGGCTTTCTCTGCCTGGAGCCGCGGCTTCTCCCCTCGTGGGTGAGCTTCACAGAGGAACTCACTTGAGGAATGCTGGCATCCTGATCACCGTTTCCATACCAACGCCCCATGATTATTAAGGGAACCAAGTTCCTAACCCCTCTGCTTGCTTGTTCTTTTTGGATTCGTCTTTTGTTCCCAATAAATATACTTTACATGCAGATACATCTTTGCACCCATATGTCATTTAACTCATGCATTGATTCGTTAAGTCATGTACCAGGTGCCAAGCACAGTCCCGCCGGGTCGGTGGGGAGCTGGACACCTGCACCTACAGGGAGGAAGAGGGAGGCTGTGAAGGGATGGGCGCCCCCTGTGAAGGGAGACCCCTGCCAGCGCACCCCGAAGGTGGTCCTTGCCACCATCAACCGCATCAGTTTCCCGAGAATGCGAACCGCTTTGGGGTAGAGTCACCTCCTCAGCAGAAAACCTGCCCTGCGCTGCACACACCTGGCCTGTGCAGATGCTCAGGTGGTGTTTATGGAACAGATGCATTAATGAAATAGTGAATTATGTCCAGACATTTGCAGTCATCCAATAAAGAATCAGACTGATAGGTTTAGGCCCTGAAGCATAATGAGGCAGCTTTGTTCTACAAAGCCACGTCTGTGCCTTCTTTTCCTGACACAGGTTTAGCCTCAGGAGAGCAATAATTTTAAAATCCTTCTCCAAGGAGGCAATAACCATCCCTCCAAAAGCAGCCTCTTATCAAAGAAACTGTTTCGAAATCAATACGCTTTGAAGGGAAGAGGGAGGCACAGCGTTCCTTAGCCCCTGACCAGGAGACAAAGTCAACAAGTCTGGAGTCGGCCGCAGAAAGACCCCAGGCCAAGAGACAGCCTCTGGGCCAGGAGGCCACAGCGGCGTCTCAGGAGCCAACTTAACTCCGGGCTGGCCGACTGGCCGACCTCTAAGTAGCTTTGTTTGTTCTTTTAACTAAAAAAGGTAACGATTATTCCTACCCCCAAATGCTGGACCATGTGAGTTTTGCTTATAACAAATAACCTTTTGAAGTTCCTGGCCTGTAAATTGTGATTTAGAGATTTATGACCCATGCCTTGCACATAAATTTCTGTTTCTATTTGCTTTGTCAATTTATTTTCCAAATAGCATAACATTTTTCAAACTTTACCTTTTTAACAAAAGATACTCAAGGAAACTTATTTGTGATGTTTGTTTAAGTGACAGTGGACATAATAGGTGCATGTCGACATCTGAGGGCACACGGGCGGTGTGTCTCCACTGGGTCCTCATGGGATCACAGGTTCCTGCAGCTGCAGCTCTGCACCAAACTAGAGTGGCCAGAGCTCTGGAGCATGTGCACAGGGCAAGCCCGACGTGCATTTTCAGATGTCAGAGGGGCCCTGCAGTGCCAGCTGTTCACTCATTACTAGCAGTTGTAATCATAACCGTCCCAGCTCATCCTCGGTTTTATCAAATGCGCTGTGACTTCTCTTTGAAATGTAAGTCCAGCGGGCGGGCAGTCAACCCGGCACTGATGTGGGTCACGGACAGAGCCCGGCCCCAGACTTAATCTCCCGACCTTGACAAGAAAGGTGCCAGCAGGGAGCCGCTTAGCCTCCTGTCCCGGGGGACCAGGGTCTCTGCCTTCTTCCAGAAACTCTTAAGGTGGATGAAAAACTTTGCAGAGCTCGTCTTGAATCCAGCATGTGATGGAAACAGTGCGGCAAACCCCCCATTCAGCAAATGAGACCCTGAGAGTTTCCAGGAGCCAGTAATGGTAGGATGCAGAGACCAGGTTTTCTGGCCTGCGGCCTCCCCTCGGGCAAAGTTAGAGCTCTGCCCACGCTAGTAAAAGTTACTGTTTCACTCATTTCTGCTGCCTCAATAAATGAAGGAGTAGAAAACTGACACTTATAACTGATTCACTTTGTTATAAAGCAGAAACTAATACACGATTGTGAAGCAATTATACTCCAATAAAGTTGTAAAAAAAAATTAAAAATTAAAAAAAAAAGAAAACTGACACTGTTTGGTATATGTAACTGGAACTTGGCTTTTCAGACCAGCACCAGTGTCCTACAGAGGAATAACTTTCCCAGGAAGTCTTCCAAAATAGACTATTTGGACCCTTAAGTGACATTTCTTTCCCATAAATGAATTTTAAAATCTTAATATCTATTAACAGACCTATTTACATGGAATGCCTAACACTCATCAAAACACTTTACAGGACCCATTACAGCCCACACACCCTGCTCAGGGCTCCTGACACCACTGCAGGCAAATTCCCATGTGTACCTTCTACACACGCCAAGAAGCTTCAAGTCCTACCCGGGAGCAGCCACCATGCAGACACCAGGAATGGGGTCAGGAGACTATGATGTTTTCAGGAGAATGATTGACTCCTGGAAGTAATGTGTGTGTGTGTGTGTGTGTGTGTGTGTGTGTGTGTGTGTGAAACAGCACCGGCTTTGCAGAGGTCCAGCTGTGGACTCGGGTCTCTGTCAGGGGGACTCTCTGAACCTCAGTTTTCTCCTCTGTGAAGCAGGGCTCGTCCTCAACCCTCATGTGGCTGCACCTTTGCTTCTGTGGCCCACACGTGATGACAGGACAGTGACTGTGTTACTGGGTCTGGTTTGCTTTTCGCATCACACTGGCCACACAAACGAATGCCAGGTGAAATGTCCCCGGGATCCTGTGCGGGGAGCTGACGGTCAGGGTCCTCGGCGCCCACAGCTTCCCCGGCCCTTGGCCTTCTCGGCCTGACTCTACCCTGATTGTAGGAAAACCACTCACTGGTCATTCAAGGCTGCGTTCAGCTGCTCAGAACGTTATTGGATTGCACCTTCGATAAATTGTTTTCCCTACCCCTTGAATCCACAGTGTGCTTTAAATAGAAGAATCGTGTGTAGCAGATCAGACTCGATCCACGGAAGGCTAATAAAAATGCAGCTCACTCCCAACTGCGTGTTAGAACCCCTGTTGGTGTTAGAACCCTGCCGGCTGGGGGTTAACGTTTGATGACTGCAAACCCCTGAGCGTGGTCCTCACGTCCCAGAGAAAGCTGCTGTATCAGAGGGTTCTGAAACCATGTAGGCTGACAGCCTACAAGAACAGGCCTGTGTACCACCAAGTGATCCACCCTGTCCTGGGTGCGGCGTGGAGGGAGGGAGTGAACGGGGATGGGGACTTATTCACTGAGTAGACACCCAGACGCATCAGTAGGCCGGCACTGAGTCTTCATGGCTCAGCGATTGTTCTGGTGAAGCAAGAGGCCTGGCACCTACGTGAGCCCCTACGGGCCCCTGGAGACCAGGTGCTTTGGGCCTCTGAGCTGGAAGCTGTCTTCTCGAGGAGCTTCGCCAGGTTATAAAGGGACAAGTGGATTTACGTTTGGAGTGGCTGGAGGGGCGTGTGTATAAAGTTATAGCATTTCAACCTCTCCAACGACAAAAATACAAGCTATTCCTTTAAGAACAAGTGTTTCCTCCAAAAGCAGAAATATGGCAGCAAGGGACGTCGCGGGCTTTCTCCCAAAAGCAGCCTTTGCGAGACAGAAACACCATCCCAATAAAGAGCCTGCAGGCATTTGTGGTGGGAATGGAACCGGTCATGTGTAAACACGGGCGAAGTAGTGATGCAGCCCCGTAAGAGAGGAAGAAGAAGGAAGCGTGCCAGAGGGGGGGGCAGGTGTCCCACTTCCAGCCAGAGTAAACCCAGGGGCCCTGCTTTCAGCGACAGGAAAGAGGATGTCTCTCGGAGGTGAAGCGGTTAAACTTCCAGCTTCAGCTCCCAGGGGCTCAGCCAAGACGTCCACTTCAGGTTAAATATCTACCCAGACACCCTCTTAACCGGCAAACCTGGGGGGAGGGGAGGGGAGCGTGGTATCCGACAGTTTTTATCCTTTTTATTAGCGTCGCTGTTTTTCGTTGTTTGGCTTTTAGTTTTCAGTTTGGATGGAGAGTGGGGTGGGCGAAGCGGGGCGGAAGAAACCCGCCGCCCCCCACCCGGGGATGCCGGGCAGGAGCGCGGACGGACAGAGAAGGACTTTTCCCCTTCCCCCCGCCTCCTGCATCCAAACTTGCTCTTTCCTTTCTGTTTTTATTTTCTGTGTCTGTTTCCGGTGACTTCTGTCTTCTCAGCGATCCTCTGTCTCCTGGAGCGTCGTTGGGGGTGCTGGGCCCGCCGTGGCCCCGGGGCAGGACGCCACCTCCTCTGAGTTGCCCCCCGGGATGTCGGGCGTCTTGCCCTCGGCGGGAGCAGCGGCCCCAGCAGCCGGTCGGCTGTGACCGGGGAGGGCGGTGACCCAGCCGGGCGCGGTTCCCCACTCACCGCTCCCTCCGGGCTCTCCTTGCAGGAGCTGAGGACCCCGCACCCTCCGTACCGGCCTCGTCCCTAGTGGTCCCCAGCCAAGCACACTGCGGCAGCGCTCCTCGGACGCCCCCTGCTCCGGATGCGCGGGCGGGTCTGCGGCGCGGAGGCCTGGACAGGGCACGGAGAACAAGGCCCCGAGGGCGGCTGCCCGCCAGGAACGGGGGCCGCGGCGAGGGACGTCCACCCAGCACTGTCAGGGTGACTTCTCCGCGGACGGACGGGGGAACTCGGCCTGAGAGGTTTTTAAAGCGCGTCCGTGAAATTTTCCCATCAGGCCGTGATTCTCGAGGGAAAATATTTTGGACATCCTTGTTGAATAAACGTGGAACCAGAGAAATTTAAAGCTGGCCTTAGGGTCACCTAGCATATGGGTTTCTGTGGGTTGGTTGGCCTTTGTCTCTCTCTGTCAGGCTGCCCGCAGGCCCGCAGGCCCTGGACTGGCCCAGCTTCAACAGGCCGGAGTCAGCCACGGAGAGGTCATGGTTGAATGGACGGGGCCAGAGTCAGCCACGGAGACATGGCGGCTGAATGGTTGGGGGAGCTCCCACGTCTGAGCAAGGTCCTGGAGCGACAGCCCACCCTGTGCTTCATACAGCAGGCGGGACATGGAGGGGGACGTTCCCAGTGACGGGGGCTTTGACCACGGGCTGGCTCATCGGTCATCAGGGAATCCAGCAGGAGGCAGGCCCCTCCTGGTCCCTTCATAAGCTTACGGGTGGAGACGTTTGTCACCTGAAGAGAGAACAGCGGCTAGCTGGGGCCCGGGGCAAGGGTGCAGGCAGTGATGCTTCAGACGGCGGTGGTCAGGTGAGGAGGGTGCGGGTGAGGCAGACCTGCTGAGACGGGACACACAGAGCAGGGAACAGCCACCTCGAGGGGCCGGTCGTCGTCCCCACACGGCCTCAGCAATCCCCCCAGGAGTTGCCTCAGGAATCAACGGCGCAGCTTGGAGGCTAATTGGGCTTCAACCAAACTCCCCCAGTTTGGGAGCATTTCATGCACTGAGGTTCCACAGATGGTCCCCTAGGCAGAAGCCGCCCCCCACCTCCAGCAACCCTGTGTCACCAAGGGCTGGAAAGCCAGCGCCTCATAGCAGGAGGGCCTTGGGGACATCACAGGACCAGCTGAGGCTGAGGCCCCTGCCCCAGGCCTCCTCCAACCGCCCCTTCCCTCGGCAGCCAGCGACGGACCCCCGGGCCCCTGCCCACCCTCTAGGCTGGGCTCCGGCTCCCAGGAACTGGGAATTCCTGCTCACGTGGCCCAGGGATGCCAGGGTTCGGACCAGCCTCCCTGTCAGCCTGCCCAGGCCCACCCCGCTGCTGGCGCACACACCCCCAGTTCAAGGGGCCCACGGGGGGAGGTTTGGGTGCTGGAAAGTGAAGGCCCTGGTTTCAACACACGTGCATTCAGGATTCCAGCGATGAAGGTCAGCGGCGACAGGAGACCAAACACACGTAACAAAAGGCCAGACCATCGGTAAAACCAGAGCCATGACCTGCAGCAGCTGGGCCAGGATGCCAGACAGCATCCCTGTAGGCACCGGCTCCCACTGGCCAGGACGAGCAATCACTTCCTAACTGCTCACCCCGTTTCCAACTCAGAACCAAGCAGAGAAACGCAGACGTGCAGCCTCACCCACCACGTGGGGCGCCGGCTTCTAGTAACCCCACCCCTGGGACACGCCGAGGCCGCATCTGCACCAGCACCCGCTCCGTCCCCTGCCTGCCCGGCTCTGCCCAGCTGAGCCACAACCGAGCAACGGTGGCCAGGCCCTCCTCCAGCAGCTCTGAAATGTCCATTTCCCGGGTGGGTGGTCTTCGTTCATTTCCCCAGGAAGAAAGGGTCAGGCCCCAAATGGAGGGGCTTCTACTTCTAACCTGGGCCCACAAACGTCGGGGGACATCCCGAGAGGGTCCTGGAGCTAAAGCCGAGGTCTGACCCCAACCCTGAGTGCCGCAGACCCCCAGAGGGCAAAGACTGTGGTTGAGACACACCATAGACCATTCAAGGCCAAGGAGGAAGTTGGCGGAGAGTTTCTTTGAGACACCAGGGCACTGAAAATCATGTGTATGCTGGGGATTCAGTGCCCGGAGAGGACATGCTCAGAAAAGGCCTGGGAAACCCTGGCTGTCTCCTCAGTATGAAGTTCAGGGTTTAGAAATTCCACCTCATTGTGGCTCAGGAAGAAAACACACAAACAAACCGAGCAACGCACTCCGGGACTTGATCATCTCCAAATCTCTATGGAAGGCCTGGGAATTGTGGGCTGTGAGGGGTCATGGGAGCTGAGCAGGAAAGGTGCCCATGCGAGCGTGTGCGTGCATGTGCATGCGTGTGTGCATGTGTTTGTGAGCGTGCGTGTGCATGGGGATGTGTGAGCATGTGTGTGTATATGTGAGTGTGTATGTGTGTCTCTATATGTCTGTGTATATGTGAGTGCATGGGTGTGTCTGTGTGGTGAGTGTAGGTATCTATCCGCATGTGTCTGTGTGAGCGTGTGTATGTATGTGTCTGTGTGAGTGTGTGTATGTATGTGTATATGTGTGTTTCTGTATGTGTGAGTGTGTGTATGTGTGTGTCTGTGTGTGGTGAGTGTAGGTATCTATCCGTATGTGTCTGTGTGAGTGTATGTATGTGTACATGTGTGTCTCTGTGTGTGAGTGTATATAAATATCTATATGTGTGTGAGTGTGTGTATGTATGTGTATATGTGAGTGTGTGTCTGTATGTGAGTGTGTGTATGTGCTTATATGTATATGTACCTGTATGTGTGAGTGTGTGTACGTGTGTGTCTGTGCGTGTGAGTGTGTATCTATCCGTATGTGTCTGTGTGAGTGTGTGTCTGTATGTGTGAGTGTGTGTATGTTTTTCTATGTATATGTGTCTGTATGTGTGAGAGTGTGTGTGTTTGCACACGCCTTTGCGGCTGGCACCCCTCACGTGGGTCTGTGCCACTGGCAGGTGGGGGTGAGCAGGGCTGACAGGACGAGGAAAAGGTGGGGAGGGGCAGGACTCCCGGGCCCAGTCCCCGCACATCCTATAGCCTGTGTCAGGGGGTCAGCTCGGTGGCACAGGGGTGAGCCCAGAGCCCATGGTGACATGGACATCCCCGCTGCCACCTCCCTCGCCCTCCCTGTCCCACCCTCACACACCCCCTCCCCATACCAAGCAGGTGTGAGACAGTGGATGACCTCCCCGGCGTCTCTTCCAGGTGGGTCACCTGTATAGGTGGACACGTCTTCAGCGCAAGCCTAATGGGAGGAGCTCCCCTTACAGGTCTGACCTGGGTCCCCACGTCCCCTGACAGGTGCCCCCTGCTTGACTGAAGGAACCATCCACCATCCCCGTCCCCGGGCCACATGTGCCAGCGCCTGGTTTACAGCCCCTGCTGTCCCTGAAACGCAGGCTCCAGGGGGACACGGAGCGGCCTGAAGAGGATGAGCTGGCAGCTTCCCCTTGAGGGTGGTGTGGCAGGAGTGGACTTCTGGAGACAGCCGAGACGGCCAACGGGTAAAACGTCACCCGTTACAGCCGATCGTCTAATTTAACTTGAAAACCAAGGGATCTGTATCAAAATTTCAAGAGCATTTTCTGGCTTACTTTTCTTTATTCTTTTGGGTTTCCAGTGCATAATAAATGATTGATCCAAGCAATATTATATACACGCGAGGCCCATGCTGAATTTTAAACACTAGTAGCTAAGATTAAAAGCTCTGGCTACAAATTTAGTGGCTCATAAGACCAATGATGTAGGCAGTTGTGTATAGACTGCTGTCACTTGTTAAAGAAAAAAATAGTATTCTAGATAAGAAGACAAGCTTATGGGATTGGAATCCATTAACATCTTTGGAAGAAAAATGTTTCCAATTTCCTTTAAATATCACTCAAATACTGCCAGTGTTCCTAATAGAAGTTCATCTCTGTGGTTAAGGGTTTAAAGTCTAATTCAGCCCGAAGACTTTATAAAAGTGGTATTGTTCCTATGACTCAGGCCCTCAAACATTAAATGATTCTTCGCTGGTGAGAGTTCACCACAATTCCCATACAAAAATTACACTCATTGGTATGCCAAGTTATTGGAAATTGATGGTAAGTTCTAAGACAGAATATTATTAACCACAGGATGTAAAGTTTTGATTTGTTCTAGTAAAGACACTCAGCATTTCAAAAGTTCTGCTTTTCTGGACTTTAGTCAAGTTAACATGCCTATGAAATTGATTATTCTTCCAAGGATGACTAAGTACGCCTGACGTTCAGGTCAAGAGAGAAAATGGGACTTAACCCCTCTCTACAGAAGCCAGTTTCTAGAATATTCAGTTACATAAACTCACTTGTTTTCTCAACAATCCTGACACTTGAAACCAATATAAATTTGGGGGAAAAGGCATTTGGAAACATTAATTTTCCCTCCAGACGCTATTTGTAAAATCTGCAACTTCTGGACTCATTTGCGCCTTCCTTGGCTACCATATTGAAAGATGTTAGAAATCTGAGCCCTGGCCTCGGGCATGTGTATGACTTGCTCTCACGGGGGAAGGAGAGGAACTAATTATTTTTCCTCGTGTGGTTCCAGCCGCTAACCACGTGGGCATCCACCGGCCATGCCGGGTCTCACCAGGGGGGCCCACCTGAGCACATGTCCCGCCCTACGAGAAAGCAGTCCCGGGCAGGGGGCGGGGGCGACTCGGAAGATGCCAGCAGCCTGGGAAGAAGCCTTTAATTGGCACTGAGGGCCGAACAGATTTCTCCTGCTGAGCTTCTGCGGATGTTTCCTCACGTCTTAACAAGTGCTGTTTTGTTGGGCCCAGAAGCTCCGAGCGGAGAAACAGCGCTGGGGAGTGGGCGTGCCTTCATGGAAACAAAGCTTTCTGCTTGAATTCACCGTCTTGAAAGGTAGCTGCTCATCAGCTTACGACAGTCTGCCTTATAGAGGGGCTTCTAAAATGTGGATTTCCACAAGGGTGTGCTAGTAAAATTACTTTTGTTCCAGGTATTGAACCCCAAGGAAATTCATAGGGATGGTTGTGACTGCATCTGTGTCTGGGTTACAGGGACACCCCCTCCCCAAATGTGCATTTGCCACCTGAAGTGAGAATGAGGGCCACGGGCACGTGGACAGTGACCGTCCCGGAGCGGGGGGGTCGTTATACCGACTGAGCCGTGGACCGTAGCTGATCTGGGGAAGCAGACAACCCTCTCCTCCGCCTGGGGAGTTTTCTGGGGAAAAGCCGCGTGCAGTATTGTTCTTTGTGTTATGATACAATAGGTTTTCTAAACAACCTGAAAACGTACGTTGTAAAATGGTAGGTTGATCCCTTGGCTCCAGTGTGGCTTTGACTTAGGGTGACTTCTGGGGGAGTAACAGCCAGGCTTTGATTCTTTGTGCTGGGTCAACTCAGGGCTGTTTTCGTTGGCACCCGGCGACCTCACCAGTCCCAACTCCCAAGAAAGCAAAAGCCTTCTGGGTCTTCTGAGCAGGTGAGCCTTTGAGCTGAAAATTCTACATGTAACGTGTCCTGTCTCAGTGGAAAGAAAACCATTGAAAAGCTGAATCCACAGGCACACGGTAAGTAAACTTGGAGGTGGTCGTCCGCTGTGAGTCGCCGGAAGGCAGGTGCCGTGCGGTGACGTCAAGGGCACCACCCGTGTCAGGCTCAGGTTGAAGAGTTTAAGGAAATAAATCACATTTTTTGAACAAAAGAATTAGCAATGAAGCCTTTGTGAGAATGTTTCTACCACATCTCTGTGCTTTTATACCCGGCAGTGATTTCGTGTTTGTGACAGAAGGAGGAAAGCAATGAACGTGGTAGAAGACGTGGATTCAGGTCCCGGCTCTACCGCTCGCTGAGCGTCTGGCCTGGACTCCCCACCTCTGCAAGGCGGTAAGAGTGCCCGCCCCCGGTGGCAGTGGGGACTTGGTGCCCGGACGTAGGCAGCTCAGAATCTAGAAGGTTCTCGGCGTGTGTCTCGTATCTGAGGTCTCAGCAGTGCTATCCTGGCCGGGGACGCAGTAAGACCACCAGACGCGGGTCTGTCCTGCAGGCTCGAGCTCTGCAGCGGAGATGGATGTGAAACCCACAACACGTAGCTGTTTATTAAGTAATTTTTAAACAGACGTTTCGTATTAGTGACGAGTGACAGCAAAGGGAAGTACCAGGAACTGTGAGCGTCTAACGGGAGATCTGACTCGGGGGAGGGGTCTGGGACTGAACCGCGTGCCCTGCATTTACCAGGTCCTTGGGGCCCTGGGGCCAGGGGGCCGCTCCTCAGGAGGGTGTGGAGATGCCCAGGGGCAGGGCGCAGGGAGAGGCCACGTGAACCTATGAAGGGGCCACAGTCCTGTGGATGCCACAGACAGTCACACGGACAATTAGCAAAGGGCTCAGGCAAGTGAGATGGTGGCAGGGGGGGCACCGGGGCCGCGCAGAACCCAGCGGGGATTCGGGCACCAAGGAGACAAAGGACCTTCAGGACGCGTGGTCCGGGGTCCTGGTGGGATGACCCGCAGGAGGGAAGGCAGGGACCCTCCCCACTCGGCCCCCTGCCCGCCCTGTCTGCTCGGGGCCCAGATGCTGGAGAAAGTCACGTGGCCCTGGATGAGATCGCTGAAAACGGACACTTTCCCCCCGCTAGCCGGTCCCCAGCCTTCCGGGCCTTCTCCGCTCTCGGGGGATTTGCCTCAAATTCTACACAGAGAAAACGGAGGGCATGGTGGGGACCCTGCCCTCGAGCCGGCATTGCCCTCCAAGCAGAACAGACCCCGAGGTCCGAGACGGCCGCCTCAGGAGGCACCACGACCGCGTACCGGGGGCAGCTCACCTGTCCCGCAAGGCCTCAGCCCCTCACCTTCAGGTCGTGCCATCCTCACGCGGGGTTGAAAGACGAGACAAAGGGAAGCCCCAAGGCCACGGCCACAGCGGGCGCGCAGAGATGCCGTCCGCCGCCCCTCCCCTCCTCCCGGCGCCCGGCTCCAGCCTGTGCGGTCCGGGCCCTCCTCCAGCTCTGCGCCCGAGCTGGCGCCCTCCACGTGCCCCCCACCCAGCTCTGCCTCGATTTCTCCAGCAGCCTCTCTCATCCCCCCCGCGCTTCTCCCCCCAAACACCCTGGGAAACTCCCTGCACTGTCTCTGCCACCGAGTCCCCAGCCCTGTCCCAGCCGGGCCTTCCGTCTGGACACCGGTCTTGTACCCAAGGGGCACCTCCGTCCCAGTGCCTGCCGTTCCCAGGGGCGGTCTTGACCCGTGCCTCCGAGTCAGCTCTGCTGGGGTGGGGTCGCCCTCCGTTCTCCCTCACATAAGGAGCACCAGGTGCTATTTTATTGCTGAACCCCCGTGAGGTCGATGGCCCCCCACCTCCCCCAGGGTCCTGTCCTCACCATCTCCCACCCAGACTCCTCCCGGCCTCCTCCTGCCACACTGCTTTCCCCAAGTCCAGGGCTGCTGGTGTGATTTCCTTACTTGTGGACCTTCAGAGGTTCCCGTTTTCCTACTGAATGAAGCCTGCGTCCACAGACGGGGATCTCAAGGATTCTGTAATCTGGGATCATCTTCATCCCCCGCCCTCCAGTCCCGCTGACGGGTTCCTTACAAACCACTTCCCGCTCCCCAGACCCGTGATGCCCTGCAGGTCCCGCCCCCAGGCAGCCCTCTCCCCCTCCCCCTTGGCCTGCTTTCTCTGCCCTGGGTCCATCCCCAGCACAGACACCCCCTGCCAGGAAGTGCCCGCCACCCACTCCAGGGCCCCCCAGAAGCTTCGCGTTCTCTCTGTAACTCTCACAACCCTGGAGTGTTCGTCCCACGGTCTGTTTCCCAGCAACTCACACACCTGGCGTCAAGGTGCCATGTGCCAGAGTCTCACTAATGTCTGTTTATTTACACCTTCTATGATTTTTTATTTAATAACATTTTCCCATGACATTAACTTGAGCTTTAAGTAGGTAAATGTGTAGGTCGTCTAACTTTTTAAATTAATGCCAAGTCCGAAATGAACTGAGAGAGGTGCTATAGCTTGCTGTCCAGGCTCCCTTCTCTTCCGGGGACAAGAAAGCTCAGAAGATGATGTCATCAGCTCCAGGGCCCCTAGGACAGGACAGACGGTACACCCAGCCGCTGCGGCACTGTGACAAAATGCCCAACTCTTTTCCATGCCCACATTTCAAGTACTAATCTGCTTTTTTGGCTTAGCCTGAAAAAATTAAGTTTGATCTTGTTAAAAGAATGCTGTAAGGGTGCTGGCGTTTCTTCACGCGTCTATAATTAAAGACGCCCTGGGATGACGCAACAGTTAGAGGGAAAGTGATGTTTACAGGCTTAAGTGCTTAAAAACAAATTTCCGGTGGGACAATCATCTGAGCGCATCTGGCTCTTGGTGGGATCCAGTGGGGATGAGAAAACTGTAATTATGCTGCACCCTGGTGAGGACTGAATCCAGTGAGGGCATCTCCCTGCTGTTAGAGGGTTCTCTGAAGCAGTGCAGGGCATCATGGAGAAACTCCAGAAAATTAAATACATGCTTCCATGTTTTAAAGAGAGAGAATTGGGGGGAAGAGTTGTTGTTGCCGCTCCCAGAAGCCCTCCCAGGATGACACAGCTCTCTTTGGGGCAGACGTGGTTCTGTGGCCCTGACCCCCGGGGATGCTGGGGGGCTGAGGGCCGAAGCTTCACCCAGCGTCGGTGCTCACATGCCCACCCTGGAGACCTAGCCTGCTCCAAATGTACCTCTAGACTGAGGGAACGGGGTGCTGCGAGTGGGAAAGGAAAAGCTCATGTGTATTATCCTCAAAACACAAGCAGCAGGGAGGCAGCTTTCTCTACAGTGAATGAGACGCCACGCCTGGGAGACGTCAAAGGGCAGATTCCCCCCACGTGAACAGTGGCTTTGGGGCTGTGGCTGCGCTGGCTGCCCAGAATGCACACCCTCCCAGGGCCCCCGAAGCTCAGGGGTGCACCTGCCCATCCAGCCTTCTCTCCAAGACCATCGGGGGTTGGAATCCCACAGGCTCTCCTGGGGCATCTCCGAGCACTGACCGCATTCATTAGACAGATGTCTCATTCCATTTATCCTCACAGCCCTCGAAACCCCCCTTCCCCAGCTTTGGCTTCTGCAGGGAAGAGGGGGTCGGACAGGACCTCTCAGGACTCTCCAAACGGGGAGAGGAGGCCACACTGCTCACTTTCTGTCCGCAAGCCCGTGGTTTAAGCCACAACGCGTTTCCAGGACTCTGGTCCTGCTTTGTCTCTGAGCCCTGGCTACAGAGCCAATGCCTGTTTCTTGAGCTGTAGGGTCCACCTCCAGGCCACGGGGCAGGTCCGGGCGTGAAGTCTACACGGGACAATGTTTGCACAACTTCATGGGGTTTAAACCAGAGCTTTAAACAAACCATCTATATAACACAGCCTGCATTTGCCTTCATCCTGAAGGCAAGGTTTAACCTCGGGGAGTCTGGACTCAGGCAGGTGTGGCTCAGGTCTGACCCCACCACCTGCAAGCTGGGGGCTAGGAGCCCTCACTCACCCTTTGATGCTCCAGCCGCTCCTCCAGGAAGAGTATTATAATAATAACACTTATCTCACGGAGCCAGCAAGAGAAAGCATTTGACAGTGCAGGGAAAATGCCAAGCACTCAGTGCGGGGTAGTAGGTTTATTCCTAGCATTTATCGAGCACCAACTGCTGAGAAAATACCAAATGCCCCAGGCCGGGCTCACATACCACCTCCTCAGTGAAGCCTTTTATGACATGACCCCCCAGACTTCCAGGAACCTGGCTCTATCTCCCCAAGCCCACCTCCACAAGCCCTCTTCTTCACGGCCAGTGTCATCGCCAACCTCCGTGATGCCTTCAACTTTGAACCTCCGTGTCTGCACCCACCCGCCTCCTGTGTCCCTGAGCTCACATTTACTGAGCACACACCTCGTGCTCACACTGCACTGGGGGCTGTATATCCAGAACGGATGAAGCCCAGTCCCAGCCCTCAAGTAGGAAGTGAGGTGAACGGGCATCAAGCAAACGGATCTCAATGTCAGGAAAAGCACAGCAGCAGACGCTTCAGAGTTTTCAGGCCAACGGCCAACACCAGACGTGGGACAGAGGAGAGGCAGGCTGAGCAAGGCCACCCAGAGTGGGCAGGTGGCAGTGCCACCAGGAGCTTGGTACCAGTGTGAAAAGTCTAGAGAGTCTTCTTTTCCTAGACCTTGGAGATTCCAGCCCCCCAAGCCACAATTCCCCCGCAAAGCTCCTACACTTGTCCACAGGTCCATAGGGGCCGCCTGGGTCCATGGCCAGTGTTCCAACTCCATCCTAGGCCTCTAACCCAGAGAACTTTTCCCGCCCAGGGCCTGGTCCCGGCCCGCTCGTACCCGACAGCTGGCAGGACCCCCTCCAATTGAGACAAACAGCAAAGCGCCCACCTCCTGACACGGAGTCCTCCCCCGCCGCCAACAAACTCCCGGCTGCAGCATCATACCCTCACCATGGCAACGCTGCCAGGTTGAAACCAAAGAAATCTCCTGAATTGGGAGAGTTTTACCAGCCCAGTGGTATAAATAGTTGGAACATTTTAACATCCCCGGACTTACTAAATCATTTACTCCTTCAAGCCTTGGGCCATCCTCACACCCAGGAAAATTCCCAACGCTTTTCCTGTTGAAATAATGTTATTTGTTAGAACTTCGTCTTCTGATTTATCACCACCTTGACTAAAATAAGGCAGCCTTGGGAGGTTATTTTGTGCTTCTTTCCGGTTCACTCTGAGCTTGTCACTGTCACTTTCTACAGAGCCTTAAAACGTCGTTCCACCTGCACGTTTCTGCCAAAAAAGTCACGATGGGGCTGGAAGCAGATACAGGAAAGGGCCCTAAACTCCCAGAGGTTGTGTCCTCTGGGACACACAGCTCTTTAGTATGCTCCCATGTTTATCCCTTTGTAGGTCTCCCCTGCACCCACAATGGTGTCCCCGTTCCCCAGAACTTTCTCACCCCACAAAGCCCACCTGGTCCGAATCCTAACCCTAACCTGAACTTAACCTTAACCCTAACACTAACCCTAATCCTAACCCTAACCCTAACGTGACCCTAACCCACCAGAACGCTAACCTAATTCTAACCCTAACCTGACCTTAACCTTAACCCTAACCTAACCTTAACCCTAACCTTAATGTAACACTTACCTAAACCTAACCTTAACCTGACTCTAACCCTAACCCTAACCTAACACTTACCTAACCCTAACCCTAACCCTAACCTGTCCCTAACCCGAACCCTAACCTGACACTGACCCTAAACCTAACCCCGACCCTAAACCTAACCCCAATCCTAACCTGACCCTAACCCGAACCCTAACCTGACCCTGACCCTAAGCTAACCCACCCAACTGCACACATTCTTCAGACCAGTCAGACGCTGCTCCTGACCCAGCACCTGGCCCGGCTGGCTCCTTGGAGCTCCCAAAGCCACCCGTGCTCCCCTGGCTGCCTTCCAGTCATGGATGGAGGGAAGACGCTGCTCAGAGCCCCTTCTGCTACCCAGTGTCCAGGCAGCACACCTGGCTCACAGCCGGCAAGAAACGAGAATTGTTGAGAAAATTAATTTCAAAATTTGTAAGTCTAATAGGAGACTCCATAAACCTTGAAAACAGATACTTCAAAACAACCAATAATGTCATCAACAGCAATAGCTATTATTTTTGCAGGTTACTTTAGAAACTTAATTCTTATAAATATATATAATATATAAATATATTTTTACATAGTTCTTATCTTTTCCTACAGAAAAGGTAGTGATACATAGATCTTTACAGGAAGTTGGACAAAAAAGAGATTTCTTCCAAGGATTTTCCATCGAAGAATAAGGCATGAAATAGTAAGGAACTCACAGAAAGTGGAACAGCCAATATCCTTGCCAAACACACACACACACACACACACAAGTACTGTTCCATGAAGTAATCTATCACCTATTTCAGTGCTTGTTTTGTGGACAACATACAAATAGCTCTTCTTCAGTCTCACTTGGAAATCCTATCTGGTCCTAAATAGAAAATGCATGACTGACTTCTAGAAAATTCATCCCGGGGTGAAGTCACACATCCCCACCAGGAGCGTGGAGGGCGGCCACACAGGTAGTGGCTCTGCAGCTCCGCAGGGAGACCCAGGACAGGACTGCCCACTAATTGGCTCTGCATGAGCCCACCACCTTGAACCAGAGGCCTGCAGTGTGGCTAACTGAGGAGCTGCTCCGTTTAATTGAGTGTTAATATTAAAACCAGACACACGTGCCCAGGGAGCTGAGTCCTCACTTGAAGGCTGGAAGGTGGAGGGGGGTGCATGGAAGCAGCCCTGAGGCGAGGTTGGAAATACCTCCTCAACAGCATCCTTTAAAGAGTCACTTCTTTATTCATGAGTCTGTGCACAGTGACCCTGGATCACTTCAGTCAAGAGAGATGAAACCAGAAAATTCCATCACACTTTTAAGGGATGTTGAAAGAAACTCCTAATGTGATGTTTCCTGCCCTGGTGAAGCCCCTGCCCAGGGGCTGACTCCCACCTTTGGGGAATAAGTTTGGGTGGGTTCCCTCCAAAGGCAGATGCATGTTAGCTTTGTGCTCGAGGCTGGAGGGAAAACCCAACCCCAAACGACCCCCTCACTTGGTGAGAAATGGAACAGCTGTTACCTTGACAGTGGGCTGTGGGCACCACACTGAGACCAGGACACTGTTCAGAGCTGGGTGAAAGGTTACGTGATTTAAATATTTAGAAATAAGAAGAAAAGGCTCCAGACCCAAGCACACGGGGTGAGGAGAGAACTGGGAAGTAGACAGGTTTCTACAAGAAAGTCCCAGCAACTCCTGATGGCCCAAGGGGATGCCCCAGCTGTCACCCCGACAACCCTAGTGACCGTGGCCCATAAATTCTTTTCTTATGGTTATTTCACATTATCCAGGAGGACCTTGCCTTCCAGGTCACACGCTTTCTCTGGATTCCCTAATTTGCTCGGTAAGATGACTACCCGACCCACACACCTGCTTCCTGAGGCTGAGGGGTGTGACTCCGACCAGGGGTGTGACTCTCCAAGGGCATCATTTCCACCCGGCCCTGCCCCACTCTTGGGCACTGTATTGCTCCTCGTTGACAGGGTGGAGATGTGGTCAGAGAGATTCTTGTGCCTGGATCAGGCATCTGGGTGCAGGATCCATGGCTGCCTGGCCCAGGAAGTTCAGGCAGGGCGCTCAGGGCTTGGGGGGCAGGGAGACCCAGAGTCAGCGTCCAGCCGCTGCACATGGAGGCCCTGCATGGGCATTGCTGGGCTGCCCAGGCTCCTTGTTTGCTGAGCTTTGGTCTTTATTTGTCCCTCTGCCCAAGGTCCTCTCCTTGGACCTCTCAGAGTATCTTGACCCACACTGCTCACCCTAACTTCCTCTTCTTGGAGGCTGAGCTAAGCACTCGTGTGGAGAACGTGTGCCTTGATGCCTGGATGCGGCACCACACCGCGGAGACACCCGGACACCTCCCTGAACGCCTCCGTTCACCTGGAATGCCGTGTGGACAGCCTCCTGCAGCAGAAATCTCTGACCCCAGCCGGCCTCAGCGATCCTGAGGGTGACTGAGCACAGAGAAGTTCATGGGAAGAGGAACCTGTGCTCATTCTGAGCAGAATTCCCTGCACAAACATGCACACTTCTGCTCACAGACCCTCACCAGACCCCTTCCTTCACAGGACCCGGTGTGGCATGAGGGTGGCTGAAGGGGTGAGAAGGTGGACCCAGTGCAGGACCCTGTGGGGTCTGTACCACCCAAGGAAACAGGGCTTCAGCTACACGTCTCTGAGGAGCGTACGAAGCAGGGCTGGAGTTACAACTTAGTCGGGGGTCCCTGTTGGGGTGAGTGTGAGATCCCCCTCCTGCTAATCATGGGGACACATTTTCCCACAGATGCCCAAGAGGTGGGTGGCCTTTGAGAGCGAATCCACTGGACCCCTGCCTTGTTCAGGTGAGAGCTCCTCTGGGTGGTGGCCTGGCCTCAGGGTAGCCTTGGCCGGCCTAGTCCAATGCAGAGGCCGTGGACATGGCTTCACAGGAACACGTCTGTGGTGGAGAAACAGGTGATGGGCCGTCTGGAAGGTATATTCTCCAAAAGAAACAGATGCAGCCAGCTGGCTGTCTCTGTGACTCTAAGGGCTATACCCCTGGATCACAGACACTGAAAGCAACCAGTGTCTTGGAGCAAAAAGCATGATCAGAGCAGTGTTTTTGGAGCAGAACCAGATGTGACCCGAGAGGGATCCACCTTTCCGACAGTGGAGATATTCCAGGATATGATCCGAAAGGGTGTGATGATGCTCCACGGGGCACTCTTGATGGTGGCAGACATTCTCGGGATGAGAAAGTGACAGGTGGGACCACCTAAAGGACATGAGCTGTTTGCTGCCCTCTCCTTGGTGGCAGCCAGGCTGCATCAACAAGGACAGACCTTCCAGCTCAGATCCGCCCTCTGCCAGAGTCCCTTCCCCACAGCCCCAGCAGGGGCAGGGTCCAAATGCCCAGAGAATGTCAGCCCAATAAAGTAGGTTTTCCATTTAAAATAAATGTCTTTGGGACATTGGGGCCAATAACAAAATCTTTTAAAGAAAAAAAGCTCTGATGGGAAAGATCTTTAAACTGATACTTTATTACTAATGAAAATATGAAGTCTGTGTTCAGAGAGCTCCCTGTCTTCTGAAGGGACCAGCTCCCTGCCTTGGAGCAGGCCGTGGCTGAGACGCCTCTGAAGGCCTCTTGAGGGTCTCTGACGGAAAGACCTCCTCTGTGCGCGGATGTCACCCGTCACCATCCGACCCTGGCGTCAAGCAGCCAGGCCCCACGTCCACGGCCGTTTCCAAACTCACCCCCGTGTCTCTGACTTTGCACAGCTTGTCACAGAACCTGTTCTGTCCTCAGAGAAGTTACCCGACCGCCAAGAGGTGCTGACTGGATTAAGAGGGGAAACCCGGGGCGCGTGGAATGATTCAGCAGGAGACACTAAGACAAACGCTCGGCGAGGTGTGTTCTGTCACATCTGACCGACAGCCCGGAGGAGGCCGGGTGGCCGCGAGCTCTGAGCTCTGTCTCAGAAGCTGGCACTGAGCAAGACGGGCCCCTGGGGCGGGTACACGGGAGCTGGCGAGGGGGAAGGGCGCCCCGCGGGAGAAGGCCTGGTGGCCTCTGCTCTCGGGAGACAGGAAGGCGATTCCCCTGGGTTTTAGGGGCATCCGACTGACCAGGGGTGTCTTCCCCCCTCCGATTCCATCCCCGACCGCCTGACGGTCAGTCCGATGGTGGTGACTTGAGCACACCTGTGGCTGCTCTGAGGTCTACCCGAGGCGTGAAAGGCAGTTTCCGACTCGAGCAGCAGGGACTAGAGGCACGTGTTGTGTGTGTCTTGTGAGCGTATTCCGTCCGGACCGCAGTCTCAGCCTGACCGGCCTGGGGCTCTGCCGCTGTTGCTTGCGTTGCTTGCTGCTCGCTCTCTCCCGCGGGCCTCACGGGGCACAGCCACACCCAGGATGGGAACAAAAACAATAACCCAGGTGCTGATTAAGCCCTGCTGCTGGCCGCAGGCCACACACCAAGGATGCAGGGCAAATTCCCAGCTGGCTGCCGAGGGAAGAGAAGCTCTAAGGGACTTGTGCCCTGAGGATGGGTAATGTGGCCCTGATCTCGCAGTCTCCCGCCCTGCCCCACCCAACCCCCCACCCCCCCACCCCCGGTCTCCCACCCTGCTCCGCCCGGGGTCTCCCACCCCACCCACCCACCCCACCCCGCCCCGCCCGGGGTCCCGGCCGCAGCCCCTCTGTGCCAGCTCAGGAGGGTCAGTCTGTGCCCTCCACTTCTCCATAGCATCTGGCGGTGCCGAACACATGCTCCTGGCCATTCTGGGGGGTCAGACGTCCACAGTCCCCTCCCTTTTCCACCCCTTACGAGCTGTGTGGTCTGGGCACTGGTCTGTTTCCTCAACCACAGGAGGGGCCTGACGGCGGGTCACACGAGGTGATGCCTGTACAGCACTCGGCACGGTGTCCCACGAATGAAGTGTCCTCGTCAGCGTCACCACCCTTGTGACCCACGGAGCAGTGCCTGCTGGTCTACTCTTGCGTGTCCAGTGCAGCGCAGTGTGCGCAGGAAATATTTGTTCACAGATTTACAGTCCATTCCTGAGCCCCAGGCCCTTATAGCCCACTGCTTCCTGGGCACCTTTACCTGGGTGTTCCGTGAGCCGGTCCAACCACGGTGCCTATATTGGATGCTAACGTCTCCTGGCCTCCCCGTTTCTCTTCTATAGTTTACACTTTGGGAACAGACACAAGTCCCTCCCCCACCTGCTCAAAGTTGAAAATTAGCCCGGACCCTCCCCTCCTTCACTTCATGTCCAATTAGTCTCCTGGCGATTTGGGTCCTGCCTGCGATGTTTTCCTGCCTCATTTCCGCTTCCCTCCAAAAGACAGCCCAGCCGAAATCATAAAAGATTAGACACAAAGTGTCTCCCGACGCCTCGCTTCCCCGCCTCGGCCCAGCACTGGTGGGTTTCCTGAGCTGCCTTCTGCTCCCTGCAAGAGACGACAAAGGTCCTC
Organism: Hyperoodon ampullatus; assembly: GCF_949752795.1. NCBI lineage: Eukaryota > Metazoa > Chordata > Mammalia > Artiodactyla > Ziphiidae > Hyperoodon > Hyperoodon ampullatus. Next base: position 88,028,191 of record NC_136925.1, on the reverse strand, counting down.
GGGAGCGACACGAGCTTCTAAGTGCCCTCGGCCTGCACTCAGAGGCCACCCCAGGTGCCCACGGTCACCCACCAGAGTCAGCGCCCACGTCCAAACTGGCTCTGGGACCGTGTTCTGCCATGAGTCCCTAACTCCGAGGCTTCAACTGGAATTGAATCAAAATGAAAGGAAATTGATTGCATGTTTGAGGGACCATCAAACAATTTTCAGTGGACTTTTAGTGGCGGATTTATTTGTTGTTGTTGTTGTTGTTATTGTTTTTTGTTGTTGTTTTCTGTTTGTTTGTTTTTGCGGTACGCGGGCCTCTCACTGTTGTGGCCTCTCCCGTTGCGGAGCACAGGCTCCGGACGCGCAGGCTCAGCGGCCATGGCTCACGGGCCCAACCGCTCCGCGGCACGTGGGATCTTCCCAGACCGGGGCACGAACCCGTGTCCCCTGCATCGGCAGGCGGACTCTCAACCACTGCGCCACCAGGGAAGCCCTGCTGATTTATTTTTAACTAATTATTGTTATGGGGACAGATCAAAGGACATATTTATCAGAAACAGTCAACATTAGGGACAAGACAAAATCCAGGCAAAATGATTAAAATTTAATAGAGCATGACTTTTCGTACACAGACTTTATCTCATTAGATCTTTGCTGGCACCAGATGAGCTCAAAAACATATTATTAGTCACAGAGGAGCACAGAGTGCAGGGTTCCATGTGTATGAAATCTCCAGAATGGGCAAATGCACAGAGACACAAAGTAGATCTGTGCTTGCCCAAGACTGGGGGAGGGAAAGGAGGGTGACAGCCACTGGGGCAGGGTTTCTCTCGGGTGATGAAAATGTCCTAAACTTGACTGTGGGGATGGTAGCACTACGCTGTGAATATACTAAAAACCACTGTATGATATGAGCTATACGGATGGGTTGTGTGGTGTGTGAGTCATACCTCAATGGAACTGTCTCTTAAGGAAACCGTATTGTACCCGTAGCAGCCACCCTAGCCCACACTCAACATTGACTGAGAACGTTCTGGGTGCCAGGGCCTCAGCCACAGCATGTTACCTGATCGACTCACAGCATCCTGCCCGCAGGTATTAACCCAAACTTTCAGAAGAGGAGCCCCGGGAGAGAGAAGAGTTTGGGACTTTGCCCTGAGTCGCAGAACCACGGAGCGCCCAGTCCCCCCGGGGCCATCGCTGGTCCGGCCGCACCCCGCCTGCCCAGCCTCCCCTGCCACTGCCCCCTCCTCTCGCCAGGGAGGGAAAACTTGGTGGGGTTTCGGAAACCTCTTCGTTTGACGCTTTCTCGTAGGAGTCGGCCATGTAAGCAGCAATAGGAGAGTTTTCTGGATTCTCTTCCAGGAGATTTTCCACATTTGGCTTGTTTTAGTCTGAGGGACTTACCTTTCAAACATGGCAGCCTAGTTTTCAAAATAAAATGCAATTTGGGGGAAATGTTCTCTTTTTGGTGAAAATAGAGAATGGAATATGCCCTGCCAGGTAACCGTGACATTTTTTCACTTCATTTTATTGTTTACAGCCCTGTATTGGGGTACGATTGACATATAAAAATCTGTACGTATTTGATGATACAACCTGACGGATCTGGGGAAGAGTGGGCACCGTGACCTTCCCCACGATCCACACCAGCCCCGTGGAGGAGGGTCTGGAGCGTGTCTGTGCCTGGGGATCGTGGCACGGCTCCGGCCTCTCCTAGGCCATGTCCTACCCCTGGGGACCCGGGAGGAGAGCTGAGTGACTCCCCGTGGCCTCAGGCAGCCGTGGTGCTGGCCGGCTCGGTCTGGCATCCTCTCTCCACACTCGCACTCGGGCCACCGCCTCCAGCACCAGGGCTCACCTCCTGTCTCTGTGCAGAGACTGCACAGCTCCAGCGGCAGCTGGAGCCCCGGCTCCGGCCCCTCCCATGTCTGCTCGGGGGTGTGATGTGCACCTGGGTCTCAGCACGTCGGTGCCCCAAGAAGCCCCGCCTCCCTCCCCTCCCCGGGCTCCCTCCCTGCTACTCTGGCCGCCACATCTGGTCCCTCAGCCCCTCTCGCTGGCTCTGAGCTTGAACTCTGCCTGAACGGCACCCTGGTCCGAGCCCCTGCCTCGCCCCTGCCTCGCCCCTGGCCGCCTGCAGCCTCACACCTGGCCCTCCTGCTTTCTCCTCACGTGACCATCAAGTCCAGCACAGCGGCCCAAGCGGACCCTTAGGCCCACGTCGTGGCCTCCCTCCTCGCTGTGCCGTGGCCCCTGGCTCCTTCTGAGAAAGAACCAGAGGTTCCCGTGACTGCCTCTTCCCCCTGCCGACTCCACTCCAGCCGTCCTGACCTGCTGCTCCGAGCTCATCCCTGCCTCAGGCCCGTGGCCGGTCCCTCGCCTGGGGCGCCCATCACCCCGGTCCTGCACGGCTCACCCCATACCACCTCCAGCCTCTGCTCACAGGTCCCTCACCCAAAGGGCCTTCCTTTCCGCATCCCTCTCACCCTCACCTGTTTTATTTTTCTCCATCACTTCGCACCTGTCGTATTCTGTAACTACTTGTCTTCCTCCATGAGCATAAAATCCCATGAGGGCGACGCCTTGGCTTATTCTCTTCTCTCCCGCGTCTCCAGCCCCAAGAGCAGTTCCTGGCAGAGCGCAGGCGGCCGACAAATACTTCTTCACTGTGTCTTCGCAGACTGAAGGCACAGCTGTGCAGCTGGACTCGGGGGTGCGGTCCCGAGCCGGCCTCAGTTTCCCCTCTGGACCCTCGCACGCTCCTTCCTGCCCCTGGAGCGCATCTCAGCGGATCCTCTGTTTCTCCTGCCACTTGCAGGTATTGGACGCAGCCATCTCAGGCGCTAACAGTCTAGTTCAGTCTGGGCAGAACTCTCCGCAGGCATCCGACCTAAGGCCCACCCTCCCACCGCCCCACCCTGCCTGGGGCTGACTTGGGCGTGGTGCCCACAGAGTGGAGCCTGGGGTCTCCCCGCAGCGTCCATGCTCCCCTGGGGGGCAGCCCGCGGGCATCCAGGAGGGACGGTGGGACAGGATGGCAACCTCCCCTCCTGGCAGACGCCCCACTCCCCCTCCCTCTCCCCACACGAGGACAGACGGGGAACATTCCAGCTCCTTTTATGAGTTGGCTGCAGGGAACCCTCTTGCTCTGCCGCAGGCAGGAGGTGAGTGTCCCGTTAAAGGGTCCAGCGCCAGTTCCAACGACCCTCAGAAGGTCTCGCTCAGACGGTCACACGTCCCTCACGATGTAGGGCCCTTGTCAACTGTCACTTCTGCCGCGCCTTGGAGCCAGCAGGTAAACGGCCTCCTTACCCTCTGCTTAGAGACCCTCTCCTCCGAGGCCTCAAAGCCATGGTCACTGAGAGTCCTGGCTTTTCTCAGTGGGGTCATCCTGATTCTGCCCGGGGGCACACTCAACCCCGCCCTATGTCAGTTATAAACAAGGATAAAACAGGGGAACTTGGACTAGAGACTCTCCTCAACAACATGGCTGATGGCCACACCACCCCCATTCCCAGGGAGCCACTTCCTGCCACAGGTATTAAGCCTACAGGTGAGACCCCCTCCCCACCATGGCCACCTCGGGGGTCGCTGCCCAGCCTGATTACGTGGACGTGGAGAAAGCATCCCGCTCACTCCTGGCCTAGAGCTCTGGATGTGAGTGTTTTTGAGTGATCTTATCTGTTCCAGGGTTGTCTCCCTTTGACATCTCACCCTTGCTGTGTGCAAATACGTATCACTATATTTATTCAATAATATAAGTACAGCCACACTGGGGAGACGGAGAGACCAGTGAAATAAATACATAAATCAAATTAATTTCAACCAATGTCAACAAACTGGTGCTGATCAAGAACTGAGTCAAATTTCAACCAACATCAAGCTGAAGTGATATGTGTGTCTGTGAATGCTGTCACATGGTCCCTAGACACAGGCCAGCTGCTCTCAGGGGTCCTGGGGGACATGAGGGAAGCCTTACCCGATGTGCCTCTCCCACCAACCACCCAGCCCCAGGAGGAAACGCCAGCACTGTTAGCCTCACAGCTGCCCCCAAAAGAATCATTCCCTTGGCCCCAAACATGCTCATGATACCCAATCAATATTCACACTTTAGGTGCCCAGAAATAGACATTGTGTCCTTGCATTTTCTGACAGAGACAAACAGAAGTCTTTTGTTTATAAAGATATCCTAGACCCTGACTCTGTTGATGCAGAAGAAAACTGTTCATAATAATTTAACATTTTAAGAAGTTCTGAAAGATGCAAGGAGGAGCCGGGGAGCCTGAAAAGTCAGGCAAATCCCACTGGGCAGCCACGCCAGTCACTTTGCTAATCTTCCAGAGCTACACCCTAGAATGCTACCCCACAGCGCAGCACTAATCCCTCATCCATTTTGTTGAAAAACAAACACATCTGGAGCCAGTGAGGGTGATTTAAGTGCGATGCTGGAAAGCTCTCGCCGTGCCTTATACAACAGTCAAGGGGTCACCAGCCCGTGGCTTGCTCTCTCCACTGTCCTGTCTCTTCACAGAGAGAATTAAACCAAAAAGACCAGTTTTTACTTGAGTAGTTTCCATTGATTTTAGAATCATGTCCTAGACCTTTCAGAAAGGTCGTAGAAAAATAACCAGATTCCTTCCATTTCCACAACTTCAATGTCTCAGTGCATCTCGCACATCCCTAATGATGCAGGGAACTGGAGAAAGGGACTTTGTAGGGAATTACGCCGGGAAAGCCTTTCCTTGGTGAGTCGTGTACCTTCCGACCACAATTCCGGTCAATCTGGAAGAAGCGACAAAGGGATCAGTGAGGAGACAGAACCTCCCTGACCTGCTGAGTCAGCTTCGTGGTTGAGAGGAAGGGGGTGTGTTCTGAGTGTGGTCACGTCCTCAGTGTATTTAAACTCCCACTGCCCTCACCTTCCCGTCACTAGTCCTTTGACAGGTGAAAGTACCACCTAGAGGAAGCATCACTTTATCCAATTCTTACAAATGCGTCCTGCGGTCTGACGGGAGTAGCAGATGTTCATCTGACGGGGACCCTCCACCTTGTCAGCCTCCCCTCAGCTCCCTCCCCCTCCCCACTCACAGTACCGGGGAGAAGATAAGGACCAGAGAGACCAGATGGCAGAGCTACTAACGGGAAAGTGAGGGGAAAAATAAATGCCCCCGACTCTTGTTTCCACTCACAAGGGGGGAGGATGTGGATTGCCATTGGCTGAGTTTTGAGGACAGAAAGAACATACTTGGGCCGCATAGTCACTGCATCACATAGTTAAATAACGCTAGCTAAGCTCGAGTCACTTTTATTCAGGTACCTAAAATATTTCTTAATGCCTAAGTTTTCTCCTTCTGGAAACAAGCACAGCATGTTCAGAACATTCCAACATCCTGGGGATGTAAAATGCTACAGTTCTCTAAACAAGCAAAACCCCTGAGAGCATGAGTCTCGTATGCAACACATGATATGTTGTGGGTCCTCCCAGCACTAAGAATCATTCTTCAAGATTTTCCTTCCAAAAATGACGTGTCAGGGAGGCATGTGCCCTCCACCCAGGCTGGAGGAGACAGCGTCGAAGCGAGGTCATTCCAGAGCCAAGATGAGGTCCAGGCCATCCTGGACAGGGTGGCAAGAGGCGCTTAGTCTCATGATGACAGAGACAAAACATCCTCCATGAAGTAAAAGTGAAGTCATGCGATGATGGGGTCCTGGAGGCTTCAGGGAGTTAAACTCTTTCCAAACGCTCTTCAACACTCACGGGGAATCATTAGCCAAACACTCAGATCTTTCTCAATCCACCTTTTAATTAAGCATCACTGTGCTGACGGCCTTGATAGCAAATATGACAGTAGGTTAAAAGTGGAAAAATAATTAGTAGAAAGTCAATGCTTTCAGCAATGAACAAGTGGAATTTGAAAATAAAAGCACAATGCCACTCATTAGCATTCAAAAAAAGAGAATACGTAGGTACAATGTTAACAAAATAGGTACAAGATCTATGTGAGGAAAACAAAACTCCAATGAGGCAAATCAAATAATATCTAAGTAAATGTCCATGGATGGCGAGGCTCTGTATTGTCCAAAATTCCCGTCTTCCCAACTTCACTGATAGATTCACTGCAATCCCACAAACATCCCGGAAGGTGATTTTGCAGAAATTGACAAACTGACTCTAAAGTTTATCTGGAGACACAAAACCCCAGAAGTCAAAACTTTCACATTAACCCAAAAGAGAGTTTCTATCCACCCAGAACCTTCCATACCGTCAAGAGACAAAGAGATGGAGCCACTGACCGTGAGGAAAGAAAGACAAGAACAGAGTTACCCTCCCTCAGGTCCAAGAAAATAAGGCCAAATCCTCCAAATGCCAAATCTGATTTATCATCCAGAGAACAAAGGTCCTTAACTGCTGCCTCAGCTATCAGAACACACTCTTCTATCCAGTTTCCAAGTCATATTTTTACACACATCATTCTAGACTCTGTAGAACCTGGACGCTTTGTGCCGGGTGTTCCGTCCCTCCTCTAGCTAAGTCGCTGCTCCTTCAGCTGATATTCTGGGTGTGATTTATGTGCCAGGCACTTGCCACAGCCCAGAAGCCCGACCCTGAGAAGATGGACAGGTACAGGGTGTGTTGGATTGCGGATTCCTCGTCTTAAAGGTAGTGGATGGGAGTGGACATGGACGGCTCACTGCTCACTTCCACCCCAGCACTAGATTCATCCTCTGTGCCTCAGTCTCCACATCTGTAAAGTGGGCCTAAGAATAGTACCCGCGTCACAGAGTTATTGCGAAAAGTTGTGAGCTGATACTTAGAAAGATGCTTGATACTTGGTCACTACTCAACAAGTATTACTGTTATTTATCAACACCGTGGTTGCTTGTTTCCTAGCACTGTGACCCAGGTCATAATGTCCGATCGAGTTATGATAATCAGCAAAGGAGATATAGAAAGAAAAGTTGTACAAATATGGCTGAATGGACATAATTCAAATACCTTATTTTAAAAAGCTAAATGCTTTCCTTAAAATGCATCCATTTTTATATAGCAAATACTCCGTAATTTAATTTTAATTTCTCTTTTTTCCTATGAATAATATTAACATTACTTACTTTAGAAAAGTTTAGTTAAAAATCTAAATGTTGGGACTTCCCTGGTGGTTAAGAATCTGCCTGCCAATGCAGGGGACACGGGTTCAATTCCTGGTCCAGGAAGATCCCACATGCTGGGGAGCAACTAAGCCCGTGTGCCACAACTACTGAGCCCACGTGCCACAACTACTGAAGCCCGCACACCTAGAGCCCACGCTCCAACAAGAGAAGCCACCACAATGAGAAGACCGGGCACCGCAAAGAGGAGTAGCCCCGCTTGTCACAACTAGAGAAAGCCTGTGCGCAGCAACAAAGACCCAATGCAGCCAAAAATAAATTAATTAATTTAAAAAAATCTAAACATGGGCTTCCATGGTGGCGCAGTGGTTGAGAGTCCGCCTGCCGATGCAGGGGACACGGGTTCGTGCCCCGGTCCGGGAAGATCCCACATGCCACTGAGCGGCTAGGCCCGTGAGCCATGGCCACTGAGCCTGTGCGTCCGGAGCCTGTGCTCTGCAACGGGAGAGGCCACAACAGTGAGAGGCCTGCATACCGAAAAAAAAAAAAAAAAAAAAAAATCTAAACGTTACCAATAATCCAGGAAGTAGCCCTCAAAATAGGAAGAAATGAATTTGCCATTTTTCATCATCCTCCAAGATCTAAAGAAAGGACCATCTCAATCCCCCATTTTCGTGTAAGTGATAAGTAACTGGCTAATAACAAAGGAGGAGTGATGCTTTTCCTGCTTCTGTATAAAAGCTGGTGAAGGTGCTCTCTGAACAAACCTAGAATCAGGACACTTGGAATCACGGATCCTAGAGTGAGGGGCTCCCCGAGCCCAAAGCCGACATCTAGGATTTCAGGCTCACAGCCACCAGGCCACCTGCCCAAGGTCACTGTCGGCAACCAACACAGTCACGCTAGGTGGTCCCATGGGCCTCTCGAAAGCCTCAGATTATGCCAAATTCCTTAGTAGGCAGTGGACGGAACCCGGCCACATTCTCCAAGATCCATTGTTTGCAGCACTTTTCTAATGTTTACATGGGATTAACAGAAAAGTGACTGGAAAATAATCCACACAGCTTGGATTTCCAAGACACTGTCACAGACACGACTGCATTTCCGTGAACAAGCCTCTCAACGTTGGAAGAAGTTCCCGCTTCCCCAAACCTCCTGCTGACCAAACCTCTCCCCACTCGCTAATCCCTGAGCTGCTCAGTGGCTCTGTTGCTGCTGTTTCCCCCAAAACATGTTTGTGCAGCCAAGACACCACCCTCTGTCTGGGGGCGGCCAGCCCCAGACACCGGGAATGCACACGTGCGGATCCACAGGCCAGACAGTTCAGGGGCAACATCAGAGTTCTGTGCTCTAAGCAAAGGAAAAGCCTCCCCTGTCCTACCACAGCCGCCCCGCCTCCTCTTGGCCCCGACACTCGGAGATGCTGCCGGTGAGCCTGGTTTTCGTGCAGAACTCCTGCTCACCTCAGTGGGTCCCAGAGCACAGAAGCCGTGCTTTACTCGTGCTTCTGCTCTTTTCTGGGTCCAGTACCAGACCTCGGGGCAATAAGTGCTGGTTGACTTAAATTGTACCAACAAGAAAAAGAGGAGCCCACCAGGCCAACGCTTGGCTGAGCCTAGGTCAACCCACGTCACTCTGACCCCCGACATTTCACTCTCGACTTTTCTGGGAAACAGAGACGCAAAAGAAACCAACCACAAGGGTAAACAGATGTGCATCTGAGCTGGGAGTTCTGACAAAAAGAAGTCACAAAAACATACACTATATCCAAATTGAAAAAAGAATCACTCTTTTTCTTTCTCTGTGTTGGAAAAACAAACACCAGGATATAGGCTGGAGTTAATTCTGCTTTTTGTTGGACAATACAAACCTGTGGCACCTATTTGAGTCTGGAGATGGGATTGGAAGCCTTGAGCAATATTCTGGGAGGGTTGTTTTTTCTTGTTTTACTTTTTTTTTTTTTTTTTTTTGGCTGTGTTGGGTCTTCGTTGCTGCACACAGGCTTTCTCTAGCTGTGGCGAGCAGGGGCTACTCTTAGTTGCGGTGCGCGGGCTTCTCATTGTGGTGGCTTCTCTTGTTACGGAGCACGGGCTCTAGGCGTGCGGGCTTCAGTAGTTGTGGCTCGCAGGCTCAGTAGTTGTGGGCCATGGGCTCAGCTGCTCTGCTGCATGTGGGATCTTCACAGACCAGGATTGAACCCGTGTCCCCTGCATTGGCAGGCAGATTCCTAACCACTGCACCACTGGAGAAGTCCCTCTTGCTTTACTTTTTAAACAAATATGAATTACAGTAGGCAAATATCTTCTGTCATAACACAAAGGATGAATGTTGTAAGATGCCATCTTCACATCCAAATCAAATGAGTTGGTAGAATTGTGAGAATGAAGGTAGTGTCCCTCTGTCCACAGAGGAGCTCCAGCCACAGCTCACATTCCAGACAAGACAGGGGCAGCTTCTCTACACCGTCGATAGATGGACGGAACCATGTCATCACCTTGAGAGCCCTGTGTCGGCAACACTGGGGGAAGCAGTTTCCCTCTTTTCCAACCACTGTCCCTCACTCCTCACTCTGACAAGGTGAAGGGTCCACTGTTTCCATGTGTGACAGCGAGATGTCTTCAAAGAGCATCCTGCACCCAAACACGTATTCTACTGAGCTTCCTGGGGGCAGGGACATGTGAACATTTGGGGTCCCCCCCACTGTAGAATGCTTACTGTCTGAGTCCATTTGGGTTGCTGTAACAGAACACCCCACGCTGGGTGGCTTATAAACAACAGACATTGATTTCTCCCAGTTCTGGAGGCTGGACGTCCAAGATCAAGGCCCCCGCAGATTCCACGTCTGGTGAGGGCCTACTTCCTGGTTCACGGACTGCCGTCTTCTCCCTGTGTCCTCACGTGGAAGAAGGAGGAGCTCTCTGAGTTCCCATATATAAGGCACTGATCCCCTTCATGGGGGCTCCACCCTCCTGGCCTCATCACCTCCCAAAGGCCCCACCTCCTGCACTATCAGATTGGGGGTTAGGGTTTTAACATATGAATTCTGGGGGGACACAAACATTCAGTGCATAGCATTCAGCATCCATCATCTGTACCCATTACAGGACTACAGTGACCTGCAAACAGTGCAACAACCAGAAATGACCCTACCCCCCAAACAGCCTCTGAAAGAGGGGGCAGTCCCCCTGACCGAGAAGGACTGATAACAGGATTGGTCAGGTTAGCTGGTGGCCCGTGGCCAGGCACAGCATCTCAGGCTGTGCAAACATTCCTGCCACACAGATCGGTGACCGCTGCCGAGGTGACTTCTGATCAGATGGACCCAGAACCTCCACTTGCCAATCGTGGAGATGGAGGACCCACTCCTCGAGGCAGAGCCCTGGGCTCCCACACTGTCCTTGCCTGGATCTGAGCACAGGAGATGCTCCAAAGGTACTTTAGAACCTGGTGTGTTCAACTACTTAGTCAATTTCTTTTATTCTCATTTGAAGGGCGCTTTTAGATAGAACAATTAACGTATTTCCCATAGGCGTTCAAAGTTTAAGTCTTGATTGATGGACTTAGGTGTTAGAAAAAAAAAAATCTCTAACAGGTGGAAATGCCATAGAGATCACAGCAAAAATTACCACTTCCCCCTGGAAAGGTCTACTGTTTTTAATTTGTAAACCAGCAGTCTTCACCCCAAGGTAAGGGGGGTGTGTATCCTCAGAAGAAGAAGAGCAGAAGCCATGATTAAGAGCAGCGTGTGTGCGTGTGTGTGTGTGTGTGTGTGTGTGTGTGTGTGTGTGTATGTCCATGGGATACCATGGTCTTGGGCTCAGCATTGCCTGAAAAACAAGTGCCTCGTCATTCATATTTTGGTCACATTGAGGGAAAACCTGAAGTGAAGTCACCAGGTTGTGGAAGAGTTGAGGGAACAGCATTCAAATATCTTGAAAATTAAAATGATTCATCACAATTATTCAGTTCGCTGATATGCTCTTCGCTTCAGTTGTCAGAATGGGAAAGTAACAAATGCAGAAGGCAGTCTGGAAGGAAACACACTGAAGCCACTTTTCAGAAGATTAGGCTGTGAGCACAGTTTCTCAGCCCAAAGGGAGAAGCAGAGCTGATGCCAGGCACAGGGCCACGGACAAGCTGTGACCACAGCCCAGGGAGGGGGGCCACGGGAGCGTCCAAGGTAGGAAGGAAGGCGGAACAAGATGCCGAGAGCCTGAAGTGATTGCGACCAGAAACCCTAACAGGGAAGAACTCGGACTCCATACTGGATCTGTTTCTTTTACCTTTGTTTTCTGTTGCTTTTGCTACAAGTTAATCACTAAAGGGATGTTGCTTGTAGCTTAAAGTGTGCCTAATGGCCCATCCCTGGGAACCCTGCCCCCAGGCCTGAGTCATAAGCTAAAATACTTTGTTTTGCTCCCAGGAAACATCCTGAGCTGTGAATGGCTGCAGGAAGGAGGAGTTTGGCACATCCCCTGAGTCCACAGGAACCAGGAACTTATGGCCACTTTCACTTTACCTCCTCACCTACGCCCCTCTATTCTATAAAAGAAATGAGCATCCAAACCCAGGCAAGATGGGTCTTTGGGACACGAGTCCACCCTCTCCTCCGTCTGCTAGCTTTCCAAATAAAGTCGCTATTTCTGCCCCAACACCTTGTGTCTGGATTGATCGGCCTGTCGTGCGGCGAGCAGGATGAGGCTGGACTCGGTAACAGCACAAGATCTGAGGCAGGGCGTGAGGGGCCAGGATGGGGACAGGAGAAGAGTGACATGGAGGGAAGACCAGGACTGTGTAGGAGACTGGCCAGGCCCCTCACCCTTGCCAGCAGCGCAGGGACCCTCCTCAAGGAGGAGGTCCAGGCACATCACTCATGGCTTACTGAGCACCCTGTCTTTTCTACGTGGCATCCTGTCTGAAGCTGGGCTGCTTCTTATTCTCAGTGTGGTGCTCACGCCCTGGACCCTTGGCCTCCTCAGGAGTGAATCTGGTGACCAGCCGTCACTCCCAGTGAGGGGTGCTGGGCCCGAGGGGGACCTTAACCAAGCCCCTCAGATGAGGAGGCCGAGGCCCAGGCAGTAAGCAGTTCTCACGGTCACATTTACAGGGTGGGTGAGGCCAGCCTCCCATGCAGGCTGTGCTTCCCAGGGGCCATGGCACAAGCCCCCCAGTCCAGGAGCAGACGGGCTTCCCGGGGCCCAGAGCTGCTCTCCAGGGGCCTCTTCCCATTGCCAGAGGCTCCAGTCCGTCCAGTTCCAGTGCTCGGTGGGTCCTCCGTCCTCGCTGTGTGGGGACAGGACTGTCCACCACTGGGGCCAAATGCTTTCACCGACTTCCCATTGAGCTCCCTCAACCCCCTTGAAAGCAGAGACATTGTTCCCTCTTTGTGCATAAACAGGCTGAGACTCAGAGTTGAGACGCCCGAGTTCACAGATGTGCTGAGCGCTGCAGCTGGAATTTAAACTCCGTCCCTCTGTCTGTCTCTGCAAACCTCGGGATCTTTTCATCACATCAGGGTCCTCAGTCAGGGTCGCAAACAGAAAGCTCAGAGCTGAGAGGGGAAAGGTAATGGTGGTGGGGGTGAGTGTGTGTGAGTGTAAGTGTTTGTTTTCATCTCTCTGGCCGCACGGCATGCGGGCTCTTAGGTCCCCAACCAGAGATTGAACCCGGGCCCTCGGCAGTGGAAGCGCCGAGTCCCAACTACTGGACCACCAGGGGATTCCCTCACTGGTAATTTTTTTAATTACTGGTTATTGAGCTAAAACTCCTTTTTTGATGAGAATGTTTCCCGTTGAAAGAGGGTTTCATAGCAGAAGGTGTTGGCTTTTCAGCCAGCATTGCCCAAAAGGGGGCCCGTTTACAGGGGGTTCTCCCACGGCTCAGTTTTGAGAACCAGCACTGCCCGGCTCCGTCCCGGGTGAGCCGAGGTGCGTTCACGGACCTCTCGGGGTAGAAGGCTGACGTCGGGTGCGGGTCACAGAACGCGCTCTCTTGTCGGCCAGGCGTCGTCTGTGGGATAAAGGAAGCCCGGGCATTCACACCGACGTGCTTTACTGCGCAGATGTGACAGCTGTGCTGGACTAGTCGCCTTTGGAGAAAACCATTTGGTTAATCAGACACAAAAGACAACTCCGTGACTAAATGGCTTCACATCTCCTGGGCAGCTGAATCTGTCACGAGGCGATGCCAGCGTATTTGCGCCTTAGGGCAAAAACGTCCCTTCCAAAAGGGGTGGGATTTGGGTCTGCAGTTGCTGCTCTGCCATCCAGCACTGGGAAGCAGTCCTGATTTCACCATGCGGAGTGTTGGTTATGGCCGCGGAGGGTGGCTGCTCTCACCCCCCAGCGGGTCTCCTGTGGGGAAAGGTTCCTGGGATGGGGGGCCCTGCTGGGCAAGCCGCTCCTGCCTCAGAGGCCGCAGGGCTGCTCCTTAGGTAGGACGGCTGAAATGGTGCCATGGCTTCCACTTGTAAGATAACATAGGAACACTTTCAGCCAGTGGTGTCCCATGAGTCTTCAGATTTACTTCTTACGGAAGTGGGGGGAGGGGAGTTAGCCCAACTGCAGAACTGACGACACAGCGATGAGATTTATAAAATGTTCACTAAATTGAAGAATGCCTGGGGGACCCCTCTTGATTTAAAAATCCAACACTTATCTCGGTTCACCCAGGCTCCTGCAGCCACAGACACACATTTTCCTAAATCTCCCTTGTCACCTGCCTCTAAAAGAGACCTCTTTTCTGGAGTTTTCCTGCCAGCTTTTTTTTTTTTTTTTTTTTTTTTTTTTTTTTTTTGCGGTACGCAGGCCTCTCACTGCTGTGGCTTCTCCCGTTGCGGAGCACAGGCTCTGGATGCGCAGGCTCAGCGGCCATGGCTCACGGGCCCAGCCGCTCTGCGGCATGTGGGATCTTCCCGGACCGGGGCACGAACCCGTGTCCCCTGCATCGGCAGGCGGACTCTCAACCACTGCGCCACCAGGGAAGCCCTTCCTGCCAGCTTTTATTCTGATAATGACAGCGTGTGATGCCATCAGCTACCTCTGAACTTCCCTGCCCTATCTGTCAAAGGCTGAGAGGGAAACGCAACACCTTGCCTGGGATGGGGGCCGATCCATGGAGTCGAAGGCGCACCAGGAGCGGGGGGTGTGCAGGGACCCGCATCCCCAAGGGGCAGGCTCCCCTGGGACCAGAGGGCAGGAGGGGACCTGACACTCCTCCGGGGAAAGCTAGGAGCTGCACCCACGCTGTGACTTGCTGAAGGCTTATCAGGAGAAACGCATAAAGGCAAGATTAGCTGTCTGACAGGGGAAAGCTGCAAACATCAATCTCCGGGGTTTGGGGTTTGGGCGGACGTGAGAGAACAGGGAGGGGTGCGGAGGTGTCTGCTCGTCTGAGTCAGGAGGACTGACCTGGAAGGAACCACGGTTTAGGTTTCCACACTGAAGCAAAGGGATTAGCGAGCAAGGCTCAGAGCCTTCTCCCGAGCGGGCTCAGCCCTGAAAGGGCACCTGGGCTGGGATTTTCCGGGATGCCTGCAAGAGTGCAAAGCAGTGACGACAGAGGAGGGGACCCTGTTCTCCCAAGTGTGAGGAGAAGCCCGTGGAATGAGCAGTAACGCCCAGGCCGTGCTTCAGTGAGGAGCTCGTTTCCTTTGTAATGTTAGCCCTGGAACAAAAACCCTGTCCTATGACCGGTCCTCATGCAGGCCGACTCCAGATTTGTGGGGGCCACAGGTCCAGGGAGGAGATGTGGAAAGCAAGTGCTTATAGACACTCACTTACCAAGGCCACACTGAAACGTGGAATATTTGCTACTAATTCAAGATGTTTTCAGTAACTCAAGTCAGGCTCATCTGACAGGACAATATTTTTCCCCAAGAACCGTCCTGTGACAGCTGAGAAACTGAGGCTCAACACAGAAATGACTTCATAAAGTCTACACTGAAACATTTGAAGGTAAAACTCAGGAATCTTGGGGGACAACGTTTTCCTTGAATTCGTCCAATCCAAACAGACCCAGGACATGGACAGTGACCAAGGTGACAAAGTCTCCAGGACAATGTTAAGGGTCGACCGTGGTGAACAAGTCATCGGCCTAAGGACTCACCCTGCACCTGGCTAGGACATCCGGACACGAAATGCAGCAACACCTGCGGTCACCACGTGGCTGCAGCCTGCCTGCCACCTTGTCCACACCACCCTTCCCCGGGTCTCTCCGCTGGGGCCCCGGGAAGCCTCCATGCCCACCGCTGTGCAGGTAGCCAAGGTTTCCTCCCCCTGGAATGTCCCTCTTCCTCCTCATGCCCTGAGAAACTTCCAGGTCTTTCCAGACCACGCCTTCACAGGTCTCCCCGAATCCCCTCCCACTTTCACCCACACCCCAAGCCTCCCCACCCCTTCGGAGTCTTCCCAGCCTTTGTGCAGGTCTGCGGGGCAAGGGGCGGTCCTTCCTCAGTCTCAGCTACCCACCTGCACTTGAAACTGACAAACCTGGGACAAAAACGCAGCTCTCTCCCACCGCACGGGCCTGACTCCAGCACCACTTTGCTCCTCCTCTGCCGTCCACGCCGTCTGTCCAAATCGGTGGAAAGCTCCTCCCCTCCCCCCACCCACCCCCAACATCGTTAAGACCTCTTCCCTTCTTTTTCTAGTATTTTGTGGTTTCATTGTTAAAAGTTCACCTGTGAGCCAGCGGCACTTAGCTTCGGTGAAGGAGTGAAGTAGGCAGAGATGTTTTAGAACCTGTAACTTTCTCTCTCTGCAGCTTTAAGCTTGTCAAGAGAGATGCAGATTTTTGAAAAACCAGAGAGGCTGCAGATTTTCTAACATTACGGATTTTTCCTTTATAACAAACTGAGAAAACCCAACGAACGATGCTATCCTTCTGCTGAAGGCGAGTCCCCTGGGAACAGTCCTGGGAGTGAGCACAGCAGTTACAGGACTTGGCTGGGCCCTAACCCAACACAGACGACACCCGCCCCGTGCCCGCAGGGGCCCACGCCTTGGTGTTATTTGCAGGCTCGGACTGCCACCTACTGGAAACAGGCAAACACAAGTCAAAAAGCAAAAAGGAAAGCAGGCTTTGCCCAGAGAACCTTTCGCTCTAGGCAGGACCCGTCATGACTTTTGTCCTTGGAAACCTAGTGCCAGAGTGAGGAGTCCACACATCTCAGTGGCCGTGGGATGGGAGCGGGGGCCCGGCTCAGAGAGCTTCTGCACGACGCTATAACTTAACCCACACACCACGTCAAAGGACTCAGGGATCCCAACTGAACATGAAGCCATCCGTGAGGAAACTGATGCTTGAATAACCTGTCGCACAGGGAAATGTCAGAAGTCACATAAGCACGTGTCCTATGTGAAATCTAAGTACATATTTTTAGCCTCAGTAATTTCTCATTAAATGGAGGCCTTTTATAGTCTCCTGATAAGACCGAGGTATTTTAAGTAAGTGTTTTTTTTTTTTTTTTTTTTTTTGCGGTACGCGGGCCTCTCACTGTTGTGGCCTCTCCCGTTGCGGAGCACAGGCTCTGGACGCGCAGGCTCAGCGGCCACGGCCCACGGGCCCAGCCGCTCCGTGCGCGGCATGTGGGATCTTCCCGGACCGGGGCACGAACCCGTGTCCCCTGCATCGGCAGGCGGACTCTCAACCACTGCGCCACCAGGGAAGCCCAGACCGAGGTATTTTAAATATCCTTAGAAATAGGATCCAAATCCCATAATTTACAAAATTCCCAGCAAGCCTCCCCCTTGACCCTGAGACTGAGTCCCTGCGGGTGGTGACAGCGATGGCGGTGGCGATGGCGGCTGCTGTTTGTTGAGCAGTCAGCACCGTGCACCACCTCCTCGGAACCTCTAACACGATGAAGGGGGTGGTCCTGGGGTTATCTTCATTCGACAGGTGAGGAAACAGGTATAAAGGAGTTAAGAAGTGTTCCTAGGGTCCCACACGCCTGGGAGTGGCTGAAGCGGCCTCTGCGCTTTTGCAAAATTTAATCCTGGGACAATGCATACTTACCACAGATGTGTGAATCGGGGAATCACGGATGTTTCCAACTTGACCTGAGTGGTGCTCTTCGGAAGACACTTTTCCAAAGGGAGAAAACTGCAGAATGCACCCTGAAACCAAATATAGAAGATACTTAACATGCGTGTTGTTTTGTTGAGGCACGTATTGCTCTCCATCAGGGAGATGTTTGAAGTCCACTCCAGACCTCTCCCCCACTTCAAAGCACAGTCCACCCCTGCATCTCTGAGGCTCCTCCATCCCTTTCAATGTGTGAGGCTTGTCGGTTTATATCCAATCTAAACGACCCACTGTGTCTGCTCCGTTTGGGTCTGTGGTACTTTGTTACTGCAGCCGGAGAAACTCATACAGCAGCTCAGACTGGGGCTAGGGCTGTGTGGTCTGAGCTCCCCCCGTGGCCCTGAGGCTCAACAGGAAAAGCTAGAGGACCCAAAGGCCCCTAAGGTGGTGTTCAGTTTTCACGTCCAGTGATCCTTGAGATTTGTAAAGAAACATGGTCCTCTTGACTCGGGGGTGAAAAAGTGCCCATCATATGCATCGATTTTGGTCTGCTCTGTTTCTATCATGTTCTTGTAACATACTTTGTGACATTTCTCTCACCTTTTACTGAACTTCAATCCTGAGGGTCATGGCTGTGCTGTAGTGTCCTTTTAGATCCAGCGCATTGCCCGGCGCATAGTAGGCCCTTCATAAACATTTGTTCACTAATGCAACAAACACTAGTTGAGTACTGACTGGTCATTGGGGTTGGAGGGGTGGGTTCCAGATAGGCTACGTGATGTCTGGGAAGCCTGACCTCCTCGGTCTGTGTGAAGCAATGGGAAGAAATGTAGAGGAAAAAGCAGATGCAGCGCTTTCCGGCGTGTGATGAGCAAAGCTCCACCCCATCTACGAGAAAGCATCCAGGGAGCACAGGGTGTCCCGCTGTCCCCCAGAGTCCTGAGGGCCAGTGTCCTTGAGCGCCCAGAGCCCAAGTGTC
The DNA here is from genome assembly GCF_949752795.1 of Hyperoodon ampullatus. Taxonomy (NCBI): domain Eukaryota; kingdom Metazoa; phylum Chordata; class Mammalia; order Artiodactyla; family Ziphiidae; genus Hyperoodon; species Hyperoodon ampullatus. The sequence continues at coordinate 88,010,085 of NC_136925.1, read as the reverse complement.
TCTAGACCTCATGCCCAGGAAGTGGTCAGTGAGGTCACCTCCCAGCAGATTCCTGAAAGGTTACCCAGCAGTTCTCAGTGGGTGTCCAATTCGGTATGTTTATGTTTCGGGTGGGAAGGATTACGTTAACTTCCTTTGATGTCTTCACTTAATCTTCAAAGCAGTCACAATATTATTAGATAACTCCCAAGACCGCTGCTTGGCGGTTCTATTTAATCCAAGCAATCTAATTAATTGAGGGGTTTAGGATGGTTTGCGGGGGCTGCGTGAGCTGAGCTATTCGATCAGCAGATGGGAAACGATGGGTGTACCGGGTGGAGGCCACGCCGCGGGAACATTTTCTCACTTCTCATTTCCAAAGCACAAACTTCAAATCCTGTTTGGACTGGAAATCAGACAGGAGTCTGCCACTGACTTGACAGATTTTGCGTTTCTTAAAAAAATGTTTGATAACCACTTGGTGGCCATATTAGAATACGAACGTACAGAATAAAGCCCTTTAAGCCCAGCTCTGTGTTCTCCACCGTCCCTCCTGGGCAACACGGCGACACCACCCACGGGCAGACCCACGTCTGAGACCAGGCCCAGCTCGGGCTCAGTCAGCTCATGTGATGCAAAATTCCTGGCCCCGGACTGGACCCCACCCTCTTCTTGCAGCTGCCTCACCACAAAGTTGCTGTCACAATATCCCATTTACAGGAGAGGGCTCGAAGAAAATACCAGAGGGTGTGCAGGGGATGAGACCCCGAGAGCTGACATGAGCTTCCGGCTCCCGTACACCCGGCTGTCCCGGGAGGAGTGCGCTGGTGAGCCGCGTGCTCTAGGACGCGGCTCACCGAGGACCAAGGCAGCCTGTGGTTCCAGCGCCCACGTCTCCGTTGCCCGGCCTGTAAGGGCCAGAGTCAGTGAACGTTCTGGGGTCAGACGGCCAACCCTGAGACCAGACCTGGACAGCAGCTGGCAGAGACGCAGTGCTCACAGGACAGACCGAGCCGGGGCCCAGAGGCCGAGCAGCAGGTTCCCGAGGCCGGACTGCGGGTTGGGGCCCTGGGAAGAGGCCACGTAAGGGCCACCCGCCCGGGTGGACGGGCAGGAAACCACAGTGGATGCCGAGCAGCCGCCAGAGCCTGGGCCCTGCAGCCGACAGCCGCTCTGGGGCCCATGTCCACGGGAGGACGGCCCCTCCAGGGGTTCTTCTCGGCCTGACAGTGTGCACAAGCGTCCCAGCACCTGTTCACTGAAATTCTAAAGGCTCTTTTCTCCATTACTGGCTATCCAACGAGAGCACGTATTTGAGTTTGAAACAGAAGCTGTTCACGCAGTTTTGGTGTTTTAAAGTTATTGTTGGGTAACTGCTCTTCTGTGAGAAATGCGATGTCTGCAGCGGGGTTCTGCAGCGCCTCTGTCGCCCCCCGTCTCCGTGTCCTGGTGTCTAAGTCACGGCAGCGCTCTGCCTGCCCTCCCTCCCTCACCTGGTGTTCGGGCACCTGGTCCCCGGTGGGCTCTGGGCTGGGGTCTGCGAGGGCAGGGACCCTGCCTGCCTCCGCAGCTCCCGGGGTGGGGTCAGCCGTCGACCACAGCTGTGTGCACAGGGCACGGGTGAGGGACGTGACTGATTCTGCTGGTAATTCTGTCTGAACGGCTCCCTCCCTCTTGTCTGTCTAGTCCCTGCCTTTTCCACAGCTGCGCAGTTTGTAAGGGTCGCCTGCAGGGTGATTTCACTTAACGTTTCCATTAATTTCCCTAAAGTCCCTTCTCCTTAGCTACTCTTAGCATCAATTTGGAAATCGGGCCCTTGATCATCTCCGAGCCGTCCTGGGGCCTCCTGGACACAGGGCAGTGGGCCAGGGACATCTCTGGAAGCCCAGGAAGCCGGGGCCTCAAGGAGCCACGAGGCGGCAACACCGAGACAGGTGAGCTCGGGTGCCCAGCCCCTGAGATCCCCGCATGGTAGCCTCGTCCCCACCCATGGGGCTTCTAGCCCTCCAGCCACTCTATTCCCAGGTGGCCGCAGAGGCCCCTGGGGCTGGGGCCACTGAGACCTGCAGGTCTGAGCAAACCTCCCAGCTCTCCCCAGGCCCGAGCCCCGAGTTCCTGTGAAGCCTGGAAACTGGGCAGGTCCCGGCCGGGTGCTCTGGGTGACACAGGGCCATCTGACTCTAAAAGGGATGCTCACGGGCCGCACACTGCACTCCTGATTCTGGGAGGACTGGAGGACGGGTGGGGTCTCAGAAATCCAGGGTGGAACAGGGCCGATTCCTGGCCCTTTCCAGCGTTTGAAGGAGAAGTTCTGAGACACGGGAACAAGTTTGCACTCGTGCAGGACAAAGGCATCTCATCAATGCCTGGTTCTAGTTACGGAACCCTGTCCCGTTCGACTTATTCTCCGTATCTTTACTGAGCACCTACTGTATGCTAGACAGTATCATAGGTGATGGGGTTACAAGGGTGAACAAAATGCCCCGGTTCCTGGCCGAGGGGGAGACTGACAGTTACCAAACATGGGACTCACAGCATGGAAAGTTCTAGAAGGAGACAGGATGCAATTGTCCAGGATATGGAGTGGACCTGCCTTTGACACCTCCTCCCCTCTCCTCCCCCTTCCGCCCCTCCCACGCTTCCTGCCAACAAATGGAACTTCCCCAGGCTTGGTCCCCGGTTTCCTGTGTCTACGGTCTGTCCTTGGTCTCCCCCGTCCACAGCTCCAGCCCCCTGCCCTTTACCTCCACCCTAAGCTTCTCCTCTCAATTCCAGATGTACAGCGGGCCCAACAGCACCTTTACATTTCCAGCTAGGTGTCTGGCAAACTCCTCAAACCGGGGGCATCCAAAAGCCTCTCAGGGGGCCCCACCTGTCCCCAGGAGATTGTCCCCCCGTCACCAGCTCCTCCCTCCCTTCCCGCAGTCGTCACCTCACCAGCGGTGCCCAAGCACCTCCCCTGCGAGGCGAACTCAGGACCCTTCCGAGCCTGTGTTCTCACGGAGCCCTCACGCTGACTCTGGACGGTTGATGCCCATCTCCACCGCACAGGTCAGGACGCAGAAGACCCTTGGAAGGCCCAGACGCACACGGGCAGTTGTGTCCCAGGCCTCACTCCCAAGCCATCCCCGGAAGTCCTGCATCCCTGCCTCCATCCCCTGCCACCCCTCCCTGCTCTGCATCTTCTCCATCGCGAGATGAGGCATCCCCAGGTCCCTGCACCAAGTGAAGAGCAGAGGCGGGTGCTGACCCCTCCCACAAAAGTCCCCATCCCTGCCAGCGCCCGGCGTCAGCCAGCTCCGACCTTGGCTGTTTACCTCGCGGACCTGGAGACCAGCTCCCCGAACGGCCTGCCCCTCCGCCTCTAACAGAATTCCCAAATGCTTCCACGTCCAAACACCCCCGCGCCTGGACGTGCCGGGTCCCCTCCCGATGGATGCCCAGGTTCCAAAAGCTGGGCCAGCCTGCTGCGCTCACCGAGCCCAGCCTGGCCCTCCCCTGCCAAGCCCGCACGTCCTATCCATGGCCACAGGCTTCCCCGGAGACGTCCCTGCCCAGCAGGTGGACACGGCTGCAGAACCGGCTCTTCCAGCCTCGGCCCGGTTGATATCGAGGGCCCGTCATCCTTGTCGTGGGCCCACCTGTGCACTGGGGGGTTTAGCAGCATCCCCGGAATCCGCCCCCCGCCGGGTTGGCACAATCAAAAATGGACCCTGGCTCCATCCCGGAGCCCCTGTGCTGGCCTTCACCCCTCCCCCTCCTCAGGCGTCTCGTCTCGGAGGCCGGGACCCTCTAGCTGCTGAGGCAAAAGCCAGCACCAGCGAAGATGCACCCACGTTGTTCTGGAGGCCTGCTGAGGGGCTTCTAAGTATCGATGCATCTTTCTTCCCATGCCTGATACATTAAATTTTAAGATTTATTCACTCAGTAACCACTTATCCAGCATACGTTGATGCCGGGGCTGGTCCCAGCCCAGGGGGGTCTGTCCAGGAGCAAGTTGGGGGCCAGGCGTGTTCTCAGCGGGAGAGGTGGCCACGACCAGACACAGCTCAGGGGGGTGGCGGAGCCACAGGGGAAGGAGGGCCAGGACGGGGGAGGCACGGGCACTGCTCTCCCAGGAGCCGGTTACGGACGGCCGCCTTCTTGCTGCGTCTTCATGTGGGGGAAGGGAGAGGGGCCTCTCTGGGGTCCCATTTATAAGGCGCCGACCCCACGCCTGGGGCTCCACCCTCATGACCTCATCACCTCCAAAGGCCCCACCTCCTCACACTATCCTGTTGGGGGGTTAGGATTTCACACGTGAACCTTGGGGGGATACAGACATTCAGACTGTAGCAGCTGGGGTGAAAAGGGTGTGGAGAAGAGTGAGGGGTGGCCTCAGAAAGGCCGGCAAAGAGGCAGGTGCCAGGCCTGGTTCCTGGAGCCCCTTGGCCATCAGAGTCCGCGGTGAGTCATTCCGCGGGGTATAGGGTCTCTTGTTGAGATGGGGGGAGTGTTCTAGAATTAGTGAATGCACTGGAAGTCCCTAGGCTGCACACTGAAGATGACGATGTTTATGATGTATGAATGACATCTCAATCATAATCATAGCAAAAGTGTCTAGAAATCCAACGGCTTCTTGCCTTGCTCTGAGGAAAAGCCCGTGTCCTCTTCGTGACCTCTGACGGCCCCGGGCCCCTGTCTCCTCTGCTCTCTCCCTCTGCCCCTCGCTGGACCTGCTTCCCCCACCCTCTCCCAACAGGCAGAGTGTACCCCGCTGAGCACCTCGACTGCTCCCAGATGCCCGAAGCATAGTTTCCTGTATTATAGCCATCTTATGCCGGATCATCGTGCAGTCTGGAAAAAACACCTTTATAAGAAGTGTTCGGGGCCAGGAAACATGCTGAAGAAATAACTTTGTGTAATGAAAGCATGAGACACAGTGGTCCAGTCCATCCAATCTTAATCACGTCAAAGATACACGTATGTAAGAAAAGTCCCAAGGAAGGTGCTGCAGGGAAACGTAAGGGAATCCCCAGATGGAGCCCTGGACACGTGGCTCTGAAGATCATGACGCTTCTCCCAACAGTGAGGCCCCTGGTCGGCACGTGTCTCCACGGTGATGCCGAGGCTGCTTTTGGTGGAATGGGGGGCGTTTGCACACCTGCCTGAGACGAGGCAGCACGTCTGCGAGGTCCCTGCCTGAAGCCCTGTGGACGGCTGTCTGCTCACGGGACACTCTCGTCTGACAGGTGGGGAAGCCAGGCCTGAGAACGGTGAACACAGAGGCAGTGGGTGGACCTCAGCTCGAGCCCGCGGCGCCTGCCCTGGAAAAGGAGGGGATCCGCCCTTCTCATCGGCTGTTCCATCGCAGTCGGGACTGAAATGCGGAGAGATCGCCCACGTTCCTCAGACCCCAGAAACCGGAGGTCCGTGGCGGAGGGAAGTTGAGGACGACCAGTGTCTCTCGGGGATTCTTTCCCACCTTTTTATGTTGAGCTTGTGTACCTCTCGTGGGCGGGGAGGGGACGCGAATTTCTTACCCCTGACTCTAGTCCTCCCCTCACGGAAGCCTTGCAACAGGCAAGAGCACTTAATGTCAGCCTCTGTTAGCTCAGCGATGCACAGCAGGAGACAAGGGACAGTGACGACGGCGGGCTCCCCTCCCTCACGGTCTCGAGGCCCCGGGGAGGCGGGCTCCGCAGGACCTCCCTGTACTTTTCAGACTTCATTTCGTGGGGGCGGCAGCGGGGCCGGGATGAAGGGCTCGTGCACAGCCAGCGACCCCGGCGTCCCTCCCTCCGGCGTCGTCCACCTCCGGCCTTAGAGCTCCGCCCTCTCATTTCCCACATCGCAACCAAACCACCCCAGCGCCGTCACGACGCATCACACCCGTGCCCGAAAGGCGGCTCTGCCCCTACGCCCTGCCGCCCCACCAACTGCCGAGGTGCCCGTCCTGGGGCAGAGGCCTTGACGGTGCCCCGGGGCCCGGCTAGCCGGGGATCTACACCCTGAGGTCGAGGAAGGCCCCTCCTTTCAAGTGAAACATGAAGTCAAAATCCAGGGTGTGAGCCGCCCCCAGGGAGGGCGTCCCCGGCAGCACACTCGTGCAGGAGGGTCGGGGTGCTGGCTGACCCTCTCCGGACCTGTCACCCCACAGGTGAACAAGCTGAATAATGTGACCGACAGCTCAGAATGACCCAGGATCCCCCCGGTTGCCGGGCTCAGCTCCAGCATGTCTGACCCCGTGGGCCTGGGCTGAGGCCCAGGAAGCAGCATCTCTAACAAGGCGATGCTGACGCCGCTGTCTGATACCACGCCTAGAAATTGCAGAGTTAGAGCCATGGCAGGCTCAGAGCTCAGGCCTCCTACCTCCTGGGCCAGGGCTCTTTCTGTTCACAGTACACATCTTCTTTGACTTCGGTTAGCAAAAACTCTATCAATGAAAGAACTAATATATCAAACAGAAGGTTGAAATTTGAATAACGAGACACTTGGCCTTGCCGACATCCCACTATTTCCTAGAGGGTCTGGCAAACACACCTTTGTGACCCACAAACTAGCATTTACTGAGTGCACATGAGGCTTCATGCTGAGAACTATACACATGCTCCTGTTTCACCTGCACAAACCCTCATTAGAGAGGTACCATTACTGTCTCCACTTTACGGATGAAGAAACTGAGGCCGGTAAAGTTAGAGTCCAGTGGGGAACAGTGTGTATATTCTGAAGTCATCATTAGAGTTTGATGCAAACTCTACCACGCAGTAGTTTTTTGGCCATTGGCCAAGTAGTTGATGTGACGATGATGGTGATGGTGATGGTCGTGATCATGGTGTTGATGGTGGTGATGATGATGATGGTGATGGTGGTGATGATGGTGATGGGGATGATGGTGATGATGGTGGTCATGATGGTGGTGGGGATGATGGTGATGATGATGATGGTGATGGCGGTGATGATGGTGATGGTGATGGTGGTGATGATGGTGATGGGGATGATGGTGATGATGGTGGTGATGGTGATGGGGATGATGGTGGTAATGGTGGTGATGATGATGATGGTGATGGTGGTGATGATGATGATGATGATGGTGATGGTGGTGATGATGGTGATGGGGATGATGGTGATGATGGTGGTGGTGGTGATGATGGTGGTGATGATGATGATGGTGATGGTGGTGATGGTGGTGGGGATGATGGTGATAATGGTGGTGATGGGGATGATGGTGGTGATGGTGGTGATGATGGTGATGGTGATTATGATGGTGATGGTGGTGATGGTGGTGTTGGTGATGGTGGTGGTAATGGTGGTGATGATGATGATGGTGATGGTGGTGATGATGGTGATGGTGATGATGGTGATAATGGTGGTGATGGTGACAATGGTGATGGTGGGGATGATGGTAATGACAATGGTGATGGTGATGCTAATGGTGGTTGTGGTGGTGATGGTAGTGATGGTGCCAACAATGGTGATGGTGATGACGGTGATAATGGTGATGATGGTGACGATGGTGATGGTGGGGATGATGGTGATGACAATGGTGATGGTGATGCTAATGGTGATGGTGATGGTGATGGTGATCGATGGTGGGGGATGGTAATGGTGGTCCTGGTGGTGATGGTGATGATGGTGATGGTAGTGGTGGTGATGACAATGGTGATGGTGATGATGATGGTGATGGTGAAGGTGACAACGGTGATGACACATTTTTGATGTGGAAGCTGGTGGCTGCAGCGAGACACTCTGTGCTGCTGGGTAATCTGACCGCCCACATTACCAGGAACATTACTGAGCCTTTCCAAAAGAATGACATATTAGGAGAGAAGAATGTCTGGAGCACAAAGCAGAGCTCTCTCTAGCAGCTGGAATGTAAAGTTATCAGCTCAGTGGTAAGCATGTTAAACAAAGAACTCCGTCAGAAGGCACCTGTGGCATTTCTGAGCACTTGGTTTTGCCCGCAAGAAACAGCCCAAACAGACAGACGGTTCCCATGGCAGCCGAGTGTTTATCCTGCCCTCACAAGTCAGAGCCGGTGGGCTGAGTGCATCTAAGGCGTCACTCTGATTGGTGTGGGCAATTTCTTTGACTCTGAATGATGTAGATCAAGAGAGCACACACCTGGATCTTCTCAGCTGGGCCTCTGGTGGTGGAGGAAACACTCCTGGGAGGACAGAGGATGAACTAAACCAAAGCCTGGCCTGGAAAACTGCCTTTAATTTTTTTTTTTTTGTATTTCTTTTATTTTTTAAGTTTCTTTTGTTTTCTGGAGTATAATTGAGTTACAATGTGTTAGTTTCAAGTGTACAGCACAGTGATTCAGTTATATATATGTGTTCTTTTTCAGATTCTTTTCCATTATAGGTTATTACAAAATATTGAATATAGTTCCTTGTGCTATACAGTAGGTCCTTGTTGGTTATCTATTTTATACATAGTCGTGTGTATATGTTAATCCCCAACTCCTAATTTATCCCTCCCTCACCCCCGTTCCCTTTTGGTAACCATAACTTTGTTTTCTATGTCTGTGGGTCTACTTCTGTTTTGTAAATAAGCTCATTTGTGTCGTATTTTAGATTCCACATATAAGTGATATCGTATGATATTTGTCTTTCTCTGACTTACTTCACTTAGTATGATCATCTCTAGGTCCACCCATGTTGCTGCAAATGGCATGATGTCATTCTTTCTTATGGCTGAGTAGTATTCCATCATATATATGTACCACGTCTTCTTATTCCATTCTGTCGAAAACTGCCTATAGAGGCTTTGGAATGGCACACAAATCATCAGGCCCGAGAAAGTAGAGGCAACATTTCAAACACGTTCCCATGAAATCGCTGTGGAGATGATTTTAGTTTTAAGCTAATTTACAGATACATGTTTCATACGCAATGCAATTGAAAGTCGAAACTGATGTTACAACAATGCTAGTATTGAAAGGAGAAAAAAATATAAAGAGCCAAACGGTTGTTTATTTTTCAGGGTAGGAAAGGAAACAGGTGTGCTGAGACAGGGTCTAAGAGACCAGACGTCTCAGACGTACATGGCTTTTCAAGGCCTTGGAGGCTCAGCACACTGGTTCTTGGGGTAGCTCTTTCTTTTCAAAGCTGTTTTCCTTTCTCTTGGTTCAGGTATTCTGCACGAGAGGATGCCAGGTGAGGACAAACGGGAGGAGATGCACTTAGCATGTGGGCGTCAACCCAAGAGAGAAGAAAGTTGAAAAACGCCCCGCAGCTTGTATGCTGCCACCAGAGGGCGCCCGAACCCACCTTGCCTGGTTGCTCGAAGTAATTTGCAAAGTTAAAATACAGTTCTGCTGTGTAGCCAGGTATTTACAGTACAGTAGTTCTCAACTCAGTATAATACAACCTGTATTAAGATCTCATGATTCCATAAGGTAGTGCAGATTTTTTAAAAAAACATACATTTGTCACCCCAGATGAGACCGAACCTTGTTTAGTCAATTGTGATCAGTATTTTATTTTCAGTCACTCTTTCTCAGACTCTTAATCTGTCTTCACCTCAATTTATAGTTGACCCCATTCAGCATCGACAGGAAAATATATTTTAGTTCCAGTTTCTGTCACTGGAAGCATTCGTATGTGTTGGGCATTTTATGTCTTATTCATCATAGTCTGCGGTTGTAAGAATCGGATAAGCTTGGTTGAGTCGGGGATGCTGGTCATGGTGTTGACCCAGTCCCTACTCACGGAAGTGAGTGACCTCTGCCCTTGGTGAAAGTGCCCTTCTGGAGGAAATCCTGGTTCCACTCATGGTTCAGAAACGACTTCCACTTGTACTGCCATCAGCAATCCCACCAGAAACGGGCTCTGAGCACATCAGCCATCACCAGACAGGCTCGCTGAGCACAGGGCAGTACCCCGAGGCCAACAGTTCATTAAGGTCTGTCATCTCAGCCCGGGCAGGGATAGAAACGCAGTAGTAACAGGTGTCCGGCTAAAGCCCACCCCACCACCAGGTGTGGTGCTGAGAGATGGGGGAAGAGAAGCATGGAGGGCCCATCCCCACCTGCTGGAAGTGCAGCGGGGCAAGAGACAGATGGGCCCTCCCGGCAAATTGTCTGGGTTCCTTCCCTGTGGACCAATACTCCGATACGGGAATAACAGGACAATTGAGAGGGGAGGCTGGCCCTGCCCAGACAGAAGATAAGAAACCACATATTCCTCATTCTCGAAGTCAGGAAACCTCCCCAACTACACATGCACAGAAAGGCTCCTTGGAGGTCAAAAGAGGAGTGATGCTAAGGGGTGGCAACTAACGCTCACTACCCACAGGCCTCTTCAGTAGAATCCATGTTGGCTAAGAGATGCACCCACACACGTGGGAAAGTCCTGAGATACACCAAGTATGGACTTTCAACCAGGCACATCAAAATGATTGGTCAAAAGAAACCCGGAAGAAATGCCCCGTAAAAGTGATTCCAACTGCCACGAGGGCACGACTCTGAGTCTGCTCGTGTGTCTACCCACACATACTCTTTTTTTCTCTTAATAAATACTTTACTTGTTTCACTACTTGCCGTCTGGTCTAGTGGCTGAGATTCGGTGCTTTCACCACCTTGAACCGACCTCAGTCACTGGCCAGGAACCGAAACCCTGCTTCAAGCCATTGCAGGCCGAGGCCACCCGAGGTCAGCAGGACCAGACGCCAGGTGTGATCCCACGATGGCTGTGAGATAAGCCGTCCTGGTTAATTTAACACATGACACTCTCAAAGTCAGAGCGTTTTCACATGGCGAGGCAGACAACCTAGCTCTGACTTACGGACGCCCACAAGCCACCACCGCGCGTACATAAGCTGCTCAGAGCTGACCCCGGACATCTGCTCCGGGGGCCGATCGGGCTCTTGGCAGAGCGGGGTGACTTCAGCCTCAGCCTGGAGTGAGCGGAAGAGCCCTCATCCCTGCATTTCCCTGTGCTGTGTGGTCAGGCAGGTGGCTTCTGTCCTAAACCTTGCTTCATGGTCTAGACAATGAAAGCAGGAGAACGAACCCTCAGGGCTAGCGTAAGGATCTGATTCAGATGAGTGTCTGTTGTGAGAGCCTCTCAGAGGTCAATAAATGCCTTGTCTTGGCCCCCGCTCGGGACCATTTGCTACAAGACAAAGCACCCAAACTGAGTGCAGGACCACAGTGCCTCACTTGCTTTTGGGTTCTCTGGGCAGCCTGGGCTCGGCCAGAAGTCCCCCACCCCGGGCCGCCAGCTCCGTGGCAGTCACGCCAGGCTCGTCAGGCCGATGCCCAAGAGAGCTACGTCCTCTGTTGCCAGGCCCCCCACTCCCCAAGGCCTCCTTCTCCAGCAGACAGGTCTGGCCCCAGGAGACGGACGTCAGGAGATGCCACGCCAGCAGAGGGACACACCTGGGGTGACAGAGTTGCTATCTCCACTGCCTATTGGTCAAGTCGCTTCAGACTGAAGTGCGGGGGGGCTCAGAATAGGTGTTTAGGAGACAAAGACATCGGTTGTTACCTAAACAACAGCTAGGAGGGTCAGTTATTAAATTGTAGGATGTGCCCCAAATAGGATACTTTGTAGCTACTACAATGACGTTATCACTCTATATTGCTATTTATTGCTAAGTAGGAAAATAAATTGCATGGCAGTGTGATCCCATTTTTGAAACAAAGTCACATGTGCATGTGCACACATGAGCAGGAAGGAGCTGGCAGGGCCTGCGTGATGTTAGTGGTGGGTATTGGGGGTTGTTATTAAGATGTTCTTTTTTTGCATTGTCTGTGGATAATTGTGTTAAAAAATAATTTTCAGGGTCTGAGGATCTATTTAAAACATGGTGACTATAGTTGAAACTGTACTATGTATAATTGAAATTTGGTAAGAGAGCAGAACTTCATTGTTTTCACCAAAAAAAAAAAAAAAGAGAGAAATATGGGACTTCCCTGGTGGTCCAGTGGTTAGGACTCTGCACTTCCACTGCAGGGGGCCCGGGTTTGATCCCTGGTCAGGGAACTAAAATCCCGCAAGCCACGTGGCACGGCCAAAAAAAAAAAAAAGAAAGAAATATGTGAGGTGATAAATGTGTTCATTAACTAGATGGAGGAAATCTTTTCACAGTGTTTACGTTTATCAAACCATGTTGTACACTCTAATATCTTACAATTCTATTTGTCAATAACACCTCGATAAAGCTGAAAAGTACATGCATAAATTCCTAGGAAGTAAAAAATAGAAGTGATTTTCAAAGGTTTGAAGGTACGTGCTACTAAGCTCTCTTGATTTTAGAGTTCTATGCCTGTTCTGAGCACACTGGTATGAATCTAAGAATTTGAAAAGAAAGACACTGTTGTGAAAATTCCTGTTCGAACACTGGGTGGCAAGCGTTGGACTTTCATTTCTGATCCCTGATTATCTGCCAGTCGCCGAGTCCCAGACCCCCGTCCAGCTCTGCTTTCTCCCTCACACGTGGCCCGTGGCTGTGAGCTTTCCCTGGACCGGTGACTGGACTTCAGAGCGTCAGACAACCTTCTCGGCAGGTCCCAGGGGCTCCCACATGGCCTGAGTCCACGTGAGCCGTGGGGAGACTGGGGCCATCCGTCCATCCTTCCATCCAGCGCTCCTGTCTTCTCACAGGTGCCCGCCAATCTCTTCCGGAGATGACAGCCTGACCCCCTGTTTCAGCACATCCACCACCAGCCCCCAACAGGGATGGGATCCGAGGTGGGGACCTCAGGAAAAGACAGGCTCCAGAGCCTCGACTCCTGCTAAGAATTTGAAGAGCCCTTTCCTTTCTCAGCGCTCTGCGGACCTGAGGAATCATCTGGAAAGACCGCTGATGGGGAGTGACCAGGGCTTCAGTGTCCAGGCACTGGCCGCCCACTGGGAGTGTTGGTTAAGGGCTTGGAAATGAACTTATATGTGGCACAACAGCAGCAGGCTGCGCAGCCAGGAGGCCCTGCCAACAGCAAACGCTTTGTTCCAGTTACACATGCTCGGCCGCTAGCCGGCCCCGCATCTCCCTGCAAGCAACCACCTTCACTGAAAAGAGGGCTCCGAACTCGGTGTCACTCCAACCCAGCTGCAGGGCCTGAGGTGCTTGCTTCTGCAATAGGGGAGCAGAAGGGTGGGGCGCGGGGCAGCGGGCGCCCACGCGCACCCGAGGGCCCATCGTCCCCATCGCCTGCCGCCTGCTCCAGCCAACTCGGCCCAGCTCCAGCTGGTCTCTGGGGGTCACCAGGTGGTACTCAGGTCCAAGGAAGACACAAGCCCAGACGTGTGTGGGCTCAAGCCCGTGCCTTTGGGGCTGGAGGAGGCCTGACGTGCCCACAGGCTGAAGCCCTGGCTGAGGCCCCGGGGGCACTCAGAGAGCCGGGGACACTGGGAGCTGCAGGAGGTGGCCTGCCATCCCCACCCTGTCCCCTGCTCCCCTGTGCTGGCCACAGGTTCCAGGCAGCACCCTCGGCCCACGGTGGTAACATCTGTTCAAGGCCCTGGCACCTCTGGCCAGGGACAGGGGCGGCCATGTGCTGAGATGACCCCCAGGGACCTTGCACGTCCTGGGTCCTCACCCCCTTCCTCTTTCCTTTCAGCATGTTCCTGGAACATCCTCCTGCCCTGACAGCCCCTTTGGAAACACCCCCAAGACCCAGCCTGTCTGAGCCATCTGGGAGAGGCCCTCCGTCTCCCTGGAGCAGGGAGCATCTCTGGCCCCGGCTCTGCTCTGGCTTCACCCTCTGGCTTCAGACCAAAGGCCCTCAGCCTTTTTTCCCTCCAAATAGTTCACCTATATTTTTTAAAGCTCTTTTGTGCAGTTCCTCTAACCTGCCATGGATAGATTGCTATAATTGGCACTTCTAATTCTACCCTTGGTATCTATTTTTCTCGTGCAGCTTTTATTTATTTATTCTTTCCTGCAGACTCCTGAGGGCTGTTTCCATTTGCTTTCTATTTTATTCATGCATCCTGTATGTATCCACCTGTGATACTGTGATTTATTTTATACATATATATATATTTGGCTTTCCTCTGTTCCTGGCACAGGGCTCCTAAAACTGTTGGAGTTTCCTAACTGATAAACTATAAAGCTGTCTTTTGTTGTGTTAATGAGGTCACTTTAGGAAAGCTTCTAAGGTTGCAGGCTGGTTGCCAGGAGAACAACCACGTGGTTACACGACTGGAAATTTCAGTCCTACCCCCGACCCCCAGGGAGGGAAGAGGGGCTGGAGACAGAGTTCAGTCGCCAACCACCAATGATTTAATCAATCCTGTCTGTGCAATGAAGTCTCCGTAAACCCAAAAGAATGGGGTTTGGAGAGCATCCAGTATCGGTGGACACCTGGAGGTGCTGGGAGCCTGGTGCACCTGGGCAGCATGGAAACCCTTCCCCAGAGCCTTGCCCTTGCATCTCTTCTCTGGCCGTTCCTGAGTTATGCCCTTTTTTAATAAACCCATAATCCAGTGAGTTTCCTGAGTTAACTGGTCAAACCAGTTTAGCTGGTTTCCTGAGACCTGTGCGCTACTCAAGCAAATTAATAGAAACCAAGAAAGGGGTCCTTGGAACCTCAGATGTATATCCCATGGGTCAGAAGCACAGGTGATGACCTGGGCTTGGAATTGGTGTCTAAAGTGGGTCTGAGGCCTTACTTGGTGGGGTCTGACACCAGCTCCAGGTAGATGGTGCCATATCTGAGTTGAATTGCAGGACCCCCAGCTGGTGTTGGGGCAGCGCTTGGTGGGGACCTCCTCCACCCAGGGACTGGGCGCAGCTCTTGCCGCTGTACAGCGATGCTATCTACGTGTTCTCATTACAGAGACTGCATTTTTCATGCTGAGTGTTTCCACTCGGGCCTTTTTACGGTTTCTTGTTTTTATTTTGTACTGATAAGTCTTCTTTATCTGCTTAATTTCAAATCCTTGGCCAATTCACTTTAATAATGCTGATTCACATTATAATCCTGTCTATTTCAGGGTAGTGACCAGCCCATCCTTCTGTGTGAATTTTAAAAGGCAAAACCTTTTTTTAGTAAACTTTGTTAGATTAGTATACTATTTATTTCTCAACAACTACTACAACACATAAAGTCAGCCTGTAAAACTTGTACAAACAATTATTAAACATGAAATAATAAAAATTTAAGTTTTAATCACAATAATTAGAAACTCTATGTCACTAGGATATAATATTTATACAAACATGCCTCGCTTTTGGCTGAGAAAATTTTCAAAATGCATTTCATTACTTACTGGCTTCGATATTGCATTTTATAACAGGTCCCTAGATTTGACAGTTTTTTGTGACACTGTGGATCACAAGCAGTTTTAGGTAGATTTTGAGAAGGTACACTTTCCACTAGCAAATGATACTGGCATAGTTGTGTACGTCCTGAGAGATTCGAAATTATTTAGAAATGTATCCAATAAATTACTGCTGCAAATATATCTTAGGACTTTAATGGGAGTCATCCAGTTTTAGAAAACAGCCTGAAATTTCTAGATTCTCATACACTGGTCCCCCGCTCCACCCCACCCCCACCCCCGCTAATATCACCTTCTTACCATGTTCAGCGGTAGAGTCAGTGCAGACACATTTTATGTGCTGGCAGAATTCAATTCATCTAATTTTCAGATTTCATAAGGCATCTGGAAAACTGTAAAGGCCATAAAATTATTTCAGTATCTCAAAACTTTATTTCAAAATTATTATTGTCTCTAACACAGAAAAAAAGTTATTCTTAAATTGTCTTACGTTTCAAAGATGGGCTGAATGTAAGTTGCACAAGTAGAATGAGCATTCTTTTTTCTTTTCCTATTATTTTCTTTGTTGGCAAACTTGGCATCAACTGTCAAGAGACTTTGTCGTCTTTATTTTAACATTAATAATATGTCATTTTGTAAACATGATTGCTTTCTTTTTGTTGAAATAATTTCTTAATCTTTCAATAACTTTCAGGGCACTGTGTGCATTGAAGTTTGGCTCCTGCATAATTTCGCTACAACATTACTTTTATTTAAAATATTTTGTCAGATCAGTACAGAGCAAATACAATTAAAAGTGAGTAAAAAGGTATAATTTTGATGTGTGCTGTGGAATGTATATTTTCAGTAATATCAATAATTTCCAAAGGAATGTTGGACACTGTCTCTCACTGATTTCCTGGATATCTCACAAGTATCTCAGAAACAACACATCCTGAAGTTAAGTCCAGTCTCAACACCGTCACCCGCCTGCTTCCCGTGTTCATGCATCCCTGAAGCTGGGAAACAGCATCCTTGATTCCTTCCGTTTTTACTTTCTGAATCCTTAGCAGGTCTGCTGACTCTGGCCTTCCCTAGGTTGGCTTCCTTTGACTGGAGGCTCTGGGTTCTCTAACCCTAGAGTCTACCGGATTTATGTATTGATTAACTAAGGCAGTAAATTCACTTACAGACCAGGGGGGAATTCCATTTTCTACAACAAATCCAAGCAGGTTCCCCAGTGACTTTCCATCGTGGACTCTGCCATTTTCCTCCTCGCTCTGCAAGGAGCTGTAACACACTCGGCAGCGTGTTTCCTGCCCATGTCCCCACTGGAGGGCACGACGAGCTCCAGCAGGTAGAGAGACATGCCAGGTAGTTTACAAGGATGTCCACCTGGATGCCACTCCTAAATGGATAAGTATCTATATCTAGGCATTTGCTCCTTTGCAATACCAATTTCCCAGGGGTGCATTTCTGTAATCTTCTAAGTGCTGGATGGGAGGTTCGAGCTGGATTCCATCTGGTTTGTTGTCTGAGGTCAGTGAAAACCCAGACACTGGTCCCAGTGTGATGGTAGTCTTTATTCAATGAGGAGACGGTCTTTCCGTCCTTTGTCAGCCCCACACTGGAAACGTGGAAATCTTGGGTTCATCTCTCGCATGCAGTGCTTAAATTTCACTTTGAAGTCTTTCCCCTTGAACGCCGGCACCCACTGGTATCTGATGGTGCTGATAAAGTTGCTGTTTCTAAGCTGGACGCTCACCCAGGCTCCTGGCGGCGCCAAGTGACAAGGTAGCCACACCGCAAACCACTGGAGCGCAGAGCAGCCAGCACAGCCGCTGGGCTCTAGGGCATCGGATGTGGGAAACCTCACGGCTCATCTCCCGGCTCAGGTGGGTTGGAAGCCAGATCTGTTCCTGAAAATATTGCCAATTTGGTCTAGGAGAAACCAGGGCACCTAGTTCCTGGTATTAGTGTTGCCGCCTCCTAGTTTAAGCCTAAAAATGGGGATTAAATCAAAGCGCCTGGGAAGCAGCTTTTATTTTGCTCGCCTTTGACCCTTGTCCTGGTGAGAACACCCGCAGGTCAAGAGAAACACAGAATTAAAGAAGGAGAGATGGGGGGTTGCTTTAGGTGTACGTTAGGGATTGAATTGTGTGCCCCCCCAAAAAGATATGTTGACATCCAAACCCCTGAGACCTCGGAATGTGCCCAATTTGGAAACAGGGTGGCTGCAGACTTAATTAGTTATGAGGAGGTCATACTGGAGGAGGGAGGGCCCTAACCCAACCGGGCTGGTGTCCCTATAAGAAACGGAGAGAGACACGGGGAAGGACACACAACGCAGTCTCTTTCTCCATCGTCACACGGCCTTCTCCTCCCTGTCTGTCTTTGCATCTTTCCTCTTCTTACAAGGACCCCGGTCACATGGGATCATGCCCTGCCCCGTAACCCCCCACCCCGCCCAGCATGACCTCATCTTAACTGAATACACCTGCAAAGACTCTACTTGCATATAAGGCCACCTTCATTGGCACCGAGGCTTAGGACATCAACATGTCTTTTGGGACACAATTCAGCCCACCAGTATCCTTCGTGACCCCATCCAGGGCTCCACGTGTTCCCCCGTGGGGGGCGGGTAAACGCAGCCCCATCCTCCCCCTCCCACTGGCAGGAATCCTGTCCTGGCTCCAAACCTCACACACACGCACAGCCTTCCAAAAGGTCGCCACTTTCCAATACATGTTGAGGTCCTTCACGGTGACAGAGAAAGGCCCAGATTCTGTGGGGAGCCAGCTGGAGAGGGTGTGGCGGGGCTGAATCCTTGAGCAAAAGGGACACTGGGGGCCTGGGGACCTGAGTGCTCGGCCCAGAGGGCCTTTCCAACAGAAACACACACGCTGTCATTTCAACACGTAACTGGGATTTTAAAAACTAATAAGATACTTTGCATTTTTTTTCATGCTAAGTCTTCAAAATCTGATGTGTGTTTTATACTTAATGTACATTTCACTTTGGACCAGTTCCATTTCAGGCGGTCAACAGCCACTCCTGGCTGGTAGCTGTCATGTTGTCCAGAGCTCCAGAAGATGCTCCAGCACAACCCGCTGAGTGGGGTGAGGATCTTAAAATATGTCCACAAAATCTCTGCTACTCCTGCCTTCCTCTTGAGGGTGGGCTAGACTTCCTGACCTGCTCTGGCCACTAGAATAAAGGGGGACGTGACAGGGTGTGCCTTCAGAGGCTTGGTCATAAAAGGGACTGGGACATGGTCCTCACTGCCCTCGCTGTCCTGTTGGGAGGACACAAGCCCCCATGCAGAGGCCCACATGGGGCACGGTGAGCTTGGCTATGAGCCAGGTACGTGGGCCATCCTGGAGGTGCATCTCCTGCCCAAGCAGGCCTTCGGGTGACCCTTCCCCCAGCACCACTGCTTCCCAACCGCTTTGTTCTTTAAATGGTGTACAGGGCCACTTGCCTCTTTACCACCTGGAAAAATATCCTACAAACGAGAGAGAAGGAAAAGAATTTTGTCAAAGGGATGGTGAAGAGATCATGATTTTGACATTTTTTTAACTCTTAAGTCTTCAGAAATTCTCTTCTATGCCCGCCCTCCCTTTTTTTTTTTTTTTTTTTTTTTTTTTTTTTGCGGTACGCGGGCCTCTCACTGCTGTGGCCTCTCCCGCTGCGGAGCACAGGCTCCGGACGCGCAGGCTCAGTGGCCATGGCTCACGGGCCCAGCCACTCCGTGGCATGTGGGATCTTCCCGGACCGGGGCACGAGCCCGCGTCCCCTGCATCGGCAGGCGGGCTCTCAACCACTGCGCCACCAGGGAAGCCCCCCACCCTCCCCTTTAATACTTATTTACATGGACACATATCCTCATCAACCCAAAGCACAGCCCCCTTTTGAAAATTTGTTTTGAGCAATTTTAGGTTTTCAGAAAACATTGAGCAGAAAATACAGAGAATTTCCATATACCCGCCTCACCCTTCCTCCAACTTCCCCTATTACTACCGGCTTCTACTGATTCAGCACATTTGTTACAGCTGATGAGCCAATATCGATACTTTGTTATTAACTGAAGTCCTCGCATAGTTTGCTTCAGGTCGCTCTTGGTGGTGTACTTTCCATGGGCTTGGACAAACGTATAATGACACCATTACGGTATCATACAGAGGAGTTTCACTGCCCTAAAAATCCCCTGTGCTCTGCTTATCCATCCCTCCCCCACCTCAACCCCTGGCAACCCCTGATCTTGTCACCGCCTGCATAGTTTTGCCTCTTCCAGAATGTCATATAGTTGGAATCACACAGTACGTAGCTTTTCAGGTTGGCTTCTTTCACTTAGTCGAGTGCATTTAAGGTTCCTCCATGTCTCTTCATGGCTTTACGGCTCATTTCTTTCGACTGCTGAATCATATTCCATTGTCCGGATGAACATAAATAAAACCAAGGTTTATTCTATTCACCTACTGAAGGACATCTTGGTTGCTTCCAAGTTTTGGCAATTATGAGTAAAGCTCTTATAAGTAGCCGCGTGCAGGTTTCCTGTGCAGACATAAGTTTTCAGTTCATTTGAGTAAATACCAAGGGATGTGACTGCTGGATCGTATGGTGAGAATATGTTCAGTTTTGTAAGAAACCCCTAGACTGTCTTCCAAGCTGGCTGCACCATTTTGCATTCCCACCAGCAACGTGTGAGTGTGCTTGTTGCTCCCCCTTTAAAAACAAAAACAAATAAACAAAAAACATTTTCTTGACAACTGTTCTCTTTAAGAGGGAAAAATCATTTGGCAAGGCAGTGGAGCCACCAGGGTCCAAAGAGAAAAGTCTACATCCAGAGAAGCTTTCTGAAACAACAAAACAAAACAAGCCTGGTACCAGCCTTCTGGAAGAAGCCCACCCTGAAGCAGAACCAGCAGTTTGTGGGCCAGTTATTCAAGGAATCGGTAGAAACCAGCTGATCAACAGTGAGATGGGCCCAGGGTGGAGCTGGAGCTCTGCGCCTTGAGGCAAGGACAGTTCTCCTCACCCCCATCCTCAGGCGACAGCTAAAAAAGTGAGGATGGAGAAATCAACCAGCCATTTATCTTGTTTCCTGGAACTAAAGCATTCCCTCTTCCAACAGGTTGTTGGGTGTTTTTCTTTATTAATTCTTATCAAGTAAGAAATAATTTGATACTTATTATTTATTTGATACTTATTATTTACAAATAATTCTTATTACTATTAAGAATTATTCATTAACAAAAAAGACAAGCCAAAAAAACCTAAAATCTTACTACTTTTGATGTGTTTTCATGTATTTCCATCCAGACATTTTTCTCTGTAAATATATAATTAAAAAATTATTTTCTGTCCTCCTCCTCTCCAGGCTGGACATCTTATATCTTTTTCTAGAGAGAGAGAATCATTAAACTCTCAGCTAGAAAGGTTAACAGCCATTGCTGTTTAGCATATAATGTTTATCACATAGGAAATTGCCTTGGGCCACGGAGCTGCATCTCCAGGTTGGTGGTACGTTCCAGGAAGTGCACCAGGGCAGCATCAACTTGTTATTTTAGCACCTTCTAGGAAAATGAAACTGTGCACCTTAGACTGAACTTAGACTAAGTCAGTTCACTGTTGCCCAGTTATTGTGACACCAAAAAGGTCACAAAGTAAATTTTAATTTCCTTATTTAATTATGTAAGATAATTGTCACCATGTGTAATAACTACTCATGGATATTAACATTGATACTTGGAATTATATGACAACTTTCACAAAACAACCTCAGACATAGAATTGCGTGCAGGGCATCTTGTGATAATTTGGAGCATATGAAGATGTAAAAGGAAGGGAAACATTGAGCTAATTCACTCAGAGAGGGGATCCCAGCCAACCCCTGCTACCCAGTGGAGCATTAGAAGGATTGAGGCCCTTCAGCCCCGTCTCTGCTGAGGACAGGACAAAGGAAACAAGCAGATCAAGGCCTCCTGGACATGGGTGCGGACTGTACCAGTGCAGATTTGGGTGGCCAGCTAGGGAGTCCAGACAGTGAGCTTGGGCAAATATGGGAGTTGCCACGGCTCCCCTACAAGCTTATAAACCAACACAGACAAAACCAGAAAGCACCCAGACAAGACAACACACGTATCCAGGCATCACGACACCTGGACTCCAAGCCTTCTTGAGGTTTCTGGAACATGCTGGCCTGTGCCACCCTGTCCCCAGCACCAAGGTCTTCAGCATTCATGTTGTCCTTCTTGGCACAATGGCAGGGGCGATCCTCATCGACGTGGGTCTTTGCTCTGTCACCGCTGCAGCTAAAAAGGAAGTGGAAGGGCTGGAGGAATAAGTTAAGACCGCCAGAGCCCCTCTCTGTGAGACAAAGGGCCCGGTGCTTCGCACATGTTTTACATTGTTGATCTGTTCTATCTGCATATTGTCTCGTTGGGTGGAAAAAAGGAGAGAGGCTAACTCTTACTTAGCCCTTACATGCCAGGCACTTTCTGAATGTTTTACAAATATTAACTCAATTAATCCTCAGACCCCTCTATGAGTAAGTACTATTATCGTCCCCTTTTTAGGCAAAGAGAGGTTAAGTAGCCTAAGATCACAGAGCAAGAAAGTGACAAGGCCAGGTTTTGGACCCCCAAAGTCAGGCTCCAGAATCTACGTGCATAATACTTCCTCTGCCATTTTTCACTCTGGGCTGATCACATGAGAGAATAGATAAAGCTGTTTTGAGAGGTGTAAAGGTAAGGGCATAGTTTATAATGGTTTTTGCTAATTACTTCATTTATTCCACAAGTTTCCGCCTGCCGACGAATGAGACTCACCCACTGAGTGCTGACTGCACGGTGAAGAGCAAACGCAGACAGCAGGGCGCGGTGGGTATCCTCTAGGCCGTGCAACAGGGGGAAGCCGTGTGCCCCCTTACCGGAGTTTTGATCTGTTCCAACCCTCACTGTCCTCCTCTATAAAGTAGGAAGATTGGTCCCTGTCTTGCAGACTTCAGCATACTACTGCGTACCCAGTAGATGGTTGGCGTTATGAAACATAGCTTGTACCCAAATACAAGGCTCTCACGGTTGAGTGGGGGGGGCACCTGAAAAATCACACTGCAACTGAGTCTATGACATAATTGAGGTTTGCAGTACTGAGAGCGTCCCAAGGCAGCCGTGAGTAAATGGAGTTGGGAACAGCTTTACCCCAGTTGTCGGTTTGAGTGTGACCCCGAGGTACGAACTTACTCACTGAACAAATAACCGTGAGCTGCCAGCCACTCTTCTAGGTGTTTGGGTCTCCGCAGCAAACAAACAGAAATACCTGCCCTGGTGGGGGGGACTTGATCAACATGAAAGAGTAAATTAGGTAATATACTAGAAGCTGCCACGAGCTATGAAGAAAAACAAAGCTGGGAATTGGTGAGGTTTAGGGATCAGGACTGCTCCCTCGCAGCCCCTCCCAGGGCCCTGGGCCTACTTTTCTCTCGACATCATACCCCAGCCCTTCCTCGGGGTCCCGCGGCGGCATCGGCTTCGGGCCCCGTGGCACTGGAAACGGCGCGCATCCCCCCATGCGCGCGCCCGGCTCGCCCACTACCGACTCGCGCGCGTCCCACTGGTGGGTTCGGGGTCCCCCCGCAGGTCACCAGGTCCCTGGGCGCACCTCCGCTCGCCAGGCACCGCGCTCTGCGCTGCGCCTCCAGTGCCAGCGGGTGCGCGCTGGCTGGTGGAGATCCGGCGGGACGTTTCCACCAGACACCACCGGTGCGCCCGGGCCCGTGCGAACGCCGGAGACTGGGACCCAAGGACCTTGCGACCCCGTGAAGCTGCACCCTCAGGAAGGTGCGACCTGGGATGCTCAAGCCCCGCGGCCGGGCCGTCCAGCTGGTCCGGCGGGGAGGGAGGGCCGCGGTGGTACGGGGGGGGGGGGGGGGGGGGGTGAAGCAGGGAGGGGCTGGGAGAAAGGGGGAGAAGGCGGGGCGGGGGCGGGAGGAAGCGGGCAGTGGCTGGGGATCCGGCCAATCCCGAGCCCGGGCACCTCCCCCTGGTGATCGCCCCCAACCGCCGCCCCCGCGGGTTCCAGCCTGACCGCAACCGAGCTGCGGCCACGTTCACTCCGCCGCCCCGGGACCCCAACCTGGACCCTCGCCCAGACCCTCACCCTGACCCGGATCCGGACCCCGACCCCGACCCGGAGCCGGATCCGGAGCCAGACCCGGACCCTGACCCAGACCCGGACCCAAACCCTGACCCCGATACGGACCTCGACGCCCACCCAGACCCCGACCCGGACCCGGAACCGTGAGCCCTGTCTGGACCCCGACTTTGATCCCTGCAGGTGAGCGTGTCAGTCTCCGTGGCGGGGGGCACCCCCTTCCTGCGACCCCGGACCCGGACCCTGCCGGGGGTCCCGGGGGTCGCAGGCACCGGACCCGACGGCTGTCACCTTACCGCCGTCACCTTTCCTGGTTTACGCCTCTAGGTCCCACCCAGAGGCGAAGGTCAGGACCCTGCCCCGGGCCTGCTATCGCCCCTGGGCGGCTTCTTACTTAGAGACCCGGTCCGGGCCCAGGCTCTGCGCGGAGCGGTCCGGCGCGTCCCGGCCAGCCCTTCTAGGGGAAGCCCCCGGCCCCCTCCGGCCCTTCCGGCCCTCCCCGGCCCCCTCCGGCCCTTCCAGCCCTCGCCGGCCCCTCCGGCACCCCGCCCTCCACTCCTTCCTCGGCTTCTCGCAGCCCCATCACCGCCACGCCCACACCCCGCGGTGGCCCGGTGCTCCAGACTCAGTCCGGGGCTGCGGCGCTGGTCCGCGTTGGCGGCGCGGCCTCCTTTATCCCGCCCTCCCCCCGACTCTCCATCCAGGTGCGGCCTGAAACGTGGGCTTTCTGAGCTCCTTTGGAGAGGCCTCCACTCCGAACGTTGCCTGAGGCTGACCTGGAGGAGCCTGTAGGACCGGCAAAAGCACTGAGAGGGAGACACCCAGGTGAGGGGTACCTGCCTGCCTGCAGGGTATGGGATTCCCAGGAGGACTGGAACTTCCCAGGTCACAGGGTCAGGCTGTTCCGGATGATTCGTGTGGGGGGTGTTGGTGGCCTTGACGCAAGGCAACAAAACGACATTAGCTGTGAATCACCGAGTTGAGGGCATTCCTTGGTTCAGCAGCGTGGCCACAGCCCCTCTCTTCTTCCTCCCCAGAAAGGACGGCTGGAGCAGAAAGTGGCTGGGAAATGGGGAGGGGCTGCGGGGGAGGGGCTGAGGCGAGCGCTGGGGTCAGTGGGCGAGTGTGTCTTCCTCCACCTTCCGAGTTTCCTCGCAAGGTGAGTGGACTTTCCTAGGACGCTGCTGGCGGGGAGCTGGGCCTTTCCATCGGGAAGGGGGCTGCTGGCCACTTGGCCCTGAAACACCCCTGTCCCCACTTTTCTGTGGAACCTCGGCCCCCTGCCGCCATCAAGTATGGACGAATGTGACTGAAGACAAAAAGAGACGTGTGTCCCGCGCCCACCCACCCAATCCCAGCGGGGCAGGGGCAGCAGGTCCAGCCTGTCCTCCCAGCAGAGGTAGGCAGACAGAAGGAAGTGGGGAGGAAGCCCCAGCCCAGGCCCCGTGGCTGTTCTTACCTGGGGGGCCAGGGTGTGCAGGGCCAGCTGCTTGGTTGACACGAGGAGGCTCTATGAGTCACGCCCCATGTAACATAGTTGTGTCCAGTTCATTCCCCTTGGACTTTCAAGGATCTTCTGGTGACCAGGATGTGGTGACACGAGGGCACAGAGGCCCCAGCCACCTGCTGACCTGGGTTAGGTTATTAAAGTGGTGGCCTTGTGGGCCCAGGTGGGCATTTTGTGGCAGCCCCTTCCTGGCCTCTGGGCACAGGCTGGATGGCTGGTGGGTATGTTGAGGTCCACGTCCCCACGGTGAGGCTGTAGGTGGGACATGTGGGGCTGTGTGTGTGGCAGGGCCCTGTGGCCCCTAAGTGAATAGTGGCTTTTCCAAGAGCAGCTGTCATCAGATGCTGATTCTCCCGGACTCTGGTCTGGCACCAACCGGTCCCTGCAGTGAACGAGAGATGTGAACTTGAACCTCAGGAAATCCTAGGCCTCCCAAGACCGGGAAGACAGGCCCACTAGAACCTCAACGCGCTTTTCAGCAGGGCATGGCAGGGTTGGGTGGCTTGCCGGCTACTCAGAGGGCAGGGCCTGGTCGCCTGTCACCTCACCCCAGCCCCAGTTTAGCCAGGACTGGTCTGCCCCACGGGGACTGTTTGGGGCACCCTGCCCTCCTCCTAACAGGGGCCTGCAGAGGGCCTCCATTTCCTCTCTTCTAGAAGCAGTAACTTCCCAGGAGCTTTAATCAGCCAGCCGTCGCTGCGCCATTTTACTCTCAAGAAGGGCGGGCTGAACGCCAGCCAGTCATGTTGACAAGGTGCAGGCCTGCGGGTTTCCCGTCTTGGCCACCTGATCCCGCCAGGAGGGCCGTTTGTGCATCTTCTTAGGCGTGGCTGCCCCCCCACCCCACCCCGGGCAGAGGTGACTGACACTGCACAGATGCGCCTTGTGCTCAGGGCAAGCGGAGCTGCTTCTTGACTCCTGGCCCGTTTGTTTCGAGGCCTCAGCCTTTTTAGGAAGGTGGTTGGTTTGGAAAAGTACAAGACTGGCCTACACAGAATCGCTGGCTTCCTTAAAGTTTGAAGTGTCCTTGACGCAAAGACCGGGTACTTTGTCCTTGACAAGAACTGTGCCTTGTTTTCGAAATGACTGGGTTTTGAGGAGCCGGTCAGGTCTCTGGCGTGGCAGGACCGCGGGCCTGGGATGTTCTCAGATGACACCTGTTGTCTCAGGGTGGCTGTCACTCAGGAAAGCGTCGGGGTCACCTGATCCTTGTTCTCCCCCATCCTTAGAACACACAGTGTGACCCAGGCACCTGGGCGCGGCTGAGGGTGGGTGCCAGCAGGGTGGGAACGTCTCTGACTAGGGGAACCTTGCATCTCCCTGAACCCCTGGGCTGGGTCCCTCCCCAGTCCTGCACCCCTGCGCTCGGCCCCCTCCCCAGTCCTGCACCCCTGCGCTCGGCCCCCTCCCCAGTCCCTGCACCCCTGGGCTGGGCACCTCTCACCCCGCAGTCCACACCCCGCTGTGGCCCTGCTGGGAAGCCCGGCAGGAGGCTGGTGGATCAGTCAGTGAGGCGACTCAGTGAGCAAGTGTGAGAGCGACTGTGACCATCGTGATACAGACGTGTGGACGGGGTTAGGGAAGGGGGGCCGCACGCCCGACACCAGTGCCAGCGCCCCAGGGACCCCACCACACGATCCCAGATGCGGCCTGCGGGACCACGCTCCCTGTCCTGTCTACAGAGCACGACAGGGCCCAACGCCTGAGGCTCCCTTCTCTAGGCGCCCGTGGAGGGACCCCTGGCGGCAATGGCCAGCGGCCCCTCTGGACGGGTCTGGGTGGCCGCTGGTTCCCGGGGCACCACCTGCACACGCAGGCCTGACTGTGATGCTGACATTAAGCTTCTCTCATCACCAAGGGGGTCGTTATTCCAGTTACTTCGTTCGATAATATAATGGATCCGGAAGCAGAGAGGTTTACAGGGTGCCCGTGGGCCCCAGGGCCCCAAACCCTGCCGGAAGGACACCGAGAGTGTGACCCTGACAGCGCGGCACACACAGGAGGGAGGCTGAGCGCCTGCAGGATGAGCCCTGAGGCCGCGGTGCCTGCCTGTGCACCTGGCCGCTCAGGGGACCCTGCCCTTGGCCGTTTCCTCCTTGTCCCCTGAGGCCACGGCCAAGACCCCCTGTCGGTGCCTCCCTCCCAGCCCCACCCGACAGGGAGAAAAGTCTGGGGGGAGCGGGTGAAAGTCAGTGCTTTCTTGGAGGGGACCTTCGCAGGTGCGTGCCCCGTGCCCCGAGCTGAGCCCCTGCCGGGACGCAGCGCCGAGCGGACCTGCCTCTGCTCTTGTAGAGGAGGCCACGGGTGACCCTGCAGCTTGTTCTCTGCTCCCAGGAGAGGGACGTGGCCCTGGGGTTCTCATGCGTGTGCACCGGGCAGCTGGGCCCAGGGGCAGCAAAGCAGCCAGGCGCAGACCTGCCCTCGGAAGTGTGGGGCGCAGCACCGGGAGACCAGCCCGAGGACACGGGGGGCACAGAGGTCTGGCACACGGGAGTCCACGTGCCCGGGGAGACACAGGGTCGGTGCCAGGTGGCTGGCGGCCAGAGGCCAGTGGACGGTGGGAAGGGGCCTTGGCCTGAGGTAGCGCATGCCAGGCGGAGGGAACGGTATCGGGACGGCGCAGAGGTGGCGTCCCCAAGGTGGGGGGACCCTGAGGTGGGGAGCCCCTGCGGGCCGTGGTGGGAAGACCCCGTAGGATTCTGGACGCGGAGAAGGCGAGAGGCTGGGCAGGAGAGGGGGAGGGGGAGGACGACAGAGCCCGGCCGCCGCGCCAAGTCGGGGGGAGAGGCCCTGAGGGGCAGTGGGGGCCTCTGGAGGACTTGCCTTGGGCGGCGGCGGGCGCATCCCACCCTGTTTCCAGACATCTGTCCGGGCAGCTGTGAGGAGAGGGAGCGAGGGAGGGGCGACGGGAGCGGGCTGCTTAGCTGTGGCCCAAGCGGGACATGTGGGCGGCACAGGCCAGGCTGGTGGGGGGAGAAAGGAGGGAGACGCCAGCACGAAGCGCAGAGCAGGGGGGAGGTGGGACGGGTCTGCTCCCCTGGACCCGGCAGGCGGAGCACCCTGGGAGGGAGGAGGGCAGAGGGCCGTGCAGGAGCCCCCCACCTGCCCGCGTGTGTTCCGCCGGGCGTCACCAGGATGCGGGAATGTGGGTTTCGATAAATAGAGTGGGTGTCGAACGTGGGGGTTTAGCCGGGGCTCTCCGGGAGAGAGCTGCATCTTGAGGGGCTGGATCGCGACTGAGTGGCGGGCAGGTCTGCAATCCACGGGGCGGGGCGGGCGGCAGGGCTGCAGACCCAGGAAGAGCTGACGCTGCAACTGGAGTCGAGGGCCGTCTGGAGGAGGATGGCCTCCTCCTCCAGGGACCTATCTTTCCTCAAGGCCTTGGACCGCTTGCATGCGGCCCACCCACACTGCGGAGGCTCATCCGCTTTACTTAAGGTCAGCTGTTTAGAACATAACTTCACCCGAAAACCCCCTCTGAGCAGCACCCGACACCGGGTACGTGGCCCAGCCAGGCGGACACACGAGGGCCGGGCAGCCACGGGGCCGCGCGTGGTCCTCTAGGCTGGGCACGGGTCTGTGGGCCCCTTTCAGGTGCTGGGGCCCTGGGGTCTAACATTTGTGACTGGGACCCCGATAAGTAAGGGTTTCCCCCAGCCCCAGCGCACGCTCCCAACGCGGGAACAGCGATTTCAGGGAGTGGCGCTCACCGCGACCAACCCCGCTTTGCCCCTGGCTGGTTCGCAGCCTCGGGAGTTTCCCGGGTGGCATTTGAAGCTGGCTCCGTACGTGGAGGGCGGGAGAGACCAGGACAGAGGCAGACACCCGGGCAGCAGGTGCAAGTTTACTAAGCAGGGACTTGGGTGTGACGCCCGTCTCGGGCACCCCGCCCACCAGAGTCTCAAGTTCACACGGAGGCCCTGACGGTCCGGCTGAGTTCACCTCCGGAGGGCCTCAGCCGCGTCTCTGACACCGCCTCTCCTGCGGGAACCTGCGGCAGAGCCTGCGTCCGAGGACAGGGGTATGGATCGTCTGGGTCCGGCTGGTGGTCAGCCGGTGGTCACGTTCTCTCGATGGCCGCCTCCACCGTGGGGCGTCCGCTGGAGGCCTCGCACTTCCTCCGGGCCGACACGCGTGTGTGACCCCGATCACAGGTGAAACGCGCTCCTCTGGGGCCGTGGTCGACGAGCCAGTGCCGCCCTGGAGGCCGGCAGGCAGGGGCTGGGACCCGGGGTGGGGGCACCAGGCTGCTGGCCGAACCCCTCCCAGCGACCTCGCGGGCCACGTGCTGGGTGCAAGATGAAAGATGATGGAGACCCTTCGGGGCCCCCCATGTAGGAAGCCTTTGCTCCCCCAGGAGGTGCCCCCCGCTGTGGGCTTCAGGTCACTGCTCCGTGAGGTTGGGCCCTGGACCCTCCCCAGCCTGGGGACCTCTGTGTCCTGGGCTGACCCTTGACTTCACCTTTGAACGCGCAGGAGTCCCGGTGCTCACCCTCCAGGCAGAGGGAGCACAGGGCAGCCACACCCACGGCAGGGTCAGGGCCCCAGGCCAGAGCAGGCCCCTCCCACCCCCTGCTCCCGTCACCTGAGGAAGGTCTGGGAAGCTCGCAGGCAGCAGCCACTCCCCGCACCCACCAGGGCATGCCCCCCACCACCCGGGGTCCACACTGCGTCAGGCCTGCCCCGTGCGGCCTGGGCACGTCCTCGGGGCACATGAGACCCCATCGGCGGAGTGGACGCCCACTCATCTCGGTGCTGGAGCCCCCACTCGGGCGTCTGTCCATCTTCCCGGCATCCGCGCCTTTCCCAGAGGTCTTGCCAGGTGACTAGTTAACCAGATAAACTGGTCCCTGATAGGGGTGCTCCCCCGGCCCCCCAGGACGTTCTGCCACCCTGTGGCCTCCCTTTCCTCCTCTCAGGGCACCTTTTCCCCCAGAGCAAGCATCCCTCACCCAGATGCACCTTAGGTCTGAGTGGCTCTCTCTCAGCTTCAAGGGGTTTTGCCGTCGGGATTCTTCCTTTGGGTTCTGGAAAGAGAGGACGTTGATTGGTGCTGGACCCTGAGACCGGGCTCTGGGGTGGGTGTTTGTGCCCCGCCCAGACATGGAGCACCCCCGGAAAATACCCAGGGTTTGGAAAAAACATTCCTGCGCCCTGGGAAATAGGATCGGGCTGTTGGATTTGGATAACTGGTCACCACACCCGCCATTTCCCCGCCCACCACGGCTTTGCCCTTAAACCAGCACTGTTTCATGAATAATGGTGTGTGTTTCAAACTGTAGCTGCCGGTTTGATGCTGTTGGCTTGAAGTTGGTGTGTTTTTGAAACCGTTCTTGATTCTTTGCCATTAACAGCAACTTGGATCAATAACGTCTTTGAAGACGCTCGCTATGCAGAGGCTCCCGCCCTGGCTCTTTCCTGGTCTCCCAAAAGCAGGTACCAAGCGCGGCTTCTCCGCTGGGCCTGGGCTGCTGCAGGGGCCGGGAGCCGGGTGTTCTGAGGCTCCAGATGACAAATGTCAGGACCCGCACACCCTCAGCAGCGGGAGGACGAGCTGAAGAGCCGGGAGTCGGAGCCGCGAGCCTGGCGGGCTGGGCGCCCCGTCTGTGGCCAGCCTGCCTGTACAGGCCCAGTGTCCTGGCGCCCAGGGGAAGGGGCCCGAAGTCGCTTGGAGCTTGGGCCGGTCTGGCCTGAGGCTCAGCCTTTCCTCAGTACCGTGCTTTTGTAGCTGTGGGCTCCTGGCAGCTAGAAAGCCCAGCTCAGGTTTCCGTTCCACTTCTCAGCCGTCGACAGATGGGCGCTGCAGTCCCAGAGCCCCTCAGAGCTGGCCCTCAGCTCTCAGCAGGAGGCGCCGCTGCCTCGGCGGAAGGGTCCCTCTGGGAATCATCCAGCAGGGAGGGGCCGACGTGGGCGTCGCTGTGCCATGTGCCTGGCGTTCTGCATGCGTGCGGGAGCTTGGTCTGCGGTTTTCTTGCCGCTCAGCACCCCATCTCTAAGCTTCCACCCCTGGTTTGTAAATTCATAACGTTAAGTCGAGAAAAAGCAGCCACCGTCCCCTTTCACTCGAGTAGTCTCGTTAATTCTGTCTGGAATTGCAGGACGCCTCATTTCCTGCTGCAGCGGCTGGGGAGGCTCTGCCCCTTTGTGCACCTCGGGGAGGTCTGCACCCAGGACTTCTCTGGTCCAGAGCGAGCCAAGGCCCCTCAGAACACATGGAGGACCTGCCCGGGCATCCGGGCTGGGAGGCCCCTGGCCTTGCTAGCCCTGTGGAGGCAGGGTGAAAGCAGCATCGGCTGGGTATCTCGGTTCTGGTCTCGGTGATTGGTTGTGTTCCTGGGTGCTTCTCTTGTCCCTTTTGGACCTCAGTTTCCTCCAACTGTAAAATGGAAGTAAGGTGAGCCTTTTTGTCTTACGGGATGGCGTATATAAAAGCATTTGGAAAAGTTTAAAGTGTAAATATAAGATACAGAAGTGAAATGTAAAATGCATTATATTTAAAGAAAGTATGGGAGTGCAAATGTGAGGTCTCAGCCAGGCTCCCGGAGGTGGAACCTTGCTGGGAAGGCGCAGGAGGCGGTGACAGGCAACGGTCAGGCTCTGCTGAGCAGGGAGGGGTTCGAGGACTTCTGAGTGGGAAGAGTTAGCTAGCTCGCCCAGGCCCCTGCCAGCAAGTGGCTGGTGAGGACACGCGTCTGTAGAGCACACGCACCTCTTACACTAAAGAGGGGCGCTGAGGTCACAGCACACGACACGTGAGACAACAGCCTCGTTTCACTCCACCCGCCAACAAAAGGAGCTTATCTGTTGGAGCCCCCAGCCCCAGAACTCAGCTTCCTAAGTGAAGAAGCAGAAAGTTCTGGAAGAGCAACACTTTAGGTGGCTGTTGCAAGAGCCTCATCGTGTGGAGGGCCCAGAGTACGTGAATTCCACTCCCAGCACTTGCCACGGACAGCATCTCCCAAGACTTCCAAAGCCCTTTTGGCCTCAAATGCCCTGGTGTGCTTCTCCAGACCTGAGAACCCACTGGAGGTTCTGAGAAAAGACTCTGAGTCCATCTTGGTTTACATTTCTCGGGTACTGCTGTGACCTTGGGCAGATGGAAACCTTGGGGTTGGTCCAGGGAATCTGAGCCACCTTGTAAAAGTCAAACAGACCTGTAAACTTGGAAGGATCCTTGTCAGGGTCTACAGTGACATTTCCGCTTAGGGTTGGTCGTGGCCAAGTGTAATACCAAGTGCACTGGTCCACCGCCATTGACAGGGCTTCTCTTCAGGCCAGGAGAAGGTGGCGGGGGTGGTATGTGGGATGACTGGGTGACCATGACCTTGAGTTCTCAAGGAGGGGGGCATGTGATGGCCACGGCCTTGTGTTCTGAAGGGGACACATGCCAAGGTCCAGGGGCTCGAAGGCCGAGGTAACTTTCAGGACTCCAGCGTCTCCTTGGTGGGAGGCGTGCACCGTTCTCGGGCTTTGAGCTGGAGTGCGTGATCTGCCCCGTGTTTCAGCAAGAATTTGGGGCCGAGATGTTAAGAGCACAGGGCTGGGGGCTGAGAGAGGAGACTTTGGGAGCCCCTGCGGTAGTCCAGGCTAAAGATGAGAGGGGTGTGGACCAGTCAGTGGAGGTGGGGGGGCGTGGCCGGAAGGTGCTGGGCGTGGTTTGATGATAAAACCATGAGGATTTGCTACCGTCTGGACTTGGGGTGGGAGAAGAAAGAAACCAGGCCGCTCCCAAGCCTGCTGTCCAGAGCAGAGGGCAGGAGGGACGGAGCGCCGTGGCTGAGGGGCTGTTTTTGTTTCCCAGGGACTCAGGCGGCACCTGGCAGCTCGTCTGTGGGCTCAGCAGACGCCTCCGGATAAATGAAGGGATGGATGCCGCCAAGCATGGGGGTGACTTGCCCCACTCTGCCCGGCCGGCACTGCGTGTCCCGTGGCCTTCCATCTTTTCCGAGGTCCTCACGCTTGTTTCAGGGCAGAGTCCTGCTTTCAGATGAGCAGGGCCGCTGTGGCCGGGTCTGCGTTTGGGTCTCCGCAGCCCGCACGGGACCCTCAGAGGCCTCGGGCGGGTTTCCCCCGCGCGGGTGAGACGCGCTGCCCCGTGTGTAGAGGATTCAAAAGCAGCAATAAAACGCACTGAACAGGTCTGCTTCCCTGTCGCTGTCCACAGCGAGTGTCAGCCACCCCCCCTCCGCGTGGGGTGGCTGTCCCCACCTCGCCCCTCTGCCCCGTGCCCGCCAGGTCGCTTAGCACAGGATCTGCAGAGGCGCGGAGACTCAGGGACCCCTCCCCATGTCACCCCGCTGCCAGTGGCCAGTCCGGGGTGGAACCCGCAGCCTGGCGCCGGTGTCAGCACCTTCCCTGCCCTGCGCGGCCTCCCAGGGGAGACAGCCCCAGCGTGTGGCCCTGGCACCTGGACAGCCTTTTGCCAAAATCCACTGTACCTTCCAAAGTGTGTCTTTCTGCTGAGCTGCAGCTCCAGTGTCCCTGTGCGTCAGAGCAGTGGGACAGCGTGGGCTCCCAGCGAGGGTAGGCGCTTACCCAGAAGAGCTGGCAGGCAGGCCTCGAGGGACAGAAACGAGTCACCCAGCAGCAGACAGACAGATACATCACAGGCACCTTGGTTTGGATCACTCACAATTTGGAAGTAGTAAGCTTCGCTAGACGGGGTCGAAGGCAGGAGCTCCTACAGCTGAGCTGCGTGCACGGCCGCCCGCTGGCCGGGGCTGCAAGCGTGGGTGCTGAGCTGCTCCCCAAAGCCCTTGCCCTCTGCCTCACAGAGCCGGGCAAACTGCCACCTGTGCACAGCTAACTTCGTTCTCCCGGGCGTGTTGGGGGTGGGGGGCTCTAAGTCCTAAGTTCACAGTCACGGCAAGTTCAGCACAGAGCGGACACCGGCAGGGAGGGGAGTCCAAGAATCTGCCCTCTGGGCAGAAGCGGGCAATGGGAGCTGGGGGTGGGGCCTGGGCCACTGCCCAGCTGTAGTAACTGGCTGAGTCCTGTCCTTTCCTGCACTCCCTCCTCCCATCCTGGGTCGCCCCACAGCAAGACTGAGGTTTGATGCAGGGCAACCCCAGGGGTCCTCTGCCGACCTTACGGAGCTGGTGACGGCGACAGGAGGGTGGCAGCTGGAGCAGCAGAACCTCACGTCCCCAACTGGAACAAGCCCCAGTTTGCCCCGCCAAGTAACAGCTGCAGCCTTTGGACAAGCACCCGGCTCCTCCAGCCTCAGTGCTCTTATCCCTGCAATGGGAACAAGGAGGTCCTTGCGGGGGGAGCCCATCAGCATGACTCAGAGCCAGCTCTCCCCAGGGACACCCCAGCCCTGCCGTCCTGCGGCGGCGGTTTCTGCAAACACCAAATTCTGTCCACCGCCAGCACCCTCCGTCTGTTTGCGACCCACGCTCGCTGCCCCGTTCCCAATTTCCAAGTCTGTGCTCTGGGTGCACAATTTAAAGCCCTGTGCAGGAGGGGTGGAGGGCCCCAGAGGGTGACGGGGCCACCATCCACAGGGGAGACCCTACCAAAATGGAGGGGGTACGAGGACAGTGTCTTGCTTCACCCCTGTAAGTGACGTGACCCGAGGAGAGCCGACATTAGGGGGAAAGTAACTGAGGGCCTCAGGACCGCTCCCCCGACGCCGGCCCCCAGCGCTCCCGTTCTGTGCCTCGGAGGGGTTGGGCTTAGGGTTGCCCGCCTTGCTTGCTGGCAGGAGCCCCGCTGGTGTGCGCATCCAGCGCTCTGGGAAGCGGCTCTCACAGTGAGAGGTGAGATGAGACCCAAGTCAGTGGTGGGAATGCAGGGGTGCGATGGAAAGTGGGATGGGGATGGGCTTCAGGGCGGCTCAGGGGACCGTGACCGGAGATGCTGGGATGGGCAGTCCCCCCAGCCCCCGTTCCCCTGAAATAACACGGTCCCAGCTTGGGGGGGGGAGGGGAGGCAGGAAGACGGGGGGCGGGGCTGCGGCGGGGCCTGAGCAGGAGGTGGGGGTTTTGCGGAGGATGACAGGAGGGCACAGTGAGCACACCGGGACCGGCTCCACCCAGGACTGGGGCCCCGGCTGGGGGCGAGGTTCACCCCTAACGGCAGGGAGCCCTCTTTGCCTCACTGATGTGACCTTTACATTCTACCTGATGTTCAAAGTTACCCCCATCCACCGCGCCAGGCGGAGATTTCGAGTGATAGCTGATCTGGGGAGGTGGTGTCTGGAGGGGGAGAGGCGCTGGGCAGCTGGGAGCCATGGAAGGTCACGGAGCAGGTTTGCTGGAGCAGCTGCAGCCCCCCTGCGTTTCCCACACCCTGTTGTCATGGTCTTCAGGGCCGGGCCACACGTCCCTTGTTCTCTACAGAAGACTCGAAACCTTCGCTGGAGTCACTGCACATGACAAGCGTCCTCCAGGACAGGCTTCCTGCCTCGGCCTCACAGCAGCTTCCTCAGCACCCCGCCCAGCCTCGGAGCCCACGCCTGCCATCCCCCTGGACCTCTCAGGCTTTCCCCGACACGCGGGTTTCCCTGCGTTCATTCACAGGCACCCGCTGACCACAGCCATCTGTGCATCGGTCCTGGGAGGACAGGGCCCTGTCCCCAGCCCCCTGCCCAGTGGGACCTTAGCTGTGGCCTCACTCCCAGCCATAGCATCCAGCCCCCTAAGATCAGAGGTGGCTCTGCAGCCCCGTCTGCACATGATCAGTGCGTGGCCATGGTCTCTGCTGGAGGGTGACCGTCCCCCAAGTCAGCCCTGTAACGGAGGTGGGAGCCGCGGAGGCGTAATCTCAGGGGGCTGCTCGCACCTCCTTCTTTCCATGGACTCAAGCCCTTGGCAGGAGTGAGCTTGCCTCGACCTTGTGGTGGGCACCACCCCGTCGCAGGGGCCCCGCTCCCCCTCAGACGGGGAGAAACGAGGCTCTGGCCCCAAGGGCTGCCTCTCAGGTTCGAGACCTTGTGTCCCTCTGCCTGGCAGAGCTGAGTCCCGGGAGGCTGCTTTGTTTCTGCAGGGCTGTGCGCTGTCCTGATCTAAAGGGCACAGTGACTGGAGCTGGGACTGACGCAGAGGGAGGGTGTGGCTCCTGTGTGTGGGGGACGTTTCCTGGGGGCGGGGGCCGTGGATGGCTTCTCGGGGCCGGGACAAGTGCAGTCTGTTTCCAGGGGGCCTTGCTGATGCGGGGCACCACACACACCTCCACCCACGCTCCCCCTTCCCGGGGGCTTCGTCTTCCTGCAGCCCACGGGACGGGGCAGCGCGTGCAGGGGCATGTTGTGAGCACTTGCTGCCTTGGGCTTTCTTAATCCAGGGGTTATGAGGTTTTCACACTCGTGAAGCACCAACACAGCACGCGTCCCAGCCCCGGATGCAGATTCAAGGAATCTTTGCTACTTGCATCGCTCCGATATTTCCTACTCAGCTCCATTCCGGGCCCGGTGATGGTGGCAGCTGCAGTGTGACGGGCTTGTTTTAATCTGATGTCCATAGGGGCTGGTGGTCCTGGGACAGGCTGTTTCCCGGGGGAAGAAGAAGAGGCCTGAAATAGAAGTGTCCTTCAAATCTTGCCAAGGCAAATTGAACACGTGAGCCAGCTGACCTCACCAGCCACCGTAGTTCTTTCTGGGGCTGCCGGCTGGCCCCCTCCTCACCTGCTGCTTGGGAGGAAGGTCCCCGGGCACCCCCTGCCCTCATGCCCTCCACAAGGCTTCAGGGCAAGTGTGGGAGACCCTGGCTTAGGGAGTCTTGAAAATAAAGTGTCACACGTAACACATGAGTTGATTTATGTTAAAGACTGGGAAGGGCTCGGGTTTCACGGAAAAGAGGTGTTTCACTCTGCTGCCCCCCAGTGTGTCCCCCTGGGGGCTGGGCGCCGGCGGACTCCCTGCTGCCAGCCCCCATCCTAGTGTGGGCGTCCATACCTGCTGACGCCGAACTCCGGGACCCAAACGGGCCCCCAGCCATGTCCACAGCCCACACAGTCGGCCCTTACGTGTTCCTGTGTCTCAGCAAATTCTTCCAGATCCATCTCTGTGCCCAGGGACGCGGGGACAGGGCAGCCCCTCCCACGATCTGACAGTTTCACTGTCCTTCCCGCCGTGTTTCTCAGATGCCTTTACTGTTCGGGTTAATTCATTTATTTAATTTCTTGTTCAACTGGGTTGGCTAATTTTCTGACTTCCTAGAATTTTGTTCGCTATGATTCATTTCTCTGAAATAGAAACCATTCTGTTAGAACACACAAAAGAGGCACACGTCCTTGGGATACGCTTCTCTGCCCCAAGTTATCGTTTTTGTGCACCCTCTTCCTGAAAACGCAAGGGTCCCACAAATGGGCAGTTGACTCGGGAGCTTTGTCGCACTGGCATCAGGGCCCAGGGAGTGAGCCCAGAAGCAGGTCCCCTTGCTCACAGCAGCTCCCCGGCTGGACTGGGGGACCGGGCAGGAGCTGCGGTGCCAGGGCGAGTTACTGGGTGGCTTAGTTTTAGAGAGTTGCGTGAGAGGGACATCGGAGCACAGCCCGGGGGCAGCGGTCTCCGGTGAGTGCTGGGAGGTCCCTCCCCAGGCGCCGGGCGCCTGGTGCTCCTGTAGCTGTGGTGGGCCTGGCCCTCGTCCCACTGTGTCCGCCAACGCGGTCCCTCGGCCCCCTTCCTTTCTTTGTCTGTCACCATCGTGTCCCTGGATCTTAGCCTGAGAGTAGGGCCCGGAGGCGCCCTGCGATGGGCCGTGTGAGGCCTGTGGGTGGCAGGTGAGCCCAGGAGCCCTGGTTCCGACTGCGTGGCAGGGTGGGGGGGCGCCAGCGCTTGCTGTTGGGAAATGAGGAGTTTGCCAGGAGCTACTCCCTGCAGGGCGTCGCTTTGGGACCCTGGCCAGCGGTCAGCTGGAGGAAAAGCAGCTGGCGCACTAAAGGGGTGGACGATGGGCTTGCGCGCCACCCCGCACCCTGCTCTTGGGCCCTGGGTTTTAATGGAGGTCAAGAGGTGGAGCGGGCGGCAGACTCAGCACGGCCCGCCTGCGTGGGCAGCAGGCAGCGCTCCAGCCGCCTAGCCTCTCCTCTGGGCCGGCTCTTCTCAGCCCCACAGGCACCCGGGCCCTGGACACCTGCGGGGGGACCCCTCCAGTGTCTCCACCACCGGGCTGGCACTGTGAGGGGTCCTCAGCTCCCGTCGCCCAGCAGAGGCACATCGGGGACCCCCCAGCGCTCCGCACCCACCTGCAACTCCCGATGGCAGTCAGACCCCTGCGCTTCCCCAAACGCTGACGTCTGTCATTCCCGAGTGCGGGAGTCACCCTGGACGTGTCCGGGAGAATGAGCACTTGTCACGTGACTCTGGGGGTGTTCTTAGAGACGCTGTAGCCAGGGGCCCTGCACAGCACTTGGCTTCTCTGTTCCTCACGTTCCCTATGGATAAAATGAGCAAAAACACGCTGCATCTAGCCAACCACCTTTTCAGGAAAGGTGAGAATAAAAGAAGCACTTTAAGAAGCGGTGTGAGAACGGCCCAGGGCGGCTGGGCTGGGCGGGGCTCTTCACTGGACACCGGATGGGTCAGGCCGGAGGCGCACCAGAGGGGGCGGGCAAAGTGCACGTGGGCGTAGCCGTGGGGCAAAAGGCAGGCGGGCTCCCACCCCCGACCGCTAACTGAGCATCTCGACCCCTGAACTCAGATTCCCTGTCCCTAAAATGGGCCACTGCAACCATCAGAACTGGCTCCGTAAAGGACAGGCGAGGCACACGGGGAAGGGTCCCCACGCGGTGCTGACAGTGCAGGAGAGCCTGTCGTCAGGGCACTCGCACGTGCACACACCCGTGTGCACACTCACACACGCGGTGCACGCACATGCACACACACACCTGCTGGAAGGGGCATTTCCGGCAGATGGTTGCATTGCATTCTGTGCCATCGATCGAATGACTTTTTGTGGTTTTCTACTATTTTATAACATGTATTTTAGTAGCCTTATTGAGGTAGGATTTACATACTGTAAAATACATTCATTTTCAGTGAACAATTGAGTGAGTTTGGTAAACTTACGACTGCGCAGCCTCCACCGTCTGACTGTGGCACGTCCCCACGCCGTGTGCAGGCTCCTCCCCCCCCAGGCGTCGCACACCTGCTTCCTGTCTCTGTGGATGTTGCCCCTTCTGGACATTTCATGGAGTCATGTAAGATGTGTTCTTCGGGTCGGCATGACTGTTGGACGTTTGTCCACCTACCAGTACTCTGCTGTGCTCCCTTTTATTGCTGAATGGTTTTCCTGCGTTGTTTTGTGACACCTGTTTTTTATGGGCTTGTGGTTCAGAAGCTTCATTTCTAGAACATTCTTGGCAGGTCCATCTCATGCTAGAGGACAAAGACCATCATCCAGAGAAAGGCAGGCTGCACAGAGAAGGGATCCCGGCTCAGCGGCCCTCAGGAAGGCCCAGTGCAGGGGTGGCCCTCCCCCCAGACCTGGAACCACAGACTCTCAGCAGGTGGCCGCTTCCCACCTGAGCACCCACCCAGCTCAGGAGACGCGAGTGTTTTTTTGTTTTGAATTTTATTTTATTTTTTTAAATACAGCAGGTTCTTATTAGTTATCTATTTTATACCTATTAGTGTATATATGTCAATCCCAATCTCCCAATTCATCATACCCCCTGCTTTCCCCCCTTGGTGTCCGTATGTTTGTTCTCTACATCTGTGTCACTTTCTGCCCTGCAAACCGGTTCACCTGTACCATTTTTCTAGGCTCCACATATATGCGTTAATATACAGTTTTTGTTTTTCTCTTTCTGACTTACTTCACTCTGTATGACAGCCTCTAGCTCCATTCACGTCTCTACAAATGACCCAATTTTGTTCCTTTTTATGGCTGAGTAATATTCCATTGTATATATGTACCACATCTTCTTTATCCATTTGTCTGTCGATGGGCATTTAGGTTACTTACTTCAATGACCTGGCTATTGTAAATAGAGCTGCAATGAACATTGGGGTGCATGTGTCTTTTTGAATTATGGTTTTCTCTGGGTATATGCCCAGTAGTAGGATTGTTGTGTCATATGGTAATTCTATTTTTAGTTTTATAAGGAACCTCCATACTGTTCTCCATAGTGGCTGTATCAATTTACATTCCCACCAACAGAGCAAGAGGGTTCCCTTTTCTCCACACCCTCTCCAGCATTTGTTGTTTGTAGACTTTCTGATGATGCCCATCCTAACTGGTGTGAGGTGATACCTCATTGCAGTTTTTGATTTGCATTTCTCTAATAATTAGTGATGTTGAGCAGCTTTTCATGTGCCTCTCGGCCATCTGCATGTCTTCTTCGGAGGAATGTCTATTTAGGTCTTCTGCCCATTTCTGGATTGGGTTGTTTGTTTTTTTA
This sequence comes from Hyperoodon ampullatus, assembly GCF_949752795.1. Taxonomy (NCBI): domain Eukaryota; kingdom Metazoa; phylum Chordata; class Mammalia; order Artiodactyla; family Ziphiidae; genus Hyperoodon; species Hyperoodon ampullatus. The sequence continues at coordinate 87,969,906 of NC_136925.1, read as the reverse complement.
ATGTTGAGCTGCATGAGCTGTTTATATATTTTGGAGATTAACCCTTTGTCTGTTGATTCGTTAGCAAACATTTTCTCCCATTCTGAGGGTTGTCTTCTCGTCTTGTTTATAGTTTCCTTTGCTGTGCAAAAGCTTTTAAGTTTCATTAGGTCCCATTTGTTTATTTTTGTTTTTACTTCCATTTCTCTAGGAGGTGGGTCAAAAAGGATCTTGCTGTGATTTATGTCATAGAGTGTTCTGCCTATGTTTTCCTCTAAGAGTTTTATAGTGTCCGGTCTTACATTTAGGTCTTTAATCCATTTTGAGTTTATTTTCACGTATGGTGTTAGGGAGTGTTCTAATGTCATTCTTTTACATGTAGCTGTCCAGTTTTCCCAGCACCACTTATTGAAGAGACTGTCTTTTCTCCATTGTATATCCTTGACTCCTTTGTCATAGACTAGTTGACCACAGGTGTGTGGGTTTACGTCTGGGCTTTCTATCCTGTTCCACTGATCTATATTTCTGTTTTTGTGCCAGTACCATATTGTCTTGATTACTGTAGCTTTGTAGTATAGTCTGAAGTCAGGGAGCCTGATTCCTCCAGCTCCGTTTTTTTCCCTCAAGATTGCTTTGGCTTTTCAGGGTCTTTTGTTTCTCCATACAAATTTTAAGATTTTTTTGTTCAAGTTCTATAAAAAATGCCATTGGTAATTTGATAGGGATTGCATTGAATCTGTAGATTGCTTTGGGTAGTATAGTCATTTTCACAGTATTGATTCTTCCAATCCAAGAACATGGTATATCTCTCCATCTGTTTGTGTCATCTTTGATTTCTTTCATCAGTGTCTTATAGTTTTCTGAGTATAGGTCTTTTACCTCCTTAGGTAGGTTTATTCCTAGGTATTTTGTTCTTTTTGTTGCAGTGGTGAATGTGAGTGTTTCCTTAATTTCTCTTTCTGATCTTTCATTGTTAGTGTATAGGAATGCAAGAGATTTCTGTGCATTAATTTGTATCCTGCAACTTTACCAAATACATTGACTAGCTCTAGTAGTTTTCTGGTAGCATCTTTAGGATTCTCTATGTATAGTATCATGTCATCTGCAAACAGTGACAGTTTTACTTCTTTTTTTCCAGTTTGTATTCCTTTCACTTCTTTTTCTTCTCTGATTGCCATGGCTAGGACTTCCAAAACTATGTTGAATAAGAGTGATGAGAGTGGACAACCTTGTCTTGCTCCTGATCTTAAAGGAAATGCTTTCAATTTTTCACCATTGAGAATGATGTTTGCTGAAGACACGAGTGTTTGAAGTGTGTTTATCTCACTCCCACCTTCCTGAGAAGCCAGAGGATGGGGTCCCTGGCTGGTGGGAGGGGCCCCAGGGCACCTGGTGCAGACCCTCTGCAGCCTCTCCAGGAAGTGCACCCACTGCCCTGATACCTGATACATGATGCAAGGTGGAGCATTTATCAACAAGAAGCAGCCTTTCTTTTCCTTTTCGTCACTGGAGGTGTTTGGAGCTCCTTTGCCAACTGTCACCGACGACACGGCCAGCACCGAACAGGCAAGTGAGGCACCATCACCCAGTGCTGGTCAGAGGAGCACACCTGGGGCAGAGCATCTCGGCTGTGGATCATTGAATGCCCAGCGGGGGCTGATGTCCGTCCCTGACACCTTCCTCGGGAGAAGCCCCACTTCCGTGTCCCTCCGTCCACCACCTCGGGGTCCCTCTGTGTGTGTGTGTGTGTGTGTGTGTGTTTGTGTGTGTGTATGTCTGTGCCCACGCTTTGTGCAGCTGCCCGGTCACCTCACGTCCTCCCTGTTTGCTCCTTATAGCAGGAGCTCCAGGGACCTCTCTTCAGTGGGTCACAGGACATCTCGGCCAGTGAATCGAGCAACCAGGGTGCACGTGCAGGGGATCACGGGATACAGCATCTGTTTTCAGGCTCTTTGGCCATTTTAAAAATCATTAAGTTGCCGGTAAAAAGGACACACACATCTCGGAAGAGAAATAATTTTGCCTTCACCCTGGAGAGAAAAACATAGGGCGGCAGCCTCCTCAGATTCACATGTGACCCGTACAGCTGGGCAGGAATCACAGGCAGATAGAGCCGGCAAGAGGTTTCCTTCTCTCCATTGTGTTCCCCACCTTCCAGCCCCATAGGGCCAGACGTAGGGACAGCAGGAACCGAATTCCCTAGGACCTGCCCAGCTGCCCCTCGAGGAGCTTCCTGTGTTTGTCAAATAAAAGCCTCTTGGAGTCCCTCTCAAAGAGGGACAGCTCGGGACCCTTCCAGGCTCACCCCGTAACGGAAACACAGGGGTGCCGGCTGGCCTGTAGGAGCAGAAACCACGTTCAGGGGGCTACAGGGGCCCCACCCTTTAGCACTGCTCTTTCCCGCGGGTCAGAGCTCACGAGCTCAGCAGTTCACCTGGCTCAGGGCCCAGCAGGAGGCTGTGACCTCTGCCCGAAGGGATCAGAGTGGGCCTTCAGGGAGACCTTGTTTGGGGACTGGTGTCTGCTACCTTGGGATTCATTTCCAGACGCGAGCGGCAGGGGCTGCAGTGGGGATCCGGGCAGGCCTAGTGCTCGCGGTGCCCCTCCAGCTCCTCCAGTGCCCTCCACGGCAGCCCTGGGTCCGGGGTCTGTGCCATGGGTCTCAGGTGGCCCTACTCTCGGTCCCTGAAAAGGAGAAAGTGGTACATGGGGGAGTTGGCTTAGCTGGAGCTGGGCGGTGCCAGCCTGGTGCGTTGTTTATTTGCATTCCAATCAACCTGCACGTAGCCGGCTATTTATGACCCTGGACCTTGGCCTGGCTCCACTGCGGGCGGTTTCCCAGCTAGGAGCTCAGCAGGGTGCCTGTCCCCAGGAAGCCCGGAGCTGGATGAGTCTGGGGGTGCAGGGCCGCACCTGTGTCCGGCCGGTGGAAGAGGGCCCACACGTGGTGACACGTGGTCCTGTCCCTCTGGAGTTCTCTCCCTGACGAGTTCTCTCCCGCAGGAGGGGATGGAGGGCTCCTGGTCCTGAGACCCCATGTGCGGCTGGCGGCAGTGGCCCTGGGACGGCGAGATGCCCTCGGAGCACAGGGACGTCCTGGTGCTGCTCCCCACGCGGGAACGGCTGCGGCTGGTCGTGGGGGTGAGCTCGGAGGAGGGCCGGGTGGGCGACAGCAGGGGGACAGCAGGGGCCATGGGGTGAGCCAGGCCATGTGTGAGGGGTGGCCGTGGGGACCACATGGGGCCAGTGTGCTGGCGGGCCTGCCCTCTGGGACCGCACTGTGTTCTAATCACACCACTGCCCCCCAGCTTAGAGAAACGGACGCTGGCTCTGGCCACCTTTACACAGTGTGTGTCTCTCTCGGTCTGTAGCCCCCGGCTGTGGCCCAGGCCAGACACAGTCCGCAGCGTCCGGCGCCTGCGTGGGCTGATTTTGTTCCGAGGGGCCCATCCCTTCTGGAGCCTCTTCCCGTGACCGGGGCGGGGGTGGATCTGAGGGCAGCTGCGTCCTTGGCCTGGAATAAACACTAAAGCTGCGGAGGGAACCAGATTCAGACCTGGCAGATGGGAGTCAGGCCACCCACACCTTGTCTGCGGGTGACCGTGAGGTCCTGCCTGGAGGGGCGAGACCGCGGGTCTGTCCTCCCAAGAAGGTGGCGCCCGCCTTCCCTGGGAGGGGCAGCCCCTAAGCGCTGGGCTGGGGGACAGCGGAGCAGGGGTTTGCTCGACAGTGTCCGTGAGAGACCCTGCTTGGCCTCTACCTGATGGCCACGTGATTCAGGTTGTCCTTTCAGGGGAGATGTGAATTGTCGCTTAGGAATCCATGGATTCACTCCACATGCAGGATGACACCCAGGCGCAGGTACAGGACGGAGGCTCTGTTTAGGAAGCATGTGACTCCTGCAAACTCCCACCAGACAATGCACCTGTTTGAAGTCAGAGCCATTAGCTAAGAAGCCTCATCACAGAGGTGGCATGTGCCCGGCTCTGAATGCCACTTCGTCTGTGAGGACCAGTGCACCCCTGGGGATGAAGCTCGCCTTTACCGCCTTCCCCAGGACCCCGGCCACCCCGGGAAAGCGGCTGCCACGCAGACGTCTTCAGGGCGACCTGCGTCAGCCAGCACCGGGCGCCCCGCAGACCCGGCCCCACCTGTTCCTCCCTCCCTGTGAAGGAGTGCCCAGAACGAGAGAGGGGCTGCGCGCTGGCCCCGCACAGGCACTCCGGGCCCCGCAGAGACCCGCCCCGACAGGACCTCCTGGGGAGCGGGGGTGCGGTGATCCGGGGAGGGGAGCCCCCATCTCTGTACAGCAGCTCTAGGGGTGCGTGGGGCCTGGCCTGAGCACAAACACTCGCAGGGACACACCGGACAAGCCGGCCGTGCTGTGGGCCCGCTGCTGTGCCCCGCGGCAACGCAGAGCCTGCACCGCGGGCTGCCTGCGCCCCAGCTCCGGCCCTCGGGACACGGGGCGTCTAGCGGGTCAGTGCAGGCAGGGCCAGGTCGCTTCCAGCCGGGATTCTGACGTCTTTCCACCTCATTCCAGTTGCCCGAGAGGAAATGAAGTGGCCTGAGTCCTCCGGTGCCAGGCGGCCTCTGGAGCTCAGTTGCAGTGGCCCTTCTAGGCATGTCTGAGCTGAGGTCAAGGCCTCTCTTCCCCACCTCGGCCCGGAGCAGCCCCTCCTGCGCTAACCGGTGCCCCTGCATGTCCGGCTCCGCCCCCTCCCTTAGCCCTCTCCACGCGCAGCTGGGGCCCTGCCCCCCCACGTTGGTCTGATCTCACAGACGGGAAACTGAGGCCCAGGGTTGGCGAGCGCTCGGTGCCGCGTTGGGGCTGCAGCCCAGGCCGCCTGGTTCCAGAGCCCGTCTGCGTTCTCGCTGCAGGTGTAGCCCCCTGCCCGCAGGGGAGCCGAGCCAGGGCGGCAGGGGGCGGGTGCTCTGGAGCCCCAGGCCCCGTCTTGGCGGCGCGCCGGGGAGGGCTCGGCCCTCCCATTCGGCCCGTGAAGGGAGTGTTCCTGATAGACGTTGCTGACTGTGAGAAATAAGTTCCCGTTTCTGCATCTCCTTTCTGGGAACGCGGGGTGCAGGGTGCGAGGGGGATGGAGAGCTCGGGAAGCTCACGTCCACGTGGAGATGTCTGTCTCACGTGTTCAGCCATCGCGGACGCTCGGGCTGTCTAGGGCCCCATCAGAGGAAGGTGGAATCTCTGTGTCTGTCTTTCCTTCCTACTCTCACCTCGTCTGCCTGTCTTAGTTGAGTTGAGAGGCAACGGAAAGCGCCTAGAACGTCGGCTGGTGGCCCCTGGGGGAGGGTGTAACCTCACGGAAGGATAATTGTGGTTTATGAAAACGCAGCACTTGACGTGGGAGGGGTCTGGCGAAGAGCGCTGGTCCCTGCGGGGCTGGTTTGGGGCTGCCTTTGGCAGGGGGCGAAGGGGTCTGAGATGCCCCATGGCTCCCGGGAATGTCTTGCCTGAGTCCTGGGAATTTCTCCTCTGCTCAGGGACACACTTCTGTACTGGAGTCAAGGTGCCCAAGCCTCGGCGTCCCCATCCAGCGATGAGGTGCTGGAGCGGATCGATGGGCTTTCCGGGGGTTCGCTGTGTCCTTAGAGGTGCCTTATGCCACGGGGAGGTGCAGCAAGGGGACCTGGGGCGGGGGGGAGGGCTGGTCCTGGGGCACTGGCCCTGCCCTATGTGAGCCTGCTTCCTCGGTGAAATTCACGGGAAGGTCTTCCTGAAGGACTGCGCAGCCAGAGCAGAGCTGAACCCTCTAGATGGAGACGTGGATCTTGGCTGCGACGGGGCCCACGGAGCCAGCCTCCAGTGCCTGTGGCCTCGCCCTCCTGGCCCTGCAACTCGGAGCCAGCGGAGGCAAGTTACTTCCAGTGTGTGTGCACTGGGCTAGCAGCGAGGGAGGACCCCGTATTTAACTGTACCGCGTGCGTCTTCACACCAAGCATTAGGAAGCCGTGGGCCGGGAAAAGCCTTGTTGCGACTATGCGTCACCGTCATCGCGGGCGGAGGGATTGCCCCTCACCAGATCAGATGGACAGTGACAAGGCCGGCCTCCCGGGCACTGACCACTAAGAAGTGGGACTCCCAGAGTCACAGGAACTCCGCCCGTCCCCAGGAAGCCTGCGACCAGCGTCCTCAGGCTGCCTGGGCCGTCGCACTCCAGCCCCTCAGCTGCCCCCGGTAAATGGGTCTCCATTCGGTGAACCCGAGCCTCCACCAGCCGGCCTCACACACACGGACACGGGCGCCAGGCGGCAACGTAGGTCTGTGGGGACCAATCACCGGCCCAGGAAGCACAGAGGACCAGAGCCAGCAGGGAGGTGTGTCGGCTGCAGGATAAAGGACCCTGTGTGCCCAGCAAATCACCGGCCGGGGAAAGGTCCCGGGGTGGGGCCTTCCTTGAGTCTGGACTCAAATCAACAAAGCACGAAAGTGTTGACGTTTGTGAGACAACCGGAAATTTGAACGTGTGGGGCTGATATAAAGATGCTGTTAACTTTTTAGGTGTAATGAAGCGTCTGTGGATAATGGAAAGCTGACTGGCTAATAGTTGTGTTGAGGGCGAGAGCCCGCCCTTCCGTGTACACACACCAACGGAAGAGAGACACCTCACTCGTGCAGGCGTGGACGCACACCCAGGACTGGGGCCGCGTGGGAGCGGGGAGGGGCGGGGAGGTGACGGCGCTGGGGCTCGGCCTGCGCCCTGAAGCCCGGCAGGAGGTCCCCGTGGGGCAGGACGGCTGCTGTGGCAGAAGTGGGACGTGGGGAGACATGGGCCTCCCCTGCAGCACACGCCCCTTTCAGGGGTGCCCAGACGCCAGCCCCGCTTTCAGGAGTTGCCTAGCGATGCTGGCTTAGGGTGAGGAGAGAGCCCAGTGGGGTTCCCGGGAGCACGGAGCCCCCCACACCCCGTCCTTGGAGGGAGCAACCTCCTGTCCTGGGGTTGGGCACGCCGCCCCCGCCCTCGTGAGGGTCCCACCCTCTCACAGGCGGCCCGCTGCACTGGGGGGACTTGTAGCCGTCAGCCTGGGGAGTGACCAGGGACCCCGAGCCCTGACTCTGCTGAGCGGGACACCTGCTGAGCCACACCCCCTGCCCACCAGCCCGGCTCGGTGGACCCTCCTCTGGACTCCCTCCTCTTCCAGGGGTCGCCCTGCTCGGCGCCCTGAGCACCTCCCATCTCTGTCGCAGGTGCAGGCCACTGGGCACGAGCTCTTCCAGCAGGTGTGCGACCTGGCCGGCATCAGAGAAGCCCACTTCTTTGGCCTCAGTGTGATAAGAAGTAAGCAAGCGTCGCCCGATGACCCTGGGCCCCCCAGGCCCCTCCCAGGGCAGGGAGGGCGGGTGCTTGGGGCTGAGTCTGAAGGAGACCCCAGGCCTCTGCCTGGTGCCAACTGGTGCCCACGTGTTCCAAGGGCACCAGGGTATCTGGGCGATTCCCCCTCACTGCACCGGAGCACAGGCGCGTGCACTCATGCTCACACATGCAAATATTTACATACTTACACATTCACACACATACACACTCAGGCACACACATACATGTTCAAGTATTCATACGCACACAAAATACACAAACACATAACCACACTCGTGCACACTGTCTCACATATTTACATACTTAACACATTCACACGTGCGCACTTACATATTCACACACATGCTGGCACACACATACCCTCACATACTTATTCACACTTATAGGCACACACACGTATTTACATGCTCTCACACTGGTGCACACATGCACACACACACATATACCCTTGCACACTCCCCTCCTCTGGAGAGGGAGGGAGAGCAGGCTGGAAGCTTGCTCTCTGGAAGCCCTGTGCCCTGCTGGTCTGCAGGGCCCAGTTCAGAGCCGTGGGTCAGATGGAGCCTCCGTGGACCCTGGTGTGAGAAGGGGCAGTGCTGGCAGACGAGGTGGGGCGGCCGCCTCGTCCCCCCGTGCCAGGCTCCCTCCAGGCCCCCGGGCTGAGTGGACGAGCACAGGGTGAAGCCGGGGAGCTTGACCCCCCGCCTGGATCCCCCAGCCTGTGCACCCCAGGCAGGCGTCCGGGTGGGGGCCGAGGGAGATGGGGAGACCCCATGGGGACGTGGGCTCTGAGGACCCGGCCTCTTCCTCGGCCGTCCGTGCAGCGTGTCCTGCAGATTCGTAAGCATTTCTCCGAGGGAAACAATCCCGCGGTGGTGGCCCCCCATGATGACCCAGGCCTTCGTCCCACGTGGGTTCCCTCGGCCCCAGCCGCAGAGAAGATTCCGTGCTTGGGCCGCCTGACCTCTCCGGGCCCCGAGCATAGAGATGGAGGCCCCGGGCTTGTCACTGGTGCGACTCCCGTCCTCGCTAGGCTCTCTTTGGAGCTTGTAATTTCGTCTCAGCGTGGCTGAGAGCCGAGCCCTGCGACTTCTGGTGGCCGAGTGCCTAGGGGCTTGGGGGGCGGGGGGGAGGTGTGGACCAAGCAGGGAAGAGGAGGAGGATGAGGTGGGGTCACAGGTCAAGGTCCCAAGGGGAATTCCTGCCCTTAGACCCGGCGGTGCGCCCCCTGGCGTGGACTTAGGGTGTCCCGTGTGGGACCCCCAGGCTGGCCCGGGGGAGGTGGTAGAGCTCAAGACAACCGCCTTTTCTCCTGTCAGGAAATCGCTCCCCAGTTCCGGGCCCCGGACAGAATCGGGGACATCGGTAAGACGGTGCCGCAGGCAGGGGGCCCGGAGCCCAGCATGGGGTTCAGGTCCTAGAGTAGCAGCTTTGGGTTAAATTTTAACATTAGTGGACTTTTCCCGGTTTGCAGGGAAAGCCCAGTTAATGGGTGGCTTTGCCCCAGTTTACACTTCTGTCCAGGATCGCCGTCTTAGCCATTGGACGCTGCCGCCTTGTGCCTGGTCCTTGCAGACAACCAATCGGGACGCGAGCGTTTCTAAGAAGCTTGATTTGTTTGGGGGAGGAGGGGGTTGCCAGTGCTCATTCCTCAACAAGTCTGTCGTCTTGTTCTAGAAGTTTCCCACTTCATGGAAATGAAGTCCCCATTGTTCCAGAAAGGGTCCTGGTGGGCCTGGTGGAGGCTGAGCGGGGGGGCTGGGGTAGGTGGCGGGACCCGCTCACTTCACGGCACAGGCCTCATGGCGTAGGACCGGGCACACGCGAGCGGTAAAGCAGAGAGAGGGGACGCACACACGTGGTGACTTCGTGCGGGGACTCGTTGAGACCCGGAGCCTTGCAGGGAGGGGTGTCACAGGCTCTGGGGGGCCCCCTACCCCTGGGATGTGGTGATTGGGTTCAGTGGTACCCTCTTCCTCCTGAGCTTTGTCACTTGGGAGCCTGGGCTTCTGGAGCATCTGGAGGTGGCTTAGCTGAGGGCGTGTGCCACTCCAGGCCTCTCTGGTCCAGGACAGCCGCCAGCCCTTGGGTCCCCCCGCCAGGGCTTGAGGTGCAGTGCCACCACCACCTGACCCTCCGAGGCCCCGCTGGGGTCTGGGTGTGGGACGTGCAGGCGGGCTCAGACTCACCGGGTGGGCACGTTGGGGGCTCCAGACGCTGAGTGAGGAGGGACCTGGAGCCCGGCCACCGGCAGTAAAATAATAGAGGGACGTCGGGGGAGGGGTGGCAGGCTGGCCACCGGAGCAAGGAGGTCTCAGAGGAAGAAGCAGGGGGGCCAGTGGGGTTCACAGGCCCACCCCAGTCTCCCTCTGCCCAGGACGGAGGGACGCGCAGCCAGCCCCCCGTCCTGCAGGTAGCCCTGCAGGATAGAGGAGAGATGCAATGTTCATTTTACTGAAAAAGTACTTTGAGAATTTTCAGACATCCATGAAGGTAGAGCAAACAGCATGCAACAATTGCCAACCTTTTGCCAAACCTGCTCCATTGAGCCCTGAATGTTTTGCTGATTATTTAAAATAAATCCCAGTCTTCATGATATTCCATCCCTAAATACTCTTTACATATCTCTTGAAAGAGAATATTTTCTTAAATAGCCACAATGCTATTTGTACACCCAACAGAATTAACAATGTCTTGATATTATTTAATATTCGCTTGATATTTAAATTTCCCAGTTGTTTCGGAAATGTCTTTTTATAGCTGTTTTGTAAGAATAAGGACCCAAATAGCGTCCCCGCGTTGTGTTTTGTCACCTGGTCCCTAAACCTCTTAGGATCAGGACCAGCCTCTGTGCAGCCTGCTCGGGCCTCAGGTAACCGATACCTCAGACCAGGCAGCTTAAACGACAGAAACCTGTTTTCTCGCAGTCTGGAGGCTAGAGGTCTGAGACCCTGGGCTCAGTGGGGCCGTTCCTCCTGAGGCCTCTCTCATCGGCGTGTACTTGGCCGTCTTCTCCCCTTGAACTCATGTGGCCGTCCCTCTGTGCAGATCTGTGTCTGAGCTTCTCTTCTTATGTGGACACCAGTCCCACCGGATCAGGATCCACCCTAATGACCTCATTTTAACTTAATCACCTCTTAGAAGGCCCAGCTCTAAATACAGTCACGTTGTGAGGCCCTGGGGGTTTGGGCTCCAACATAAGAATTTGGGGACACGTGTGGCTCCTGACACCTCTCCCCTTTTTCATGCCGATGGCTTGCTGAGGCCAGTGCGTCCACTGTCCCACAGGCAGCCCCACACTCTAGGGTCCCGTTTCCTCCCAGCATCACCTAAACTGGCTCTCACCCCACACTTCCCTGTCCCGGAAGTTGGCTGGACCTCCCAGTCACTCCGTTCAGCCTTCTGGGTGGGACAGCATCACACGTACCGCAGGGCTGGGCCTAGGCGTGTCTGTCACCAGACGCCACGTCTGGGCCCTACTTCTAGTGGTGCGAGATTGGCCCGTGGGTTCAGGTGGGCAGTGCTGGAAGCCCACGTCCAGCAGGTGGGCTGCAGCTGGGGGGGCTAGTGGGCGACTTTGAGAAACAACACATTCGATCCATTTCTAGTGCCTTTGTGGTCTAGGTTAGTGATGCTGTCGGGACTTTTCTTCTAGAGCTTGAACTTAAGCTGAAGGTGGTTTGTTTCTTTCTATTCTTTATCGTGAATTTGGAGGGGAGCTTGGAAGGAGCAGGAAGGTGATTTCTATACCCTCGAAGGCTGCCTCGTGGAGCTGGGAGGGGTGAGGCTGTCCTGCTGTCCTCAGAGAGGGGCGCAGTCGAGGCCCTGAGAGTCACCGGTTCTGGAGCTGAGCCAGACAGTAACGGAGGGAGGCCGGCCCGCCCCACGCTCCTCTCTAGAATAATCTCATTTTTCTCCAGCTTACAAAGGAAACACGTGGTGGTAATAGTGCAAAAACACAGAGCGTAGAATTTGGAAAGAAGCGTCCCCCGTGACCATTCCCGGCATGACCACGTCAACCTGGCTGTTGACTTGAAGTTGGGGAGCTTGGTCCCAGGTTTATAGGCCTTTCCCGTTTCGAAGGACTCGGTCTACAGCTGGGAGAGGGGCTGTTGGGACGCGCTGTTGAGCCCCCGGCAAGTACCAGCTCCAGTGCCATCGCGATGTCAGTGTCTAGGTTTCAGTATCTAAAGATTCTGCACTTTGGAAAACCACCCGGTAAAGCCTGGACGTCAGGCGACACGCTCCTTCGGCCTGCCACCCCGAGGAGGCCACCACGTGTGACTGGTCGCACGTGGGCCCCTCCCAGCACGCTCTGCCCCAGGCCCTGCTTCTCTCTGCAGACAGCGAGCACGTCTTCATGGACTTGGAGCAGAAGCTCAGCAAGTACTTCTCAAAGGACTGGAAGAGAGAAGTGCATCGAGTGAGCCAAACCGCCAGGTGGGAGGGCAGGGTGGAGGGGCCCGGGAGGCCCAGCTGCTGGCCCCCGGGGGGTCCGCCCCCCGCCCCAGGTCCCGGTGTGGAGTCTGCCGGGCACAGGGAAGCCAGCCACGTGGGCGCAGCTGCATGCCCTTGGGTGTTCTGGACATTTGCTCAGCTTTTCCTTTTAACAAAGTGACATAAAATCATGGACTGCCCCACAGTACAGACCTGAGCTGTGACCTCGGGCTGGGTCTGAAGTGATGGAGGTGATGGCTCCCTCCTGAGCACCAGCCGGGGGTCAGCCCCCTCCCCCCAGGTCTCAGTACCGCCTTTTCTCCACCCTTCCATCCCCAGGGAGGCGGCAGGCCCGGTGCCCCCTTTGTGGCCTTCCTCAGGGTGCAGTACTACGTGGAAAACGGAAGGCTTATCAGGTAAAATTGCTCGCTGGTTCTCTGGCACGTTCCCGGAAGGGTGACCACCTGTCAGGATGCGGTATCGCTGTTGCTTGGGGGGTAGAGGTGCAGCCATTCTTTTAAATTAACCAACATGTAAAGACTAGGGC